>NC_134237.1:132463145-133713145 GCF_965152275.1 Natator depressus | reverse complement strand
TGTGTGACCTTGGGCAAGTCATCTCTCTCTTTCCTCTTCAGTTTCCCCAGCTAGAAGAAGTGAGATAATAAATAACCCAGCCCTCGCTCCTGAGGGCGCTGGGCATTTTCACTTCTTCCTGGCCAGAGGGTGCTCTTTGGATGGAGGACACTAATATAATTCAGCTTGTAACCTTCCCGTGCACTTTCCATTTTTAAACTGATACCGAGACAAATGCAGTCAGAACAACGGTCTGCCCATGCTGCCGCCTCCTTCTGCCCAGGTCAGAGCATGTCCCCTCCTTCTTTGGATTTTCCTGATTGTTTTACTTTGCTCTATTGCACGGTGGGGGACTAAAACCATTTCACTCTCTGCACATTAGCTATGCCTTTCCACAGAAAATGTCATCAGCTGGCAGACCCCTCCGTTATGATCCGGGGAGCTGCTGCTGTCACAGTGAACTATTCCAGTGGGAGATCCCAGCAGTTGGAGTCCTGATAAAAGAAGCTCTTCAAGGCTCTGGCAGGTGTGTTCAGACAGGGCCTCTGAAGCAAACTTTTGGGTGGGAAGGAGGAGGATTAAAGTCTCCTATTTCTACGTGTGTATTTCCTAGCTCACTGGCAGCGCTACCTGTCCTGCAAGCTCTGGATCCCTGGGTAGCCACGAACGCTTCATCGGTTTGGGTTTTGTCACAGGCGCTGTATGGCAGAACCAAAACTCCGCGAGCTGATTCTTCCTCCTGGCAGGAGCTCTGCGGGAGGCACAGTTCAGCTTCTTGCCTCCTCGTGTCTGACATGACTTGTCGGGCTGAATCGGGCCCATGAGGTGGACGTGCCTGTCACAGGGAACAAGGGAACAGAAAGTTTCACATCTCCAAGATTCAGCATTAGTGCTGCAGGGGCCTCCGTTATTCCATTCGGCTGCCAGTACCAACTTTCACTTAGGGCGGGAACTGAGCTCCACCCTTCAGGACGGCGCCGAGTTCGGATAAGAGCTCTTCTGACGCTCAAGGATTCTAGGGCCTGGGGGAGCGGCTAGTTCACTGAACCCTGTTTCCCTTCATAGAGTGGGGGGCCATGGAAGGAATTCAGCTGAAAGCAGCTTGACTTAATGCCAAGAATACAGGTTTCACACCCTATGTGAAGTAAAAACTCTTATGCTCCTCCGGTTGGAGTACTAGCACCAGGGTATATCCCCACTGATGTCAAGGGGACCAGGATTAGGTGCTTGGAATGTTCAAAAGAATTTAAGGTGCTGGAGCAGGGGTGGGCAAACTTTTTGGCCCATGGGCCACATCGGGGTTGCGAAACTGTATGGAGGGCTGGGTAGGGAAGGCTGTGCCTCCCCAAACAGCTTGGCCTCCACCCCCTATCTGCCCCCTCCCACTTCCTGCCCCCAGACTGCCCCCCTCAGAACCCCTGACCCCCCAACCCCCCCACTGCTCCTTGTCCCCTGACCACCCCCTCCTGGGATCCCCCGCCCCAACCGCCCCCACCCCCAGGACCTCACCCCCTATCCAACCCACACTGTTCCCAGTCCCCTGACCGCCCCCCCGACCCAGAACCTCCACCCCATTCAACCGCTCCCTGTCCCCTGACTTCCCCCCGGGACCTCCTGCCCCTTATCCAACCCTTCCCCCCCAACCCCCTTACCATGCCACTCAGAGCAGCAGGAGCTCGCAGCCCCGCCACCTGGCTGAAGCCAGCCATGCCGCCGCGCTGCCCAGCAGGAGCAGCGGGCCAGAGCGCTAGCGGTGTGGCGAGCTGAGGCTGGGCGCAAGGGCGGTCAGCAAGGGAGGGGCCAGGGGCTAGCCTCCCCGGCCGGGAGCTCAAGGGCCATGCAGGATGGTTCCGCAGGCCGGATGTGGCCCGGGGGCCGTAGTTTGCCCACCTCTGTGCTAGAGGCCCAAATGGCCTTGCAGTTCTCACACTCTTTTCCACCACTACTAAAGTTTCTCCAGGCCTGGACCCTCAGTGCCACCGCAGTGTCTTCACTGGACTGGTACGGGTGTAAAGGATTGCAACGTAGTGGGTCTGCCGATGCTGTGCAAGGCAGACTAAAATCCAGTAGCTGTGTTAGCTCGGCAGGAGCCTAAAGCTGTACGGTCGTGTTTTGACCCTCTCATAAACACATCTGACTCCTGGATAGGCACAGGGAGTAGATCTGCTGAGTAAGAAAGGACTGTTTTAATACCGTCACTCTTCCAAGTACAACCACACTTCAAGCATTGCTTTTTTTCACACACCACACGGTTGCCCTGTGGAACTCATTGCCACATGATGGCATTGAGCCAATAATGTATTAACACATCACTGGGCTTTTTATATGTATAATTAGTAGCTGAAAGCCCAGGCTGTCACACAGGTGTAATTTGTAAAATTGTGTGTTTTTAAAAAAAAAAAAAAAAAAAAAGCTGAAAATGATCGAGACCTTAAAAATTGGACAATAACAGGCTGTGAATCTCATTGATGGCTGAACCTGGTGATATTCTGAACAAAAATTGCTGTCGGCCATGCTTGTATCTGTTTCCCTCGCTTCACACTGACTCAGTCTGCAGAGTGGTGCTTGGGGTTATTGCGGGTGCTGGTTGTGTTGTCGAATGTGGGTGGGCTGTGCTGGGAGGGTTGTGTGGATTGCTGTGGGTGGCAAATGAAGGGTGTGTGCTGCAATACAGGGCTATGCTTGTCTCAAGTTATTGTGTGTCCTGGTTGTGTTGTTGGGTGGGCAGTTGTGTTGCTTTGTATCTTGGCGGGCTGTGCTGAGAGATTTGTGTGGGTGGCAGTTGGGCCAAATAATCCATCATTTGTGCAGTCTAAAACTATAACAGGGTTCAAAAAAGAACTAGATAAGTTCATGGACGATAGGTCCATCAATGGCTATTAGCCAGGAGGAGCAGGGACGCAACCCCATGCTCCTGGAATCCCTAGCCTCTGACTACCAGAAGCTGGGACACGAGGACAGGGGATGGATCACTCGATGACTGCCTTTTCTGTTTACTCCCTCTGAAGCACCTGGCATTGGCCACTGTTGGAAGACTGGATACTGGGCTAGATAGACCATTGGGCTGACCCAGTCTGGCTGTTCTTATGTCTCCCTCATACAATAAATAAATTGTTGCATGCAATTGGTTGACTTACCTCTGCTATCAAAATGATCTTAGGCTCTTGGTATGTCACAGATACATGCCTAAGTACAGCTGTACACTGAATGGGTGTAATTCACAAACTCAAAATTGCTGAGAATTTAAAAACTGGCCAGTGAAACCCAGTGATCGTCACCCTGGTGCTGTTGTGAACAAACAGAGCTCCTCTACCACGCCTGTCGCTGCTTCCGTGGATTCACATTGTCTCTACAGACAATCTAGGCTTCAGAGCAGTACACAGACTGTGACAATTCTGGAATCATCTCTTATAGATGAGAACCACCAGAGTTATGATAGGAAAGATCTCAGAAACACACAAACAAAAATTCCACGTTTTGGGAAGGATATCCTCATGCTGTAATTAACAAGTCAGGAAGAGACTTTCTCAGGTGGCAGTTGGTTTGATAAGTGCCTATTGTAGGGTTTCTTGCACCTTCCTCTGACACATCTGGTACTGGCTACAGCCAGGAGACCGGATTCTGGACGAGACGGACCTCTGATCTGATCTGGTGAGTTGCCACGCTGCTAATGTGCTTCTTACTCTGCAAGGAACAAATACAGACAGTCCTTGCCTCAAAAAGCTCACCATCTAGAAGACACTGTCAATAGGCAGGACACAGCGAGAGAGCTAGAGGGTGGCATCATCTTAGAGTATTTGAGATCAGATTCCTCTAGTCTTTGGGCAATTGGACTGACGTGGGTTAGTGCTTGCGGGCTCACAAGAGAGTTCTTAAGGGAGAGCATGAATGAGAAGAGACCCAAGCAACTATGATGTTCCAAAGGGAGATTAAGAGGAGAAATCCGCATGCACTCGGAGAATTCTTACCTGGGTGGTAAGTCCTCAAAGGCACCATATGCAATGATTTGCTGACATAGCCTCTACGGCAGCTTAATATTCGACCTCTTTGAAAATTTCCCAAATTCAATTTTTCAGCTAAATTTTTCATCAACATTTCGAATTTTGCCCAAATCTATCCATTATTTTTGGGGGGAGGGGGAAATTGGAATTTTTTTAGAAAGGGGTTGAAATTTGTTTTACACTTTGACAAATTTCATCCAAATTTTGACTCAAAAGAAAAGTTTATGGAACTTTCAGAATCTCCCCCCCCACCCCCCAGCTCCCTTTTTATACCTTTTGTCTCCGGGCTGGCAATTCTGGATGGTGGCTGGAGAGAATCCATTCACAGCAGGAGGCTGGGTGCCTCCCGGGGGGGAATAAAGGTGGCACAGCAGATGAAAATCAGAGGCATCAACATGATGGATCCCAAATCCCTTCTAACAGCAGGGCAGTTTGGCTCCGAACATCATAGCTCCAGCTCAGGTTCATCCCTCGACTAAGCTGTAGTCCAGCCACCGGTCCAGCATCTGTCAGCACAGTCAGACGTCTACCAGACACGTTACAGTTTGTCATCAGGCTCCCAGTCTGACACGTCTGTACAGGACCTTGGACTCAAATACTAGCACGAGACGAATCCAGGTCATATGGAATCAGACTTCTGTTTAAGGAATGCAAGAACAGAGCATGCAATAGTCCAGAAAGCGAGCTGGGTTTCCAGTGGGCCTGTGCTGAGTGATAGCGTCAGGACCGCACAAAACTCAGTGGCTTTGCCTGCTTTTGATTGAAGACCAGGCCCAACTCGGTGATTTGGGGGGAGCCAGTTCCACAGTGTGAATTCATTTCTATCGCTGAGGTCCAGTAGTTAATACCTGAAAAATCTAGGTCTTTGCAGGGAGCGATGGACTCTGAGAAACAAGCACTGTCTGCATGATACTGACTCCTCACACAAGCTGTCGGCAGCTTGTCTCTGTCTTTGGCTGCTGCATGCAAGTGCCTGGCACATGAGAGCAGGTTGCTGCCTTTCACTGAAAGCCCAGAAGAGTATCTGACACAATTTCAGATGAACACTCCTCGCCATGGAGGCAGCAACGTGTTTCAAACTACTCTGAGCGCCACTCACCGGGGTCACGCTCCCTCCTAGGCACTAACGAGTCAGGCAGTGTGCTGGGCTACTAAAATATGCCTCTGCAAATGAGGAGGTTAATTACCTTGCATGGATGCTTCACCTCCGCCCCCGTCCCCCCACCCTTCCCCCAGCTGGGGAGTCTCGAGTGACGCAGAAAACTTTGGGGGGAAGAGGACACATCAGGAATCCGGGCCATAAGTGAAATTCATTGTTTCCAACTGGAAAGTCATGATGGACGGGAAGAGGCTAATGATCACACCAATAAAATAGATGCAGAGTTCGGAATCAGACCTAGGTTTTATTCCCTGCCTTGGTACTACAGAGACATGGGATGGGTGAACCTCCTTCTTTATATGATTGAAAACTGAGTTAACGTTTTAAAATGATGGTCCCTTGTAGTGCCCGTCTGTCCAGGTACCAGTCCAGTCACTTGGAATTGGCTGTCCACGCCAGGGAGCTTGAGCCTTGGAGCTCCCAGGATTCACCCTTGAAGTGGAGGTGGCAAAATGCCATGAGCACGTCTGTTCCCACAGGGTCTGAACTGATCAGGTGTCAACAGCCCGTAGCTCCCCATCCAGCCAAGCGCTTAAGCACCCGCTTAACTCTAAGCATGAGTCATGCCCTGGAAGTCAAACGTGTGTAAGTGCCTTGCTGGATCAGGGCCTTTACTCCCACTGAAGTCAATGCAGGAGGTGCTCACAACCTCATAATATTAGGCCCCCTCTCCTCCCCAGCATGGCATTTACAGCCTGTCTGCAAATTTCTAGCCTACTCTGTTATCCAGTGGGCCAACTTACTGGCCAGGTCATCTTCTAAAGCTCCCTCCAGGGGAGGAATTTTAGTCCCTTTCTGAAGGGATGGGCTTATGTCCCAAAACAGGTAAACCTGGCCCCTTTTCCCCCCACCCACAGAGCTCCTGGGCATCTCTCTGTCCCCACTGAGCTTCAGGGGACCTGCATCTATGCACTGATTCCTGGCCTCACACACATCACTTGTGGTGGCAGCTGATTAGTCACCAGTGGGGCTGTACAAGCCCGCCGGGGACCCTGGGTAGGTACTCGAGTGGCTAGCCCATGCTGCTGTGGCTTCGCTGATATTGTGATTCGAGCCTGCTTGATCAAAGCTAGCCTACATGTCTCCAGTCACACCTCTGACTGCAGCGCAGACACGGTCCCTGTCCCAAAGAGTTGATAGTGTGAGGGATAAGCCCCATGCACCTGGACCCTGATCCAACAAGCACTTAAGTATGGACTTCTCTGGATGCATGTAAGTGGCCTCATTGACATTGGTGGGACTAGTCATGCTAAGTGCTTTGCTGGCCCTGTTGAGGCTTGTGGACTGCAGTGGGAGAGACGGACGCTCAGCGTCTGTCAGGCTAAAGCCTCATTTAAACTAGGCATGAACACATGATCGGACATGCAACGATAGCTTGGGAGGGCTGTGGAGAGATGGTAGGAAATGTTCCCTGAAGAACTAAGTATTCAAGAGGGGTCTGTCAGTGCAGAGAGCGTGTCCTTGGGAGACAAGAAGTGGGAAGCTGTTCTAGGCAGGATGGAAGATCAGAAGCCAGGAGTGCATAAGAGAGAGGTAAAGCTTCAAACATCCCTGGTTTCCAGGACCTTTACAGAGAGCTCGTCTCTTCCTGCTACAGACAGGGCCAGGCTGCAGTACTGGGGTCTGGGTGTGAACTTTCCCAAAGTTTGGATGTGGAGTCCAGGATGGTGTTGCAGGGTGTGTGACTGCCAAAGCCTCGGAGCATTGGGATCTCCAAGTCAGCAATGTTAAAGTAATTTACCGCCTGCCGCTGCATGAAAATGAAATCTGTCATGCTTGGCTTGACCTGTTGGCTGAATCATCATTATGTGGGGAACACTTGTTTGCACTGTGCAAAAACAAGTGTGTGTGGGCGGGGGGGTGCAAAGATATTGCATGTGAAGCGTGTTACAGGATCCAGTGGCTGAAAGTTGAAGCTAGACACATTCAGGCTGGAAATAAGGGCTACATTTTTAACATTACTCAGAGTAATTAACCATTGGAACAAATTTACCAAGGGCCATGTTGGATTCTCCATCACAGACAATTTTCAGATCAAGTTTATGTGTTTCCAAATGCTCTGCTCTAGGAATTACAGTGGGGCAGATCTCTGGCCTGTGCTATACAGGTGGCCAGACTGGATGATCACAATAGTCCCTTCTGGCCTTGGACTCTATAAATCTGCACAGGAGCCAGCAAACAGAGCTGTAAACAGGGGAGTTTGAATGGGAGTTTGCAAGGGGAGTTTGTATTGCGGTGCTTGTTTGGGGTTTGTTTTGCTGTGGGGGGTGGTGTTTGTTTCCCAGATGAACAGGATTTAGGTGGGAAGGCTATGACAGACCAGAGGCAGCAGCGGGAGTTACCCAAGTAGTGGAAGACACAAGGAAGATGACTGGATGTGGAAGCTGCGGTATGTACATGATCCTGGAGGGGGTACCTGGAAAGAGTTTTGTCAGCATGAAGTGCCGCCTGATAGAGCTGATGGAAGAGAAGATCCGAGGACTGGAGATGCAGGTGGAAAGTCTGGTTGAGTTTAGAAGGGGGTTCGAGCGGATTATGGAGCAAAGACATGAGGCGGCTGAAGGGAAAAGCTCAGACTTGCAGATGGAAGCAGGACTGAAGAACTCTGAGGGGAGACTGCTGGGTGAAGAAAATGGACAGTGGAAGCATGTGACGAAGAGAACCAGGCAGAGGAAAAGATGGGCTAGTGAAGGAGAAATAGAGCTCAAGAACAGGTTTTCAGAGTTGGAAAATGAAAGAGGGGCTCAGCAGGTGGTCACTGAAGGTGGAAGGGCAAAGAAGAAGAGAAGAGCGGCTAATCCTATAGGAAAAGGAGAAGAGTCAATGGAGACTACACCAAATATGAGCCCCAGGAGGATACAGGATGGGTTGACAAGGATTACAAGGGAGAATAGGAATGGAAAGAACTTGCAGCCAGAGGGAACAGGGGATAGACCGGAGAATCGCACCGTCACCAGGAAAAGGCAGGTCTACGTGATCGGGGACTCCTTACTGAGAAGAATGGACAGGCCTGTAACCAGAGCTGATCCAGAGAATAGAAGGGTGTGCTGTCTTCCAGGTGCTAAGATACGGGATGTGGACCTGAGGTTGAAGAGGATCCTAAAGAGAGTGGGAAAGAATCTACTGATCGTCCTTCATGTGGGAACAAATGATACTGGTAGATTCTCGCTGGAACGTATCAAGGGAGACTATGCCAGGCTGGGGAAGATGCTTAAGGAAATCGAGGCTCAGGTGATCTTCAGTCGGATTCTGCCTGTTCCTAGAGAAGGGCAACAAAGGAGTGACAAGACTATGACTATCAACAGATGGCTCAGGCTGTGGTGCTATAAGGAGGGCTTTGGGAGACATTCATGGACAGAGTACAGTTCTCTCGGGATGGACTTCATCTGAGTAGGGAAGAAAATAGACTTCTAGGATGGAGGCTGGCACAACTGATTAAGAGAGCTTTAAACTAGGAATCTGGGGGAGATGGTTGGGAGATGTCCAGGTAATTGCCACGCCGGATTTTAACATTGAGAGGGAAGAAAACCAAGTAAGAAAGGATACAGCCGTGGGTAGGAGAATGGACATAAGGAGGAAGGGCAGTGTGGATACCAGTCTAATAGGTCATACTGGCTTTAGATTGTCCATGCCTAATCAGGTAAAGAATGTGAGCGAGGCCAAACAGCAAAAATTAAGATGTTTGTACACCAATGCGAGGAGACTCGGTAACAAAATGGAGGAGCTAGAGCTACTGGTGCAGGAAGTAAAACCAGCTATTATAGGGATAACAGAAACATGGTGGAGTAGTAGTCACGACTGGACTATAGCTATTGAAGGGTATGTGCTGTTTAGGAAAGACCGAAATAAAGGTAAAGGTGGTGGAGTAGCATTGTATATCAAGGATGAGGTAGAATGTAAAGAAATAAGAAGAGATGGAATGGATAAGACGGAGTCCGTCTGGGCAAAAATCACTTTGGGGAAGAAAACTATTAGAGCCTCCCCTGGGATAGTGCTTGGGGTGTGCTATAGACCGCCGGGATCTAATTTGGATATGGATAGAGCCCTCTTTAATGTTTTTAATGAAGTGAATGGAAACTGCGTGATCATGGGAGACTTTAACTTCCCAGATATAGACTGGAGGACAAGTGCTAGTAATAAAAATAGGGCTCAGATGTTCCTAGATGCGATAGCTGATGGATTCCTTCATCAAGTAGTTGCTGAACCGACTAGAGGGGATGCCATTTTAGATTTGGTTTTGGTGAGTAGTGAGGACCCCATAGAAGAAATTGTTGTAGGGGACAACGACAACCTTGGTTCAAGTGATCATGAACTAATTCAGTTCAAACTGAATGGAAGGATAAACAAAAATAAATCTGCGACTAGGGTTTTTGATTTCAAAAGGAGTGACTTTCAAAAATTAAGGAAATTAGTTAGGGAAGTGGATTGGACTGAAGAATTTATGGATCTAAAGGCAGAGGAGGCCTGGGATTATTTTAAATCAAAGCTGCAGAAGCTATCGGACGCCTGCATCCCAAGAAAGGGGAAAAAATTCATAGGCAGGAGTTGTAGACAAAGCTGGATGAGCAAGCATCTCAGGTGATTAAGAAAAAGCAGAAAGCATACAGGGAGTGGAAGAAGGGAGGGATCAGTAAGGAAAGCTACCGTATTGAGGTCAGAACATGTAGGGATAAAGTGAGACAGGCTAAAAGTCAAGTAGAGTTGGACCTTGCAAAGGGAATTAAAACCAATAGAAAAAGGTTCTATAGCCATATAAATAAGAAGAAAACAAAGAAAGAAGAAGTGGGACCGCTAAACACTGAGGATGGAGTGGAGGTTAAGGATAATCTAGGCATTGCCCAATATCTAAACAAATACTTTGCCTCAGTCTTTAATGAGGCTAATGAGGATCTTAGGGAAAATGGTAGTATGACAAATGGGAATGAGGATAGATATTACCATATCTGAGGTAGAAGCAAAACTCGAACAGCTTAATGGGACTAAATCAACCCAGATAATCTTCATCCAAGAATATTAAAGGAACTGGCACATGAAATTGCAAGCCCATTAGCAAGAATTTTTAATGAATCTGTAAACTCAGGGGTTGTACAGTATGACTGGAGAACTGCTAACATAGTTCCTATTTTTAAGAAAGGGAAAAAACGTGATCTGGTAACTACAGGCCTGTTAGTTTGACATCTGTAGCATGCAAGGTCTTGGAAAAAATTTTGAAGGAGAAAGTAGTTAAGAGCATTGAGGTCAATGGTAAATGGGACAAAATACAACGTGGTTTTACAAAAGGTAGATCGTGCCAAACCAACCTGATCTCCTTCTTTGAGAAAGTAACAGATTTTTTAGACAAAGAAAACGCAGTGGATCTAATTTACCTAGATTTCAGTAAGGCGTTTGATACGGTGCCACATGGGGAATTATTAGTTAAATTGGAAAAGATAGGGATCAATATGAAAATTGAAAGGTGGATAAGGAATTGGTTAAAGGGGAGACTACAGCGGGTCATACTGAAAGGTGAACTGTCAGGCTGGAGGGAGGTTACCAGTGGAGTTCCTCAAAGATCGGTTTTGGGACCAATCTTATTTAATCTTTTTATTACTGACCTCGGCACAAAAAGTGGGAGTGTGCTAATAAAGCTTGCGGATGATACAAAGCTGGGAGATGTTGCCAATTTAGAGAAGGACCGGGATATCATACAGGACGATCTGGATGACCTTGTAAACTGGAGTAATAGTAATAGGATGAAATTTAATAGTGAGAAGTGTAAGGCCATGCATTTAGGGATTAATAACTAGAATTTTAGTTATAAACTGGGGACATATCAATTAGAAGTAACAGAGGAGGAGAAGGACCTTGGAGTATTGGTTGACCACAGGATGACTATGAGCCGCCAATGTGATATGGCCGTGCGGTCTTGGGATGCATCAGGCGAGGTATTTCCAGTAGAGATAAGGAGGTGTTAGTACTGTTATACAAGGCACTGGTGAGACCTCATCTGGAATACTGTGAGCAGTTCTGATCTCCCATGTTTAAGAAGGATGAATTCTAACTGGAACAGCTACAGAGAAGGGCTACTAGGATGATCCAAGGAATGGAAAACCTGTCTTATGAAAGGAGACTCAAGGAGCTTGGCTTGTTTAGCCTAACCAAAAGAAGGCTGAGGGGAGATATGATTGCTCTCTATAAATATATCAGAGGGATAAATACCAGAGGGAGAGGAATTATTTAAGCTCAGTACCAATGTGAACACAACAACAAATGGATATAAACTGGCCATCAGGAAGTTTAGCCTTGAAATTAGACGAAGGTTTCTAACCATCAGAGGAGTGAAGTTCTGGAACAGCCTTCCAAGGGAAGCAGTGGGGGCAAAAGACCTGTCTGGCTTCAAGATTAAACTTCAAGATTAAATTAAAGTTTATGGAGGAGATTGTATGATGGGATAACATGATTTTGGCAATTCATTGATCTTTAACTATTCATGGTAAATAGGCCCAATGGCCTGTTATGAAATGTTAGGTGGGGTGGGATCTGAGTTACTACAGAGAATTCTGTCCTGGGTATCCGGATGGTGAATCTTGCCCACATGCTCAGGGTTCAGCTGATCACCATATTTGGGGTAGGGAAGGAATTTTCCTCCAAGGCAGATTGGAAGAGGCCCTGGGTTTTTTTTGCCTTCTTCTGTAGTATGGGGCACAAGTCTCTTGCTGGAGGATTCTCTGCACCTTGAAGTCTTTAAACCATGATTTGAGGACTTCAGTAGCTCAGACAAAGGTGAGAGGTTTATTGCAGGAGTGGGTGGATGAGATTCTGTGGCCTGCATTGTGCAGGAGGTCAGACTAGATGACCATAATCGTCCCTTCTGACCTTAATATCTATGAGTCTATCAGTCTATGTGGCTGCCTGGACGTCTCCTTTCTCAAACTCCGCTCAGCAAGGTTAAACCAAACTGAACAGGTTCCCAAAGGCAACAGGGCAGGGGGAAAGAAACACACTGTGTTGTTTGAAGAAAAGGAGTACTTGTGGCAACCTGCAAGCATCTCCTGGCACGGAGTCCTGGGAAATCTATTCCAGCCAGCACGCAGGTCCGTGCTGCTGGAAAGGGAGCATTTCTCTACAAGTCAGCACTAATGGGAAGCTGGGTCATCTCGTTGAAAGTGGCCCCAGAAGTGTGTGTCACACAGTGGGCTTGGCGATGGGGGTGGGAATGGGGCTGGAGTGAAGACAGCTCAGATGATTGGGATCTTGTCTGTCCCTAGGTTACTAACTCAAAGATGGTCTGGATTAGACTCATTAGCTTTTCTGCCTTACACTACTGCTGGCTCTCGGTCTACCTTTTGACACTTATATAGAGCACTGGTCACCGCAGTACACAAGGCCTGGAAAGCCTTCGAATTAGTTGACCATGGTAGGTAGTTCCAGCAACTGAATAGGTTGTTTCAGGCATAGGCGCCGACTCCGTGGGTGCTCCAGGACTCAAGCACCACCAGAAAAAAACTAGAAGGTGCTCATCAGCCACAGCTGTTGGGCAAGGCCACTGATCAGCTGTTGGGCAGCTGGCAGGAGGCACTCGAGGGAGGACAGAGAGCAGCAAGCAACACGTGGGAGGGGACCTAGGGGAAGGGAGTAGAGCAGGGGTGGGAAGAGGCGGAGCGAAGGCGGGGCCATGGGGGTGGGGCCTTGGGACGAAGCAGGGGTGGAGCACCCATCTGGGAAAAATACCTGTGGCTTCAGGTACCCTCCAAAGTATTTGTTTTTGTTTCTGCATTTCTCGCATCACCTGGGCTCTTTACTTTATCGTGTAGTACAGTGTCCGTAGAAGCATATTCCATTGTTCACCAGGATATTCTAACTTGGAGTCTGACTCCTTCGGTACATCTTTCCAATTCCTTCGTCCATTAGACAGTTGCACTGCTTAGGATCGAGGGGTGGGATTCACGCAGGTATTCAGGCACCTGACTCCTGGGAATGAGGTGCCTAAATACCTGTGTGACTCACGCCCTTGGAGTATTTCTTTTGGGCACCTGCTCTAGCAATGGTCATTGGCTTCAAATTGCACCAGTCATCCAGGAAAGGGGGGGGGGGGCTTTGCTCTCCTGTTTTTCCATATCTGTTTCTGAATTAGTTGCAAGTGGCCATCTTGTTTTAGACACCTAAGGAGTGGATGTCAATGGAATTACTCCACATTGACTTGGTCTTAGAGAGCAGTAGTTTGGCTCCTCCTTTGCACCTGCTCCTAAGTAATCATGAAGGTGTTCCAGATTGGTCTTGTGGGCTTGTATTTCTTTATAGCCAAATAGGGACCCTGATTAATCTCCTTCGCTTTGCTGATTGTGTTTGTGACAATTCATTCTGCTGGCTCTTTCCACACTGGGAATGTGGAGTCAGCAGGCCTGCTGCAATACTTGGCCATGAAATGATCAGCACAGGAGAGGGGTAGGGGCATCAAGGAGTTGTTTCTGCCTCCCTGAATCATTGGTTGCCCCACCTCCAGCCCAGGTGTAAGTTACAGCAGGCTAGGGAATGAAGCCAATTAAAGGACCAGTGCTACAGCTAGGTGGGTTCTGTTCCAGGGTGTATTTGAATAAGGAAGGGGAGGTGGCTTGGGCTCATATGAAAACATTTTCTCCAAAAATCCATGTGTAGTTTCAATCATCTAAACTAACTGGAGGGCGTTGGCATCTGCTCGCAAAAGGGGGAGAAAATGCAGTGCAACAACTAAAGGATTTGCTCGTGAGTTATTTGCTCATCTAGCATTTCTGGCACTGCTGGGGATGTCATGATTTTTTAGCCCATTGTGATCAAAACACATGACACCCTGCACAATTCAGTACCGGATCAGCAACCTGAGTGTTTACACCAGGCCGGTAAAGATTTTCCTCTCTCTGCATAATTCCACACTCCTAGGTTTCCTTCAAGAATGAGACAGACATTAATTTTCTCCAGGCTGGATGGAATCACAGTTTTGTTTTGTTTTTCTAGGTTAAGAACGACATTATCAACAACCACGAACTAATCACAAACAGATCAGCAACAGTAAGCTAGCTTGATTTCTCTCTTAGCCTCTGGTCCCAGAATGTGCAATTCTGCAGTTACGCATGCTTTTCGTTCCAGTTCCTGTATTATACTCATATAAATGTAAATAAGAGTTACAAATGCCAATGTAAAAAGCTCTTGGCCCCTAACAGGTAACTAGACTTACAAACACACTGAGGACCACCCAGCTTCTAAAAACCAGTTACAAATCAAGAATTAACTCAGCTAGCCAGTACATCAAAGCAGCAAAAAATCCCTTCAACCATCTCAGGAACATACGTATCTGTTTATCCACAGAGATGTGTACATTTGCAGTAAACATAGGCACTCCTGTTTTTAACCTCACCTTCCATGTTACACTGAACTCCTGGTAAATGTGCCTTAGCTCTTATATCTGACCCAGCTAAGATGGCACAGGGCCTAGTTAAGCAGTTACCTTCTGAATCTCCACAGCAGTCTTTCCATTCTAGGTAATGCTGTAGTCCAGAGGTTCTTAACCTAAGAGCCCCAGTTAACCTGCAATAGGAGGGGGTATCCTGGTGAGAAGGCGGGGGGGCCTGGAGTGTGAAAGAGGGTCCTGGCATGGGAAAGGTTGAGAACCCCTCTCTAATCCAAAGGCTTTTTAACAATGGAGTCAGAGGATTTTCTGGTTCGTTTCTGTCCCAAATATTTTACCATAACGGTGTCGGTTTAAGTCTCTGCCAGACAACCAGGACAGCGTGCGTCTCTTCTTGTCTTTGCGTGCAGTTTCAGTCACTCTCCTAGAAGCAGAAGCAATCATGGCCCTAAACTGCCATAATGCAGCCCACGTCTGCTTTGTGAGACATCTGTTGGCAGCTCAGCCTATTTGTTTAGATCAAAATAATACAATGCAGCAGACTGTGTTGCCATCCCATTTCATTCCTCAGCTGCTCGTCAAGCTTCTCAGGATTCCCTAACCGATGCCTCCCAGATGTTCCGTTATTTCAGGGCGCACACTATTTATTATTATTTGCATTACTGTTGCACCTAGACCACACAACCAAGATCAGGGCTCCCTGGTGCTGGGTGCTGGGCAACCACATAGAAATAGAGAGGACAGACACGAGGTAGGGTGAAGAAAGTATTACAATCGCCAGCTGGTAGGTGGGAAACTGAGGCACAGAGATTCCATAGTGTCCACTAGCAACTTCGCTTCTGCTATTGGTGCTCAGATACTACGGTGATAGGAATCAGCATAAAACCCTCATATTGATAGCTACTAAGGCCAGGTTCATGCTATGGACTTTACCAGCATAGCTATGTTGGTCAGGGTGGGAAGAGGTGTGATTCCTCACCAACATGGCTGTGCTGGCAGAAGCCCCTTGGGTAGGCCCAGTTATTACTGGTAAAAGTGTAGCTTGTTTTGCTTGGGGTGAGGGGAAGGGAGGTTACTAGACCAGTACAAAGCACAGCTTTGCCAGTTCAGCTGCATCCCCACGAGCACTTGGTCAATATCGTATCCTGGGGATCCTAGACCGGCAGCGTGCTCCTAGTGTAGGCGTCGTCTAAAGGTCACACTTAGCTAGGAATTGAACGTAGATCTTCTGAAGCCCGGTCAAGTGCTGTTGCCACAAGACCACTTCCTACCTTCTCTCAAAGGAGAGTGAATTATTAACCCCCAGTGGTACTCCTTCCACCACATGTAGGAAACAGGGGCCTCTTTATCTGCAGTGTGGTTTTCCTCTGACGTTCTAGCTACTCAATAAACGAGCCACCACTGCCTGCAATTCCTGCGTTGTTCTGCAACATTTCCCATGTGGTTTAGCTTCAAGAGACACTCTGTTTCTCCAGTTGGCTTGTGTTTTCAGCCTAGGCTGACACCATGTTGCATTCAGGAGATAGCCCGGTCGTGTCTGACCTTTATTGAGCTTTGTCTGAGTTACACAGTAGGCAAAATAACTTTGTCACCACTAGAGGGTGCCCAGGAAAACCTAGCAGAACATCGTTTTATGCGGATTAGATTTACAAGGCACTCCATTTTTGTTTACATATAGGAGTAAAACTAGTTCCCCAGGTGGCATACCCAAGGGCGTTTAGCTCTGCACACAGGCACTGTCAGATAAGCATCTTATTAGTTAGAGAGTGCTCGTGCTTAGAAGCCCCAGTTACTGACCAGAACGCCATTGCGCTAGGCACTGCACAAATACACATCTTAAAATGTCCTGCCGCATGTTGCTAATAAATTTGTAGATTCATAGATTTTCAGGTCAGAAGAGACCATTATAAGCATCTAGTCTGACCTCCTGTATCATACAGGCCATAGACCCTTACGTAGTAATTTCTGCATCAAACCCGTAACATCTGGTTGAGCAAGAGCAGCGGTTCTCAAGCAGGGGCCTTGCGGGGCCATGAGCAGGTTTCAGGGAATCCACCAAAATAAACGGAGCTTCAGCCCCGGGCAACGGGGCTTGGGGAGGGAGTGCCACCCCCACCGTGTGACTCACCCAGCCTGTGGGTCAGCACCAGCAACAAGTGTCACACTGGGTAAGTTAAAACAAAAATGATATTCAGTTTTTTATTTTTATACCTATATTCTCCTTTTTTGATATATATACATGGTGGGGGTTTGTGTGTGTGTGTGTGTGTGTGACTGTATAACCAGCAATTTCATGCAGCTTTTAATCTCCTGGATTTGCAGGAAAACAGTTGTTGTGGCACAGGTGGGCTATGGAGCTTTTATAGTATGTTGGGGGGGCCTCAGAAAGAAAAAGCTGAGAACCCCTGAGCTGGAGCATTTAACAAATAACCAGGCTTGACTTAAAGAATTCAAGTGATGGAGAATCCACCGCACCTCTAGGTATTTGGTTCCAATGGTTAATTACCCTCACTGTTAAAAATTTGAAATGTATTTCTACTGTGAATGTGTCTAGCTTATCGTCGAGCCACTGGGTCTGGTGATGCCTTTCTCTACTAGGTTACAGAACCACCTGCTGTCAGAAATCTCTTCCCCACATAGATATGGATAGACTGTGATTAGACTTTTACCCTTTGCTTGAGCTTTTTAAGTTTCTTGCTCTAAGGCAGACCTCGGAGCACTCTAGGAGCTCTTCTGAACTCTTTTCAATTTTTCAGCGTTCTCTTTGAAATGTGGACACCAGAACTAGATGCACTATTCCAGTCATGGTCTCCTTAATTCTGTATACAGAGGTGATAAAACCTTCCTACTCCTACTTGATCGTCCCTTGCTTTTACATCTAAGAATTGCATTCACCCTCTTAGCTGCAGCATCACCTGGGAGCTCATGTTCAGTTGGTTATCCACCAGGACTTTGCAGTTCTTTTTAGTGTGGATGCATTCCAGGATATTTCTCCCAGCTTGGAAGTGTGACCTGCCTTCTTTGTTCCTACATATATGACTTTGCATGTGGCTGTATTTAAAATGAGCCCTTCTCACCAAGGAATCCAGATCACTTAGAGCAAAACTAATGAGTGTCAAACAGTGCCGCTACTCACCCAAGGTGAGAAGCTGGCCCGGGCCCGTCTGGAGGTATATGATGGGTGACCGGGTGCTTAGTGCTTTCCACCTGGGTTTGACTTGGAGTTCTGGTGTCTCCTTCACCCAGCTATCAAGAGGAATTTGTGTGCTCAGCCCTTAGAGGAAGAGAGCGTGTGACACTGCTCTGCAGTGAATATGAACTGCATGAATGGCTATGAAGGGGACTCTCATCCAGCTCTCCTCAGGGGTAGGAAGATAGCCAGAAGCCCAAGCTGAGGTGGGATGTGAGGAAGAATTGACACAGGGAAAGCCGAGTCTCTAAGAAGGGTTCAAGTCCCAGTTTGGACCTGTGCCTTTTTCCCACCCAGCTCTAGGGACTTCTGGGACTTGTAGTTCAGGCACCATTACAGTTGTAGACCTGAGAGCAAGGCCTGCTGGGAGAGGAAGTGGTATAAAGGCAAGCCACTTTGCTCATTATGGACCTCTCCAATGAGAACATCAGCTGAGAGAGACCCAGGAAAGAAACCTGCCAAAGGGCCAGGTAAGACAGGGTGGGAAGTAACTGGCTTGGGGGAAGAGTGCAATGGACTATCGGAGGCTGGAGCAGAAGGCTGCTATGCTTTTTAGGGCCTTGTGGCTGAAGTCTGTAGTAGAAGGAGGGAATGGGCACCTCTATGCCTCAGCTGAGCTGCTGGGAGGTGGTGAGCTGACACCCTCGCAGCCGAGGTCTGGTTCTACTGCTGCTGGACATTCCTTGCCCTGGAAGGAAAAGACTTTGGGTTCAGCTGGAGGGCTAAATGATCCTATTGCCAGAGGGAAACTGAGGCACAGGCAGGATAAGCAACCCTCCATTGAACGCCCCTCCTGGGAAAAGATTCATAGACCTAATAGGCTTATAAATTTTCCCACACCTGAACTCTGGCTGTGCCACCAAGCCCATTCATCTGAGGAGGTGGGAAAAACAGGTCTGATCCTGTAAGGACGTTTGAATCCAAGGGTTTTGTTCAGGGATAATTGTTGCTTTCGGTAATGTAAGATCCCTTAAATAAAAAAAATACATCAGATTTCCCAGGGTTAAGTCTCAGCCGCAGCGACTTGAACGGGAGTTTTGCCATTGACTTCAATTAGACCATTGTTTGCCCTACACAAGTGGATGTGGCCCAGGGAAGCGGTTTCCATCACCGGGAGTTCTCGGTTTGAGTCACTTCACAGGCACTTCATTCATGCTCTTTGTGCAGCCTGAAGTTTCCTCCTCATATTGCAGCCTGTCCAGCACGCAGCAGGGAGCCTGTGCTCTGCGGGACCGGAGACATTCTTGGGTGTGGCTGGGCCCCAGCACTGAAAGGTGAGCAGAAAATACAAGTTTAAGATTTAAGGGTATGTCTACACTACAAACCTAAATCCTCTTATGTTAGGTCGACTTACAGCCACTGCAGTAATTACTGCGGTGATGCATTATCCACACTGCCCTCCTTGGGTCGGTGGTGCGCATCCTCACCAGGAGCACTTTCACCGACCTAAGAGGGGTAATGTGAGGAGCTGAGAACCCAGTCTCTTATTACTGCTGGAGCCCGGTTGCCCCACAGGCTCCTGGGCTCCTGGGGGGCTGCCTTCCCCCCGCCCCTCGTGGAATCAGCCCCACCACCACCACCCACTCCCCGCCCGGAGCCAGGCAGCCTGGTCAATGTCATGGCTCTAGTTTGGAATCATGACATTGACAAGACAGCCAACATTCCCAGCTGGGAGCTGTGGGGGGAGCCACCCAGGCTTCTCGCTCTGGCCCCCAGCTGGGAGGGGAGTCCAACTGCGCACTCTCCATGGGAGTGGGAGGCAGCTGGGCTTTAGCTGGCTGGCTTTCTGGTCAATTTCACCCGGCATGAGTTAATGGAGATCCACCTTAAGATCCCAAATCTGTGACTGATCCTGCTCCAGCTGAACTCCGTGAGAGTTTTGCGGTTGACTTAGTGGGTGCAAGGATGGGTCCAAAATATGCAGAGACTCGAAAATGGCAGCTGTCTTGCAACCAAATAGCTGGGAAAATCAAACCTTCCTTCACACACCTGCTAAGATCAGCTCAGGATTCAGGCTTCTGTCTCCTCTTTGTTGCATGTGATTACATAACTACCACCCAAACCAGTGGTGGGTGGGAGGGTGCACTCACCTACACACTCTTAGATGACAGTGATATGAACAGTTGCAGGAGAAACCTCTGACTGGGGGCCTGGCAAGTAAAAGCCTCTCAGTTCATCCCCCAATAAGCAATCGAACCATCTGACTGGGTGCTCCAAGGGGCTTGTGGAAGTGCTGAGCCAAGGGTAGGCTGCTGCTCCAGTCAAGGACAAATCGATTTCATTTATTTGTCATCCTCCCCTTGGGGAAAGGGGCTGGAACAACCCCTCCTCCCCATTTGGTTCTATCTATGCCAGGATCAGGGTCGTACGTCGCTGAACTGCTCCAGAGCAGGCCTCCTCCACTGCTCTCTCTGATTTCGGGGGGGGGTTAACACCATTTCCTGTGCCTCACACTGCCCCTTGCTAACCTGTTGCATCCAACTCTCCCAGCCCCTTCAGTAAAGCATGGGCATCGGTACATGGCTGAGCAGGGGTGGACTTGCACGTGTGCTTGAAGAGCCTTTTGGAAACGGGGCTCCTGCACGTGAACGTCTATGACCACCAGCTGGTGCTTGCCTGCAGCTGCATGTGTTTGCTTATTTGTCCTTTGCTGGTGGCCTGGGATAGAAAGAGACACTCACGCTGGCTGCACTACCTTGCACACCTTCTTCCCACCCCATCCCTTCCCGCGCTCCTGTCCTGCCGGACAAGAAACCGCAGAACAGTAACATCCTTAAGGTGGGCTGGGGAGAAAAGGCCTCTTCTGGAGCCAGACCATCCTGTCACTAGGAGTAACCAGGGGAAGCGGAGCAAAGGAAATCTAGGAGGAAAAGCCTCCGGCAAGTGCAGTGTATTTGACTGCGGAGGCGTCTCGCAAGGAAGTGGTGCAAACCCCTGTGGTTTGGGATATCAAAAGCTAAAGCACTGGAAGGAGCAGCCCTGCACAGGCCCCCTGTGATAGATCCCACTCTCTTCCCTTCTGCAGTAGTTCTACCCACTACTGTCAATTAGAGCTTTGCCATTGACTTCCATGGTGCAGGGCATCAGGGCACCTACACCCAATAGGCCTCTATGAGTAATTACAGTGGGGCTAAGTCTGCAAGGGGCTCCTACCAGTTTCAATGGGGAGTTGCCTACCCAAGGCAGAGGCTGGCCTCCTGGTGTCCTGGCCAGTACTCACTTTACTGCACATTACATAAAATCCAGTTCACTACGGCTAAATGTGACACAAAAGGCCATAAAAAGCTGTGGGCATGAGACTCTGACTTGAGGCTGGCACTGGTGGCTGGTGGGGGAGGCAAGCTCAGCTGAAAGCCGTGTGATTTGGGTGAAAGACACTGTGTGGGAAGCATCTCTCCTTCAGATGCTAGGTGTGTAGGAGACCGTTTCACTGCATATGATTCTGGCAGAGTCATGCAGCCTTGGGAGTGAGAAAACAAAATGCCTGGAGCAGCCAAATGGGATGGAAATAAATGACAAAACTTCAGTGCATGTAGAATTAAGGCAAAGATTTCAGTGGAAGCCTTAAAACTTCTGCCTGCCTGCTCTCCTGAAATGCTTTAGCCACCATCCCCTAACCTAGCAGCTGCAGTCAATCCTCAATCCCAAATTCTAGGGATGAGACTTCTGAAAGCATTCAGCATTACATGCTGTTCCCTTTGACATCCATTGACTCCAGCGAGAACAGTTGGGCTCTGTGCTTTGAATATACCACCCAAGATCTCTGGTCTCTACTGATTCTCCCCAATGCCTCACCAATCACTGATAAAACAATCTACATCACCCAAAATGATTGGAGGTCACCTCAAGTCCGCTGTTGCACCAATCTCCATGGCTGGAGCGTGTTTGGCAGGATGATCATCCCTCCATGTTCTGTGGGAGTCCCTTATGGTTAGCAAGAGATGAGGCAGCCCCTGGCATAAGTCTCTGAGCACCCTCAAGCCATCTGCTTGTGTTTCTTTCTTTGGTTGGGTCCCTATGAGGAGGAGGTTCCTGCTGAGAGAGTGCGAGATCGCCCACTTGTGCTGGATACCCATTGCCAAACTGGATCCCAGCACACACAGCCTGCAAGAGATATTTTCACTGAGGTTGCTATGAACTACAGTCTCTTACTTATTTGCTACCTTAAACAAATGTGCACTTGGGGACCTACCAAGGGAAGCCTAGGATCAAGTACCAACGCTCCAACTGATGAGCTGCTTATTGTATTTTATTATGAATCAAAAACTCTGCGTGACCCCATACGCTCACATGACACTTCACAAAGGCACAGCAAGACATGGTCCCTGCCCCAAAGAGTCTGCGATCCAAGGCAGACAACACAGACACCAAGGCCACTGGAGAGCGGTTTCCTAATGAAAGCTGTTGAGATGTCCGCTCCCGCTGCTGCTTTGCCAGAGAGACCGGCCTTCATTGCCCACTTGCTAAAGTTTCCAACAATCACTTTTGTACTTTCTCCAAGGCTGCCCCTCACAATTGGGAGGAGCTCCCCCTAAACCTCCACAGAGTCACATCATTATCCTCCAAACGTCTCCTTAAAACTCCCTTTTGCTGTGATGCCTTCAAAAAACTGGAGAATGGATAGGCAGTGGTGGTAACACACCAACTACCTATCAGGCTACTCTGCATGGTCTCATTTTTCCCTTGTAGTCCCCTATGTGTCTGGCTCCAGCTGTTGTCTTTTGTTAGACTGTAAGCTTTTTGGGGCAGGGACGGTCTTTTTGTTCTGTTTGTACCGCACCTAGCACAATGAGATCCTGATCCATGACTTGGGCTCCTATCTGGTTCCACAATCCAAATGATGAATAATTCTCCTTTTGTCATTGTCCTCACCCTTTATGGTTATTATCTGCATATTCTGGTGCTGTCAAGGGACCCAAACCAGGGATCGGGGCCCCATTGTATCCGTGTAACAAAACAACAGTCCCTGAACATACAGCTGGACTATAAAATAAGACCCCAAGCAAGCAGGGTGAGCACAATGCGACAGTCGTGATTTGTGGAAGTCCCAGCTCACCGCGGCATCATGACGGACATTTTCAAGTGTCCCAGTGACTTCAGCTCCGGTCTCCCATTTTCAAAAGCAACTTTGGAGTAAGGAGCCTGAGTCCCGCTGAACATGCCGCCTCCTGTAGGCTCTTGTACACGTTACCCCGGGGCAAAAGTGGGCGTGAAGGAAGGATTCGGAGGAGGCAAGCGGGGCATCTTGGCCGATGTGCAGTGGAAGATGTGGCCAAGTGTCGAAGGGAGCGTGATGAAAGGTGCCAGGCGGAGAGCGTGAAACGGAGACCAGTGAGGCAGGAGGGATGCAGCGGGGGACCACGAAGGGATGCAGCTGGGAGCTGATTGTAGCGTGACTGTCAGGAATGGCATGATGAACGCATGAGATGAATGCTTTCTGCTCTTCCTAGGCCGGGGTGAAGGGAATACAGGACCCTGGGCTATGAAAGTCTGGGGATGCCTAAACATCCGGGGATGCCTGATGGTGCGCTGCTCTGTCTGGGCCAGCTTTAGATCTAATAACGCCCAGGGAGAGCAGAACTGATACGTTTACTTACATACTGTACAGAGTCCCTGCTTCCAGCAGGGCTAGAGCCCGGGACAACTGCCCTGAGATCAACAGCTCACAGATGGAAATGCCGGGGTGTGTGTATCGGTGTGATGGGCTTTAGCTGGGGGTTGGAGTCGTCTTCACCCTTCCTCCAGCCCCACAGCATCTCTCGTGTCTCTCACAGCACTGAAGGGACCAGACTGTTGAACACAAAGCTGATTCTTAACTGAGGCTGCTGGATGCAGGCAAACCATGCGGGGGTTTTTTAACTCCCACAATGACTAATAAGGAACACACAAGCACTCCTGAAATCCAGGAGGAAGAGATGCCAGGAGAAGAAGAGTTTGCATGTTGTGGATCCCAAGTGAAGGTGAGAGCAGAGATGGGCAAACCAGGTGGCATATCCCCCCCCCAAACGTGCTTAAATGCTTTGCTATGCAATTCCTGTGGAGCTCAGTGGAGCTTATCCATCCACTTAAATGTTTTGCTGAACTGGGGCCCAAACCTCTCACGAGTCACCTAGACACTCAACAGCAATCTGGAGTCTTCTCTAACCTATCTAGAAAGGAGCACAGCTGCTGCCCATTTCCTGGGGGTGGGATTAGCAAGACCTGGCCTTTCACTTGAGTTCTCATCTTTTATTATGGAGCTCATGGGAGAAGGCCCAACGCTGACCGTGAGCGAAGGCGATAAAAGGAGAAGTGAGGAGGCAGAACCAACCGGCGAGCGAGAGAGTGCTGAGAAATGAGAGCGGAGATGGAGGTGACGGCAGAATTGGGCAGAGCCATGAAGGTGTAGCTTGAAATTGGAAGGTGAGAGAATTTGTCCCGTGGTTGATGTGGATTTTCTTGTGGTTTTCTGCTGTCCTGGTTCCAGCGCTGGGCATAGCCACCAAGCACAAAGAGGCATGAAAAAAAAAAAGGATCTGGATGTTTTAGGATGCTGAAAGCGAGTTGGTTTGAGCTCTGTTCTAAATGTGGATGATGCATCCCTTTTATTTTCAGTGCTGGCTCCTCGGTGCCTGGGGAGGCCCGTCACAGCCTGTCGAACCCTGGATTCTGCCCCATCTACAAATAGCTGGTGCTTGCTGAAAAGAGCAGATTTGGTAAACCCCATCAACAAGCATATTCTCAGCCAGGCATTGTTCCAGTTTGTATATGTTTGAAAAGAACTGTTGGGGCATATGTTAAAGCTGGCATCTTCCCTGGGACTTGTTAAGATCTGATGCTGGAATGCGATAACCATATCCTGATGCACAAAACATTAAACAAATAAAAGCAAACAAAGTCCACTAGAGATTCTAGTGAGGCTGGTAAGAAGAGCCTTTACTTACATATTGTGCAGAACTGAACAACATACCAGACAGTGCTGCAGTTCCTGGCTGCTTCATCTTTCTGAATCAAAATGGCTAGAGAGTGTTTCTCATAGGATAGGTTTCAGAGTAACAGCCGTGTTAGTCTGTATTCGTAAAAAGAAAAAAGAAAAGGAGTACTTGTGGCACCTTAGAGACTAACCAGTTTATTTGAGCATGAGCTTTCGTGAGCTACAGCTCACTTCATCGGATGCATAGCATATTGTGGAAACTGCAGAAGACATTATATACACACAGAGACCATGAAACAAAACTTCCTCCCACCCCACTGTCCTGCTCGTAACAGCTTATCTAAAGTGATCATCAAGGAGGGCCATTTCCAGCACAAATCCAGGTTTTCTCACCCTTCCCCCCCCCCCCCCAGACACACATACAAACTCACTCTCCTGCTGGTAATAGCCCATCCCTCTTTGAAACCTCTCTTTATAATGCGCATGATAATCAAGGTGGGTCATTTCCAGCACTAATCCAGGTTTTCTCACCACCACCACCACCCCCACACACACACACACACCCCCCTCCAAAAACCACACACACAAACTCACTCTCCTGCTGGCAATAGCTCATCTTACAATGTGCACAGCAATAATCCAAGTTTAACCAGAACGTCTTTGGGGGGGGGGGGGTTTGTAGGAAAAAAACAAGGGGAGATAGGCTACCTTGCATAATGACTTAGCCACTCCCAGTCTCTATTCAAGCCCAAATTAATAGTATCCAATTTGCAAATGAATTCCAATTCAGCAGTTTCTCGCTGGAGTCTGGATTTGAAGTTTTTTTGCTTTAAGATAGCAACCCTCATGTCTGTGATTGCGTGACCAGAGAGATTGAAGTGTTCTCCGACTGGTTTATGAATGTTATAATTCTTAACATCTGATTTGTGTCCATTTATTCTTTTACGTAGAGACTGTCCAGTTTGACCAATGTACATGGCAGAGGGGCATTGCTGGCACATGATGGCATATATCACATTGGTGGATGTGCAGGTGAACGAGCCTCTGATAGTGTGGCTGATGTTGTTAGGCCCTGTGATGGTGTTCCCTGAATAGATATGTGGGCACAGTTGGCAACGGGCTTTGTTGCAAGGATAGGTTCCTGGGTTAGTGGTTCTGTTGTGTGGTATGTGGTTGTTGGTGAGTATTCGCTTCAGGTTGGGGGGCTGTCTGTAGGCAAGGACTGGCCTGTCTCCCAAGATTTGTGAGAGTGTTGGGTCATCCTTCAGGATAGGTTGTAGATCCTTAATAATGCGTTGGAGGGGTTTTAGTTGGGGGCTGAAGGTGACGGCTAGTGGCGTTCTGTTATTTTCTTTGTTAGGCCTGTCCTGTAGTAGGTGACTTCTGGGAACTCTTCTGGCTCTATCAATCTGTTTCTTCACTTCCGCAGGTGGGTATTGTAGTTGTAAGAATGCTTGATAGAGATCTTGTAGGTGTTTGTCTCTGTCTGAGGGGTTGGAGCAAATGCGGTTGTATCGCAGAGCTTGGCTGTAGACGATGGATCGTGTGGTGTGGTCAGGGTGAAAGCTGGAGGCATGTAGGTAGGAATAGCGGTCAGTAGGTTTCCGGTATAGGGTGGTGTTGATGTGACCATCGTTTATTAGCACTGTAGTGTCCAGGAAGTGGATCTCTTGTGTGGACTGGACCAGGCTGAGGTTGATGGTGGGATGGAAATTGTTGAAATCATGGTGGAATTCCTCAAGGGCTTCTTTTCCATGGGTCCAGATGATGAAGATGTCATCAATATAGCGCAAGTAAAGTAGGGGCGTTAGGGGACGAGAGCTGAGGAAGCGTTGTTCTAAATCAGCCATAAAAATGTTGGCATACTGTGGGGCCATGCGGGCATCCGATGAAGTGAGCTGTAGCTCACGAAAGCTCATGCTCAAATAAACTGGTTAGTCTCTAAGGTGCCACAAGTACTCCTTTTCTTTTTTCTCATAGGATAGTTAACTATGCAAGCGCCTGGCTCCAGTTTCTGATCCCAGCTACACCAGAGCAAATCCAGAATCACTCCATTGGGGATGATGCTAACGTTCACGAGGACGTGATTCCCATTTACACTTGGACAGCGAAGGGGCCTCAGAGTGGCTGCAAACATTTACACCCACTACCCGGTCCCTTCCCACAGGCAGAGCAGTGAAATGGGGCCATAAGTGTATGAGAATCCAGCCCATGAAACTTCCAGCACTTGTGAACGTTTCCATGAATTCAGCCCATTGTCTGTATACTCATCGTGATGGGCTGTGTAAACTCCATGCTGGTTAACAGGAGCCTGAGGCCAATTAAGCCACTCTTAAGTGGCACTCTTAGAGGGTGTGAGGCATAACTGAGGCCCAAACCCAGCTGGGGAAGAGCTCGGTTTTCAGAAAGAAAGGAGCCCAGATGGAATGCTCTGGGGCTGGAGTGCTCCGGGGCTGGAGCACCCCTGGGCAAGAGGCACTGATGGGGAAGAGGGAGGAGTGGGGGCAGGAAGAGGCAGAGCGAGACCAGGGCATGCCCAGGAGAGGGGGAAGAACAGGGCGGGAAGGGGTGGCGTGTGGGCGGGGTCTGGGGCAGAGCGGGGGATCAAGCATCCCGGGGAAATCAGAAAGTTGGCACCTATGAGGGAGGGGACCTAGGTGAGAGGTAGCCGGGAGTTTCCCTCTCTGGGCTAAAGGCTGAGAGAAGCATGGGAGGCCTAGAGCCAAACTAGAGGGTCCTGGGGCAAGAGGAAGCCAGAGAGGCTCAGGGCGGTGAAGCCTGGGGACTGAGGTGAGTTGTCCTAAGCTGGAGGTAGTGAAGCCTAAGAGGTGTTTGGATGGACGTTTAAGGGGCTACAGGGATGAATTCTGCAGTTACTCTCCATATGCATTATAAAAATATGTGTATAAGTGTGAATATGATGGAGCTGGAATACACTTCATGCAAAAGGTCTCTTGTAAGGTCTCATTACAAAGCTTATGATCTACGGAGTGTGTTCATCCTGTTCATATGGGTGGATAAAGCAAACATGCTCAATGAAAGCATCCCCAGATGGTGTGTGAGTAGCACTCATCACCCCCTGGACGATTCCCAGGGCATCAGGCACCCCAGTGTATCATTGTTCCCTAGTTTCAATACACAGCCATACTAACTGTATTTGGCTGGCTGCCGTGACTTCCTGGTGACTTTCCCTTGATGGTTTTTTTTTTTTTTTGGAGGCAGTAACTAGTGGGTGCTTAGAATGTAAGAACATATGAGCTGCCAACGGGTCAGACCAAGGGTCCATCCTGTCTTCTGACGGTGGCCAATACCAGAGCTTCAGGGGGAGTGCACAGAACCAGGCAGTTATCTAGTAACCCACCCCTGTCTTCCGTTCCTGGCTTCTGGCAGTCAGAGGTTTGAGGTTGCCCAGAGCATGGGGTTGCATCCCTGACCACCTTGGCTAATAGCCATTGATGGACCTATCCTCCATGAACTTACCTAATTCTTTTTTGATCACAGTTGCAGTTTTGGCCATCACAGCATTCCATGACGATGAGTTCCACAGGTTAACTGCATGTTGGGTGAAGAAATATTTCCTCTTGTTTGTATTAAACCTGCTGCCTATGAATTTCATCAGGTGACCTCTGGCTTCTGTATTGTCTGAAAGGGTAAATAACATTTGCTCTTCACTTTTCCACACGATTTATGATTTTGTAGACCTCTATCATATCCCTCCTTAGTCATCTCTTTTCTAAGCTGAATAGCCCTAATCTTTGTAGTCTCTCCTCATATGGAAGCTGTTCCAAACCCTTGATCATCTCCTTTGCCCTTATTCTGAATCTTTTCTAGTTCCACTGTACCCTTTTTGAGATGGGGCAGCCAGAACTGGAATCAGTATTCAAGGTGTGGGCACACCATGGATTTATATAGTTGCATTATGATATTCTCATCTTATTTCCTATCCCTTTCCTCCCAGTTCCTAACATTATTAATCTTTTTGACTGCTAGTATGCACTGAGCTGAAGTTTTCAGAGAATTGTCTATGGTGACACCAAGATCTTTGCTAATTTAGATCCCATCTTTTATATGTATAGTTGGGACTATTTTTTCAAATGTGCATTACTTTGTGCTTATCAGCATTTAAGTTTGTTTGCCATTGTGTTGCCCAGTCATCCAGTTTTGTGAGATCCCTTTGTAACTCTTCGCAGTTGGCTTTGGATTTAACTATCTTGAAAATTTCATATCATCTACAAACTTTGTCACTTCACTGTTTACTCCTTTTTCCAGATCATTAATGATCATGTTGAACAGCACAAGTCCCAGTAAAGATCCTTGGGGGACCCTGCTATTTACCTCTTTCCACTGTGAAAACTGACCAGTTATTCCTACCCTTTGCTTTCTGACTTTTAACTAGTTACTTACCCATGAAATGGCCGTCCCTCTTATCCTGTGGCTGTTTAGTTTCCTTAAGAGCTTTTGGTGAGGGACTTTGTCAAACGCTTTCTGAAAATCCACTATGTTCACTGGGTCACCCTTATCCACATGTTTGTTTGACCCCCTCAAAGAATTCTAA
This sequence comes from Natator depressus, assembly GCF_965152275.1. Lineage (NCBI taxonomy): Eukaryota > Metazoa > Chordata > Testudines > Cheloniidae > Natator > Natator depressus. The sequence continues at coordinate 133,683,987 of NC_134237.1, read as the reverse complement.
TAGATTGGTGAGGCATGATTTCCCTTTACATAAGCTGCGTTGACTCTTCCCTCAACATATTATGTTCATCTATGTGTCTGATTCTGTTCTTTACTATAGTTTCAACCAATTTGCCTGGTACTGAAGTCAGACTTACCAGCCTGTAATTGCTGGGATCACCTCTGGAGCCTTTTTTAAAAATTGGTGTTACATTTAGCTGTCCTCTAGTCATCTGGTACAGAGGCTGACCTAAGCAATAGGTTACATATCGTAGTTGTTAATTCTGAAATTTCACATTTGAGTTCCTTCAGAACTCTTGGGTGAATCCCATCTGGTCCTGGTGACTTATTACTGTTTAATTTATCAGTTTGTTCCAAAACTTCCTTTACTGAAACATCAACCTGGGACAGTTCCTCAGAATTGTCCCCTAAAAAGAAGGGCTCAGGTGTGGGAACCTCCCTCACACCCTCTGCTGTGAAGACTGATGCAAAGAATTCATTTAGCTTCTCTGCAATGGCCTTCCCTGAGTTCTCCTTTAACACCTCAATTGTCCAGTGGCCCCACTGATTGGCAGGCTTCCTGCTTCTGAGGAACTTAATTATACTTTTACACTTGACTTGTCAGAGTTGTTGCTCCTTTCTGTTTTCCTCAGTATGATTTAACTGCCAATTTTTAACAACTTTTGCTATCCTCTTTACTAGGATCTAGAGTTCCCCCTTTAATTCATTCATCCCTAAGGGATGTCTCAGTCCGAACCTTGTGCTCCTCTGTACCTGTTGGCTTTCCCCCAACACTTAGTTTTAAAACTCCTCGACATCCTTTTTAATTTTACATGCTAGCGATCTGGTTCTGTTTTGGTTTAGCTGGAGACCATTCCTCCTGTATAGGCTGCTCCTTTCCCCAAAAGTTCCCCAGTTCTGAATAAATCAAAATCCCTCCTCTCTACCCTATCATCTCATCCACACGTTGAGACCCGCGGTTCTGGCTGTCCAACAGGCCCCGCGTGTGAAACTGGAAGCATTTACCTATTCTCTGAATCTTTTACCTAGCAGCCTCAATTTGGCCTCCAGGATCTCTCTCCCTATGTCACTGGCACCCACGTGAACCACAACAACCAGCTTCTCCCCACCCCTACGTATACGGCTATCTAGATGTCTTGTGTCTTCGAACCCAGCAAGCAATTTACCATGTGATTCTCCTGGTCATCACAAACCCAACTACTTATAATTCTAATAATTGAATCCCCCACTACTATTGTCTGTTTCTTCCTAATAACTGGGGTCTCCACCCCCAAAAGAATATCCTCAGGGTGAGAGGATACCATGACATCATCTAGAAGGAGAGTCACAACTATGGGATCATTTTCGCTCTGCTCCAGCTTGATGCTCTCCTGCCCCGAGACCTTCATGCTCTTTAACAGCACAGGAGCTGTCAGGCAGGAGGTGGGACTGCTCCACGTCCCTGAAAGTCTCCTCTATGTACCTCTGTCTTCCTTTCCTCCTCCAGTTCAGCCACTCTGGCCTCAAGAGCACGCACTTGGTCTCCGAGGGCAATGAGTTGCTTGCACTGTATACCCACATATGCCATCTGTCCGTGAGGCAGGGAATCAGATGTGTTGGCCTACGCACAATAAACTCCTCTCCGGGCAGCTGTGCTTGAGAAGGGGCTTTTGTAGGAGGGCTCTAGATTTATACCTATGTCTAGGCCACACCCCTTTCCCACCTCCTATGGATTACTTGTGTCCTGGTCTCTAAAAGCTGTCCCTTTGATCAAGGAGTATCACTAACAAGTGATTTACTCAGGCCTTGTCTACACTTAAAATAGATTCATAGATATTAAGGTCAGAAGGGACCATTATGATCATCTAGTCTGGTACGGTGGCACACGGCAGCACTGCTGCTTCAGTGTAGACCCTACCTACGCCGATGGGAGTTCTCCTGTCGGTGTAACATATCCGCCTCCCTGAGAAGCAGTGGCTAGGGCGACAGAAGAATTTTCCTATTGACCTAGCATTGCCTACACCCGGACTTTGGTCGGCTTAACTGTGTCATTCTCGGGTGTGGATTTTTCACACCCCTGAGTGACATCATTGGGTTGACCTAATTTTCTAGTGTAGACCAGCCCTCGGCTGCCATCATGCCTAGCACCTCTGAGGCGCTCTGAGCCCCCAGTGCAGCCTCTCTGACCAAGCGTGGAAGTTAAGGTTTAGAGCGGGGTAAGCCTTTAGATTTTAAACCAAGGGCAAGTCTACACTACAAAATCAAGTTGACCTAAATTATGTCGACGTAGAGCCACCGCAGGAATTGAATCGGTTTTACACATCCGCGCTGCGCTCCTGGTGTCGGTGCGCGTCCTCACCAGGAGTGCTTGCACCAATTTAACTGCCAGTGTGGGGCATTGTGGGAAGGCTTCTGAAAGGCAGCAGCAGTCGATGTAAGCAACACCGTGTCTGCACTGACACTGCTTCGACCTAACTACATCGCCTTAAGTGCTATGCCTCTCGCAGAGGTGGAGTTAAGTCGGTGTAGTGGGCGAGTTACATCAGAAGGAGCTACATTTTAGTGTAGACGCTTACAGAGTCAGGTTGGCATAAGCTGCCTTATGTCGACCTGACTCTGTAGTGTAGACCACACCCTAGATTTTAAAATGCTTGGCCTGTAAAATGGCAAGTCTCTACCAACTAGAGTTTTACAGAATTTACATGGCTAGGACTTCCATCTTCAGTTTTAGGACGTTCAAAATGTAGGCAGCTAATCTCAGGCTAGGAAACTGATTAAAATAATGGAAATGAAAAATAAGGGCACTTAGCTGTCCTCATTGCTGCCAAAGTCTCCTTACGTTGGCAGCTCGCTCACTCTGTTGCAGGCACTTGCTGCTTGTGATGGGGTTTCTACCCCACACTGGCCTGTAAGGTGTTAATGGAGCCCTTGGAGGCTGTGCAGAAAGCAGCCAATAGGAGACAGGCCGCAAGGAGCAGCCAATCAGGGCTGGGCAGGCCAATATAAGAAGAGTTGCAGGGCAGAAGTGGTTCAGTTGCTCTTTGGAGCTCAAGGAGGAAGGACTGGCTGCATTGCAGGCAGAAGAAAGCCAACACCCTGACAGAGACCTGAGGAGCTAGGGAAGAGCTCCTGGCTGGTGGTTGGGAGTTGCAGGCTGAGGCCCTGAGGCAAGGGTGAAGAAGGTGCTCAGGCTGCGGGGAAGTGGCCCAGGAAAATAGACTGAGAGGTTGGAGGGGATGCAGCATGTGGCTGTCATCTACAGAGTCCCTAGGCCGGGATGCAGAGTAGAGGGCAGGCCTGGGTCCCCCCACCCCCATGTGCCACTGAGGAAGTGGTTGGACTGTGGTACTGCCCCCTGAAAGGGGGGAGCACAGACTGCGGCACAGCCGGAGGGCTGTGCTCTGAAGAGGACGCAGCAGTCCTTGGAATGACATGGGTCCAGGAGCAGGGGTGATGGCAGGTTCGACACCACTGAAAGTCAGCGTACCGACCTCTGGAGCTGATCCGCAAGGTGACCAGCAGCAAGACCTAGCAGGGGGAGTCCCACCCTGTTACACTGCTCAAGAAGCAAAAACACCCAGTGCATTATAATGTTTGATTCCCCACTGGACAAAACCATTATGAAAGAAGGCAGAAGCTAGGCTTTAAGGCTCCCAGGTTTGAGGCCTGTGCTTCTGATCCTGTGATGTGCTGAATGGCCACAGAGGCGCACTCACCGGACCGAGTCCGTTGCTGCTCACACCTTCGCCTCAATATGATCATCTTAGAGCATCACTTCCATGGAAAATCTACAGTGCATTATGGGAGTCCTAGCCTGCCATGCTGGCTGGGGAGACTTTTGCCCACAGGTAATGAGCTATAACAGCACCCCCACAAAAAACCTCTTGCAATGTGCTGCACGCAATTTCCATGAGTAAACAGTGTTTTACAAAGTATCTGTTTGCGTTACCTCTGCCTGCCTTTTAATAATGCCCTTGTCAAATAGAGAACACGCTGTATAATTTATGGGGTGTTTTTAACTCCCTCACATGGAGTGCCATAAATACGGACAGTACTGCAGGGGGTAAATTGCGTACATAATCAGCGTTCCTTGCCTGAAATGCTCAGCCTGACACAATGCCTTATGAAACCTGAGACCCGCTTCGGGAGTGCTGTGCACAGAGTGAGACTCGAGGGGGGGGAGGAGGAGAACTGGAGGTGGAGTAATCACTCTATTCCCTTCTAGGCTACAAAGCAGGAGACACTCACTATCTTTTGAGTGCATCCACTCCACCGAGTGCAGAGATGCGACTAACCTGAGCATCCTGCTATGCTCTAAATGGGGGTAGGAGAAATCTAAGTAGCTCATAAGCTTTAAGGCCAGAAGGGTAAATCATGATCATCTGGTCTGAGCTCCTGCACATCGCAGGCCCACCCACTCCTGTAGTCAGAGGCGGATGGCAGTTTTATGGGCCCTGGGCCAGAGCAAGTTGGGGGCCCCTCTACACCCCTTCTACCTGCTGTCCTTCCTTTCCTAGCCCCTCTCCCCCCCGGTGCTCCTGTCGGGGAAATGGGATCGGGGCACAGGGGCTTGCCCTGCTCCGCCCACCCCGCTCTCCTGCTGGAGAGCCCTTGCGCCCTGACCCCACTCCACAGCAGGAGTGCCAGATGGGCGGAGTAGGTCAGGGTGCAAGGGCACCCATTTTTCCAGGGGCCCCCAATTGGCCAGAGCCCCTGGGCATGGGCCCCATTGGCCCAGTGGCTAATCCGTCACTGCCTCTAGGAGGCTCATAACCTCTGGCATGCTACTGAAGTCCTCAAATCATGATTTAAAGACTTCAGGTTACAGAGAATCCACCATTCACTCTAGTTCAAACCACCAAGTGGCCTTTGCCCCATATTGCAGAAGAAGGCAAGGAAAAAAAAAGCCATCGTCTCTGCTAAGCTGACCTTCACAACTCCAAATATGGTGATCGGTTAGACCCTGAACATATGGGCAAGACCCACCAGCCAGACACCTGGGAAAGACTTCTCTGTAGTAACTCAGAGCCCTCCCCACCTAGTGACCCATCTTTGGCCATTGGTGATACTTGACATACAATTTCTCAAACATCTGGGCAGGACCTCCGAATCGTATCCTTGTCCCTCTCATCACCTTGCAGCTATGCCCTCTTCTCCCCTTTATAGGATCACAGAAATGTAGGACTGGGAAGGATCTCAAGCGGTCATCTAGACCAGTCCCCAAGGCTACCTAATATCTTCTAGAGCAATGTTACCCTAGTTAAAATATCCTGGGGGAGCCTTAACTCTCTCGCTGTGGCATTAACTCCTTGTGATGTGGGTAGGAGATACACTTGTTGTGGGGGAACCAATGGCAGTGTGGTCCTGCAACTTATTTGGCTATGATGGGGGTGGAAAGGAAGGGGCCCAGGAAGGGAGCACAAAGAGACTTGGGCTGCATGTGCTAAGTCAGAGACAGGGTGAGATTAGCGTTACCTGTGTATCCATGCCCTGTAGACCCAACTCCTGCTGCTTCTGTGAATCTGCCATTCCCTACCTTAAGCAAGAGGATAATATGGAAAAAGCAACCTGTTGGCTTCTGGAGATAAGCCTCCCTTTCTACTATCTTTCCACAAAACAGGGTGATTTAGCCCTCGGGTTCCCATGGCCTTTCTCATAAAACCCTGGCCAAATTCCTGTAGAGAGAAAACAGTTCCTCTGTTGGCTTAATTGGTTGTGTGTTCTTCGCTTCCAGTCCTAAACTGTCAGGCAGTCTTGCTGTGTTCATTGATGCTAAGGCCAGAACGGACCTTTAGATCAACTTAGTCTCACCTCCTGTATATCATGGCCCATAGAATTTCCCGTGTGTGCCCTCAGGGAGCGTCCTGTGACTTCTCCCACCGAGGTGCCTGTCAGTTGGTGGTGAGGTGGAAGTAGGCCAGTATATTGGGTTGGGGATCTGGGTTCCATTCCTGCTCCTGCTGTGTGACCTTTGCCAATAACTGTCTTAGTTACCCAATCTGTAAAATGAAGATGATAACGTTGTAGAGCCCTTCAAAATCACAGGAGGAAAGGTACCACACAAGACCTGAGTAATATTCTGATGTATACTGTACAATCTAACAAATTTATTTGGGCAAAAGACTTCGTGGGCTAAAACCCACTTCATCAGCTGCATCTGATGAAGTGGGTTTTAGCCCACGAAAGCTTATGCCCAAATAAATTTGTCAGTCTCTGAGGTGCCACAAGGACTCCTTGTTGTTTTTGCTGATACAGACTAACATGGCTACCACTGTGAAACTGTACAATCTGTAATTCTGTGAAGGAGTTTAAAGCCTCTGGAAGGAGCTCTATAAATCTACTTAGTATTACTATTAATAAATGAGAGGTTTTATCAGCACAGAAGGTTGTGCTCACTGAAAGAGGTGGCGGCGGCAGCAGCAGCAGCATGTGGAGAAAATGACTGAATTGTTACATTGAAAACCAGCTATTTGTGAACCTACCAAGATATAGCGATCAGTGTGTGCACAAATGTTTGTTGCACGGTGGACAACGGCGCTGCACTGAGTTTATGTGTTCTTACCTATGCTAGAGGTCGAGCGTGGTGCAACACCTATTGGTAAGGTTACCCTAAAGTTTCCATTTTAAAGACCCTTTAATTAGCTGGTTATAACTCTTTTCAAAGAGGTGAGGCCAGGGGTTCTCAAACTTCATTGCACCACAACCGCCTTTTGACAATGAAAATGACTACACAGCCCCAGTGGTGCCTCTTTTAGAGTGCTAGCACCATTTCAGATGGAAGAAACCTGAAATCTGTCAGGGAGTTGGTTTGTCATCCATGTGCCTTGCAGGGGCTTGTGGGAAAATCCATTTTGACTTAGCTGAGCTGGGGCATCCACCGTGGTCTCAACTGCCCGCAGCAATGAGTGGTTGGCTAAAAACATTTGGAATGGTTTCCTCACTGCTGATCCGACTGTTCGACCACCAGGATTTGATTTTCCACATCAGCTTTGGACTTTGCTGAACAGGTTCCAAACTAGCCAAGGAATATGCTCCAGTATCCTCTACACATGAGGTCGGCGTGATGACCCACTTAGTCAATGGTGCCTCCGTCAGGCAATGGCGCATGTTGACGACCGAGTCAACTAACTAGATTTCATGGTGGCCTGAAGGGCCTTCATTCTGTTGATGCAGCTGCTGTTGGGTGACCCGGCAAGCACTGCAAACGCGAGAAGAACTTAGCTGAGTTTCATAGTTTAAAAGACAGAGGGTGCGGGGGAGTGAAATTCACCTCCATGCAGAGGGCTAGCATGTTCTTCTGCACCATTTACATCCCTATGAGCACCTCTGGAACCCCAGCCATGGCGCATAAGCAGCATCGTATATCACCTGGGTGAGATTCTATATGCAGCAGGGTCAAAACCCCACTCTGCTTATACACATGTGTGAGTGGTGCCCTAGAAACCTAAGATTAACCCAAGCCAACGGTTAGCGTTGGGGATAGAATCCCAGTCCTCTGCTCTAATCAATAGCCAAGCCTGTCTCTAACGTAGTGGTGGTATCCCTATAAAGCTGTTTTTTCTTAAAAAATAGCTTAGTGTGGCCCTTATCCTCTCCGATCAACTTTCAGTGCATGTCAAATGTGATTTCCCATAAAAGCCCCAATACTTTAGGATCTGGGTGCACTTAATTCATGCCTGTCAGGCATGGAAGAGCTATTATCCCCATTCTACAGCTGCAGAACTGAGGCTGAGAAAGGCTAAGGTCAAATCAATTGCAGCGAGGTGCAGTTGAAGATCCCGCTGGGTGCCTATCCGCATTTGTAGGCTCCTAAATAAAAACTGGGTGCTAAGGGTATGTCTACACAGCATGGTGAACCTGGATTCAGATTTGCACCCAACCCACCCCCAATCATCCACCTGCAAATCTGTCTAACTTGGGTCAGCAAGCACACAGGGCTTAAGGAAGGGGGAGGGTGGCGCAGAGCCCCAGTCCCGCTGAGACTCTGGGCCGAGCCTTGTCATTTGGCAGGGTGGACAGGGCCCAAGCCGCAGCCTGGGGGCAGAAGGTCGGGGTAGCTGCAGCCTGGAGGTGTGAGACCCGGCTCCAGCACCTGGAAAGCCCAGGTTAACCATGCAGTAGTGGAAACGAGGTCCCCCAGAGCCGGGTTTACAGGGCAGCCGAGACCGCCCCGAAGGAGCGACTTGCCCGGGGCCTCTGTGGCGCCGGCAGGATTCGAATCCAGGCCGCCTGCATCCCCGTCACGTGCCCTAAACCGCATTGGGCCCCTGGGGGGTTAACCGGGGCGCTGTCGGTTCGAGGCGGCAGCTGCACCGCTCCACGCCAACGCCTCGCGCGGCTGGAGGGGTTCATCAGCGGCCAAAAGGGACCGCGGCTAACTGGGGGGGCCGGGGCTTGCCGGAGAGGGAAGAGTTACAGGGAGGAAGCCAGGGCACGTCCCACCCTCCGCGCCTCTCCCCGGCTCTGTTAGGCTGCGGGCTGGCGGGGGGTGGGCCGGGGGGCTGGCGGCTCTTTGCCGCAGGAAGGGGGGGAGCGCGGCCGCGCGCGGGGAGAGGCGCCGAGACCCCCCTCTGGCTGCGCGGGGGCCGGCCGGGATCGGCCGAGCGGCTGCCGCCCTGCACGCAGCGCGGTCCATTGGTTCGTGGGAGGCGGCCGCTGCCCGTGCCGGTCCGGCGCGTCCGGCCCTTGCTCCGCCAGGGAGGGAGTAACGCGTCCGGAGCCTGGATCCAGGCAGTGTCGCAGCCTGCCTGCCAAGAGTAAGGCTGGGGGGGGGGCTCCTACCTTTCCCCCACGCGCGTGCATTAGGGGGGTGCCGTGGGGGGACAGGGGTGGGCTGGCCGTGGCAAGGCACCTTGATACAGTCGCTGGTGCATCCAGGAAAATTGCGGGGGGGGGGTGCAAATCTGGTGCATCTTGGAAAACCTGTAAGGGGGGATGGATTTATGGGGCAGCACCCTGGTTGTAGCCATCAAATCAAACACTTTGGGAAGGGGCGGGCGTTGGGGGGGGGGGAGGATTTGGGGACCAGCTGCGGTTTCTGCTTTGGCGAAAGGTTGGTGTGTGGCTAAGGGAACACATCGTGGGTTGGTTTGTTTTTTTTTTTACTCTGCTGGGCCCGTTTGGAAACAACCAACCACCCAAAATATAAAGTGTGTGGGGGTGGGGTGGGGAGGGGACTGCTTGTCAGGGGTGGTTGGTGTCCGTGTTTGCGATAATGTCACGAGTGGGGTTCAGTCCAGCAAGTGAGATGCTGGCATGCGGGTGATTAACATGCGCTAACTGTGAATTATGTCATCTGCCTCTTGTGCACTGTGTGAGACTTTAGCAGCAGCGGGGGGTACGGGGGGGGGTGGGGAGCGCTCAGGGCCTGCTCCTTTTGCAATACGGTATTTTAATCCAGCAGAGCAGGGATGATTTAACAAGGCTCTAGAATATAGATTTGGGGAGGACCCCAAACCCCTCTGATATCTGCCTTACTAGTCCAGTTAATAGTCTGGGTGTCGGGTCTGCTAGTTTTTTAATCCCTTGCCTACTGGGAACCCCAATAGACCATGGGAGCACCTGCACCCTCGTAGTCCTGTATGAAACCAGCTAGCTCTGCAGCTGGGGTCAATCCATGGAGTTCTGGATCTGGCCCTATATGGGGGCATTGGAACAATTTGTAGAGTGGGGTTGCTGAAAGTCATTGAACAAAACTGTAAACGCTGTAGATGATGGGAGCCATGCATTTGATGGCTATTATTGCTTCAAGCCAGGGAGTGCTGCTGCGGCTGCACCCCCTAGTTCCAGCTCCCCTCCCCTTTACCCCCTACGTGTCAAAGAGAAGCAAATATAAGTTGCTGCCCCAAGTGGATGCTTGCCTTCCATGTCTCCGCTGCTCTGCTTGGTATGGGCAGGTGGCTGGGCTTGGCTTGAGTTCCCAGCTTGGTTTCAGAGCTAATCTCCCCAGGAGAGAGCAGGGCAGCAGCCTGACTGCAGGGGAGCAGGCAGAGAGAGAAGCGAGCGCTGCTGTGGCTTGCTCCTGCTCGCTTTCACTCCACCCCTGGCTCCCTGCATGATGTCAGCACTGGCTGGGGCACCCGGTTCAGCTGCAGATGAGCAGAGGGGAGCCCCCTCTTCTGGCGTTCCCAGTGCACATGGGGCGGGGGGGGGGAGTTGGGGGAGGGAGGACGGACGGACGGACGACGACTTAATGCCAGACTGCAGGGCCTTCAGCCCTGCGATCTCTGTGGCTATGAGAGAGAGAGGAGCTGGGGATCACCCCTGTCAATATGCAGGCTTGCTGCAGCCAGCTCATCTCCCCAGATCTAGCACCGCTGGCTTGTGTAGTAAGCACCAGCAGCAGGATTTGGTACCACCTTGCTGCCACTCATAGCCAGCATCAGTGCGTTGGTGGGGGAGGGGAAAACCTGACCGATTTTTAAACCATCCTGAGTGGCTCACGTTCTCCTGCCACGGGGCAGAAGGTACGTTCAGAAAGGGAGCTAGACTCTTTCGTAAACTACCCATCTAGCCTGAATAAGGGCAGGCGTAGATCAAGGAAGGGCCTCCTGCAGTTACAGATCACGGTCTGTCTGGCCAGCTGGCTTGTAAACTCCTTCAGGCAGGGACTGAGCCTTGCTCTGTGACCTGTGCATGCTGTCACTGACTAGTAAATGATCAAAAGCCCATGACTGGGGCGCACGCTGTTGATAGGTGCAAATCATGAGCTGTTAAGTTGAAAGAATCCTTGACACTTACGAATATCCTGCCTTTAGGATCCTGCATTTAGGGCTGTTGACGATCCCGAGGAAAGAGGGCTGTGAGAATAGTGTACGAATGCCATTTTTGGGGTGTATGCTAGGTGTGTCTTCCATCATCGTGGGCCACTTACAGCCTGGGGTGGGGGGTTTTACCCTATGTTATAAGTAGATAAATGAGAACAGGCAGGTTGTGTTCCAGATCCTGATCTCAGCAAATGGGGCTATTCTGTATTTACACAGAATCTGATGGCCCCTTTAATTGAGGGCGGGAGGGATTATGCTAGCAATGTATTTTATTTAACATTGGGAGTAACTGAGCTAAATTTGAGCAAGGGCCTGGGCATCAGAGCTCCTGGGCTCTATTCCTAGCACCTCCATTGACTCACTGTGTGACCTTAAGTAAGTCACTTTGCCTTTCTGTGCCTCAGTTTCACCATCCATAAAATACTTACCTACCTCTTCTGGGTGTAACGTTACTATTTATTTGTAGTACAGAAATCTCTAGAGGCTTCACTCAAGGATCAGGGACCCATTGCACTAGGCATTGTAATTAATACTTGCTTTTGAGATCTTCAGATGGAAGATGGTATCAAATATTTGTTAATAAAAGGACGATCGACTCCCCACCAAGCAGTGGAATGGTGTCGATATTTCAGCTTGTCTGTTCTATGTAGGTTCTCCTTCTGCGCTCATCACTATGGTATCTGAGGACCTTCCAGGAGCGCATTAAGCGATGTGACTAACATCTGTCACATGTGGTTCATTCTCTCTCTTGTCCTCTCCCCAGGGGGAGAATTGTGTATGCAGCGTAGTGTTGTTGCTTGTTTATATATGCGCACAGTGCTAGTGGCAATATGATTTCACATGCCCCTATATAGAATGCGACAATATCATCTGAGTTCAGCTTACTTGTGGAATTATTTCCTTGAAACATTTGAAGACCGTTCTTTGGAAAACAGAGGGTACAGTTATAGGCCATGGTCCTGCAACCCTCTTACACATGAGTAATTCTTCATCAGTGACACCAGGCTCCTGTTTGGGTAAGGAAAGGTTTACTCATGTCAACGAGGCATGCTGGATAGGGCTCATATGTTTTCTTTCTCTGGTAGGCCCTGTAAATTCACAAATACATTATCCAGGTGGAGAGACCTGGTTCAGTGGTCCAGAGGTTAGGAAACTTGCTAAGGGTGTGGGAGAGAGGGGTTCAATTCCCTGCTCTGCCATGGACTTCCTGTGTGACCGTCAGCAAGTCACTTAGCCTTCCCGAGCCTCAGTTTCCCCATCTGTAAAAGGGGGTGATAGCAGTGCCCTACCTCACAAGGGTGTTATGAAGATAAATACATTAAGATTATGAAGCACTTTGAGACTTACTGATAAAAGGTGCTAGATTAGAAATAGGCATTATTCAGAGTAATTGGAGGGGAGTAACTATAACTTTGATAGTTGAAAGTGGATGTTTAATTTAAAGACTGGCCAGATAAAAATCATCATGCAACAAACAAGCTAGTGGGTACCTGCCCCCTAATGGATGAACTTGGAATTGCTCACTTTATCCAAGGCCCTATCTTGCTGATTGTTAGCAGAGATTCCCCTTTAGCTCAAGTGGATCTGAGTTCTGTCCCTGTGAATGCCATGAAGCCCAAGGGTGTGGAACAGCGTATGGAGGGGACCATATGTGGGGGGAGGCCTTACCACTGCCCTCCACTTCCTGGGACTCCACAAAGGGGTCTCTTTGTATGGTCTGGGTGTGGGCAGAGGAGAGGAGCAGAGACAAGGGAAGCCCAGGGTGGAGAATGGGCAGTTCTGAGGGTGAGGCTGGACACATTGTACACTCTTCATCCCACCGTCACGGGGCCTTGTGGCAATGATCCTGAGAAGGCTTTTTATGGTGTCTCCATGCTAAGGAAGCCCCCTGTGAGGACAGTCCCATGGGCCCCCATAACCAGGAGAACCCTGGAAGCGAGGCTTGGAGCAGAGCTGGCTCTAAGGGCCACAGAAGCTAGTACAGCATCACAGGCTCTTATTTACTGCAGAACCCTGGGATCTGCTGGGGAGGAGTCATCATGGCTTGTTCTGTTGTGGGTGGGGATATCCCAGAATGGCGTTGAGGGGAAAATGGAGCGACCTCCTGAGGGGAGTTCTGCTGGGTTGGGGGATCTGGCCTTGATAGAACTGCTAGAGAGACCTGGTTCTCCAGGGGGATGTCACCATCCCAGGCTCCAATCCTGCAGCCCTCTTGCCGTGAGTTGGGACTGCAGGAGTGGGTCCGTGGCTTACAAACTCCAAGGAGGAGGGGGTGCGAAATGCAGGTGGTTTGTTTGAACATCCCAGGGAAAAGGGGCTGAGAACTTCTAAAATGAGCAACTTCACGACAGGGAAAGACCAGGGTTGAAACTGCACCATTGGAGCTGTTAGAAGGGGTGACATTTTACCGGTTTTATTAGGAGGAGAAAGGGGCACGGACTCTTGAGGGGAAGCACAGATACTGACGATATGCAAAGAGCTGTCAAATGCATCCAGGAAATAAATGGGTGGGGGGGGGGGAAGAGAGGGATATTTTTTCCCCTCTAATCATGCTCCGTTACAGTCATCCTGTTTGTTACTTGATACAATAGCAGGTAAATTTTAATAACAGATGTGTCCAAAATATGAAAAGGGGCACCTCTCTGAGACTCTGGGTGCCCCTGCCCCAAATGATTAAACTAAAATGAGATCTCCCACAAACCCCCGAGCTCTCCCCACGCCACGTACACATTGGATTTCTCGGTGGGAAGTGTAAATTCTGGGTTGGGGTCCCTTCAATTCTCACACATCTCTGAGGGTAAACTGAGGCCTGGAGAAGTGAAATGACTTGTCCCCCAGGTCACAAAGCAGACAGGTAAGGATCTGAGATGCTATACTTGCTCTGGGACCCATAGGGCCAAACCCAGCCAGTTTGGCTCCGCTCCAGGCAAATTCAGACAGGAAATTTAGGTGCAATTTTTTTTAACACTGAAGGTAATTGTTCCAGTGGTCAGTTTGCCAAGGATTGTGGTGACTTTCCCATCACTGGCCATGTTTAAATCAAGACTGGATGGTTTTCCTAAGAGATCTGCTCTAGGCATTGTTTTGGGGAGTTCTCTGACCTGTGTTATACAGGAGATCAGATGAGATGAGCACACTGGTCCCTTCTGGATCTATGAATCAAAGCCGTTTGGGTCTCAAAGCTGGGACTAGAGCCCTGGAGTCCCTGCTCTTGCTCCTTGAACGCAGGGCTGCATTACAAGCTGTTTGCCCTCAAGTCAGCGAGTGTTCAGGGCCCAGAGTTCGGCCCCACTCTGCTCCATCTTCTTAGAGCTTCTGCTGGCTTAACCAGGTCCCAGGCAATCCCCCTGGGGGCAGGAGAATCCCTGGGTAGCCTAGAGCTGGCCAAAGCAGCCCCATGTTGCTGGCACTCTAGTACAGTGGACGTGGCTAGGGCTTTCCCTTGCACTCTGGCTAGTCCCAGTTGATGAAATGGCCTCGTGGGGCCGCAGGCAGCTGGGCGCAAGTTAAAGCGGCCCTGAGTCCGGAAGCAGTTCAGCACCTTGTAGGATGAAGCCTGTCTGTTGTGTGTAGCTGACAGACTGCTGGCAGCAAAGAGCCGTCAGATCCCCTGCGGTGCTCAAAGGAGCTTTCGGTGGGGAATTTTAGATGCAGATGAACAGATTATTGCCCTAGCTGTGGCGGTCCTGGCTCGGTGCTCCAGGAGAAGGAAAGCAAAGGTATCCCAGCGATGCTGAACTGATCAGGTGTTCAGTGGGCTTCTCGTGTGAGGCCATTTAGGAAAGAGATTTTCTCCATTTAGCTCCATCCATGTTGACCCCGAAGCTCCCTGGAAAGTGAACATGACAAGCCTTAAAGGGAGGATTACGGCAGTGGATCTTCAGTGCCCCTCCACGACTAGGGGAACGTTCGTTTGATCAGATGGCTTAGTATCCTGCTTGCTGTGTCAGGCCCGCTCGGTGGCAGGTCGGGGGTCTTCTAAGGGGAAATCCAGGTGCTGCCGGAAGTGGTCTGGGCGGTTCGCTCGGTGGTGCTCTTCCCTCTGTCTGCGAAGCTGCAGCACAGCTGGCATTGTGCTCGAGGGGCTGTGCCCCTCGAGGTGACCTCTTGCTGGTGGCTGGGTGAGCTGGGGAATGGAAGCCTAATGGGCATCCAGACTCCCCAGGGATACGTTGCAAGGGTAGGCTATCGGCATGGCCACTCTGGGTTTTTCCATTCTGCCTCCTGGAATCCCTTCCCACAGTTTCAGTGGGATGCGGCATTCTTCTCCTCTTGGCCTCTGTATGACCTAGAGCTGCTGTGTGCAGTTACACAGCTGCCGTGTTCCACCCCAGAAATGGCTGCATTTTGGTGGTAGGTGAAATGATTTTGTGTGTGTGTGTGTGTTATATCCACACCAGTTTGTGATGCAGCAGTAAAGGTTGACACACACACACCATACCTGAGACAAAAGCAAAGAAATGAAAAATTAACCCACATAAGAGTCCATACCACTGCAGCAACAGCACCCCAAAGGCCACACACCATACCCTTAACTCTGCCCCTTAGGGATGCCAGCCTTCCTTCATTCCCCTCCCCAGATCTCTCTTCCAAACCCACCAGACCTTCCAAAAAGCAATCCTGGATGGTTCTTAGGCCTTCTGAATACAAAGGAGGGTAGAACGCCCTGGTAACTTGTTGGACTGAATTCTGCCATCTAAATCTAACACCAGGAAAAACACAACTCAACTCCCAGATCCTACCTTGAGTTTTCAATGTCTGCAATTCGATTATGCTCCCCCGCAGAAACTTCTACTGAGAATCCGAGCACATGTACTGTGGAAGGTGTTGCAAGATGACGAAAGATTTCAGTACAGCTGAATGGTCACTGAGAGAGGATAGCAGGACTCCCAACAAATTACGGAGGAGAGTGGCTGGTGTCTATTAGTGTTTCTATCTCAGTGGAATAGGACAGAGAGATTCACAAACTCTTTCCTAGCATGGAGCACGTCTTACTAGAGAGAATGCTTAGTAGACCAACTCCCCCCTCTTGTGATCAAATAACATCCCTGACCCAAACCCAATAATTCCTCACATGGAAGCAGGTTTAATAGTCGTGAGTCCGTATCCCCACACTCATGAGATCGTCTTCAATCAGAAAGGTTGGCCTTTTCTTTGCCCATTTTTACCCCTTTCTTTCCCCCCGCCTTTAGGATGTGCTTGCTTCCTGTTTTCGAGCTTTTTTTTCTGCAGTTACTCGCCCTTGTGGCTATCTCTTTCTTAAATGAAAGCTGACGTGGAATCCTGCTAGTGCATGCAAACCGCTGGGGCTTCCAGAAAAACGCTAAAAATCGTGAGGCTCCTGATTAAGTTGCAAGAGTTGGCAACACCGTGTAGGAAAAGGAGATATTTTTAGTTGTCTTTTAATGTGATGAAGCAGCATATAAAAAGGACATTAGCACCTTGTGGCCCGCCAGCATTTCCTGGTCTATGGACCACAGCTCGAGACCCTCTGGAATAGCAGATGGGGGGGAAAGGCATGGCTCTAGGACTACGGGTGGAGAATAAGACTGAATTTTCTTACAAAGGCTGATCACAGCTTTCATGTGCCCCAAGGCTCTCCATTGGATGGAAGGTCAAATCTAATCTGCGTTGCCCTCCAGTGTGTGGAGGCCTGCAAGGAATCTATTACCCCAATATTAGTCCTAGCTACTCAAGGACCTCTCTTAGCTCAAGTAGCAGCGTCCTGAATCACTGGAGCGGAATGCTTAGGGTTGCACATCCCATGAAGCATGTGTGCAGTAGCGCTTAAAACCAGGATGCCTGTAGAGATGCAGCCACAGGTTCATTATACTGTCTTCGATAGCTAAACTGAGCTTCACCGCCAAAGAGCCGACCTCTGTTTCACTTCAACAGGGCAACTCCCCAAGGCTGCTTCTAGCAGATGCTGGCAGGTAGTCTGAACTGCACTGTGCATTTGAGATTCACTGGGGCAAAGATAAAGCTCTCGCTACTCTTGCTGACAGTACAGGCTAACAGTGTATGAACAGATAAGTAGCCCCGGCTTCTTTTAGATTCTCGGGGCCAAATCCTGATCTTGATTACGCTGGTGCAGATCTGAAGTAATTCTGTCACTGATAGAACAGAGCCCCTTTGTCTTACTTTGTACCCAACTGGGAAGAAATGTGATCTTATTATTAACACACTCTGCTCTTCCCACAAACAATCTTACAAATATTTATTAGCTGGCGAAATTATTTGGCAGCGCCAAAGCCAGTTTAGGTAATGCTAGAAGCTTTTAACTAGATGTGTCATGAATTACCCAGTTCCATTGGTACGTGGCCCAGTGACATGTTTTCCTGTGGAATCAAAACAGCAGAAATAATGATCCGAGCCAGGAAAAACAAGGATCAGCAATTTCTTCTCTTTTGTGTCCGTCACCTAGTGAATGCTGGTGGAAATTGGTTCCATGCAGCTGGTGATGCAAACAGATCAACCTCTACAAGATCCTTGTCTGCTGGGGTATAAACCACTAGAAATGGCTTTAGTTTTGTAAGAGAGGTAATAGAAGAAGCCCTGACACAGTAGACGCAATTTCATATTGTAGTGAACTGGCTAGCATGTATGTGTATGCTGCTGCTGTACTCTGTTGGATAGACTCAGAAGTGCTGGACTCTGTGTGTCACAGGCCCTGTACTGCTAGGAGATTCTCCTATAGGTCAAGTAGTAGGGATTTCTTGTTGCAGAGTTCTCCAGATTAGTGTCACTACTGCCTTGCTCCCCTACCCCACCCCACTGTTGTTGTTGGAACCCCTTGTCTCTTGCCACATGATAGGGTTGCAAACTCTTTGGGACAGGAACAGTCTTTTATTGCACATTTTGTACAGTGCCTAGCACAGTGGGTCCCTGATTCCTGATTGGGAATATAATACAAATGGTAAATGAATTTCCAGGCAGTGGGAGATCCCTCCTCCAGTTGGGACCTTCCATTCTGCAGTCCATTGGTGTGTTCCACCATGCTCCACTCCACATCTGATAGCATCCAAGCAGGATGGAACACTGCAGGAAGTATTCATGACATTTGGGTCTAGTCTTGTCTCGTGGTTAGAGCAGGCAGCTAGTCATTTTGACTCGTGCCCCTGGTTCTGCCACTGTCTCTCATCTAAACTACTCTGTATTTCAGCTGCCTACTCTGTAAAACAGGTAGAACTCACAGGGATGTTTTATCAAGTGTATTATATTAGCACTTAGGGGCCCCAACTGAGAGCAGAACTCCATTGTGCCAGGCACTGTACAGAAAGACATACAGTAAGAGAGTACGGCCCTGCAATCAAAATCAAATAGTAGAAAGGAAGTACCATTAGCCACATTTTATAGATGGTGAAGTGAGGCACAGAGGGACTTGCCCAGGGACATCCAGGAAGTCTGTTGCAGAGCTGGGAATTGAACTCGCATCTCCTGAATCCCCGGTCAGTACCTTATCCAAAGACCATCTGCACTTAGGATGGAAGAACCCAATGCACAGCTACAGACTAGGGACCGAATGGCTAGGCAGCAGTTCTGCGGAAAAGGACCTAGGGGTGACAGTGGACGAGAAGCTGGATATGAGTCAACAGTGTGCCCTTGTTGCCAAGAAGGCCAATGGCATTTTGGGATGTATAAGTGGGGGCATAGCGAGCAGATCGAGGGATGTGATCGTTCCCCTCTATTCGACACTGGTGAGGCCTCATCTGGAGTACTGTGTCCAGTTTTGGGCCCCACACTACAAGAAGGATGTGGATAAATTGGAGAGAGTCCAGCGAAGGGCAACAAAAATGATTAGGGGTCTAGAGCACATGACTTATGAAGAGAGGCTGAGGGAGCTGGGATTGTTTAGTCTGCAGAAGAGAAGAATGAGGGGGGATTTGATAGCTGCTTTCAACTACCTGAAGGGGGGTTCCAAAGAGGATGGCTCTAGACTGTTCTCAATGGTAGCAGATGACAGAACCAGGAGTAATGGTCTCAAGTTGCAATGGGGGAGGTTTAGATTGGATATTAGGAAAAACTTTTTCACTAAGAGGGTGGTGAAACACTGGAATGCGTTACCTAGGGAGGTGGTAGAATCTCCTTCCTTAGAGGTTTTTAAGGTCAGGCTTGACAAAGCCCTGGCTGGGATGATTTAACTGGGAATTGGTCCTGCTTCGAGCAGGGGGTTGGACTAGATGACCTTCTGGGGTCCCTTCCAACCCTGATATTCTATGATAACACCATCCTTCTCCTCAGGGATGATGAATACTTCCACAGGGCTTAACATCAGGGGATTTCAATATAAACTGCAACTCCGATTGGATGCTACAGAGCAGCTCCGTTGCCTATCTGAAAATACTGGCATGCTCATGTGCAACAAGGGGACAGGTGTTGCATCCGCAAACAAGTCGGTGCGCTTGTAAACACAGTGGGGAGGAGGCAGCTGTGGAGAGCACGCTGGCCTGTGGATGCCCAGATGGTGGATTCTTGGCTGTCTAATACTAATCTCTGGCTGCTGGAGCAGGGCGTTTTGTCTTCCAGAAAGTGGTTCGCTGCAGGTTTTGGATTTTTGCACCAGGCAAGTTGCTTTCATCACCATCCAGCTGCTCCACCATAGTCTGCTCCGCTCCACCGTTCAGGCATGGTTCCTTGAGCTGTGACATTTCCTCTGACCCCCTTCCCTTCAACGCAGGGCGTGTGGGGAGCCCTGCAAGGAGACGTGACTGTTGCCTTTGAGAAGCCGCATTCGCAAAGAGCATGTCTGTGCGGGAGGAGGGGAAGCCGGCTCTCCAGGAGCCAATGGGTCCCTCTCCGGGGCTTAGACTTTACAGTCACTGCTGGCAGTCGGCCCATCCTACGTGGCTTTAGACCTGTTGGACCTGAATCTGGTCTCTCACTGGTGCAAATCAGGAGTCGCTCCATCCCAGGGAGTCTGGATCAGGCCCACTATGGCATTTCTGAGAGGGGTGCGAAATCTTTGGTTATTTTCACTATTGGTTGCCCCTGGTGGACTGGAATGAGCCAGCCACTTCTTTCTGAGTTACTGGGCCAAACTCATCCCTGGTGGATCTCCACTGGATTTGGTGCAGTTGCACCAGCTATGGGCTGGGCACAAACTCCCCCAGTCAGTATCTATCTTCCTGTTAGGGACAGACAAGGGGCCGAAGACGGCGCTCTTGAACCCGCTACCGCACAGAAACCTTCTCTTCGGCTCCTTCAAGCTTCCCACAGCATCTGTCCTTCCACAGGAGAATGCAAGGGACTCTCGTGGGAGCGCTGTGCAAAGATTCCCGGTGGGGGAGAGATTACAGGAACCACACGCTTTCCGAGCCCTGCCTGCCTTGCTGCATCACAGCTGTAGCAGGTGTCAGCGGAGCAGCCGTGTTAGTCTGGATCCGCAAAAAGAAAAGGAGGACTTGTGGCACCTTAGAGACTAACCAATTTATTTGAGCATAAGCTTTCGTGAGCTACAGCTCACTTCATCGGATGCATTCAGTGGAAAATACAGTGGGGAGATTTATATACACAGAGAACATGAAACAATGAGTGTTATCATACACACTGTAACAAGAGTGATCAGGTAAGGTGACTATTACCAGCAGGAGAGTGGAGGGGGGGAGACCTTTTGTAGTGATAATCAAGGTGGGCCATTTCCAGCAGTTGACAAGAACGTGTGAGGAAAAGGGGGGGGGGGAATAAACATGGGGAAATAGTTTTACTTTGTGTAATGACACCTCCACTCCCAGTCTTTATTCAAGCCTTAGTTAATTGTTTCCAGTTTGCAAATTAATTCCAATTTCAGCAGTCTCCCGTTGGAGTCTGGTTTGGAAGTCTTTTTGTTGTAATGTTGCGACCTTTAGGTCTGTAATCGAGTGACCAAAGAGCTGTAGCAGGGGAATCCCAGGACAGATTGACCCCTGAGCTTGACCTCTCCAGTGCCCCGAGTGCCGAGTAGTGTTCAAGCAGTCCGTGCTGCTCTTCAGCAGATTGGGTGCCTGCCCTCCTGGTTAATTTCTAAACATTGCTAGCGGGAAAGCCCCACTGCGTATGGGCAGTGTCACGGCATGGCTGTCCTTTTAAAGGGAAAAGCGACATTGCGAATTCACCTCCCTGGGTAGGCAAGATGAAATGGGTCCTGGGTTCAGACCGCTGGGATCAGTGAGAGAGGGGGAGAGAAACTTCAGCGCAGGCCTGGAGAAGGCAGCTCAGGGCTGCAGAGTGAGGGAGGGTCCTGCAGGAGATCCCGAGCTGTCAAGAGAGCAGCAGAGGGGATCTGCCTGCTGCCCTCTCTGAGCCGAAGAGAGGACAACCCAGGGAAAGTGCTGGATCCTCTCCTGGGAGGAAGGAAGGACTCCAGGTAGAAAGGCCTGAGGGTGGCTGCTTGACTGATGAAAAATCCCAGGACTGGCAGAGAGTGAGTATTGTGGTGCTGGACTTTACTTTGGGATTTTGAGGATTGTTCTGAAGTGTTTGTTGTTAAACCAGCCCCAGGCAGGGATCTTCTGAGCTCCAAGAAAGCCTTTCTGGATTAATGCCAGGGACCTGAGAGGGAAATTGAGGCAGGGCCCCCCTGGCCATAAGGGAACGCTGTGGAGGACAGGCAGCCACTGACAGCTGCAAGCAGCATCCAGCAAAGGGGTCCCGTGTCTCTGCTGCCAAGGTACGCTGGAAGGAGAGCAATTGCCACACGAGGCGGTGCAAGAGAGCAGCACAAAGATCTCTTGACTGAGCACCAGCCAGCCTGGTTCATCTCCTCTCTGTTTTAGGATTTCCAGTGCTACAGTGATCTGTTTCGTGACAATAGCTCCGAGCGGCCATAACTGAGAGCAGGCCCCCTGGTTGCTGAGCACTGTATAGCCACGTAGCAAGAGAGGCTCCTTACTCCATAGAGCTTACAGTCTAAACAGACGAGACGTCCACCGGCTAGGAGAAGGATGTGCTGTTATCCCCATTGTACAGATGGGGAACTGAGGCACACCGAGACTAAGTGACTTGTCCATGGTCTCACAGGGAGTCAGTGGTGGAGCAGGGAAAGGAACTCGGATCTCCTGAGACCTTTAACCAGAAGCCCCTTTATCTGTAGTATTTGTTCTCTCCTTTACAGGGCTGTGGGTTTGGCAGACCCAGGCGGCCTTACAGAAGCTGGCTAGTCACTGTGCTGTGGGATTGGAGAACCCAGAGGGCAGCAAAGACGCTGGAGAATAGCTAGAGGAATGTGTGTGTCAGATTGATGAGCCTTTAGAGCATGCCTCACCTCCTGCTTCTGTAACCGGAGTGCTGCGCTTTGCTCTCCTCCTCCTCCGGCCCTGTTTACCACAGGAGATGCTCGCACGGAGACTAAGAGGCTGGGAATTCTGCATGCTGACGCGGTCATTGTTCACTGGTCTGCGGCCATGCACGTTCTGCCATCCGTTCTGCCAGGCCAGCCGTGGTGCAGTGCTGGGGCCCCGATGGGAGAATCGCTCCAGAGCAGGAGGTGGCAATCCCGAGCGAGCTGCCCGCGCAGCACCCCAAGTGCAGGGCAGGGAGTAACCCAGGGCAGAGAAGCCAGGCAGGCTTCGTCAAGCAGGCAGCTCCCAACCCCCACGGAAGCCCTCTCGGAGCCATGCAGCCGTGGCCCCTTCCAGGCAAGGGTGAGCGGATTTTCAAAGCAGGAGCTGGGTTGCCGAGAGGTGGGGAATCAGG
Source organism: Natator depressus (assembly GCF_965152275.1). NCBI lineage: Eukaryota > Metazoa > Chordata > Testudines > Cheloniidae > Natator > Natator depressus. The sequence goes on along the minus strand of NC_134237.1, from coordinate 133,661,573 downwards.
GGGGTGCACATGGGTGGGTTTTAGCAGCTCTGGGGGAGGGAAGAGGGTCCTTGCCTTTCCTTCAGTAGTGCAGCAGGGCCAGGAGTGGCTCTGAAGCAGGTTTGCACCCTCCAGGGCAGGAGGGGAGAGCAGAATGGCTTTTGGGAGGCTGGGACAGCACGAGAGATTCCCTGTTGTCTGGGGCATCTGGTTACCCTGCTCTCTGGAGAGGGGCTGGGCATGCCTGTAACGTGGCAGGCTTGGTGGGGGATGGAGCCAGAAAAGCGCATGCTGACAGTTTCACCAGCTCGGCTGGCCGGCGGCTGGCAGTTGCAGGGGTGACCTAAAACTCAAGCCGTCACATCTGATCCTGTAAAACCAACCAGGATGCTGGGCTGGCCCCAGAAAAAGGGGCCATTCCTGGGCAGACCAGTGCCACGGCCATTTCAGCACCCCTGCAACCAGGGGGAGGTCACAGTGACCATAGCAAGAGGGTCTAAGCTAGTACTGCCCTAGTCCATGCCAGGTGTTGACCCGGCCCCAGCAAGCCCTTGACAAAAGAGGCACATGTCACCTCCCCATCGCTGCTCTCACTCTGGCCCCAACGCAGGGGTAAGTCAGGGCCCAGATGCACCGAGCGTTTGGATTTCTCCCTGAAGGGAGCAGTACTGTAGGTTTCCAAAGGGCTGTCACTGGCAGCCAAGGATGTGGTGTGTTCTTTGGGGAGTGGAGGAGACATAGCCAAGGAGTGGTACTGGGGGACTGCCCACCTGTTAGACTAGGAAGCAGTTCTTTCGCTGACTTGCTCATGCTTTGCAAGCCTCCTGTGCTGAAGGTCAGAGCTGATTTGCTGTTAATACCAGGGTTGAGAGGTGACACAGGTTCCTAGGGGTTCTCACCGGTTTCTAGAGGCTGCCAGGGTGACCCAGACACTTTTGAGACTCTGCACTTTTACAAGCAATCAAGACAGGGTTATAGGCAGGAGATCAAACTTTAGGTGAGGCAGGAGTCAAAATATTAGCAGATGATGCTTGGTGGCAAGAAAAGCATCCTCCTTTAAAGTAGAGCTGTTGTTAATGCAACATTTGGATTCTGGTTCTCCAGGTTCCTCTGTGGCCCCTCATGCCAAAATATCTGAGAAATTGCATACTTAGGAGGGCAGAGTTAAGGTTGGATGTGCATCCTTAACTCTGTTCTCTAGTGCCTTTAACCTGTGTTCTCTCTGTATATACATCTGTTAAACAATACAATTTATAAAATGTGATAGAAACTGGAATTTCTTATACCTCTGAGGAAAATCCTACCATGTATGGCCCAAATTGGCAACTTTCAAAACTCATATCTTTAAAATGACTGAAACCAACTTTCTTCTACTGTGACTTGATTTTTTTCAAGTCTCTGAAATCTTCCAAACAAGCCAAGTGTGAAGGTTTTACTTTGGATCACTTTGAAGAGACCCAAGCACAAAATTTCAAATCGGTCCATCAGCTTGGATCACCTCAGAATTTCACCCAATTGTGCATAAGGTGATCTCCCTGCAAGTGTTTAGAGTTCTGTTTGGTGAGAGAGTTGCTGGTGGTTATTTTGAGTCGACTTCCGTTAAGTTGCTACTAATGCGGGCTGTAGGGGAAGAGTAAAGTGTCCCCGGTGGAGGAAAATTATTAAGGCATTATCCAGGCTCATTTGCAAATTCAGTACATTTTTGTTGGGGGCCCAGGCTTTGACATATAGATGACTGAAGTCAAGCTCCTAAATTCATATTTAGATGCCTAAATAACTGGTCTGATTTTCAAAACTGCCGAGTACCCAGCAACATTCACAGTGCCTCATCAGAGTCCTCTTCTCACCCACTGTCTTGATGTATGGTCCTGTCGTCCTATCCCAGAATGACGAGTGCTAGCCGTGGAGACTAACTATTGCCTCTAGGTACCTGTAGAAACTATTTCTGTGCTCTTCCAGAGCATTTTGCTGACCCTTCCCAGAAGATCTGTGTACCTGAACAAGTGCCAAGGAGTCCTGTTACATTTCCTTTAAAATAAATACAGGTATAATAGACTACCTGGGCATACGTGGACTTAAAGGTACAAAGGATCTCAAAGTCCTTTACAACGCGTGAGCCAAATCCTGCTTACTGTAAGAGTGCAGTCCCACTGGCCTGACTAAAACTAGGGTTGGCAAGTGAAACTCACCCATGTGCAAGGGCCACTTAGGGTATGTCTACACAGCAACTGAACGCCCATGGCTGGCCCAGGTCAGCTGAGTCAGGCTTGGAGGGCTTGGGCTGCAAAATTCATGTGCAGACGTTCAGGCTTGGGCTGGAAGCTGAGCTCTGGGACTTTCCTCCCTCCCAGGGCCTCCGATCTTGGGCTAGAGCCCAAGCCTGAAGCAATCTTTATCCCCACAACCGGAGCCCCTCAAGCCCCTCAGTTGACATGGGCCAGCCACGGCCATGCTGCAGGTCTTTTGTTTCACTGTAGATGTACCCTTAGCTCCCACGTCAGGACTATTTTGAGGGCTTAAGTGAGACTTAAGTTATAGACAGACCTGGTGTTGGGTCCTCTGCACAGGGTTTAATGACATGTGGAACTGGCAACTGTCTCCTTGAAATCTCTCTCTGCGGGGGGGGAGTTCTGTTGTTAATTAACATCCCAGGTTTCATGGTGATGGGCACCATAGTGATGCTGTTCAGTACTTGTATCACAGTAGCCCCAGGGTGCCCGCGTTAGGGATCAGGCCCCCATTGTGCTCAGAGCTGTACAAACATATCATGAAACACAGTCGCTGCCCCAAAAACCTAACATGGAGAGAGTATTCTGGGTCCACTTTTAGGTCCTGATTCAGGGAAAGCACTTGAGAACATGCTTGATTTCAATGGGACTTAAGCATGTGCTTAACTTTAAATATGTGCTTGAGTGCTCTCCTGAATGGGGGCCCTAACGAGCATCTAGAGGCCTGCTAAGCATATGCATGTGTGTGCTAACGTGTCTCATAAGGAATTTTGCAAGGCATTGAAATTTGTTGATGTTTGAAAACAAAATATTAGGAGATGAATGTTTATTAAATAGTGCAGTGATCAAATATGTCATTTCTGCATCTGTTACTGATCTGGATTATTTTGGTTTTGTTTTGGCTGTCATTAAATTTCGAACTCCTGTGGGCATGTGAGACACTGCTGCTTCTTCGTGCTGGTGCCAAAGACCTTCTAACAGGATTAGGAACCACTCCTGCAAACACTGTTGATGCTACATAGCTTGACGCTGGGGGAGTGGTTCCATGCGGCTACTTGTGTGAATGAAGTTCCTCAATGTGAATCAGTGTTTGCAGGATAGCATTATGAGTCAACAGTGTGTCCTAGTTGCCAAGAAGGCCAATGGCATTTTGGGCTGTAGTACTGTGTCCAGTTTTGGCCCCCACACTACAAGAAGGATGTGGAAAAATTGGAAAACGTCCAGCGGAGGGCAACAAAAATGATTAGGGGTCTGGAACACATGACTTATGAGGAGAGGCTGAGGGAACTGGGATTGTTTAGTCTGCAGAAGAGAAGAATGAGGGGGGATTTGATAGCTGCTTTCAGCTACCTGAAAGGGGTTCCAAAGAGGATGGCTCTGGACTGTTCTCAGTGGTAGCAGATGACAGAACAAGGAGTAATGGTCCCAAGTTGCAGTGGGGGAGGTTTAGGTTGGATATCAGGAAAAACTTTTTCACTAGGAGGGTGGTGAAGCACTGGAATGCGTTACCTAAGGAAGTGGTGGAATCTCCTTCCTTTGATATTTTTAAGGTCAGGCTTGACAAAGCCCTGACTGGGATGATTTAGTTGGGGATTGGTCCTGCTTTGAGCAGGGGGTTGGACTAGATGACCTCCTGAGGTCCCTTCGAACCCTGATATTCTATGATTTTAACCCTGGTTACCCGAGCCTGCTAACTCACACACATGCTTCGCCTCCCTTATCTGAGCAGCCGCATTGGAGCCAATAGGACTATTCACATAAGTCACATTAAGTATGTGTGTATGTCTGTGCAGGATCAGGACCGTAAAGTTATCAAGGCAGGGGCAGCCTCTTACAATATATTTGAACAGTGAGACCTGGAGCAGGCTAGCTGTTACAATGCAAATAACAAATCATCACCCTCCGGAGATGGCAAAGGGCCAGTCTCACTTATAGCCTACCTCACACTTACATACCCTCAGGCCTGGTGGGGATGTGCATTCCTCTCTTCCTCCCTGGGTAGTTCTGTTGAGACTGGCCTTACCTCTGCACTCCTGCGGGTTTGCTGTGTTGCAGGGAGGCTGTTCGTATGAAATCTGGTCAGTTGCAACAACAAAGATCCTTTCAGGTCCTGCCCCTGAGTCTCCCTGACAGTCTGGGGTTTCCCAGCATAGCCTGAGGCTATAATGAATGCCAATTGGTACTCGGCAAGTGAGAGGAGTGTGCTAAGGTTCTTGCCCCAGAATCCGACACAACGGAGTCAAAACCGACAAGTTCGCTATCTTGTATGGAACCCCGGGACGTATGGCAAGGAGAGCAAAATACCCCCTTAACCGTCTTTATTAATACAATTAATAGAGCCAAGAAAGCTCCAAACCACATCAGCAAATAGTAATAACAGAGTATTAGAGAAATCTTAAAGGTTATTATACCTTGCATAGCATATGCTCATACACTCATCTACTTTCCCCTTCTTTCTTGGCGATCTGGTGGTAAGAGACAAAGGACCAGCCCCATCTCTGGCATGCCAAATGGGTCTGATGGTCCGGATCCCCAGTGCGTGAAGATAGGTGATAGATTATAGAACTAAAATATTGAAGAATGGAGGGCTAGCTAGCTTCTTCATCTGGGTTCTTGCTTCTGTAGGGCCTGGTAATCACCATGAATATTCATACAAACACCCCACTTCCTCTGTCCATATCCAACTTTCTCACCCTCATAATATTGGGGTGCCTTTACCTGATAGGCTAACATATTAATGCCTGTTTACTCATTACCATATTGCTAAAGCAAGTTGGTGGTGAGACATCTGCCAACAATCCTATCCTAAAATATCCAAGTTTAGTATTGGTTCAATATTCCAGCGGTTGCTTAGTTTGATTTTTATGCCAACTTGCCTTGTAAACAAGTTATTCCCAGTTCTCCAAAATCTAGGGTGGGTGCTGGACCACTTTATCTGTGCTCAGGGTCATAGGCCTATGCTTCGCTTATGGTAACTTGCTTAAGCCAGTGTCTTACAGGACGTAGGCCTATTCCTTACTGCTAAGTAAAATAAGGCTAAACTGGTTCTAAGGGATACCTCAGTCCCATTTTCCTGCTATTTTTAACCATGGTTTCCTCTCCCTGGCATCGCGGGAAGAACCCAAGGGCGAGCATTCCTTGGCTTCACTGGGAATTTCTTCCCCTTGTTCAGGTCCGAATTCTGAAGGAATGGACTCTGGGTTTACTCCGTATTTTCCACTGAATGCATCCGATGAAGTGAGCTGTAGCTCATGAAAGCTTATGCTCAAACAAATTGGTTAGTCTCTAAGGTGCCACAAGTCCTCCTTTTCTTTTTGCGGATACAGACTAACACGGCTGCTACTCTGAAACTCCTCTAAAAATGAGAGTAGAATCTGGCCCCGGTGTTTTATAGGGAGGCCACTTGGTTTTCTCTTGCGTTAGGTGAGCCTCCAAGGTGATTTCAAGAGTCATTGGAGTAGCTGGCCGCAGAGCCGAGCACAATGGGCTAGATCCTCAGTTGGCGTAAATTGACGTTGCTCTGTTGATTTAAATGGCGTTACCCGCACTTTACTCCAGCTGAAGATCTCCCTTTTAGGGGGGATTGATCTTCTGGTCAGAAAAGGGGATTGGGCGTTGGGGCCCCTGCTTCCTGTTGCAGGCCCTACAACAGACTTGCTATGTGATCTTGGGCCAGTAAACTAAGCACCCTGTGGCTCAGTTTCCCCTACCTGCAAGATGAAACTAAGGCTATGTCTACACTGGCAACTGAACAACAAAACCTTTGTCTTTCGGAGACGTTACTGAAATATGTCTTCAGGGCATTGTAAGGCGGAACTCAATGTTTATAAGCACTTTGGGGGCTGTGGATTAAAGGGCAAAGTTCTATCCTGTATTGACCAATAATAAATAATTTCTTTTCCCCCTTTGTTTGCATACTTCAGATATTTGCCACGTGTATTTTATTGTATGTGTTTTGGTCTATAGCACTTAAAGAACCTGAATTGGGGAGTTACAGTTAGTTACTTGTTAAAGCTGCACATATTTTTGAAAGTCACCAAATTAAAAAAGAAGTTACCCTCCCGTTCCCTTGGTATTCCTTTCTTCCTATCCTCGGGAATGTGTGAGAGGGAGGTGTTGCCATTTCTTATCTATCAGAGAACGCTTGTGAAATAGATTCCACAACAAGCTTGGGGGAATAGCAATCGGATACGGTGTCTTTTTCTTTTGGGTCATCTCTCTGAATCCAGCCCAGGCTTGCCAAGGCATGAAATGAGTCCTTCCTATCCCATGGTGGTTCAGTGGCCCCTATGAGCTAATGTTCTCCATCAGATTCCTCGTCGAATGCGTCCATGTCACCAAACCCACCCCTGTTGAGGAGGCTCCTTGGCTCCTTTGTTGGCTGTCTCAGCAAAAGGCAGTGTTACCAATCACTGTGATTTTTACCATGAGTCCTTGGATAGCGGGTGTTTTTTTCCTTACAGCCCTAGCTCCTGGAGTCATGTGAACAGAGGAGAATCTCAGCTGTCATTTTTTAATCCAGTTTCTAGCCCTCGTGGTTACAGAGAAAAGACTGAAAGCATGACCCAGGTGCACTCTACTGGCTCTGAAGACAGAGAACCCAAAGTGCATTGAAATTGGCTGGGGGTTTTTTTGATTTTGTTTTTTTCAATCTCATGATTTTTTGCAGTTTGACTCATGGTTTTTAAACACGTAAGGCTGGAAGTACTGAGAGAGGCCAACGACTGAACGGAGCTTGTGGATTGAATTCCTTTCTCATCCCTACAGGTGACCCCTCTGGGTCAGAGGCAAGAGCTGTTGTGGGGCCAAAATGGCAGAAACATCTCTGACAGCCGCCATTTTGGCCAACACACCAGGGATTGAACTGTCAACCTCCAGAGCATGAGTACGCAGCTCGAGCTAAGGAGCCAGGCTGTAACAGATGCAATCTGTCATCTCTCAAGAGCATTCAATTAGCTTTAAAATTCATACAAACAAAAAACCAAGCAACCAAGCAGTATTTTATGCACAAATAAAGGGACTGAGGTCTGGCAGACACTGAGGAAAAGAGGAGAACAGTTGGTGAGGAGGGAAAATCAGACCTCTCCCTCTGTGGGGTAGATCTGTAACCCGCTCCTGGGTAGAATACCTTGTGGCCCCGTGATTCCTGCTGTCGTGAGTCGTGCATGCTAATGGTTGATTGGTAAGGAGGAGTCTCGGAGAGGTACATATGAGGAAAGCTAGAGAATTTACTCCTTGAGCCTGCTATAAATCTGCTGCTTTATATTGCAATGTGGGACGCAGGGAGACAGCAAAATGCTAAGAATAGGGCCCATTGCCGGCACATAATTTGATTGTTTAACAGGCATTGCTCCCTGCTGGCATTACATAATGGAGGAGCTGCTTTTTGAATGTTTAGAAGGTATTTGTCATTTTAAAGACACTGTGGCTGAGCTCTCCAAGCTGCCAGAGGGATTTAGATGCCTGATTCCCTTTCGGATGAACAAGAATCGGGCGCTGAGATGCCTTGAAAATTCCACCTGATTCACGCATTCCACGTGGAATCATAAAAACCATTTTTTTAATTGGCCTCTTACCGAAGCTCCTCAATTCAGCCAGTGGCTCAGGAGAAGCGAATGGTAAAAAGCCGCCATACATGTGCACGTGACCTCTTGAGGTGAGGAGAACATCGTTTGCCTGCACTCTGGTTTGTGTAGCTGAACCTCTGGGCTGCACAGCAGGTCCTCCAGGAAGCGGGGGGGGGGGGGGGGGGGCGCAAGGACTGCGTTCAGGTCGCGAACATTCAGCGGAGTTTCTTTTTTACCACGGCGAACATTAATAAAAAGGTGTAAATGACCTAACCAGCGTAAGGCCGCCCTGCAGCATGTGTAAAACCAAGAGGAGCGGCAGCGCCGGGAAGTGAAACCAGCTCGCTCTCGAAGTGCCATGCCTGTCTTTTCCCTGGAAGAATAGTAAAAAATATAGCAATATTGGCTTATCTCGCCCATCGCAGTGGGGACCAGCAAAAAACCCTAATATGTTCCCCCACTGCCCTTTTGCACGTCTCCCCGGAAGGAAAACACCCTTCCTTCTTTGGGAATTTGTCCTCCAGGATCTTAGTCTCACTGGTGCAAGTCCTGGGCGCCACTTAAATCATCAAAACCGGACTTAGACAGGGATTGACTGGTGCCTATATAAGCTTTGTGCTGGTCTCCGTCTCGGGTGCGAATTTCATCCAGGAATCCTGCTGCTTCAGCCAAAATTTCCAGCTCACAACTTCATCCACTTTTCCCTGTTTAACCTTTAGCATTACCTCTTTCCCCTGATTTACTTGCACAGAGGGTGGTTAATGCCCCCCGCCACCCACAGATCCCTCTCTTCGGATGCCTCCGGTCTGCCCCTGGAAGCCCAGATCTGTGAGGACTGGAACGCTCAGGCGGCTGTGAAGGGAGATCCTGTTAAAGAGAGCCGGCATCTTGGTGGGAAGCCTTGAAACCCTCTTTGAAAGAGAAAGCAGAGGCTCTTGGCCGACCTACGAGCCAGAGAACAGGCCCTACGGCGGTACTGAAGAGGCAGCCTCTCCAGCTGAAACGAGGCTTTTGGTGCAGAGGAAAGCGAGCAGAATAGAGACGTCAGGCAGATTGCCAGCTTGGCTGCCAGCAGCCAAGGGAATTTCGCTGGATGTGATTACAGTTCAATTACACTTGGTTAGAGAGGGCGAGAGTTTGTGTTTGTCTCTGTCCTGGCCCTGTGACGAGCACCTGTGAAGGGAATGTATGTGAGAGAGTTACCCCTTCATCCTTGGCTTCCGGAAATGTGAGCGTACAGCACATCACTGCGCACGCAGACTGGGCTGCATGCAGCATGGTCACTACTCCCCAGGAGACTGGGCTGCATGAGGCCCCCCGCCCCCGCCATGAGCTGGATCCAACTGTGAAGTACGTTAACCCTCCACCCCCGGGTGTGGTGGGGGGACTGCTGCCACCAGCCTATGCTTTGTGCTTGCATTTCCCAAAGGAATTTCTTTGTCCATAAAAATTTAAAGCACCTCTCACTTAATCCCAAAGAGGCTTCCTGTGGATTTCATTACATGGCTGAATTCGGTTCTATTGTTTGACACCAAGCAGTAATGAAAAAAGAACTCCAGGTCTGAGCAGTCTATCTACATCACCTCCTGAGGGGCCTGGCTTTCCTTCTGTATGCCTGATCTGCCATAATCCCTCCCTGCCCTGGCCCTGCTCAGATCAAGTTACCTGGTTTTTAAATTGGCTGTACCTGTTTGAAAGCCAGCCCCATCCTGCTAGTACCTGGAAACATCTGTGATCAGAGAGCCCCTCCATTTCAGTGTAGAAATGATCTGGTCCATTTCTCATGTCCCAAGAATCCAGCGCTTAGATATAAAGGGGCCAAGTGCCTCAGACGCACCCTAATTAGGTAGCTACTTGTAGGTTAGAAGAATCTACGCAAAGCCTGTGTATTCATTTGCTGGGTTGGCACAGTGCACACAGCTTAATGAATCACCTGGGCCCTCCATCCCTCACCTCAACTACTGCAACTTCTTCCTCTTTGGCCATGCCAAATCCCATCCTACCTCCCTTATATCTTTGCTGCTGCAAAGATCACTTTCCTGGCTCATCAGTCTGACCACATCGCCCCTCTCTGTGCATCCCTCCTTGGCCCCCGGATTTCCTGTCGCATCAAACCCAAATGCTTGTCCCTTTCCGGGCTCCTCACTGCCTGTCCGCACCTGACGTATAGCCTCCCTCATACGCTATCGAGATGGCAGCTCTGCTCCACCAGTGATGCCTGCCGTCCTCACTAGAGCCCTGCAACAGACCATGTTTGCGGATCATGGATTAGATGTGGATACAAATTTTGTATCAACGCAGGCCTCTACTCGTCACCCATTTGTTACCCTTTTGAACAGAAACCTCTGTTTTCTACCATCCCACCCCCAGCGCATGGAAAGAGCTCCCAGTAAATATCCACAGAGCCATGTCCTTGTCCGCCTTCCAATCCTTCCTTCAAACTCTCCTCTGCTGGGATGGCTAGAAAAAACATTGCCCAGGGTTAGGCAGCTGGTGCACTCTGACCACCACTGTTCATGCTGGCTAGTACCATCTCCTTGTCACTTTGTGCTGTCTGGTGTGTCCACCTGTCTGCTACATCCTCCTGTTGGCTCACTTTATCCTTGGATCGTGAGTTCTTTGGGGCCTATTTAAACAAACTTGCATGGTTTTATTTCCGAATTTTCATAGGAATAAAACCTTAGTCTCCATTAACAATTGGCTGTAACTCCCCCCCCCCCCCCCCCAACCAGCTGTTCCAATGTACAGTGTCATGTCACTCTGCCATAACCTTCCTGTCCCTTCTCCAGTAAGGACCTGATCCAAACCCCTTCTTCCAATGGAAAGTCTCCCATGGATTTCAATGGACTTCGGAACAAATCTTTTAATATCTGTAGTGCAGAGATGGCACTTATCTGTCCCCCCTCCCCCCATTGTCATAGTGCCAGAAGGGTTGTGAGGATCCATATGGAATCCCTCTGTTAAATAGGGAAGTGCTATTATCCCCATTGTACAGATGTGGAAACGGAGAGCTAATGCAACTGCCCCAAGGCCACACAGGCTGACTATGTGGATAAGAGCTTTGAACCTGAGTCTCCCAAGTCATAGGCTAGTGCTCTAACCACTTGGTAATTCTGCCTCACTGCTAGATTGAAGGGGGCCATATAAGAACGTGGCTAGACAGACAGAGCCCTGGTATTTCCGGTGGCTCTGGTGATGGTGAGAGCAGAGGGGAGATTTAGCTGAATAGCCAACATTCTCTCTCCCTCAGGAATTTAGGGTGGATTTCTCTTCCTCCCTCCCCCTCCTTCCCCCCCTCCAAACTCTCAGTCAACTCCTTTCTCTAACTCCTTCGTTAGCCACTCCTGGGGTGGCTGTGGGGGGTGAAGCAAAAGCTCAAGCTCTTTAGTTATAACCCCAATGAGGCAAAGAGTAAAACGTCTCACTTGCTCTTTGCCTTGGGCTCAGCATGTATGTTTTTATTTCAGTTGAATTTGATTTTAAAATCATTTTACCAGGAGCCTTTGGAGATTTGCATCTCGTTTCCAAGGGAGGGGAATGGGGATTGCCGGCGGCAGGACCGGCAAATCTCTGTTGCTCTGAGAGGGGTAAGGGTCACCCATAAAGTCATCCTGTGTGGCCTTGGGGAAGTCACTTTAGCTCTCTGTGCCTCAGTTTGTCCATTTGTACAATGGGGATAATAGCACTGTGTATTGATCCTCACAATCGCTCTGATACTGTGGCAATGGTCGTGGGGAGGGGGGACAGATAAATACCATCTCTGTGCTGCAGGTATTAGCACCGGTCCTGGGTGGTAGAGATCAGAGGCCGGGGGTGTGCAGCTTCCCTTCCCCCTCAGGAGAAGGAAATGGCTTGTCATCAGTCTGTCACATCCCCCCCGCTGAGCAGAAAGAGGGATAATAGGGGACAGATTGCCCTGTCTCCTGATCTGATGACCTACGAGAGCCTTTCACCTCGAGCTCCGTGGTTTGACTTCCATGCCATATTGACAGTGACTGGGAGTTGCTACTGTCCGATGGCTAGTGTGTAATGAGTTCTTGGCGCAGTTCCTCGTGGAAAAGGACCCAGGCCACCAAAGCCACCATTACAAATGAGAGGGTTGTTAATTTCTGATGGGATGCTCAGTCCCCCTTCCGTTGTGCTGACCCTTCCAGTGCTCCTAACGTGACATGCTGGATGTAACGGCATGGTGAGGGTTAAGGCAATGGGCGAGTGAGCAATACTCTGCTGAAGCTTGGTGCCAGCTGGTCAGTGGAAATCCCTGATCTTGACCCATACACCATCCACACCCTCGCTTTCAGTCCCATCTGGCTCTGATCCCCGCGTCTGGTCCTTTGGGCCAGATTCTGCTCTCTGTGTAAATCCAGAGTTACTGCTGACTTGCACCGGTGTAACCAATAGCGGCGCCAAGCCCATAACGCCATTTCCTTGCAAAGTTATTTTATTCTGGGGGCGGCCAACGCTCTAGTTATAGAACTTCTCCTGGCCATCAGAATGGACCATGAGATCAGAGGGGTGGGAAGAAAAGTCTAGAGAGCCATCCAGGCCATTCCACACTGCAGCAGGATCAATTGCCTAATCCATAATGGAGGGGGTGTCTTATCCACTCATGAATACCTCCTGTGCTGGTGCGTCCAAACCTTGCCTTCTGTTCCATTTAGCTTCTTATACTGGGTCCATCACTGGGGATCTGGGCACATTGTCAATGGATTCTGTTCCCCCCAAAACTACCCGTACAGATGTGAGGGGGTGTCTCTTGGAACGAGCTCCATGTTTGCCCTGCTGCAGTTCTGACTTGTTGCTGCTTGTTCCGTCCTCATGGACTCGTGAGAATAATTGATCCTTGGCAGCTTTTGCATATTTGTAGGCAGTTATCCCTCTCTTCCTTTGTCATCTGCTTTCCAGACTACACACCTCCTAATTCTCACAAGCTTTTTATGCTCATACTTGAATTGCATCTGTTGCTCTCTCTTGAACCCTTTCCAGTTTGCTTATCCCTCTATGAAACCTCGGGGGCTTTTCCTACAAGATGTCTCTTTCGCGGCATACTGATACTGCTTGCTTCCTGACTGCAGCAACTGGAATAAATTACCTTGGTTATTATAAATACCAGCAGGTCTCCAGTGGCCCCTGGCTCCATGATAACGATGATGGGGAGGCAGAAATGTCCCGTTCTGTGTGAGATTATTACAGCATCTAAACATTGGTACCAGGGGTGGCCAAACCGCGGCCCATGAGTCACATACGGCTCTTTTACAGTTAAAAGAGGGCCCACCCCCTCCTATTCTCTGTCTACCAGACTGGGGGGAGTAGCTCAGGGCTTCTGCCCTGCGACAGGGTGGTGGGGTTAGGGGCTTTCTCTAAAGATGACTGGTGCCTGCTGAGAGTGGGGGGGCAAGTGTCCCTCTCACACATCGGCTCTGGCTTCTGCCCAGCAGGGAGGGGTCTCAGGGCTTCAGCCCCGAGCGAGGCGACTGCCAGGGCTGTAACAGGGCTGAAGCCCCAAACCTGGGCAGGTGCCTCCCACGGGGCTGAAGCTCTGACCCCAGCAGGCGTGCCCCGCTTCTCGAACTTCTGAAGATTGTCGTATGCGGCTCAGAGGGTCAGTAAGTTTGGCCACCCCTGATTTATACAGTGCTGTTCAGACACATCTACCTAGGTTCTTATATGGCCCTCCATTGCTCACGCATCTAATGGCTGCAGATCGCTCAGTGTAGAGGAGGGTAGGGATGGGAGATCGTCCCCCTTTTGCATGCAAAGAGAGTGGCCAAGATTTTAAAAAAATACTCCGGCATTGCTCTGCTCAGTATTGCTAGGCCCAGCTGGCTTTGATGCCAAAGTCTCCTCTTCAGAATGGTTTGGGAGCATAAGTCCCGTTAACTTTCAGTGAGGTTTAGACTCCTAAGGTCTTGATCCTCCAAGGTAGCTGGGTTCCTAACTTCCATTGATTTCAGTGATTACCTCTAAATACATATGAGGATCTAGGTCTTAAATGTCTAAGTCACTTCTGAAAATGACTTAGTCTCCTGAGTCAGTTAGGCCTTGAAACGCTGAGTGGAGCAATGCCTGACTACCTTTAAAAACCTGGGACAAAATGGCTTGCCCATGGTCATTTGGGAGACCAGGAGTTCTCCACCATCCATGTACACTTGCATTGCTCCTTGGTAAACGGGACCCTGTGGCAGAGTCAGGATTTGAACCTCTGGTTCCTGAGACAGCCTGATGCCTAAACTACAGGAGCAGCCTTATTCCTTGCCCTAGATAGTTGAGAAAGGCTAGACAAAGACATGGAGCAACAGCTCGCAGAAGGGCAGGTGTGGACTTTACTGGTCGAAGGTACAAAGTGAAGCGGATTTAGGAGGAGGGAGAAGGGGCTTGCCAGGCAAGCAAGAGGCAGCAGGGTCTAGTTCGGTGTTTCTCCACCAGTGAGTCGCAACTCTCGGGACACACACATGGCAATTTGGGGGTGGGAGGGGAGGGGTTGTAAGGAGTTAAACTACATTACAAGCAGAGAGAATCTCGCTCGCCAACCTTCCCTTCCTCTTCAGGGTCCGGTATTATAGGACGTAGGGCTGGAAGGGACCTCGAGAGGTCATCTAGTCCAGACCCCCTGCACTAAGGCAGGACCAAGTAAGCCTAGATCATCCAAGACAGGTGTTTGTCCAACGTGTTTCTTAAAACCTTCCTTGGAAGCCTGTTAGAAAGTTTTTCCTTGTGTTTAACCTAAATCTCCCTGACTGCAGATTAAGCCCATTACTTCTTGTCCTACCCTCCATAGACATGGAGAACCATTGATCACAGTCCTCCTTATAACAGCTCTTAACGTATTTGGAAAACAACAAGGAGTCCAGTGGCAACTTAAAGACTAACAGATTTATTTGGCATAAGCTTGCATGGGTAAAAACGCTGCATGCAGCTGAAGACCTGGGTTTTTACCCACAAAAGCTTATGCCAAAATAAATCTGTTAGTATTTAAGGTGCCACCGGACTCCCCATTGTTTTTGTGGCTACAGACCAACGCAGCTACCCCCTGATACTTGAAAACATATTTGAAGACTGATATCAGGTTCTCCCTCAGTCTTTTTTTCTCAAGACTAAACATGCCCAGTTTTATTTACCTTTCCACAGAGGTCAGGTTTTCTAAACTTTTTATCTTTTTTTTTTTTTTTGCCCTCCTCTGGACACTCCAACTTGTTCACCTCTTTCTTGAAGCGTGGCACCCAGAACTGGACACAGTACTCCAGCTGAAGCCTCACCAGTGCTGAGCAGAGTGCGACAGTTACCTTCCATGTCTTACTTACAACACTCCTGTTAACACACCCCAGAATAATATTAGCCTCTTTTGCAACTGCATCACATTGTTGGTTCGTGTTCAATTTATGATCCACTATAACCCACAGATCCTTCTCTGCAGTATTACCACCTTGCCTGTTATTCCCTACGGGGTGGTTCTGCATTGGATTTTCTTCCTAAGAGTAATACCTTCAGTGACCAAGTCGTGGGTGGTCTTTCCTACTGGTTGGAGCAACAGTCCAGCCTACCATTGAAAGCTGAATCCAGCTAGGGCAGGTTCTGGAGCAAAGCCAAAGGTCAGAACTGGGAATCCGAAGCCAGGATGGAGTGGGGTACGGAGGCAGGAACAGGTATAGGCTGGGCGGGAACAGGTGCGGACAGGGGTGGGGTGGAGAAAGGATAGGGCCAAGCACAGCTACAGGCAAGGAGCACATTGAGCAGCCCCTGGACTGATGCTGCTACTGAGCTTAAGTATCAGCCTGCTGAGTCCTGCAGCCAAGCAGGTGGCTCAGTCAATCAGACAGGCCACCTGTGCCCATTGGGTTACCAGGAGACTGGCTCCGCTGCAGCTGTTCCCTGACATGTACTTTGCACTTGTCTTTATTGAATTTCATCTTGTTCCGTCAGGCCAATTCTCCAGTTTTATCAAGGTCACTTTGAATTTTAAGCCTGACTTCAAAGTGCGTGCAACCCCTCCCAGTTTGGTGTCATCCGCAGGTTTTATAAGCACGCTCTCCACTCCATTATCCAAATCGTTAATGAAAATGTTGACTAGAACCAGACATGGGACAGACCCCTGTGGGACCCCACTAAGTACATCTTCCCAGTTTGACAGCGAGCCGTTGATAACTACTCTTTGCGTACAGTCTTTCAACCATCTCCATCCTTAGAGGCTTTTAAGGCCTGGCTTGACAAAGCACTGGCTGAGATGATTTAGTTGGGGTTGGTCCTGCTTTGAGCAGGGGGTTGGACTAGCTGACCTCCTGAGGTCTCTTCCAACCCTAATATTCTATGATTCTATGATAACCAGTTGTGCACCTACTCTCTAGTAATTTAATCTAGATCATAAAAAGAAAAAAGAAAAGGAGTACTTGTGGCACCTTAGAGACTAACCAGTTTATTTGAGCATGAGCTTTCGTGAGCTACAGCTCACTTCATCGGATGCATAGCATATCGTGGAAACTGCAGAAGACATTATATACACACAGAGACCATGAAACAAAACTTCCTCCCACCCCACTGTCCTGCTGCTAACAGCTTATCTAAAGTGATCATCAAGTGATCATCAAGGAAGGCCATTTCCAGCACAAATCAAGGTTTTCTCACTCTTCCCCCCCCCCCCCCACACACACACACAGACACAGACACACATACAAACTCACTCTCCTGCTGGTAATAGCCCATCCCTCTTTGAAACCTCTCTTTATAATGCGCATGATAATCAAGGTGGGTCATTTCCAGCACTAATCCAGGTTTTCTCACCCCCCCCCACACACACCCCCTCCAAAAACCACACACACAAACTCACTCTCCTGCTGGCAATAGCTCATCTTACAATGTGCACAGCAATAATCCAAGTTTAACCAGAAAGTCTTGGGGGGGGGGGGGGGGGTTGTAGGAAAAAAACAAGGGGAGATAGGCTACCTTGCATAATGACTTAGCCACTCCCAGTCTCTATTCAAGCCCAAATTAATAGTATCCAATTTGCAAATGAATTCCAATTCAGCAGTTTCTCGCTGGAGTCTGGATTTGAAGTTTTTTTGCTTTAAGATAGCGACCCTCATGTCTGTGATTGCGTGACCAGAGAGATTGAAGTGTTCTCCGACTGGTTTATGAATGTTATAATTCTTAACATCTGATTTGTGTCCATTTATTCTTTTACGTAGAGACTGTCCAGTTTGACCAATGTACATGGCAGAGGGGCATTGCTGGCACATGATGGCATATATCACATTGGGGATGTGCAGGTGAACGAGCCTCTGATAGTGTGGCTGATGTTGTTAGGCCCTGTGATGGTGTTCTCTGAATAGATATGTGGGCACAGTTGGCAACGGGCTTTGTTGCAAGGATAGGTTCCTGGGTTAGTGGTTCTGTTGTGTGGTATGTGGTTGTTGGTGAGTATTCGCTTCAGGTTGAGGGGCTGTCTGTAGGCAAGGACTGGCCTTTCTCCCAAGATTTGTGAGAGTGTTGGGTCATCCTTCAGGATAGGTTGTAGATCCTTAATAATGCGTTGGAGGGGTTTTAGTTGGGGGCTGAAGGTGACGGCTAGTGGCGTTCTGTTATTTTCTTTGTTAGGCCTGTCCTGTAGTAGGTGACTTCTGGGAACTCTTCTGGCTCTATCAATCTGTTTCTTCACTTCCGCAGGTGGGTATTGTAGTTGTAAGAATGCTTGATAGAGATCTTGTAGGTGTTTGTCTCTGTCTGAGGGGTTGGAGCAAATGCGGTTGTATCGCAGAGCTTGGCTGTAGACGATGGATCGTGTGGTGTGGTCAGGGTGAAAGCTGGAGGCATGTAGGTAGGAATAGCGGTCAGTAGGTTTCCGGTATAGGGTGGTGTTGATGTGACCATCGTTTATTAGCACTGTAGTGTCCAGGAAGTGGATCTCATGTGTGGACTGGACCAGGCTGAGGTTGATGGTGGGATGGAAATTGTTGAAATCATGGTGGAATTCCTCAAGGGCTTCTTTTCCATGGGTCCAGATGATGAAGATGTCATCAATATAGCGCAAGTAAAGTAGGGGCGTTAGGGGACGAGAGCTGAGGAAGCGTTGTTCTAAATCAGCCATAAAAATGTTGGCATACTGTGGGGCCATGCGGGTACCCATAGCAGTGCCGCTGATCTGAAGGTATACATTGTCCCCAAATGTAAAATAGTTATGGGTAAGGACAAAGTCACAAAGTTCAGCCACCAGGTTAGCCGTGACATTATCGGGGATAGTGTTCTTGATGGCTTGTAGTCCATCTTTGTGTGGAATGTTGGTGTAGAGGGCTTCTACATCCATAGTGGCCAGGATGGTGTTATCAGGAAGATCACCAATGGATTGTAGTTTCCTCAGGAAGTCAGTGGTGTCTCGAAGGTAGCTGGGAGTGCTGGTAGCGTAGGGCCTGAGGAGTGAGTCTACATAGCCGGACAATCCTGCTGTCAGGGTGCCAATGCCTGAGATGATGGGGCGTCCAGGATTTCCAGGTTTATGGATCTTGGGTAGTAGATAGAATATCCCAGGTCGGGGTTCCAGGGGTGTGTCTGTGCGGATTTGATCTTGCGCTTTTTCAGGAAGTTTCTTGAGCAAATGCTGTAGATGCTTTTGGTAACTCTCAGTGGGATCAGAGGGTAATGGCTTGTAGAAAGTGGTGTTGGAGAGCTGCCGAGCAGCCTCTTGTTCATATTCCAACCTATTCATGATGACAACAGCACCTCCTTTGTCAGCCTTTTTGATTATGATGTCAGAGTTGTTTCTGAGGCTGTGGATGGCATTGTGTTCTGCACGGCTGAGGTTATGGGGCAAGTGATGCTGCTTTTCCACAATTTCAGCCCGTGCACGTCGGCGGAAGCACTCTATGTAGAAGTCCAGTCTGCTGTTTCGACCTTCAGGAGGAGTCCACCTAGAATCCTTCTTTTTGTAATGTTGGTAGGCAGGCCTCTGTGGATCATTATGTTGTTCAGAGGTATCTTGGAAATATTCCTTGAGTCGGAGACGTCGAAAATAGGATTCTAGGTCACCACAGAACTGTATCATGTTCGAGGGGGTGGAGGGGCAGAAGGAGAGACCCCGAGATAGGACAGCTGCTTCTGCTGGGCTGAGAGTATAGTTGGATAGGTTAACAATATTGCTGGGTGGGTTGAGGGGACCATTGCTGTGGCCCCTTGTAGCCTGTAGTAGTTTAGAAAGTTTAGTGTCCTTTTTCTTTTGTAGAGAAGTAAAGTGTGCGTTGTAAATGGCTTGTCTAGTTTTAGTAAAATCCAGCCACGAGGAAGTTTGTGTGGAAGGTTGGTTTTTTATGAGAGTATCCATTTTTGAGAGCTCATTCTTAATCTTTCCCTGTTTGCTGTAGAGGATGTTGATCAGGTGATTCCGCAGTTTCTTTGAGAGCGTGTGGCACAAGCTGTCAGCATAGTCTGTGTGGTGTGTAGATTGTAATGGATTTTTTACCTTCAGTCCTTTTGGTACGATGTCCATCTGTTTGCATTTGGAAAGGAAGATGATGTCTGTCTGTATCTGTACAAGTTTTTTCATGCAGTTGATAGATTTCCACTCCATGCGGCTAAATGCAGTGCCTTGCATAATGACAGGTTTCAGAGTAACAGCCGTGTTAGTCTGTATTCGTAAAAAGAAAAAAGAAAAGGAGTACTTGTGGCACCTTAGAGACTAACCAGTTTATTCTATTCAGAGAACACCATCACAGGGCCTAACAACATCAGCCACACTATCAGAGGCTCGTTCACCTGCACATCCACCAATGTGATATATGCCATCATGTGCCAGCAATGCCCCTCTGCCATGTACATTGGTCAAACTGGACAGTCTCTACGTAAAAGAATAAATGGACACAAATCAGATGTTAAGAATTATAACATTCATAAACCAGTCGGAGAACACTTCAATCTCTCTGGTCACGCAATCACAGACATGAGGGTCGCTATCTTACAGCAAAAAAACTTCAAATCCAGACTCCAGCGAGAAACTGCTGAATTGGAATTCATTTGCAAATTGGATACTATTAATTTGGGCTTGAATAGAGACTGGGAGTGGCTAAGTCATTATGCAAGGTAGCCTATCTCCCCTTGTTTTTTTCCTACAAACCCCCCCCCCCCAAGACGTTCTGGTTAAACTTGGATTATTGCTGTGCACATTGTAAGATGAGCTATTGCCAGCAGGAGAGTGAGTTTGTGTGTGTGGTTTTTGGAGGGGGTGTGTGGGGGGGGGGGTGAGAAAACCTGGATTAGTGCTGGAAATGACCCACCTTGATTATCATGCGCATTATAAAGAGAGGTTTCAAAGAGGGATGGGCTATTACCAGCAGGAGAGTGAGTTTGTATGTGTGTCTGTGTCTGTGTGTGTGTGGGGGGGGGGGGGGGAAGAGTGAGAAAACCTTGATTTGTGCTGGAAATGGCCTTCCTTGATGATCACTTGATGATCACTTTAGATAAGCTGTTAGCAGCAGGACAGTGGGGTGGGAGGAAGTTTTGTTTCATGGTCTCTGTGTGTATATAATGTCTTCTGCAGTTTCCACGATATGCTATGCATCCGATGAAGTGAGCTGTAGCTCACGAAAGCTCATGCTCAAATAAACTGGTTAGTCTCTAAGGTGCCACAAGTACTCCTTTTCTTTTTTCTTTTTACGAATACAGACTAACACGGCTGTTACTCTGAAATCTAGATCATGTTTCCCTAGTTTCATGATGAGAATATCATGTAGGACTGTGTCAAAAGCCTTATTAAAATCCAATGTATGTCATGTCTACAGCTTTCTTCCTGTCCATTAGGCCAATAACCCTGTCAAAGAAGGAAATTAGTTTGGTTTGGCATGATTTGTTCTTGACCAATCCATGGTGGCTATTACTTATAATTCTATCATCCTGTAGGTGCTTACAAATTGATCGTTTAATAGTTTGTTCCAGTATCTTCACAGATACTTATGGACTGTGTGTTTGCACAGGGCCTGGAAAGACAAGACCTCAAGGTGTTAATGTAATACCACTAATAATTTAAGGTGGTGGCCTAGCCAATACCAAAGTGGAGTAATTGTGTTGTAACCTGTAAAGAACAGGAAGGGCACTGAAAGCAATCGGGGCTTGAGGGACTGACTTATGATACTACCTAGCTGTTAGTTAGTGCTTTGCAGCAGGCGATCTTTACAAAGGAGGTCAGTACGATTATCCCCATTTTGCAGATGGGGAAGCTGAGGCACAGAGAGGAGGCAGGACTTCCCCAAGGTCACCCAGCAGACTAGTGGCAGAGACAGAAATAGACCCCTGTTCTCCTGAATGCCAGTCCAGTGCTCTAACCACTAGGCCCCATGTTTATGAGAAGCTACTTAACCTGTCTAAGTACCAACTGATGGAGTGAGGCAAGGGGGACTTGATAAGTTTCCATACATATGAAGGGCGTAAACATCAAGGAAGAAGAGGAATTGCTTAGTGCAACAGCTAGGAGTAATGGAATAAAATCAAGACTGGGGAAACAGAGGCTGGAATCCCCTGGCTGCGAGCTGTATAAGGATGAGGAATGGAATCCAGGACAAGTGGTGGAAATCTGTGTAACTTTTATGTATTGCTTTCAATCTAGATAGGAGAGATCCCTAGATAATCTCCTGGAGGGAGCCATCCTGCATTGTCTTCAGGGTAGACTGACGGGGTTATCCGATGGGTCTTTGCCAGCTTTGGCAAAGCTGAACATTGGGTTATTTGCGCTCTGAAGTGTGCCTTTAGTGCCCAGCACCGTACTGATGGTTAATCAGCAAGATTTTGATTTTATATAATATTATTTACCAGCTGGCAGAAAATAGCTGTCTCTTCCATTCCCTGATAGGCCCTGCTTGAAGCATTCCGAGCTCAGGTGATGCTCCAGTACGTGACTGGCTTGGAGGCAGGGCTCTTACTTCAGTTCCTCCGGCTGGTCCATCTGTCTAAACTCCCAGATTCCCCGTTCTTCCCGGGTGGGTAGGAGCGAAGCTGCCCACTCCCGGCCCGCGTGCAAAGATGAGTGACTGAAGGTCGGCCAATAAATTACCCTCCTCAATTGTCAGTTGTGTTGTCATCACCCAGCCCTGCTCTCTGGAGCAGACGTAGATAATGCAGGAGCTCTCAGGCATAATTCTCATCTGCTTCCTTGCTTCTGTCCCTGGCCTTGCTTACATCAGCCGCAGCTCCGGCTCTCACAGCGACTGGGGCTGGGGGAAGGGAAGGAGGGGGATGCCTGCCTCTTAATTAACTTCCGTGAGCGGTTGCCCTTGGGGCCAAAGGAAAACCTGCCCTTGTCACAACAGATGGGAGCATGTTGGACAAGCACACGGGGGAGCAGTGTGGCGAGGGGCTCAGATTAAAGGCTGGATTGTTTGTTTTAGGAAGCCTGGCGAAAAGTCTCTGAGAGGTTTTCTGTAACATCACATCCCTTGGCTGGATTATCTCCCACAGGACACCACAAAAGAGACTACCTGTGATTGGGGTCTGAAGGCCATACCCTGGGGGAGGCAGAATATCAGTGTCCACCCCAAAAAAGAAACCCTCTCTTCCCAATCTCTTAGTGGAAGGAGTCAGAGCTTTATTCCATGTGAACAGTGTAATGATCTTCGGGTTCATTAAATAACAAACCAGTGAATGAGACAGGAATAAAACTTTAATAAAACAAACCGGAGAACAGCTGCATATAGGCTAGGGTAACCAGGTGTCTGGTTTTTGGGGCTGGCAGGCTCCCGGGAAGCAGCTGACATGTACACCTATAGGCAACCAGGGGGCTCCACACACTAACCCCATCCCAAGTGCCACCCCTGCCACTCCCATTAGCTGGGAACCGTGGCCAATGGGAGCTGCTGGGGCAGTCCCTGCAGACGGGGCAGTGCGCAGAGTCGCCTGGCTGCACCTCCATGTAGGAGCCAGAAGGGGGACATGTCACTGCTTCTGGGAGCTGCTTGAGGTAAGCACCGCCTGGAGCCTGCACCCTTGACACCATCCTGGGCCCCCAACCCCCCGTCCCAGCCCAGAGCCCCCTCCCACACTCCGAACCCCTCAGCCCAGAGCCCCCTCCTACACCTCAAATCCCTTCTCTCCGGCCCCACAATTATCCCTATTCCACAACTGAGGCACAGACAGAGGGAGCGTGGCAGGGCTGGGAATTGGTCTCAGATCTCAGGCATCCTAATTCAGTGCAAAGATCACCCTTCCTCTATAAAATATGATCTCTTAGGGCTTGGACAACCTCAGCTTCCACTGAATTCAAAGGGAGATGGGGGAGTGCCTCTGTGGGAGTCAAGTTGTAAATGATTATTTAAAAGTGCCCCAATATGGACTGAGGAGCCCAACTGGAGACAGCCAGCTTTGGAAATTGTGGCCTCACCCTGTGTCAAGGTTCCTTCCCTACTCTGAACTCTAGGGTACAGATGTGGGGACCTGCATGAAAACCCCCTAAGCTTATTTTTACCAGCTTAGGTTAAAACTTTCCCAAAATACAAACTATTTTACCTTTTGCCCTTGGACTTTATTGCTGCCACCACCAAGCGTCTAACAGATATATTACTGGGAAAGAGCCTGCTTGGAAACGTCTTTCCCCTCAAAATCCTCCCCAACCCTACACCCCCTTTCCTGGGGAGGGCTTGATAAAAATCCTCACCAATTTGCATAGGTGAACACAGACCCAAACCATTGGATCTTAAGAACAATGAAAAAGCAATCAGGTTCTTAAAAGAAGAATTTTAATTGAAGAAAAAGTAAAAGACTCACCTCTGTAAAATCAGTATGGTAAATACCTTACAGGGTAATCAGATTCAAAACATAGAGAATCCCTCTAGGCAAAACCTTAAGTTACAAAAAGACACAAAAACAGGAATATCCATTCCATTCAGCACAGCTTATTTTATCAGCCATTTAAACAAAACCGAATCTAACGCATATCTAGCTAGATTGCTTACTAAGTTCTAAGACTCCATTCCTTTTCTGTTCCCGGCAAAAGCATCACACAGACAGAGAGAGAACACCTTTGTTTCTCCCCCGCTCCAGCTTTGAAAGTATCTTGTCTCCTCATTGGTCATTTTGGTCAGGTGCCAGCGAGGTTATCCTAGCTTCTTAACCCTTTACAGGTGAAAGCGTTTTTCCTCTGGCCAGGAGGGATTTTAAAGGTGTTTACCTTCCCTTTATATTTATGACAGGCCCCCCAAATCACAGATAGGGTGAAACGCTGGCTGTGATTTCTTCCTGGAGCTCTAGGAGAAAACAGAGTTAATAAAACACACGCACCTCTAAATATACTACCAAGTATATAAAGACTAACAGTATTTTCCACATCTCAAGGATGATTTTAAACAGTAGATTCTGGGAAACTTTCTTGGGAGAGTGCATCAGCCACTTTGTTAGAAACTCCTGAGACGTGTTGGATGTCGAAATCAAAATCCTGGAGAGTTAAACTCCACCGAATAAGTTTTTTGTTATTTCCCATGGCGGTATGAAGCCACTGTAGCGCAGCATGGTCGGTTTGCAGGTGGAAATGCCATCCCCAAACATGTGGGCGTAGCTTTTCCAGAGCGTAGACAATGGCGTAACATTCTTTTTCACTGACTGACCAGTTGCTTTCCCTCTCAGATAGCTTCTTGCTGAGAAACACTACAGGCTGGAATTCTTGATCCGGTCCTTCCTGCATTAAAACTGCTCCCACACCACGCTCA
The DNA here is from genome assembly GCF_965152275.1 of Natator depressus. Classification (NCBI taxonomy): domain Eukaryota; kingdom Metazoa; phylum Chordata; order Testudines; family Cheloniidae; genus Natator; species Natator depressus. The sequence goes on along the minus strand of NC_134237.1, from coordinate 133,637,132 downwards.
GACGCATTGTTGGTTACTAGGAACGGTTTGTCAAAGTCTGGAGCCCTTAGTATAGGGTCAGTCATGAGTGTCGCTTTAAGCTGCTTGAAGGCCTTCTGACACTCTTCGGTCCATTGAATGGCATTGGCTGTTTCTTTTTGGTTAGGTCTGTCAGTGGGGCGGCGATTTGGCTGTATTGCGGTACAAATCGCCTATAATAACCGTCCAAGCCTAAGAAGGGTTGAACCTGTTTCTTTGACTTTGGGACAGGCCACTTTTGGATAGCATCCACTTTGGCCTGTAGGGGGTTGATAGTTCCTTGACCCACCTGGTGTCCAAAGTAAGTCACTCTGTTTAGGCCTATTTGACACTTCTTAGCCTTAACAGTTAGTCCTGCCTCCCTTATGCGCTCGAAGACTTTTTGTAGATGTTCCAGGTGTTCTGCCCAGGAATCTGAAAATATGGCCACATCGTCAAGGTAGGCGACTGCATGATCTCCTAATCCCGCTAGGAGACCATCTACAAGTCTTTGGAAGGTGGCGGGTGCATTCCGCAGCCCGAAAGGGAGTACATTAAATTCATACAGCCCGAGATGTGTGGTGAAGGCTGACCTTTCCTTGGCAGACTCATCTAGCGGTACCTGCCAGTACCCCTTGGTTAAGTCCAAGGTAGAGATGAACTGGGCCCGTCCCAGTTTCTCTAATAGTTCATCTGTGCGTGACATTGGATAGTTGTCTGGGCGAGTTATAGCATTTAGCTTACGGTAGTCCACGCAAAAACGTTATCTCCCCATCTGGTTTGGGAACTAGAACCACTGGAGATGCCCATGCACTGCCAGAGGGGCGGATTACACCCATCTGTAGCATATCCTGGATCTCCCGTTCTAGAGCAGTTTTAGCTTGAGGAGACACCCGGTAAGGATGGACTTTAATTGGGTGAGCATTACCTGTGTCAATGGAGTGGTATGCCCGTTCAGTCAGTCCTGGGGTGGCTGAGAACATCGGCGCGTAGCTAGTGCACAGCTCCTTGATCTGCTGTCGCTGCATATGTCCAAGGTCATGGAGAGGTTCACCTCTTCCACGCCACCAGCACTTTTCCCTTCGTAGTAGACACCTTCAGGCCACTCAGCGTCATCTCCTCCCTGGGCTGTAAACTGACAAACCTTTAATTCTCTGGAATAAAAGGGCTTTAGAGAATTAATATGGTAAACCTTAGGCTTTCAGTTTGAGGTGGGGAATGCTATGAGATAATTAACAGCTCCTTCCCTTTATATTTATGACACCCTGTCAGAGTGGATTTCCCCCATCTGTAAAAAGGGGCTGTAACCCCTTATCTTCCATCTTGGGATTGCCTGAGGGACTAATGCTAATACAGTGCTTTGAGATCCTTGATGGAAGGTGCAGTACAACCAGTGCCTGGAGCTGAAAGGGACGGGAGACGGTTCCCCCAGCTTTGAAGTGAGAGGCTGGAGCATTTCAGGAGCTTTCCAGCTCTTTTCCAGGGGAAGAGGTATGGCAAGCCAGCTGCATGTGCCTGAAGGAAGGAGGCTCCCCGGAGCAAAAACAGCTCTGATTGGCTGCCTTCTGCATTGTCCCACCTCCCAGGGAAGGGCAGCCAATCAGAAGTGGATTTCCCTTTAGAATGAAAACTTCACCATAGCCTCAAAACCCGCAGATCACAGGGAGTTAACAGCACTATAAACAGCTGCTGTGTCCCCTACCCAGAGGGGGGCTGCATTTTGGCAACACCCGTGTCTAATTTCTAAAGCACGTTGGGATCATCTACTAAGGAACATGATTTAGCTGGGCCTTAGCACCATAGAGCCACTTTGCACCAAGAGACTTGCCCTTGACCCTCCTGTATCAGGGTGGCTGGCCTCTTTAAGAGGTGATGGGTCCCAGCCCTGCCTGTGATGCACTTTCCTTACCTCCCCAGGTGGAGAGAATGAGTAATGCCACAGGTGGCTACATCAGACCTGGGCGGGCAGGGCAGATAAGAGAAGCCTGTGGAGACGAAGAGAGAGGGCAGAGGAGCCCTTGAGCCCTCTCCAGAGGGAGAGGAGAGACTCCAGGTAGAAACATATTGCTTGAGAGGGAGCAGAAAGGTGATGCAAGCAGCCCTACAGAAAGACTCTTAGCTCCAAGGACAGGGCTGTGGAGTGCAGAAAGGCTGGAGCGTAGGGAGCAAGCAGGCTGAAAAGGGGGCGGGGGCGCTCTGTTTTCCTTAATAAACTAGCCTCCAAAGAAGCATGGGGGAGCTGTTACTGGACATGTGAACACCTTGTGTGAGTTACTGAGGAGCCTGAGAGGGGAAATTGAGGCAGCAGAGAACGTGAGCCCGCAGCGGGTCGGTGGCACTGTGAGACCTCCCAACGGACCAGCTCTCGCCCAGGAGCTTCTCAGCTCACTTAGAGCGCTAGGCGGGGGGCAGTGTTTGCCCCTGAATGTAGCTGTAGTGCTGAGGGAAAGCTGCTCGGTGGACAGCTATATAGACTTTATCCATAGGCCAGATGCAGCAGCACTGGCTTCCCCCACACTGCCCCAGCTCTGACCTAGACAGATCCCATTGCGGAGTGGAATTTAGGGATAGCCATGGTCTGTCTAGTCCAGGGTGCTGCCTCTGGCACTGGCCAGCCCCCGATGCTTCTGAAGAAGGTGTAAGAACCCAGCAATAGGTAGATGTGGGATAATCTGCCTGCTATGAAGATCTCGTCCTCCTCCCCAATGGTTAGAGATTGGTTTAAACTCTGAAACATGAGCAGTACTATTGTTAGCATTACTGATGATAACTCTGGATAGTCTTGTTATCCCTCTAAACGGCCATTCCTCTTTCAAGCTTGCTAAATTCTAGGTCTCAATGATATGCTGTGGCAGTTAGTTCCACAGTCTCTTTCCGTGTTGTCCGAAAAAGCAATTGCACATTGAGTGAAAGGATAGAGTGTAGTCCCTATGGGCCATTCAGTCCTTGGTCCCTCTGTCAAAATTGCCAGCAATATTGCTAATTATCAGGTGGCCACATTGGACAGAGAACACTAACCACATTTCACACAGGCCACCACCCAATGCTAGCCACTTTAGGTCACTAGCAGTTGGGTGGGATTTGACCCAGTGACCTGTAAGTGAGAAGCCCTGTGTCCCATTACCGCTCTCTTCTGAGATAGCTACATCCCTAGGCAGGTGCCTTACTTTTCCCTCTTCAAACACACAACAAAATTCCCTCCCCTTGTTACTGGCCTGTTCTGGCACTGGTGGAAACAAAGGGCGTGTTTGGGTGTCTCTTTAAATGGTGAGAAAAACACTCAGGCATCAGTAGCAAACCTTGAGTCTTGAAGCTTCATGTGTGGGAACCAGTTTAAACTGAAAATAGCTCCGAGTGAGTGCAGCAAGGTCGTAGATAGCATGAGTCACTAATGCCTTCTCAAATCCTCTGCATTTGATTTTCCCTGGTGCAACTCTGGCTCAGCAGTGCCTGGAAATATCCTGTCACACTGTTTCCATACAGGTTCAGCTTCTTGCAGGGCTGCTCTTCAGAGATTTAACCCACCTCTCCGGAGAGCCAGGGCAAGTAGGAGTAGTTTTTAGGGCTAGTGTTTACACCCCATGCAATTGCTTTGTAGTACATAGCAGGAGTGGCTTTCATCTGAGTCACCTTGGCAGATATCACCTAGTTCACCTGTGGCAGCCACTTGTTTGCAGGTAAGTGCTAGTCTGACATTTCCAGAACCCTTTGGACCCTGCTGCTGCCTTCTGAGGGTAGCCGGTGAAGGTGAAAACTGGGCAGCGGTTGGATGCTGCATTCTTTGCACACTCAAAAATCCCATTGGAACGTGAGTTTGGATTCAGAAGAAACGCGGGATCAGGCCATGAGCAGATGTGACCTCATCTGGGGAATAGCCAGGTTGTGATTTACTGAGAGCCATGTGTGTGCTGGGTGCTGTACAACTCCAGATGTTTCTAATCGACACTGGGTCGAGCGTCCAGTTCAGACACAGATGCCGTCTGGCCAGTTTCACAGCAGCACAGACACCATTTGCTTTCCTTGAAGTCTACTGCTGAACAATTTTGCAGAGGATGATGTATGTGTGAAGGGAAGAGAGAAGGAAGATTTGGATAAGGACATGGTGCTCATCAAAGGGAGACTAACCTGGGGGGAGACGTACATGCAGAGATTCCCGTTTGTGCGAGTTTCCAGTTTATTTCGTGAGCGTCACCCCATGCTCCTTCATTGGGTTTCTTGGGCCCTGTGTGCAGCTGCTTCCCAATTACTTCCTGGGGCTCTTTAACTGTCCCAGAGGTTGTAGGATGAATCTGGGCACATCTATCCAGCTCCTTGGACTGCTGCCATCCCCACCTCACTGCTGACCTGAGGCCCTATGGGGCAGGAGAGCGGTGTGATGAATTAGTGCCAGGAGGGCAGGCCCAGTGGAAGGAAGTGCAAAGGAGTGGGGCAGAAGTGAACAAATGGCAGGGGACAGGGCTGGTGGCAATTCAGGACTGGAGGGGGCTCCATTGATGTGCTTTGCGTGTGTAAGGAAGGGAGGAAAGGTGGTTAACAGAGCAGGCTGGGACTTTGCATTCAGATCTTCCATTCTTAGCTTTGCCACGGGCTTCCTATCTAAGCTTGGGCAAGCTGGTTGCAATGGCAGTTAGGAGTCTAAATATCTTTGAGGAGCTGGGCTTTAGTCCACATCCACACTCAGAAAAAGCAGGCATTGTTAACATGTTCCCTCAGCCAGCTAATCTGTGTTGTCTCCACAAGGATTTTCACATGTGTTTGTTAAGACATTAAACACCCTTTTTTCGTAGCGGGGGCCTAGCCTTAATCTCTCTCTGCCAGTTTCCCCTCTGGGAAATGAGGATCATAACTGCAGCTGGTCAGAAAACGGATTTTCCATCCCACAATACACGTTGGGACAAAAAGCTGAAATTTTGAAAAAATTTTGCAAAACAAAATTCTGGGGGAAAAATTTGCTTCGGGTCAGTCAAAACATTGCATTTTGAGTTTGATCTTTATTGTGTGTGTGTGTGTGTGTATATATATATATATATATATATATATATATATATATATATAAAAAATATAATTCTTTCATCCAAAAATGTCAGTTTTCTCTGATGCGGGGTTTCTCCCCCTCCTCCCAACACAAAATGTTGAAATTGATAAGATTTCCTGAATAGTTTTGGTTTTGTTGAAATGGCATTTTTGGATGGAAAACTCCTTGGACGAAAACTTTCCGATCAGCTCTGATCATCTTTCCTTTGTCTGTCTTGCCTGTTGAGACTGCAAGTTCCATAGGGAAGGTGCTGTCCTTTACTATGTGTGTGGACAGCACCTGGCACACTGAGGGCTTGTCTATACTATGGCTTATGTCAATGTAATTTACATTGTGCAGGAGTGTGAAAAGACCACCCCACTGAGCGATGTAAGTTACATTTACTTAAAAAGTTGTCTACACCATGTTATGTAGGTGGGAGACGCTCTTCCACTGACAGAGCTTCCACCTCTTGTTGAGGTGGAGTAATTACATCAACGGGAGAGCGCTCTCCTGTCGACTTAGCGCTTCTTTGCCAAACGTGCTTCCTTGGCACTGCTGCACCAGTGCGATAGTGAAGACAAGCCCTGAGGCTCTGATTGCGGCTGGGGCTGTGAGGGACAACCTGACACTCTCCTCCCTAGGAATACGTTAGTCAGTACCTACCAGAGTTGGGAGAAGATCCTACGTCTGAGTCCGTAGAACTTTTCTGGCACATCCTCTCTGAGCCTTTATTGTGGCTGGTGGAGGAAGGCAGAGTAGGGACGTGGCCTGGGTGCTGCACAGGGCAGGGGCAGAATTCTGCATCTGTGAGCACAAGGTGAAAAGTGAGGAGTAGGACAGGGAATGCAGGTGACCGGAGGCAGCCCTGTGCCTTCATTAGCGAGAGAGGTGCCTAATGGCGGGAATGAGGGTGAAGAGAGGCCCATGGTACCTTATCAGCACAGTAAGAATCACACTTACGCCAGGCGTGCCCCCTCCTTTCCATGCCCTGCCTCTTTTCTACCTGGTAAGGGAGCAGGCATGCAGCCTTGAAACTGCTGAGTACAGAGGACTTACCCCTACTGGCGCAAAACACATCTCCCACCATTTCTTCCAATGCAACAGAGCAAACTTGCCAACCCCCCCAGCAAGGACTGACGGGATGGAGACCTAGGCATAGCCCCAGAGCCTGGATTCAGACCACACCATGCAGCTCAGCTGGAGCTGTCAAGCGCAGCTGTCAGCTGGAAGGGTCAGGGTTTTGGCCACTGGCATCCAAGCAAGGAGCATGTATCACATTTGGATCGACTGGAATAAACACCATTGATTTTTGCCCCCTCGCCCACCAATTTCAGGCTAGACCTTTTGAGCTCCTCCTATTGCCCAGCTCTGATGTGCATTTTGAAGGTCATTAAGCTGTTTGTCAGACTAGCAGTGGCTTTTAGAGGAGACTGTCTAGGCAAGAGCGAGTTCTGGAGGGCAGCCAAGTGGAATTCTTCCACCGCACAAGCGAGGATGTCGGCGATTGTTTAGGTTTTGTCTTCCGTGTATTCCACCCTCTGGGTCCATTAGTACTCCTCCCTCGCCCAGAGAACGGGGCTGCAGTTTCGTGCCCATCGGGCTCCATTTCTAATGGGGTTTGAAGTACTGAGGTTTGAAAGCAAGAGGAGACTTCCCAGGTTCTTAGGTAGTTCACACATCGGGATGGAAGGACTTGCTGGAGCACAGAAGTGTCAGCTGCCCCGAGCGGGTCCGGTTGTCTTCCCACCCAACCCAGACTCAGCAATTGCAGTCAGGTTCGGGTCGCCTGGCGCAGTAGGGCTCTGACCCTATATTAGAGTTTTGGGTATTGCAACAATAATAGGAGTAATGGGATGGTAATGAGCAAAGGAGCATGGCTTTCTCTACAATGGCCTTGTCTTCTTTGAGTGCTGTTTTAGTACTTTGATTATCTAGTGGCTCCACTGATGGTTTGTTTGGCAGGCTTCTGCTTCTGATGCACTTAGAAAAACATTTGCTGTCAGGTTTCAGAGTAACAGCCGTGTTAGTCTGTATTCGCAAAAAGAAAAGGAGGACTTGTGGCACTTTAGAGACTAACCAATTTATTTGCTGTTAGTTTTGTGTCTTTTGCTAGTTGCTCTTCAGATTCTTTTTTGGCCTGCCTAATTATACTTTTACACTTCATTTGCCAGAGTTTATGGTCCTTTCTGTTTTCCTCCAAAGAATTTGACTTCCAATTTCCAAAGGATGCCTTTTTGCCTCTTACCTCCTCTGTTACTCTGTTTAGCCATGGTAGCATTTTTTGGTCCTTTTGCTGTTTTTTGTTGGGGGGAAATGGGGATATAAGTTTAGGTTTAGTCTCTGTTAGGGTATTTTTAAATAGTTTCCATGCAGCTTCCAGGCATTTCACTCTTGTGACTGTTCCTGTTAATTTCTGTTTAATTAGCATCATCATTTTAGATTAGTTTCCTTTCCTGAAGCTAAATGCTGCTCTGGTGGGTTTCTTTTGATATTTCCCCTCTACACATATGTTAAATTTAATTACACTATGGTTGCTATTCCTGAGTGGTTCAGCTATATTCACCTTTTGGACCAGATCCTGTGTTCCACTTAGGACTAAATCATGAATTGCTTCTCCCCTTTGACGTTGCAGGACTAGCTGCTCCAAGAAGCTGTCGTTAATGGTGTCCAGAAACTTTATCTCTGCAGACAGTCCTGAGGTGATATATACTCAGTCAATATGAGAATAGTTGAAATCCCCCTTTATTATTGAGTTTTCTATTTTTGTAGTCTCTCTAATCCCCCTGAGCATTTCACAATCACCATCACTGTCCTGGTCAGGTGGTTGACAGTATATATTCCTACTGCTATACTCATATTATTCAATATGGAATTTCTATCCATAGATATTCTATAGTGCTGTTTGACTCATTTAAAATTTTTACTATATTTGAATCTATGCTTTCTTTCACATATAGTGCCCCCCCAGTGTGACCTACTCTGTCATTCCAATATATTTTCACCCCCAGTATTACCATCCCATTGAGTATCATCATTCCACCAAGTTTGTATGTTTTCTATTACCATCAATGTCTTCATTTAATACCAGGCACTAAAGTTCCCCCATTTATACTCCCATAGAAATTCTTTGCCACTGTGCAAACGCAGAATTCATGTCTCCTGCAGATTTTTTTCTCTGCAGAAAATAGATTCTGCTGGAGAGGCGCTGCAGTTACACCTTTTGCCCACCAGGCGTAGCTGGGACACCAGAAGAGAGCGCAGCTGGCTCAGTGCTTGAGCAGCCAGCTGCAGATAGGGGAGAGGGAGGGGTCAGAGTCTTCATTCCTCACAGCGCCCTGCCCAATGGACCGGGTAAGGAGACATGGGATATGGGGAAGACAGACAGAGCAGGGCACAATGGGGTACTGGGGGGGTCACATAGACTGGGGTACAGAAGGGCTGGTGTGGGGGCACAGGAGCTAGTGGGGTGACAGCACTGAGGTATGGGTTGAATGGCAGGGGGCACAGGGACACATGAGGACAGGGGAAGGGGGTGAAGAAACACGTGGGGACGGGACAGATGTGCCTGGCTGAATGGGGATTGGGAGTGCAGGGACACTCAGGGATGGGGAAGATTTCCCTGATTGAATGGGAGAGGCTAGGGGTCAGCCAGGATATGCATTGGGGAATTTCCCCAAATCCCTAACAATCCCTCCGCGCCCACAAATAAACTGTTCCATACTTCTCCCATCCACACCCAACAGCCCTCCAGGTTCACTCCCAGGCTTCTTCCTAGCAATTACTTCCCTCTCTCTCAGCTCTTCTGTTACCCTTGACTCCCCACAAGCCTTTCTAAAGGGAGCTGGAAATACATTTCTATATTGTAATTTAAATGAGTTATTACTCAAAGTTCTGTATTAATATGCTGAGTAATGAATCTGTGTGTTAGAAAACATTTCCTGGGTCTTTTTTGTTGTCTGCATTGTTATAGACATACTTGCTGACAGATATTTTGATATAAAGTACCAAAATAATTGAAAATGGTGATTATATTGTGTTCTTCTAACAAAATGTGCAGAATTTTGCAGAATTTTAAAATAGTGTGTGCAGAATTTTTAATTTTTTTGGTGCAGAATTCCCCCAGGACTAATCCTAGTATTTAGACTTCTACCATTTGTATACAAGGACTTATAAAATTTGTCAATATTTAGTTGTCTGCCTTCATGTGATGTAACTGAATGGGACTCTTTTTCATTTGATTGTTTCCCTTCAGTGCCTACCTGTACTTGATCAACTTCTATCCTCTCCCCTTTGCTAGGATATAGAGACTCCCCATTAATAGAGCCTCTCCTAAGGAATGTCTCTGTCAGGGCTACACGCTCCTCCGCACCTGCCGGCTTTCCCCGACCCCTTAGTTTAAAAACCAGATGTAATCTCGTCTATCTGTGGCACTTGCACCACTCCTGGTATAGTATCTGAACACCTTACCATTTGGCATTCATTTCTCCTCACCCCACCCCTGGGTATTATCCTCATTTTACAGATGGAGAACTGAGGCCCGGAGAGATTAAGTGCCTTGCCCGCAGTCCCAAAGGAACTCTGGGGCAGAGTCGGGAATTGAACCCAAGGCTGCCTGGGCTAGCACCCCAACTACCCAACCATCCTTCCTCTTTTTTCACTGCTCTGAGCGAGCAGAAAGGAGCTAGGAATGGTTAACCGCTCACTCCTTCCATGCTGTCCACAGGAAGCAAGCAGTGAACTTTTTTACATGTATTACTGTTATTTAGTGGTATTCTAGCAGTGCCCACAATAAGCCAGGCACTGTTCCCGAGAGCAGACTGTCTGAAGCTCTGATCCAAAGCCCGTTGAAGTCAATGGAGAGATTCCCCTGGATTTCCAAGTGTTTTGCCCTAAGAAGGCGGGCAACCTGCAAAGGGTTGGGGACACGGTTAAAAAATTGACTGACAATATTTTTGTTTGTTTGTCCAGCATGATGGTAACTTGCCAGCCCACACTGATGGATCTGGATCAAACATCAAGTATAATTACTGCTGTCTGGCTTAGGCTCTGGTATGTTATTAGAATACCCAGCACAGATAAATACAAAACGACCAGGAGCCAAATTCTTCCCTGGTGAGCTCCATGGACTTCAGTGAAGTTCTGCCATGGCTGTAGAAGACCCGGAATGTGAATAATAGCTAGCTTTTGCATCGCCCTTTCCATCCGGAGATCACAAAGGAAGTAAATATTATGATTCCCCTTTTACAGTTGGGCTAATGAGACAGAGAGCCGTAAAGTGGTGTGCCCAACATGTCCGTGGCAGAGTTGGGAATAGAATGCAGCTCTCCTGAGCCCTAATACGGTGCCCTCTCCGCTAGGCCACCATGCCTCTCAAAGTTAATCTGCCCCATCCTAATGAAAATCAAAAAGGGCCCAATCCAATGCCTTCCCATTGGTTTTAGTGGGCATCTTCCCATTGACTTCAGTAGCCATCGAATGTGGGAACAACTGTTCAGGCAGAGTTGTCTAGGGGAATGGTCTCAGGCTGGAAAGTTCGAAAGCCCTAAATTCTAATCCCACCGCTCCCGCTAAATTGATTCGTGGCTTTGTACAAGTCATTTGTCTTCTCTGTAAAATGAGGGATAATCATTCCAACCTATAGCCCTTCACGCAAGGATGGGGACAAACGATGGTGATGCGGCGGTTGGAAGATACGAAGTGCTAGTGAAGGACTCACTATTGATAGTTGTGATCTGCTTGTTCTTGACAGTTAGACGTAAGACTTAAAACATTAACATGGCCAGCAAGCGTCTGAGTCACCAAAACCTCCCTTTCTGTCGGGGAAATAACTCTTTTCATTTTGGAGCTTGTTGTTGAGAATTAATTCATTATAGATTAACTCAGGATTTTTCTGGGAATTTAGGCATGAACTGTGCCAAGAGGTGTTAAATCAACATGAGAAAATTAGGCCATCAAACTATGCAGGCCAGGAGTTTAATTTTGGCTGAGTCACATATGCTTTCTTACTTCAGAGATCTTATAAATGGTTTGGCTGTTACTGAGCATTATAGCTTCTTCATTTCCCCCACGTCTATTCCCCCTCATTCTATCTATTGGGTGCCTATTATAAAAACATCTGAACCTCTCACAGTCTTTAATGTGTTTGTCATAACGACACCCCTGTGCAGTAGGAAAGTGCTGTTATCCCCATGGTAAAGGTGGGGAAACTGAGGCACAGAGCAACTAAAAGTGACTTAGAATCATAGAATATCAGGGTTGGAAGGGACCTCAGGAGGTCATCTAGTCCAACCCCCTGCTCAAAGCAGGACCAATCCCCAACTAAATCATCCCAGCCAGGGCTTTGTCAAGCCTGACCTTAAAAACCTCAAAGGAAGAAGATTCCACCACTTCCCTAGGTAACCCATTCCAGTGCTTCACCACCCTTCCAATGAAAAAGTTTTTCCTAATATCCAAGCTAAACCTCCCCCTCTGCAACTTGGGACCATTGCTCCTTGTTCTGTCATCTGCCACCACTGAGAACAGCCTAGCTCCATCCTCTTTGGAACCCCCTTTCAGGTAGTTGAAAGCAGCTATCAAATCCCCCCTCATTCTTCTCTTCTGCAGACTAAACAATCCCAGTTCCCTCAGCCTCTCCTCATAAGTCATGTGTTCCAGACCCCTAATCATTTTTGTTGCCAAGGTCTTGGTGTGTGGCAAAGCAGGGAATTGATCCCAGGTCTCCAGCTAGCACTCTAACCCCTGGCTCATACTCCTTTCATTCAGTTCTAAGCTTTGGAGGTCAGGCGACACATGCAGAGCAATATAAATTGTTCCATGGTGGAACTAGCTATTCAGCCTAATAGCTCACTGCGACGGGGGCTGCTGCCAAGTTAGTCCCCGCCCTGCCCCGTAGCAAGACGGGACTTGCTAAAAAGGGGGCAGGGAGAGGGTTGAGGAAAGGAGAGTAATCAGAACTGTGGCTCCACCCCATCTGTGCACCAGGGGAGCTGGCTGGCTGGGAAGGGGGGAGGCATGCTACACCCTTTTTGCAATATCTCCAGGGCAGCACACCTCCGCACTGCCCCCTCCAGTAGGCGCAATGGTAAAAACGTAGTCCACCCCGCACCGCAGGGAGGTCAAATTCCTGTTCTCTGCACAGGCCCAAATTGCCTTTTCAGTCTGAGTCCAGGGGCCAGCCCTAAAGAGCTCACTAGCAAGAGGCTAATTTTGAGGTCGTGTGGGACTGCAGAAGGTGCCCTTCTTTAGCTAAAGAAGTTAAAGACCCATGCAGAGCTAATTCAAGACCTCTTATTGCTTTATTAAACACTGCTCCCTCCTCAGCTCTTCCCACTAGACCTTCTGCTCCCTCAGGCCCCTTCAAGTGCAGTGCAGGCAGCTATAGGCAGGTCATTTTGAAATAAGTGGCATGAGGTCACGGCCAAGAAAAGGATCTTGGTGCTGGATTGATACCCCTGCCGTGTACGTGAGCACTGATTATTATTAATTGGTTGTATTGTGGTAGCACCCAGGAGCCCCAGTAATGGACCAGGACCCCACTGTGCCAGGCGCTGTACAGTCACAGAACAAAAAGTCGGTTCGTGCCCCAAAGAGCTCACAATGTGACTGTTCTTTGAGCATTAAAGAATGAAGCTGGTGTAACCCACACACCGCCGGGGGGAGGGGGGGGGGTTTCTGTCCCATCCGGTGGCACCGAGACCACTGAGAGCGACTGAGGCTGCTCTACAGCCGTAGCTAAGAGCCAGTTGGCTTTTAGCTCATGCAGTAGAGGCTCATGCACTAAGCTCCAGAAGCCCCAGGTTCGATCCCACCTGCTGACAACTGGGATCTGTCGGTATTACACTGGCATATGACATCATTTAAAATTGGCCCCTAAAACAACATGGGAAGTTCTAAAAACTCCTTTCATCTGGCAGCCTGGGAGAGCTGGTCCAGACAAATGAAATGTCTAATCCAAAGGAGACAACCCGCAGCCTGCGCCAAAAACTCTGCACTTAGTGTGGCTGTATTGACCTCGCAGTATATCCGACCCCGGGCAGAAATGAGAAATTGGCCTCCCAGCCCAGGCCCCCGTAGATGTCACCATGCAGCTGTCAGACCCAAGAAAGAAACGTCTAATCCTATGGAGAGCAAGCATAGCTGGAATTGTAATGGCAAATACTAAAGAATAAGCAAACTCTTGGGAAGGGATATGACTCTTCCTTGTTCAGGGCCTAAACCAGCTGCTAAATACTCTGGTTTCTCTTCAGAGCAATGTGAGCAGGAGGAATATAGCACTGGACTGGGACGTGGGAAACTGGGGTTTTATTCCTGGCTCTGCAAGTGGCCTTGGGCAAGTTGTGTCACCTGTCTGTTCCTCAGTTTCCCCATTTGTAAAATGGTCAAAATGATACAGACTTCCTTCGTAAAGCACTTTGAAATCTACTGCTGAAAAATGCTAAGACCTAGGTGTTGTGACTAAAGAGAGTCACGAGGAAGCATTGCCTGGGGACTCCATTATCCCACCTCTGCCTGCTACGTGGGTTCTTGCCCTGTTTCTGAAGCAGGTGGTACTGGAAAGGTCAGGGAAAGGACAGTGGACTAGGTGGACCAGTTTCACTTCCCAGGATCCTGCGTCTCACTCATCCCATACTGTCCTGGGGCTAGCGTGTATGTTTCCAAATCGATAGAGCAATGTTTCTCACTGTATTTTTGCCTCTTTGTGTGTGTGATTTTTGACTCTCTGACAATCCTAAGCCTGCTTTTGCAGATAGATCACCTCATAAAAGCCACCTCTAGCACCAAGTAGGCTGTCCGTGTGCGATGGCAGCCATCTTCAGCAACCGCGGCCACTGGGAGCTGCGGGCGGCCGTGCCTGCAGACAGTCAGTGTAAACAATCTGTCTCGCAGCCCGCCAGGGGATTACCCTGAGGGGCCACAGGTTTCCCACCACTGGTCTAAGAGCATGTCCACACAGTAATGCTACAGCAGCAGCTCTCAGCTACACCACTGTAGCCTCCTCTTACAGCGCAGAAAGGGGTTTTTCCATTGCTGTAGTAAACACACCCCCTTGAGAGACTAGCAGTGTCTATACCAGGACTTAGGTCGGCTTAACTACATCTCTCAGGGGTGTGAATTTTTCACATGCCTGAGAACGTGGCTATGTCGACCTAAGTATTAGGTGCAAACCAAGTAAGTGTTTTTGGGGTCATAATACATGGTCCCCAGCCATGCTCTCCCTATGAGAGGACAAATCTGACCAAGGGGGGAGGGATAACTCAGTGGCTTGAGCATTGGCCTGCTAAACTGAGGGTTGTGAGTTTAATCCTTGAGGGGGCCATTTAGGGATCTGGGGCAAAAATTGGGGATTGGTCCTGCTTTGAGCAGTAGGTTAGACTAGATGACCTCCTGAGGTCCCTTCCAATCCTGATATTCTGTGAGTAAGGCCAGGTGTTTATTGCTGGGATATAAAAACAGGAAGTGATTTCTACTCTGCTATCAACGGAGATCCAGGCACCAGCTGATATGATGGGTGACTTAATTATGTGCAGTTTTAGGACACTTTGGATCAGTGCTGAGGATGCTGGCAAGTTGCCAAAATGGCACTCGAGCGGGTTGCAAAATTTGGATGTCCCCTGCGCTAGAGGGGAAAGGTGCCTTATCTCTGCCTATATAGGGCAGAGTGCAGTGGCGGTGTGGTGTTAACCATGGCAGTTCCTCGGCCGATGATATATATGGGAAAGGTAGTGATCAGGTTAATCTTCACCCAGCAACTTGAAAATCTGTCCTCCACTACCTGTCTTTCCAAAGGTCCTCTTGGTGCATAATGGAATTATTAAAGGTGCTGCATTCATATGGTTACTGGAGGTAGCTAGGTGAAGACAGCGAGTTTCAGCCACCTCTAGGCTTCCCCCTCTCTCTGCCCCCCTGCAAGAGGATTACAGTCAGGAATCATAGAATCATAGAATATCAGGGTTGGAAGGGACCTCAGGAGGTCATCTAGTCCAACCCCCTGCTCAAAGCAGGACCAATCCCCAATTAAATCATCCCAGCCAGGGCTTTGTCAAGCCTGACCTTAAAAACTTCTAAGGAAGGAGATTCTATTCTCTAGGAGGGATGATGCTGCTGGCAGCTCAGGGCACAATTCTCCTTGGTTCAAGGCATTCTTGATACAGGGTCCTTGGCGCCCTACCACTGGAGATGAGATGAGGCTGAGTGTGAGCCTTGCCACCTTCAGAGTACTCAGTGGAAGACTCCTCTCTTTGTACAGGGCTCTCCTTAATAAAGGGGACCAAAAGCAACCCCAGCATCCTTTCTCATGTACACAACCTACCAGAATGATCCTTCGGAAACACAGCAAGAAGGGCAGAGAATATGGTCCTAGTGTGCTAATCCCTGTCAGTGGCACCTGGATACGATGATGATGGGTGCATTAGAAACCGGTGGAGAGGCAAGGGTGTTTTCTGTACCCTGTGTGTCAAGAAGACGACAGGGGAAGAGCTTGGACTAGGCAGGAACGTTACCTAGAGGTCAAGGAGAGGTAAATGATGACTGATAGCTATTGCTTGGTGCCATAACATTCTGTTCCAAAAGAAGAAAACCCTAGCTTATAAATGACTGAAAGCAGACGTGGGATGAGTCAGGAAGTTACTGAACTGTGGGACAATGTTAAGCAACTAAGGACATGTGCAAATCTGTACTTCCTGATTCGCTTATCAGGGGTGAATACCATTTTTCTGGACCTCTAGGTTCACGGCCTCTTTAACATGTTCCCAGCAAATAAACAAGCCACTGATACACTTGAGAAATGCATGGCTGGGATAAAGCAGTAGCCGTGTGTTTCTCATGAAGATAATGAGAGCCTGATTTTTGAAGTGCTGATCATCTGCAGCTTCCGCTGACTTCAACAGGAGTTTTGGGTTCTCTGAAAAGCAGGCCTGGGGACTATTGCAATGACCTGGCTAGTGTATGTGTGTGTCCTCTGCTGAATGGAATCAGTAGTGCTCAACTGTGTGTCACATAGGCCCTATACTGCTATCAACTGGTGGAGATTCTTAGGTGGCAGAGGCCTTTGCTTTTTGGAGCAGGAAACATTATCTCAACTGTCACTTGAAGTTCCGAATGGCCATGACACGCAGCATAGCACTCCCATGAAGGTGACCACAGATTTGTTATGATATATTAACCTAGCTCAGTAAGCCTTGCTGTTTACCTCAGCAGAAATGAGCACCCTGGTTATTTTTCACTAGGTTGCAACCACCGATGACGTCGCTGTAAATTAACCTGCAAGGCCAAGATCCCTGAACAGTCTGTCATCTGGCAGCACCCAGACATGTGGTGTTTTTGCATATTTGTTGAATCAAATTCTGAAGAGGTAAAGCAAGGTGAAGTAAAATCAAAGGCTTCTTAAAACAAACAATGGCTCTTCTCGAGCAGACAGACCTATTTCAAGGACAGACGCAGGGCAGCATTAATCATTGCAAATTTATCGATTCGCTCCTTGGACAAAACATAGCAGAATGTCGAAAACTAGCTTTAGGTCACCGGCAGTTTACAAGGGGGAACAATAAACCTTGCCAACCTGAATCTGAATTGCAATTTGCTCCAGAGATGCTAGACATACTGTAAGAAGAAAGCTGATGGGGGGGGGGTTTTGGGGAGGGAGGTTATATTTTGCAACTTCTTAGTCCATACTGATTTTAAATCTCTTTATAAGAGAAGGGAAAAAATAGAAATAAAAAACAAAGCATCGATAGCCAACCTGGGAAAACTGCCTTTAATGAGTACCTAAACACAAAATAGACATATGATATGTAGTTCTGAGGCTCAAATACAGAGTAATTTAGATAATCTAGTATCTTACATTTCATATGACTCACATCATCCATTTGTATCACAAAGCACTTTGTAAGGTTTACATACAGCTTTACATATAAGCTTGAGATCACTTTAACAGCTGTTGAAATGCAGCCACTTCTGTGGTGCAAAGTGGTGACAGTTTAACAGTACACAACAGGAAATGGCCCATGTTGTATCTAATTGAAACTGAAGGGAATATTTTAGCTGCAGGAAGTCAAATGTAATTATCTGAGTTGAAATTTGGCTGGAACACCAGGACTCGTGCCCTTACTCTTATTTGAAAGGCAGTGTGACGGATATCCTGGACAAACCTTATTGAACTAAACTTTTTTGAATTACATTTAAGTATTTTAGGAATTCATTGTATTAAAAATGCAAATGTATATGTATTATTGTGGGATTGCATGTAACTTCTTTACGGAGGAAACAAAGACTAATGTAAACCCTGGGAAGTGTTATGAGCTTCAAAGGACCCTTTGGAACAATGTGAGCTTTTTAAAGCTAAGTGGGTTTCCCAGGAAGCTTCAAGAGGGAAGTACGCTCAAACGTCAACTCCTCTAGGTATGCAAAAATTCAGCTTTCGTAGCTTCTCAAAGCGGAGGGGACCTTTTGTCTGCTGATCACCTGTTACATGAGGACAGCTCCAGAAAGTCGAAACTGGATTAAAGAGTGACTCTCAGTTTCATGGGGATGCTTTACTGTGAGCCAAAGCAGTTATGAACTCGTAAGCAATGCAAAGCCCCTGAGTGGGGTCTGAAGAGCTGTTTACTGGCCAGCGCCCTTGTTGGAGACAGGGTGATCTCTGGTACACTAATTAGCATGTGTGTAGGTTCTTTTATTGCTTTTAATGTTTCCTCAGTAATGCTTTCACCTTGAGAATAAATATGCTTGCTGAGAAAGGGCCATGTGGTACTTTGTAACGGCTGGTAAGTACACATTGTGTACCAACAGGCCTGCTGAGGCAGTCTTCATTTTGGGGGATTTCACAGTGTAGGCGAACTGTGCAGCCTGGAAAAGCCCTAGGCAGGAGGGAGAGAGATGCACGTCTCTGCCCAAGAGAGATGACGGCTGGAGAGCCAGAAACCTAAGAGTGGCTGCCCTTGATGGACCCCAAGGGGGAAATACGGGTGCAGTTGCCCTGGACTGTGACAGGCAGCACCTTCCATATATTCACACCCCCTAACGTCACACTGGGAGCGCTGGTTCATTACTGTCTCCTACCTAATCACCAACACCACCTCCTGCAGCAGGTAAGTGTTTCTTGGAGATGGCAGCCCTGGAGAAGGAAGTTTTCCAGTCACACAATAGATACAGCACTGGTAGCCTCAGCAACGCCCGCTTTCCCCACCATGTTCTGCCCGTGTGACTCAACCCTGACTTCGATGGACCACTTGTGTGGGACATAGGGTAGGTGCCCACTCAGTCCTTGACCTCTTGGTTGAGACTGGGCACAAGGGCATCAGTGAGCGCCAGTGGTAATTGTGTTTGTGACTTGGGAATTGGACTGAGCCACGCCCCAAACTCCGTTCACGTGGGCCTCCGGACAGTCATCGCTTGGTAACAACTCTTGCTCATTACTGACTGGGTTTGAAAGGCCTCGTGTCCCATTACCAAACCCCTGAGCCAAGGTGTCGCTCTCAAAGTCTACTGTTAAAAACAAATGCCCGAAGCCCATAATGTTTGCCTGTGCTTGTGTCTAGAGGACTAGCAGTTATCTGTTTGAATTTGCTTGCAGTAAAACCTGCATTTGAGCAGCTTTGTCCCCAGCCTGTGATTTCTCGGAGAAGGTGGAAGTACTGTAGTGTATTGAAAACTGTGTTACACTTAAAGTAATAGTTTATAGTTTTAAGGGGGTTCCTGGGCCTGCCTGCAGGCTAGGGAGCTCTGTAGGGAAGCATGAAATCTGGTTCTTCAGCAGGCAGTTTGCAAAGCGCCAGCCTAGAGCAAGGTGGCTTGAGTTGTGCCTCTGTGCCTCAGGGAGCAGCCTGTTTTGTCTGTCCCTGTTTTCTTGTGTGTTAAAGTAGTGTTAAGTTGCAGCCTTTCAGAAAGAGTACTGTTTTTTATCTAACTTCTCCTTGTGTGCCATGAATATAACAGGTATGTTTCAGAAAACATTTGCCCCAGCCCAGCCACTCCCCGCCCTCTCCAGAGACTTACGTAGCACCCCATCCCAGAGCATTTGAATCCGAGAGAAAGAGACGTCTGGTGAGGGAAGTTCAGTGATCTGTAGTCCTCCTTTCTAACCTGTTTCTTTCAGCACATCTGCTGCGCTCTGAGGTTGTCAGTGTCTTCTGCTGTGCTGGCTTCACCACCCACACACGTCTGAAATGCCAGCTAGCGAGAGGTTAAAAGTCTCTCACAAAGTAGTTCTGGAGCTTTGGGAATAGGAGAGACAGGGAAATCTGTGTGTAAAGAGACAGATTCATGAAAATGTACTTACAGCAGCTCAGAGATGCAGGCAGGGCTGACCTGTCTTCCCAAATGCTTGTATCTGCCTGCAGTTCGTGAATGTGTTTATTTATGATTTTGCTGGCGTTGGTTTAAATGCAGTGGCAGCAGCCCAACACTCTTGAGCAACCCTTCAGTCGCTAGTTCAGTGGTCCCCAAACTTTTACTCTCGCGCCTCCCCCTTACCAGTGATAGAACGTGTCTTCTCCCCCGGTCGCCTCCTCCCGGCCCAGGAGTGGAGGTGCAGGCGGGCTGGGGGTCAGGAGCAGAACTGGGGCTGCAGCTGTGGCCAAGGGTGGGGGGATTGGGCCGGAACAGAGCTGGGGACAGAGCAGGGCTGGGTGGCACTCCCTCCCGCCCCCTCGTGGGGCCTGGCCTGGGCCCCAACGCCTCCCCAGACGTTCCTCCATGCCCCCCTAGGGGGACGCACCACACAGTTTGGAGACCACTGCGCTAAGTAGGGTACATAGGCGATATAGGATACCACACTGAGGCTGGGAAAGACGTTTTGGGGACAGCAGGGTGGGAAGGTTCAAATCCAGCCCCAAGTAGCAGTTGTGCAGTGTTGCCTGTGTGAAATGTGTCTGCAAACTCATTCCGGTTCCTAATGGACAAGTATCTTCAGCGCATAGAAGTGGGGCTGATTGGCACCTTTGCTGGCAATCTCAGAGGAGTGGTGGTCAAAAGACTGCATGTGCCACAGAGACTGGACTCCCCTCTCCTCCCTAGAGATGGGCCCCTCCAGTTCAGGCTTGAAGCTCTTGGGCGGGGAAGCTTGCATGGCTATTCCTTGTGTTGCATCTGCTCTTTGGGTACACCAAGGATTTCAGTCTCAGGGTTGATGTTCCAGCACTAAATGTCGGGCTATCCAGAGCCATGCGAAATCCAGTTGTTTGCTCAAAACTCTGCCTAGACTCCCTGTCCAGCAAGGGGGCATGGGGAGGGCATCTTGGAGATGGGTGGTGCTGATGGTTTTGGTTCCCCTGGTAAGGGGGGGCATCTGGGAAAACAGCAGGGCACGGGGTACAAACTGAAACATCAGGAGGGGGAATATGGGAGGGGAAAAGGGCTGGGGGGAAGTTTTTATGGCTGGTTCTGAGCCATGTAAACCCTGGCTGAGGCCCTGAGTGCAGATTTGATCTTTGTGTAACACTTGTCACCTCAGCTCTGTATTGCTGTGCATTTAGGTTGCACACGCAGGTTGACCTAGACTCCGGCTCTTGGCCAAAAGACACCCCAGCATTTCTCTCCTCACTCTGGCTCTTCTGCCTTCTCCAGGCTTTCTGGCTACCTGCCAGGCAGGAGACACAGCCGGGGACCAGCCGAGAGAGTCCTTCAGGGGCCTCCCAGCTCCTCCCTCCCTGGGGCAGAGCCGGGCCAGCCTGGCAGCAGAGTTCCCCACCGTGGGGCAGCAGGCCAGGCCACTGTGAGGGGGTGGCTCTGGCTGTGGGGAAGTGGAGCCTGAGTCCTAAGAGTCAATAGAGGGGGAAGGTGGGTTTGTGTGTTGGAGAGGGAGAGGATTAATTGCGGGGAGGGTGCAGCCAATGGCCCACTGAGCTCGGGGAGGTCAGAACCTACAGGAGACAGTGGGAGGGGCGGGGGGGAGGGTGGGAGGCAGACATGAGGGAGATAGCAATGAGCATGCACATTTTATGCAAATTAGTTCTTGGGGGCAGGACTGTCCTAGGAAATTCTGGTTGTGCAGGAAGGTCCAGTGGGTGGAGCACTGGACTGGGGCTCAGAGACCGGGGTTCTATTCCCACCTCTACCTGTGTCCGTGGGAAAATCCCTGCCCCCTCTCCCGCCATGCCTCTACAACTGGCGTGCTCAGTAGAACTGCTTGAAAAATAGGAATTGATTTTCATGGGAAACTTCAACACACTTTTTGTTTTTTTAAAAAAATCTTCCACAAAAATGTTTGATTTTTTTTTCATCCCCCGCCCCCATTCTGTTCTTCTCCTCTCTTCCCCTCCAATGGCAAAATGGACAAATCAAAAAGGGAGACAAAGGGGGAAACAAAACAACAAAGGATTTGGGGAGGACGGGGATTAAGTCCGAAAATCTGAAAATGTTGAACAAAATGAGAATTTGTAGAAAGTTTTTGTTTGGGGATGGATGGGAAGGGGCATTTTTCATTGAAAAATATTCTGGAATGAAAAATTCTAACCAGCGCTAGTGCTGAGCACGGTGAAGTGTGCAGATAAAGATCAATATCTCTGTTTGAGCAAATCCCCATTCCCCTGGGGAGCCATTTATGGAGACAAAATAACATGAGACCATCAAGGCACTGCGCTGCAGTGAAAAACAGCCGGTCTCGCTCATTTCATTTTTTTCCCCTTGGGGCAGGGACTGTTGTTTGTACAGTGCCTAGCACAATGAGTCCTTAATCCGGATGGCCTCCATCCAGGTACTCCTGCAATATACATTTCAGATAATAATAGTGAACTTCCACAGAGCCTGCCTGCAAGGTGCTGATCATCCTCAGCTCCCATGGAAGTCAGTGGGAACTCTGAGCACTTTTTGGGCCTATAGTTACCAACGCAGTCGATCACCCATTTATTGCGTGCGATTGCTGTGGAGTTAATGATTTGGAGAAGGAGTGGGTCTGGTGAGATATTACCTGCCAGGAAGCTTGGTGACTGACTAAGGCTACCTAGCCTGGGTATTTCCTTTCAGTAGCAATAAGTGATGAGGGCTGCCTTGTCCAGGAATAGCTCAGGGAGCTGTCTGCCTAGCAGGATATCTGCACAGTTAATTTTGTCCGTGCTCTCATAAATGTGATTGAAGGCTTTTCGCACTGTTGTAACTGAATAGTCCTTTGGCACCGAGTGAAATGAAAACAAACATAAGCAAAGCTGGGTAACACGTGTAACACAAGTAGCTTTCTCAGTCCTCAGACACACCAAAAACAGTACAATGCAATTTGATTTGGCCCAGCATCTTTCACACAAACGCAGCCTCTCAGCTGGTTTACAGAGTTGAATTTAGTTCCAGAGAGTGGGCAATCAAGGGCACAAGTTACAGGAAACAGCGGCATAAGCCATTGTATGGAGAATAAATTAAAGCATTCAGAGTTAATGCTATTAATAGGTGAGGAGGGAATTTGAGATGTTTTCAACAGAGATGAGTCAAGTTGGGGATTGCTCAGATCCTGCATTTTGAGTAGGGCCCATCCTGTATTTACATGGGATTTTTAAAGAGGTGGAAAATCAGTGAAAGGAATAGTTACAGGAAGTCTGTTCCAGATGGCCAGAGTTACAGAGGAGAAGGCTCTTGCACGAACCATGATGAGTTGTAGGAAGGAAAAGAGAGGAGCCAGGAAAGGGAGTAGAAAGAAGGCAGGTGTGTGAACACTAGAGATGCTTTTTAGTAGAAATAGGTGAATAATGCAAAAAAATAATTTCCACAAATATTAATTGGGACTTTTTCAGTGGATTTGTTTCGGTCCCGTGTGTGTCCCTGCTGTGTTCCTTTTCTGTGTGAGCGTTTGATTTTGTTGATGAATGTGTTCGTCTAAAGCAAATTTCGACTGCTGGTGATGATGAGCTCATTTCACTGAAAGAAAAAGCCATCGCTGATGATATCGGTGGTGATAGGGACGGCTGGCAGTGTCTGTCCTGCTGGAAAGCTGGTCTTGCAGCACAGAGCAGGGTTTTAACATGTTGAATGTTTACAAACACTGTGGTGGAACTTTCCAGAACAGGCATCAAAATCCACCTGTAAGACATGTCCTTCACAAAACGGGGCATTGCGCTTTCAGCTTCCTGTTGGTCACACTGCAGGTGCATGTATTCGTTTTAAGCACAGATCTCAGGTGACTGTTTCTGAGAACCTAGCCCTTGTGACCAGATTGGTAAAGGGACAGAGACCCTTAAGACTATAGGCTGCAGGTTCAACTTCAGGAGCTTTCCAGAAGCTGAGAATGGGTGACGGGATGGATCACTTGATGATTACCTGTTCTGTTCCTTCCTTCTGAAGCATCTGGCTTTGGCCAGTGTTGGAAGACAGGATTCTGGGCTGGATGAACCATTGGTCTGACCCAATATGGCCGGTCTTATGTTCTTAACTCTATCCCAAGAATGTAGTGAATGACCAAAAGTTATCACTGTCTGTTGACCATTCAGTAGCCGATGGGAAGTTAGTTTGGTGGTTGTAGTGCAGTTCCCAGTGTACAATGTCCACATTACAGTTGGCAGCCCTAGCAGAGAGGTCAAGGAAGTGGGCCATGGAGACTGAAGAATCCTCTCCCTTCCCCAGTCCTCAGAGGCGGTCTCGGCAGTTCAGGGTCGAGAAGTGCTGGCAGGGAATGTGACAAAGCTTTTCACAGATTCTAAGGTCAGAGGGGATCATCGTGATCATCGAATCTGACCTACCTGCTCTGCGGCTGCCCTCTTGTACCTGCTCAATGGAGAAGCAGATGGCTCCAGCCCATAGGACTCTCCACAGCATCTTTCACGCAGAATGGGCGCGCACACAGAAAATTGGCCCTTAATGTTTACAGTAAGGTTTGTTTTCTGGCTGCTGAATCAGCATAACATCAGGATGGCAAGTTGAGTGGGTCACACCTTCTGCCACTGGGTTCCTCGCTAAAGTGCAAATGTCATAAAGATGCCAGCAATGCCTTTCAGCAAGATGCCAGCAAAACCTTTTATTCCAGGTCACAGTCTGATGAGATTAGAAAGGTGTTCAGATTATACGTACCTGTGAAACTGGATTCAGTATTTGGGATGTGAGACTTCCAAGGCTAATGCAGTCCTAGGATGCATCATGTGAGGTATTTCCAGTAGAGACAGGGTATCATTATACAAGGCACTGGTGAGACCTCATCTGGAATAGTGTGTGCAATTCTGATCCCCCATGCTTAAGAAAGATTAATTGAAATTGGAATAGATGCAGAGAAGGGCTACTAGGATGATCTGAAGAACGGAAAACCTACCTTATGAGAGGAGAGCTAAGGAGCTTAGCTTGTTTAGCGTAACCAAAGGAAGGTTGACGGGAGATATGATTGCGCTCTATAAATACGTGAGCGGGACAAATACCAGGGAGGGGGAGGAGTTGTTTAAGTTAAGTGCCAATATGGACACAAGAACAAATGGATATAAACTGGCCATCAACAAGTTTAGACTGGAAATCAGAGAAAGATTTCTAACCATCAGAGGAGTGAAGTTCTAGAACAGCCTCACAAGGAGAGTAATGGGGGCAAAAAACCTAACTGGCTTCAAGACAGAGCTTGATAAGTTTATGGAGAGGATGGTATGAGGAGACTGCCTGCAATAGCATGTAGCCAGTCTGCAACTGCTAGTAGCAAAATATCTCTAACGGCCCATGGTGGGAGACCAGTTCAGGAGGGCTCTGAGCAGGGCCAGCTCTAGGTTTTTTGCCACCTCAAGCAAAAAATTTGCTTCCCCAAACTCCGAGAGCACAACTGCCGCCCCCCGCCCCCGCCCAAAAGGGTGGCCGGAATGCCGCCCCTGGAATTGTGCTGTCCCAAGCACATGCTTGCTTTGCTGATGCTTAGAGCCGGTCCTGGCTCTGAGTTACTACAGAGAATTCTTTCCCAGATGTCTGGTTGGTAGGTCTTTCCCACATGCTCAGGGTCCAACTGATCACCATATTTGGGGTCAGGAAGGAATTTCCCCCAAGGTCAGATTGCCAGAGACCCTGGGGTTTTTTTGCCTTCCTCTGCAGCATGGGGCCCAGGTCACTTGCAGGTTTAAACTAGTGTAAATGGTGGATTTTCTGTAACTTGAAGTCTTTAAATCATGATTTGAGGACTTCAGTAACTCAGCCAGAGGTTATGGATCTATTACAGGAGTGGGTGGGTGAGGTTCTGTGGCCTGCAATGTGCAGGAAGTCAGACTAGATGATCACGATGGTCCCTTCCGGCCTGAAAGCGTGTCTTCAGGAACAGTGAGGTACTGCAGGACGTGTTGTTGGGGCGTCTCTGAGCAATGCTCTTTCATCGGATTCATTACGGAGCCAATGCCTGAGCCAGCATTCTGTCAGGGGACGCTTGACACTGCCAGGGAGTCACCTCTTGGGTGAACTGCAGAACAGACATCCTGACCACTTCTGCTCATTCGCCTGGCACTTCCTGATGCAATGTCAGGGCGTAGGGCTGGCCATAGTCTAGTTGAGATGGTTCCAGTCTGTTCACCCCCATCGCCTTCCCTGGAGATTACAATTGAGCACAGCACTTTTCTTCACTTCCTGTCCTAAACCGTAGCACTGTGGTACTGTGCCCTGTCAGACCAGCTGTCATGTCCCGCATTAAAAGTGGCTGCACTTAAAAAGCAGGTGACGTGAGTCTAATGGCTCTATTTCAGGCATTTTTTAATGTATCCATCACTGTACTATCTAGGTGTCATATTAAAAAGCATCAGTCAAGTTCAATCAATCGCAACACGTCTGTCAACTTAAAAAGCAAAAGTACCATTTGCAAAGGCTCTTATGGCAAAATATTCAAACGCTGGGTACCTAAAATTAGGTTCCTAAATCCATATTTAGGCAAGTGATTTGATATTCCAGAAGGGCTGAGCAGACCACAAATCTCCTTCCTGTCAATGGGAGAACCATGAGACCGGCACCTCTGAAAATCGGATCACTTACGAAGCAGCTTAAATAGGGATTCGGGGCTCTCACTTTAGGCCCCCAGTTGCAGAATGGGAGGCTGTGGGTGCTCTGAAAATCAGGTCCCAGGTTTGCAAATGTTGACCTGAGTCTGATCATTTCCAATCCTGCAAGGCATTTAAACCCGTATAATGAAAATGTTTCACATAGTGTTCTCTTTCCTCCCACGCCTTCTCACTCCCTACAGTTGTGGCCATTCAGGAGTGGTTTATTTTTTTTTTTAGCTTTGGTCGCAGTCCCCCCATCTCCTTCTGTTTTCCTAGAGTCGTCTGTCACGCTAAAAAATTTCACAATATTTTCCTTGTGGGCAAAAAAAGTATAATAAGGGAACTTGGCACATGCTTGGGAGAGAGCTAATTATAGGATTTTCAGGCTAATGTGATAATATTTTACTTAAATGTGCGGCGTAGTTGTAATTACTCCTCCGGAGATGCCAGCCGCAGCAGAGGATGAGGCAATATGCTATTATGTAATCTACTGTTATTGTGCTGCTGTGGAAATTTTCGCTCTCCCATCACCTTCCCTCCCACACGGCCCCAAGCTTTTCATCCCAAACTCAGCACTGTTGCTTCTTTTAATGGGATCTTGTTGAGTCTGGTGGGTCAGCGACAGACCCGGCCGTATGCACAGGCAGCTGCTTGAGAAGCTGGTGGCAATTCCAGGGCCTCTGTCTATTCCCGGTAACTGGGAGTGGTGTCTGGTCTCTCACCGTTCTCTGGGCCTGATCTGTTGATTTCAGTGCGAGTGGGGTCTGGTCCCATCTGCCTTTCCATGAGCAATACTGGAAAGTGGTAGCTCCTAGGCAGATTCCCCCAGCCAAGCCACCATCTGGTGGCTTGGAATCCTGCAACCTTAGCCAAAAATCCATCCCACCTAAGGCATCATTGCAGGTGTACCTGGTCACAGGTTGCTTTTCCCCCTTTATTCCTTGTAGTGCAGTACACGTCAGGCTGTGATCTGCCATGGCCACTAGAGGTCCCTAGAGCTGCTTCTGTTAGTAAAATGATGCTAAGTCCATCAGCCTCCAAACAAAGATGCTTTCAACTAGACTAGTTCTAGCCCAGTCTATGGCCCTTTTAGGGCTTTTTTGGTCAACTAAAACTGTCTCTCTCTGCAGCTTCATTTCCTTTATGTGGGTGTAAATACAGCTCTGAGCAGATTAGTGGATGATGATGATAAAGTTGGAGGGGTTGCAAATACACAGGAGAATGGAATCAAATGGCAAAGCGACCTGGAGAAATCAGAGCAACAGGGGCTGCAGGAGGAGATCTGGTGCAGAAGACCATAAAGTCCCACACCCAGGGAGAAGACACGCACAGCCCAGATATGAAATAGGAGGGGGAACCAAGTAGCCAGATCCATTGCTTCAGAGCAGATTAATTTTTCTGTCACATCATCTTCATCCTTACACCTTTTTTCTGTAATCAAGCACTACGGTTGCTGGTGGGGAGATGTAGAGCTGCGATGGAACGGCTAGGTGAGAACGTGTTCACAAGGGCATACCTGCAGGTATCTTAAGAACAGATCCATAATACGAAGCGGTTTGAGAACCACTGGTTTAATGCACTGAGCACTGGACTGTGGTCCAACCACGCATACATTCTTATCCTCATCTTGTACATGGACTGCCTCTCTGGCCTTTGGCAAGTCATACAGAGCCTCATCAAAAGCCTGCTGAAGTCAGTGGAAAAAACACCCTTTGGTTTTGTTGAGATTTGAATCAAGCCCCTGATCTCTTTGCCTCAGCTTCCCTACCTGTAAAATAGGGATAATGCTTACCCACTTCATTGGGGTACTGGGAGGATTCATTTATTAATGCTGGTGAAGTGCATTGGAGATGCATAGCTATCGTCCAGTAGAGGTGGTAGCCATTAGCCATTCTGTGGACTGGGCCATAGGATCAGAACAGATGTGCCTAGAGGTGAGTTCTCTCTCTGAGAACTGACCTGCAGGAGATGGTGTTTGTTTAATTCACTCACATTTAATGTCCTGGTTTTCATTTCATTGACCTTATTCCCATTCTCCATCCAAACTTTCAGTTGGCCCAGGGAATATAGGACAGCCCTGCATCTCAGATCCTAATTTGTCTGTGTCAACAGACTTAACATGTATAATTTATAAGTGATTGAATTAGGTAGCCAGGGTTTCAGGAAACCTGCAGCACTTGAAATCTTGCTTTGTCATCAGGGTTTCCTGCTCTGAAGTTTCATGGCAAGGATCCATTAAGTCCAGAAGGAACCATTTTGATCAGCTTGTCTGACCTCCTGTATAACACTGACCATAGAACTTCCCCAAATAATTCCTAGATTGTCTCTTTTAGAAAAACATTCAATGTTGGTTTAAATATTGTCAGTGATGGAGAATCCACCACAACCCTTGGTAAATTGTTTCAGTGGTTACTTACCCTCACTGTCAAAAATGTGTGCCTTATTTCCAGTCTGAGTTTGTCTAGCTTTAACTTTCAGCCACTTGGTCCTGTCAAACCTTTCTCTGCTAAATTGAAGAGCCCATTATTAAATATTTGTTTCCCACGTAGGTACTTTATAGACAGTAACCAAGTCACCCCTTAACCCTTTTCTTTGTTAAGCTAAATAGATTGAGCTTCCTGAGTCTATCACTAAAAGACATATTTTCCAATACTTTAATCATTGTGATGGCTCTTCTCTGAACCCCCTCCAACTTATCAACATCTTTCTTGAATTGTGGGCACCAGAACTGGACAAAGGATTCCAGAAGTCACACCAGTGCCAAATACAGAGGTAAAATCTCTCTACTCCTATTCATGATTCCCCTGTTTATGCATCCCAGGATCGCATTAGCTCTTTTGGCCACAGCGTCACACTGGGAGCTCGTGTTCAGCTGATTATCCACCACGACTCCCAAATCTCTTTCGTCGTCCCCGCTTCCCAGGATAGAACCCCCTCATCCTGTAAGAATGGCCTGCATTCTTTGTTCCTAGAGGGATACAGTTACATCTGGAGTTGGAATTTGGCCAGGAGACTGGGGTTCAACAAGCCTAAGATGAGCTAGAGCTCTGGTGGCCCCCGCTCAAGTGGGTCCAGGGAGCTGCAGCCCAAACGCTGTCTCGGGACCTATGGACCTGGATTTGAGACCTCCAGTCCCTCACAGCTCGTACCATTCCTCCCTCAGAGAGAGAGGGAGTTCTATGGTAGCGAACAACCTTTGAGAACACAGCTCAGGTGAAACAACTTCCTTAAACACTGTACTGGAATAGGATTATCTGCTTCTTAGGCATTGGCTAACTGCCAGGGCTGGAGCTAGCCAGTGGAAATTGTTGGGAATGACCATTCAAGCACTTGGATAATCTGGAAAGTGGCAGTTGGTAGTTTAAGGTGTGTGCACACAAACCCGCGCTCACTGGATGCATATTGCTTGGAGCCTTGAATTCGTGCCAAGTGGCTTTTGGACCAAGCTGGCTTGTTTTCCAGCTGTACATCGATGTATAAATAAACCCTGGAGTTCGGGTGGAATCTCGGAACAGGCAAGTCTGACTCTTGTCAGAGCCCCACTGCACCAAAGCCCAGTTTAGCTCTAGGGCTAATCCATAGGCAGCCTCAGCAGCTAGGCCAAAGGGAGAATGGGCCAAAGTGGCGCTGGTCTTTACTATCAGAACTGAGACACATTGGAGGGGAGGGGAGGTGAAGCTTGCATGGGCTGTGCCGTATCTGGGGATAAACACGGGACTTCAGTCTCCAGGGCTGTTCCTCTGCCACCTTTTCACTTGTACTAAATTCACTTGGCTAAAGCAGGCGTGTTGAGAGTTAAAGCACTGGGCACTCACCTCATTTCCCGGCATGCACCGAAAAACAACAAGAAGCCTGGAGTTTGTGAAATAAATTATAGCCCTCTTTCCTGCATGAAGCATTTGGCAGACACATGTCCCTAATTGCAGGTGAGTCCATATCGCCAAGCAGGGGAAAGAATAGAAGCTGCAAAAATCAGACGTGCGCATTTTATCCTGAGAAGGATCAAAGGCAGGAAGAGCTCCCATTACACATCTGGTGCAGCAGCTCAGCTCAGGAAAGATCCCTCCCGCCCCCCACGGGGAAGACTTCACTCTCGGCACCAAGCCTGGCCATGTTCACCCTGCTCTGACCCAGCAGGGCGGGCTTGGCCACTCAGTTTCATATCACACCCTTTGTGGCCTGGCTCAGCAGGGAACAGCTCCTGGGTCCTTGCAGAGCCACTGGCCGCTCCCTGCTTCTCCCACGCACTACTGCAGCAGTGCTGCAGAGAGATGCACTGCAGACCAGAGCTCTCTGGGGCACAGAGCCCCGACACAGTCTCTCAGTCTGTCACCACTGCTCCCCAAGTGTCAGAACCACCTTGGTTATGGCCTTATGCACCCACAGAGGGAGCACCCACCTGCTCCTTGCTTAGCCATTCCCTCCCATTCAGCACGATTTGTGCCTGGGCGTAACTGACCACACAGGGCCGTGGAGAATCATCCTCCACATTTTACAGGTTCCATTTCATTTCTGTGTACACTCAGGGTAAACAGTCGAGGGCATTGGCACCAAGGCAATTTGTTTTGTTGGGGTTTTTCTTTTTTGGTGGGGGGGAGAGGGGTGCATGATTGAAACGTCAAATCTGCCTTAAAGATTTCAAGTGTTTTGGGCTTAACTGGCAGGGGGGAAATGGACCTGAATTTTGAAAATACTTAGTAGATGTATTGCTGGGACAATTGGCCATGTGTTGCCAGTTGCTCCTCAAAGCATGTTGGGCCATGCTGCTCTGACAAAGATGGAAGAAGGAAACTTCTACATCTGTATATTCCTGGAGAAGGGAAGAAGCTCCATAGCTGCTTGGGCCATGGAGAGGCCATGGCTTATTTTCCAAAGTGTCAGTGTAGGACATGGGATGCAGGCGGACATCAGATTTAACCCTAGGAGATTTGCCCTGGAGTTGGAGGGGCTGAAATCCACTTCTGGCGGGTTTCATCTTTAAAATCGAGGTTTGAATTTTCTCTCCGTCATACTGGAGTAAATCAGGATTAACTCCATTGAAGCCGATGCGTAAAGCCACTGTGAGGTCAGAATCAGAATCTTTGTCCTTAGAATCAGATACGGCTGTTCTCGCCAGTGCTAAAACATCAGTATGACCACAGACAGAGATTTTTAGAGTCAGCGATTTCATTTCAGTCCGACCGAATGCTGAATTCATTATAAATCTCTAGATGAGGGCCAGGTTCTAATCTCTCAGTGGTGTGAAAATCAGCCCTCCTATGGAGGTGTCTACAATTAAGTGCCAAGTTGGGAAATGTTAGGCTAAACCTCTCTGTAGCCTGGGATTAACTTCTCTTGCAGGGGTGGAGATGGGGGTGGTTATGGAGATGGGGGCGGTAGTTAATCACGAGTCAGCTCAAAGTCTCACTTGTTACTCAGGCAAACCTTGAACTGATTTCTTCCCCTGGGCCCAGCAACCTCCCTGTCCCCTTCCATATCATTCATCAAAGCCCCCTTCAGTTCTGCCACCAACCCATGCTGGTCTGACTATTACAAAAGACAACGGCTGTGTTGTTATTAATTGTTACTAGATTATAATATAGATTTCTGCTTATATTAATAATTGAGTATATTAAATGGTTATTATAATTTTTAATAGATATGCATTATTATATCATAATTTATTACCTGAGTCCTTGAAGGCATGTTCCCTTGAGCAAGTTCTCCCACCCCCATTATTTTCTGGTAGCTCCCCTTCTTTTTTCACCCCAAACCCTAATAATTTATTATGTCTTATTATATTTTATTAATATTGAATACCATAGCAGCTAGAGGCCCTACTGAAGTTCAGGGCCCCCAAGTACTACTCGGTGTATAGACAGTGAGAGACGGTCTTTGCACTAAAGACACAAAGGTTAGGAGGGGAAACCGAGGCAAAGAGAAAGTGATTTGGCCGGGGTCGGGGGGGGGGTCAGTGGTAGAGCAGGGAATAGAATCTTAGAGTTCTGGGTTGCCATGCCATGCATTAACCACTGGACAACACTGACTCCCTGTAACAGGGCCGTCTGCCCGTCTAAGGGCCGGGTGAGCTAGGGAGCAGCCAGCTCTGTTCTGAAGACGAGACGAGCAAGCAGATAGGTGCTGGGAAATCCAACCCAGCTGGGCAGCATGAGGTGATTGGGGCTGGAGGATGTAAAGGAGAAAGCCTGGGCCCAAGAGGGCTGGGAGGACACGTTCCTATACCTGTAGCAGAGAACTATGAGGTGGTGA
Organism: Natator depressus; assembly: GCF_965152275.1. NCBI lineage: Eukaryota > Metazoa > Chordata > Testudines > Cheloniidae > Natator > Natator depressus. The sequence continues at coordinate 133,604,969 of NC_134237.1, read as the reverse complement.
GACCCTGTGGACCTAGGGTTGCCAACTTTCTAGTCACAGAAAACCGAAAATCGAGCTTTGGTATAAGGGCTAGGAACTGACCTGACCAGTTTTCCCAGGTTGGTGACTGAGGGCCCCAGCCTACACTGCTGTTCGTCTTATTAAAGGAGGCAGGGGCTACCAGACTTTCTTCAGTGGTCGAGGAAAGGAGCTGAGCATGAGCAGGACAGAGTGCCTTATCCATAAAGAGGTTTGTGGATCGTAAGCTCTTGGGGCAGGGACTGTATCTTCCTACATGACTGAACAGCACTGAGCTCACTTTGGGCCTGAATTCAGTGGTGCCAGGGAGAGCCCTTGTAATCAGGGAATGGTGTGAAGGAGGAAAGGACGTTGGGTCGGGTGGATGGGAGGCTGAAGGAAAATGAATGAACTATTTGAAAGTCTTTTACCCCAGCTGGCCATATGGGAATATGTTCCTTTTTAATGATGCATTTGTATGAGCAATTCTGTCTGTGTTCTGTCACCAGTGTAACCTCTTGGACTTTTGTTCTGTGTTTAGGGGAGACCCACACAATGGACTCTGTGTGCATGTAGCTTTTGTCACAGAGAGACAAAACATGACAGCAGGAGTCTTTTGTTAATGTGCACATTCTTTAATTCACAGATCATATGGATGGCGCTAACTTGGGTGTACTTAGTTCCTGATCTTGCAAACACTTATGCACATGAGCACTCGCATTGAGTTCAATGTGACTGCTCGTGTGTGTTGAGCCTATGCGGGTGAATGGAACTACTCACGTGTGTAAATGTTTGCAGAATGGGGGCCTTAGTGTGTGGGCGTCTGGAGGCAAAAGCTCTCCAAATTTCTTTTTAAAACGTCCATGTGCTCACACCTACTTCAGGGCCCTTCCACACACGCTTGGCATTTGTACTGTTGGTGCAAAAGCCTTTAGCTCCGTGGGCACTTTTGTCTGGAACAGCCTTTCTGGCCTTTCCATCTGCTCTCTATCTCTTTTCAGGTTGCATCTGAAAACATCCTCTCCACTTCCCCCACGCCCAGGTCCAAGCCACTCAGGTTCTCTCTCCGGCTGCTATTATGTATCACTTAAGGATCCAATTCTACAAATCCTCTAAGCTCAGCACTCCGGTTAAAGTCCAATGGCAGCTCCAGGTATGGAGGTTTGGCAGGAATGAGACCTTATTCTGAAAGGTGGTCTGGGGTATAGTTTCTATGAAAGAGGGTAAAAATTTCAGTGAAGCTTTTAGTTTGCTGCTACATAGCAAAAGTCTAGGAAGTCCCCGGAGCTGGACAGTGCTGGTTTTTGGCTGTATGCTAGCCTATCGCTTCTCAGACAAATGGTAGCTTGAAGTGAGGTGCCTCCAAAGAAGCAAAGGGATTGTTATGGCTGAAGACCAGTGAGGGCAATTTAAAGTTTACCATCAACTGTTTTGCTGCTGATCTTTTGTTAGCAGAAACAGCCAGGGTCCTTTGGGATTGTGGGGAGTGCTGGATTAGAGAACCATCCCTCTGTTTCCCTCCAGTCTGACTCGGGGAGGTTGGCTCCATTTTTTCTGGATAGATATCCCAAAGCTGGAGGCTTGTCCAAGTCTCTCTGGGCTGGCAATTGGACAGGAAGTCTGGTGAGATCAGGTTTTCTCAAGAGATGCGGTGCTGAGGCCGAGTCTGGAACGTCACCAGAACAGCCCCTCTTGTGGGCTTTTGGTACTTCCAGTCCCAGCCAACATCAGGGAGCAGGGAAATGCGGCAGGAACAATAGAACAAAAAGATGCTCCTTGAACTTCTTCAGATCTTACATACATTTTGCATGAAAATATTGGTCAATTTTAATTTAATCCAGACTGGTTCTCTCCTCCCTAATGGAGTCCGCATGGAGGCATTTCCCGTGGCTGAGAAATAAGAAGTGGAAACCCTGATCTTACAGGGGGGATGGATTTTTTTGCTAATATGTTGAAGGGGAAAACGAGGGATTTAATGTTTCTTCCCCCTGTTGCTGAAGAAAAGTTATGATGAGCAGAACTCTAGAAACAGACTGATGGTGCCAGAAGTTTCGCAGCGCACCCACCACAAGTTATCTTTCTGTAACTAAAACCTGACCTAGATTGCCTGGCCAAAAAATAAATTCTGCGCATTACAGTGGATATACACTGCTTTTATTACCCTACTGCTGGACACTCGGGGGCCTAGTTATCATTTACACTAAGGCCTGGTCTACGCACACAACTTGTACTGGTATAAGTGCTTCAGCTAGGGGTGTGTTTTACCCAAACAGTTGTACTGAATACCCCTTGTGTGAAAGCAGTTACATCACTGTAAAGATGCCTTATACGTGACTAGCTTGTTCCCCTTCCTGTATGGGAGTAAACTATCCCAATATAAACACTTTTATAGCAGGATAATTGTGTCCACACGGGGGCTGAACCCACTGGTATAACTGGAGCGGGATGACTTGTGGGTCGACAAGGCCAAGGGCCCCTTTCTACAACCTGAGCAGTGTAAACTGGCTTTAGTGTAAATGACCATCAGGTCTTTTCTTTTGTGCTGGAAGTAGAATCGAAAGGCTTGTCTGGACACAAAGTTGTACTGCTGTAGTTATACTGATATACTAAAAGCAGAATAAGCCCTTAGCATGAATGTGGTTATACCGGTATAGAAGTGTGTATTCCTGTGTGGGAAGAGGACTAAGCTATACTGATGTACGGCACCTTTATACTGGTATATATGGGTCCACGATAAGGGGTTTATAGCTATTCCAGTTAAAAATCACATCTCTAGCCAAAAAAGTTACAGCAGTACAAAAACTGAGCGTAGGCCAAGCCTAAGACCAAATAATGTAAAGCTTTATCTCTCTGGAAGCAGGAGTGTCCTGAGGCCAGATCTACACCACAGACTTCTGCCCGTAGCTGTGTGGGGCAGGGCTGTGAAGCAGTGAAATTCCATACGGACCTCTCTCTTGTCTATTTAGAAAGTAAGATCTTCAGGCCAGGGGCCGTCACTTTCAATGAGTCTGTGTTTGAGGGGGTCTTCCTGGTTCTAATGGTTTTGAAAAACTTTCAACAAAGGATCTTTGATAGAGGTGGGGGGAAGGGGCCCTTGCTACTTCCAAGAATTTTTCTGTTGAACATTTACCACCCAAAGCTTTTAAGGAAGGAATGCTGGTGAGTAGTTAGACTTCAAGCCTGGGAATTGGGACACTTGGGGTCTCATCTGTACGATAGATTTGCTGTGTGTTCTTGAGCAAGCACTTAACCTCTGTCTGCCTTAGGGCTTTCCTACAAGGAGAAAAAGCCCAGAATAGCAAGTGCTATATACGCAAAAAGAAAAGGAGTACTTGTGGCACCTTAGAGATGAACAAATTTATATGAGCATAAGCTTTCGTGAGGTACAGCTCACTTCATCGGATGCATTCAGTGGAAAATACAGTGGGGAGATTTATATACATAGAGAACATGAAACAATGGGTGTTACCATACACGCTGTAACGAGAGTGATCACTTAAGGTGAGCTATTACCAGCAGGAGAGTGGGGAGGGAAAAACCTTTTGTAGTGATAATCAAGGTGGGCCATTTCCAGCAGTTGACAAGAACGTCTGAGGAAATAAACATGGGGAAATAGTTTTACTTTGTGTAATGACACATCCACTCCCAGTCTTTATTCAAGCCTAAGTTAATTGTATCCAGTTTGCAAATTAATTCCAATTCAGCAGTCTCTCATTGGAGTCTGTTTTTGAAGTTTTTTCGTTTAAGAATTGCAACTTCTAGGTCTGTAATCGAGTGACCAAAGAGATTGAAGTGTTCTCCGACTGGTTTTTGAATGTTATAATTCTTGACGTCTGATTTGTGTCCATTTATTCTTTTACGTAGAGACTGTCCAGTTTGACCAATGTACATGGCAGAGGGGCATTGCTGGCACATGATGGCATATATCACATTGGTAGATGTGCAGGTGAATGAGCCTCTGATAGTGTGGCTGATGTGATTAGGCCCTATGATGGTGTCCCCTGAATAGATCTGTGGACACAGTTGGCAACGGGCTTTGTTGCAAGGATAGGTTCCTGGGTTAGTGATTCTGTTGTGTGGTTGCTGGTGAGTATTTGCTTCAGGTTGGGGGGCTGTCTGTAAGCAAGGACTGGCCTGTCTCCCAAGATCTGTGAGAGCGATGGGTCGTCCTTCAGGATAGGTTGTAGATCCTTGATGATGCGTTCGAGGGGTTTTAGTTGGGGGCTGAAGGTGATGGCTAGTGGCGTTCTGTTATTTTCTTTGTTGGGCCTGTCCTGTAGTAGGTGACTTCTGGGTACTCTTCTGGCTCTGTCAATCTGTTTCTTCACTTCAGCAGGTGGGTATTGTAGTTGTAAGAATGCTTGATAGCGATCTTGTAGGTGTTTGTCTCTGTCTGAGGGGTTGGAGCAAATGCGGTTGTATCGTAGAGCTTGGCTGTAGACAATGGATCGTGTGGTGTGGTCTGGATGAAAGCTGGAGGCATGTGGGTAGGAACAGTGGTCAGTAGGTTTCTGGTGTAGGGTGGTGTTTATGTGACCATCGCTTATTAGCACCATAGTGTCCAGGAAGTGGATCTCTTGTGTGGACTGGTCCAGGTTGATGGTGGGATGGAAATTGTTGAAATCATGGTGGAATTCCTCAAAGGCTGCTTTTCCATGGGTCCAGATGATGAAGATATCATCAATGTAGCGCAAGTAGAGTAGGGGCATTAGGGGACGAGAGCTGAGGAAGCGTTGTTCTAAGTCAGCCATAAAAATGTTGGCATACTGTGGGGCCATGCGGGTACCCATAGCAGTGCCGCTGATTTGAAGGTATATATTGTCCCCAAATGTGAAATAGTTATGGGTGAGGACAAAGTCACAAAGTTCAGCCACCAGGTTTGCCATGACATTATCGGGGATAGTGTTCTTGATGGCTTGTAGTCCATCTTTGTGTGGAATGTTGGTGTAGAGGGCTTCTACATCCATAGTGGCCAGGATGGTGTTTTCAGGAAGATCACCGATGGATTGTAGTTTCCTCAGGAAGTCAGTGGTGTCTCAAAGATAGCTGGGAGTGCTGGTAGCGTAGGGCCTGAGGAGGGAGTCTACATAGCCAGACAATCCTGCTGTCATGGTGCCAATGCCTGAAATGATGGGGTGTCCAGGATTTCCAGGTTTATGGATCTTGGGTAGCAGATAGAATACCCCAGGTCGGGGTTCCAGGGGTATGTCTGTGCGGATTTGTTCTTGTGCTTTTTCAGGGAATTTCTTGAGCAAATGGTGTAGTTTCTTTTGGTAACCCTCAGTGGGATTAGAGGGGATCCTACTCCCACAAAAAAAATTTTTTTTGCTTTCCAAAAACGTAACTTCTTTTTGTTTGTTTTTCAGGGTTTTTTTAATTCTGAAAACTTTTTTCCAGTTTGACATTGAAAAGTTTCTTTTGAAAAAATTTCTGCCGAAACATTTCATCCAGCTCTAGTTACTCTGACCCAAAGCAGTTGTATCTCCCTCCTGTAGCAGGCAGTCCTGGGTATTCCTTAAACGGAGAAAGGAGCTTTTCTCTATTTAACATGCAGGTACTATTTTTCCTTCCATCCAAAGCTGCAAACTGCTGCACTTAAACCTGTTCTGCACTATTCAATAATTCACAGCCGAGCTATTTGAATTGAAACTCACCCCCTTCTTTGCATATGCATGTAGTGGTCATGCGCTTATGAATGGCTTCTACTCCCCACTCATATGTGATTCAGAAAGAGTTTGTTGCCTTAGTTTGAACGGACAGAGAATGGGCATAGAAGGAGGCAAACTCTGTCTTACTCTCTGTAGTGTCAGGGTGACTTCACCCTAGAGTGTGATCAGCGTGGGTGGTGCCATACTGCAGTTCATGATGGGGCTTTTAGTCTTAAGGATCAGAATTTCTTTAATGATTTCCCAGGTAGGAAAGGTTTAGAGTAGTAGCCGTGTTAGTCTGTATCCACAAAAAGAACAGGAGTACTTGTGGCACCTTAGAGACTTAACAAATTTATCTGAGCATAAGCTTTTGTGGGCTACAGCTCACTTCATCGGATGCATAGAATGGAATATATAATAAGTAGATATATAGATATATACACACACACATAGAGAGAAGGTGGAAGTTGCCATGCAAACTATAAGAGGTAGTAAAGAATGTCTCACCTTTCTGAGAACCAGGAGGCTGCAGATGAAGAATGTAACAGCTTGTAAGAAGGCCCATTAGAGCAATTTAGAACCTGGCTCACCTGCCTGGGCATGGAATGCCCTGAGAGTACTTGCTGTGACTTTGCTAGAGAGAGATCTTACTCCTGTAAACGTCTGATTTGGGAATGTCCCTCTGGATGTGGTGAGTAGTCAAGTATAATGATCAAACCAGGAGGATGCACAAATCAGTCTGATATAAAAGGGTTAAACTGGCTATCCCAGAAAGTTTTCCAGAACTCTAGAACAAGAGAGTTGCATTGTGCTACTCTGATACAGATAACAATTGAAATGCATCATGCTGCAGGATGGTACCAGGAAAGCATCAAGGCTAAAGCCTGATTGGAAAACATGCGGAGGCCAAGGCTATACTATAACTTGGGACCACACGTATAACCAGATTCCCTGACACAGCTTGTCTTTGTAGCGTAGCTCAAATCAGATGAGCACCCAAAAGGTTGGACGCTTGTCAAAGGCTTTGCCAAACTTCTTGAGTTTGCAAAATTGGGAAGAAAGTCGTGTGATGCTTCTGGCTGGGCTGGAAGCAGAGTGAGGTAAGTTTGTCTGCTGGTGTTTTGACACCTCTGCTTCTCCCAGGAAGGGCAGCGGGCATGAGAATGAGCAATGCTTCTTTTTTGGAGGCAGCAAGGGGGATTAGAAATTGTAAGCTCTTTGGGGCAAGGACTGTCTTTGTTCTACGTATGTACAGCATCTAGCACAATGGGGTCCTGGTGCATGACTGGGGTTCCTAGGCACTACTTCAATACAAATAGTAATGCTAACCGTAATTCTCAGCCTCTTCGCCAAAGAGGCTCGGCTGACATGTTGGGTAAAGGTGCTCCGGTGACATGGTGGGGGTTTAACTGTCTCGGTCAAAAAGGAAGTGGGGAATCGGTTCTTATTTAATCCAGACTGAGGGCCTGATCCAAACCCCCACTGAAGTCAGTGGCACAAGTCAAATGCTTATAGTTGAGCATGAGCTTGAGAGTGTTACTGGGTCAGGGGCAGAGCACACAGCACCTTGCAGGATCGAGCCTGTCGAGACAGCAGAAATGCAGAGACTACTTTGCCTCGTTCTTGGATTGGCTGCGGGCCCGTTCTCCTGTAGCACGGAGACAATTTCCCCCTAGCGCTGAAGAGCAACTCGCACAGTTACGTTCATTCAAGCAGCACATCAGTGTGTGGTGTTTTTCCTCCTCGCTGCCCGTGCTGCGGCTGTGTCTGCACTGTGACCGGCAGTGACAGCACTGCAGCTACGCCACTGCGGTGCCATGGCGTGGGCACTTCCTGCGCCCACGCAAGGGTTTGCCTTCGGTGCAGTTAGTCCGCCTCCCCGAGCGGGGGTTCTCTCCCATCGACCTAGCCGCACCCACACCAAGGGCTCGGTTGGCCTAACTACAGTGCTCGGATGTGTAAACTTTTTTCACAGCCCTGAGGAACATGGCTAGTTCGGTCTCAGTTAAGTGTGGACCAGGCCTTAGGTGGATGATCTAATGGGCTGGGGATGAGGCAAAAGCGTCTCTCATTAAAGGGCTTCTAGGAACTGATGTGGCAGGGATTCCAGCTTATGCTCTTCCCAACTAATCATCACGTAAACAAGGCCCTGGGGAGGAGAGGAGGGGAGGGACCTGACAGCATCTCGGGAGGATCAGTACCGGCAAGTTGTGTTTAAAAACAATGCTCTTGTACAATGTAAACCTCTTCGCTGCAAGAGCTTTTATTTCTATTTCATAGCAACGTGAAGGCAGCTTTATGAATCCCTAAGAGGTGTCACAGCTTTGCCCTTTGGCTGTCACTTCTTGCTAGCTTTGCCCTTTGGCTGTCACTTCTTGCTAGCTAGCCTCTCAGCTCCACAAGTTCAAATCCATGATCATGTCATTGCTTAGATGAAAGAATCCTCTTCCAAAACCTAGCTTCAGGTCTGGATGTGCCTTTGCTGAAACTGGGACTATGTTGCCAGCAGTGCAAATTGACCTTCCAGGAAAAGAACGAAATGGGGAGCTTTTTAATCTTAACTCGGTGAGTCTGGAACTGTTTGACCTAAAAAACCCACCCACTCCACGAGATTTCTCGTGAATGGGAAGCAGGGTCTGAATGAGCGCAGTCAGTGCAACTGTGGGAAAGGGTATATCAATCAAGCGATCAAAGACTTGCTGAGAAACTTGGTGCTGGGAACGCTCAGAATCCTTCCACTCAGAGTTCAAAAGTTTGTGTCTTTCAACCACGTGGGCATGGAGCCTGGGGAAAAGGGTTTTCCCATGCTGTCTCCTGTGTTCTCTGAGGGTATGTCTACACTACGGAATAAGGTCGAATTTATAGAAGTCGGTTTTTTAGAAATCGGTTTTATATATTCGAGTGTGTGTGTCCCCACAGAAGTGCATTAAGTGCATTAACTCGGCAGAGTGCTTCCACAGTACCGAGGCTAGAGTCGACTTCCGGAGCGTTGCACTGTGGGTAGCTATCCCACAGTTCCCGCAGTCTCCGCTGCCCATTGGAATTCTGGGTTGAGATCCCAATGCCTGATGGGGCTGAAACATTGTCGCGGGTGGTTCTGGGTACATATCGTCAGTCCCCCCCTTCCCTCCCTCCCTCCGTGAAAGCAAGGGCAGACAATCGTTTCGCGCCTTTTTTCCTGAGTTACCTGTGCGGACGCCATACCACCGCAAGCATGGAGCCCGCTCAGGTAACCGTCACCGTATGTCTCCTGGGTGCTGGCAGACGCGGCACGGCATTGCTACACAGTAGCAACAACCCATTGCCTTGTGGCAGCAGACGGTACAATACGACTGGTAGCCGTCCTCGTCATGTCCGAGGTACTCCTGGTCGCCTGTGTGAGGTCGATCAGGAGCGCCTGGGCAGACATGGGCGCAGGGACTAAATTTTTAGTGACTTGACCAGGTCATTTTTTTTAGTCCGGCAGTCAGTCCTATTGAACCGTCTTATGGTGAGCAGGCAGGCAATATGGATTGCTAGCAGTCCTATTGCACCGTCTTCTGCCGAGCAGCCATGAGATGTGGATGGCATGCAGTCCTTCTGCACCGTCTGCTGCCAGCCAAAGATGTAAAAGATAGATGGAGTGGATCAAAACAAGAAATAGACCAGATTTGTTTTGTACTCATTTGCCTTCTCCCCTGTCTAGGGGACTCATTCCTCTAGGTCACACTGCAGTCACGCACAGAGAAGGTGCAGCGAGGTAGATCTAGCCATGTATCAATCAGAGGCCAGGCTAACCTCCTTGTTCCAATAAGAACAATAACTTAGGTGCACCATTTCTTATTGGAACCCTCCGTGAAGTCAACCCTGTAAGCCGTGTCCTCAGTCGCCCCTCCCTGCGTCAGAGCAACGGCAAACAATCGTGCATCTGAGTTGAGAGTGCTGTCCAGAGCAGCCCAATGGAGCACTCTGATTGGGCTAAAACATTGTCGCGGGTGGTTCTGGGTACATATTGTCCGGCCCCCGTTCCCTCCCTCCCTCTGTGAAGGCAAGGGCAGACAATCGTTTCGCGCCTTTTTTCCTGAGTTACCTGTGCGGACGCCATACCACCGCAAGCATGGAGCCCGCTCAGGTAACCGTCACCGTATGTCTCCTGGGTGCTGGCAGACGCGGTACGGCATTGCTACACAGTAGCAGCAACCCATTGCCTTGTGGCAGCAGACGGTACAATACGACTGGTAGCCGTCATCGTCATGTCCAAGGTGCTCCTGGCCGCGTCGGCTGGGAGCGCCTGGGCAGACATGGGCGCAGGGACTAAATTTTTTGTGACTTGACCAGGTCATTCTCTTTAGTCCTGCAGTCAGTCGTATTGAACCGTCTAATGGTGAGCAGGCAGGCAATACGGATTACTAGCAGTCGTATTGTACCATCTTCTGCCGGGCAGGCAAGAGATGACGATGGCTAGCAATCGTATTGTACCATCTTCTGCCGGGCAGGCAAGAGATGACGATGGCTAGCAATCGAACTGTGCCATCTTCTGCCAGGCAGGCAAGAGATGAGGATGGCTAGCAGTCATACTGTACCATCTTCTGCCGAGCAGCCATGAGATGTGGATGGCTTGCAGTCATTCTTCACCGTCTGCTGCCAGCCAAAGATGTAAAAGATAGATGGAGTGGATCAAAACAAGAAATAGACCAGATTTGTTTTGTACTCATTTGCCTCCTCCCCTGTCTAGGGGACTCATTCCTCTAGGTCACACTGCAGTCACTCACAGAGAAGGTGCTGTGAGGTAGATCTAGCCATGTATCAATCAGAGGCCAGGCTAACCTTCTTGTTCCAATAAGAACAATAACTTAGGTGCACCATTTCTTATTGGAACCCTCCGTGAAGTCCTGCCTGAACTACTCCTTGATGTAAAGCCACCCTCTTGTGGATTTTAGCCTCCTGAAGCCAACCCTGTAAGCCGTGTCGTCAGTCGCCCCTCCCTCCGTCAGAGCAACGGCAGACAATCATTCCGCGCCTTTTTTCTGTGCGGACGCCATACCAAGGCAAGCATGGAGGCCGCTCAGCTCACTTTGGCAATTAGGAGCACATTAAACACCACACGCATTATCCAGCAGTATATGCAGCACCAGAACCTGGCAAAGCGCTACCGGGCGAGGAGGCGACGTCAGCGCAGTCATGTGAGTGATCAGGACATGGACACAGATTTCTCTGAAAGCATGGGCCCTGCCAATGCATGCATAATGGTGCTAATGGGGCAGGTTCATGCTGTGGAATGCCGATTCTGGGCTCGGGAAACAAGTACAGACTGGTGGGACCGCATAGTGTTGCAGGTCTGGGACGATTCCCAGTGGCTGTGAAACTTTCGCATGCGTAAGGGCACTTTCATGGAACTTTGTGACTTGCTTTCCCCTGCCCTGAAGCGCATGAATACCAAGATGAGAGCAGCCCTCACAGTTGAGAAGCGAGTGGCGATAGCCCTGTGGAAGCTTGCAACGCCAGACAGCTACCGGTCAGTTGGGAATCAATTTGGAGTGGGCAAATCTACTGTGGGGGCTGCTGTGATGCAAGTAGCCCACGCAATCAAAGATCTGCTGATATCAAGGGTAGTGACCTTGGGAAATGTGCAGGTCATAGTGGATGGCTTTGCTGCAATGGGATTCCCTAACTGTGGTGGGGCCATAGACGGAACCCATATCCCTATCTTGGCACCGGAGCACCAAGCCGGCGAGTACATAAACCGCAAGGGGTACTTTTCAATAGTGCTGCAAGCTCTGGTGGATCACAAGGGACGTTTCACCAACATCAACGTGGGATGGCCGGGAAAGGTACATGACGCTCGCATCTTCAGGAACTCTGGTCTGTTTCAAAAGCTTCAAGAAGGGACTTTATTCCCAGACCAGAAAATAACTGTTGGTGATGTTGAAATGCCTATATGTATCCTTGGGGACCCAGCCTACCCCTTAATGCCATGGCTCATGAAGCCGTACACAGGCAGCCTGGACAGCAGTCAGGAGCTGTTCAACTACAGGCTGAGCAAGTGCAGAATGGTGGTAGAATGTGCATTTGGATGTTTAAAGGCGCGCTGGCGCAGTTTACTGACTCGCTTAGACCTCAGCGAAACCAATATTCCCACTGTTATTACTGCTTGCTGTGTGCTCCACAATATCTGTGAGAGTAAGGGGGAGACGTTTATGGCGGGGTGGGAGGTTGAGGCAAATCGCCTGGCTGCTGGTTACGCGCAGCCAGACACCAGGGCGGTTAGAAGGGCACAGGAGGGTGCGGTACGCATCAGAGAGGCTTTGAAAACCAGTTTCATGACTGGCCAGGCTACGGTGTGAAAGTTCTGTTTGTTTCTCCTTGATGAAACCCCCCGCCCCTTGGTTCACTCTACTTCCTTGTAAGTTAACCACCCTCCCCTCCTCCCTTTGATCACCTCTTGCAGAGGCAATAAAGTCATTGTTGCTTCACATTCATGCATTCTTTATTCATTCATCACACAAATAGGGGGATGACTACCAAGGTAGCCCAGGAGGGGTGGTGGAGGAGGGAAGGAAAATGCCACACAGCACTTTAAAAGTTTACAACTTTAAAATTTATTCAATGACAGCCTTCTTTTTTTTTGGGCAATCCTCTGTGGTGGAGTGGCTGGTTGGCCGGTGGCCACCCCACCGCGTTCTTGGGTGTCTGGGTGTGGAGGCTATGGAACTTGGGGAGGAGGGCGGTTGGTTACACAGGGGCTGTAGTGGCAGTCTGTGCTCCAGCTGCCTTTGCTGCAGCTCAACCATACACTGGAGCATACTGGTTTGGTCCTCCAGCAGCCTCAGCATTGAATCCTGCCTCCTCTCATCACGCTGCCGCCACATTCGAGCTTCAGCCCTCTCTTCAGCCCGCCACTTACTCTCTTCAGCCCGCCACTTACTCTCTTCAGCCCGCCACCTCTCCTCCTGGTCATTTTGTGCTTTCCTGCAGTCTGACATTATTTGCCTCCACGCATTCGTCTGTGCTCTGTCAGTGTGGGAGGACAGCATGAGCTCGGAGAACATTTCATCTCGAGTGCGTTTTTTTTTCTTTCTAATCTTCACTAGCCTCTGGGAAGGAGAAGATCCTGTGATCATTGAAACACATGCAGCTGGTGGAGAAAAGAAAAGGGACAGCGGTATTTAAAAAGACACATTTTATAAAACACTGGCTACACTCTTTCAGGGTAAACCTTGCTGTTAACATTACATACATAGCACATGTGCTTTCGTTACAAGGTCGCATTTTGCCTCCCCCCACCGCGTGGCTACCCCCTCAACCCTCCCCCCTCCCTGTGGCTAACAGCGGGGAACATTTCTGTTCAGCCGCAGGCAAACAGCCCAGCAGGAATGGGCTCCTCTGAGTGTCCCCTGAAGAAAAGCACCCTATTTCAACCAGGTGACCATGGATTATATCTCACTCTCCTGAGGATAACACACGAATGGATGTTGTTTGAACGCCAGCAAACATACACTGCAATGCTTTGTTGTACAATGATTCCCGAGTACGTGTTACTGGCCTGGAGTGGTAAAGTGTCCTACCATGAAGGACGCAATAAGTCTGCCCTCCCCAGAAACCTTTTGCAAAGGCTTTGGGAGTATATCCAGGAGAGCCGTGAATGCCAGGGCAAAGTAATCCTTTCACATGCTTGCTTTTAAACCATGTATAGTATTTTAAAAGGTACACTCACCGGAGGTCCCTTCTCCGCCTGCTGGGTCCAGGAGGCAGCCTTGGGTGGGTTCAGGGGGTACTGGCTCCAGGTCCAGGGTGAGAAACAGTTCCTGGCTGTCGGGAAAACCGGTTTCTCCGCTTGCTTGCTGTGAGCTATCTACAACCTCGTCATCATCATCATCTTCTTCGTCCCCAAAACCTGCTTCCGTATTGCCTCCATCTCCATTGAAGGAGTCAAACAACACGGCTGGGGTAGTGGTGGCTGAACCCCCTAAAATGGCATGCAGCTCATCATAGAAGCGGCATGTTTGGGGCTCTGACCCGGAGCGGCCGTTCGCCTCTCTGGTTTTCTGGTAGGCTTGCCTCAGCTCCTTCAGTTTCACGCGGCACTGCTTCGGGTCCCTGTTGTGGCCTCTGTCCTTCATGCCCTGGGAGATCTTGACAAAGGTTTTGGCATTTCGAAAACTGGAACGGAGTTCTGATAGCACGGATTCCTCTCCCCATACAGCGATCAGATCCCGTACCTCCCGTTCGGTCCATGCTGGAGCTCTTTTGCGATTCTGAGACTCCATCATGGTCACCTCTGCTGATGAGCTCTGCATGGTCACCTGCAGCTTGCCACGCTGGCCAAACAGGAAATGAGATTCAAAAGTTCGCGGTTCTTTTCCTGTCTACCTGGCCAGTGCATCTGAGTTGAGAGTGCTGTCCAGAGTGGTCAAAATGGAGCACTCTGGGATAGCTCCCGGAGGCCAATACCGTCGAATTGTGTCCACAGTACCCCAAATTCGACCCGGCAAGGCCGATTTAAGCGCTAATCCACTTGTCAGGGGTGGAGTAAGGAAATCGATTTTAAGAGCCCTTTAAGTCGAAATAAAGGGCTTCATCGTGTGGACGGGTGCAGGTTTACATCGATTTAATGCTGCTAAATTCGACCTAAAGTCCTAGTGTAGACCAGGGCTGAAGCATCTTCCTCTATGACTTATTTATAGATGGAGAGCACTAAGACACAATGGAAATCCTGAGGAGAGAAATGAGTGTGTTCCTAAAGCCTCTACACCTATATATTGACTGCTGTCACAATTAAGCCTGGAAAGCTTTGAAATCATGTTTATTAAAGGAATGGATACTTTGCACTTCCATAATGCCTTTTATCTGAGGATCTCAGAGAGCTTCAAAAAGCCACACGGTACCGCATGGGTTTGAATAAGTAAGGAACCTACAGGAGAATTACTTCATCTTTCGCTGAAATGCAACTGCCCCTGAGGTGGAATGCATCCGATGAAGTGAGCTGTAGCTCATGAAAGCTTATGCTCAAATAAATTGGTTAGTCTCTAAGGTGCCACGAGTCCTCCTTTTCTTTTAGCTATTTGACAGCGCACAGCAACAGCATGCGCACAGGCTAAGCGTTCTGCTCACGTTATCAAGATTTTAGTTTCCACATATTCCAGCAATATATGGAATAATCGTTTCTTTTAAAATGTTGTACTCCTAAAGTGAAAGGACTAAATTCATAAGTTCCAAGGTCAGAAGGGACCATTGTGATCATCTAGTCTGACCTCCTCTGTAAAACAGGACATAGAACGTCCCCAAAATAATTCCTAGAGCAGATCTTCTAGAAAAACATCCAGTCTTGATTTTAAAATTGTTGGTGACGGAGAATCCATCACAACCCTTTGTAAATTGTTCCAAAGGTTAACTACGCTCACTGTCAAAAATGTACGCCTTATTTCCAGTCTGAATTTGTCTAGCTCCAACTCACAGCCATTGGATTGGGTTCTACCTTTCTCTGCTGGCCTGAAGAGCCCATTTTTAAATATTTGTTCCTCATGGAGGTACTTATAGACTGTAATCAATCACCCCTTAACCTTCTCTTTAAGGTAAATCGATTGAGCTCCTTGAGTCTATCACTATAAGGCATGTTTTCTAATCGTTTAATAATCCTTGTGGTTCTTCTCTGAACCCTGAACCCTCTTCAATGTATCAACATCCTTTAGGTGAACCTAATTTAATGTAGTTTACACCTTTCTTCTGCCCCCTTGGGTATATATTGCATCACCTTAAATTCATTTAGACTCCCTTAGATTTCCTTAAACTTACCCCTACTACCAATGTGCATCTTACACCCCATTACTTGCTATTATTACAATAGCGCTAATGTTACTAATGTTGCCTTACCTGGTGATTTCCTTGATTTGTAATGTTCATGCCAATAGGAAATGCATTTGAGAGCACAGTGCTGCATGAGCTGTGTTCCTGTGTGGGATTGGTTCTCTAGGTTTGTTCCTCTTCGAAGTCAGAAATGGACTAGTTAATATATTCCTAGGAGGCAGGGGGGCCCCAGAGGGTAGTCAGATAATACAGTCACCATAGCACTTTCAGCAGGAGGTACCTGGCCTTGCCAAAGGAGATTGCAGTGGGCCCAAACCTGACTCTCTTGTGATGAAATTGCATGATCTCATTTTGCTAAGCCTTCCTCCAGTACCAAAATCCTTCCAGGGGCTAGTGCATGATGGGGGACCCTGAGGGACAGACAGGAGAGCAAGAAGAGAGAGAGAGAAGACAAAGGGGGGAGGGGAGAATAACATTCTGGAACTGAGGAGAGGCCGAGAGATAAGAGCACCTGGGGATGTGCTTAGTGTTAATTAGCTGTGTTTAGTGCTTAGATACAATGGTAATAGGTGCCTTAGAGATACCTGAGAGAGCGAGCAGTTTTTCCAACTAATCTGCATAAATCAAGACCTCCCGATTTTATTTGATCCATCACAGGAATCCCTTCACTCACCACTGAAAAGCAGCCATACTGGAGGGCACAATACAGCAGGGCAAATTGACTAGTCTTCTGCAGCCCTCTTGTGTTGCACAAAACTGTAGGAAGTCCTCAAATGGTGTAGAACCAACATAGCCTGCTCCAGTGCCAACCCCTGAGCCCAGCATGGAAGGTCTGCTAGGGGCTGGAGAAATACAGTGCTTCAGTAGTTCTCAGCTGGTGGGTGGACCTTGGGTAGTTTAGAGCCGCCCTCAGGCTGCTTTAAACTACGCTGAGAATGAGCCAGCCAGAGAACCAGGGAGCCATAGCTGACTCCCTTGCAGCCCCTCGCCACCTACCACAGCAGAAAAGAAGATAGGGCAGTATCTAGTTAACAGTATAACACCAACGTTACCCAAGAGGTTAGGAAAGGGAGTGAGGAAAGAAGAGTGCCATGCCCAAGTGAGGTTGCAGAGGGATTTGGCAGAGGGTTGTTCCCATCACTGAGATTTGGCTCGGACACTGGAGTTCACACCCCTCTTTGATACAAGTGCCATCGCCGCAGGTGTTCTGAACTTGAGGCATAAAACCCATCTTGAAGAAATAACAAATGTGCCTTATTCTTGCTGTAAGAGCAGAAGCCCTGGCTGGGATGATTTAGTTGGGGATTGGTCCCGCTTTGAGCAGGGGGTTGGACTAGATGACCTCCTGAGGTCTCTTCCAACCCTGATCTTCAATGATTCTAAGCAAAAACTGTGAGTATTATTACTGCCAGGAGTACCATAGATCCAGGGCAAGTTTCCACCTTTGTGTACTAACGTTTGGATGGCAGTTGTATCCGACGAGACGTTGACGGTATGACTCTGAAAACAGTGGGGCTGTAATGGAAAGTAGGTGGTGGGGAAATAACCTAATGAAGGGGTTTACTAGTTAGTCAAAAAAAAAAATGAAGAAAACTGCCAAGAGATGCATGAAAGTGCATAGTGCACCTTGGGTAGAAATACATCTTAAAGAGGTTGCAACGTAGCAGACACTCACTGTATTCAGGTTATCGTGTGTTCGAAGTAGCTTTCAGTTCATACACAGAGTTGCCACATGTCTATCCTGCTGGACGAAGCCAGCACATCACTAGTCTTTGGTGCAGGTTAGAAAAGAGGCAGGACTCAGTTGAAATGAATATAAAAGATTCTTTATTGAAGCGACCGGACATAAACCCTTTGGTCCTTTCTGGCTCACTTGCTCCCAGACCGTCACTGGGATACTTGCTGCTGTCTCGTGTCTCCTTGAATTCTGGCCTGGCTTTAGCTTTGAGGAAAGGGACTGATGACTCCACTTCAGCCACTTTTGCATTGTGACTTCTTGGTGTTGTCAGTATGCCATGACACAGCCTTTGTGACATCTCCGGCATCCATGAGTGAGGCCAGAACTTGCCATTACGCTAGGTGCCGCTCTTTGGCACATCTCTTGCAGAGAGTGACTATTTTATCAGGTCGTGTTTTATTCAGGAAGATAAATTGGGCCCAAACTTGACCCTGGATTCACCTCTACAAATAAATATAGAGAAGTAAAAGTGGCCCATTTGCTGTCTCCCGGGAGAGTTGCTGCTGTTGCTATCAGCCTTAGCAGGGTAGTTTGTAAACAGCTTCACTCCACCACTTGCAGGTTATAGGTCAGTAACACGTGGCAATAAATAATGGGCCTTCTGTCAGCCCTTTAGGTCGTGATTTCTGTATGAATTCATTGTAGGGCTTTATAGGTCCTGCGAGGGCCTGTGCAGCAGAATGAGGGGAGGTATTCACACCTACACACAGCAGGAATGTGGGGATGCCTGTGTGTCGTTGAGCTGTCAGAGCCATTGAAAAGAAGGTGACTGGGACATTACTAGACCAAAGAACAGGAATAGCCCAAACACAAGACCGGGTAGTAATGGGGGACTTCAACGCCCTGGACACCTGTTGGAAAAGCAACATGGCAAAACACACAATGTCCAGTAAGTTCTTGGAATGCCTTGGGGACAACTTTTTGTTTCAGAGCGTGGCGCAAGTGACCAGGGGGCAGCCATGTTAGACTTGATTCTGACCAACAGGGAGGAATTGGGTGTGAATCTAAAGGTTGAAGGCAAAAGTGATCATGAAATCTGTATTTCATGATTCCAAGGAAAGGGGGTAAGAGCAGCAGAATAAGGACAATGGACTTCAGAAAAGCAGCCTTTATCAAACTCTGAGGAGTGGTAGGTAAGGTCCCATAGGAAGAAAATCTAAGGAAAAAAAGAGAGCTGGCAGCTTTTCAGAGATAATATTAAAGGTGCAACAGCAAACTAGCCTGATGTGAAGGAAAGATAGGAAGAATAGGAAGAGGCCACTATGGCTCCATTAGGAGCTTGTTAATGACCTGAAAATCAAAAAGGAATCCTACAGAAAGTGGAAGAATGGAGAAATTGTGAAGGATGAGTACAAAAGAACAGCACAAGCATGTAGGAATAGCATCAGAAAGGCTAGGGCACAAAATAAGTTACATTTAGCATGGGACATAAAAGATAATAAAAAGAGGTTTTATAAATATATTAGGAGCAAGAGAAAGACAAAGGAAAGTGTAGGTCCATTACTTAGCAGGGAAGGGCCACTAATAATGGACGACATCAAGAAGGCTGAGGTGCTTCATGCCTGTTTTGCCTCTGTGTTCACTAAAAAGGTAAATTGTGACCAGATATTTAACACAGTTAATATTAATAATGAGAGGAAGGAACTCAAGCTGAAATTGGGAAAGAACAGGTGAAAGAATATTTAGATAAGTTAGATGTACTCAAATTGGCAGGGCTTGATGAAATGCACCCTGAGGTACTTAAAGAAGTAGCAGAAACAATCTCGGAACCATTAGCTATTATCAGCGAGACTCATGGGGGAGGTCCCAGATGACTGGAGAAAGGTACTATGTTTGTCTATCTTTAAAAAGCAGAAAAAAAGAGGACCTGAGGAATTATAGCACAGTCAGATGCAGGATGCTGGAACAATTTGTATAGTGGGGGTGCTGAGAGCCATTGAACCAAAGTGTAAAATCCTGTATATAATGGAAACCACTTCAAGCTGGGGGGCACAGCAGCAACCTCAGTTCCAGCACCTATAGTCAGATGATCTTTTGTACCTGAAAAAATACTGGAACAAATTAATCAATCTATTTGTAAGCACCTAGATGATAATAGGGTTATAAATAATAGTAAAGATGGATTTGTCAAGAACAAATCATGCCACACTAACCTAGTTGCTGACCTAGTGGATGAGGAGGAAGCTATAGATGTGCTATATTTTGATTTTAATAAAGCTTTTGACACAGTCCCATATGACTTGCTCATAAGCAAGCTAGGGAAATGTGGTCTTGATGAAATTACTGTAAGGTGGGTGCGCAACTGGTTGAAAAATCATACTCAGAGTAGTTATCAATGGTTTGCTGTCAAACTGGGAAGACCTATGTAGTGGGGCCCCACAGGGGTCTGTCCTGGGTCCAATACTAGTCAATATTTTCATTAATGACTTGGATAATGGAGTGAAGAGTGCACTTTATAAAATTTGTGGCTCCCCACAAGTTGGGAGGGATTGCTAGCACTTTGGAGGACAGGATTAGAGTTCAAAATGACCTTGACAAATTGGAGACATTTTGATCTGAAATCAACAAGATTTAATTCAGTAATGACAAATGCAATGCACTACACTTAAAAAAAAATGCAAATGCACAACTACACAGTGGGAATAACGAGGTAGGCAGTAGCGCTGCCAAAAAGGACCTGGGGGTTATTGTGGACTACAAATTGAATACGAGTCAACAATCTGATGTATATTAACAGGAATGTCATGTGTCAAACACAGGGGGTAATTGTCCCGCTCTCCTTGGAACTGGTGAGGCCTCAGATGGAGTACTGTGTCCAGTTCTCAGCCCCAGGCTTTAGGAAGGATGTAGAGAAATTGGAGAGAGTCCAGAGGAGAGCAACAAAAATGATAAAAGGTTTAGAAAACGTCACCTATGAGGAAAGGTTAAAAAAAACATGCTGGGCATATTTAGTCTTGAGAAAAGAAGACTGAGGGGGGACTTGATAAGCTTGTTATAAAGAGGACGGTGATGAATTGTTGTCTGTGTTCATTGAAGGTAGGGTAAGAAGTAATCATCTTAACCTGCAGAAGAGATTTCGGTTAGATATTAGGAAACAATCTAACTTTACGGTTTCAGAGTAACAGCCGTGTTAGTCTGTATTCGCAAAAAGAAAAGGAGTACTTGTGGCACCTTAGAGACTAACCAATTTATTTGAGCATAAGCTTTCGTGAGCTACAGCTCACTTCATCGGATGCATACTGTGGAAAGTGTAGAAGATCTTTTTATATGCACATAAAGCATGAAAAAATACCTTCTCCCACCCCACTCTCCTGCTGGTAATAGCTTATCTGATCACTTTAGGTAAGCTATTACCAGCAGGAGAGTGGGGTGGGAGGAGGTATTTTTTCATGCTTTGTGTGCATATAAAAAGATCTTCTACACTTTCCACAGTATGCATCCGATGAAGTGAGCTGTAGCTCACGAAAGCTTATGCTCAAATAAATTGGTTAGTCTCTAAGGTGCCACAAGTACTCCTTTTCTTCTAACTTTAAGGGATGTTAAGCTCTGTAAAAGGCTTCCAAGGGAGGTTGTGGAATCCCCATCACTGGAGGTTTTTAAGAACAGGTTAGACAAACACCGGTCAGGGACGGTCTAGGTTTATTTGGTCCTGCCTCAGCACAGGGGGCTGGATGTTAAGACTTCGTGGGGTCCCTTCGAGCCCTACATTTCTATGATTCTATGATCAGTGTTTCTGTCATTGCAAATGGTCATACAGTGAAGCTGCTGTTTTCCATCTATTTTGTGTGCTTTCAGAGATGGTCTCTCTCTTCTCTCTCCATCTTTGACCATCTCGAGGGGTTCCAGAAGAGAACCCTGTGTTTTAAACTTTCTTAGCAAGTTGCAATCAAAGATGGCCAGTTTGAAGGAGGGAGTTTGTTTGTTTGGGGGTTGTGTCTGTGTGTGTGTGTGTTGTTTTTGTTTTTGTTATTTTGCTTAAAGGGTTGCCCAGTCACTTCCAGCTAAAACAAACCTCCTTGTGATTGGTGAAGGAAATCCCAGCACTTTGAAAGTTGCCACCCGTTTGCACATTCTCTATGCATGCCTAAAGGAAGAGCTATCACTAGCCCTACATTTGCCCATAAACTGAGCCAATGGTCAATATAGCTAGTGGTCAATATAAATGAGGATAAGTCCCCATTTTTATTTGAACTCTTTTTTCCCCCTCCCCCAGTTGTTCATAACTTTCTCAAAATTGCTTTTTGGGTTGAATTGTTCTACACTTAGTCAATGCCCAAAGGGTGGGATTTTTTCTAGGTAATAAGTATGAGCTAAATCGACTGAGCTGTTTTCAGTTATTTGAGTATGAGGAAAATATATTATTCCTCAAATGTCAGACTGGGTTTAATTTGTAGATTGTAATGAGACTTTTTTTTTTGATGAAGTCACATAGAAAATAAAATTAGGCAGTTTTAAAGTTATGTATCTTTAGGCTGCCTCAGAATCAGAACTTACAGAAGGTGCCTGCAAACTTTAGTAGGTGCTCAAGTTTGAAAATTGGGGCCCATTAAGATTAGAAAGCTCGTCTGATGATTTTTAAGTACCTCAATTAATTATCTTTTTAAGCATAACTGAAAATTTTCTGCCAAATTAAGTAATGGTACTTTTACACTATCCATTAATGAGTGACCAAAATTATTTCAGCCATCTTTCATCCTTTCTGGTGGGTCTGCCACTGGAGCATATATGCAGTGTTGTAGCCCTGTTGGTCCCAGGATGTTAGAGAGACATCTTTTATTGGACCAGCTGGAGTATATGGTAACATTGAGAGGGGGAGGGGGAGAAGGGGAGTGGCTCATATGTGGGCGATAGATTATGTGGGTTTCGGGCCGGTTTTCCGAACGTGAGGAGTGAGTTTAGGTTGCCTGATTTTCAGGGGCTGTGTGTGAGCACGTAAAATCAAGCCCCTGTAAGGGGTCTCAGGTTGAGTCCCCCCAGAAATAGGCACTCGGAATCACTCTGTAAAATCTTGGCATTAACTCCTGAGTGGGGCATGGCGTAATTCCACACTGATATTTTTTTTTTCCAAAGCTTGCATCTTGCAAGGAAAGAGTTAATGAAATTTAAGTGCTTGGCGGGAGCCGTTCCCTGGTATTAGCCAATCAGAGGGGCCAGAGGTTCAGCTCTGTGCCTGTGCTAAGGTAACAGGTGATTTGTTGTTTACAACATGTAGTTTTGTCGAGTCCCCTCAGGCACCGAGGGCAGGGGTTGGGAGAGCATGGAAGGAAAAACCTCTTGATCGTGGAGGTACACGTGCAGCTAGCTTACTTCTGCTGAAAACATTTTCTGCTTTAGTCTCTTAAAGGAAGCTCTGGGTAAGGTGTCACTATGGCACTCCTTTGTTAGAGAGCACGCTTCCCAGGAAGAGTAGTAACAGCAGAGAGCAGCCAGCCTGGACAAGGAGTGCAATGCCTTGCCGTCCTGTGTGCACAAGGGAAGAGCATCTATCAGTCAACTCAGTGGATTGTGTTAACCAGGAGCAGCCTTGCCACACTGTGATGGACAGAGAGGAAATACATACCCCAGGTTTACAGCTGTTCTGACCATTTGTGAAGGAGTTGGAAAGATTGGGTATGGTATTGTTTTCATTTCCTGCCTAATGATTAAAGGTCTAGAAAACATGACCTGTGAGGGAAGATTGAAAAATCTGGGTTTGTTTAGTCTGGAAAAGAGAAGACTGAGAGGGGACATGGTAACAGTTTTCAAGTACATAAAAGGTTCTTACAAGGAGGAGGGAGAAAAATTGTTCTCCTTAACCGTCGAGGATAGGATAGGAAGCAATAGGCTTAATTTGCAGCAAGGGAGGTTTAGGTTGGACATTAGGAAAAACTTCCTAACTGTCAGAGTGGTTAAGCCCTGGAATAACTTGCCTAGGGAGGTTGTAGAATCTCATCATTGGAGATTTTTAAGAGCAGGTGGGAGAAACACCTGTCAGGGATGGTCTAGATCAGTGCTTCTCAAGCTATCTGATGTGGGGGACTGGCAATTTTTTTTTCCAATGTGCGCGCGGACCGGCAGCCGATGGCTCGCGGACCAGCACCGGTCCACGGACCACCACTTCGAGTAGCACTAGTCTAGATAATACTTAGTCCTGCCATGAGTGCAAGGGACTGGACTAGATGACCTCTTGAGGTCCCTTCCAGTTCTATGATTCTAAACAGCTGCCACTTTTCACTCCAGGGGTGGCTGCTTATTGAGACATGAGTGTAGGGTTGTGTGTATGTCTTTATACCGCACTGAACTGGGTGGTGTGGGGGTGCACCACTGCCCTCTACTGGAGAGAATCAAAACTCCTCTACTGTGTACCATAGGGCCTATGCACCTTGTGGAGCTTTAGCATAAGTGGTAAGGGACTGGGGCGGTAGAATAGTAGGGTGTGACTTTGGAGCCGTTGCAGTGAAGTTTTGAGTATGTGGAGCACACAGCCGTCTGACATGACACTGCCGCATGTAGGGAGCAAAGGAGTTGCAAGTTTGTAACTGAGAATGTACCCTATGCTTTGTAAAGTCCTTTGGGAGCCTTCAGCTTGAAAGGTGTTGTATGAGGCTTAGATAATAGTCACGTTCCTGTGTCATGCCTTTTATTTGCAGTGTTTGTGCCATTCTTACTGACAGTAGAAATGCAAACTATTCAGGCAACCCCAATACAAACCATAAGGTCTAATATTTATGGCAGCAGGATTTTTAAGCAACGTAGGAACTGGCTTATTCTCCAGCCAGGCCGCTCCCAGCCAGGGCGGGGTGGGAGGGAAATGAATAACGAGAATATTTCCATTGGTAGTGGTGTGTTGTGGGGCTGTAGGTTGGAGCTGTATCACTGCCCTTGAAATTCCTCATGCCCAGTTAATTATAAGCCGAGGCTGGATTCACAATACTGAGTGGTTAAAACCTTGGCGAGGGAGGCGGAGATGTCGGCGGCTTGATCTGAAAATGGGCATGGTTTGTAAACACACCTTGAATTTTTTTCTTTCTCTACCCATGAGACTGTTGGGGGGGCTGGAGTGAGAGGTGGTCACCTTAGCTTGCTGGCGCCAGAGACATCAGCCAGCTGGCTCTGGGTGCGCGTCCCACTGTGGAACAGGAGATGAGACTGGTGGCTCTGATCCTCAGTGGAGCTACAACCAATTCACATCAACTGAGCATCTGGCCCGTGCACTCCCAATGCTTTTCACAACTCACTCGTTTAATAGACTCCTCATTGTATTCCAAAGGGATAATTTATAACAGGGTTCTCAACCGGGGTACACGTACCCCTGGGGGTATGCAGAGGTCTTCCAAGTGGTACATCAGCTCATCTAGATATTTGCCTACTTTTACAACAGACTACATAAAAGCACTAGTGAGTCAGTACAAACTAAAATGTCATATAATGACTTGTTTATACTGCTCTATATACTATACACTGAAATGAGCATACAATATTAATATTCCAATTGATTTATTTTATAATTATATGGTAAAAAGTCAGAAATTTTTCAGTACTAGTGTGCTGCGACACTTTTGTATTTTTATGTCTGATTTTGTGAGCAAGTAGTTTTTCAGTGAGGTGAAATTTGCGGGTACACAAGACAAATCAGACTCCTGAAAGGGGTACGGTAGTCTGGAAATGTTGAGAGCCACTGATTTAGAATGTAAGAACAGCTATACTGGGTCAGTGGTCTGTCTGGCCCAGTGCCAGATGCTTCAGGGAAAATGAAGAGAATGGGACAATTATCAAGTGATCCATCCCCTGCCGTCCAGTCCCAGCTTCTGGCAGTCGGAGGTTTAGGGACACCCAGAGCCTGGGGCAATGCAGAAACCATGCTCAAATAAATTGGTTAGTCTCTAAGGTGCCACAAGTACTCCTTTTCTTTTTGCGAATACAGACTAACACGGCTGCTACTCTGAAACATGTGTGATTGTAGAACAAAGCCCTTCCAGGCCACTCGGTGCCTTAACAAAACAACACTAAGGTGCTGGGCAGCCCATAGCTCCTGGGTGTGACTTGCGTGGACATCCAGTGAGTCACACTTCTCTAACTGAGGGCAGAATCAGGCCTGTTAATTAACCATAACTGGGCAACGTGCCTGAGTAAATCCCTAAGAGGGTGGAAATCCCCATGCAAACATAGGGCCCAATCCTGGAAGGTACTGACCCCTTCAGTTCTCATTGTGGAGTGGAAGGTGCTCAGCACCTTGCAGGATCAGGTCATTTGAAAGCAGGGAGGTGCCCACATCAAAATCACAGTTCCAGACTCCCCTGAACTTCAGGAAAGATTGGATCCAAATCCAGATAAAAACGCTGCAGTTCTGGAACCAAGAAATCAAGCCTTGAACGTAGCCCTGACACGTGCCACTAATGTGCTTCTGCATAAAACAAGGGAGAGGGAATTCCACTGCCGAGGGCTCTGGATGTAAAGGATCCTGTCACGTGCATGGTCTGTCTTTGCGCACTGTGCCCAAGCCTGTAGCATCAGCTCGCTACCTGGCACTTCTCTGGGGAAGAGCTCATAAGTCTCTCTTAGCCCATAGCTGGGAAGCGGAGTCCACCAAATGGTGTTGCCTCAATGATAGCGATAGAAGCTGAGCATAGAATCATAGAATATCAGGGTTGGAAGGGACCTCAGGAGGTCATCTAGTCCAACCCCCTGCTCAAAGCAGGACCAGTCCCCAACTAAATCATCCCAGCCAGGGCTTTGTCTAGCCTGACCTTAAGAACCTCTAAGGAAGGAGATTCCACCACCTTCCTAGGTAACACATTCCAGTGCTTCACCACCCTCCTAGTGAAAAAGTGTTTCCTAATATCCAAGCTAAACCTCCCCCTCTGCAACTTGAGACCATTACTCCTTGTCCTGTCCTCTGCTACCACTGAGAACAGTCTAGATCCGTCCTCTTTGGAACCCCCGTTCAGGTAGTTGAAAGCAGCTATCAAATCCCCCCTCATTCTTCTCTTCCGCAGACTAAAGCAGAGAGGGATCTAGGGTGGTACATGGCTCGCTGGTAATATGGCCAGCTGGACTGCCCCCTCTCACTCCCTGTGTGTTGGAGGCTTTGAGCTAGAATCTCCCCTGGGTCTCTGGGTGGCTCCCAGGAGCAGAGGTAGTGGTTTTAGCTACCTGCTCACGGCATCACCTGTTTGTAAGTTAGAGCAGCGAGGGGCTGCCCTACTTACACCACTGGGCAAGGGGCCTTATGGATGCTATTCCAGTGGAGGAGCTGCACGTCCTATGCTGCGGGGTGAGGGTGGTCAGCTCTCCCAGCTTCATACCAGCAGAGATTTGGCGTGGTGGAAGCTCCCTAAAAGTGGGGGGGGGTCCACTGTGGCCTGAACTGTGGCCCCGCCCCCTCTTCCCTTGAGGCCCCGCCCCATACCACCTCTTCTCCAAGATCTTGCCCCCTTCTTGCTCCTCTCTGCCTGCTTCCCTCCTCCCCGCCCCCCCCCCGGTCACTCGCCCTTATGGCTGGTAAAAAGTGATTAGGCCTTGGCCCCCGGACTCCCCCCGGTTCCGATGCCCTTGGCAGAGAGTCTCCCTTTGCCAGGGGAAATCTCCGCTGGCTGTCTGCAGCCACAGCCCAGCTCCCTTGTGGTACCTGCTGGGTACAAAGGGGCTGGATCATAACGGAGAATCTGGCCTTTAGTCTTCTCTAACCTGTCCCTCAGCACTGGAACTTTTATTCCATTTACATGGGTCTGACTTGTGCCAAGAACATTTCATGGTAACTCTTCGAGCCCCCAAGGATTCAGTACTGCTTAGTACTTATGTGGTGCTTTTCCTCTGGAACTCTCAAAGGGCCATACCAAGGTGAGCACCAAGCAGTATCCCCGTTTCTCAGATGGGGGAAACTGAGGCACAAGCAGGTCAAGGGACTTGCCTAAGGTCACACAGGGATTTTGTGGCAGAGCTCAGAAGGGAACTCAAGTCTCTTAACTCTGTCTTCCCATTGGTCCACCCTGCCCCTGCCTTCCCACTCTCTGTTCGCACCTGGCTCAGTATGCAAATAAGCTTGCAATATACAAATAGGCAGAGTGGGAGCCAGGTATCAGTTACCTTCACCTGAAAGGAACATCTCCAAGATATGTCACCTCCAGCTGACCTGCCCTACGCTCGGTCTACACTAGAAAACTAGGTTGGCATAACTATGCCACTCAGAGGTGTAAAAAATCCACATCCCTGAGTTGTGGCATAGTTAAGTCGACCTAAGTTCCCATGTAGACAATGCTAGGCCTGGTCAGCCACTCACGTGTTCACAGAAACCAAACCAACCGGTGTTGTCCTCTTTGAACCCGAAGGACAAACAACATCGCTGTGCCACCGTAGCATTTTAAGTGTAGACAAGCTCTTAACTCCAAGACCTTAAGAACATATTTTTTCAGTCTAGTTACAGAACTCTTTATGTAGTACCCATATGTACATGGCACAATGGTTATGCTGGCCAGTGGGCTACTGGCTCTCAGCAGAGACCTCACATCTACCCTTTGATGACTTGTTATGTAGACATCTGACCTAGGGGTTCCCTGTAAAACCCTATGTACCCCCATGCCCTCTACCAGTTGGCACCAAGGGTCCCTGAGTCTACAGGTGCCAACTTTCCAAAGTGCCAGGGGGTGCTTGACCCCTGGCTCTGCCCCAGGCCCTGCCCCCACTCCACCCTTTCCCCCAAGGCCCCACCCCTGCTCCACCTGACCCTGCCTCTTCCCGCCCCCATTCCACCCCACCACGCTCCTTCCTGCCCAGTTCCACCCCCTCCGCCCCGAGAGCCTCCTGAATGCTGCGAAACAGCTGATCGAGGTGGGCAGGAGGGATGGGGAAAGGCCAATTTGTCAGGCCCGCCAGTGGGCGGGAGGCACTGGGAGCTGATCTGGGGGCTGCCGGTGGGTGCTCAGCACCCACCATTTTTCCGCTGTGGGTGCTCCGGGGCGCCCCATTGTACGAACACAGAATAGCAGACGGGTACACTGAGATTCTGGCCCCTCCCCCTCCATTGCCATATAGTTCACAAAACCAGCTTGAAGAGTGATGATCTTCTTGAAAAGCAAGGCCAAGACCCCACCCTCTTTGCCAACAGAACCAGGAGATATTGGCAACCCTCATGAAGGAGAAAGGAAGGGCTCTGGACTGGGCTAACTAAGGGAAATTTAATGTCCAGTGATCTACGGGAGGTCAGACTAGAAAGATGATCTAATGGTCCCTTCTGACCTTAAACTCTAGGTGCTCCCTGTAAACATCCACAAGGTCACTTCACTGTTTTCCTTCAGATCCCTCCTTAAAACTTCCTTTCCTGTGGTGCCTTCAAGAAACTTGACAACGGTTAGGCTGCTGGTGTGCAGAGAGCACTGCCCATCACAGTGACCGGAATTGTCTCATTGTTTCCTTGTAATCGCCCCCATCTGTCTGTACCCATCTCTTGTCTTCTACTTAGATCAGAAGCTCTTTTGGGCAGGGGCCATGCGTTTTTTTGTTCTGTGTTTGTACAGCACCTCACACAATGGGGCCCTGGGCCATGACTAGAGCTCCCAGCCACTACGATAACACTAAGAATAATAAATAGTAATGCATCTATGAAGATTAGCCTCTCCAGAAACTAAGCCCTGGAGGAATCAGACTGTACCTGGAAGCTTCTGCAAGATCTATCTTACATTTTTTATTATGGGCTGTGGGCCAGGTTTACAAAGCGCCAGATTCTGACAGTCCTAAGAGCATTGTGCAGCATTTTACTCCACAACTAATCCCACGGCATCCTAAAGCAGGGTGTTACTCAAGAGAAGATGTAGGACCAGATAATCCCCTTGATCCACTGCAGAGCTCCTGCTGATAGCAGGAAGGGGCTTACACAGAGATCAAGGGTAGCATGCGTTCCTTGTGTAGTCACCGTGGGCTTTCCAAAAGCTCGCCCCATTGGCTTAACTGTGCTCTCACTGACTCCAGTGGGACTTCACTTTTGCAAACCATGCCCGATACTTTTAGGGCTTGCTAGTCTTTGTCCCTCGCTAGTCTTTGTAAGCATGTGTCTCCTATCTCTGTTACCCTCCTTCATTCCCTCTGATCGTCTTACACCCCACTTTATCTTCAGTTGGATTGTAAGTTCTTCAAGGCAGCAGGAACTCACCTTACCTGATCACTCTCAGTACAGTGTATATGGTAACACCCTTTGTTTCATGTTCTCTATGTATATAAATCTCCCCACTGTCTTTTCCACTACATGCATCCGATGAAGTGAGCTGTAGAGCGGGAAGCCGGCGATCAATGTCTCTGAAAATCAAGCCATTGCTGCTGGGAAATGATACCTCCCCACCCCTGTTCCATGCGTCTCTGGCTCCTTCTGCCACGATAGAACCTTTAACCTTCTAACCTACCTGGCTGATCACTGTTCTCCGGTAACGGACAGGACACACAGGGTAGTATAAAATCACCTTTTTAATTGTATTAATGACAGCTATTTTTTGCTCATGTACATGGCCGTGTTTTTTTCCCATGCTGAGTAAATTGAAGGTTGTTTCATTACTACTTTGTCATTTGCCAGCCAGCAAATGCCTTGTCTACACTAGGGACAATAAACAACCTGGAAGGCTTGTAGAATGCTTTGTGCCTATGCACTAAAATGCCCCAAGAGGTCTAACAGATGGGTAGCACAGCCAGCCTTCCAACGGGTTTAATACCTGGTTAAAGCTTCACCAGTTCATTCTGAACCAGTTTAGTCCCAGTGTGGATGCTAACAAGCTGAAACAGTACAGCTAGTCCTCCTGTTACTGGCCTGGCACCATCTCCCAGAATACACTTCTGCTGGGAGCCGAGGCGGGCGTTGTGGGATAGGTACCCAGAGGGCACTGCAGTTATAATGGTTTGGGGGCGGTTCAGCATGGCTAGTGGGGGCTCACTGAGCCGTTCGTTCTTAGATGGGTTCGGTTACAGCTCGTTCACTTCTCTAGGGTGGATCTGGCCAAAACGGAGGCTTAGCATGTCCAGAGTCTCCTAGACAAAGGCGCTAGGTGTATGTCTATGCTGCAGTGAGACACCCGCAGCTGACCCATGTCAGCTGACTCAGGCTCAGGCTAGGGGCTGTTTAATTGTGGTGTACACGTTCAGGTTCGGTCTGGAGCACAGGCTCTAGGACCCTCCCCTTTCATGTGTACACCACAGCCCCGTAACCCGAGTCCCTTGAGCCCAAGTGTGCAGTGTGAGACGCACCCTAGTTGTTATTTAAGAACCATCCAGGAGGGAACCGTGCAGATTAAAGACTATTTTCTTCGCAAAATGGTCCCTTGGCATCTCCAAGTGGAAAGCAGCAGCACCAGTCTGTAAGAGAGAGATTCCAAACCTGAAAAGCACGGGGGGGTGCATGTGTGTATTTTTCTCCCCGCAGGGAGGAGAGAACTGACTGGGCCCTGGGACTCCGTTCGTTAGCGCGCTTTCATTCCTCAGCCAGTTTTGGGTCGCTTGGCTGAAGTTGTTTCTAGTTGTGACGGAGGAGGGGGACGTTCGGGAGATGTGGGGTTCAGACTCAAAGTGAGGGTGTGCTGACTCTGCCTTGTGTTGCTGGTTTCTAGTGAGCTGTGGCCAGCGCTTCGGGGGCAGCAGAGGTCACAAGGGGCTGCAGACCCAGCCAAAAGAAACGTTTTTGAATTGATTCATGTTGCTGGGAGGGGTGCTTTCAGCACTATCTTGCCAAAGCTGTTGCTCCCAGATTACAATCAAAGCCTCACCCCCAGTGGACATGGTGGCTCTGAAGGGCAAACTGGAATATTTGTTTTAAAACAAACGCAACTGGACTAGATCCTGCCAGATGCTCCGTCACAATCATTAGCAGCCTTTCAGCCCCACACCTACCCCCTTTCCCATCTTCTCGTTCTCCAACACCACTTCTCTGCAGTCCCTTTACTGCTCTGCTCATGCATGCTGGTGACCCGTGAGGGAAGTCCTATCTCTCTGGCTATGCAAAAAAGCAAGTCTGTCCTCACTGGAGATCACTTGCCATGTTGTTTTTATTTTTTTGTTTTACTTTCTCATTTCTACCACACAAGGAAATAATGTCTCCATTAGTCACACTTTAGATTAAAGTGCCAAGGGTTGCCATCTCACAGTTTGACAGCAAATCTCTTATCTTTCTGCTGGGCCGAAGGATCACGTAAATTGTAAAGAATCTCAGCTTGCAATTAAAAAAAAATATATAGGTTTCCAGGTCCTGTGGTTGTGGGGAAAAGTCAGAAAATATGAAACTTAAAAGCTCAGACACCAGCAAGCAAATACAAACACCACCAAGTTGTTAGTTCGAAGCCAATCTTACAATTTGGAAGGGGCCTAATGCGTGACTTTTAAGTTTTGAAAATCATGACAGGTGTGGAGAAAGTCAATAAGGATGTGTTATTTACTCCTTCTCATAACACAAGAACAAAGGGTCACCAAATGAAATTAAAAGGAGGACTTGTGGCACCTTAGAGACTAACAAATTTATTTGAGCATAAGTTTTCGTGAGTGAGCTGTAGCTCACGAAAGCTTATGCTCAAATAAATTTGTTAGTCTCTAAGGTGCCACAAGTCCTCCTTTTCTTTTTGCGGATACAGACTAACACGGCTGCTCCGCTGACACCTGTCAAATGAAATTAATAAGCAGCAGGTTTAAAACAAACAAAGGAAGTATTTCTTCACACAACACACAGTCAACCTGTGGAACTCTTTGCCAGAGGATGTTGTGAAGGCCCAAGGGTTCAAAAAAGAACTAGATAAATTCAAGGAGGACAGATCCATCAATGGTTATTAGCCAGTATGAGCAGGGATGGTGTCCCTAGCCTCCGTTTGCGAGAAGCTGGGAATGGGCAACAGGGGAAGGATCACTTGTTGATTACCTGTTCTCTTCATTCCCTCTGGGGCACCTAGCATTAGCCACTGTCAGAAGACAGGATACTGGGCTAGATGGACCATTGGTCTGACCCAATATGGCTGTTGCCTCGCTCCCAATATGTGGGAGCGAGGCACGAGAAACTCAGCTTCCCGATGGCTGCAGCTTCCTGCTTTCTGAGTGGGTGGAAATGATCCCACTTTTTCCACAGGGCCCACCCCGCATCCCGACAGATTGGGCATGGAGGGAACAGAGCAGGGATCTGATCCACCCTGCGTCACCAGATAACACTTAGGGCTAAGTATCTGAATGGGGGAGGGGTCAGCCGCCATTTTTGGCCCTTTCCCTCCCTTGGTTTCAGGGACAGCAGGTGCCACTAAGCAATCTACCCTAACCCTAAACTCTAAAAGTCAAGCAGGGATAATGGCTGTTGACTGGATCTTCCTCTCCTTCCCTCGCTGCCGGATAGGGATCTGTGGCTGGGCAGGCCTTTGTGTGTTATATTAAATTTTTTAAAAGGGTGAATTGATCCCCCCTGTGTAACTCCACAAACTTCCTGGTGTTGCTTTGGATTTACACTGTAAATGAGATGGGAATCGGGCCCATCGACAGCACTCAATACATAACCACCCCCCAGGGCTCAATTCTAATCTCACTCGGGTGGCTTCATTGGGGCTGCGCCTTATTGACCAGTGCACCAAACTCCGATCAGAATAGGTGTGGATGCGTGCTGGCGATTGGTTTACCGCTTTTTAGCAGCACTGAGACCATGGACCAGTGCCCCAGCCCCATTGTAGCTGCCGTGAAGCAGAGCTTTGAGCTCATTGCAAGATCCCTTGTGATACAGGCTGATTTAAAACATTGCCAATTTCTGCTTGTTTCTTTAAGTGCTTTAAAATAAAACCCTGGCACAAAATTAAGTTACTGGGTAAGATTATTTCTTTAGACTCTCCACAGGGCAGATCTTCCCCTGGTGCAAACTGGTGCAGCTCCACTGTCTTCAGGGAGAGCAAAGGATATGTCCCAAGGACTGTGCAGATGCTGCATCCGTCCAGTTGCTGTTGGCACAGAGCAGGATCTCCCTGATGTGACATAGGCTATCACCGCTCTTCACCTGGCACACTGTAGACTGTAGATGGGCTTTGCTATAACGCCTGTCTCAGTCCCAGTCGTTCCTGCAATGCTCCCGTGAAGAGTTTCCCTCTCCTTAAACATTCAGGAGACTTTTGTAATTAAATGCCCAGCGGGCATAGGCCACATGACCAGAAGGGCTATTTTTACTGCAAGGTCAAACGCGTTTACCCCTGTAAGATTTTGATAGCCAGCTTTCACGACTCAGTCTTCTGGTGCTGCTATCCTTTTTCTTTTATTAAAGCAGTTGAAGGCCGACACAGGAAAGCAATGAGCTGTTTGCTGGATTACTTGACCTTCCTTAAGAATGTGTAACGTAAGCAGCTGGTTCTAAAACTGTCTGCGTGAGTCTTGGCTTCAGTGTTTAAAAATGAGTCTAGCACATTGGGGCTGACGGGATATTTTCTCGGTGCTGTAATGGCTTGAGCCAAAGCCCACAGAAGTTGTTGAGAACCTTTCCATTGTCTTCAGTGGGTGTCGGAATGGGCCCTGGTCTGGAAATGTTGGTGAACAGCCCGGGAAAGTCTCCACAATTCAGTTGGCTAGTGTGATACTTTTTTTTTTTTTTTTTAAATGTGTCCAGCTCTGTTAACCAGAAGCCAGAACTTGCAGCCCTTGTGGGAGGAAGGGCTGTATCATTAGTTATAATTTGCATGACAGGCATGCCTAGAGGCCTCACTGTGTTAGGTGCTGTACGTATATCCTAGTGAGAAAAAGTCCCTGCCCTGATGAACTCACAATTTAAATAGACAAGGCACAAAGGGGTGGGAGGAGACACTGAGTCACACAGAGTGAAGTGACTTGCTCAAGATCATACAACAGGCCAGCAGGAGAACTGGGTACAGTACACACGTCTCCTGATTCCCAGTCCAATGCTGCGTCACCTGGACCACGCTGTTGTAGAATTAGGTCCTCGGTACAAACCAGGAATGTTCTGTGCGAGTGTGCGCAGTTCATACACTACTGGTCCATGCAATAAGGCAATGCCACGTTTGTATTCAGCAGGCATAACTGACGTTAGTCATCGTAGTGAGATTGTGACCGTGCCCTGTGATATCATTTTTCTACTTGCTCCCTGGGGTGAGCGTTCTCACTGGCAGGACCTCAGCTAGGAAACTCCTTCCTGGAGCCTTACCCTAGTTGCATACAGAACAAAGTGTGAGACCTGATGAGAGCTTAGCTATTCAGTAAAAAGAAAAAAGAAAAGGAGTACTTGTGGCACCTTAGAGACTAACCAGTTTATTTGAGCATGAGCTTTCGTGAGCTACAGCTCACTTCATCGGATGCATAGCATATTGTGGAAACTGCAGAAGACATTATATACACACAGAGACCATGAAACAAAACTTCCTCCCACCCCACTGTCCTGCTCGTAACAGCTTATCTAAAGTGATCATCAAGGAGGGCCATTTCCAGCACAAATCCAGGTTTTCTCACCCTTCCCCCCCCCCCCACAGACACACATACAAACTCACTCTCCTGCTGGTAATAGCCCATCCAGCAGGAGAGTGAGTTTGTATGTGTGTCTGTGGGGGGGGGGGGGGAAGGGTGAGAAAACCTGGATTTGTGCTGGAAATGGCCCTCCTTGATGATCACTTTAGATAAGCTGTTACGAGCAGGACAGTGGGGTGGGAGGAAGTTTTGTTTCATGGTCTCTGTGTGTATATAATGTCTTCTGCAGTTTCCACAATATGCTATGCATCCGATGAAGTGAGCTGTAGCTCATGAAAGCTCATGCTCAAATAAACTGGTTAGTCTCTAAGGTGCCACAAGTACTCCTTTTCTTTTTTCTTTTTACGAATACAGACTAACACGGCTGTTACTCTGAAACCTAGCTATTCAGTAGAGTCTGAATAAGGACCTTACTATTGATTAGTTAGTTGTTCGTCAAGTGCTTGGAACACACAAAGACCCCAGGAGTGCTGAGGAATGTTTGAGTCTTACATTTGTATAGAGCTGTCATCCAGACAATCCCAAAGCATCTTAGGATATGTCTGTGTTGCAGCTTGAAACATGCCTCCCAGCCTGGACAGAAAGACTCACGCTAGCTTTGCTCAGGTTAGCGCGCTAAAAATAGCAGTGTGAATGCAGTGGCTCGGGCGAACCGCCTGGATACAACTTCGGGTGGCTAGTCTGAGCCATCCACTCGTGCTGCAGTGTTCCTGCTACTATATTTTAACGTGATAGCTTGAGCAAAACTGGTGAGAGTCTTGTCTACCCAGGTTGGGAGGCACCCTCCCAGCTGCAGGGTAGCCGTACTTTACAATTGCCAGTAACGGTTTGGATCTCCCAGTGTGGCCACCTCTAGGGTGGAACATGGCAGCTGTTGAACAGCGCACTACAACACTAAACAACAGTTAAGGACAAGAAAGAAAGAAGCAAGTAAAATAAATAGAAATTTTATAGGGACCGTAGAGAGACAGAATGTAAATAGCCAAGCTGGTATTTAGCAAGGAGAATGAAGTTAATACCCCTACTTTTGCCAGACGTGCTGTGGCTCTTTGATGAGTACAGAGCGGCCTGGACCTTGGTTTTATGTTTCCACGTCCTCCTGAGGCCCTGGTCTGAGTATCTCTTCCAAGGGAAGAGCTCCACCTGCTGAATAAGCAACACCATCAATAAGTGCTTTAGGACTTATGCTGTTAGGTTCAGTTTGATTGTTAAACTGTTGCTCTTGTGTCATAATAATAATACCTAGCTCTTGTCTAGCACTTTTCATCAGTAGATCTCAAAGCTCCTCACAAAGGAGGTCAGTGTTGTTGCACCATTTTGTAGATGGGGGAACTGAGGCACAATGAGGGAACATGATTTACCCAAGACTACCGAGCAGGTCAGTGGTAGAGCCAGGAATCGAATGACTGGGTTGTCTAAGTCCCAATCCAGTGCTCTATCTGCTAGGCTGCACTGCCTCCCCCAAGACAGCGTGAGAAATGGGAATATCTGAAGATGTGGACTATCTGGAGTAGCTGTCGTGTGGGCTTTGAGCGACTGAGCTAGCACACAGATAGTTACTTGCCCAGGAGAACACCATCCCCAGCCCCTCTCCAACTTTAGCCTCAGTCTCAGCCTTCCACTGGATGTGGTCCTGTACAAGCAATGAACCTACCAGCCAAGTACAAGCCCTTGCAGTTCCACACCTTTCCCTGATCAGGAAATCCCTAGCAGTCAACAGTTAGGACAGAACAGGCTGGGTGATTGTAAAGCATCTTCAACCCAAGGGATGCATAGCAAGATGATCGAAGGGCACATGAGGAAAAACTGAGTGCATGCCCTTGAAACAAGTTGATCTGCTCTCTCAGTTCTAGCACAGAAGAGAAAATTGAACTGACTTTCGTCTTACGTGTTTTCTTAAGTGAAGGTGACGCTTTCCCCATTTCTAGGCAGGAGCAGCTGGGAAAGAGTCATGGGAGGCGTCCATTTAAAAAACAGCAACAACAAAACCTAGCTCTCATGGTTGCAAAGCTGGCCCTCTGTATGTGAGCGCAGCGTAAATTTATGCAGTGCTGTCTGCCTGAGTCTGCAGGCTGACAGCGCCCATGCTGCCACTGCTGCCAGTCAGAACCGTGTGGTCAGCTATGAAACTGGCAAGAATCAGGTCAAGTGTTGCTGGTTGGGAATGCTTGGAGCAGCAGGAGGGGTAGAATCTGGATAATACACTTGTGACTTCTCTGCTTGGGAGGAATGCAACCATCCAGAATCAAGCTGATAAAAACCTTTACACCCCAGCTTGCCATCACGTAGCCCCTATAGGATTTGTGTGTGTGTTTTGCACGGCACGATGGACTCTTGTATGATTAAATAATTGTCAGGAACACTTTCCAATCCAGGCAAAAGTGCACTAATGCCCCTTTACCCTTCCTCCTTCCCCTACTCCCTCTGTTCTCCCCTCCTGCTTCCTGGGTGGCCTGGGAAAGGAGCATGGATGTGGGGCTTCCCTTCCTGTGAACGGCTTGTGGGAGCAGGAAGGGAAAACAGTTGAGTGGGAGGATTTCTTTTATTCACTAGGAGAGTACGTGTGAGCAAGATTGTCTCCTAAGGGAGCTGTGACCTGTCCACAGAGTGTTTGTTATGATGGTATGGAAAGCATTGTTATGATGGCCTCCTCCAGCTGCTTCCTTCTGAAAGGAGGCTGAAAAAACTAGCACTGTTTACCTGAGAGAGAGTGATGAAGGCATTAAAAAGTAACGATTGGTCTCGAGGAGATGGATCGACCTCTGCTATTTGTCCTTCCTCTTAATACAAGAACAAAGGCACATTCAATGAAACTGAAAGGGGGCAAGTTTGCAAATTGAGGAAATGGAATATTTTATATACAATGAACCGCTAGCCTGTGGAACTCATTGCCCCAAGATATTGGTGAGGCAAAGAGCTTAGCAGGAGTGAGAAGCTTGTTGTCTGCCTCGAGCAGCAGATTTCTGTATCCACGGGGTCGCTGAGCCATCAGAGGTTGGGAGTAACCTTTTATCTTCAGGTCTTGTTTTGTTTCTTTTAAATAACTTTAAAATAATGGAAGCATTGTAAGAAATCCATTTTCTGTGGAAAAAGGAGGGTAAACTGGCTAGCACATGTGGTTTGTATCACTGTCCCCCTCTGGAGAGAGTCGGAATTTCTCAGCTGCGTGACTTAGTCCGTATACCGTTAATGCTGAGTCTCCTTTAGCTTAGATGGTAGAGGCCTGTGCTCTTGAAATAAGAGGAGCTGAGTTCTATCCCTGCTGTCACCATGATGTTCAGCACTGACCATCGCGTGTCACACGGGCAACCGTGAAGTCCAAGGAAACCCAGTAACAAACCCAAATAAGTACAAAATACTTGTGGAAGGACTCTGAATGCAGGGTCCAGAGTGATGTCATGATGTGAAAGGTTGAGTAATGGACCATTTTTTGCGAGGGGATACCAGACTGGATGGATCATTATCCAGCTCCAGGGTGGCATTCCTTAGGGCCGAGGTCATGTATTGCATTTGTGTGTAGCACCTTTCATCTGAAGGGTTACAATCCGCCCTACAGCTACACAGGAGTCAGTTCTGCCACTATGATGCTGCCCCTTCAGCCCTGGGAGGTGCTGAACACTACCCAGCTGTGTAGGACAGAAAGTGAAAAATAACTTGCCCAGCTGAGACTTCAGGGGGAGCTTAGATGGGCAGAATGTGCCGAAATAAGAATCTGGGGCTAACCTCCTCAGTCTAGCGAAAAGCTCCATGGGAACTATTACCATGAGTGCTCAAGGCTTGCTCCTGTCTCCTGTAAAAAATAGTGGCTCTTCTACAAAGTGTTCAGTGGGTTCTGATGTATCAGGGAGAAATTCTCTTGTTTGAATGCAATTATCTAAACATGATACAAGAGGGGAAAAACCTTAGGACACAAGAAAGTTACTCCTAAGATGACAGTGGGGATTTTTAAGATTCACAGCTCACTTGTTACTAGAGTAAATGGCAAAGAGTCTTTTGGGGTCATTACAAAACTCTCTCTAAATCACCCCTTTCCAAAGAGAGATTCACCCAGTCACTGCCCATCCAGAGAAACCCAAGTTAGTCAGTCAAGATGAGCCTGATTCAAGTCCGACTGGAGTCAGTATGGTTCGTTTCATTTGGAGTTGGGTTGAATTCTTGGTCTGTTGAATATTTGTCTCTTGCTCCTGATTCCCCTTTTCCCCAGTTTTAATAATGAATCAGATCTGAAGCGTGGCTGGCCATCAAAGTCCAGATTCAAAGGCCACTGAAGTCAACAAAAAGGCTCCTAGAGACATCAGTGGGCTTTGCATCAGACCCCAGGTGAGCACAATACTTACTTAGATTGTAAGCTCTTTGGGGCAGGGACTACCTTTGTGGTATGTGTCCCTACAGTGCCTAGCACAATGGGGCCTTTTTCCCGGGTTGGTGACCTCCAGG
Source organism: Natator depressus (assembly GCF_965152275.1). NCBI lineage: Eukaryota > Metazoa > Chordata > Testudines > Cheloniidae > Natator > Natator depressus. The sequence continues at coordinate 133,565,933 of NC_134237.1, read as the reverse complement.
CACAACCACAATACACATAATAAGTCTGATTGATACACCCGGGTGGGAGCAGGATGGCTCCCTGGAAATTACTGCCCTTTTACTACTAGGCAGTAACTGGGATATCTGCCCCAGGAAGGCCCAGTAGATTAGATGCACTTCGTTTGCCTAGTTGCAATAGCCAGTTTTGTGGTTCACAAAACACTTCTTTATATCTTTCAGAGTCTGTTTCAAGAGCACCGATGGGATTTTTACACATGTAACTCCTAATGCATCCAAATCTGTGAAGAGAGAGAAAGAGACAGCTCAGTCTCAGCGTAGTTCCAACCAGGACTTGGCAAAAGGACTGATGCTTCAACCTCTCTAAAGGTTTGGAGGTCAGTTTAGATGAGCACCCAGAAGTTTGGTTGTTTGGCAGGACTTTGTTTGAGCTGTCAGAACTATATATCCTGTTTGAGTCCATCCTCCTGCAGAGAGCTGAGTTTCCACCCTTTTCCCAGGAGCTTTCAATTTCTGTTTTGTTGTTTGAGGTTCATTGGTGCTATCTTAATACAACCAGGAATCCAGGCTAGGTGTTGTATAGATAAGTAGCAAAGACAACTCACAGTCTCAGCCCAAAAGAATTTGCAGTCAACGTGTCAGGATGAAACAGATGGACAAAACAGACATGTAGGATACGGGCAGGAGAATTGGGAGGAAGAAGTAACCATAAAACAGAGTCAGTTAGAAGTCTCAGCTTTAAACTTGAAAGCTTGCCTCCCTCACCAGCAGAAGTGGGTCCAAAAAAAGATATTACCTCACCCACCTTGTCTCTCTCACCAGTGCCAGACAGGAGAGACTTGTCAGTATAATGGCAGAATGGTTCTGATATATAGGACCCTACCTGAAAACCTAAATCTGCAAAACTGGTCTGTGCCTGTTTCCCTATCTGTTAAATGTGAGTAGAAATACTACAGTACTGCACAGGGGTGTTGTGAAGGTCTTTTCATCCATGTAGAGTGCTCTGAGCTCCTCAGATGAAAAGATCACAGAACGGCAAAATGTTAGCCAATGAATTCAGATGTACCTGCTTACAGTTTGCTACCAATTGCCATTAAACGGTTTCTTGTTGAACACTAACTGCAAGATGCTGCTTGGCTGTTCCAAACAGCACGTTAACGTCAGTAAGCCTTTTACATGAGCAGGTTCTCAGTTAGCTGCTGTTTGTGGAATCCCTCCCTCTTGCCTGCCTTTGCCCTGTGAAAGCCAAAGACCAAACAGCCATGACCTTTCTTGTTAGTTTGGAGAGCCTGCTAAATACAACTGGGCTGTGGGCTTTCAACGAGCTCTGTTACAAAGGGCTTTTGCTCTGTTTTCCTTGGGATTCACTTTTGAAAATGGACATTGATGAAACAGGGTGCTGTTTTTTATTTGTCTCTCGGGGAAAGTATTGTAGCTGGATGGGTAAGATTTGATTGTCAGCGCTGTGTATTGGAAAACCTTACTCGGGCTTCCATCCTGAGTTCCTTTTACATCCAGAGCTCCTTCAGTGGGAGTTTCGGGTGTGCAGGAAATGAAGGCTCAATGCCCATGGAAGCTACTGGGAGCGATGGATGTACCAGGAATGCCATCTAGCTCTTGGTGGGGGAGAGCAGGAGACTGAGGCTGACTGCAGGTGTGAGTGTAGTTGCAGGCAGGCTGAAAATACAGCAGGGACAGCGTTTTGCCACTGGCTTCATTGGAGTCAGGCTTTCACCCAGAGTTTGTTTGCTTTAGACACAACAAATCCTGCATCATGGCAGAGGATTAGACTAGATGACCCTTGCGGGTACCTTCTATCCCTGTGGTTCTATGATGGCTTTCATAGGTTCTGTTGCCTTTCAGAACTTTCTTCCAACCTCAAAAACAGTTCAGTTAGACTTGAGGGCAAAGAATTGTAGAAAGGTCATAATTTGTGTTCTAAGATTAACTACTCCCTACTCATATGCAGTTCTCTTATTTGGTTGGGCTTGCCCTTTAACATACAATTGTGCTCTGAAAAGGGGCTCTGTAAAAATGCTTTTGTGGGATTCCGCGGTTGTGCCTCAGTGGTTCCCGATCAAACGTGCTCACTCCACAAGCAAAACCATGAGTTTTCCAGCTGCCGGCCCTGCAGCCTCAGCCTGGGATCTGAGAGCCCTGCCAGGTTCAGGAGAGCAGTGAGTAGCAGGAGGGAGGGGATGTTTACCTCCTGTGGACTGCACTGGTGAGGCTGAGACTGGAATACTGTGTCCCATTTTGATGCCCACATCGCTTAAAAGGGATGTTGAAAAAATTGGAGACGGTGTAGAGAGAAGCCACAAAAATATTTGAGGGCTGGAGAAAATGCTTTACAGTGAGAGACTTAGAAAGCTCAATCTGTTGCGCTTGAAGATTGAGAGGTGACTTGATTACAGTGTATAAGTACCTTCAAGGGGAGAAATTACAGGTATTTTAGGGCTCTTTAATCTAGTCGAGAAAGGCACAACAAGAACTAGTGGCTGGAAGCTGAAGCCAGACACATTCAAATAAAAAGTAAGGCACAGTTTTGTAACAGTGAGGGTGATTAGCCATTATCAAGGGAAGTCACCATTTCTTGATGTCTTCAAATCAAGACTTTCTGGAAGAGGCTTTAGTCAAACGCAAGCTTATTGAGCTCAATGCAGAGCCAACAGTGAGATTCAAGGGCCTGTGGTACACAGGTCAGACTAGATGATTTTATGGTCCTTTCTGGCCTTAAACTCTATGAAACTTTACTTCTCATGCAGCATTACTAGTTGTAAAGGTTCTACAGGTCACGTGAAGCTTTCAGAGTATGTCTTTAGTGACACCTGTGCAACCCATTGCCTTCCCCTGGGGGTTGGCATGGATTTAACTGATTGGAATTTTAGTAAAGAATTCTGTTGATGAAAGAATTTCCTCTCCCTCGAACCACACTTCAATCCAGAGACGAGGCCCAAACCACCACGTTCAGGTTCTGATCCAAACGCTCCCAAAGTTCAGGGGAGGCATGTTGTATCTGGGGTTTTGCCTTAGTCAGCTATTCCCCACCTCCAGTTTAGAACCAGGTCCAATGCTTATTGAAATCTGTGTGAGTCTTCACTGGGCATTGGATCAGGCCTATAGTAACTAAGCTTAAGTGATGATCGTTTGGGATTTGCTCTGATTCAGCTCTAACCATAATAATGACTGATGAGCACAGCTGGAATGGCATGCAGTGAGTGCAAGATACTCTGTCATCCCTGCATACAGTAGGCTAGTAAAGTAGCAGTCGCTTCATTACCTGCAGCTGTTGTACATGTCAGCCTTGTGTGATTAACGTTGGGTGGATCCAGTGGAGATTTGTCAAGATGTCACATTCTGTACAAGAACCTGAGAGCATTAAAGAAATGAGGCCTGAATGTCCCAGTTCTGCAGCCAGCAAGGAAGGAGCTTCCACGAAATACGGGAGATAGCAGAGCGGCTTAACTCTTTTGGCTTAACTCTTCAGCTAAACTCCAGTGCACCCTGTCCCGGAGCATGGATGTGTGTGTGCTCCCTCTACTCGATGGCACACCGTAGTGCTGCTCCTCTACGCATCAGGGCCCATTCCGTTGAAATAGGAGCAGGACTCTTTCTTTAGCTGAAATCTGGGAACATGCGTCGTTGGAGCTAGAGGTTGTAGTTTCTCTTCCCCATGTCCCTGGTGTACGGTTACCTGATGACTCGTGTCTGTGTCCTGTCTGCTAGGAAGTTTATACACACAGACACACAGAAGCAAGTCCAACAGTATTCTACTGGCTGATGTCTGGTCCCACTAACTGATACCGCTAACAGTGCTGGGGGAAGAGGGATCTCAGATTTACATGGTGGCTTTTAAGGACATTTTGGCAGGGACAGAGTAAATTACTTTTCATGATTTTTAACTGTGTTTCCTCTCCAGCATTTGTTAATATCGCCCTAGACTCTTTGTTCTCTACTAAATCTGTCCTCTTCCATATAGTAATCTATCTCCCCCTCATCCCTCCACTTCTGTGTTTCAAATGGAGCTGAAATTAACATGGCCCTTTTCATTTAACATCACTTACCTTTATTTCTACAGTACATCATCATGCCAGAATGAGACATTGTTCCTCCAAGCGGAACAACTCTCTAGGAATAGTGTCATCTATTTAATTACTGCTGTAGAACCAACAGAGGAAGCACTAAATATTATGTTTATGTAGGTCCTACAAAAATGTGGCCAGCATGTTTATTGGTAATAGAATGTTTGATTTTTTTAAAAATCTAGCTAATGAGGGCTCAGAGAACTCTCTCCATTGATTATAACTATTATTAAAATGGGGCAGATATTTGACCTTCAAATACCCTTGACAACAACCCTATTCTATAAAAATCAAACAGGGACCCCATGCTTTAGTTTTGATGCAAATTCACTGAATTTTTCGGGCTGGTTATTAGAATTTTGTATTCCTCAGACAACGGGTTGATTCCTTTCAGCAGCTGGAATGGCACAGAGGCTATATATGTCTTCCAAATTTGTTTGTAGTTACAGTGTTAACAATTAACCTATTAGATGAGAAATAGTGAGGTCTTTATAATCTGGCCTAGTTCACTGTTCAACTGCTTATCTGAAAGCTTTTTTAAAAAAATTCAAATAATTTTAGACTTTGCAAACGAATTTGGCTAAAGCAGATCTGACTATAGAAGAGTAATCAAATCAACATAATTGTTGTTATTTTTGTAGCACCTAGAAGCTGCAACTGAGATTGGAGCTCCATTGTGCCATGCACTGCACAAAAAGACATACTGAGAGACCATTGCTGCCCTAAAGAGTTCGTGTGCTAAATAAACCAGAGGTTGGCAATAAGAAATCTGATCATCCTTAGTTCACAGATAGAAAACTGAGACACAGAGAGATTAAGTGACTTGCCCACAGCCCCACAGTGAGTCTGTGGCAGAGCCAGAAACTGAACCCAGATCTCCTGAGTCCCAATCTAGCATCTTAACCACAAGATGATATTTCCTTGCCACTTTTAGAATTTAAGGCACTCCTACTGCAGCGATGGGCATGCAGTATATTCCCAGGCAGATAGAAGGGTGATTGTATTAATTAGATATTGGGCCGGTAGGATGTTGTTAGAGCCATATTTTCTGTCACAACATTAGAGAGTTAATTTGGAGTCTGTGCACTTTTGCAAAAGGATTTGCTGGGGAGCCCGCTCCAGTATAATCCATCCAGACAAAGGAATTCCTCTCCAGCTTTTATTAAACACACAAAAAGAGTTCAGATTGAAATACTCGGAAATGGAAAGTTAGATCAACATTCATTCTGGAAAGGTTCCCTTGTCCTCCTTTTGTGTTTGCATAAAGTCTCTTAATCCAGGTTTTCATTTAAAGCCCCTTAGTAACCAAATGCCCTTTTTGGGGAGGGGGTGAAGAGCTGGTTCAATATTGATTTTTGTCTTAGTCATTTTTGTAGGATGCATCCTGCTGTTAAGATAAACATAACACAGAAGGGAGGATTGCAATGAATGGAAAACCTCTTCCCCCCTCGATGCTTGGTCCAGTTGTATGCTGCGGATGGGATACTACAGAGAGACAGGTCGGTCGCTAACAGGTTTCTTTGCCCTTCAGGCCTAGTCTTGAGTCCCAGTCTGAGATGACTTCTGGCTGGTATGTTCTGATGCCTTCTCACCTGGGTCTCCCCTGCATCACCGTAGGGTAACTCAGACTATTTCAGGCTGCCATGTGGGTTGCCATCATGGTATAATGGAAGGTAGTCTGTTCCAGAGCTGGCCAAGCTTAAAACCTATTAGACAGAAGGGACAATCTAAACAGACAAGCAAAATGTTATGGGTTATAGAATCACAGATTCCAAGGCCAGAAGGGACCATTGTGATCATCTAGTCTGACCTCCTGCATAACACAGGCCAGAGAATTTCCCCACAGTAATTCCAAGAGCAGATCTTTTAGAAAAGCATATGTCTGTCTACTCTTGTTTAAAATCTGTAGGGTTCAGCACAACGTAGTTCAGAGCAGCATTAGTGGAGGGAAGGGGTCTCACTTGGGCACCTAAAATCATGGCCAACGTTTCCAAAAGTGGCTTCTAATAGCCATCTAGCGTTTTAAAGATGGGATAAAAAAAGATAATAGAAGTGCTAAGAGAAGGATGGATGGTCTTGTGGTTAAGGTTCTGATATAGAAGCAGTAAATATGTAGCTAACAGCTATATGCCAGTAGCTTTTGAGAGGAGACTAGAGTAAGGTAGAAAGGCAGTGGACTGAGACTCTGGAGGCTTGGGATCAGTTCCTGGCACTACCACAGACTTCCAGGGTGACTTTGGGATTTCTGTGCCTCAATTCCCCATCTGTTAAAAGGAATGAGCATGCTTCCCTTCTCCCACTCTGGGCCCATGTTCTCTATTTAAATTGTCAGTCCCTGCACCAAAGACCTGTCTCTTAACGCGTGAACGTACAGTGCCTAGCACAATGCAACTCTGATCTCAGTCATCGCCTCTAGACTCTGCTGTAATATCAGTCACGGACCTTGTGGTTACAGCAGCTGTCCCTATGTATCTGGGGGTTTGTGCAGCCCCCATGGCATATCGTTGGGTGTAGATGAAATGTGACCAAGAGTACGTGCACTAGGGACCCTCAACTTACCTCCTTCCGCTCAACCAAGAGAGAAGTTTTGTGACCACTTTCTCTCTGGGGAGCTGCCCTGCGGAGGGAAGGTGCCAGCCGGCCAGTGCTCAGGCTCCCTAGGAACTGGCTACAGCCAAATAAATTCTGTTTTGCTGGACAACAAGAGCCTGGCATAGCCCCAAAGCATTAGTGAGGGATGTGTTTGACGTGCAGATGACAAACACCTGTCCCCAAGCTGGTAGGTTCGTTCCAGATGTTTTTCATACCTCCGTGCTATGCCCTGCAGGACCAGGCCTAGAAATCGGGTGTTTTCCATCCATTCAGGAGAAAAGGTCCTGTAGCCTTGACTCTGGAGGAAAGGGGCTATGTGCATCTGTGCCATGTTCCTAGTCCTGTCCCTGCCCAGTTCGCAGGGGCATGCTGTTCTGCTCAAGGGAGGCCAGGGATGCATCAATCATGCTCTTCTTTCACAGCCAGCAGCACTTCAGTCTGGAGCAGAAGAGTGGGACCACATGGATCCTCTCCTCAGTGACTAACATCAAAGCTGTGTTGTGTGAATGTTTGGGATAGTTGAGGTAACCATCCCAAGAGTCACAGGCTGATCTGAAGCTTATCTGAGCCTCTCTGCTTAAGAAATCAAGTTGGGAACCTCATGTAAACTGTGTTTCTGTTTTTTGCCAGCGAGGTAGGGAACACTGCAAGAACAGCATCTGTTGCGGTATTTAATGAGCAGCGTGTTCTCTGGGAAGGACCGTTGTACACTCATCTGTAATCCCAAAAGGAGACAAATCAACCAAACAGGGCCAAAGAGTGAGGTAATTAGTTTTAACCTCAGTCTTCTCTTCATGGGAGTGTCTCTGAGGAAGGACTGAGGTAAAAACTGGCCTAAAATCAGAGCTGGTCTTTTTTTTTTTCTTAACCCTTAGAAAATTACTTTTTCCCCAAAAAAATATTGGGCAGAAACAGTCATCAACGTTTTTGAAGTTTTTCAATTTCTCTGTGGAAAATGGTGTGCTCTTTATACCCTTTTCAAATTTTGTTATGCAAAAGATTACCGACGGAGATTGCAAAATGTTGCATTTGCCAAAACTCGACTTTTCAGTAAACAAATATATCAGTAGCCATTTTGATACCAGTCTTCATGTTTTCCATTCAAGTTCCAGAAGAAAAACTCACATTTAAAAAAAAAAAAGGTGTGGTGGGGGGAGGCAAACCCTTCAGAGCAAAAACATCTTGGCTATTTTGAAATGTTTCAGGAAGTAGGCGTTTGTGTTTTCCAACCAGAGGGCTCGATTCGGTGAATAGCGCTTTACTCCAGGAGCAGTCAGTGGAACTGCCGAAGGAAGGGCACAGAATCTGGCTCTGAACGAGGGCTGGCTGTCAGTCACTATGTGTGAGGGCTTGGGATGTTGGCTTCTTTCTGGGTGCCCGCAGAGCGGAGAGTGGTGGTGAGAGTAACTTTGAAGGGATGTCGTTCAGCTGCATGTTATGGGCCAGCGGTCTGCTATCTGCCCAGGTGTTGACAAGGCCTGTGGCTTTTCCTCTATTGCAAGGATGGGCAGCTTTAAGGTGGGAGAAGGCCACAAAATCCACTAAAATGCTTTGATGGGTTGTGTCCTGTCCAGGGGTTGGGATGAGTTGGAGAGCAAGCCCACCCCGTATTCACCCCAGGGCTCCTGTCACTCAGAGTTGGTCCCAGCTCCCTACTCTGTCCCATTTGTCTCTCACCACAGCGCTACATGACATGTGCAAGGTCCTCCTCTGCCCCCCGGCAACCCTCCCTGCTCCCTTCCTGGCCCTGGCCTACCAGATCCCATCCCCAAGCTGGGTTGTGGCAGGCCAGATAAAATGATCTGGCGGGCCGGATGCAGCTCCCGGACCGCCAGTTGCCCATCCGTGATCTATGGTGTGAAACAAATGTAAAAGCTGCTTCTAAATAGATGTCAAGCTCCTACCTGAATCCCAGCAGGCAAGGAGTTAACTCTTGGTTTAGCCCTCACCCAGGTAGACAGGGCAGAGATGCAAAGTAGGGATGGAGGCTGAAGGCCTAATCAGGCCCTTGGAGTCAAGCACTCTGCCCATTGGACTCAGTGTAAAGAGAGGACCCCCACCCCCACCCCAGAGCAGTTTTATAGGAGCAGAGAGGCCAGGTGTCTCTAGGGAGGCAAGGCTCCCCAGTTGTTTGATTCCTGGGCTTTAGCCTGAGCCGGGCCTGGTTTCTTTTGTTGATGGCCATGGTGGGCTGGCTCAGGAGGTTGCTTCGAGGACCCACTGCCTTTTGGGTTAGCTCCTCAGCTGGTGTAAGCTGCCGTAGCTCCTTCAGCTTAATGCTTGGGCAGTTTTTACACCAGCTGAGGATCTGTCCCTTGTCTCTGATGCCTTTTGGAAGCCAGCCCAGGATGGTGGTAATTAAAAGTGGTGGCCATCAGACTGGTAGCTTATAGGGGGTCAGGTGGTGGATTTCAGGACAGTTCTCAGTGGGCAAGTGTCCACATCACAAAAACCATCGCACACTGTTAGCAGTCTTGGTAAAGAGGCCAGGGCAGGGCTCAGATACTACAGGGAAGAGGGCCATATAAGTACCCAGACTCATAAGTCCGGAATGGGCCTTGGGGCTGTGAAGGTGGTCCTTGCAGGGCAGTGTGGGGCAAGCTTTCAGTGTCTCTGTGTTAGACATTGGCTGGCACGAGAGAGCTGCCTTGGGGAGTGTTAACAGTCTGTCCCTTTCACCAGCACTAAATTGACACGCCATTTTTTTAAAAAGGATAAAAGCGTCTCTCCGGTTACTTCATCTTGCCCTCAGAAAGTCAGTGTAAATGTCACCATGAAATTTACAAAGCTGATAACACTAAACTGGATTTCTTCCCCGAAACCCTGCTCATTTGATAGAGAACTTTGCATGTAAGTCTGTAACATTCTCTCCCCTTTCCTAGCACTGGGACCTTACCGTCACTCTGTGATATCAGCCACCGGCAGCTGGGATACCATAAAGGACAAGTGGCCTATAAAGACCAAAAATCCTCCAAAGTCATTGAAATAAAGATTACTCCTAAACACACATGTAATTAACTGAATGAAAAGTCTTCCCTGATTAGCATAATCCTCAGGCACAGAATGGGATGAGTTTTATTTGAGCCAGTTGATTTTTTTACACATCACTTTCCTTGGTGAGAGAGAGAGAGACAAACCCAGTCTCTGCAGTGCCTGGGAGCCAGCTGGATTTATTGTCAGGCTGAGCTCTGTCATGGAGTTCCTATCATGTTCTTCCTTGAGGCCTTATGTGATGCACAGTGAGGTGGATGCAACTGTTGCACAACAGTGTAACCTCCACTAACACTTTGTGGTTGTTTGTCCCCTTCTAGTGGCTACACCATAGAATCATAGAATGTCAGGGTTGGAAGGGACCTCAGGAGGTCATCTAGCCCAACCCCCTGCTCAAAGCAAGACCCATCCCCAATTTGTGCCCCGATCCCGAAAAGGCCCCCTCAAGGATTGAACTCACAATCCTGGGTGGGTTTAGCAGGCCAATGCTCAAACCACTGAGCTATCCCTTCCCCTCCCCCCCCCATCTGCAAAAAGAAAAGGAGTACTTGTGGTACTTTAGAGACTAACATTTATTAGAGCATAAGCTTTCGTGAGCTACAGTCCACTTCATCAGATGCATAGAATGGTACATAGAGTAAGAAGATATATACATACATACAGAGAAGATGGAAGTTGCCATGCAAACTGTAAGAGGCTAATTAATTAAGATGAGCTATTATCAACAGGAGAAAAAAACTTTTGTAGTGATAATCAAGATGGCCCATTTAGACAAGCTGACAAGAAAGTGTGAGTATATTTAACATAGGGAAATAGATTCAATATGTGTAATGACCCAGCCACTCCCAGTCTCTATTCAAACCTAAGTTAAATGGTATCTAGTTTGCATATTAAGTCAGCTACTGCCTCAGCTCACCCTTAGCTTCAGTAGTAGACGCTCATGCTTTTAAATCCAGAGGTTTTTCAAGTTCTACAGCAAGTCAGCCTGGGCAATGATTACACCAGAACATTTGAGTGAAGGCTAATTTGCCCTGAGCAGCAGGAGGTCTCTAGCCCCACTGCAAAGGACTCAGAAGCACACAGGATGAAAAGGGGGCATAGAATGGAAGTGTCTGAGGTGTGGTCCTCATCATGATCATGTGGCATCCCTCTTAAGCCTAGCTTCTGGGCTGGAACAAGTTGATGTCTGCACAGCAGTGCTCTCATTAATGCAGGGTCAGGGTCCCCAGCACTCCCCATCTTCTTCACTGCTGACACATTGCATTCTTCACTGACGCTGGGCATGGCTGGTTCCGGACGGGGAAAGAAGACAAACTTGAATACACTTGCGCTCTCTTTCATTTCATGTATACAATGTTTTGTGCCTTAACCGTGAAGTGTCCCCACCCTGAACTGGCAGGGCCACCTCAAGTTTGTCTACACTGCAATTAAAAACCCGTGGCTGGCCTGTCCCAGCGGGCTCGGGCTCCGGCTAAGGGGCTGTTGATTTGCAGTAGATGTTCAGGCTCAGGCTGGAGCCTGGGCTGTAAGATCCTGTATGGTGGGAGGGTCCCAGAGCTTGGGCTGCAACCTGAGCCCGCATGGCTATACTGCAATTAAACAGCCTCTTAGCCCAAGTCAGCTGGCACGGGCCAGCCGCGGGTTTTTAATTGCACCCTCAGTCCCTCAGCTTTCGGTCATTAAACTGGGACAGCCAAGGGGACCAGTGTTATGACCAGTCTGGAGGTCTTTTGTGATGTGGGCAGCTGTGCACTGGACTGAGGCTACCAACTTATTTGACACTGGTCACCAACCTGTCATCCCACAGTCACCACTTAAAATCCCTGGCAACGCCGGGGCGTAAGGGCTCCTGTCCCTGGACCAACCCACTGAGCTCTTTCTTGCTCAGTCAGCTGAGCACTCAAGCTGGGAAGAAACGAGGCAGTGGTTTGTCGGTGTCTCGCTTTGCCATGATCTCATCTGTCTGAGTTTGTTGCAGCAGCAGCTGATAACCCCTATTTCCCAGCAGGGCTTGGCAGGCACTTCGCTACTGCTGGGCTCATCAAGCAAAAGAACAAGCCGCGAGTAGAGGAGCTTTGGAGTGTCGCCGGCCAGGTGCGTGTCGCCTGACATGCCTCTCGCTGTCATTTTGGCGTGGAGTTGCAGGTCTGTTCAGGGCGCATGTGGTGCTGGCCTTAGCACGGCCGGAGCAACGCAGAGCTGACTGCATGCCATGAGGGCAACTGCTCACTTACAAACACCTCTGACTTCTACTCCCCCCCGCACTCCCTTCCCTGATTGCTGAGCGTGTGCTCCAGGGAGCTCTGGGGAGAACCCTGACTCCAGTGCTGTTCAGACAGTTTCTCCTGTGGTGCCATTTCAGCCAAGGTCAAAAGCAGAGTGACTAGCTGGGAAAAAGAGAGGCCCTAATCCTTAGTGCTATCGGTGTGAAAGTGAATGGACAAAAGGCAATGAAATGCTACATAGACTCCCTGCACCAATATCTAGCTCAGGCAGGGGAAACTCCCATTGACTTCAGTGGAAGCAGGGTTAGACCAGTGCTGAGCAGCTTGCATGTGAAAATCCCACCCTGGAATGGAGAAGCCCTGTGACAGTAGATCACAAGGTCTCTCTCCCTGCCGGTGCAGGTCTGTTCCCTAGTGTATGTTCCGTGGCGCTATCCTGTCTCAAAAGAACGGCAGTTCCATGTGTGCCTTCGGAAGCTGATCCACAGTCAAGTACACCTCACTCCTTGGATGCTTTTTTGGTTCTTTTGTTTTTGTTGCTCTTCAGTCTAAATTTTCCATAGCTCAGTTTCATCCCATTACACTGAATACCAACTTCTGTTTCCCTAAATAACTGCTTGCTCTTTGGAGTTTACACCCTTCAAACATATGTGCGTATTGCAGCTGTTATACTCCCCCCAACCCTTGTACCAGTGTTTTCCTGTGCGGGTTCTGCTGTCTCCTTGAAGCCAGCGACTTACTACCTTGCCCAGATATTAAAGAAATAGGATTGGCTGCCTAAAGAGAGAGAATTTAGGGTGTGGGCTCAGCAGTCCTGAGGGAGGACCCATAGGAGCAGCCAAGCCTGGGTAGAAGGTTTGAGCAGAAGTTTGTTATATCATTGTTAATTTTTTGTTGTTAAATACAAACCCAAGAAAGGGGGTGAGCTTTGAGTCTTCTCAGTGTGTGGACACTGGTTTAGAGCAGGTTGGAAATTACATCTGCTCACACCCCTCCTTAGTGCTTTTATGGAAAAAATTCCATTGGATTTAGTGGAGATTAAACCAATAGGGTTCTGGAGACATAACTCTGAAATCCCTAGAGTGTTCTATCCCTACTATAGACTCATGTAGGCTTGTTTAAACACTGATAATGAGGGTATCCTTCTCTATTCACTTCTGTAGGCTTTGTCCATAAGGGATGGTCTCTTAGCTAGGCAACCCACAATAAACTTAATCTTTCCTGCTCGACCAGACCCTTCAGCCCAGTACTCATTTTATGGCTATTATTTTCTGCATATCCACCTTCTTGTCATTGCCTTTCTGTTACAGAAGTGCCAGGGACCGGACTGGCTCATCCGAGTGCTAATTTATTTCACTCTGTTAAAAAGTGACTCTGTATAATTTGATTTGTAACAGTGATGGGCTGGAGGGCTCAGTGGTGGCATAGTCCTAGCAAGGGGCACCCTCACGGATTGAGGTTTGGGGTGAGCTCCCTGCTTCTGCTGGAGTCATGCCTTCTCTGAATACTGCTACGCCTTCCCTGCCAGAAATGACTTGTCCCTGGGGGCTCAGAGCAAGTGTTTTGCCTTTCCAGTGAACTAGATCAGCGGTTCTCAATCAGGGGTCCGTGGCCCCCTGGGGGGTCTGCAAGCCCTTTCAGGGGGGCTGCGGAGCCCCACAGCTGGCCCTGAGCCCCGGCGCTGATGCCAGGAGCGGCGCAGGGCTAAAGCTGGCAGCCCCAGCCAGGAGCTATGTGGGGCTAAAGCCGGCAGCCCCCCCACACCCCAGCCGGGAGCAGCGCAGGGCTGATACCAGCACCCCCTCAAGCCCCCGAAGCCAGGAGTTGTGTGGGGCTGAAGCTGGCAAACCTCCCCAAAGCCAAAGCAGCACTGGTACCCCCCCCACCCATACACAGCCCCAGCTACCCCCTCCCTGCACCCTGAGTTACTTCCCGGCCTGCACACAGCCCCTAGCTACTCTCTGCCTGCACCCTGAGTGGTTTTCAAACTTTTTGAACTGAGTCCCCCCTTTGAGTTATATTTTTTGGTTGCGTTCCCCCCACAGCCCAGACATGCTCAGTGGCCTCCTGAGTGAGTCAGGGGGTGGAGGTGGCGCTCCCTCCCTGGATCCCCGCTGGGCGGGTCTGGCTTGAGCTCTGCCAGCTCTTGCCCCTCCCCCCGCAATAGAAGTAGAACTATGCCTATGCCCAAGGGTCCCCCAGCCCTGAGTTCCCAGCCCCCGCTCCCACTGGGCCCTGGCATTTTTATAGCATGTTGAAGGGGGTCTCAGCAAGAAAAAGTTTGAGAACCCCTAGACTAGCTTGTACCATTATCTGATATGTTAAAATAATGATTTCCCTGGGAGGATTCCCTGGGGTGCTTCGGTCTTGGGTGCATTTCAAGTGGCACAAGATGAACCCCTGGCCTAAACTGTTGATAGAGCTGGGATGTTCTTCTAGAATGAAGCACTAAGATTTCCAGCAAGTGGCACTTCATAGAAGCATCTCTGACCAGGCTTGCTTTCTTGATTAATGAACACTTTCTTCAGTCCTTCGCCCTTCTTCTCTGCAGCACAAGTGCTCCTGGCAGACCAGGAGTACTAGGGGCTACATTTTAGTCATAGCCTTTGGTAACATGAGAACAGCCATACTGGGGTCAGACCAAAGGTCCATCTAGCCCAGTCTCCTGTCTTCCGACAGCGGCCAGTGCCAGCTGCCCCAGAGGGAATGAACAGAACAGGGAATCATCAAGTGATCCATCCTCTGTCGCCCATTCCCAGCTTCTGGCAAACAAAGGCTAGGGACACCATCCCTGCCCATCCTGGTTGATAGCCATTGATGGACCCAACCTCCATGACTTATCTAGTTCTTTTTTGAACCCTGTTATAGTCTTGGCCTTCACAATATCCTCTGGCAAGGAGTTCCACAGGTTGACTGTGCATTGGGTGAAAAGTGACAGCACCTCACTGCTTTGCAGTCGCATTGAGGGGTGGGAGTTCTACCGCTAACTGTGTGTCACCTCCCCTGTCCAGGGTTTTCTGTTTGAAATATATTCTGCCTGTTGTAATGTCAGACTGGATTTCTGTATAGGAGCTGGGGATCTTTTATTTGCTCAAAGCTATCAGGGTGAGATTATTTACAGGGAAGACCTGAAACTTTTTCTAACAGGACACAATGAGAGACAGGCCTGAACCAGAACCCCAGGTTGGAATCCCCGCATGCCTTCGTACCTTTACTCTCAAGAGCACAGGGTTAAAATATGGGCAGGGTGTGGGTGAAGACAGGGATTTGAGCATCAAGCTTTTCGCTAAGCCCTTGCCTCATGATTTGACAGCCACCCGGCACCAATCTCATTAATATGTGATATGGGTCCCCTGCCCAGCTCATCAGTTTTTCTCCTGTGCTTCGGTGCACAGTTCTGCTCACCTGCCCTAGGCAGGATCAAGCCCAAGGTGGTGTAACTTGCAGGGCTGCAGTTTGATCAGGTCACCTTTTCAGAGCAGAACCCAGGGAGGGTGGTGGCAACGCAAAGGGCAAAGTCTCTAGAAATGCAGCTGAATAAAAGAAAAGTCAAAAGTCATGGACCTCATTGTAATCTTTTATTTTTCCATTCCATTTTTAGTGCAAATAACCAGAGCCGTGAGTATGCTGTGATAACAGGGGACACTTGGGAGCGTAGGAGTTGCTGTATCGGAGCCGACCTTTAGACCTAAGCTGGCTCGCCAAAGTAAATAAAACCAATTGTCCTATTTTGCTTGGGGGAGGGCTAACCTCGCAATGACACCCTGGGCGAATGAAACCTCCCACTGAGACTCCCAGCATGGTCTGACCCTTTGTGTCCGAGCTGCTATGAACAGATCAGATGCACATGTCACTTTCCATTGAGGATCTCCAGGGTGGGATCTCCAGGCCCAGATTATTGTCACACGGCTCTTCCTTGTGATTTTTCTTCTTCCCTTGCATTCAGAATATTGGCCTTCTCTTCTAATAAACAACGCCCATAGCTAGTATTGGATCAGATTCTCCAGTAATAACCAGTAGGGTGATCAAAATAAAGGAATTTCAGTTTTTTTAATAGAAATGATTTCATACTGATGAGGTGCTGGATTAAGTTAAACATTATTGAATTAACTAGTGATTGAAATGAATAGAAAACCTGGTGTTGTCATCAAGTATAACATTTTTCAGAGTAGCAGCCGTGTTAGTCTGTATTCGCAAAAAGAAAAGGAGGACTTGTGACACCTTAGAGACTAACAAATTCATTTGAGCATAAGCTTTTGTGAGCTACAGCTCACTTCATCGGATGCATTCAGTGAAAAAAAAAAAAATTGTCATCCTCCCAGAAACCCTATTCAGACAAAATCTAGAGTGACCTATTCTAGGGCTTTGTATTTTATGGGTTGGCCATGTCTTCAGGATCTGGTTGAGTATGGGTTGCAATGTCCTTGGGGTGCACATCTAGATGTCTGACGAGGACCATAACCAGAGATTTAGGATAAAAAGTACATCCTAATCTTTACACCAACACACACACACACACACACATACACACACACACACCCCGTGCATGGTGGGGCAGAACGTTGGGAACTTAGTTAGCATACTTTGGGTGCTTGTGTAGTGCAGACGTGATCAATAAAGGTCATAAACCTAAGTTTCAAATGACTAGTGATTTTGGGTACCCAATTTGAGACACTTTTAAAGAGGGCCTGATTTCCATAAAGTGCTGACCAACTGCCCTCTGAAAACCTAGCCCATTTAATATCTCTCATGTTGAGGACCCAAAAAATGAGGGATCCAAAATCACTATTTGTTTTTGAAAACACAGGCCATAGTTTATCACTCCAGAGGCTCAAAGCCTTGATTTAAAGAATTCTCCCCTGTGACCTGGGATGCAGCCATGAGGTCACCTCTTTGGCCAATCACTTAGTATGAAGATGTTCCAAGTGAGATGCCTGCATTGAAGAGAGGATGGAGATGGACTCCTGGGGCTGGAGGTTCAGGACTGGTGCATCCACACCTAAAACACTCTGGCTACATTTGATGCTGGTACATATGAGGGAATTCAGAGGAAAGCCACACAAATGTTTACCAGGCTGGAGAAACCGACATAGGAGGAAAGAGAAAGAATTAAATACCAATAGCTTGGCTTCAGCAATAACGAGGAGGAACAAGATAAGCATCTGCAAGCGTATGAAGGGTAAATAGCCAAAGGGGACAGGGCTTGTTTAGGGTCATCAAAGGGAGATTGTTTAGGGAAAAAGAGAGTAAAAATCTGTAAAGGAAAATTTTAGTATGACTGTCATGGGGGGAAAGCTTTTTATTCCACAGCCTCCTACAGCTCACGTTTAGTCTCTCCAGGGAGGTGGTGGAAGTTCCATTGCTTAGGACATTTCAAACCATACTGGAAAATGTACTGGAGGGAACAATTCCACCCAAGCCCTGTGATGGACCAGGTGGGACCTCCATGGAGGAATGTTCCATCCCCAGTGACTGTTATTTTGACCTGAGAGTATTGCAGCAGTGACTCGGTAGCTGGGTCACCTTAAACCTATCAGACCCCAGTAGACTGCTGTTGGGCAGCGCTGCAACACATACCTGCTACAGCACACGTCCTGCTCCTCCAGCTCCGGTGAGCACAGACCTCAAGATCCCCAGATGGAGAGGAACCAGAGCAATTCTGCTGCATGGGGACAGACAGGATTTGGGGAGCCTATGCAGCAGGGCTTCCTGCATGCTCTTGCCCATAGAGGCACACAGAACTGGGCAGGGGCAGATTAGGGGAGGAGCAGAGTCAGTGGATCTGCTGCTAGCGGAATCCACCAGCCATTGCTTCCCACAGGAGAAGCAGGGTCTCAACCGCCATGGGAGTTAACACAGTCACAGGAGCAGGTGCAGACCAGTAGCTGTCCTGCTCTGCGGGCTGGGAGGGGAGTATTCCTGCCCCAGCGCACACAGCCCAAGTGCTCAGAGACACATTTGCTCCTCTGTGTTCAGTGTTCAGCAAAGGGTAAATAGTAAATAAAGGCAATCCAGTAACTCTCTCCTTTTCCTCTCTTTCAGTGCCACTGACTCATGCCTCAACTTCACCTCTGAGTTGCCATGGCCAAGTTAGAGACCGTGTCTGCTCTTAGTGACCCAAGCTACCAGAGCCAGGACACCTTCCACTCGTTTGCCTCCAGGCCCTCTGAATCTGCCTCCCAAAACACTATGGGAAGCGTGGGCAGCGGAGTCGCCAATGAGCAAGAGTTTGCGATGAAGAGCGTGGGAACCAGGACTCAGAGCAGCAGCAGGCAGGCTGATGGCTCACGGAATGGCTATTCCACGCGGGAGATCTCTAACCGTTACTCTGGGGAGGAGAAGACCTACAAGTCAGAGAAGATCTCCAACTCCCTCTACATCAATGGGGACCTGCGCAAGAGTGAGAAGATGAAGACAGACATTTGTGGGAATGTTACCACCAACAACGAGAAAAACCTGCCACCTCCTCCCCAGTACAGAGAACCCAGTAATCCACCAAAGATATTGCCAGTCTCTGGCAAATTGGACCAGGTAAGATTCCGATATACCTTGGTGCCCTGTGACGCTTGCAGGGCGTAAGTCCAGTGATGCAAATCCAGAGAGTGAAGCAGAGAGAACAGGACAGGTCTTGGTCTGTAATTCTCAGTGGTCTCAGGAGGCTAAGCAGAGTAAAACTCTACCTTCTGGGACTTCGTGGGATTGGTAATGAGTCTTTCACTGCTAGGCTACCCAAGTCAGAGTTAGGTCCAGATTTTTAAAGGTATTTAGGCGTTCTTAGCATTGCAATGTCTCTGTGAGTTAGGAGCTGAAATATTTTCAAAAGGGATTTAGGCACTTAGGAGCCTGTGCAGGTGTCACAGATGTACGCCTCCATGTAAAAAGAGTTGGCTAGTGGCAACAGGGAAGCTAGACTCTTATGGATCAGGCCTGGCTGTGAAACCCCAGACAAGTCCCTTCACCTTGCTATGCTGAACTGATACTTGAAGTATTTTGAGATGCTCCAGTGAAAGGCTCTATGTGGGTCCAGTCCAAAGCTTATTGAAGTCAGTTGAAAGACTCCCATTAATTTCAGGTTTCAGAGTAGCAGCCGTGTTAGTCTGTATTCACAAAAAGAAAAGGAGGACTCGTGGCACCTTAGAGACTAACAAATTTGTTTGAGCATAAGGTTTCATGAGCTACAGCTCACTTCATCGGATGCATTCAGTGGAAAATACAGTGGGGAGATTTATATACATAGACAACATGAAACAATGGGTGTTACCATACACACTGTAACGAGAGTGAACACTTAAGGTGAGCTATTACCAGCAGGAGAGCGGGGGTGGGAGACTTTTTGTAGTGATAATCAAGGTGGGCCATTTCCAGCAGTTAACAAGAACGTCTGAGGAACAGTGGGGCGGGGGAATAAACAAGGGGAAATAGTTTTACTTTGTGTAATGACCCATCCACTCCTAGTCTCACTGCTATGGGTACCCGCATGGCCCCACAGTATGCCAACATTTTTACGGCTGACTTAGAACAACGCTTCCTCAGCTCTCGTCCCCTAATGCCCCTACTCTACTTGTGCTACATTGATGGTATCTTCATCATCCGGACCCATGGAAAAGAAGCCCTTGAGGAATTCCACCATGATTTCAACAATTTCCATCCCACCATCAACCTCAGCCTGGACCGGTCCACACAAGAGATCCACTTCCTGGACACTTTGGTGCTAATAAGCAATGGTCACATAAACACCATCCTATACCGGAAAATTACTGACTGCTATTCCGACCTACATGCCTCCAGCTTTCATCCAGACCACACCACACGATCCATTGTCTACAGCCAAGCTCTACGATACAACCGCGTTTGCTCCAACCCCTCAGACAGAGACAAACATCTACAAGATCTCTATCAAGCGTTCTTACAACTACAATACCCACCTGCTGAAGTGAAGAAACAGATTGACAAAGCCAGAAGAGTACCCAGAAGTCACCTACTACAGGACAGGCCCAACAAAGAAAATAACAGAACGCCACTAGCCATCACCTTCAGCCCCCAACTAAAACCTCTCCAACGCATCATCAAGGATCTACAACCTATCCTGAAGGACGACCCATCACTCTCACAGATCTTGGGAGACAGGCCAGTCCTTGCTTACAGACAGCCCCCCACCTGAAGCAAATACTCACCAGCAACCACACACCACACAACAGAACCACTAACCCAGGAACCTATCCTTGCAACAAAGCCCGTTGCCAACTGTGTCCACATATCTATTCAGGGGACACCATCATAGGGCCTAATCACATCAGCCACGCTATCAGAGGCTCGTTCACCTGCACATCTACCAATGTGATATATGCCATCATGTGCCAGCAATGCCCCTCTGCCATGTACATTGGTCAAACTGGACGTCTCTACATAAAAGAATAAATGGACACAAATCAGACGTCAAGAATTATAACATTCAAAAACCAGTTGGAGAACACTTCAATCTCTTCGATCACTTGATTACAGACCTAAAAGTTGCAATTCTTCACAAAAAAACTTCAAAAACAGACTCCAACGAGAGACTGCTGAATTGGAATTAATTTGCAAACTGGATACAATTAACTTCGGCTTGAAAAGAGACTGGGAGTGGATGTGTCATTACACGAAGTAAAACTATTTCCCCTTGTTTATTTCCCCCACACACCCCCCACTGTTCCTCAGACATTCTTGTCAACTGCTGGAAATGGCCCACCTTGATTGTCACGACAAAAAGTTTTTTCCCTCCCCCTCTCCTGCTGGTTATAGCTCACCTTAAGTGATCACTCTCTTTAGAGTGTGTATGGTAACACCCATTGATTCATGTTCTCTATGTATATAAATCTCCCCACTGTATTTTCCACTGAATGCCTCCGATGAAGGGAGCTGTAGCTCACAAAAGCTTATGCTCAAATAAATTTGTTAGTCTCTAAGGTGCCACAAGTCCTCCTTTTCCATTAATTTCACTGAGCTTTGGATTGGACTTTATCAGAGCAAATAATTGCCATCACTAACGTTTTTTCCATACTAGTCCAAGGGCTTACTTTAGTTTTCAATAAAAGGGGGTATATTCCTTTTAAAAACACACCCTTATTGACTAAAGAAAAGTCTTTCAAAACATAGTCTGACTCAACAAATAGCACCATGGAACTTGAAGATAACTCTCAACAAAGAGCGATTTCTATCTGGGCTGTTAAACAACTCCAACCCATGGGAGGATGACACCTTTTTCTCTTACAGAGAAGAAAATGGTGATCACCTGAATAGAGCGTAAAAGGATAATGGTAGGATCTTGGAATAAATCCTGATTCAGTTCAGTCACAGAACAAGAGAGATTGAGAGGGGGAGTGGAGTGCTTTGAGCTCAGCACTGGCAGGAGTTACTCATGATGTCCATCAAATATGAAATCAAAACATCTACAGTGTCTTTCAAAGTTGAGCAGTAGAAAACCATGAGGTCTGATTCTTAGCTGGGGTAAGTCAGTGTTGCTCCATTGACTCTAACGAAGCCTATAGAGTTACACTGATTTACCCCAGTTCTGGATCCGGCCCGTGATCTTTTGTGTATTGTTACAAAGCCTCCTGGCTACGTTTGATGTGTGATTCTTTTTTCCTTTGCAGAGCAATGAGCCCTTAGTTAGACCTTCAGCCTTTAAACCAGTAGTTCCTAAAAACTTCCATTCCATGCAGAATCTCTGCCCGCCGCAGAACAATGGAATAACCGAGAACAGAAAGAGCTTGAATCACACCAACAGCAATAGCCCGTCTGCTGGCAAAAGCGGACTGGAGAAGACCAGCCTTAATAGGACTACAAACCAAGTGGGAGGTCTTTCTGATTCTGGCCGTAACTCTTTGACGAGCTTGCCCACTTACGGGACGGGCTACAGTCAGCACGTTGGCCCAATGAGTGCTTCAACTAGTCACATAAACCGCATTGGCACAACCTATGTAGATAAGAACACAGTGGGATACAATGGAATATCTACCTCAGACAGTGGACGGTCTTCAAGCAAGAGTACTTCTTCTTTCAATAGACTCAACCATCTGAACGAAACAATGCCTTTCCACTCACCCTCGACAGATGACGTTATCCAGGACCTGGAGGACAGGCTGTGGGAGAAGGAGCAGGAGGTCCTGCAGATGAGAAGAAACCTGGACAAAAGCGAGGCTGCCATCTTCCAAGTGTTTGAGGAGAAGCAAAAAATCTGGGAGCGTGAAATGGAGGACCTCAGGCAAAATTATGCAAATAAACTGCAGCAGGTCTCCAAGAAGGCCCAGAGGGCTCAACAGGCCTTGCAGCTCCAGATCTTCAAGCTCCAGCAAGAGAAAAAAAAGCTCCAGGATGATGTGGGGCAACTTCTCCAACAGCGAGAAGAGCTGGAGAAAAAATTTGTGGCTTTCAAGAAAGAACAGGCGGAGTTTCTTCCCAAGATTGAAGAAACCAAGTGGGAGGTAAGGGCCCAGAAAAATAACAGCATTACATTAGTTATACCGGTGTCTGGGGAGCGAAAGCATCAGTCCGCGTTAACACAGATCCCAATCCACCAAAGCACCGGAACACTAATTTCAGGGGGGCTTCTGACATGCCTAAAGCTAAATACATGATCAAGTGCTTTGCTGGATCAAGGCCCTAGCAGCAAAACATTTAGTTAGTCGAGTACAACAAACTCAGATAAAATCCTCCTTGTAGAATGGACTGAAGGACACCTTGCCCAAAGACGTTAGCAATCTGGGCATGAATAAATAATTGCTAACCACCAAAGATTAGTAGATGTGTTGTACTTGTGGCCACAGCAGAACAGTGGGACACCAGCCTACTGGGTTCTCTTCCCAGCCTGCCTACTCTTAAGTCATAGAACCTCTCTTTGCACCTTGTTTTCCCCAGTGGGACGGTAATACCGTGGGGATGTTTTGAGCTAGGGTTCATGAAGCATTTTGGGGTCCTCTGATTTTAGAAGTGCATGAACTGGTGGGAAAAGAAATGGGGGTTCCCATTGTGCCCATTTGCCTTTTATCTCTGTCAACGTCTTTTACCTTACTTCCGTTGGTGGCGGAGAGGTTGTGAGAATGGCACAACCACCCTCAATAACTGGTGCAAATTATTATTATCCTTGTTACATCCAGATTTGGAGGCTTCTTCTGATCTGTTCTATGGCATGTGGTAATACAGCCAAGGCTTCGTCCACATACCAAGTTGCTCTGGATTAACTAAAGCTGTGACCTCTTCTTAAACCGATTTTAGTTAAACCGACGCAACTTTGTACATGCACTCTCTTTAGTTGGGTTCAATCTGGTTTATATTGGTTCAGCTGGTAGGTGGCAGCTAAGCTGATGTATGTCAGGTTTAAACTGATGGGTGTCCACATAGTTTGCACCACTGTAAGTAAATCAGTTTTTAAACCGATTTCAACTAAACTGGCGGAACTTCTGTGTTTAAACAAACCCTTGAATTCACAGCTCATATGCTTTGTTTTTTAATTTATGAGAGAGAGAATTGGCAGTGATGCCTGTAGTTAAGGCTTCCTAACCCTTTCCATTATCAGACCCAGTTTTCAGTTGCTGACACGTTTACCAAATTTTAACAGTTCAGGCTGAAATTTTCCATTCCTGGTCTCTGCCTCAGGCTGACTTCATTTTTATAAGTGAGTTTCAGCCATTTCCAAGAACAACGTTTGCCGAAAGGAAGTAGTTTTCCCAACGTTAACATATTTGCCCTAATTAGGGTTGCCAACCCTCCAGGATTCTCCTGGAGCCTCCAGGAATTAAAGTTTAATCTTTAATTAAATATTATGTCATGTGATGAAACCTCCAGGAATATGTCCAACCCAAATAAGCAACCCGAGCCCTAATATTGCTTTGGGTTTTTTTGAAGAGCTCTATCACCTCCATGCACTCGAGTGGGAACAAAAAGATTTAGAAGGGGGATAATTCTGGGGTCAAGGAGTTCCCCCCTGCTCACCCCAAGAAAAGCCACTCTGATTTGGCCAAGTTATAAGCCACTGAAAATTGCCTTTTGCACATGTTGTGCTCTTGTGAATAGCTGTTGCTTGTTCTTCCAGGTGTGCCAGAAAGCTGGTGAGATCTCACTACTCAAGCAACAACTGAAGGATTCCCAAGCTGACGTCTCTCAGAAACTGAATGAGATAGTGGGGCTGCGGACTCAGCTCAAAGAAGGTAAGAACTTCCTGAGAGAGAAGGAGGAGCAGATCACCACCCTGAAAGACTCCTACAGCTCCAAGACTGTCAACCTGGAGATCTGCGAGAATGAGCTGCAGAGAAAGATGAATGAGGTGCAGATGCTAAGGGAAAAACTCAACCACTGTGAGCTGGAGGTCTCTGGCCTGAAGCAGACGCTGGCCAGCATGGGGCACCATGGCCATTTCAATGCAGAGCTCACCGAGAAACTAAGGGACCCCTTGGCCTGTGAGAGCGATGAGGCCAAGATGAAGCGCCAGAACGAGGACAGTGTCATTGCCCTGAAGAAGGAGGTGGAGCGGCTCCAGACGGAGCTGAAGCTGGAGCGCCAGCAGCGGGAGCAGCAGGTGATGGACTTTGAGGAGGAGCGGCGCACGTGGCAGGAGGAGAAGGAGAAGGTGATCAAATACCAGAAGCAGCTACAGCTGAACTACGTGGAGATGTACCAGAAGAACCAGCTCCTGGAGCACAAGGTGAATGAGATGACCACCAAGGCCACCAGCCCGCCTTACACCGAGGAGAAAAAACCATGGACTCCATCCAGGCTGGAGCGCATAGAGTCCACTGAGATCTAACACGGGACCAAGTCAATAAAAGTAATTTTTATTACTGTGCATGTACTACCTACTCCTGCCAGTGATCTTCCTAAGGATAATGTGCTTTTTCACCAGAGGTGTGAATGCACCAAACCCCCCCCCCCCCTTACTCTCTTCCTCAGTGCTCTGTAAGTAAACTAACCGTGGGTGTACATTGTTATACTGTTGATGATGCTACATCAGTTTCTCCTGGTACAGCTAGGAAGGGCCCAGTGGCCCTTTTGGAATCTGCCGTGACTGTTACTTCTCTATATGCTGCCATCCCTTCCACTATCATCAACTCCCCTGCCCTGTGCATTTGTTCCCCCACCCCCCTATCAGTTCATGCAGCAAAACAGTGCAAAGTGACAGGGTTTTTCAGGGCATTTTAGCCACATTGGCTAACAGAGCAAAGCTCTTGGGATCAGAAGAACCGTGCAGTTCAGCACGTCACAGTATCCTATCTCCATGATACTTGTCTGACAGCCTAATCCAATGAAGTCAGTAGGAGGCTTGCCGTTGACTTCAGTGAAACCAGGCTTTGACCCTATTCCGATAGGTCTCTATAGCAAATGCATTGCTAACAATTGCCAAGGTCCATGATGTCACTAGGGGTTAGAATAAGCCAGTTGAGGTACAATGAGCCGACACCAACCGCTGCCCAAAATGACCTGAGAGTTGCGTTTGAGGTTCCGAATACATGCTGTGCTTTCGCTTTGCTATTTACATTCCCGTCCCCTTCCACTTCTTGGCAATGACCAGGACTAGAAGCAGAAATGGCAAATTGTAGCAAACCCCACTGTTTTTCCTGTATTTCTGACCTGGCCAAGATAAGGAATCCCCAGTGATTCAGGCAGCAATTCCCAGTCCTCAGGAGAGATCCCAGAGGAAAGAACTTGGACTAAGCTTCAGAGAAGCATTCAAACTCCTTCCATGTTTGTCCAAACCAGAAATTAACGCGTGGGGGATGCCAGGTGACAACACTATCCCATTCCCAAAGAAAGGTGCCAGGGTTGCATTTCCTCTTGCCGTTGTTCCCTGTCAAGATGGCCTAGTTACAAAAGGGCCTCAGGAAACCACCCACACATTTGCAGACTCTGCTCTGCTAGTGAACAAGCATCAGCACCATGTATAGATGTGGCAGGAGTTAAGACCGTCGCATAGGAAGTAAGTTAGGCCCCAGTTCAACAAAGGCCTCAGCTAGGCATGTGCTTAAGAACCATACTGAGTCGGGGTCGTAGGAAAATCCTAGGGGCCCAGTTCTGCCTGCAGATGCAGGTGCACAATCGCCAAGTCTCACACCTGGACCCAAGGGCAGCATTCAGCCATAAATGGGCCTGATTCTGTCTCCTACTAAGGATGTGTCACACCCTTCCGGAAGTGTAAAGGGGTCTTCAAGTGGGACTCAGTCGGAAGCAGTGGTGTGCGGGAGACTCAGTGTAACTCAGGAGGAGGACCGGTGTCCTTTCCAGAGGCAGAGCTAGAAGGAACAAAGGGTGTAAAATGAGCAGCGACACAAAGCCCTACACGGTGATTTCAATGAGAGTTCAGGCCCAAGCGTGTACTGAGCGAGAAAGGCAGGATGAGAGGCTCAGCACTGGGAAAAGAGCAGCCGAGAAAAGCATGGAAGCTGCTTATTTTCCATATGTCCCCTTAGCTGAGCTCTCACTACGAGCTGGTGGCTCACAATTCCTCGGGGGGCAGGGGGGGGTTGAACTTTGGTTGGGATTTAGAACATCTTGGGGAAAGCCCAGCAGTCAGCAAGCAGGGCTCACTGGAGAATGGGGAAACTGACCAGTTCTCAGGGAGTTTGTCTGTTGTTTTCCCAGCTGACTTTGCCCTTTGAGCACGCGCCAGCAGGGACCAGCATGGGCTACGGGTGGTGCTGGTGGATGACAATGGTCGCTGTTGCTGTACAAGTGAAGGCATCTAGCGGGATGACCTGTCGCAGCCTGTCCTGGGAAACAGCAATTGATCTTGAGGGCTCCTCAGTTTTCCCCCTGCTGCTCTTGTGCTAGGGGAGGCAAAGAAAATATATGGCATCACTCAGGCAAAAACTAAAGCAAATACCTGTGAAACTGGCTGTCCCAGAGACAAACCCAAGCCAGCTGCCTCAGAAACGGCCTTTGATTGATGGCCAAATGGCACTGTCCTGGTCTTGGGGTGGCTATGTAGGACAAGGAGTGGGCCTGGCTCTTGGAGATGGGGGTCACATACTGAATATACCGGGTGGGCCTGATGCAAAGCCCAGTAGAAAGAGTCTCATTGACTTAACAGGCTTTGGATGAGGCCCTAAATCAGTTTCTGCTCCGTTGAAGTCAATGGAATGACTCCAGTATAACATCCTTGTGAGAGAGGAGTCAGGCTCTGACCGTGTTCCCTGTAGCCCAGTTATGGGAGCAGAAGCACTTACAGTAGGAGGGAGATTGACGTCAGTGGGAGCAAGATCAGTGGCAAAGCTCCCAGTCATATGAAGAGGAGCAACCTTAGCCACCGTCATCTCTGTCTACAGAGCCAGGACGGTGCGGAAGGGGGCATTGCTTCCCAGCCACCATCCGTCGACAAGGGCTTCAGCAGGGCACATTATTGCATTCCAGTCTTAGCAATGGACGAGACCTGGCATTAGCATTGCAAGCTTGATTTCTCGCTGTGCTGCCCATTTTTAGTGGTGCAGTTATGTCCCTGCTCAGGTTTCCAGGTGCCAGTCGTTAATCCGCCCCCAGCCAGGCAGCAGAGTTGGCCATAACAAGTGCTGCTTGAGGGTGCACAGGGCTGAGGCTGTGTGCACAGAGCAGCATGCAGACACCAGCGACTAGGGCTTGGCTAGAACATTGGACCTGGCGCCGTTTCCAGGCCAGGGCGTTTTCCCTCGCCGGTGCCTGCAGTTACAGTTCCTGGAGAGCTGCAGCCTGGCTTTCAGCAGCAGGCAGTGCAATTCCACAGGCAAACGTTCTGTGCACCCGGAGTGGGGCGTGTCTAATCTGCATGTTGGCCTGTTGGAGCCATACCTGGGCCACATGGGTCTGCAAATGCCTAGTTTGTGTGCGAAGGCTGAATTAAGCGTGTACGAAATTAGGCCCTATTTCTGTCCTTTTAAATTAGCTGGGCCAGTTCCTCAGCTGGCGTAAAGCAGAGTAACTCCCTTGACTTGAATGGAGCTGGCCACCCGCCTACCCTGTGAGGGCTGGATCCTGCAAAGTGCTGAGCACCCCGAGTCCCCATCAGTCAGCGTGATGGGCTGAGTGCCCTAAACCCTCAGAGTTAGGCTTCTTCATGAGTTAAGCGATGGGGCGAGGGGGTCTGATTTCTGTTTGTGTGAGCTGGGGCAAGCCACCTTGCTGTGCCTCAGTTTCCCCGTGAATTGAACCAGGATAACCATCCTTCCCTACCTTGCAGGGATGAATTTATTCCTGTTTCCAAAGGGCTCTGAGCTCCTTGGATGGAAGGGAAAAGGGCTGAGCAACTACAAATATTTTTAATAGGTTTCAGACCAACCTTACATATCATTTTTCAGGCCATCATTTAACGAGATGATGTTTAGGGGAACAGGATCCACACTCCGAATGGGATGAGCCCCAGGACCTGTTACAGCTCCTCCATTACTAGGGGTGAAATTCTGGTTCAAATGAAGTTGATGGCAAAACTCCCACTGAATTCAGTGGTGACAGGAGTTCCCCCTATCATTCTAAAGGGCCCCAATCGGCCTTTGAGAATGTTCACACCCCTGATGTTAACCTGTGTTAGCATCAGCTAGCAGTTCACATTGTTGCCGTATACCCACTCAATACATACCTGAGATTCCTACTGATGCCTAACAAGTGCAGAACAGACCCTGATTGCAGATTTACGTGTTCTGCAGGCTTGAAACATTCCCTAAATAAAGAGTGATCTAATGAGATCAGTAGTACACTTCCTGAAAGCTCCTTCAGGGTATGTCTACACAGCAAAGAAAAACCCGCTGCTAGCCCGTGCCAGCTGACTCAGGCTTCGGGGTGGGAGCTTGGGCTGTGGGGCTGTTTCATTGCTGTGTAGAATTCCGGGCTTGGGGTGCAGCCTGGGCTCTAGGACCCTGTGGGGGTCCCAGAAGTCTATACAGCAATGAAAGAGCCGAGTCCCATGAGCCAGAGTTGGCTGGCACACCCAGAGGTGTCTAGTTGCTTTGTAGATATACCCTAGGTGTGTCCCAGAGTAGGGAGGCCAACAATCCACGCATTAAAAAGCCCCTAAATACATATTTATCCAATGCACTGTAGCATCCCAGATCTTTGAGTAAATAGGCAGGTGGTGTGTTTTAAGACCACCCTTAATGTCCATTGTCCACTGTTGATCGGGAGGGGGGGGGGGTGAAGATTCTGGGCCAGAACCTCAGCTACTGTAAATCAGTGTCACTCCACTGAAGTCGGAGCTAGACCAGCTGAGGATCTGGTGGTGATTAAGAGACATTAAGGCTGTGATAGGAATCAGCCAGTGCAAAGGGAAATCCAAGAAAAAGCTGGACCTTGAACACTCCACCGCCCCTTCCTTAACTGGCTCTGTTTTCTATGCAAATTAGCCAGACACTTTAACAAGCCAGACTCAGCAAAGTCACCATTTCTGCAGGGTGATGGTGCTGCAAATTGTTCTTTGTGTATGACGCCCACCCGTGTGTTGCCATTACAAGAGGGTAGCCGAGGGCCCCTTTTGAGGTTGCCCCCTTCTGAGGTTACTTACCCCGTGAATCCTGTAGGCAGATGTTTTGCCGAAATGCCAGCAAGTGCACAATCCCGTTCCCTTCCTTTCCCTGAGTCCCCACCAAAACTGTTGGGTGGAAAATGGACTCATTCTGCTGGACACACTGCCGATTTTAGGGACCACAGAGCCACTTAAGGACAGGAGAGAGTGTTGTGCAGAGAGTTTCCACCTTACAGGCGGAAAGTGCCTGTTCCCACCCCTCTGGTCGTGTGTCATTACCTTTCTTCCTGCAGATATGTCACCTTGGATTGGGATCTACTCAGATCTCTTAAACTACGCAGCTCTGAGCCCTCCATTCCTTCAGTGGGAGAGCCGCACTGAATACCCGAGGTGCACTCAGAAGTTAGGCTGGTGATTCAGGAAAGGGCATTCTTCCCTCCCAGGTCAGCACGGAGCTAATGCCCCAGCGAGCTGCCTGAGGTGCCTCTTGCTGGTGGGTTGCCAAGCAGAAGGTTCTGATCCTTAACGACTCCATTGAAGTCTGTAGGGCAGATCTTTGGCTGATGTGCATCTGCATAACTTCCTTGCCACAGAGCCCCGGACGTACATTAGCTGAAGATTTGGCTCAAATGAGTTACACTCGTTTAAGGGAGGGAAGAATGGGATCCTTTATTTCTTTATGTGTTTGTTTTTCTTCCATGATTTTGCTTTTATTGCTTTAAGACGTCACACCTGCGTTGCTTTGGCTTGTCTCCAGAGCAGCAGGTGTGTAATGGCTTCACAGCCGTACGGGAAAGGATTAGAGATTAAAACTGCGCACCTAGCTATGCCCAGTACTGCTTAGCCTCCACCAATCTACTGACTGGCGATCAACCGCATCGCTGCAAACAGACAAGCAAACAATATCGTTGCTAGCGTAAAACTGTAGGAAAATCACTGACGGTTTTCTGTGTGTGAAGTGCTTATTAACGGAAATAGGAACCGAATCATATACTATATGCTGCTAAATTATACAGAGACAAGTGTACTTGGATGTAAATAATGGTCTAGTTCTGTATATATGATTATTAAACAAAACAAAAAAAGAAACTTCTGTGACTTCTATGTGGGTGACTGTAAGAGCAGAAGTCATTTTCAAGAGCTAAGTTCTGGACTACAGGCCTCATCCGACAAGGTGCTCAGCATCCTCAAGCCCCCATTGACTCCAATAGGAATGGGGGGTGTTCTCCATCTCCCTGGATTGGGCCCTTGCTCTCCTGCTTATCTGTGTGTTCCTTCTACCCATTGATAGTCCTGTGGGGAACCTGAGATGTTGACGTCCTGTTGTTGCTTTGGCGCGTGCCTTCCACAAAGCGCACCTAGACAAGGCCATTAAGCTCCCTCCATTCTTCTTCTGAGACTTGGATGCCCAGAAGAAATGCCCAGAGAGGGACAGCCTTTGTAAGATGCCCTGAGATCTCCATCTGAAAGGGGTTAGAAAAATATAACGTGCTGCCTGAGAGAGCCCTATTTTGAAAGTGCTATGGGAGAACAAAGGGAACAGCCTTTCCCCCCTGCCCCCTTGTGCCCCTCGCCTCATAGGAGAGAACTTATTAAATGTCCCTCACAAAGAATAAACTTCCTGGAGGTAGCGACGTCTCACCGACTGATGCAGGGCTCAAGGCCCCAGCAGGCCACAGTTTGGCACAAGGGGCATGCTAGTGTGCTCTGTAGTGATCAGGCTAATGTGTGTGAACTACTGCCCACTGCTGGATGGAATTGGCACTGCGTTATAGGACCTATGCTGTTCGCACCCGGTGGCGATAGGCCATTAGCTCAAGTAGTGAGGAACCGAGCTGCTGGGGCAGGTTTCAGCAGCCAGGATGTGCAGCACAGTGACAACAGTGAAGGCCTGGTTGGCCTCACATTTGATACAGTGCGAAGAATTCTCCTGTTTTTACCCCTGTAGCCTAACACATAAAATCCACACACATGACCACTTCTGCCCCACCAGGACATTTGCCCCCAAGGCCCTTCTCCAAACACCATGGAAGTTGCCCCAGCACATTGCCTGGGACCACCGTGCAAGCACCCGTGAGAGATGTCGCACCTACAAGCCATCGCTCCATCTCCCTTTCCCTTTGGAACTCCTAGCAACTGGCTTGGCAAGCCAGCTGGAGTCAGCCCCTGGCAGGGTGAGTCTCAGTGCCTGCTGTACAGGGGATCGCAGAAAGGCCTGGATCTTCCACTATTAAGGAACTATTGCCCTTCTTTTCTTAGGAACCATCTTCTGTTAGTAATCAGCTGCCTTTGGCAGCTCCTTTGCCATGAAATTATTAGCAGGATCTGCCCTTGTCATCCTCATCTGTGTTTAGAGCTTGACCCATGCTAGCTACGGCCAATTCAGGATTGCCTCTCTGGGAGCTATGCTTGTCACCTGTTTTCCAGCACAGCTATTGATCCCCATGATTTCCCTGTCCAGTGTGTGCAGATATTTCTTGGAACAACTTGTGCTAGCCAATAACATGCTCCGAACTAGCTCCCAAGTAATGTAGTTCTCATGCTCTGCCTATATTTGCCTAGCATGCGCCATTGTCACATGGCTTGTCAGCGAATTAGCTGGGGGCTCAAACAGTGTTACAACTGCAGCCAGCTGGCTGCAACCGTGCTGGAAAACCGTTCCAACCCGAGCAGCAAGCCTCAGTGCAATGCCTCATACACACCGCAGAGCAGCAAGTGGGGGAGGGATCCCTTAGAACTTCATTTGCCAGATGTTACATATGTACACAGCTGTTGCCACCCCCTCCCCTGCACAGGTCCCACAGATCACTCTTGATCTGAGTGGAAGAGGGAAACAATGACAGTCATGACTACTGCAATGTGGGAACTATTAGCAAACACCAGCTTGTTAATGGAGACCTCTCTTAGCAGATCAAATGGAAGACAGGGCTCCAGAGCTAAGTCAGACACAGGATGGTCTATTGGAGACATTGGGGATATGGCTCAAATTGGTAGGTGAGTCTGTTCGTTTAGATCATAAATCCTTGAATATATAATAAAATCCATAGCTTGGCCCAGTGTCAGGCAAGGCACCTGAAGAGCAAAGATTGTACTTTTCTGGATTTGAATGGTTATTTTCTCAGAAGAAATCAATCTTGGCTTTCCCTTACAAAGATATTTAATTGTCAAGCAAGATTTAACTGTAGCTGTTTCCTGCTCCAGATACTGTCAGGCAGAGCCATCCATTCTGATGGGGCCTTTCTTTAGATGCTCCTAATCTCAGACGGTGCGTATAAGAAGCCCACAGCTTTCTTCCCTTGGAGCCAGGACTATGACATTTGGATGAGGGATGGGCCCAAGCTACAGAGTTTGGCTCGAGATTGGAGTTTCCCCGGAGTTTGTGTAATACATTGGCCCAAGCCCTGGTTCAGACTCCATCTGAGTAAGTGGGAGTCTTTCCATTGCCTTCCCTGGGCTGTGATTCAGATTTCTGTGAATCAGAATCCCCTAGTATGCATGATCATGTCTCCCTCTAGGGGCTGGCCCCTGCAACTATAACAGCTTTCTGCTTCTTGACAGAAGGAGTCCTTTAACTCAGGCGGGAGGGCTTGTGTTTATGGCATTGAAGGTACCAGTTTGATCCCCACTGGCAACCATTGTGTCCATACTTTTACAGCCATAGTTTGCTATATTCAGATCCAAACAGACCGGGGCAGCTCTGAATTTTGGACTGGGATCCAAACTTCGTCAGAATCCAAGTATGGGCAGGTTGGATCCAGAGTATCATTTTGGGCCCATCTCTTAGGAAGACACTGTATTTCTCTCATCTATAGGGATGGCACCTTGGCTCCTTTTGGATGACTGGAGGAACAAAACCACATGGGCAAATCTACCCCACTGGTACAAAATGCCACACCCTAGTAGTGTGCTGAGCAAACCAAATGCCTATGCAGTTTCTTACCATGTGATGACAGAGTCAGGTTCTGAGCTGGAACCTCTCAAGGGTGTTTTCATTTGCACTTCCTCAGATCTTCTCTAAGTCTGACATTTGCTCTTCTAAAAGCTGTGAACTGGGAGCACCCAAGCATGTGGGACCCTGACAGGTGACCTGCCAGGAGTGTGTCCAACCTGCCTTTGCATTTACATTGGGTTTTTTAAATCAAAACTAAATTCCCATGGCTTATTTGCTTGTCTCTGTCTTGTGTCTGTTCCTTTACAGGAACAGTGAGCCAGATCCTCAGCTGCTGGCAGTCCACATAGCTCTGTTGACTTCGGTGGAGAAATACCAACTTAGGCCAGCTGAGGATCTGGCCTAATGTTGTCTGGGTTCACCAGCAATAAAAACCCCACAGCTGAACAGGTTGGAGCCTGGCCCTGCCAGTGGCAGGGTTTGGGTTAGCCGCAGGCGGCTTCTTTGGAATCCGCATAGACCTGCAGGCAGCACTTGGGACGGCCCTACTGTAAATGTAAGTCCTGATCTTCTGCAGCTAAGTCCTGACCTTGCGTGTTTTGTTTCTTACTCATTATCTGCTCTTACTGTGAATTCAAACCAGAAGTTAAACTGTTCCCCTGTGTTCTGCGTTGATTTTTGATGGGTTTCTCTGAACTCCATCTAGCGAGACTTGGAAAAAACATCCACGAAAACATATACTTTCAAAAGAATAAGTTTTAATTAAAACAAACCTAAGTGTGGCTCATGTCCACATTCAGACACCGTCGCATTAACTGTGCCTCTGGTAAATGTGTTTAAAGAAAAGAAATTAAAAAAAAAACAAAACAAAAAACCCTGGACTTTTTGTACAGCAAAGATGTATCCATTTAGAAACCTATTGTTAAACCTCCAGCACATTTCACAATCAATGACTAGTCTATTGTACATCCCCATCGGGTTATAATGTTGTGAAGAGTCACTGCCTTCTGGATTTTCTACAGTGTACATATATATATATGTCCATATAGAGATAGGTGTGTATATATATATGTAAAGATCTATATGTATACGTATCTCTAGCTATCTCTCTAGATCAATATCTGACTGTGAAGGGTTTTTATTCCAGCAAAATAAAATGGAGAAAGGCTCCTTTTAAGAATCTGCATTTCTGGCTGGTCTGTATTTTCGTAGATGGAAAGGGGCAGTGGGAGTGAATGGACAGACGCACTCAGCGTTCAGACCTTGGCAGCTGTGTCTGGGGTGGGAGAAGGTCACAGAGGTTTTAAAAACCAACCACAGAAGAAAGAAACTCTCGCCTCAGCTCGCTCTGAGCTTGTGGCAGTCTGGGTTTTGCTGGCTGTCATTCAATGAATGGATTTGTCACAGTAATAGAAGGGGGCCTTCATGCACTGGGTGGGAGAGTATATTATTAACCATTTGGTTACTGGAGAGTCCTTAAGGCACCCAATTCCCATTGAAAGCGGAGCCCCTATCTCCCATTTGTGTCTGTGCATCCCACCACCCCGTCCTTCCCTGATTGACAGATAGGGGCACTGTAGCTCACGAAAGTTTATGCTCAAATAAATTGGTTAGTCTCTAAGGTGCCACAAGTACTCCTTTTCTTTTTGCGAATACAGACTAACACGGCTGTTACTCTGAAACCTGTAGCAAGGAGGAGGCTCATCCAGGCCAGGTCGAGCTAATCCTAATCAGCCCTAGCTCCAGCTTCTGCCCCAGTTGGCATGTCTGATGTGCGCCACCATCCTTGTTCCTCAGGCTGACCACCCCTCCAGGAGGGAAGGCTGCTGGTAATGTCTCAGCAGGGTGGTTAAGGAAAAAAGGGGACAGGTAGTGAGGGGCCAAAGTCACTGGATTTGACACCAAGGGATTAACAAAGTGATCATTGTTCCTCTGTTCTGCCTGAGAGCCTGAGAGC
This sequence comes from Natator depressus, assembly GCF_965152275.1. Lineage (NCBI taxonomy): Eukaryota > Metazoa > Chordata > Testudines > Cheloniidae > Natator > Natator depressus. Next base: position 133,530,766 of record NC_134237.1, on the reverse strand, counting down.
GGAGCTGCGAGCACTGGGAGGGTCCTGGAATGTTTGTTCTGGAGAGGTTCCCGCCTGCTATTTACTTCAATAGGGTTATTTATTGCCTTCTCCATTCATTTCCCACCTTTGCTACACTCCAGCCAGGCTTGAAGAGAGGCCCTACGCCTTCAGTGCATGTTTCTGTCTGACAGCTGTAACACACAGCCTCCTGCGATCGCTGCCCTTGGGGAGAAAGGACCCCCACCCCCTTTTATGGCTGCAGGTGGGCACAGGGCCAGGCCTGCGTGGATCCAACTGAAGGATCGAGACCTTAATGAGATTCCCTGCTGTCTGTGTGAGGGAGGGAGGGAGAACAACTGTACAGGTAAATGCAATGGTAAAACCCCCAAATTTGCCCAGCAGACCAAAGGGCAGAAGTTGGACCTGAACTGGCTTGTAACTCCTTGAGTAAAACTGACTAGGTCTTAAACTGATGGGATTCCATCAATAGAACAGCAGGAGGGGAGAAGTGGGGAGGGAAGGGTGAGGGGGTCAGATGAACGGGCTGCTCAACTTGCCACCATCAGTTTGCTGCCCCATTGCCTGATGCCCCACCTGTTCTGTTCAGGTTTTGAGGAGGTGATTTTCGATCCCCTGAATGTCTTTGAAAATTCCCCCCTCTCCCGCACAGCTGCCAGAAGTCCTGTTTTTGCTCAGATTGGGCTGGAGGGAGCCCAGTGCTTGAACACAGAGTGAACACTGGTTGTTCCAGAGGCTGAATAGAAACTCCAGGATGCAGCTTGTCATGTCGGTGTCCCGGCCGCTGCCTTACACGGTCCTAGCTGCGCCAGCTCCGGAAACGTGGGCCCGTGAGCATACGATGAATAATGACTCGCTGGGAGAGGCTGGGTTATGGTACGGGGAAAGTCACTGAAGCCGACAGGTTCTTGCACCCCGGTTACTGCTGTGGTTCAGCCAGGACACTCAGGCAAGAACTTCCAAATCCCAATACACGGAGATGAGCAAGAGGGACGAGGGGTTTCCCAGAGTCGCCTGGAGGGGCCATCAAATATTCTTGCTCTACCCATGGTGCTAGCAGAGGGTTCTCTTGCCTCAGCCCACTTGCCACCATCACTGTCTGGGTAATCAACATGGCAACATGAAGAGGTATCGGTATTGCAACCATCTTGCTCTTCCTCTACTGCTAAATGGAAGGTGGATCCTGACTAGATCCCAAGTAGGTGGGAGAGGGATCCCTGTACAGAAAAGGTTGAGTACCACTGAGCTTCTTTTGGTTATAAGAACTGCTCAACTGTGTGTCATAAGCCCAATACTGCTGACGGGGACCCTCTATTAGCTCAAGTGGTAGGGGCCTGTGCTCACTGAGCTGGAGGAGCTGGGGTCTGTCCCCAGTGTTGCCTTGGAGTTCTGCATGGCTGGGGTTTGCAGCATCATGAAAATGCAGAGTCCCAGGTGGGCACAGTGTTTACAGCATGAAGCAACACTTACGTAAATGAATGGGGTGCATCAAACAAAGCAATTAGAAAAAAATGGGGGGTGCAGAGCACAAGACTGGGGGCCAGGAATCCTTGAATTCTAACACTGACTCGAACACACAGAGAAGGGGAGCACAGGATTGGGGGCTGGAACAGAGAGGGTCAGAGGGACGGGGAGCACAGGCTGAGGGGGGGTTGGATCTCTGAGGGTCGGGGGAGGAGCACAGGATGGGGGGGTGGATCAGTGAGGGTCGGGGGGGAGGAGCACAGGTTGGGGGGGTCGGATTGGTGAGGGTTGGGGGAGGAGCACAGGATGGGGGGGTTGGATCGGTGAGGGTCAGGGGGAGGAGCACAGGCCGGGGGGTCGGATCGGTGAGGGTCAGGGAGAGGAGCACAGGTCGGGGGGTCGGATCGGTGAGGGTCAGCAGGAGGAACACAGGTTGAGGGTTCGGATTGGTGAGGGTCAGCAGGAGGAACACAGGTTGAGGGTTCGGATTGGTGAGCGTCGGGAAGATGAGGGGGTGGATCCGTGAGGGTCAGGGAGGGTCGGGAGCACAGGTGGGGGGGTCAGATCAGTGAGGGTCGGGAGGATGGGAGGGTGGATCGGTGAAAGTCAGGGGAAGTTGGGGACCACAGGCCTGGGGGCTGGATTGGAGAGGGTGGGCAGGACAGGGAGCACAGGCCATGGGGGGCCTGATCGGGGAGGGTCACAGTTCTCCCTGAAATGAATTTGAAATGTTGGTCCGTTTGCCCGCCCCGTGTTGTGGAACACGACTGGGGAAATCTCACACACACAAGAAGCTGGGATTCTCACCCCCTGCACAGGCACATCTCCAGCCTGCGCTACAAGAGAACTCCCCTATAACAGCAATAGTAGATCCTTTATCTTGCCCGTGGGCTGGCACGCTCATTCAGCGACACAAAGCTGGTTCATTACAACACACACACAAGAGCAGCTCTGATCCTCCGATACCCGCTCCTGGCTCACGTACACCTGCTGGGACGTCACACTGTACGTGAACGGGTGACATGTAGCACCGAATTCCCAGCGACCCGAGCACCTCCGCCATCTTCCAGCCGGTCACGTTACAGCTGCTCCCTACCATAGTTATTTCACATGGCAGCAGCTCTGCTCAATATCCCCTTCTGCCCCACTGCCCAGGGGGCTGCTGCCGAGCTGACTGTACACTGGGAACGGTCAGGCCTGACGTTGCCATTTCTATTTAAAGCCCTGAAGTCCCTGGCGCGGTCTGACTGCCTCAGACCCAGCATGAGCCACCGTTAGACGTTTCCTCCTGACCTTGCCGCTGGCCGAGGCAACAGCTGCACCAGGCTAATGCGGCCTGTCCTAGCCCCAGAAAAGGCCACACATCTGTCTGGAGCAGCTGGTTTCCTCTGGGGCAGTAGTTGGTGCGTGTTATGACTACCAGATGTATGTCCAGGTCTCCCCCATCGCTGCAAATTAATATACCCTGTGATCAGTCACTTATACTAGCCACACATCAATGAAGCAACATTACATGGGAGTTTTCATAACATTTTTGACCTCATACGGTGGCGGAATGACGTGACACACTGTGTGGTAGTGCCATGACGCTGGCATGACCCAGGTAGCTGGGGTGTGACACCATGTGACACCAGCGTGATACTGGCATGACCCCAGGTAGCAGGGGTGTGACACCATGTGGCACCGGCGTGATGCTGGCATGACCCCAGGTAGCAGGGGTGTGGGACACCATGTGGCACTGGCATGATGCCAGTGTTAGCCCAGGTGGGGGGGAGGGGGCATGACACCGTGTGGTGTTGGCCTGATGCTGGTGTTACCCAGGGGTCAGCAACGTGTCCGTACACGGACACAAGGGTCCATGGTAAAAATGCTGAGGTCCATGGTAATTTTTCAAAAAAGGGAATGACTCAGTGACATACCCCCCACCCTCACCCCCCAATGCCCATCACTAAGTACGGTCATTTTGTCAAGTGTCCGTCGTGCAACATGGTACCGACCCCTGGTGTTACCCCGTCCCCACATGGCTGAGGCGTGACAAAGCGTGGCCATGGCGTGGTGCTGGCATGACCCCAGGTGGCAAGGGCATGACATGAGGTGGCGTTGGCATGACAACAGGTGGCAGGGGCGTGACACCGGGTGGCGTTGGCATGACAACAGGTGGCAGGGGCGTGACCCCCGTTGGCGCTGATGCCCCCAGCCAGGCGCGCGGCGCAGTCTTTGCCCAGGGGCCGGGCACAAGCGCAGGCCGCGGGAGGGGCGGGGCGGGGCCGAGCCGGCCGGGCGGAGAGCGAGCGCCCTCTGCCGGGCCCACGCCGACGCCGCAGGCACCGCGCTCCCCATGACGAGCGCGGCCTGGCCCCGCTCGCCTCCCGTCGCGGCGGAAGTGCGTAGGGGTCAGGTGACCGGAAGCGTTCGGCGGCGACGGGGCAGGGTGATTCCAGGCAGGCGGGCGAGACCCGGCAACGGAGACAGCGAGCGGCGCGGCCCCGGTGAGTGCGGGCAGAGAACCCGGCCCCGGGGGACAGGCCCCGATACCCACCGCCGCGTGCCCCTGTCACCGCCGGGCCCTTCTCGGGCCCCCGCGTGCGCGGGCAGACGCACGCCTCCGGGCAGCGCGCGCACGGTGCGGGCGGGGCGCGCCCTGCCTCCTGCACGGGCGCCCGGCGCGTGTGCGGCGCTGCTGGTGCTGCTGCTCCCCGTGTGCTGCGCGTGCCCTGGGCCGGGGCGGGCGTGCCTTGCGCGCGCGCACGCTCCCATTGCGCAGGTGCCGCCGCCGCCCGCGTGGGGCCCGTGCGTGTGCACGTCCAGCTGCCCTTGCCGGGCGGTGCACGCGCACGAATGCCCCCCCCCCCCGCCCAGGCCGGGCGCGCAGCCCGGCCGTGAGCTGGCGCTGCCCGTGTGGCAAGGCAGGGCGAGGGGCCCATCGCCTCCCGCGTGTGTCCTTCCTGCCTGGTCGCCGGCTCCCGCTGCCTTCCGCAGGGTGGGCCAGGGGCTCCCGGGGTGACCCCGCCCAGGGCCGGGCCCGAGCGCTTGGACCCAGACTGTTGCCTGCCAGTTCCCTCCGGTGCCTGCCTTGTCGGACGCCAGGGGCAGCAGGCCCCGTATCTAATTCCGCCCTGGTCCCTGGCTCTGAGGTACCCCACGGGCTGTCCCCGCCCCAGGGGCTCTCACTGCACGAGGGGGCAGCTCTGCTGAGCGAAGGTGCCTCTCCCAGCCTTTCCTCCGTCCTCAGCACGCTTTGCAGCGTCAGCCCTGCCCTTAACGAGGGTGCCCAGACAGCAGCTGTGAAAAAACAGGGCAGGGAGTGGGGGGTAATAGGCAAGAATAGGTAATATGTAAGAAAAGCCCCTAAAAACAGGACATCTGGTCACCTTACTCTTAACCAAATCTGAATCCCATGTAAAATGTGCAATTTCACACCGAACTTTAACATACGGGTCCAAATTTCCTATTGTTTGTTGGGAGATAATATCTTCCTTTCCGTTTTTAATTTATGGGGCTAGCATAGTGTATAATACAGGGGTGGGCAAACTTTTTGGCCCGAGGGCCACACTGGGGTGCCAAACTGTATGGAGGGCCGGGTAAGGAAGTCTGTGCCCCCCAAACAGCCTGGCACCTGCTCCCTATCCACCTCCTCCCCCTGACTGCCCCCCTCAGAACCCCCGACCCATCCAACCCCACCCTGCTCCTTGTCCCCTGACCGCCCCCTCCCAGGACCCCCTGCCCCAAACCGCCCTGCCCCGGGATCCCACCCCCTATCTGACTGCCCCCCGACCCCTATCCACCACCCCCCGACAGGCCCCCCGGGACTCCCACAACCTATCCAACCCCACCGACCGCCCCAGAACCTCTGCCCCATCCACCGCTCCCTGTCTCCTGACTGCTCCCCAGGACCCCCTACCCAACCCCCATCACCACCGCCCCCATACCATGCCGCTCAGAGCAGCAGGAGCTTGCAGCCCCACTGCCTGTGCGGCGGCGTAGCTGTGGGGGAGGGGGGACAATGGAGGAGGGGCTGGGGGCTAGCCTCCCCGGCTGGGAGCTCAAGGGCTGGGCAGGATGGTCCCGCGGGCACTGGTATAATACATAACTTACCTGATACATAGCAGTGAGACTGTGATGGGAAATGTACTCCAAGCGGGAATGATACAAAGATTTCTTAATGTTAGTTATCAAGCGTACATTTGTAATTTTTGAGTTTCCAAAAGTGCATTAGATGCTTCAGACTCCCAGAAAGGTACAGTTCCTGTCCCGTAGAACATCTAGTCTGAGGCTCCTGTTCTGCAACTTAATCAGCACAATTGGAACCATTGTCACCCTGCTGCACAAGGGTACACCCATCCAGCTGCACTTGCAGGATTGGAGCCTGTATTAGGCATGACCCACAAAATGAGGGTCAGAAGGAAGGGGCCGAGGAAGGATAAGATAGACAATGTCGTCTCTTGGGACTTCCATAAGACATACATGCATGCAGCTTGAGGGGTCCAGTTATGTTTGCTCTTTAACTTGCTTCTCATACGTGACACAGCAGAAGTGAGTTTCCAGGAGGGATCTGAATGGAGAGAAGAGGGGATGTTGGCCGGCTGTTTACACATGGAGAGAAGCATAGGAAAGAGTACAAAGGTGTGAGCAGCACAAAGGAATAAAGGGGGCATTGAGGCTGGCATGTATCCCTGGTGGTGGGCAGAGGGACCTATAAAAGAAAATACATTTGGAGGAGGAGGAGGAAATGAAGGACACCTCTAGCTTGAAAGTTCATCTAGCACGTAGTTGGGACTTGAAGATGGGAGTAACATAGGTTGAGTGATGAGCAAGAAAGGCTCTAAAGTGTCTTTCCCTCAAGACTTGGCATTTCTTGTCCTCTGTCCCTCTCCTTCCTCTTTCCTTCTCTTCTCCATGTTCTTCTGTTGGCTCTCTGGAGGGCTAGTTCCATGGATTTGAAATCAAGGGACTGATGAATAAACTCTTAGTTCTACATAGTACCTCCCAAAGCACTTCTGATTTGTTTTACAAAGCTTCATACCAAACCATTCTAACAGGATTCTTAGCATGATTCTGATGAGCTCTGTGACCATGGGCACATACTGACTGGTTCTGTGACTCACTTTCCTCTGGGTAAAATGGGGATAACTCTCTCATAGGAAAGTTTTGAAGGTTAGTTCACTACCGGTAGCAAAGTGCTTTGAGATCCTTGGATAGAAGAGCAAAGTAGATAGCACCCCTTGCATCAGTGAACGTGTGCGTTCTGTTAGTGGAATCATTAATATAGAGCACACAGAATAGACCAAAAAATAGACTGCAAAGAAACCTGCGTATCCTGCACTTAAAGTGGTCTGACAGTCAATGACTAGCTTATTTTGGGCCACAAAGCTCACCTAATTCAAGCTCCAGCAGAGTGCTGGAAGAGGAGGTGGTTTCAGAGATGGGTGGGCCTCCACTGAGAAGGTGCTTCCCAGTATACATGCTAACTACTCAGGCTATGCCCTGGGGCCAGATTTTGGGCCTTACACAGATCATATTTCTACCGTTCCAGGCTATCTGTCTGGAGACCTGGGAGGATGGCTCTGTGTCCATTACGGTCAACTCAAGGTTGCCCTGACAACCCTAAGAGCTAAAAATGTTTCTGTTTTTAAACAAAATCTTGGGTTCTGCAGGCATTGATAGGGAAAGCCAGAGAAAAGAGTCCTACTCACTGTTGACAGTGGATTTGCTGGGGCCTGCATTGTGCCAATATGTAATGGCTATTTGCTTTATTTTTATTGTACGTGTACTGGGAGGTGGGGGGGGGGGGTTGTTTGGTTTGTTTTATCAGAGCATCTGATAGATTACAGGGATTGGGTGGCATTCTCACACATAGGATGAGATGTTGCTTTCTGCAGCATTAGCCAAAGGCCCAAGCACAGTGCGTTGCCATGATTCATAGCTGAAGGAACCATTGTGCTCTCGTGTCTGATCTCCTGCATAGCACCGATCTGCTCTTGGGCTACCAAAGGCATGAATTGCTACGAGAAGGCTGGTGTTGGGTTCAGCACTGACATCTAACTTTGTGCTGTGCTGACATGGACAAAGACACCGTTATTGCCCTAACCAATGCAGTTTAGACACAGATAAGGTATTGGACAGAAGTAGCTGCAAATGAGTTTTATCTACCGTTCAATATATTTTTTAAAAATAAATTGTCCTCTTTTCTAGCAATCTTTTCCTTAATTCTTTCTCTTGAATCTTTTTTTTTGCCTGCTTTGATTTCTTGTATGATAATCATTTCCCTTTTTCTTTTGCTTTCTCCTGTGGTCTCGATCTCTTCACCCAAGTTGTTTTTTCACCTTTTCTCACTCTCCTATTCTATACCTCCTCCTGCCACCTCCAAATTGCCATTCTTCCTGGGACAGAAAGCGTGAGTGAGGCACCCTGTGCAACATGGCTAAGAAAAGTAGGATAAGTGATAAAAGTAGAATAAATGAAGCATTGTGAGAGGGCACTACTGGTCTGTTCTTTATTGCTGCTACGCTGGGGAATTCTGCATAAAACTCAGCTAAGCATTTACTAGGCTTTTCTTCTTCTTCTTCTTCTTCTTGTCATGGGTTTGACATGCTTGTCCTCAGACAGGAAGCTCTATTTGTGTGCAGAGTCATAAAGGCATCCATAACAGCTTACCCTCCCTGTGGTCGGAGGCCTTTGTGCAGAGGAGTACAGAAGCTAATACATGTTGCTGTTGTTGTGTCTTCACCGAGCTTTGGCTTCCCTGATTATTTGGCATCGTGGAGTTCCAACACATCTTTCTTCTAAGTAATGAAAGAGAGAGAGTGAGCTTTTAAGGAAGTTGAAAATGCTAGAAGATGGCTGTCTAATACCTCCTCAGGGTGAGCCACACAAGGCGGGGGAAGTATATATTACACATAGCAGTGACCTGGTGCTGTAACTAATCACCATCTGACTCATCCTAAAGAGGCTAAATTGGCTGCTTACCCAGGATGGCTACACTAGATTTTTGTTTTGGCAGTTTTCCCATCGTTGCCTTCCATCTGCAGTAGCAGTGGTGAGAGCACTCATATAGCCAAGGCCCCAGGTGGTGACTAGCGTTTGAAGCACTACGTCATCTAAACCTGCAGAAAACTTCCCCAGGCCTAAAGAATGGAACTCTCTTTGGTATCTTTACAGTTCTTCTAAGTACTGATTTTCAGTGTGTGATAGTGTAACAGCAGCTTGTGACTTTGGAGGGTTTCTCTCGTGCTTTTCATTGCCCTCCATTCATTCTAGGGCTGCTTTTTTTCCCTCCCAGTGTTAACAGTCACTCACAACAGCCATTTACTTTTGTTTTGGTGGTAGGGTGCCAATCCTTCTGGCAGGGTAGTTCCACTCCAGCTTTCATTCTGTGTACCACTTCGTAAGAGAGAGACCCTCTCCTGTATCCACCTCCCATCCCAATACCCCAACCTTACATTACATAGTCTCAGAATACTTCCATCTGTGGAGCAATGCGTATCCTTGGGCCTCATTTTGAGAACTACTAGGGTTCTGGTTGGTGCTTCTTAATAGAATTGAGTCATTTGAAACACAATCTAATGGAATTATTAGAGCTTTGACGATAGTTATAAAAATGTCAAAGGGATGCTGTCAGCTTGAAATCTAATCAGTGTTAAAAATGAGTTAAAAGTACCTTAGGTCCTTTCACAAACTGAAGAAACAGAAATGTTTCCCCTAACCTGAGAGCCATTTTATAAGTTACTTGTAACAGTTGCATTGCCAGTCCTATCAATTCTATAATGCGTCAGGTCTTCCATTGTGCAAAATAACTGGGGTCGTTGATCTTGGGTAGATTTTGCGTGTGGTAGTTTTGGACAGTACACTCAGCTGCTGACTTGCAGGAAAACACCTGATACTCAGTAATTCTTTCTGAACCATGTGGGAAACCAAGTCTCTCTCACCATCTAACTTACTATAGTGTTAAAGGTTATGTTTTTTAAAAATGCATCATGATAGATGGAAGCCACTCATTCTTCATCTGCCCTTTTTTCAGTACCTGGAGACAATTCTGAGCCCAGTAAGTTGTGATCCATGGCTACAATGATAACATGCCGAAGATTTCCAGGCGGAGTTCGCAGCATGGTTGCATTTTCAACTACAACCAAGTGCGGGGCCAAGAAGAGAGTTCCTAGTAGAAAACGAAAGGAGGATGAGAGCCCTGAAGTGAGCAACACCGATGCTAAAGCTGCGGCTTCTATCAGATTGCTGAACCCTCTGGAGTACAGAGTACTTTATAATCCATCAGCCTACACAGGAACCAAAACCGCATCCTATCAGAATGCTGCTAGAAACTGTGAAGATAGTGAAGGGCCACTTGTAAATGAATTCTCCACCATCAGTGCTAAGCAGTTTCAGAATAAGTACAGCATCACCTGTTCTCGAAGTCTATCAAGCACAAAACACACCTTGCTGGATCTGGAGTTCCATAAAACTCTTTCCACACAGGCCAGCTCAGTGCCTCCAGCCACACTGGAGCCCAAGGAAGACAAATTGCTAGATGCTGATGTGGAGGCCTATGACACTAAGGAAGATGCCAGAATGTTTCAGCAGCACAGACCCGAATACCGATCTCTAAGTTATGACAAGTCTGAGACCTTGCAGGTCCTTCCTCTAGAAGAACGTGACTTGATATTACATAAAGTAACTGTACTTAAGAATGGCCTGATCCCAGGAACCATTGTGGAATACTTTTGCAAGCTGAGCTGTTCGCCAGTGCAGCAGCATGTGATGGTGAGATCCAATACTAAGTTTATGATGCTGTGTCGTTATGGAGTTGAAAACATCCAGCTGTTTAGCATCTCAGAACTCACTGGCATTTTAAAGGCCTTTATCCGTTTAGCCATTCCACCAACCCACTCCATGCTGAATGTGTATGAGACTGAATTTTGCCGTAGGGTCTGGGACATGAGCCTGGATCAGCTACTGCTGGTGGCTGACCTGTGGCGCTGCTTGGGACGCAGCGTGCCTCACTATTTACAGATCTCCTTCAGCTATGTTAACTTGCACTGGAAAGACCTCACCTTGCCTCAGCTGGTTCAGCTGATTTATATCATCGGTGAAGGCCGGAGGGTGCCCCAAGATTTAATGCAGAAGTTGGAGACTTTAGTGTTGAAGTATTTGGATTCCTTCAACTTGGAGGAAGTGGGCACCATTTCCTTAGGGTTCTTCAAGTCCAACAGTACCTTTTCTGAGCATGTCATGAGAAAAATTGGAGACAAGGTGTCAGGCCAGATGGCAGACATGAGCAATTATGCTTTAGTGAATGTACTTAAGATGTTCCGCTATACTCATGTCGATCATTTAGAATTCTTGAAGCAACTTGGGAAAGTCGTTCCTCCTCGGATTGGTACTATAGGCATCCAGGGTGTCATGCACATAACTCTTGCTTGTTCAGCCTTGCATTACCTTGATGAAGGGATTATGAATGCAGTAGCCTCTTCGTTGCCTTCCAGGGTGATGTATTGCCGTAGCAAAGATATTGCTAAATTCTTGTGGTCATTCGGATACCTGAATTATGAGCCGCCTAATGCAGAGAGGTTTTACTCCAGCCTCATAGACCAGATGCACAGAAAGCTGCATGAATTTGAGAAGTTCCCAGAACATCTCCTCACCTGTTTGTTGGCTCTGGCATTTTCTGGGCACTTCCTAGATGACCTGATAGATTACGCTCTGAGTGCTGAGTTTATTCAGTTAGCCAGGGAGAGTAAATTTGAGCTTAGAAAGGACCTGTTCACTCTTGATGGCAGTGTAGAGATCGAGTGCCCAGATTACAAAGGTAATCGCCTTACGCCACAGTTTCGGCAAGAGGTTACTGAGATGCTGTGGAATTTTGCGAAGAAGGAAATCTGCGTAAAGCCGGAAGTGACAGAAGCTGTCTCTCTACTTGAGGTAATGTTAGGTGGACCCCAGTATGTCAAAAACCACATGATTTTGCCTCACACTAGATCAGATGATGTGGAGGTCCACTTGGGCACAGACCGAAAGCCATTACCTTTTAACTTAGAAGCTGCCACAAGAGCTAAAGGAGAACTGCAAGACATCGGAGTCCATCTCACAGATAACTTAATGAATCAGCTGCTGAAGGGGAAGCCCAGTGGCAAGTCACTTGGGGGTAGTAAAACTCGGACAGAGACTTGTAGCCAGAAGGAGGCAGTAGAACAGAAGCAGGCTCCACCCATTCGGAATCATTCTGCATTTTCATATGAGGTTCCTCTGACTGAGACCATTTTGAATGCTTTGACCAAATCAAAGACCTCTCCTAAAAATTGTCCCTCCCAGCTAAGGCCTCATCCTGGAGGCGTGAAGCTAGCCATTCAGGTGTCAAACAGGAACCACTATTGCTATGGTTCTAAACAGTTGTTGGGACTGCACAGCTTGAAAAGGAGGCAGCTACAGAAAATGGGATATGTGGTAGTTGAGCTGCCCTTTTGGGAATGGTTTCCTTTGCTCAGACGGACCCATTCAGAGAAGCTGAGCTACCTGCACCACAAAGTGTTTGACTCGGTTCTTTAAGAATCACAGTGTCAGCAAAAAGCTGTTTGACAAATTAATGCTTGAATCAAGTTCTGTAGGGGAATCTGCCTGGCTACAGACAGTGAAATAGCCATACAAATGCTCCTGTCTGTTGTTTCTCATCACTGTTTAAAATGGCCCCTCTCTTAGAGTAACTTACTTTAAGCTTTGGTTGCTGCTTTGCAGGCAGAGCATGCAGGCAGAGACTTGACAACCATGTTAGCAGGTTCGTCCTGCTGCCTCATCTACAGCTGTAAATCCCAAGCTTGTTCAGCTTTGTAAGGAGATCCCAGAATGATTCCATTACAAATAAAATCTCTGGTAACATACTCTTTTATCCACAACACCTTTTCCCTTCAAGCGAGAGCCGGTGGGTTTGGTTGCTCAGTGTGTGAAAACCCTGCCCTCCTTCAGGATGATGTATCAATGCAGTCAGGATGCCTGGAGAAGAATCAGTGAATTCTAAATTGTGCACATGTCGCCTGCTACGGACACCTCTTGCCTATAGGTACCTACCACACCTAGAGCCACTGGTCTGGGTGTCGGGGAAATAGGCTTCCCTGTGCCCTGGCTCCTTCCAGTTCTTCTAGTTTGCAGATGTATGGGAAGGATTCCAGGGCTTCCCCTTTCTTGGGCTCACAGCGAAAGTGAGGGAGCTGGTAAGTGGTATGGGGTTGGGTTGATCGCATGAGTGCTAGAGAGGAGGGGGATAGGTGTGAGGAGGGACTGCGATCTGTTGGCCATTGGTTTCTCATGCATGTGTGCACACACAAAAAGCCTTAGAGGGAACATAGGTCTTGGGTCACTCTCAGTGGAGAGGCATTCACCTTACACAACCCCCAATTACGTTCGTACTAATTAGCCCTGTTGATGGCAGTCTGACTCTCACAGGTAAAGGCTGAACGGCCTAGAAATCCAACTATCTATCTTAAGTGGTTCCTACAAGTCAGGGTTGAATCACAGAGACCAGGCAGTGTGGCAGGAGCTTGTACTGCTGCTGTCTAGCATGTCTTTTCTGTAGATTAAAAGATGGTTTTAGTCGTCGTCCCCTTAGTTGATATACTTATTTGTGTCACATCTAAAATTAGATAGTAAAATCTTTGGGGGCAGGGAATAGGTCTTTGCTCTGTAAAGGTCCTAGCACATTTTGGAGCAGTATGTAAATTATCATCTTGCTCTTATTTTATACCATGTTATATTTCGGATCCCATACTAATAAACCATGCGAGCAGCAGAAACCCTGTGCTGTCGCTTGTGTGTAATTGGTAAAGTTATGTGAGTAAATATGAGGGCTCTTATTTCCACGTGCTGTGATGCAGTGTTGCCCTTTGTACGCGTGCCCCAAATTTTGTGCCCAGAATTGGCCTCTGGCTGGAAGCACAACCACTTCTTTGTTAGTCCCACTTCCTGTCATCAGCTGTTGCGGTCCAACCACCACCGAACCTTTGGTCTCCAGCATTCCATCTGGTTCTCACAGGGCCCAGGTATGATTGAACCTTGCAACATGCTACACAAAATGAGCTTTCAGCCATCCTTATTGCTGTTTCCATGTCTTCCCGCTGACTCAGCAGACATTCTAGGCCTCCGAGTGACCATCGTGGAAGATGTATGAATTTGTGCAGGTGGCGAATGTGTGCTGAGGTGAGTGTCTGTGAGTGTTTGGGGCTTCTGTGCATGCCAGTTGAATTGAGTGGGTGGTTGTGATGACTGGGGCATTGTGCTGGGAGATTTGCATGGGTGGCAGTTTGGGTGCTCAGCTGTGGTAGTTGGACCAAGCAATCCACCATCTCTTCAGTCTGTCTCCTGCAACCAATGAACTGTTGCTTGCAAAGTAGCTGTCCTGTAAAGGTGGTAATTAGCTAAAGTACCTTTGACATCCCAGTGGTCTAGGACTCTTGATATAGCATAGATATGTGCCTTACTGTAGCTGTACACCAAACAGGTGTAATTCATAAAGTCAAAAAGGCTGAGAACTTAAAAATTGGATGGCAGCAGACCATAAATCCCAGCAATAAGAACATAAGGCCACACTGGGTCAGACCAAGATCCATCTAGCCCAGTATCCTGTCTTCCGACAATGGCCAATGCCAGGTGCCCCAGAAGAATGAATAGAACAGGTAATCAAATCCGTCCCCTGTCACCCATTCCCAGCTTCTGGCAAACAGGCTAGGGACACTATCCCTGTCCATCCTGGCTAATACCCATTGATGGACCTGTCCTCCATGAACTTATCTAGTTCTTTTTTGAACCCTGTTAAAGTCTTGGCCTTCACAACATCCTCTGGCAAGAAGTTCCACAGGTTGACTGTGCGTTGTGTGAAAAAATACTTTTTTTTTTTTTTAAATCTGCTGCCTATTAATTTCATTTGGTGACCCTTAGCTCTTGTGTTATGAGAAGGAATAAATAACACTTCCTTATTTACTTTCTCCACACCAGTCATGATATTATAGACCTCTATCATCTCCCCACTTAGTTGTCTTTTTTTCAAGCTGAAAAGTCACAGTCTTATTAATCTCTCCTTATATAGCAGCTGTTCCATACCCCTAATCATTTGTTTTGGCCTTTTCTGAACCTTCTCCAATTCCAATATATCTTTTTTGAGATGGGGTGACCACATCTGCACGCAGTATTCAAGATGTGGGCGTACCATGGATTTATATAGAGGAAATATGATATTTTATATCTTATTATCTATCCCTTTCTTAATGATTCCCAATATTCTGTTAACTTTTTTTACCTTTTTTTTTCCCCCAGAGAACTATCCACAATGACTCCAAGATCTCTTTCTTGAGTGGTAACAGCCAGTTTAGACTCCATCATTTTATATGTGTAGTTGGAATTATGTTTTCCAATGTGCATTACTTTGCATTTATCAACACGTAATTTCATCTGCCATATTGTTGCCCAGTGACCTTGTTTTGAGAGATCCTTTTGTAGCTCTTCTCAGTCTGCCTGGGACTTAACTATCTTGAGTAGTTTTGTATCGGGCAAATTTTGCCACCTCACTGTTTACCCCTTTTTCCAGATCATTTATGAATATGTTAAATAAAATTTACCTCTCTCCGTTCTGAAAACTGACCATTTATTCCTACCCTTCGTTTCCGATCTTTTAACCAGTTACCAATCCATTAAGAGGACCTTCCCTCTTATCCCATGACTGCTTACTTTTCTTAAGAGCCTTTGGTGAGGGACCTTGTCAAAGACTTTCTGAAAATCTAAGTACACTATATCCACTGGATTCCCTTTGTCCACATGCTTGTTAACCCCCTCAAAGAATTCTAGTAGATTGGTGAGGCATGATTTCCCTTTACTAAAACCATGTTGACACTTTCCCAACAAATTAAGTTCATCTATGTGTCTGACAATTTTGTTCTATACTATAGTTTCAGTCAGTTTGCCCGGTACTGAAGTCAGACTTACCAATCTGTAATTGCCAGGATCACCCCTGGAGCCCTTTTTAAAAATTGGCATCACATTAGCTATCCTCCACTCATTTGATACGGAAGCTGATTTAAATGATAGGTAACAGACTACCGTTAGTAGGTCTGCAATTTCACATTTGAGTTTCTTCAGAACTCTTGGGTGAATACCATCTGGTCCTGGTGACTTATTACTGTTTAGTTTATCAGTTTGTTCCAAAATCTCCTCCAATGACACCTCAATCTGGGACAGTTCCTAAGATTTGTCACCTAAAAAGAGTGGCTCAGGTTTGGGAATCTCTCTCACATCCTCAGCCATGAAGACCTATGCAAAGAATTCATTTAGCTTCTCTGCAATGGCCTTATTGTCCTTGAGTGCTCCTTTAGCAGCTTGATCGTCCATTGGCCCCACTGGTTGTTTAGCAGGCTTCTTGCTTCTGATGTACTTAAACATTTTTTTGTTATTACTTTTTGAGTCTCTGACTAGCTGTTCTTCAAATTCTTCCTAATTATATTTTTACACTTCATTTGCCAGAGTTTATGCTCTTTTCTATTTTCCTCACTAGGATTTAGCTTTCACTTTTTAAAGGATGCCTTTTTGCCTCTCACTTCTTTTACTTTCTTGTTTAGCCATGGTGGCTCTTTTTTGGTTCTCTTACTATGTTTTTTAATTTGGGGTATACATTTAAGTTGAGCCTCTATTATGGTGTCTTTAAAAAGTTTCCATGCAGCTTGCAGGGATTTCACTTCTGGTGCTGTACCTTTTAATTTTTGTTTAACTAACTTCCTCATTTTTGTGTAGTCCCCTTTTTTGAAATTAAATGCTACAGTGTGGGGCTTCTGTGGTGTTTTCCCCACCACAGGGATGTGAAATTTAATTATCTTATGGTCACTATTACCAAGCGGTCCAGCTATATTCACCTCGTGGACCAGATCCTGTGCTCCACTTAGGACTAAATCAAGAATTGCCTCTCCTCTTGTGGGTTCCAGGACTAGCTGCTTCAAGAAGCAGTCATTTAAGGTGTCAAGAAACTTTATCTCTGAATCCCGTCCTGAGGTGACGTACCCAGTCAATATGGGGATAGTTGATATTCCCCTTTATTATTGAGTTTTTTATTTTGATAGCCTCTCTAACCTCCCTGAGCATTTCACAGTCTCTGTCACCATCCTGGTCAGACGATCAGTAATATATCCCTACTGCTATATTCTTCTTGTTAGAGCTTGGAATTACTATCCATACAGATTCTGTGGTATACTTTGGTTCATTGAAGGTTTTTACTTCATTTGATTCTACTCTTTCTTTCACATGATGATTGAATGATTGAAACTGGTGATATTCTGAACAAAAAGAGCTCTCAGCTATGGTTGTAGGGGATTCCATCATTTCACACTGACTCATCAGACATCCTAGGCTTCAGCAGGACAATCCTGCAATATTATATAATCTTAAATATATTTCAGTGGAGTAGAGGCAGTAGATCCTACTGTGATATTACACACACAAACAAATGTCAGAATTATGGTTGCCTGTGCAACCCATTCCCTCCCCCCAAAGTGCAATCCTTTCTGCACCATCCCCTCCAACCTTACCATGTCCCAATGTCTTCACCCAGCTAGTCCCAGTCTCCACTCCTCAGGCCCAGCAAGTCCCTAGTCTCACCCCTCTGGACTCTTCCTCCCAGTCTCCTTGCTCAGCCATTCCCAGTTCTCCCTCCGCACCAGGCTCCTCCTCTGATTATTTTCTGTCCCTCATGCTGCCCATGTTCCCCGTCCCCACTGGATCCCTGTTTCAATTTCCCTCCATGGCCTCATTCCAATCTCAGTGTTCACTTGTCTCCTTGTCCTAGATTTTTTGTGCAGCCAAACCCAGTTCTTATCTGACTCCTCATCAGATCTGTCTCCCCTCCCCTCAACCCCACTGGTTCTCAGCCTCTCTCTTGTCCAGCTAGTCCCTGTCTCCTCCCACCTCCTCATCCAATCCCAGTCTCCCCCCACCTACTAGCTCCTTATCATCCCCCCCACTGCCACACACACACACACATTCAGTTTCTTTCCCAGTTTCTTTGCCTAGCTAATTCCAGTCTTCCCTCCCCCCACCCCATTGCCAGTCTCCAATCCAAGCCTTCTCCTCCCATCACATCCCAACATGCTCCTTGCTCCAATCTACTCGCTCTTGTCCCCTCTGCATTTGAATCAAGTAACCTCCTTCGTCAGGTTCCCTGGGCCCAACAGAGAGAGCCCTGAGAGCACAGGAGAGAGTCTTCCTGCTCTCAGTTCAGGTGCTTGGATCCAACATAGTCCACAGCAGCCCAGAGCTGCAATAGCAGGGAATGTCCTGTCCATCTCTGTGCTGGAGCACGCCCAGTGTGGAGGAATGTTTGTGGAATTTAGCTGCTAAAATAGAGTCTGTATTGAGCATGTGTGAACTTAAGTTTTTTTGAAAGGCTTTAATTTGGCTACATTTGGGCAGATTTTCACAAGAACAGCAAAAAGCACATCCCTGGCCCAAAGGCCACTCCCCTGCCAAACTTCGAGTCCCTGGCTCCAAAGCATGGGGGTACTAGAGCTTTTCAAAGAAAACATAGCCATTAACATGTGCAAATCGTAGTTTTTCCCAGTCTTGCTCTCAGAAACAGCTGAACTGTTCCAGCTGAAATTTAAAACACAATATTCAAGCCTGAAGCAGACACCCAGTATGGAAAACCAAATGATTAAAGTTGGACAAAGTTATAAGCAACTGAGAAAAAGATCTTATGACACAAAATGATGGGCAACCTTAACAGCAAGTGATATTACCAGCCCCACCTATCACTACTTTGGGGTTTGAAAGGATTGGTGGGGGTGTGGTTCCCCCCCTCATCCTACTTCTGTTGTAATTTTTCCCACTCCTCAGTGGAGGTATAGTTCACCCTTTGCATACAGAAGATACAGTGCCTGCTAACAGGCCTGAGAAGCTTATTGATACCCTATTGAGCTGAATAACATTTATCTCAAATAGTAGCACCATTTATTTTAAATCTCTCGTGTTTCAGCTCAAAGGAAATCAGTCCTTAAACTGAGCAGAATATGAGCTGCCCATTGACCAAAACGCACACAGCTCTATCCAGTCACTTACCTCACAGTGGATTGCCCCTCAACCAGAATATTCCTTACACCTCTCAATAAGGGAAGAGAAGATTAAGCGACATCTCACACGTGTCTGTTGCTGTGAGCTGTGCACTTTTTGGTGCCACGCCCCCTTTTCAAAATTACTATGAAGTGTACTTTGTTCTTCAGTCAGAAATCACTCCAGTGGAAACAGTTATTCTGTGGTCACCTACGTGAGTTGTACAACATTCTGTCCATGTGGCTAAAAGCTTAGTAGAATTCAAAAAAAGCCTACGCACTTACACTGTACTAGGGGTGTTGTCAATGGACAGGCTAAAACAGCGTTTTTCAAAGTTCGGGTCGCCACCCCGTACTGGGTCACGGCATGACAGGCACTAGGTCACTCTGGGCAGCACCGCCGACTAGGGTGTTAAAAGTCCCGTCGGTGATGCTGCCCAGCTAAGGCAGGCTAGTGCCTACCTGCTCCGACACCGCGCTGCGCCCCGGAAGCAGCCAGCAGCGGGTGCAGCTTCTCGGCGGGGGGGCCACGGGGCTCCCTGAGCACGGGCTCTGCACTCGGCCAACGGGAGCTGGGGGGCGGGACGGGACGGTGCCTGCGGGCGAGAGCCACGCAGAGCCGCTTGCATGCCTGCGCCTAGGAGCCGGACCTGCTGCTGGCTGCTTCTGGGGTGCAGCGCGGTCCACAGTGTCAGGACAGGCGGGAAGCCTGCCTCTACACCCTGGCTGCACTGCTAACCGGGAGCCGCCAGAGGTAAGTCCGTGCCCCAACCCCATGTCCTAATCTCCAGCCCTGAGCCTCCTCCCCCCCCCCCCAGCTGGAACCCCTTCCTGCACCCCAAACCCCTCATCCCTGGCCCCACCCCAGAGCCTGCACTTCCAGCCCAGAGCCCTGACCCCCTCCTGCACCACAACCCCCTGCCCCCACCCAGAGACCCCTCCCACACCCTGAACCCATCATTCCCAGCTGCAGCCCTCGCCCCAACCCTCAGCCCCAGCCCTGAGCCCCTCCCACACCTCAAACCCCTCAGCCCCAGCTCCGTTGGGTCGTGGGCATCAACAATTTTCTTCAGCTGGGCCCCAGGAAAAAAAAATTGGGAAAACCACTGGGCCAAAACATATTTTGAATGGATTTAAACCTAGGATGGAAGCTAGCAGGAAAGTGCCTGGGGTTAGGAAGAAACTTCCCTTATGAGCAGGCTATCACGTAATTCTGCACTATGGAATGACTTGTGCCTTCCTCTCAATTATGTAGTGCTAGTCCCTGCCAGAGATGGGTTGCTGAACGGGGTGGGCCAAAAGTTCCATAGGATCTTTCATGATCAGGAATGGACAGATGTACACAGAGTTCTACTTTTCGAGAGATGGTATTTCCAGCAGCAAGCCTGGCACTGCTATAGATTGCAGACCTTGCACTTTTTAACCTAAATAGAGACTTGAAAATGCCTCTCTGTTTATCTTACGTGAAATTGACATTTATTATATGTGAGCACACTGGTCTCCTTTTAACAAACACAGCCTGATCCACCAAAAACTATCAGACAGGCATTTGTAACATAAGCTTCAAACTCACTCTTTCATGGGTGACTTGAGATATTTTTTACGTTGAATTTGGACTTTAGCGCCAATGTCACCATTTATCTGTATTCTGACATCTGCACTTAATCAGTGTTCAGGCTGTGTTATGCTTGTACGTTTACTAGACAGGTATAAGAAGCATTACACACTGACCTGATTTCAGTTCATTTTATAATCCCATTGTACACCTAAAAGCGCTTGCAAAAATCCAGTTAGGCTGAACAAATACCCTCAATTGGAAATCATTTAAAGGGCTCCTTTTTCTTGATAGAATTTGCAAGTATGTGGTTATAAGATTGCTCCAAGCAATGAGGTTTACACCCACATTAAGAGGTTAAAATTCTTACTTTTAAAAAGAATTGTGTCTAACCAGTTTGTTTAGTTCTTTGAATGCAAAAGGTTGTGTGTTCTCCTGGCTTCCTTTTCTGAACATGTTTGAAAGAGTTGACTTGATCAGTGCTCAGAATTTTGTTGATCTCCCTAAAACACCAAGACAGGTTTCAGAGTAGCAGCCGTGTTAGTCTGTATCCGCAAAAAGAAAAGGAGTACTTGTGGCACCTTAGAGACTAACCCATTTATTTGAGCATAAGCTTTCGTGAGCTACAGCTCGATGCATCCGATGAAGTGGGCTGTAGGTCACGAAAGCTTATGCTCAAATAAATTTGTTAGTGTCTAAGGTGCCACGAGTACTCCTTTCCTAAAGCACCAAGTGATCTGTTGGATAACAGAGAGCGGCTGTTAAATAATGGTTATTTATTTTGCATTCAAGAGTAACTTTCATCTGAGGATTTCAGAGCATTTAGAAACATTTATCCTTGCAACCACTGTGCATTGTTACTTATTTACATTACAGTAACAGCTAGATTCCTTGGTTGAGATCTCACATCCTATTGTGCTAGACCTTTTACTACCAGACAGTTTATGCCCCCCGGCTTGCTTGCTTACAACCTAAATAGACAAGACAGGCACAGGATGGAAGAGGAAACAAGGACAAAGATGTAAAATGATTTGCTCAAGGTCACGCAGCAAGTTGATGGCAGAGACGAGAATAGGCCTTCTGACTCCTAGATCAGTGCCCTAGCCGTCTAGGAGCATAGTGTAAGCTATGGCACAGAGTGGTTAAGTGATTTGTCTAAGGTCTTAGTGGGGAAGATTTGCAAAGACACAAAGGGGAATTAGGCTGCTGAGAGTTAGGCATCTTTTGAAAAACTTCTTCAGGTTGAATGGATGGCAGGGCAGGGACTAAGTCCCTACCAAACCCTTCCTCTCTAGAGCACGCTCCCCTTTGATAAGGCTTGCATCTAATCACTGGTTTATGTACAAATTAGAATTTTCATAAAAACATTCATTCCCTAGGCTTCCTTCTCAGATATTTTTCTCCTTTGAATCGTGAATGATTTTAACTTGATCTTGCATCTTAACCCAGAATCACCTATGACACGCTCACTTGGGTTTCTCTTGAGTTGCTAAAAGCCTCGCCCACTTGAATTTGAACTGCATTTTGTGAGCAGTCAGACTTGCGATTCACCTGTGACTCAGGAACCGTTTACACAAGAGCCTCCTATTTTCCACTGTTCACTAACATGTATGTTTTGCTTTTGCCTTTAGTTTTACTAGCTGACTCTGATGCTTGGAAGTTGAGTCCTCAAACTGCAAAGATGGTAATAAACATCTGCCTCCCACAGTTCAAGCCAAGAATTCACTGCAACAAGGTAAAAATAAAAAAGCATTGTGTTTTCTGCGGCTTAAGGCATAGGGTCGGCTCTGGTATCCCTTGGTTAGGTGGAGAGAATAAGCAGTCCTTGTCTCTGCTGGACAGAGTAGACAAAGGAGTGCTCATTCATTACATCAATTGTGTCTGAGATAATGTTTGCATAAGAGCATTCTCAGATGCTCATGCAAATCTTTCTAAGAGAAAGCAACCAATTTCACTCTGTGGTGAAATCCCCCAGAAAACACCTGAGCAGTGTCTGTTGGAATTATCTCCGTGTAATGTGCAGAGAGATGCTCTTGTGGCATCACACTTAAAGGGCCATGGTCAGGTAGGTTACAGCGAAAACAACAGGATTTTTTAATTTTGCAAAACTGGGTGGAATTGCTTGGGGGCGGGTGTTGACAATTTATTTTTAATTTATAACATTTTTTTGTGAAAGCCCCTCAAGTCTTCAAGACTCATCTTCAAAGCTAACCAGTCTTATTGCAAAGAATTGGGGCAGTGTGGTATAATGGTGAGTTAGGACTCATGGGTTCTTTTTCTGCATCTGGTAATTTGGGGGTATTGGGTACCTGCAACTCCTGTTGACTTCGTTTAGAGTTATGGGTGCTCATCACTGCTAAAAATCAGTGCCAAGGTATTTCAGGTTGGGCCTCCAGTTAGGAGGTCACTCTGAAAAATTTGGCCCTTTATCCTTTCTCTGCTTCAGTTAACCTCTCTGTAAAATTGGTGTTATAACACTGTTACACCTCATAGGGGAGTTCTGAGGGTTAATTAGTTATGAGATCTTCAGATGAAAGGTGGTAGGTAATGTTTTCATTATTCAAGTGCTTACATAGTCAACGTTTTAATATAGACAGATACCTTTTTCTCTTTGCCTTAGAGATTACCTAGTTCTTAATTCAAAGCCTATTTTGAATGGCAAGGCCCCCCCAAACTGCATCTCAGAAACAATAGAGAACCTGGGTTTTGTCTTGTGAAAAACGCAGCATTTATTTACACAGTATTTAAAACCCTTCCTAGACGTGGTTGATTACATTGCTGGTCTGTACAAGCAAGGTGACTGCAATTAAGTGAGTGAAGTTGCCTGCTCTTACATCAGTGCTGAATTTAGCCTCTCCTCCATATTTTAGTCTAGAATGAATTTATGGCAAAATCCTTTACAATAAATGTTTTCAATTAAATTCTCATTTCCTTAAAGCTGCACTGTCATAATTGGTGAATGCTTCTAACGTCTTGAGCAACACTATTGTACCAAATGGGTTTGCAGAGCCCAGCACCCCTAGACTAACAACTCAGGAACACACATGCCCTGGGGAAGACAATCAAGAGCGCACAGTTTATCCTTTAAGTTTTGTTATTCGCAGTTGATCATTTAATGCCTCAAAAATTCTGTAAAAGTGGTTGCAAACTCACTTTCCTCTTTTGGGTCAAATCAAGCCCAGTATCCTCTCATTTCTCTTTAAACACAGATTTCTGCTGATGGTTATGAAGTTGAAAACCTCATCTCTGAAGACCTTGCAAAGAGAAACCGGGGCTTTCGCAGTGAATATTTCATCAAGCCCCCAGTCCATGTTACTCTCTCCTTTCCCTTCAACATAGAAATCTGCAGGATTAACATAGACATCTCATCGGGCGGGTATCAGAATTTCACGGGGCTGGACATTTACACGTCTACCTCATTGAACAAAAGCTCTTGGAACAGCCCCGAGTCTCAGTTCTCAGGTCTGGCTGGTCAGCCTGTGTCGGACAAAGACGTTTTCACACTAGTGGGTAAAGCCATTCTAAAAAATCAAAGCAAAGTGACGTTCAGCCATAGGGGCTTCAAGCCAAGGCCTCCTTTCCATCAGATGGAAGCTGTCTTCTACCCTGGTTCTGCATCTCAAGACCTATGGAATAAAGGCCCTGCCTCACTGAGCAATGTATCGCACTTAAAAATTTGCATCTCCCACGTAGCGGGAGGTGGCCTCCCTTGCATTAAAAGACTGGAGGTTTGGGGACAGCCAGCTAAGTCATGCCCGCAGGAAGTGATGGACAGCGTGTTCCAAGTGGCCTCTGCGTGCCTGGCTCAGGGCTTGGGCATCCAGAGTGCCGGTTTCATGTTCCCAATGGAGAGCGAGTGTGTGCCCTTAAGCAACTCCGACTGCGAACAGCAGAGTCTCCAGAAGCTGGTCGATGTTGTTCAGGATATCCCTGAAGAGTTCTTGGACCCCATCACTCTGGAGATAATGCCCTTCCCAATGCTGCTGCCATCTGGCAAGGTGATCGACCAGAGCACTCTGGATAAATGCAACCGGAGTGAGGCTTCCTGGGGTCGGGTGCCCAGCGATCCTTTCACTGGGGTTGCCTTTAGCCAACACTCGCAGCCCCTCCCTCACCCCTCTCTAAAGGCGAGGATAGACCACTTCCTATTACAGCACAGCATCCCGGGCACCAACCTCCTCGGGAGGGCTCAGGTCTTAGGGATGGTCACACCTTCTTCCCTAACCATGTCTTCTCTGAAAAGGAAAATGGACTGTATGGAGCAAAGCCCTGATGACAGCAACCACGTAGAACCCTCTTATTTTTCTACCACAAACTTACTAGCCATGTCTACCTCCGAGAGCGGTGCTAAAAAAATGAAAACGGAGAGTGACTCGCCTTTGGCCCAAATGGACTGCTCGACAGGTACTCGCCTCCCTAATTCTCACTGTTTCTTCACCTTGCTGATCTCCCAGGACCAGAGTCCCACACGCCATCCCAAATGTGGTTTTACTTAATCCTCGCATCTCCTGCAGATTCTCACACCAAAACCTAGGGGCGCTTTTTGAGGCTGTTGTCTTTTGCTCCTGCCAAACATTATGGAAATGGTTTTAGCGTGTCATTCATATCGGACTTTCCCCTTTCCTCTACCCAGCACATTCTTTCTTTCATAGCCAGATTTTACTTGTTTTGTTTTGTTTTTCAGTCCATGACCTCATTGTTCTGCCTGTGATCAATCTACACCATTTTATTTGCCCATAATTGGTTCAGATCACTTAATTTTTCCGTTAGTATTTATTTCCTTTGTCCCTATCATTTTCAGTTCATTGACAAATTTTGCTCTACTGGAAAATCATCTCTTGCAGCCTGTGCAAAAAAATTATCATGGGGATTTTACTAGCCCAGGCACGCAGCGTGCTGGCCCATCGTCCCCATAATGGGGGAAAACTCTCAAATATCTTCCCTGCGCCGAATGAACTGGTTTGTAGAATCATGTGTGGGCTGCTCACACAGGTCACGGCAATCACAAATGTGCTCTACTGACCCTTCTGCTGCTTACATTCCTAACCGTTCTCCCCCAAGTGGCATTTACTTAACACAGCACAGCTCGAGTAGCACTTGTCACATCCCAGTCAGTAACACTAAATGCTTGTGTTGATGGATGTCCCTGCCAAGGGAGCGTAAAGCCTTAAAACCAATGGCTAGCAGAAAGAGCAAGTGTGTGTGTGTGTGTGTGTGTGTCCAATCAGAGTGAAGTTCTAGAGGCCAAGGGACAGCGCTTGAAAGGCTGGAGGGGAAGGTACTACCCATGGACTGGGGATGATTAAGGCAGAGAGGACGTTTCCAAAGGAGAAGCCTTTACAGTTGCTAAAAATGGACTGTAGCAAGTGTCCAGGGGGGGAGGGCCGTTTGACACTGGTATCGCCCCCCTCAGTATTGGCCGCTTTCATGCTCTGTTAGAAAAATGTCTGTGAGCAGAGCCATTGGGCATGAGCTCATCATCGTGAATCATTTGCCAGCTGTCATGTCACCAACTATGGGCCCAGTCTTGCACCCCTGGGTCGGTGAGCAGTCCCACTGATCATCCAAGGCTTTAACACGCCGTTTAGGTCCCTTCTGTGCTACAAGCTGTCATTGTCAACCAAGCCAGGAGATAGCCATGTTGTAAGTTGGTTCTCTGGCTGGGTTGCACTTGCTGTAATGTAGGCAGCCTCTCGGGCTCCCCGTCGCTGTAAAGTTGGGCGTGGGGTGCTGGATAGCAATCGTGGATTGACGGCACACTCAAGCTTTTTGACTGCTGAGCCAGTTACACTGGTTGGAGAGGAAGGATGGCTTTGTGGTTAAAGCACAAGACAAATGTATCTGCTCCTCCAGAATGGGACCTACTGCTCCTGCTTTTTCATTCTCTTAACAAGTAGCGCGTTCAGTCTCTGTCCTATAACGATCAGCTTAGCACAAGGGGGATGATAGGCCTGCTGTCTCCAGGCATGTTCGGTCATGTAAAGCATTTTTCTTGGCATATTTATTTCCTTCCTCATTTGTGCAGAAATACCTAGAATGTATTGAACTCTGGCTTTACTCCAGAACACACACAGCCCTTTATATGCATGCGTTTCCATTTTGCTCTGCATCTTTCTTATCAGTTGTGTGGCATAATTATAGTTACTGCATTATTTAATAACATCACAGATAAAGAGAGGTAAATGAAGTTGAATAACCAAGGGAGAAGAGACTACTTGGGCATGGGTAACTTGAAGAGAAGTGGAGAGCCACGGAAGCAGTGAAGTTTAGGGAATCTGGCCCACATACAGCACATGAGTGTGTTGAACACAGAAGGATTGTCTCCCTGAAGAGCTGAGTTGAATTTTCTTGAATACATTCTGCAAAGGCTTAATGTAAACCAAATAGGATTTGGGCTGAAGGTGGCATGGAGAACGTTCGTCCACAGTAGGTACATGAAAATGTCAAAGGTGGGCTGAAGCCGCACTGTTCAGATCTGAACTCTCCCCGTCTCCCAAACAGCATTTCCTTTCCTTTAAACATTCCCCATCGGTGTTAGAAACCAAACCCATGGCACTGAGCTAGAGCCTACAGACCGGAAAGTGAAACTGAACAGTCTAGCGTCAGCTGGCCAAGCTGAGCGAAATGCAGAAGTAAAGAAAGGGTGATTGGGATTTTCAAAAGGGCCCAAAGGAATTAGGTGCTTGAATGCCATTGAAGTGCAGGCTTTAAGCAGGCACATAAGCATTTGCAAGATCGGGGCCTAAACTTCAATGGCATTCAGGCACCTAACTCCCTTAGTCCTCTTTTTAAGTCCCAAGCAATAAAAGCGTAGCATGTCTATTGGGCTTGTCTTCCATAGATCTCAAAGCACTTTACCCAGCTGGGCAAAGTATCAGTATCCCAACTTCACAGGTGGGGAAGCCGAGGCACGAAGAGTTAGAGTGATGGGGCCAGTCCATCACAGTGAATCAGTGGCAGAGTCAGAACTGAGCTCTCCTGGCTGCATACTCACCCACCGCATGACATGGGAAAAAGTAAAATGAGAGTTGAAAAGTCCTTTTGCGTGTCTCAGTCCGGGCCTTTCACTGGGCCATAGCAGTGACCACATGGGATGTTAGTGCACGGCTGCGCTGTAGATTCACACGCTGGCCTGTCGTGTGTTAACTCAGCCCTAAGACACTGTTTTGAAGAGAAATAAAAAGGCTTTTGTCTTATGTTCAGACCATCCCTTCAAAATTAAGAATGTGTTTAGTAGCAAAGCAGCTTTTATTTTGTCCCTTGATGCCTCCCCCCCGCAAAACCCGGCTATTTCTAGATCTCATGCCTTTCTCTGCAGGTCCAGTCTCTCATGAACAGAAGCTGTCCGAAAGCTTGGACATTGCCTTGACCTCTGCACTCAGCTCTAGGCCATCATTTACAGCTAGGTTGGTAAAAGGCCAGCAGCAGCCGCATAGCGAGGGGGGCTGCAGCAGTTCGTGGAATGCAAATGCCTCAGCTGGTAAGCAGCAAACCGATTGGTTTCACTTTTGGCATTCAGAAGCGCAATGGTAGGCTGTAGAATTTGTATTAATATAATTTAATAAGGACTCCCACAGGTTGGACTGTGCATTTTTTTCCCTTCTTTTGACATAGCGTAGTTCGTAAATCTACCCAAAGTGTCTCCTAAGAAGCCTTACTTAGCAATAACCATCTGAGTACCTCCAAGTCTTTAATGCTTTGTTCTCCCAACTCCCTGGCAAAGCACAGCTGTACTATTATCCCCATTATACAGATGGGGAACCAAGGCACAGAGAGACTATGTGATCTGCCCAAGGTCACACAGGAAGTCTGTGCCAGAGCAGAGAATTGAACCTGAATCTCAGGGCAGCGCTCTGACCACTAGACCATCCTTCCTCATCCGCTGCGTGAAGCTGTTGCCCATTTTCTGTGTCAGAAATCAGATGCTAGACGCTAACTTGTGCCATCGGAGGAGACGGGGGACCACGTGCAGTTCCCATAGTGTATGCAGGTTTCTGAGCTGCTTTCACTAGCAGTGTGTTCTATTGTTGAGCTATCACCATTGAGATGGAATCTGAATAGCCCGCTCTAGGCATTATGGGCACAAAAAGCAAAGTGGTATTTAAGGAAATACGTTAAGTTCTTCATACAGTGGAGTATGATACCCGTGCAGATGTCTGACAGAGACCGAGTTCAGTACTCAAATGCCAGTGTTTGAAAAGGGGTGATTTTTAGCCTAGACAAAAGCAAGAATTCTTTTGCTAGCTTTCATCCTCAATAAAATTCTGGTGGTACCAAACTTCACCTTGATCTAGTCTTCCCAAGCAGAAATGCTAGGAAGCAAGAGGAATATCCTTGGAGTTTTGGCATGGTAGCTTGTTATAAGGAAAACAGGGCCCATTCCCAAGATAATGTGAGCGCTTGCAGCTCTAGCTGCTTGTAGGTGCACCTCACCTCAGAATCGGGTTGATAGCCTCCATCTAACGTCTTGTGCCAGAGTTTCAGGCGTGGAATAGGTACCATGCTGCCACGGTTGCTGTAGGATCAGCTGACTTGCATTAACATTGACAAAACTTTCTTCTTTCAACTTTCCAGAGCACAGTAGCCGGCCGGTTCAAGGATGCGCTTCCTGTAATAGAACGTTTTCTTCTTATTTCAAAACGGAGCCTGTTTACCAGCTTCCCTGCGGCCACCTCCTGTGTCGTCCTTGCTTAGCTGAAAAGCAGACGTCCTTAACGATACTGTGCATGAATTGTAAAAGGTCAGTCTCCGCTCATGATGTGCTGAGGGTCCACTTTTAACTTCTTGCGTGCTGCTATTGAAATGGCTGGCTGAAAGGCCCCAGGGAGAGCTGGAGCCGCTGCTGTTCTACTTCCCTGTATTGAATAGTACAAGGGCGTGGTCCTTTAAAGAGCTTGCCAGATGAGTGCACATAATTCCGAAGAGGACTTTGTCTTCTTATGCTTACAAAGTAGCGGGGAGGTTAGAGCATCGCCCCAGAGCAAAGCGTTACAAGGATAATAAAGCCATACGCTTCTTTAACAAGGAAAATGTATTTATATGAAACTGACATCCATCCAATCACGCACCATCACTTCACCATTCCACCGGCTCAGTGGTTAGCATAGGTGCCTTTTGAACTGTGAGTTTAGCTTCCCTGTCACTTAAAACCATTTCAATATTTGACAAGTAGCCATTCAGTCCTGGGCCACATGAAGTCCTTGTGATTGAATTCATGCAAGCTACCTGACTTCTCCCCTTTCCTGCCCCCACTCCCTGCAATTTTCCAGCGGTGCTAAGAGCACACAGGTCCCCTGTTATGAAGACCAGTAAGTAATGGAAAGAGGAGCTGGAATTAGTGCGTAAGTAACTCTGATGATGATCTCATTCTGCTCATATGAACTGTAGAGAAGCCATTGCATTACACACAATGTCACTCTGTTTGTCATGTGACAGGACCGGCTCCCGTCTGGCTGATAGACATTTACGCCTTAATAAAATTATGGTTAAAGTCAGTTACTTTTTTCTGCCTTGTAATTGGTCTCTTTGTGAGTCTTCCTAATGATCTCGCCTTTTGAGTTTCTTTTCAGAGCTCAGTCTAAAAGTGAAGGAAAAAAACAAGTTGATACAAAGGAACATTCTTCCCAGAGCCTTATATTTTCAAGGGGTGATCATAGTAACCTACTCTGCAGTCTATACAGACTTTAAAAATTGAAATTCAGATATGTAAATCCATGGGGCTGCAGTTTACAGGTATCTGCTGAGAAAAGGGATTCAGGAAAATTACTCAGATACCCTTTGTCACCTGCATAGCCTGGCTATGTTGGGAACAAGTGGCTATTGGAGGGTTTTGCTAATATTACTCCTACGGGAATTCTGCACCAAAAAATTAAAAATTCTGCACACACTATTTTAAAATTCTGCACGTAACA
The DNA here is from genome assembly GCF_965152275.1 of Natator depressus. NCBI lineage: Eukaryota > Metazoa > Chordata > Testudines > Cheloniidae > Natator > Natator depressus. The sequence continues at coordinate 133,500,776 of NC_134237.1, read as the reverse complement.
CAATATAATCACACCAGTTTCAATTTTGGTAATTTTGTTCCAAAATAGCTATCAGCAAATATGTCTGTAACTATACAGCCCAAAAAAAAAAAAGATTTCAGGAAATGTATTTTGATAAATAGATTCCGTACTAGGCATATTAATACAGAACTCTGAGTAATAATTCATTTAAACTACATAACAGAAAAGTCACGATAACTATTCAGCATTTCCTAAACCTAAACACTTGAAAATTAACTTACAAATACTTGGTAACCAGTACCCTGAATTTCAATTATAATCCTGGATTTTCATTTAAATTACATTACAGAAGACCAAACAGCAAAACGACATTAAAGTAGAATGTTGTTTTAAATTGCTCATTTTAATCACTATCGAACAAAACTGTACTGAAAATTCTCAGTTCTTCCTGCAAAAGATGATGCCCACAAAGCGTGGTAGCGCACTTTACATGAAGTGCTGCACACGTTATCGATCTGATGAAGGCATGAACTCTAGGTGGGCAGTCCCCTGCACACCCGTGGATCCTCACTGCAGGATCAAGGTATAAGTTACCCTAAAAAAGGAGAGATGGGAAGGAAGGCAGAGAGCAGATTAGTCAGTTGAGAGAATGCATTAGCTGAGTGGGATCTGTCCCCAGTCTCTTCCCAGGGAGAAGTGAGGGTGCTCCCTGCTTCTCTGGGGGCAAACAGACCCCAAGACCCATTTAGCTGCACTTAGCCCCACACTCTTCTTCAGCTCCACCTCCATCATGATCCTTGCCCCAGTGACTGTTCTCCCTCAGCTGCTCCTCCCATACTGACTGCTTGCTCCCTCCCTCAGGGCACAACCCTATGCCCTCATCTCTCCGTTCTCCTGGAGATTGTCTGTCTCTCTCTCTCACACCCGCCCACCCACATCCCTGGGGGCTCTGTGCTCCCTCTGTTCACCACAACCGCTGGGCACCCCTGTGCTCCCCCCCGACTGACCCCTTCCTTGCCTGCCCCACCCCTAGAGGCTTTTGTGCAACAGAGGAAACTGACCACTGCAGCTGGAGAACCCTGACTCCTGGAGAAGGGGACCTGCCTGTGCAGTGTTGCAGGTAAGCGCCCGGCCTGGGCCTGGGGTGTACACCGCAAGCAGACCCCGGTGCAAAACCCAGGGGGCAGCAGGTGACCCCCACCCTCCCTAAATGACTCCCCTGGCCAAGGCTCCCTGCAATTTCCCCATAGCTTCTTGTATCAGCCCCACGCCTCTGCAGGGCACGTGCAGTGACGACGGCAAGGGGCGCACACTGGGGCTGCTTCCCAGTGGGGAGCGCAGGCCACTGGCTGCATGGAGATGGGGGATCACCCAGTAGCCTCCCCTTACCTCTGAACACAGGCTTGGCAGCAAGGCTGAACCCAACCCTGACAGCACAAGGGCCAGGCCTGCCCCTCCACACTGGTCACACCCCACACCCGAACCAACATGCCCACTCAGGACCACTGCTGGGGAGGGGCACATAACCCCTCTCTTGGTGTCCCTTTGCTTCCCTGTCAGAATCTCTTATTCTGAGGGGAAACAAAAAATCTGCAGGAGATACTAATTCTGCACATGCGCAGTGGTGCAGAATTCTCCCAGGAGTACAATATACATACTTTGATACTGCCACTCGATTGTCATGGTCAGAGTCGACTTCCCTGGCTCATTTCCTGTGCCCCTTTTTTAGGGTAGTACAGCTTTAAGATGGATCAAGTCAAGCAGTGTGTAACCCCTTTGTATACCTTACAAGCAGCATCCTTACTGAGTAATCCTGAGGTACATCTACACTGGAGCTCCATTTGCTGAGGGTTGTCAGACCAACGTAATGGTGATGTGAAACTGTTCTCACATCACCATTAAACTAGTCTGACTCCTGGTTTGAACTGATGTGAGATCCGAATCGAGCTCCATATGGATCAGCAAATAATACATAATCTGTTGTAGCGGGACTTCTGGACTCTACTGTAAATAATAAATTATTGGAAAATAAAATATGCAAATTCAGTAAATTCAGAGGCAACAAACACCCCATTAGGTCTGCCAGGCAGGAACAGGTTTGTGTTTCCAATGAGTTGAGCCATCCAGCACTATTCAAGCCTCCTGCACCTCAGGTCCAATCATAGAATCATAGAATATCAGGGTTGGAAGGGACCCCAGAAGGTCATCTAGTCCAACCCCCTGCTCGAAGCAGGACCAATTCCCAGTTAAATCATCCCAGCCAGGGCTTTGTCAAGCCTGACCTTAAAAACCTCTAAGGAAGGAGATTCTACCACCTCCCTAGGTAACGCATTCCAGTGTTTCACCACCCTCTTAGTGAAAAAGTTTTTCCTAATATCCAATCTAAACCTCCCCCATTGCAACTTGAGACCATTACTCCTCGTTCTGTCATCTGCTACCATTGAGAACAGTCTAGAGCCATCCTCTTTGGAACCCCCTTTCAGGTAGTTGAAAGCAGCTATCAAATCCCCCCTCATTCTTCTCTTCTGCAGACTAAACAATCCCAGCTCCCTCAGCCTCTCTTCATAAGTCATGTGCTCTAGACCCCTAATCATTTTTGTTGCCCTTCGCTGGACTCTCTCCAATTTATCCACATCCTTCTTGTAGTGTGGGGCCCAAAACTGGACACAGTACTCCAGATGAGGCCTCACCAGTGTCGAATAGAGGGGAACGATCACATCCCTCGATCTGCTCGCTATGCCCCTACTTATACATCCCAAAATGCCATTGGCCTTCTTGGCAACAAGGGCACACTGTTGACTCATATCCAGCTTCTCGTCCACTGTCACCCCTAGGTCCTTTTCCGCAGAACTGCTGCCTAGCCATTCGGTCCCTAGTCTGTAGCGGTGCATTGGATTCTTCCATCCTAAGTGCAGGACCCTGCACTTATCCTTATTGAACCTCATCAGATTTCTTTTGGCCCAATCCTCCAATTTGTCTAGGTCCTTCTGTATCCTATCCCTCCCCTCCAGCGTATCTACCACTCCTCCCAGTTTAGTATCATCTGCAAATTTGCTGAGAGTGCAATCCACACCATCCTCCAGATCATTTATGAAGATATTGAACAAAACCGGCCCCAGGACTGACCCCTGGGGCACTCCGCTTGACACCGGCTGCCAACTAGACATGGAGCCATTTATCACTACCCGTTGAGCCCGACAATCTAGCCAGCTTTCTACCCACCTTATAGTGCATTCATCTAGCCCATACTTCCTTAACTTGCTGACAAGAATACTGTGGGAGACCGTGTCAAAAGCTTTGCTAAAGTCAAGAAACAATACATCCACTGCTTTCCCTTCATCCACAGAACCAGTAATCTCATCATAAAAGGCGATTAGATTAGTCAGGCATGACCTTCCCTTGGTGAATCCATGCTGACTGTTCCTGATCACTTTCCTCTCATGTAAGTGCTTCAGGATTGATTCTTTGAGGACCTGCTCCATGATTTTTCCAGGGACTGAGGTGAGGCTGACCGGCCTGTAGTTCCCAGGATCCTCCTTCTTCCCTTTTTGAAAGATTGGCACTACATTAGCCTTTTTCCAGTCATCCGGGACTTCCCCCGTTCGCCACGAGTTTTCAAAGATAATGGCCAAGGGCTCTGCAATCACAGCCGCCAATTCCTTCAGCACTCTCGGATGTAACTCGTCCGGCCCCATGGACTTGTGCACGTCCAGCTTTTCTAAATAGTCCCGAACCACCTCTATCTCCACAGAGGGCTGGCCATCTCTTCCCCATTCTGTGATGCCCAGCGCAGCAGTCTGGGAGCTGACCTTGTTAGTGAAAACAGAGGCAAAAAAAGCATTGAGTACATTAGCTTTTTCCACATCCTCTGTCACTAGGTTGCCTCCCTCATTCAGTAAGGGGCCCACACTTTCCTTGGCTTTCTTCTTGTTGCCAACATACCTGAAGAAACCCTTCTTGTTACTCTTGACATCTCTTGCTAGCTGCAGCTCCAGGTGCGATTTGGCCCTCCTGATATCTTTCCTACATGCCCGAGCAATATTTTTATACTCTTCCCTGGTCATATGTCCAACCTTCCACTTCTTGTAAGCTTCTTTTTTATGTTTAAGATCCGCTAGGATTTCACCATAGGTACAGTCCAAGGTACAGTCCCTGCCATTAGGAGACTCCAGCATACATAGCTCTTCATTTCCCTTTCTCTAAAGCTTAACAGAACCCAGCCACCTCCAACTCAAGCCAAGCCACAGCTCAGGCAGTCCACTCCCATACCCAAAAGGTACACACGAAGCCATCCTGGAAAACAACTTGATGTCACCTCTGGAACTCCTACATGTTGCAGAGACCATCTCTCTCCACGCTGGGCCAAATTCATGCACAGTAGCTGCACTGACCCTTGTGCAATGGCACTTGAGAGTAAATTTGCTCATTTGGATCTTGGTTCCTATTTCGCTGCTTGCTCACATACTCCAGGATTTCCCCCTAGGAGCACATGAATCTGCAGCACCTGCCACCCTGGGGCCATCCATCTGGTACTCATTAGCCCAGTAATCCTCAACTTCTGTTCTGAAGGGACAAGAACAGGCCTTACCTGAGTGTTCTCCAGTACTGTGTGCGTATTCCAGGGGCAGGCCTATTTCACCAGTACTAGTGAGCGTCTTTTTTCCATTTTCCTTCTGGGGATGGGGAATATCCTGTTGCAAATAACTCCCTGCTCTGTGCCGTTAGTAAGGTTTGGCACCAGCCGCACCTTCAAGGCTTTACATTGGCTCAGAGCAAGAGAACGGGATCTCTTTCAGAGACGGTCACACCTGCTCCTTACTTTGCCAAAGGGGAGATGCTGTTCAGCAGCTTAAGGTGTTTTCCATCTCTTCACACAAATAGTGCAAGCAGTTGGGGTCTGGGAACAGCCTGGCTTCTCTCTGCAGCCAATCAGCTGGGGCCATGACCCCGTGAACTCTACCTGCCCAATATCTGCCACCCACTGTGCTATCTAGGTGCTATGCTCAGGAGACCCAGTTCTCAGATGAGAGACCTTCAAGTAACCTTTAGGTGCTGCAAGAAGTGATATCTGTGTTTTAGGTGGTGGTGGTTTCCCTTGCAAGTCAGCTCAGAACCAGTTTCCCAGCAAAGCACTGGGCAAGTGGAATGGGGTCTTTTTGAGGAGACTGAAAACCAAGGTCCTGAACATTTGTGGTGTAAACAACCCCTGGACCTTTTTCTAACATAAGGGAGCTAAGTGACTTGCCTAAAGTCTCACTGAATTATAGGCAGATCTGGGAAGGGAACCCAGAAGTCTGGATCCCCAGTTATGCTGTCCAGGCGCTGCCCACTAAATGATGCGTCCTTTCTTAACAATTCTTAAATGGGGCTTGGCTCAGAATGACGTGGTGAGGTGCCACATTCACTGCATCTCAGCAATTTCCGATTAACGATGCTCCGTTAATAAATAAGAATTTTTCATCCCAATTGGCAGCTCGGAGAACTCAACCTGGGAGTTGAGTCAAGCTGGGTTCTTTCCCCATCCCAGATCATCACTAGTGATAATTTCTGCAGGTTCAATGATGCTCTTAGATACACTTGTGCAAGTCCATTGTCTTCAAGCCCTGTCCCTCCGGCACTGTCTTCTTAAATAGCTTTGCAAGGAGGTAAGTGTGTTAGGAGCAGGATAAAGCATCCTAGGCCCAAGGAGGAGGTGCAGAATCCAGCTCCCTCGTCCTTAGCTGTGTTGGCTCTGTGGGGTGCAACTCACTTTTGGCACTGAAGTTGGAAGATCAGCCAGAACGTGGCCGAGGGGAAGGGCTGAATAGAAGGCGCTGGTTTTATGCATACCTCAGTGCAGAGCCTCACTTTACGACAGGGGTGGCCAGCCTGAGATGGAGCCAGAATTTGCCAATGTACATTGCCAAACAGCCACAGTAATACGTCAGCAGCCCCCCATCAGCTCCCGCCCACTGGCAGCCCCACCGATTAGCGCCTTCCTCTCCCTCCCTCCCTCCCTGCACCTCCCAGTCGGCTGTTTCTTGGTGTGCAGGAGCCTGTGGTGGGGAGGAGCGAGGGCATGGCAGGCTCAGGGGAGGGGTGGGGAGGGGTGGAGTGGGGGCAGGGCCTGTGGCAGAGCCAGGGGGTGAGCAGTGAGCACCCCCCGGCACACTGGAAACTTGGCGCCTGTAGCTCCAGCCCCAGAGTCGGTGCCAATACAAGGAGCCGCATATTAATGTCTGAAGAGCCGCATGTGGCTCCGGGGCCATGGGTTGGCCACCCCTGCTCTAAGATAACGTCACAGCCCTGAATGCTTGCTCTAAAGACGGCAGTGCTTCATTTGAATTGACAGGGCTTAGTGTCTGCATCGTTCCTCCATCCACGATAACTCCTTTACACGCCTTGTTTACACTCGTCTCCCCCACTAGCACCCTGTTAAGCTACACGCCTGCATTCGCTTTCACTTTGGACCCCTACGCTGTGCTCGCTTAGAGTGTAAGCTCTTTGGGGCAGCGACTGTCTTTTTGATAATGTTATGTGGGGCTGGAGTCTCTAAGCATAACATTCTGCCGCTGGTAACCTCACTCCTTTGTCCTCTATGAAATCATGGCAAGGAAGCAAATACCCAGGTCCTGTACCTTTCCCTAAGCCCCTGGGCAGGGGTAACTGGAGTTCCATACAAGCCCTTCACCTGAACGGGTTTCAAGTGGGCAGCCTGGAGTGCAAAATTAGAGTTAACTGATAGTCCACGCTTAGTTCATGGTGACCGAATGAAGCACCTTGAGCCTTTGCTAAGTATTGGTGAGATTTAGTCGAATTAAGAAGCATTAGTTCACCTATAAAATAAAATGGATCTTGCCTTTGGCAACATGACCTGCTTTGTAGCTACAGAACACCAGTTATGTTTATTACAAGGGATCGCTCTATTCTCAGGGCTGTTAGGCAACCATCTAATCAGCGATCTCTGCTTGTCCATATTAAGGGGACAATTTATAAATCACACTTCAATCTGAAAATGTTTTACCGATTACTTTTCCAAGTACTGTAGCATCCAAGTTGCTATAATCTTTCTTTGATCACAATGGTCCTTTCTGGTCTTAAAATCTATTAAGCTGATTGGGTTCTTATATTGCACTGACCACTGGTATTTAAACATCTTACCACGGTATTAAAGTGAATGCAAAAAGATCCGTCTTTCTCATTCTTACCACCCACTCCCCCAGCCTCCATTCTGTAGGGACTCTTCAGAAGGAGATATTTTGTTGGTATTATTACTATAATGAACCATTCTTAGTACTGAGGGAAGGCTGGGTTTTGCATTTTGCTCTGAAGGTGCTGAGGCTTGCAGTCATTCTGTTGACAAGATGAGAAAAATCATTGTCCTTTCTGTACCATAAAGAGAATATTTAAAAATCTTTTATTTTAGCATGTGTCTTTTGTGCTTTGAACAGTATCGTGTGCAGTATCGTCAATTTCATTGTTGCCACATGTCACAAAGTACCCACTTGGCTAGGAGGGGAGCTGTGGCACCCTGCCTCAGTTTCCCTTCTTTGACTCCTCGGTAACTCTCAACAGACTTTCACGAGTCCAATGACAACAGCCCTTCTTGGGGTCCAGTTGATTAACTTGATGTTCAAAATAAACACAAAAGAGTCTGAGACCCGAGCTTCAAGCTGGACACAGCCCCTGCACATGGAAGGCTTGGCTGAGTTACTTTGCTTTTCTGCACTTCACTTTCTCAATCTGCATAATGAGTGATGTGATTCCTGATTAGTTAATGTTTGCAGAGCACTTTGCCGACAGAAATAAACCTTACACTTCCCAGAGCTAACGAATGCCCAGCTCGTCACAAATCTTTGGGGTTTTTCTTTCAGAGCCACTTACAACCCACTGCGGCGCGAAGAACTGCTTTAGAAAAAGCATCCCCAGCAAATTAACTCTGCCAATTAGATGCTGCCCTGTGTTTAACTAATGACTCGCATGTCGTTACAATATTAGTGAAAACAGAGGGGCCCTCTGGGGATAGCCTCCGAAAAGAACGTAAACAAGCGTGTCGTGCGGCAGGCAGACAGAAGAGTCAATACAGAGTTGGTGGCAGTGTGAGTTGGAAATGGGACCCAGTCACCAAGTTCTGGCTCCTCCGTAGCTGATCCTTGGGGCTGCTTTTCAGTCACTGTTAGAGGACGGGATTCCCTTGGCCTTCCCCATTCCAGGGTTAGGCCTGCTCAGATCAGTTGCTGGAGCCAGGGCAAGGAATCAGATTTGGGATTAGAAAAAGAACAGCAACTACTTAATTCTCAACCAGGTGAGGACACACCCAGCCTGGCTCAAGGCCCCTGGGGTACATTTTCAAATGTGATCAAGTGGTCTAAAAAGAGACTTAGAGGTCCAAATCTCACTGACTTCTAATGAGATTTAGGGATCTGAGTGCCTAAGTCCTTTTGAAAATGTTACCTTAAGACTAGATACACAAAGGGATTTAGGTGCCTAATCACCATTTTAAGCACCTAAATCCAAATGTAGATGCTCAAAACCCCTGCTCAGCTGCCACCTAGCCCTGTAGGCCCCTCAGTTTCCTCTGGTAGAGTCCCCTGGGCTCCTACATTTTGGCCAGTGGGCATGTCCAAGTCACCTAAGTCCTGACACTGCCTGCAGGATACTCAAACCAGGCATTCCCTTGCCTGCCTCAGTCTATGTCTAATCCAGAGGGCATTCTCCAAGGCCACCAAAGAGCATGCCTGCTGAATTAGGCCCTGCACAAAACATTGTGATGCCTGCCCTCCCCCTCGCATTCCCCCCTGACCAAAGCCCAGTGGTTACAGCACTCGCCCAGGAAGTGGGAGATCTGGGTTCAAAACCCCACTTTGCCCAGTGCAGAGCAGGGACTTGAGCCCAGTGCTCCCACCTATGCTGTAACCACTGGGCTAGGGTCATTCTCTCGCTGGCCCAATGAATGTTTATTTCATATAAAGTGGGGGCAGTGTCAACAGGAGCAGGCTCATGGCTGCACATCCCCACTGCAGACAGGCTTCTTGCTTCAACCCAGCATTAGGTTCCTCAGTCCTTTGAGGGGCCGAGCATAGGCCCCACTCCTCTCCTCGACATTTCCTAATGGCTAGCTTAGGCAGCTCCCCACCCAGCCTGCTGCCTCCTGTGGGACCTGTTCTCTGACATCTCACTTGCCCTGTGTATTTTCTAGGGAGCCTGGACGGGCCTGACTCTGGGCTGTGGACTCCACTGGGCTGCAATGCAATGCTCAGCCTAAGTCCCCTTTGTGGATCTAGGCCTCAGTGACTCAGGTTAACAGGTCATTCCCCATGCCAGAATGGACAACCATGCCTGTCACATGACACTGGCCTCTTCCAGCACCTGATGAACGACCCAGCAGACAGATGTCTTCCGCGTCAGCGTCTGTCTCCCTTATAGTGCAGCCCCTTTTGTCCTTCCCAACGACCCCATCCTTTGTGGAAGTCTCGATCCGTCTAGTTGCAATAGACACCAGTTTCAGCAAGTCCACCCTGCCCATAAGGCAGCCAGTGGCAAATTTCCAGTGGGTAGAAATACACAGAACATGATGACTCGTCAGCCAGACGCACAGATATGTTCCACCTCCCACCATGAACCTCCAGTGACTCAATCTCTCAGGAATGGAGTGCTCAGCTGACTAGTGGGTTCAAACGTATGGTTCCAAGGAAAGGGAGTATTTCAAAATGGGGACTTAGGCTGTATGTGATCATCAGCAACTTGGGGGGGGAGGGTTCCCCAAAGAGTCATAGATTCCAAGGCCAGAAGGGACCGCTGTAATCATTTAGTCTGACCTCCGGCATAACACAAGCCAGAGAACTTGGACAAAACAATTCCACAGCAGAACTTTTAGAAACACGTCCAATCTTGATTTTAAAATTGTCAGTGATGGAGAATCCACCACGACCCTTGGCAAATTGCTCCAGTGGTTAATTACTCTCACTGTTAAAAATGTACACCTTATTTCCAGCCTGAATTTGTCTAGCTTCAGCTTCCTGCCATTGCACTGTGTTATGCCTTGCTCTGCTAGATTGAAGAGCCCATTATTAAATATTTAGTCCCCACGCAGGTAATTATGGGCTGTAATCAAATCACCCCTGAACCTTCTCTTTGTTAAGCTACATAGATTGAGCTCCTTGAATCTATCACTATTAGGCAGGTTTTTCTAATCCTTTAATCATTCTCGTGGCTCTTCACTGATCCCTCTCCAGTGTATCGACATCCTTCTTGAATTGTGGACACCAGAGTTGGACATGGTATTCCAGCAGTGGCTGCACCAATGCCAAATACAGAGGTAAAATAACTTTTCTATTCCTACTTGAGATCTCCTGTTTATGCACCCCAGGATCGCATTAGCCCTTTTGGCCAAAACATCACACTGGGAGCTCATGGTCAACTGATTATCCACCACGACTCCCAAATCTTTTTCAGCATCACTGCTTCCCAGGATAGAGTCCCCCATCATGTAAGTATGGCTACATTCTTTGTTCCTAGATTTATACATTTACATTTAGCCATAGTAAGAACACACACTGTTTGCACCCAGTTTACCAAGCAATCCAGATTTCTCTGTATCACTGACCTGTCCTCTTCATTATTTACCACTCCCCCAGTTATTGTGTCATTTACTGCAAAATTTATCAGTGATGATTTTATGTTTTCGCCAGGTCATTAAGAAAAATGTTAACTAGGACCATAGGGCCAAGAACCAATCATGCGGAACGCCCACTAGAAACACACCCATTTGATGATGATGCTCCATATTAAGCCCTACCAGTGAGCCAGCTTGTAATCCATTCAATGTGTGCCATGTTAATTTTAGTTTTAGGGTTATTTTAATCAAAATGTGATGTGCTATCAAGCCAAACACCTTACAGAAGTCTAATACAACACCACTATTACCTCTTTCAACAAAACTTGTAATTTCATCATAAAAGCTATCAAATTAGTTTGATAGGATCTATTTCCCATAAACCCATGTTGATTGTTATTAATTACATTACCCTCCTTTCATTCTTTGTTAATCGAGTCCTGTTCCATTATCTTGGCTGGGATCGTTGTTAGACTAACAGACTTATCATTACTCAGGTCATCCTGTTTAACATTTTTAAAGACTGACACACCGTTAACCTTCTTCCAGTCCTCTGGAACTGCCATGGTGCTCCAAGACGTACTTAAAATTATCATTAATGGTCCAGGAAGCTCCTCAGGCAGCTCTTTGAAAACTCTTAGATGCAAGTTGTCTGGACCTGCCAGCCTCACCAACTCTCCAGAAGGGGAAAGCAAGAGGAGGGGGATTCAAAAAGGTCAAGATGAAGATGGCTTGAATCATAGAATCATAGACTATCAGGGTTGGAAGGGACCTCAGGAGGTCATCAAGTCCAACCCCCTGCTCAAAGCAGGACCAATCCCCAATCAAATCATCCCAGCCAGGGCTTTGTCAAGCCTGACCTTAAAAACTTCTAAGGAAGGAGATTCTACCACCTCCCTAGGTAACGCATTCCAGTGTTTCACCACCCTCCTAGTGAAAAAGTTTTTCCTAATATCCAGCCTAAACCTCCCCCACTGCAACTTGAGACCATTACTCCTTGTCCTGTCCTCTTCTACCACTGAGAATAGTCTAGAACCATCCTCTCTGGAACCACCTCTCAGGTAGTTGAAAGGAGCTATCAAATCCCCCCTCATTCTTCTCTTCCGTAGACTAAACATCCCCAGTTCCTTCAGCCTCTCCTCATAAGTCATGTGTTCCAGACCCCTAATCATTTTTGTTGCCCTTCGCTGGACTCTCTCCAATTTATCCACATCCTTCTTGTAGTGTGGGGGGCCAAAACTGGACACAGTACTCCAGATGAGGCCTCACCAATGTCGAACAGAGGGGAACGATCCCGTCCCTCGATCTGCTCTCTATGCCCCTACGTATACATCCCAAAATGCCATTGGCCTTCTTGGCAACAAGGGCACACTGCTGACTCATATCCAGCTTCTCGTCCACTGTAACCCCTAGGTCCTTTTCCGCAGAACTGCTGCCTAGCCATTCGGTCCCTAGTCTGTAGCGGTGCATTGGGTTCTTCCGTCCTAAGTACAGGACCCTGCACTTATCCTTATTGAACCTCATCAGGTTTCTTTTGGCCCAATCCTCCAATTTGTCTAGGTCCCTCTGTATCCTATCCCTCCCCTCCAGCGTATCTACCACTCCTCCCAGTTTAGTATCATCCGCAAATTTGCTGAGAGTGCAATCCACACCATCCTCCAGATCATTTATGAAGATATTGAACAAAACCGGCCCCAGGACCGACCCCTGGGGCACTCCACTTGACACCGGCTGCCAACTAGACATGGAGCCATTGATCACTACCCGTTGAGCCCGACAATCTAGCCAACTTTCTACCCACCTTATAGTGCATTCATCCAGCCCATACTTCTTTAACTTGCTGACAAGAATACTGTGGGAGACCGTGTCAAAAGCTTTGCTAAAGTCAAGAAACAATACATCCACTGCTTTCCCTTCATCCACAGAATCAGTAATCTCATTGTAGAAGGCGATTAGATTAGTCAGGCATGACCTACCCTTGGTGAATCCATGCTGACTGTTCCTGATCACTTTCCTCTCATGTAAGTGCTTCAGGATTGATTCCTTGAGGACCTGCTCCATGATTTTTCCGGGGACTGAGGTGAGGCTGACTGGCCTGTAGTTCCCAGGATCCTCCTTCTTCCCTTTTTTAAAGATTGGCACTACATTAGCCTTTTTCCAGTCATCCGGGACTTCCCCCGTTTGCCATGAGTTTTCAAAGATAATGGCCAATGGCTCTGCAATCACATCCGCCAATTCCTTTAGCACTCTCGGATGCAACTCGTCCGGCCCCATGGACTTGTGCACGTCCAGCTTTTCTAAATAGTCCCTAACCACCTCTTTCTCCACTGAGGGCTGGCCATCTACTCCCCATGTTGTGATGCCCAGCGCAGCAGTCTGGGAGCTGACCTTGTTCGTGAAGACAGAAGCAAAAAAAGCATTGAGTACATTAGCTTTTTCCACATCCTGTCACTAGGTTGCCTCCCTCATTCAGTAAGGGGCCCACACTTTCCTTGGCTTTCTTCTTGTTGCCAACATACCTGAAGAAACCCTTCTTGTTACTCTTGACATCTCTTGCTAGCTGCAGCTCCAGGTGCGATTTGGCCCTCCTGATTTCATTCCTACATGCCCGAGCAATATTTTTATACTTCTCCCTGGTCATATGTCCAACCTTCCACTTCTTGTAAGCTTCTTTTTTGTGTTCAAGATCAGCAAGGATTTCACTGTTAAGCCAAGCTGGTCGCCTGCCATATTTACTATTCTTTCGACTCATCGGGATGGTTTGTCCCTGTAACCTCAACAGGGATTCCTTGAAATACAGCCAGCTCTCCTGGACTCCTTTCCCCTTCATGTTAGTCCCCCAGGGGATCCTACCCATCCGTTCCCTGAGGGAGTTGAAGTCTGCTTTCCTGAAGTCCAGGGTCCGTATCCTGGTGCGAACCTTTCTTCCCTGCGTCAGGATCCTGAACTCGACCAACTCATGGTCACTGCCCCCCAGATTCCCATCCACTTTTGCTTCCCCCACTAATTCTTCCCGGTTTGTGAGCAGCAGGTCAAGAAAAGCTCCCCCCCTAGTTGGCTCCTCTAGCACTTGCACCAGGAAATTGTCCCCTACGCTTTCCAAAAACTTCCTGGATTGTCTCCAGGATTGAAGGGCCTCTCCTCGTCTTACACGTGGAGAGTTGTACAATGGAGGACCCTCTGTGAGCTAGCTCTGCCACCAATATAGTCCAGAGTGCCCCTAGGGGCTGATAGCTGACTTGCCCTGCCAATTATCACTGTTCGGCAGGGTACAGGGCAATCAGGTGCTATGGGCCTCGTGTAAGTAGAGCTTCATATACAAAGACCATGATTTGGCATATTGCCAGCTATGGCGGCACAGATGTTACTAACACCCTCACTCCCATGTAGCGGCGGAAGCAAGCAGCCTCCGCGACTGCATAATATATAGTTGGCTGAACTGTCTTCCACCAATGCTGCTGTCCATCAGTGCCCCAATGAATGAGGAAACAAGCCAGCCACTAGCTGCCTGGAGTCAAGAGACAACTTCCCCCATGGCCAGTTTATTCCATAATCGGCCCCAGGGGGTTTCATGCCCCTTCCTCTGAAGCAGCTGGTCCTGGCCAGTATTAGAGCCAGAATATGAACCCCTGCTCTGATCCAATTGCTATTTATCTCTGTTATATGCAGTGGCCACATCACCCTTAGTCTCAACAAGTCCCACACCTAGTGCTTTTCCTTACAGCGGCAGGGCACAGACCTAGAGAAACTGTTCCCTGATTTTCTTCGCAGGCCTGATGTTTTCTATCCAAATGTTCTTTTGTGGCTTATGCTTTTAAAAACTTCTCTCCCTCCCCGCTTAGCTCCCTGACTGATCCTCCCCTTGATTCCATTAAGTGATTCCGCGCCGCAGCTGTGAATCCTCTGCAACTCGGAAAACATTTGATTAACCTACCTTGACTTTTAAGAGCGTGATTACATTTTAATCTTATATCCACGTTGGCATTCCAGACACAGAGTCATTTGAATGCAGATCATTCCGGCTAATGTAATTTTAAGATACAGTAATGAAGAGACGCGCATGATCGTGTAACATTGTTATCCAATTTAGCGATGACATTTGAGTTTCTTTTTAAATAAGTTTGCCGGCCCGATTTCACAATTTTTGCTTACTCCTCGGACTCTTAGATTTGGGTCAGTTGCTGAACCCACCGTGACATGGACAATGTGAGGGGAGCAGGCAGCTACCAGGTGTTGATAGTACTGAGACAGGTGCCTAAGAATATCTACTGGATACATGTCTCACAGTGCCTGATAACACCTGAAAGCCCAGTAACTAGGATGTGTATAAGTTAGGGAGTGTAGTTTACCACTGAGAGCAAAGGACTTTTGCAGCAGGACTGCTGGGGCCTAGTTCCCGCCCTGTCACTGAGAACGCTTGGTGTCACCTGGTGCAAGTCACATGAGGCCAGGCTTTCTAAAGCACTCAGAGCCCGCTGCCAGGGAACGGCTTCTACTAGTGAGTTCAGCTCCCATTGGGGTCCTAACTGAAAAGGGTCAGATTCCCAGCAGTGCTTGGCCACCCCCAGGGAGACGCACACTTGCCCCATTGAGAACGAAGGGAGCTGGTGGGTGAGGAGCCCTTCTGAAGAGTCTGGTCTTAGTGCCTCTGGGTCTCAGTTTCTCCCAGCTGTGAAACAGGGCTGTGAGCTGTGCCTGCCCCATTGGGCTTGATTATTTTTCTTGAACCACCTGAATGTGAGTTGAAGTCTCTGGGAATGAAGCCAAAGATTCCACTTACCTTGTTTTAAGGGCAGGAGATGGTAACGTGTGGGTGGAAATAAGTGTGGGTCACGGTGACATTGATTCATTTCCTGCTTCTCAATCCTAGCCCATGGTCGCCTCCGATGCAAGATCCCCGAGCTTGGCAGTCTATTTTACTGCCATTTAAATGTAAACTGCTCCTTTGTGTCATTCCAGGAAAATTGCATAAAATAAGTCTAACCTGCGATAAACTGAGCAGCGAGTATTTCTCTGTCATCCGCTAAACAGCGTGCATGACAGGCGGATGGGCCTAGCACTCAGGGGCTGTAGCAGCAACGCTTGTGGTGGTATCTTTACCAGCCTGAGAAAGCAAATTCTGCATGTTTAACACCTTTCCTGTTCAGCACACAGCCCCGTCTCTCAGCCTTGGCTGGCACGGCTCTTCCATCAAATGTGTACAGAGGAACCCATGTGTGAGGCCAGGTTCCAGGCTTGCCACTGCATCTGTAAGATCAGATGCCCCAATGATGGACATGGTTATAAAAACCTAAATACAGCACAAGGAAATCTTTCCTCCATTGTGAAAGCATTAGATGCTGTGAGTCTTAGTGATCTCAGCAGGCCAGGTCAATTCACGGCTGCAGAGACACCAAAGATGACGTTAGCCCTGCCCCAAAGGGCAGGGATCGTGAGACCTTGAGAGGTCATCAAGTCCAGCCCCCTGCACTGAAGCAGGACCAAGTGAACCTAGACCAGTGGTCTCCAACCTTTTTACGCCCAAGATCACTTTCTGAATTTAAGGGCAACCAAGGATATACCCCATCACTTCCCCAAGGCCCCGCTCCTTCCCCAAATCCCCGCCCTGCTCATTCCACCCCACCCCCCACCCATCACTTGCTCTTTCCCAACCTCACTCACTTTCACTGGGCTGGGGTAGGAGGTTGGGGTTCAGGAAGGGGTGCAAGCTCTGGGCTGGGGCCAAGGGGTTTGCAGTGTGGGAGGGGCTCTGGGCTGAGCCTGGGGCAGGCGGGTTGGGGTGCAGAAGGGGGTGAGGAGTGCAAGCTCTGGGAGGGAGTTTGGGTACAGGAGGGGGCTCTTGGCTGGGGCAGAGTGTTGGGAAGTTGGAGGGGGTGTGGGGTGCTGGCTCTGGGAGGGGGCTCAGGGCTGGGGCTTGGGGTGCGACCTCCCACTGGGCGGCACTTACCTTGGGCAGCTCCTGGTTGGCAGTGCAGCAAGGCTAAGGCAGGCTCACTGCCTACCCCGGCCCCAAGTTGCTCCCAGAAGGGGCCAACACACCATTGCGGCCCCTGGGGGCTGCAGGGGTCACGTGGCGCCACACACTGCCCCTCTCTGCAAGCACCGCCTCCGCAGCTCCCATTGGACACAGCTCCCCATTCCCAGCCAATGGGAGCTGCACAGGTGGTGCTTGCAGGCAGGAGCAGTGCGAAGAGGGAGACCCATACCCCCACCCCCCCAAGCTGCGGGGCCACGCTGGCCACTTCTGGGGGTGGCGTGGGGCCGGGGTAGGCAGGGAGCCTGCCTTAGGGGCAGCCCCGCTGCACCACCAGATATCCCGATCGACTGGGAGATCCTCTGGGAGCGACCGGTTGGTGACCGCTGACCTAGACCATCCATGACAGGTGTTTGAACAACCTGTTCTTAAAAACCTTCAGTGATGGGGATTCTACAGCCTCCCGTGGAAGCATATCCCAGACCTTAACACCCTTAAGGTTAGAAGGTTTTTCCTACGGTCAGTCTTCTTTCCTCAAGACTAAACCTGCCCTGTTTTTTAATCTGTTCTCGGAGGTCAGGTTTTCTTCACCTTTGATCGGTTTTGGTGCTTTAAGAGGCAAAGAACCCAAAGAGGGCTGTAACATGATGTCTTACTATTATTTAAGCTCCAGCAGTGTGCAAATAACCAGCCACACCGCGGGTCACCTCTTCAGCTGGCGTAAACGGGTATAATTCCATGGAAGGCAATGGAGCTAGGCTGACCTACACTAGGTAAGGGCCACACACCTCAGCCTTAGGGTTCTGCAGTGTGATGCAGACAAAGAGGAGTGGTACTGGTCCCACTGTAGCACCTCGAGGCGGTTGTGCCAGGTTCTGTCCACAAAGAGACCCTGCCCTGGAGCACCTGCACACTAACTAGATCAAACAGAGGGGGGAAGGTCGTTCAACTTTGCAGCTGGACGAGAGAGGCAAGGAGAGATTAAAGTGACTTGTCCCCGAGTCTGAACGCACATCTCCGGAGTACCACTCCAGTGCCTTAACCACCAGGCAAGGCTCAAACTGAACCTGCAGCGGGGAACGCCAAGGCCAGAGCTAGCCTAGGTGGGTTGAGTGGGGGATGGGGTTCTGCGCTAATGGATGGCAACGGGGCTTGTGACACTGACGTCAGTGGCACCAGGATTTGGCCCAGGAGGCTTCAGTTTGGGACAGTTAGTTGGGATACGTCTGCACTGGGTTTAGCACCAACCCTTTGCCTGCTTCCAGCACCCCTTGCCTTTAGGATCCCAAAGCAGGTTACGAACGTCAATGAATTAAATGTCACAAGCCCCCTGGGAGTATCTAGCCTTGTGCCCATGGGGAAGCTGAGGCCCAGATCCTCAAAGGTACTTAGGCACCAAACTCCCATTGACATCAACGGGAGCTAGGCACCTGACTCACTTTGAGGAGCTGGGCCAGAGCGACTTGCCTGAAGCGCATCGTTGGCAAATCGCAGACCAGAATGCAGGTTTCATGACACCCGTTCCCTTGCTCTAACCATTAGGATGAGGCTCTGCTTCCCGAGCCCTTTTTCTGTGTGTCTCCTCATTGGTTCTTGCTAGTGTAAAGGGTACTGCAAGCCTGGAGTTGTAACACCAACAGACCCCAGTCATCAGCGGGCAGGATCAAATCTGGGACCTCTGGAGCTAAATGCATGAGCCTCTCCTGCATGAGTTAAAAGCCTCATGGCCCTTAGCTAAGGCTGTAGCAGACTCATTAATCTCGAAGGGGGGTCTCCGGGCCACGAGTGGGGACAGAACACCACACAAAGGAGGTGTGTGGGTTACACGGGCACTGGAGAACTGGCTTGTCGTGGAGGCTCTGAAGTGTAGCTGTGACCCAGGGTCTCTAATAGCATGTCAGCATGAGTCAGGAACTTTTCCTGGGTCAAAAGAACCATCCAACCAGCTGCAACTGCCTGGCATTATTGCTGAGGGGGGCCGAGGAAGAGGGGTAACCTGGAAGAGCGTAACAGAAGTCAGCCCGGTGCTGGCAGATTATGTGAGAACTACCTAGCCAGGTATCCATGAGGAGGAGAGTGATGGATGAATGTGGGGGACGGGGACAGGGCCAGATGAAGGAGGCTTGACCATCGCCTTGCGACAGCATTTGTTCACTTAACTGTCTCGGCCTACGCCCAGCTGTTTGTATATAAGGTCCTGGCTATGCGTATTTAACATTGTCCTTTGGTGACTGCCCCACAGTGAGGATACTGGCCCCACTGCTTCTCCCAGCTAATAGTGCTCCCTTGACGGCAGGCGGTAGAGACCTGTGTTTTGGGAAGAGGAGTAGCTAGGTGCTCGTCTTCGCGCCTCATCTGTAGGTGATTTCGTTAGCTGTGTCTCCGCAGTAGCTGTGGGGTGTGGTTTGATTGATGGAAAGGCTCTGAGATCCGGCTAGGCCTGCTACTTGCAAGGGTTAATAATTCCTGTTTAGTGCTGAATATATTCCCTTGGTGGTTTTGCTCAGCATGCCAGGAATCCCAAGTTAGATTGTCCTCTGAGCCTCTTTCTATACTTTGCGGCGGGGGGCGGGGGGTGAGATGCTGGCTTTCTTTTTTTAACAGCTGCCTTTCTAAGGCTTTTCCAGAGCAGGGCTTGTCCGCTTTGCTGATGAATAGCGCTGCAGGTGATGTAGCCCTACCATGATTTCACTTGGGGATAATTGCTCCGTTTGCAACAGTAAATGGGAGGAACGGGTCTAAGGATCATGTACGTTTGCTCTCAGCCTGCCCCTGCCCTTGCCCTAGCAAAAGGATGGGCGTGGGGGAGCGCCACAAAGGGATGTGGGTGTTGCAATGCTGAGTGGTGCAGCACTTAACGTCCAGGTGCCCTGCCGCCCAGTGGAATACACAGCCCCCAGGGAGGCACCCCGGCGCCCTCGACAATGCACAGGGAGAATTTAGGCCCCCGGGGCCTGGGGTGCCCAGAGGCCAGCATGCTAAGCGGGGAGCCGCGTGAGATAGCCAATAGGACACACTGAGGAGAGGAGTTGGGAGGGAAGAGGGGTGCAAGTACCTACACAGTTGACCCAGTTGGTGTGCCTTGCTGACAGGCAAGCCACAAACCCTCTCCTGGAGTTAGACTCCTAACCCGAGTCAACCCCATACGTAGCCCAGAACAGCCAAAACCGTCTCTCTCTCCTCCTTACACTCACTACCTCGCTCACACTTGGCCTATGTGGCCCTGTGGCCCTGGTTGTCATGTCTACAGGGGCTGTGCTGGCCCCACACCTCCCAGGGGCCTGGATTGGCGCTCCTGCTGCAGGGTCTGACCGGTATCGGGTCTCAGAGGGGTGCTCAGAGCAGTCCTATGGAGTTGGGCTCCGCTGGCATGCTGGGCATCCCTCTGTCCCCCCCGGCCCCACGTAAAATCCCCTCAGGGGGCTTCTGCTTCAACTCATCAGCTGTGGGGTGGCAGCAGCATTTGAAAATGCCAGCTGTGGGCAATGTAAGCACCTAGGGGGGGTTAGGCACCTACAAGGTAAGATGGTGCCTGAGCTGCTGCTTTGAAAATGTCAGTGGTGCCTACGTGGTGGACTCAGGCACCTGCCTGCTTATTTAGGTGCCTAAATCCCTTGAAACAGCCGACCCCAAGGCTCCAGCAGGATTTCACCAGAATTTAGCCCGAAACGCCTCCGCCCACCTCTCTTGGAGGAGGGGCTCGCCGCCGGCTCGCAATCCGACCCGGTGCTCAGTGGCACCCGGGACTGATCGCTGCCTTCAGACTGTGTGTGTCACAGGGCCCAGGCCAACACAGCTCCTCCTTCTCTGCTGGGTAACTCTTCCCTCCTCCCCCCCAGATAGACAGCCCATGGCCTTTGTACCAAACCCTCCTGCAACTGCTGCCCCTTCCCTCCAGCCATCTGCCCTAGCTTCTCCCCACTGGCCCTTCATCCCCAACAGTCATCTTTCCCTCTACCTCTCCCAATTGCCTGTCCCTACTTCTTGCCATTCCCCCTGCCCATCAATAACCCCTTCCTCCTCTTTGCCCCCTTTCCTCCTCCTCCCCCAACACCCCAACACTCCTCCTCTAAAACCCACACACACACACACACACACACACACACACGCTCAGCTACAACCCTTTCCACTGTCCTGCATCCACCCCACCAGACCCGGATGTGACCAGCAAAATACAACAGTCATTTTGGTGGCACTCGGTTGCTTACTGTGTCGTTAGCACCTTGGGGCCCCCTCCCACTTCATTAGACTCTGAAGATGACCTTTAATAATTGCCTCTAAAGGATGAGAAGTGGCTGCCGAGCTGATCTGCCGGGGCCATCGGGCGCTTTCCAAGGGGGGCTGCTGACGCACTCATTAGGCAGATGATTCCCCGCTGCATGTTAATTTCACGTTGCTAAGGTCACCCTCTGCTGGAGCCTGCCCTGGGCCCGTCCCCATCGGGATCCACACCACAGGAATTGACTGGCTCTGGGGCTTGTGTTGCTAGGAAGAGGACCTGGGACAAAAACAATGGGAATAATAATACAGATAAACCAGGTCTTGTTTCCTCCACTGCGAAAAACCAAACAAAAACCTACTGCCAAGGAAACGACAGTTCAGCTGGGAGTGTAACTAGTTAATGTCATTAGTGGCGGTGGGGGAGTCAGAGGAGTGGGGTGGGTCTCTTACAGCTACTGGGCCTTTGCTTCTCTCCCATCAGGGCTTCATTGGGATCACTCCTGATTTACACTGGTGAGAGGAGAATCTGATCCATTACCTCCAAGAGGTAAGCACATCAGGAAATGGTGCATAAGAATGTAAGAACGGCCACACTGGGTCAGACCAAAGGTCCATCTAGCCCAGTAGCCTGTCTGCCAACCGTGGCCAGTGCCCGGTGCCCCAGAGGGATTGAACAGAACAGGGAATCACCAAGTGATCCATCCCGTCACCCAATCCAAGCAGCACTAGATCTGAGTAGGGGCGCAACCCCCTGCAGGAAGGAGGCAACCAGGACCAGCCTTTAGATGAAAGGGACTGTGGACGGAGTGGCCGTTGAGACAGAAGCAGAGCTACTTTATAAAGCCTAGAGCATCCAGTCGGGCAACAGGCCTGAGTTTAAAGTGACCACTTGCAGAGTGGGCAAATACCAGAACCGGGAGGCACAGTTCGTGAGCGACCTGCGAGCAGGAATTCGTTTGCCAAACGATGTTAACTGGACAGCTGCAAAGAGCAACCAAATCCGTACACGCCACTGTCTGGAGACGGGCAGTTTGTGAAGGGAAACAAGGACCACGGCCACCAAAGAAATGGCTCCTCATCAGTGGTTCAGCCTAACTACCCAACCTAGGATGTGCTCAGAGCCTGGGGTTAGCTCCCCTCTTTTAATGGAAGGTGCTGGAGATTTTTAACAATTCTAGGGACCTGGATCTTAGCTTTCCGTTTTGGCTGGCTAAAAGCACCTCTGTGTGCTCTGCTGTTGCATTGTTTTCGTAACAGCTCAGATCACGTCATGTGCTACATCCCCAGCACCCTTTCCTGCAGCACTAGATGGTCCCTGGAGGACTCCCAGCCAAAGACTGAGGGGGTCTGTCTGCACTGCAGAGTATGCATGGGCTCTGAGCCCATGCCTCCCCTTCCATGCACACACAAATCAGTCTGACTTGGTTCACCAAGCACTCAGTACCTGGGGTCTAGGATCCTGCTAGATGGATGGGTCTGAGCCAGAATCCTGCTGGGACTCAGGGTCCAAGCCCGGTCATTTTGCAGGTCAAGTTGCAGACCCGAGTCAGAAGGCCTGTGTCGTGCAGTGAGGACGCATTAACGTGGCTGTGGGTCCCGGGGGCCCAGCAACTGTAAGCCTAGGTTTATAATGCAGTGTGGACGCTCAAGCAAAGGCTTGAAAACAACAAGCCCACAAGCCTTGGCCCCACAGAGCCAGGGGTGCAGTGCAGCCCCTCACTTGGTTCAACCTGGTAGGCTCTGATGGTACAATCCCAACACGCTAGCAGGAGTAGTGCTGCTCCTAGGCTCGCAGCAGAGGGGAGCGACGGAAAAGAGGAGCAAAGCTGGGAATGGGGCTGGCGACTAACCTGTCATCTGCTGTAGTATCTGGGAGCCTTCCAGTCGTGCCTCAAGTGAGGTGATTGACATCTGTCACCTGTGGTTCATCCTCTCCCCAGGGCGAGACCTGCACATGCAGGGGTAGGTTTTTGCTTGGCTAAGGTTTTAGTTTATTTAAGCTCAAAAGCCACCTTGCAGTCATTCCGTGACAGAAACCAGCCACACTGCAGCTGTCAGTTACCTGTTCAACGTTGCAAGCTCTTTGGGACGATGTCGCCGTGCGCATTTGTAGGCCACCCACTGTAACCCAGAGGTGCCACCCCAATATAGGTGCTGGGTGCTGGAGCAGCGCCACTGAGTGATCAGGAGATTCATTTAGCGCCACTGCCACCAAGCCAGGAATTTGTCACAGGTACAAAGGCTTGGAATCTGAGGCTGCCAGGGAACCAGCCTGCAGGCCGCTACAAACAAATCTGTGTGGTGCAGAAGTCAGGGCCAAAAACCACTTGCCATGACTCACTCAGCAGATGGAGCTGGGTCCTGGAGGAGTGACTTGCAGCTAGTCAGCCTTGCTGCCTTCTTCATGAAACAGCAACCCTTGACTCTTGGGTTAGCACTGGCAGCTTTTTAAAGTTCTGTCAGTTCCTTGGAGCAGTGGCTCTCAATCTTTCCCGATGCTGGTACCCCTTTCAGGAGGCTGATTTGTCGTGCACACCCCAAGTTTCACCTCACTTAAAAACTTCTTGC
Organism: Natator depressus; assembly: GCF_965152275.1. Lineage (NCBI taxonomy): Eukaryota > Metazoa > Chordata > Testudines > Cheloniidae > Natator > Natator depressus. The sequence goes on along the minus strand of NC_134237.1, from coordinate 133,477,458 downwards.
TTCCAAAATCAGACATAACAATACAAACGTATCCCTCCCAGCACACTAGTACTGAAAGTGCTGACTTTCTCATTTTGACCATAGAATTAATGGAGTGGAGTATCAATATTATACTGATAGTTCAGGATGATACCTGAGCCTGTTTTTCATTTCTGAGCCTTGTCTGAAGCCCAAGCGACAGGACTGAAGCCCGAGCCCCACGCAGCAGGGAAGATGCTTGTAGCTAAGTTTTGAGGGTGTCCCCTGTGGCATGGAGCCCCAGGCAATTGCCTTGCTTGCCAGTAGGGTGACCAGATGTCCCTGTTTTATAGGGACAGTCCTGATATTTGGGGTTTTTTCTTATATAGGCGCCAATTACTCCCCACCCCGTCCCGATTTTTCACACTTGCTATCTGGTCACCCTACTTGCCAGTCCCAATGCCAGCCGTGCACTTGCAATCCCCTTAAACCTGTCACGTGACCGCCCTCTTGGGGCTGCAACCCCGCCAGGTTGAGAAACCCTGATCTACATGAGTTGAGTACCCCCTGGAAGACCTTTGTGTAACCCCAGGGGTACGTGTACCCCTGGTTGAGAATGACTGCCTTGGCAAATGCTACCTCTGTGTGTGTGTGTGTGTGGCGGGGGTCGGGGGAGAGGCAGAGCCTCAGCTGGTGTGAACTGGCCAGTGGAGGCTTTGGAGCACAGAATCCGGTGTTGGAGCCACTCCGTGCAATGTAAACGCTGCACGCATTCCAATCAATCAGGAAGCGGAAGAACACAGGCTGGCGCATAGTCGAATACATGTACTAGCATTGAGAATATATGCGGCGCTTTTCACTTGTAGCGGTCCAAATGCTTTACAGCGAGGGGGAGACACTGTTATGTCTGTTTCAAAGGCAGGGAAACTGAAGCACAGAGCTGTCAGAGCAAGTTATGGCCAGAGCTGAAAGTATAGCTAGGTTTCCTGATTCCCCACTTCAGGCCTTACCCATTGGATCATACTGCCTCCCCAGTCCACACTTAGAGCCCTTTGCCATCCTGAACTAACTCATCACAGCAAACTCCTGTGGTAGAGACATAAAGGTCCAGGGAGGAGCTAGACACAGGGCGTGGGGTTAGAAAGCACAGCAGGTTGATAGACAGCCTAGGAATGGATCCAGCTGAGGACCTACTTGTCTGAGTGTTCGTCCTTGCCTTAGGTATTCATATGCTCCCCACCCCTGTACTGTTAAAGTGTCTCACAATCTTTAATGCATTTAGCTACATAGCACCTTGTGCTGTGGGGCCGGGCTTTTCGCCCCATTGTACAGATGGGGCCTTGAGACACAGGGCGAGACTAAGGTCTAGCTTTTGAATGGTATTTAGGTGTTGTTGCAGTCAACATTGCAACAGCTCACGCTGCTTTAGGGGCATCATTTGTAAAAGGGATTTAGGAATGTAGGCGCTTAAATCTTATTGATGGTCAGTACTGACATTCATGTAAAAACCCAAGCCTCAGTGACTGGCCAAAGTGACACAGGAAGTTTATGGATGAGGAGGGTGTTGAACTCAGAGCTCGTCAGTTGTGGGGGAGGGCCCCTAACCCCTGACCCCGCCTTCCTCAGTGTCATGGGGATGACGGGAGAGGGGTGTGTGGTCTGTCATGCTTTGGCTCACCTTGCCCTGCCCATAGTCTCACCGGAGGGGGTTGGGAGGCGTTTTGCCGATATCAGATTATCTTGCCGCAGCCGCCCTGACAGCGGCCCAGAGGGCAGGTCTCCTCCCCCAGGGCAGGGGATGGTTTCCATATGAGATGCCAATTCCAAGCCCCACTTCTCCAGTGAGCCTTTTCACCTGTCTAGAGCCTCCATCTTTGGGCTGAGGCTGGGGCTGTCCAAAGGTCCAGGGATGCTGCGGTGCGATGGCGTGGGGGTCATCGCCTGGGGGGGGTGGGGGCCGAGGTAAAGCTCAGCGCTAGTGCAGTGCTTGCAGATGGCTGCCCATGGGGTGGGCAGGATGCCCTGGCTGGGTGGGCAGATGAGTGTCAGTGTGTGTGGTGGGGGGAGGGAATGCTGTGTGGTCCCATCTCTGGGGTGTTGCTGCGTCAAACCGTTCCGGGGGTTATTGGGACAGTGGCGTGGGTGGGGCCAGGAGAAGGTGTGTCTCTGACTGTGCCCAGATGTCCTTCATCACCCAGCAAGGAATCTAACACCCCCTGCCAGCCCCCCTTGGTCATGGATAAAGCAGGGGGGATGAATGTGTGAGAACAGTATGAGCTAGTGGCTAAGCCAGCCAAGCGTGGGTGGCTGCTGGCTTTGGTGATGAGTGACGGCGACTGACTTCAGAGGGGCCACGCCATCAGCGGCTGGCTCACACCCTGCAAGCAGCAAGAGGGGAGGGGTTGAACAGGGCTTGGAGAGAGGCTGCAATGTGGAGGCGAATGTTCGGGTGGTGAGAACTCACATAAGTCAACAGAAGTGCTTCTTTCCGAGGCAGAACTGAACCTCGGCGCTGGGGCTAGGGCCCCTCTATTACAGTAGGACCCAGAGGGCACAGGCCCCATTGCAGTGAGTAATGTAAAGCTACAGCGTGACAGCCAGCTTGTGCCCCAAAGACCTTCCAGCCTAAGCGTGGGTTGCTCTCATTGGACAGCTGGGAACGGAGGCGCAGAGCTGTGAAATGAACCAAGAGCTTCCCCATTCCCGAGCCAGCACTTTAACCACCCACCCACACTGGTCTCTGGAAGAGTCACACTGTTCCCCATCTTCAACTGGCCTCTTTATCATATTTGCCTTAAAAAGCCTCACGATCCCTTCATAAGACCCTCCAGAGGCTCTTACTGGCCCTACTCAGCTTTCATGCTGCCCTCTGAGTCCCAGGGCTAGACAGTGCCTTCACCATCCAAAGTCCACACCACCAGCTCTGGCTCACAACCAAGCAGGACCCAGGATTGGCCGTACCATACTCTCCAAACCAGTCCCCTAGGAAGGAACCAGGGCATCAGCTGCTCATGGGCTGCTCTGTAAAAAGAGCAGGACTCTGTTTTACACACACATACGTACACCAGAGCAGCCCACAGCTGACATGTGGAGAAAGGGCTTCTGTTGTTGTCTCTGCTGGTCACAGCCTGGGTCGGACCCAGGTGCAAGCCAGGAGTTCCCCTCCCTCAGAGGCCAGGCCTCTTCTGACCTCAACCCAGAGCACTGAGGTAGCTAGGTCTCCCATTGCATCTATCACCATGGTAGCTGCATCCTCACACAGAGGAGAGCGAGGAATGTAACGACATCATTCAAGCTGCTCCATGCTCGTCTTCTCTGCAATGTGCTCGGATGAGCTGGATCGGTCCCCGTCCCTCAGTCTCTCCACACGCTGTATGACTAGAATATTGCTGGGAGCGTTGACTAGAATTCCACACACCCAGTGAAAGTCAGCTGTGTCTTTGTGCTTCTGTCCCTGGGTGGCTAGTGATTTATTTGTGAATCTCCTGGGATTTTAAGCTGGAGGTTAAGAAGATATTTATAACTAGCACCCCCTATTATTAAGATTGCCCAACACTTCCCATAGTAAGACCCTGTTTTCAGTTGCTTATAACTTTGCCAAACTTTTACTGTTTGGGCTGAAATTTTCCATGCACCATGTCTGCCAGGCTTCCCACTTCAGGCATCTGAATTGAAAGCAAGGGGACTGTCTGTCCTGTGCCCATGATGCTCTCTCTGCTGGGCCCAGGCAGGGTGGAGGAGGAAGCTGCCTGATTCAAATGCAGAGGGAACAGAAGCCAAACCTGCATGGGGGGAGAGCAGACTCATGAGCACCATAGTGGAAGAATGGGATTGGAAGTTGACAGGGAGGAGGACATGGGGAGACTGGGAGATGAGGGAGGGAGGGAAAGTAGGACGGAGGGTTGGGCAAGGAGACTGGGAGCAGTCCAGGAAGCCAGTGGTAGGGAAGAGACATGACTGGGGCAGACACAGGTTGGAGGGGATGGGAACCTTAATTTTGGCATTTTCTAACTTTGGAGTGCTTGACTTTGCAACATTAATGTCCTCAACATTGTGTGTAATTATATAGCTCTACACACAAAGAGCAAGCAAGCAATAATGCAAACCACGGCAAAATGTACACATGATGAGAAGGACGACTAGACATGGAATTGTAATATGGAGGCTGGATCATACCTGAGGTCTCTCTAATTCAGTATCCTCTTTCCCACAGTGGCCAATAGCAGAACAAAACATTATTTGGGGCTGGGAAGTTACTCAGCCTTTAGAGATAGAGGGGAGACTGAGGACATGTACCAAAAACCACCCGTGACAATGTTTTTGCCCCATCAGGCATTGGGAGCTTAACCCAGAATTCCAGTGGGCAGCAGGGACTGTGGGATAGCTACTTACAGTGCATCACTCCGTAAATCGATGCTAGCCACGGTATTGAGGATGCACTCCACCAACCTACTGTGCTTAGTGGCGGCATACACAATCGACCGTATCAAATCACTTTCTAAAGATCGACTTCTATAAAATCGACCTAATTTCGTAGTGTAGACATACCCTAAGTGCCTTATTCATATAAGTCAATGGGAGTTTATCCTGACTAATGATTTTGGGATTTACCCCAGAGAGGTAATTGCTGTGGCTTCTCCCTCGTCACCTTGCTACAACTAAACTACCAGGCAGAAACAAAAGGCACAAGTCTTGTTGCAATGTGGTAAATGTTCCCCGCACAGCAGAAAAGCTTCAGGAGAACAGTCTGGTCTGGTAGTTAAGTGCACTGGAATGAGACTCAGGCGAGCTGGGTCCTATTCCTGGCTCTGTTGTGTTGGACAAGTTTGTGTGTCTGTTTCTTTCTGTCTTGTTTATTTCAATTGTAAACTCTTGGGTGCAGGGCCTGTCTCTCACTATGTTTGTACAGCACCTAGCACAATGGAGCCCCAGGCTAGCAATCATTAATATATGCGAGCGCAAGCTAGCATTGTTAGATAAAAGGGACAGCTTCATGCCAGGGTTAACGGCATGTGGCTCAAGTTTAACCTCAATTGTGGATGCCTTTGATAGTCACCTAACTGTTTATACAGCACCAGTGGTGTGGCAGGGGCTTCAGAGGCAGGTGTGAAAGCAATGGGCCTGATTCTCCACTGCCTTGCACGTTGCTCTATCCTTTACACCTGTGCAGTGGGAGGGCAAAGTGTTGGCGTTGAGCCCTCGCTGGGCACAGGTGTGAATGGCTGTGCAGGGTGAAGCTGGTGAACAAAACCCAGAGAGCCTGATTCTGAGCTTGCCTGCGTGGAACTCAGAAGCAGCCCCACCCTGGCGAACCAGGCTCGGTGAGACCGGAAGCGCTCACAATGTGAAGACCCAATCTGGGTTACGTGGGCAAGGCTTACTCACCTGAGTAAGGGGCAGCAGGACTAAGCCCTCAATAAGCAGAACCCATAAACTACGCCAGCAAACGCATCCCAAAATACATTTTATATCTGGAGCCTCAACTGCCCTCTGCGTCTGCTGCCTGCCTCCAGGTTTCTAGACGGGGCCAGTGCAGTATTACTGCAAGTGGTGTATCCCAAAGAGGAAAAGGCCTTTTACCCTTAGGAGTCAATACGCTGTATGAGTGGGATGCTCAGCTGGTGTAAGTCGACACAGCGCCAACGATTTCAGTTACACCGGTTGTAGATTTGGCCCCACGTGCCGCTCTGGAGGAAATGGCTGGGGCCGGTTCTCCTTGGGTTCCCAGGATGATTCAGTGGACTCACTCTGGAATAGCACAGGGGTGAGTGAGATCAGAATCAGACCCAGACACCCAAGCCCCCCATCCCCACCCCGCTACCCCGCCTCCCCCCCAACCTGTTCCCAGGTTCCCTGCTGGGATTTCGCATTGGGCTGGAAGGAAGAATTATTCATCAGCACCCAGCTAAGTCTCAGAGGAGCTGTTGAGCCCAGTCTGGCTGTTTGTGCTTCTGCACTGAATCACCTCAATTACAGGATTTACTTTGAGTCTAGTTTGGGAAAGAGGTTTAAAAAAAAAAAAGCCCCCTCCCCCTGGCAGTGGTGACAAAGGCCAAGAAAGGCGTTACGTCGGCACCAGGAGGGGTATAAATAGGCAGCTGGTCCAGAAAGGAGCCAGATGCAAACAGGAGGCTGGAAAGCAAACAAAGCTTCTCTCTGTGCGTGTGAGAGCCTGGCGCCCCCCTTCAAGATGCCCGAAACCTCGCTTCCAGTCCCCTTCCTCTGTCTTCTCGCCTTGTCTTCAGCCTGCTACATCCAGAACTGCCCTCGAGGAGGAAAGAGAGCCTTGCCCGACACAGAGCTCAGACAGGTACGAGAGGGGCTACTTGCTGTGTGCGTGGGGTGGGGTGGGGCTAATTCTTCACTGTGTGGTGAACTGTGTTCCCATACAATGTGTGTGTGCGTGCGTGCACGTGTGTGTGTGTGTGTGTGACTGAGTGTGAGTGAGTGTACTTCAATACTCTGGGCACAAGGGACTGTCTTCCAGTCCTGGGTGTGTTCGGCAAACTCCTATGTGGAGACTCTATTCGAGTTCTGGGTGTGAGAGGGACGGGGGCAAACTCCTTGCTGGCTGGCAGCTAGATTCAGCTCATTGGCCTGAAGCTCAGATTGGCATTTTCAAAAGCTCCTAGTTCTTGCTCCAACTTGCTTCCTTTACAGAAATGAACTTACGTTGCTTTGAGCGAAGGAGCTTTGTATTGACGCTTCTTAGAGACAAGGGGGTGGGGGGGGGAATCTCTATTTAGATTTAGGAAAGGTGCCTCTAAGTCCCCCCACCCTTGGCCCCTACTTGGAAACTGCAGAGAGAAAAGCTAGGGAGAAAAATAGGGAGCCAGTGAAATTGACTGAAATTCTTTGGACTGGGAAACTGGGGGCGATGGGAGGGAAGTGGTAAAATGATGGGCACTTCACTGGAACAGGGGCTGTGCCTCCTAAAGAGGAACAGCAGACATTCGTGATTTCCTTCTGCCACCTAACACCCTTTTAATGCAAGCTTGTTCCACAAACTTTAATAGTTCTTTTGGCTTGTGGTTAGAGAGCAGAATGTTTGCTCTGTCGCTAGTTGTAACAGCCTCAGTAATGCACTCGCAGAGAGAGGACATCTGAAGCCCATTTGAAGAGCCAAATCCTCAGCTGGTGTAAATCATCTTCAATAGAGCATGACAACACCAGCTAAGGATCTGACCCCCCAAGAACGCAGGACTTGTATTTCTTGTGGAAAGCGAACAGATGAAATTTTTTTTAAGTTACAGACCTTCCAATGTACTTAGGGTGAAATCCTGGCCCCATTGTGGTCAATGGGCATTTTGCCGTTGACCTCAGCGCAGTCTGGATGTCACCCTCAATGCAATGTGAAGTATCAATAATGTATTTAGAGTAATTTCAGAAAGAAAGGCTATATCATAAAAGTAATAGCACCAGTGCATTTGAAACACACATTGATTTACATGAGGCACTACTGTGTTACTTACTTAAACCATTTCAGTCGTAGCAAAGTGTTTTACACCATTTCATTTTGGTTCTACCACATTTTGAGCAGATCTGAACACAACAGTTACCTGAGAAATTATATATCAATTTGTAGACATGCAGGTTATAACAAGAGGATTTAAAATAACCAGAGTTAATGGGATTGTCTCTTCCTATTGTGGCTGACTTGATTTTTAGACAACATCTCTGATGTATGGTAGCTTGTCCACCTATGGAAAGTTGGTCCCAAAAGTTTTTGGGCCATTAAAGAACCTAACAAATTAAGCACCATGGACAGAGCCACTGTGCTGACCAATTAGAGCCTGTGATCAGCTTTTTAAACCAGTTCCTTCTGATCAAAATTTCAGTGTCTCCAGTCACCAAATAGAAAATGTCATGTTTGAATTAAACATCTCTAGACCACAATTTAATTTTCCATTTCAATAGGATTCACGGTGGCTGGCTTTAGACTGATGTGGCTTCTAAGTGTAATTACTAAGGTTAAGATTTTGTCACAGTTATTTTTAGTAAAACTCACAGACAGGATGTGGGCAATAAACAAACATTCATGGAAGCCCGCAATCTATCTATGATTTTTACTAAAAATAGGGGGGGAGCGGACAGGGGTTGGAAGAGACTACCGGCGCCAGCCCCCATTGCCGACGGCGGTGGCTGACAGCTGCAGGCCCCTTGCCATCCCAAGTCACGGGGCTGAAGCTGAAGCAGAAAATGTCATGGAGATCGCTGAACGTCACCGAATCCGTGACCTCCGTGACAAAAATCTTATCCTTAGTAATTACTTTCCTCTGTGGTTTCTGCGTAGTCATGATCCCACTGCTGGTGGGCAGTTATTAAATGAGGGGACCTTTGACACAGAGATACACAGCATGTGCTTGTATTGCCCCCCGTCACTGAGTAGCCTTTCCCTTTTATCCTGAAGAGAGTGTGCAAAATATAGCCCCTTCATATAACGGTCCACAGTAAGCTTCCTACGCTAACTGTGAGCTGGAGCTATATGGATTATAGAGCACAGGAGTTAATAATAATGCCTGGCTCTTATGTATCACTCATCAGCAGCAGATCTCAAAGTGCTTTACAAAGGAGGTCACGGTCATTATCCCCATTTTACAGATGGGGAAACTGAGGCACAGAAAGGTGACATGACCCACTCAAGGTTATCTACCAGGCCAGTGGCAGAGCCAGGAACTGAATCCAGGACTCCTGAGGCCCAGTCCAGTGCTCTAGGCAACCAGCCCACACAGACTTGTTCCCTACTGAACACAGCCTACCTTTCTCTCCTGGCTAAATCTGACCGGTAGTGATGAATGGCTCCGTGTCTAGTTGGCAGCCGGTATCAATTGGAGTGCCCCAAGGGTCAGTTCTCGGGCCAGTTTTGTTCAATATCTTCATAAATGATCTGGAGGATGGTGTGGATTGCACCCTCAGCAAGTTTGCAGATGACACTAAACTGGGAGGAGAGGTAGATACGCTGGAGGGTAGGGATAGGATACAGAGGGACCTAGACAAAGTAGAGGATTGGGCCAAAAGAAATCTGATGAGGTTCAACAAGGACAAGTGCAGAGTCCTGCACTTAGGACGGAAGAATCCCAGGCACCGCTACAGACTAGGGACCGAATGGCTCGGCAGCAGTTCTGCAGAAAAGGACCTAGGGGTTACAGTGGATGAGAAGTTGGATATGAGTCAACAGTGTGCCCCTGTTGCCAAGAAGGCTAGCAGCATTTTGGGCTGTATACGTAGGGGCATTGCCAGCAGATCGAGGGACGTGATCGTTCCCTTCTATTCGACATTGGTGAGGCCTCATCTGGAGTACTGTGTTCAGTTTTGGCCACACACTGCAAGGATGTGGAAAAATTGGAAAGTGCCCAGCGGAGGGCAACAGAAATGATTAGGGGGCTGGAACACATGACTTATGAGGAGAGGCTGAGGGAACTGGGATTGTTTAGTCTGCGGAAGAGAAGAATGAGGGGGGATTTGATAGCTGCTTTCAACTACCTGAAAGGGGGTTCCAAAGAGGATGGCTCTAGACTGTTCTCAGTGGTAGCAGATGACAGAACAAGGAGCAATGGTCTCAAGTTGCAGTGGGGGAGGTTTAGGCTGGATATTAGGAAAAACTTTTTCACTAGGAGGGTGGTGAAACACTGGAATGCGTTACCTAGGGAGGTGGTGGAATCTCCTTCCTTAGAAGTTTTTAAGGTCAGGCTTGACAAAGCCCTGGCTGGGATGATTTAGTTGGGGATTGGTCCCGCTTTGAGCAGAGGGTTGGACTAGATGACCTCCTGAGGTCCCTTCCAACCCTGATATTCTATGATTCTATGATGGAGAGGCTACCCCTTCCCTTAGGAAGCAATTGCAGAGCCAAAGTGAGCTTTCTGTTAGGCTGTTTTATTTGCTATTCATCTTAAGTCCTCTCTTCTCTCATATGGCTGATAAGAACATCCAGTATTAAAATACTTAATGACTTACATTGTGGAAGGGATACTAACCCCCATACTGCAGGGGTTAAGCCAATCTCTAGGGAAGACTAGAAGGAGCCCTAATGCAGGGGGCAGCTTATCCCACATCTGCCTAGTATGGGGCTCTTGCACCTTCTTCTGAAGCATCTGGTACTGGCCATAGTCAGAGCCTGGATACTGGGCTGGATGGACCATGGGTCTGATCCAATCTGGCAGTTCCTATGTTCTTTCTTAATGTGACCCCATCACGTCTAGCTATTCCCCTTTGTACTATCCTAAGTAATTCCTCTCACCCGCTTGAATGTAATGACCCCCATCCCTCCCAGAGGTCATCAGCCAGGTTGCAACCCAGACCTTCAGCACTACAACACTGATCTCTAGCACTTGAGCTAAAGGGATAACTCTGTTACTGTTAATAGCAGTAGGTTGTTATCCTCCAGTGGATGGACACACACACACACAAAATGCACTGTGCTAGGATTGGTTACACTGACCTCTTTCAATGTTTGTAGAATCATGCTTACCCTCCCACCCTTAGTCACTGCTTAGCCAGACTACCCATATTTAACCCTTTCCCTCTTTCTTTCCAAGACTGTCCCTACAGCCCCCGATCACTTTTTGCTGCTCTTCTTTGAACTGCTTCTAATTAATTAATATATTTCTGTTAATGAGGTGGCCAGAACTGAATGCTCTATCCCATTGGTGGTCTCAGCAGAGCTGTACTGAAAAGAGCACCATTGTACCTCTTTACCCCATAATGCAATAAACAAACATATTGAAAATTCTAGTGGGGAGGAAATTCCCTTGACTAGGAAGTTCTAAACATGGGAGTGGAATTGATGTAGCCCTGAAAGCAACATCATTCTACAGCTTGGCTCTAATTCCTTTAAGGCTTGAAGGCATCTTTGCAAGAGAGCCACCACCATCCATGAATGACATTGGCTTCCATATAATATGGTGGAAGGCAAATTGTAGGAGACCTTTAAAACAAGACTGAACAAAAGGAGGCACAATCTGGCATTGCCAACAAGGGAAAGAGCAGACAATCCAGTAGGCCATTTCTGTCTCCTGGTTTTTGGACAAAAACTATGACTGCTAACGCCAAGCGCTTATCTAAAGCGCTGGGAGCCACAGAATATTTAAACCCCTGTACTTACTTCCAGGGTTTGAGAGAGTGAATAAGCTCATCCTTCTGCTCAAAAAAATAAGTTAACTTATAGCATCATCTTCCATGGAAAGATCTGATCCCAGCTGCTATTCTATCAACTGAAAATGATTGTCCCCTACATTGGTAACCTTACAGGGATGCGTCCTCCATTGAGAAAGCTGCATATTACTTCAGGGGAGGACGAATATTATGCTTAAAATATTTGTCGGTTTTATAAATACCTGATGAGGTAGGTATATATGGCTCAGTTCACCCACTATTGAAATGCAGCCATCTAGTAAATGGAATAGGTGCCCAGATACTGCAGTGATGGGCATGGGATACAAACATGAAGGGGTGGAGGGAGTTTGTTAACAGCACAGCACCTAAAGCAGAATATCAGCTCCAATTGAAGCTGCAGGGGGCGCTCAGGGAGGCAGGATGTAATTAACTGGGTGCAGTTCTTCTGGGACACACCCACTCTTATGGGCTCTTTCATGGCATAGAGGCCTTGTCTGCAACAGGTGGAGAGGGATAGGGAAAATGTGTGACCATGCAACTGGTTTTAGGGTTGATCTCAGAGACCCAGTCCTGCCTCCTAGCTCAGGTTAAACACCTGCTGAAGGATTTGGCCCATAAAATCAGCTAAGAATTAACCGCCATTCAACACAATGGGAATTTTGCCATTTATTTCAGTGGGGAGTAGGACCTGGCTCACAACCTTCAGACCTGGCTCACTAGTTACAACAGTGTCCCATTCATGCACCCTATTCTCCTGGCTGGTTACTCCATGGACTCACCTCTGATTCCCAGCGGTGAGATCAGGCCCCGTGCTTATACCATGCAAGAGGGGTTTCGCTGTTCCCTGAGAATGAGCCTCCCCGCATTCCCCATGCAGCCCCTGGCAGGCTGATCTGTCTCCTGTCTTCCCAGTGCATACCCTGTGGCCCCGGGAACAGAGGGAACTGCTTTGGCCCCAACATCTGCTGCGGAGAGGAGCTCGGCTGCTACGTGGGCACTTCCGAAACCCTGCGCTGCGTGGAAGAAAACTACCTGCCTTCCCCTTGCGAGGCCGGCGGGAAAGCCTGCAGCTCAGGAGGGAGATGCGCTGCTCCCAGCGTTTGCTGCAATGATGGTAATAGAGGCGTACCCCCCTACCCAGAACAAATACAATGGAGAGAGGAGGCACCTCAAATAGTAACAGCCTTTGCTTAGTGGATCATCTCCTCTCCTGGGTACTGCACTGGCCCCATTTCTGTAGTAGCTGAGCCCCTCACAATGTTTAATGTACTTATCCTCATAACACCCTACTCTGTGATGTAAGGAAGTGCTGTTAGCCCCACTTAGAGATGGGGAATTGGCCACCGTCAGCAGCAGGATAATGAAAGAGATGGTATGATCCAGAATGTCAGCTGCTTGACTCTTGGATTGGACCATTTCTGGAAATACAAGTAACAATAATGGACCAAACCTGCCTGACATCTTTAGTTTTTGCTCAGTCATGAATCAGGACAAACTCCTATTGACTTCCCCGGTGGGGCGGAGGGGTTGCTGAGTAACTGACCTCAATGGGCATTTTGCAGGAGTAAGGATTTGACTCAACACAAAAGCCTATGGCTTATATGACACTTTCTATCTTCAAAGCTCTTTACGAGCATTAACTAAAGAGCTCACCAGACTCAAAGGTAGGGTTGTAAAAGTATTACTATAATCCCGATCTCCCAGATGGGGAAACTTGTTTGCCCAAGTCTACATAGCACGTCAATGTCAGAGCTAAGATTACAACTCAGGAATTCCCCACTTCCAACCTCCATTTGTAATGTATTTGCTGGCAATATGTTATTCATCCACGATGTCTCTGTTTGCTGTAGTGAGTTCCAGACAGATTGTGGTCTCTGGTAAACAAGGGAGACAAAGCTGGAACATAAGCTCCGTGGAAGTCTTTTTGTGGCTGTAGGTGTAGCTTTTCTGTTTAATAAGTCCCTTCTGTTTAAGAAAGTGCATGGAATCACAGCCTATGACACCAGTCCCTGGAACCCACTGCTTCATGTAACATCAGTGATAACACTTTGGTTTCTTTTCTTGTGTCAAAGAGAGCTGCACCATGGATACCATTTGCCTGGATGACGATAGTGACAGAAGTCGAGAGCCCTCAGAGAAGAACCTGACTGTGCTGGATGGCTCGGCGAGTGACCTCCTGCTCAAGCTGATGCATTTGGCGAACAGGCAGCAACAGGGGAAGCACCAGTTCTACTGAGGGAAAGAAGCAAGATCAGAGATGAGTCTAACAGCGAGTATGTTGCTTACATGCCGCAGCACCTCAGAAAACCCTTACAAGATGTAAAGGAAGAGCCCTTTGAGAGCATTGTAAATATGTGGCCAATAAAGTCTTTTATTGCACTGTGCTATTCAACTTTGTCCTGTGTCATTTGCACTGAAGTCTTCGGCACCAGGGGCTAGATCTGCAAGAGCTCAGAACTTTGGGTGCAGAGCTCATTTGAAGATGTGCCCATCAATGTCACAGCGGGAGCTGAGCTCTTTAGAGAAGCTGGGGGGCGCTGAGCACTCAGCAATCTGGCCCTCTATGGCTCAGCAGCCCCTCCTCATTCAGTGGAGGGGAGAAGGAGCACCACATGTGACATCACTATTCAGATCTTCCAAAAGCCTTTGCCAAGTTCCCCCGGCTAAGAGAGGCAGCAGACAGTTCAGATGTACACTGCAGGCAGAAACCAGACCTCATGGGGTACAAACCTTCAGCAGTCCCCCACCCCCACCCCCACCCCCGGAGCACTGACTTAGAGGATCACTCCTGGCAGCACAGGAGTTTCCCAGAAGACTCCCATGGGAGTTCTATCTGGGGACAATTCTGCACAGCTTGGGGTGTCTGATGGAAGCCCCCCCGGCAGGGCAGGCTAGCTGCAGAGAGTGGTGTGGGTGAAGTTTTCAAAGGTTCCTGAGCACCTGTGGGTTCACCTGTGGGCTACATGACAAGCAGAAACCCAAGGCAGCAAGTCTCGGAGCCCAGGTCAACAGGCTCGGGCTCACAGGGCTTGCACTGCAGCACTAAAAATAGCCCTGCAGATGTTCAGACTCGGGCTCCCAACCTCACCCCTCTGGGCAGGTTTCAGAGCCGGAGCTGCAGCCTAAGCCAAACATCGACACGGCTGTTATTAGCACCATAGCACAAGTACTAACCTGTAGGTCCGGGCTCCAAGATTCACTGCTGCTGGTTTCTGCTTGCTGTGTAGACATAAGCTTCGGTGACGGTAAGTCCCATTGACTTTCAGTGAGACTTGGCCTCCGAAGTGCCTTTTGAAACTGGGATTTAGGTACCTGACTCACTTAAAAGCTTTTAAAAATGTTATCCACTGGACGTTGGACACAAAGACATTTTAACTCCAGTTGGCACCAAAGACTGTCTTTGGAAACTACCCCATAAGATTCCTACCCCGCCCCCTTTTTTGATTCTACGTATACAACCCCTCATCACTGGAGTAGCTGACCACCAGGGTCACCGTCATTCGCAGGCTTTATCCTGCAAGGTGTGGACACATCATCTCCATTGGATGGCAGCACCGTGTAAATTGAGGGACGCACCCAAGGATCATTTGCAGCAGAGCCAGGAACTGAACGCAGGTCTTGTGTGTCCCATGCTACTGCCCTGTCCATTAAACCAGCCTTCCTCCCATAATTAGCTCTTGGGAAGATATTAATAATCAGCGGATAGGTTCAGCAGGCTCGAAGCCACAGGGCCAGCTCCCAAGACTTCAGACAAAATTCTCACATTGCCTTAACAATCTCCTCCCGGCCCTGTGAGGGGCAAGCCAGGAAGGGCCCTGATTCCACCAGTAACAACCAGACCTTGAGGGAGGATGAACCCAATGCAAGAGGGTGAACTGTCCATTCTCTGCCTCTCCAGACAGTCTGCCACGGGACCCAGCTGAGTGCCAGGACTCGATCTGTTCTCCCCCCCCCCACCCCCCATCGCATATGAACTCCATAAGGATGGCATCAGCCCCCCGACGCAGAAACCTGACTGGCTCTGAGTGTTCTCCTGCTGCAAGATACAGCCTCAGGGCCAAACTCTGCTCCAGGCTACACCTGTGTAAATCGGGAGTAACCCCATTGAAATCACTTTGGATTTATACCCCTGCAACTTCACACAACCCCTATGAAGAGGTAATTGCTTTGCCAGGTCCAATTCTGCCCATATTTGCATCCAAGCAACCCCATTGGCTGGGCAGAGGTTGCCCCAGGGGCTGTAAGGTCAATCCTGGTACAAGCAAATCCAACGTCTATTGGGCCAGGTACTCCACTGGTGTCAATCAGCCTAGCGCTGCCGTGGAGCTAGGTTGATTGACACCAGCTGAGGATCTGGCCCAAATGACTTCAGCACAACTTGAACCAAGGTTCACCAGCCCTGCTAACCGGGTATCAAACAGCTTTCCCGAGTGATTTAAAGTAATTGCACCAGGCAGCCTGTTGCTGATGCTCTTCTGTTGCCTAGAGCAGGGTTTCTTCACCTGTGGGTCGGGAGCCAAAATTGGGTCACCAGAATGTTTCAAAGGGTCACGTGACAGGTCCTGTGGCTCCTGCCCCACGAGGCTGGCTGGGCACAGCTCCCAGCTCCAGGCACTGCAGCCTGTGGGGTCCCAGAGCCACTCAGGTTTGGCCCAGCCGTCATGACAACGGGAGTGTGGATAGGCCAAATCTGAGTGAGCGGCACCGCAACCCCACGAGCCAGGTCACAACTCCACTCACACACCTTTGGTACAGGCAGGGGTGCAGGGCCAAACCTGAGCAGCACTGCAGCCCCAGAGGTCGTGATGCCCAGAGCAGAGAGTCAAGCCCAGCCAGCCCCACAGCACAGGGGCTACAGGAGCCGCCACTGCGGGGTGAGTGCTGGGCAGAGCCCAACCCCCTGCCAGGGGGCAGGATCCAACCAAACCCACTCCAGAGCCCCAGACTATTTACAGGGTTGCAACAGCTCATCAACACTTACCAACGGGTCCTGAGCC
The DNA here is from genome assembly GCF_965152275.1 of Natator depressus. Classification (NCBI taxonomy): domain Eukaryota; kingdom Metazoa; phylum Chordata; order Testudines; family Cheloniidae; genus Natator; species Natator depressus. The sequence continues at coordinate 133,461,391 of NC_134237.1, read as the reverse complement.
CAAAAAGGTGAGAACCGCTGGCCTAGAGGACATCCTCCAGGAAGAGCAATGGGGTGGTTTGCACAGGGCAGTGTACCAATGTGGGTGGCTGATTTAACGCTCTGGGTTTCTTGCTGTCCAGTTGGCACTAAAGAGAGCAGCATCTCGCTTACTGTATTTACAAAGTCCTCTGCGCTGAGGGGCTCACACTTTGCGGTGACGGTACCTAGAACGGATGGATGGATCCTGTAGGTCCATGGGTCGAATGAATGAATTTGGGGCTTTTTAAGTCAAAAATTCAACTGGGTGAAACGATTACGAAGACTTTAACTTACATGACAAGCCCCTGGGAAGTCTGGCTGTGATGCACTGCACCATCCCATACGCCATGGAAGCCATGACGGGCAGCACCCTTAGAGCTGATGGTCGCCTACCGTGCGCGGTAATAAGCACGAGCGCAAAGACGCAGACGCTCGACTTGCTGGCAGACGTGCCCCTGGATAGGAGTGCCCCTGGCTGGTTTTCATACAGGGTAAAACCCTTCTGTCATTCAGGCTTGCGAAGCCAGGCAGCCACAGAGCCAGACCAAGCCCTGGGGTTTGTGCCCGGGGCTCAGACATTGAATCTGGGGCAGCTACGGCTCCTCCCCACAGGCAAGCCCTGCTCATCTAGCAAAGCTAAGGGCCCGGCTCTGACGCTGCTCTGTGCAGGGGCTCCCTTGGGAGTTCAATGGGAGTCTGAGCATGGGGGTGGGGGTGCTCTGTCAGACCCTTGTTGGCTGCAGCCATCCTGGAGCTCAGAGCAGAGCCTTGGCTGGCCCATGTGTAGCACTGGAAGCACATGTCTCCTGGTTTCCAGTTTCGTGACAAACCCAGATCTCAGGCCAGAGGGGCTGAGCCCTTGTGACCGTGAGAGCTCGGGCTGGGGAGACACTTCCTGAGGGAAGCAATGGAAGCCCCATCAGTTGGGACACTGGAAACAAGGCACAGGGAGGAGAAGAGCCCTGCCTTGGCAGGGGAGGGACTGGCTGTTCCAGCAGACCCCATCCAGCTCCTGTGAGGCTGAGAACACATTTCCCGGGAGCCCAGGGCTGCTTTGGGGCTTGGGGTGGAAAACATGAAACGCTGCAGTTTTACACCTTTCTCTTTTGAGTCTCCCGGGGCACTGGAGCTGGCCGCCCAAAGTTCAGGGTTGTGACCCTGCCAAAGAACAGATTCCCATGAGCCCTGTGCAATGAACCCCCTGCAGCACCCAGATTGCCCTTGTGCAGCTAGCAGCTTCTCTCCCCCTTCACCAGCGAACCCTCACAGGCAAGCTAGAGAGTCGCGCTGTGCAGATGGGGAAACTGAGGCAAAGCGGTTAAAAGCCATGTTGAGTTTGGACTTGCCGTGAGTGCACATAGAGTGTCACACCCTACTGCACCCCCTGTGGTGGCTAGTAACAACCACAGACCCTGCTTCCTCCTAGTGCCCCCTAGGGTCAGGGCAGTGGCACAGAGGGGGCAGCTTGTCCAAACGTAGCTCAGTTTTGGCACAGTCCTCATGCACACCTGGGAGCTCCTGGGGAGACCGTGCTCTGCTGAGCTGTCCCTGGCGTGCATCACCCCTATGCAGATTTCACCCTCTCATCCTTAGTGACTTGCGGAGGGAGTCAGCATCAGACTCAGGAGCCTAGTTCAGGAGTTCCTGGCTCCCGGACACATGCTCAGACCATGTCGCTTTGGTGACACCATAGTTCAGCTGAGTGGCAGTCAGACAGCCCAAAAGGGGAAAGCGGCTGGGAAACGTGTTCCTGAATGCAGAGAGCATGGCATTGTGTAGGCTTCTCTAGTCTCATTGTGCTGCCTCTCTGACCGGGAATTTGCAATGAGAATCAGATAAAGCACCCTGGCTCATTTGATGCGCCATTCTGTTTGAAATACCCCGTGGTCAGAGCAACCTGGGCTGGGAGAGGCAGGGCCGGGAAGTGAGATTTCAGAGATTGGGTCACCGCTGTTACTGCGGGTGGCAATGTTCCCTCTAATTTTTGACAGGCCGTGTGCGCAAAAAATTTCTTCTGTGCAAATTGTTGGGCTTCTGTGCAAATTTTTGGGCGTGCCGTGTTTTGCCATGTGCGCGGGTTTAGGATCTGTGTGCGTGCACACACCTTAGAGGGAACAGTGGAGGGCGGAGAATATTAGGGCATGTCAGCATGGCCAGAGCAGAGGGAGAGAGGGCACCAGCAAGGGAATGATTTGAGCCCATTTCTCTGACCTGCTAAGCAAATAAATGGCAGATCAAGAGGCTTGGGAGCGGAGGGAGGCTGGCAAAGCAGCCAGCGAGGGATTAATCTCCATTGCTTGGAGTTACAGTGAAGCGAACGGGTTCCCGAGGAAGGCATACAAAATAGCCCCCTTCACTGGATAATAAGGGGGCTGGCTTCTGATCACTCAGTACAGTCCAGCCAAGCACCCCGTCTTTGCTTACAGCTCTTCTCTCATTCCCCTCCCTCTGACCCATCTAGCCCTCCCTCTCCAGCTCTTTACTATTCATGGCTTCTCCACCTCCTCCTCTCCCCTGCCCTCTCCCTCAGGTCCCTCCTGAGAACCCACCTGTTTATTTCAGGAGCGTTCTCCGCCCAGTGCTACACAGGAAGGCAGCCTAGAGGAGCACCATGGTCCCCTCTGGCCTGGGAATCCATGACACCTCTTGAAGCGACCCCTCCTCCTCCATCTGCTAATGGCCTTTCCTCTCCTCGTCCCACGGCTTGCGTGTGCCCCTTCGGTCTCGATCGGGGATTGCCACAGCACCCACCACCATAGCATCTCAGGCCCAAATCCTCAATGCTATTTAGGCACCTAACTCGCAGGGATTCCCATGGGAGTTCGGTGCCTAAATAGCCAGGCAATTCGTGTCTGCAGGGAGACAACTCTACTGGACTCCATGGAGTCTTCTTGGAAGCAGAGCTTGTGACGTACATCTATAGCACGTGTAACCCACACACCGCCTGGGTGTGGTGTTCTGTCCCATCTAGTGGCACCGATCACTTAGAGATTAATGAGTCTGCTCTATAGCCTTAACTAAGTGCCATATGGCTTTTAGCTCATGCGGTAGAGGCTCATGCACTGAGGTCCCAGGTTCGATCCCACCCGCCGACAACTGAGGGTCTGTCGGTGTTACACGTTCACATTTACACAGAGCTTTGCTCTGTTAAGGACCCCTATAACCAACCCCACTTTGGTGGCAGTGGGATTTGGATCCACGTCCTTCAGAGCGAAAGGCCTTGGCAGCTACAAACAGAACTGGAGGACACAAGGTTAGAGTTTGAAAGGTATCGGGGTGGCTGAAGATTGAAATCAATGGGAGATCCACACCTAGGTGCTTTTGAAAACTCCACCAGGTACCTGGCTGCATCTTTAGGTGCCTAAATACCTTTAAAACCCTGGCCCAAATTCCCCAAACTGGTAGCAATTATAGACTCAAACCTCTCATGTGAGCCAGCCACCAGAGGGAGACAATACCCCACACTGCCTGAAGATTATGTGTACAGTGCCTAACGCAATGGCGTGGGGGCCGCTAGACACTACCACAATACATTAACACCAGGATCAGAATCTGACCCATAGACTCAATTGAGTTAGTCTGTGTTTATACCCATGAGAGGTCAGAATCAGGGTCGCTGATTTCAGTAGAGTTGATCTATAGGTACACCAGTGTACCTGAGAGCAGAAGTTATCTCACTGGTTACTTTTCTTTAATGCCTTGCATATTTTTTGCAAACAAAGCAGAGAGATAGGTCTTTCATCTGAGCAAACCACACCCGCATCACACAGCAAACCACGGAGGCTTCTGGACTAGAGCAATACAGCCCTTTCAAAACGTCAGGGACCCGACATTGAGATTCCAGTGCCTGGAAGTGCATAATGCCACATTATCTACTGATTGCCCTGTCACGTATAGCTCCCAAAGCTGGAGAGACAGAGAAGTCAGTTCAGTGGGTCTCTGGCTGCAAGCACCCTCTCAACACAATTAATACATAATCTTACAGTTAAAGAGCTCTCATCCCACAGGGTGATTAGCCAAGTGTATATCTAGTGAATCACACAAATAGGAGGCAGCAGAAAGCCTCGTTAGGGCCACCGAACCCCCACAGCTGTGCAGAATCATTCTCTACTACATATTCATTCTCTCATCAAGTCAGGTTCAACGTGAGCCAGGTCATGGGGTTGCCATAATTAACCAGATTTCACGGGTAGAGAATTTGTCCGGATAACTTACACTTCTCTTTGCTCAGTGTCATCCCAGGACTCTCACCCTCGCTGGCTTCTTGCTCCATGGAGCAGAGTGAAGTTCTGGGGCTGTTCAACACACTGGGTCTAGCTCCCGACACGTTTCAATGTTCTGTATGTTGGCGTGATGTTCCGCTCAGGACAGCCAGAACCATAAGCCACAGAGTTACCCCCCTGCCTCAGCAGAGATTAGCCCGTGTGTCAGCTCCTTGCCACACCAGCCCACCCGCTTCACTAGCAAACCCCTTGAAACTCTGCCAGTCTAAACCTTGCCTTGCAGGTAACAATCAGTGAATTGCAGTTCCCAGAAGACGTCTCCCTGCAGCATCTGGTCCCTCTTGCTGGATGCTCACAGAAATTACTAAATCCGCTGCCCCCAAAGAGACAGCGTGCATGTCAGCTGGTTAGGTTTGCTGAAGACTCACACTTACTTCGATAGGATAGCAGTGAGCTGGTTTATAGTAAAACTAGGGAGAAGTTTATTAACAAAGAACAAAAAGAAAAGGAGTACTTGTGGCACCTTAGAGACTAACCAATTTATTTGAGCATAAGCTTTCGTGAGCTACAGCTCACTTCATCGGATGCATACTGTGGAAAGTATAGAAGATCTTTTTATACACACAAAGCATGAAAAAATGGGTGTTTACCACTACAAAAGGTTCTCTCCCCCTACCCCACTCTCCTGCTGGTAATAGCTTATCTAAAGTGATCACTCTCCTTACAATGTGTATGATAATCAAGGTGGGCCATTTCCAGCACAAATCCAGGTTTTCTCCCCCCCCCCAAACCCACTCTCCTGTTGGTAATAGCTTATCTAAAGTGATCACTCTCCTTACAATGTGTATGATAATCAAGGTGGGCCATTTCCATCATACACATTGTAAGGAGAGTGATCACTTTAGATAAGCTATTACCAACAGGAGAGTGGGTTTGGGGGGGGAGGGGGGAGAAAACCTGGATTTGTGCTGGAAATGGCCCAACTTGATTATCATACACATTGTAAGGAGAGTGATCACTTTAGATAAGCTATTACCAGCAGGAGAGTGGGGTAGGGGAAGAGAAAACTTTTTGTAGTGGTAAACACCCATTTTTTCATGCTTTGTGTGTATAAAAAGATCTTCTATACTTTCCACAGTATGCATCCGATGAAGTGAACTGTAGCTCACGAAAGCTTATGCTCAAATAAATTGGTTAGTCTCTAAGGTGCCACAAGTACTCCTTTTCTTTTTGCGAATACAGACTAACACGGCTGTTACTCTGAAACCTAACAAAGAACAGAGATTTAAGGGATACTAAGCAAGTATAAAAGAGAGAGGTGTGGTTACAAATAATACAAAACACACTTGATAGCAACTAATTTTAGCAAGTTACCATCTTTGCCAAAGCAGTTTTCTTCCCTATATGAAGTTACCAGCATCCCTAGCCCTCCAGGCTAGGGGATCCAACTTTCACAGGCTGCCGTACCTTTATGTCCCCACAGTGATGGGTCACTAAAAAGTCTTTTTCCTCCCCTTGTATTACCCAAAATCCATTTTGTCTGCCACAAGAGGCAGGAAGTCTTCCTGGGGTGCATATTCTGCCTCCCAGCATGATTGTTGAACAGTCTTCTGCTCTATTTGTTTATCTGGATGGCTTTCTTTACCTTACATGTAAATGTACTTTCATTGTCCTCTGCCTGAAATCTAGCTGGTCAGACAGGTAATACACACCCCTTTGTGCACTGCCTCCCAAACACATTTTGAGAACATGTTTCTAGCACACATCTGTAACTCTTTATACACAACCCATACATCCATCGCATGACAGCGGGTACCTTACATGGCACTTTTGAGCTACATATTATGACAACAGTGTGTTGGGGCAATGCGTATGTCAGAGTTGATGCGAGTTACAAAATGGGGGCGCTCTCTGCTAATTGGCACTGAGGGGCTCTTAGGGTCACAGCTGGGTAAAACTTTCTTGTTGTGTGTCTTGGCTGCTTTGCTTTTTCTATTGGGGTGTGATTTGGGACAAGTGCAGAGTCAAGGCACCACCAGCACCCTCACACTGGCCCCTGTGCAGGAGGGGAATTCACCCCCGGCAGTTTGCAATATCCTCCTCATTTCTTTATTCACCCAAAAACGTCCTAAACATCAACATTCCCTTTTGTTCAGCATGAATGTGAAGAAGTGACTGAAATAAAAACTGCTGCCAAACCCAAAGTACAGGCACATGGCTCTTCCCAAAACAGAGGCAAATACAAAGTTGTCCAGAAATCTGAATGAGCTGTGTGGAGAGACTCTCTGGGTATTGTCTGAGCAGAGGGAGGTGTGTAAATGTAAGAGAAGCAGGAGACAGCACACACACACAGAGACAGACACAGTCTGGACAAGCTCAGTGGGTGACCCCGAGAGGAGCCAAGAGAAGGAGTCTGGTGCCGGAAAAAGAGGCTTGGAGCAGAAAGCAAAGAACCTATCTCCTGTTTGGTTCCTTCTGTGTTCAGGGAAACAGGACTTTGTGTTCACCCCTTGTAAATAAACAAGATTGCAGCGAAGAAAAGACCTGATTCTGCCATCAATTTCTCCTTTTAACTGGAACTACCCACAACCCCCCGAATTCAGCGAACCACTCGGGTCCAAAGGGGCAACAGGGTGTTGAAAAAGAGAAGGAGCACACTTACCCGTTGGACCAGGAGAGTGCTGGTTGGATGGTAGCTGGCCTGTGATGCAGGCGACGCAAAGGCACCACCTCAATCGGCTCTGATGGCCACCAAGCTTAGGAAGCAACCATTTATAGAGTCCCAAGAGGGAGGAGGCACTCCAGGGAGGTGGAGCCAGAGGCGGAGCTTCCAGTGTGAAACCGGGCCGCCTCCCTGCTGAGTAATGCCGTGTCTGAGCAGTCACAGCCACTATATATGTTGCTGCACCCGCAAATTGCCCTGCTGCTTGCGAGGGTTCCTTCTTAGAACTCTCTTTTGGGTCTCGGTCCTGCTCCCCGGGGAGCTGTATGGGGTCAGCCAGGAGGGTGAGGCCCATCTCTCCTAGCTAACTAGTGGATAAGAAAGTACAGAACCTGGTCTGAAGCCCCTTAGAGCGAATGAGCATCACATAGGCTGGCTCAGGCCTATAAACAGCAACTGTGTCTGTGTGTAATTAACAGGCAGCTTAATAATGAGAGAGAGGAAGCTCTTCCCCCTCCTAGTCATTTTCTTCTGTGACCAGCTGTTTTTGACTGTTTCTCAGGGACATGTACTAGCCTAGCAGCCTCACAAGTGGGTCTCCTGGAAACAATCCTGAACTACAGACTAATCAGAGATGAGAGGAAATGGAAACCCTGGGATTGACACCCACAGACTTTGAGAAATAGCAGATCTGGACCCACCGGCATCCTACAGAACCAAAAGCATAGCTCTGAAGCTGGCATTCAGATTTCGATTGTGGGTCTAGACTATTGATCCACTGATGCCTTGTGTTGTCTCCCACTGGTGGACTCCTCTTTTCCCTTTCTACAGCAGGCTGAGAAAGGGCAGCCCTGTGTTATACCCCAGTTCTCAGCCCCTTTTCCAGACAGGGGCTCTCAGTCATTCTATCACCTACAATAATACCTGGGGGAGAGTTTATAAAGGCAGTCCTTTCTCTCTAGTGCAGTTACATCTTTAAGTCTTTGAAACACTCTTTTTTCTCCTCCTTTATGATTTTAATGGGAGTTTAGCGCTTAGGCACCTTTGAAAACCTCACTAGGGGTTTTGACACCTAAATATCTCCATAAAACTGGCCCTCGGACTCCAAATTTCTGGGTTCAATTCTGGCTCCGACATTGACTTTCTATGGGCTCATAGGCAAGTCACTTCCCCTCTCACTGTCTCAGTTTTCTATCGGTCCATCTAAGGTATTTATAGGGTCTGTTCTGGTAACTGGGCCTACAAATGTACCCAAATTGTGAGCTCAGCTGCGAAGAGCGAGTGAAAGTTCATTCAGAGTTACAATAACCTGAAACAAGAAATGTTGATGGGAAAAGGTGCAAAAGGGAGACAGAAAAACAGCATGAGTCCAAACAAAGAGGCCTCCACATAGAACTCACGGACTGTGTTAAGACCATGCCTGGTAACCAAGAGAAGTGTGGGAGCAGATATCAATGAACCAGAATGGGTGTGTCAGAAACTAGGCCTAATTGGTGGACAAAATAATGAGAGGAGGAGCTATTCCCTTCCCCCCCCCCCGCCCCATTTTAGGGTCCTCAGAAAGAGATTTTGTGGAGGAATAAGGAGCAGGTTATCATGAAGCTGGCTGATGAAAGGAAGGGAAAGGAGCAAGCTTCACCATCGCCTCCATGCCCACCATCTCCTGGGACTCTGGACCTTCTTCAGCCTGGATTGAAGAAGAAGAAGAAGAAGAAGAAGAAGAAGAAGAAGGCAGGCACAGGAGCAGGTCCAGCTGCAGACACATTCATTGAGCAGCCAGTGACCTGCTGCTGCTGAGCTTAAAAGCAGGCCTACTGGCTCTCTTCAGCCAATCAGGTGGGCTAGCCAATGAGGCAGTCCTGCTGCAATCCATCCGAGTTTATTAACTGGCCCAGAGGCTGGTCTGGCTAGTCCTCAGGTTCAGCTGAAGGAGCTCACTCCTGACAGCCTAATACTGTTTAATGCTGGAGCATTAAACTGGGTTGTGTTAACACTTTTGATTCTTTGGGCCCTTCTTTTCCACCTAAATTAATTGAGGATCTGGGCCTAAGTGACTTGCCCAAGGTCACACAGGAAGTCTGTGGCAGAGTAGGGAATTTAGCCCAGGTCTCCTAACCTAGTTCCCTTAACCACTAGGTCATCCTTTTCCCATCTGTGGAATACGGGCCTGTTGCTCTTTACCTGCCTCACAGGGTGTGTGAGGCGCACTCAGTTAAGGTTTGCTCAACACTTTGGGCTGTTTGTATGAAAAATGACATTACAGTCCCCCTATCCCAAAGAGCGTATTCTGTCCTCGCTCTACTGCACCGGCCAGAGCAATTCTCGTGGGCCAGATTCTGATCTCACAGTAGTTTTGTACTGATGTAACTCCACTGAAGTCACTCTTAACTTATACCATCATGCAGGAGACTGGAATCAGGCTAAATGGTTTGAGTGGAGTCACTCCAGATTTATAGTGGTGCAAGATAAGAATCAGGCTCTAGGATGACAGCAGATGACAGCAGAGAAGATTTCAGAACCCTCTAGAACAGTGGTCCCCAAACTTTTTATGTGGCACCCCCCCTCTTACCCATAATGGAACCTGTCCGCCCCCCGGCAACCGTGGTCAGGAGCTGGGAGCGGGACCGGAGCTGAGGTGGGGAGTTGCCCACGGGTTGTGGACGGGGCTGGAATGGAGCTGGAGGCAGACTGCATTGGGTGGTGCTTCCACCCCCTGTCGGGGGGCTGGCCCAGGCCTTGCCACACCCCCTGGACGTTCCTCCAGGCCCCGCTATGGGGGCACACCCCACAGTTTGGGGACCACTGCACTAGACGGCTATTAGTATTTACGTCATGTCCTTCTTTTCCCGTTCATTGGTTTAAGTGAGGACTCACTGCTTAATGTTGACTGGCTGACCCTGCTCAGATTCCAAAGGCAGGGGTGAAACAGCCCCTCTCACCCACTCTATTGTCTACGATGCCCTCGCTAAGTGGCAAATATTAAAGCAAGCCAACGAAGATGACAAAGGTTGCTGATTAGACAACTGTTAAGTGTCTGGAGCAATGTATGCACCATTTATCCAGGCCCTGGGATGGATGGTGACAGTGCCAGGATAATATAGCCAATAAATGTAAGAGTTTTAGGACGTTATCCATGTCTGATGAATTTATGCTAGACAGGAAGATCTTAATTGAGCTAATGAAGGTGAGGGGTCAAGGTGAGCAGCGTCCCTGACTGATTTCACTATCTGTCAATCTCGCTCATTAACGCTTAGCAGCATTACTGGCTGCCGGCGCATCTTCAGTGCCGAGACATCTGCTTTTCTCCCGATGATTCAGCGCTGCGTTGGACAACCCGGGGGCATGGTTGCACGCAGAAAGTTAGTGATCGCAAATCACCATGGGGGGGAGGAGTCACTTTGGGCAAAATGGTTCAGGCCCCCGGCAGGGGCTCTGAGGACAGAACTAGCGCACCTGCAAAGCAGCCGTGCTATTCAGCCTCGTGGCGGGTGTAACACAGGCAGACGCAGCGCAAGCCGCCCAGCCGGCCCACCTCAGCCGCCCCTCGGGGAGAAGGAACTCTGTCTGCTTGGCCCTGGCGACCTCACCCTGGCACCAAAGAGGCCAGGTGTGGCAGAGCTGTTGTGATGTAGACACCGGAACTCGGAGTGCTATTATCCCCAGTGCACTGAGGTGAAACTGAGGCACAGAGCAACTACGGGCATGTCTCTACTGCAATCACAAGATGTGATTGCAGCTCAAGCAGACACACTTACGCTAGCTTTAATCTAGCTAGCGCCGGTACCGGAGGAGTGACAGTACAGCAGCAGCTCATGCTTCAGTGTGGTCTAGCCCCACGAATAATTGCCCAGGGCTCCGATGGGCTTGTACGGCCTGCGCTAAAGTACATGCTGCTGGGGCTTCACCCCTCCAGAAGCGGAGTTAGCAAGATTACAACTAACTCAGGTCTGTGCACTCAAACTGTAACAACCACCCCACCTGATGGCAGGACAGCCACACCCTGCGCAATTTGCCCCAGGTCAAAGAGGAAGGCTGGAACAGAGCAGAAAATTGAATGCAGGTTTCCCGAATGCCAAGCTAATACCTAATCCCTGGATGGTACTTTCTCTTCCTTTCAGCCAGGCATTACTCACTTGGCAGTGGCATCCTGGCCTAAGTGGCTACAGTGATATTGACCCAGGGTATATAGTCCATTTTTGCAATTGACCAGATCAGCTGTTCGGGAGGAGCAGGAAAAATTATGCTCAACCCCCTCAGAGTGAATCTCCATGAGTAGGTTTCGCTGCCTTTGTATTTCCTGCCGAAACTGTTCAGAAGCTGTTTTTCCTTCTTGGTGGATAGGTCAGTTTGCTCAGACTGGCTCTGTCACTTAGCTCTGCAGGCCTGTAACCAGAAACATTAGGTTTGTTCACTTAAAAAAAAAAAGGGAAAACTGTTCTGGAGAAAAAAAACAGACCCTTCCTGTCTGTTTAGCTGCTAGTCCCAGTTTGCAATGCACTGGAGCTGGTGATCTGTGGTGGAACATAGGTTAATCCACAACGGTTTGTGTGTTCCTCTAAATTGTGGCTGTTCTTCTGATGTCATTAACCTGGCAATGTGCCCGGTGTCCGAGACCCTACAGTGCTCAAGGCTAGAAGGAAATGAATGCCCTTGCAACAGGAACGCAGTGTTACTCCAAGGAATTCACCCTGCAGGACAGCTGGAGTTTCCAGGCTGCAGGATCATTCAGAAGTGGTGCGTACGGCAGTGTAAATTAGCCTCCCCTTTGGTGGGCATGAAGGACTTTCAATCCAATAACCTTATCACCTTCAGGGAAACTACACCTGTATTCCCTCTCCAGGGTCTAGCAAGGGCATAGGCTCCTGAGCTGTGTCACCCCTCCTGGGCGGAGACCCTATATCTCTCTCTCCCTCCTGATCAGGGTTTTCCCAGCCTGACTTTAAAAACCTCTAAGGAAGGAAATTCCACCACCTCCCGAGGTAACACATTCCAGTGCTTCACCAGCCTCCTAGTGAAAAAGTTTTTCCTAATATCCAACCTAAACCTCCCCCGCAGCAACTTGAGACCATTGCTCCTTGTTCTGTCCTCTGCTACCACTGAGAACAGTCTAAATCCATCCTCTTTGGAACCCCCTTTCAGGTAGTTGAAAGCAGCTATCAAATCCGCCCCACCCCATTCTTCTCTTCTGCAGACTAAACAATCCCAGTTCCCTCAGCCTCTCCTCATAAGCCATGTGTTCCAGCCCCCTAATCATTTTTGTTGCCCTCCACTGGACTCTTTCTAATTTTTCCACATCCTTCTTGTAGTGTGGGGCCCAAAACTGGACACAGTACTCCAGATGAGGCCTCACCAATGCTGAATAGAGGGGAATGATCACTTCCCTCGATCTGCTGGCAATGTCCCTACGTATACAGCCCAAAATGCTGCTAGCCTTCTTGGCAACAGGGGCACACTGTTGACTCATATCCAGCTTCTCGTCCACTGTAACCCCTAGGTCCTTTTCTGCAGAACAGCTGCCTAGCCACTTGGTCCCTAGTCTGTAGCGGTGCATGGGATTCTTCCGTCCTAAGTGCAGGACTCTGCACTTGTCCTTGTTGAACCTCATCAGATTTCTTTTGGCCCAATCCTCTACTTTGTCTAGGTCCCTCTATATCCTATCCCTACCCTCCAGCGTATCTACTATGCCTCCCAGTTTAGTGTCATCTGCAAACTTGCTGAGGGTGCAATCCACACCATCCTCCAGATCATTAAGGAAGATATTGAACAAAACCGGCCCCAGGACCGACCCTTGGGGCACTCGCTGGATACCGGCTGCTAGCTAGACATGGAGCCATTGATCACTACCCTATACTTAACTCGAGTTCCACAGGATGACTGTGCACTGAGTGAAGAAGAACTTCCTTTTATTTGTTTTAAACCTGCTGCCCATTAATTTCATTTGGTGGCCCCTAGTTCTTATATTATGGGAACAAGTAAATAACTTTTCCTCATTCACTTTCTCCACACCACTCATGATTTTATACACCTCTATCAGATCCCCCCTTAGTCTCCTCTTTTCCAAGCTGAGAAGTCCGAGCCTCTTTAATCTCTCCTCATATGGGACCCGTTCCAAACCCCTATTCATTTTAGTTGCCCTTCTCTGAACCTTTTCTAATGCCAGTATATCTTTTTTGAGATGATTCCTGACATCCCGTTTGCTTTTTTGACTGCCGCTGCACATTGCGTGGACGTCTTCAGAGAACTATCCACGATGACTCCAAGGTCTTTCTCCTGATTAGTTGTAGCTAAATTAGCCCCCCATCATAGTGTATGTATAGTTGGGGTAATGCTGCCTGTTGATATTTGTGTACTGCTTTTGGAGCCTCTTGGGCTGAAAGGTGCGTGATGAAATGTAACTGTTAGGAAATACTCTTCTGCCAGGAGCAAAGCAGGGAACTGCCGCGTCCTAGGACTTCAAGGGAAGGTGAGGGCCATGCCAACTCTGCTTGCTGACCCCCAGCGGCCCCGACTGACTGTGCCAATTAAAGGAAACTTGTAGACGTGAACTTATGTCTCGCCATGTTTGGAATAAGCACCAAGGAGCAAATGATTCCTTCTTCGCTGACCTCACATCCTCGACCCTGGATTATTAGCAGTGCTAGTTGGTGTGAAAAGCAATGCCTTGTATTTTTTAAGGGAAATGAGTGACGATGGTGGTGGCATGTCTAAGTAGTTGCAGCAGGCGCTATATATAAAGGCACCCCGGGAGGAGCGAAGACAAAACCTGGAGGGCTTTCCTGAGCCCACTCGAGAGCGAAGCAGGGTCAGCAGCAGGCACCATGTCTCAGAATGCGCTCGCCATCTGCCTCTTGTGGCTCCTGGCTCTCTCCTCGGCCTGTTACATCCAGAACTGCCCCATCGGAGGAAAGCGATCGGTCTTGGACATGGATGTCAGAAAGGTACGTGATGCTTTCCTTACCGTCAGGCTGTTACGGTGAATCTGGGTAAAGACTCCTCATTGACAGCCTGTAAGCGTGACGGTCCCAAGCTGCCATGATACTGCGCCAAAGCCCTCAACTCCCACCCAAAAGGATCACGTCCAGGGCGCGAAAGGAGAGATTGCTGGCAAGGGACTGAGCTGTGCCAGCTGCGATGGCAGCTGTCTAAACCCTAGCAACTAGACACGCGTATGTTTTGATACCCTGATCAACACCACGCGCAGCTAGACTCTGGCTCACCAGATTTCTTCACATAGCTGTGGTGTGAATTTTGTAAAGCTTTGAACAAGCATTAACTAACATTCATTACCAAGTCCCTCTTTTCCTTCCCTTCTCCTGTCCCCCATTCCAACTGTCTCTGTGTTCAATGTTCAGCCAATTAGGAAAGCATAGACTATAGTGTGTGCCAAACTCATGGGCAGTAGAGAAGTGCATCTTGTGATTGTCAGGACTTCATTCAGCCTCTTTAAATAATATATTACTGATGCAGCTAAAGCTGAAAGTGTGTTTAAAAAACAGTGGAACACATGCACGAGCCCCATTGCAGATGAGCGGTAAGCAACCAGACTTTTCAGCCTTGGTCTTGTGGTTAAAGCATTGGATGGAGACTGAGAGGGAGGCCGGAGATCTGGATTCAATCCCCAGCTCTGCTACAGACACGCTGTGTGATCTTGGGCAAGTCCTTTAATCTCTCTGTGCCTTAGTTCCCCATCTGTACACTGGGGATAATAATCTTTCCTTTAGCTGTCTTGTCTCTTTAAAGTGTAAACCCTCTGGGGCTGGCTTTATGTGTGTGTGTACGGCACCCAGCCCAATCGGGTCCCATTTCAATCAGGTTCTCCAGGCACTATTGTACTACAATTATCAGCCCAGCTGTACTGAGGACATCAGAAGTCTAATTTGGTGGTGAATTGTAAATACTGTTACCAGTGTAGCTGTCTATATCAGATTGCCTTATAGGCAGGTCTGGGAGCAGCCTCTATTTTGAAGGTTGTTCAATACTTCCCCATATAGGTCTGTGTTTTCAGTTCCTTATAACTTTGCCAAACTTCAACTGCTTGGTTTGAAATGTACTTTGCTGGGTGTCTGCCTCAGCTTGAATTGTCTTTTGAAAGGTTCAGCTAAAATATCTTGGCTACTTCCAAGAATGAGATGTCGGGGGCAGCATAGACTGACTGTTTTGCCCATATTAAAAAACAAATTCGTACATCTGTTTTGTTGAGGTGCTCTAGCATCCCCCTTCTTTGGAGACGGGACCTGAAATTTGGGAGTGGGGTCGCCCTGGTATCAGGGATGTGCCTTTTGCCAGCCCCGTGGAATAAAGCACTCAAATCTGGCCACGTTACAAGCCTCTGTACTTACTTAATAGAGAGGTGTTAGAGTTTGGCAGCTAAATTCTCTGAAGATTCCATCTGCCCTGAGCATGTGCCAACCCCTCTCAGGTGCTACATGGGACTGGCCTGTGTATGACCCATTCCCACAGAATGACTGAGCATGCTCCAGCCCGGGACTGCTGGGGCTGAGCCGGCCTTTCCCTGCAATTGTGTTCCCAGTTGCTGTGGGCAGGCGGGCGGGGAGAGGGCACTGTGATGCCAGGCACCAGAGTTAACAGCAGAGAAGATTCTCTCCTGTGCTCTCAGCAACCCATCGGTGGGTGCCCATGCAGCTTGGAAGAGAAGGAAGAAGCTGCCTGACTCAGATGCAGAGGGGACGAGAACTGGATCGGGGCAGTGGCAGCGGGACTAGCCTGGAGCAAGGAGCCTTGAGGGGGCCGAACGCACATGCTAATAGGCTCATGCTGAAACACAGAGGAAAACACCACAGGGATGCAGGCAAATAGTCTGCGTCGCATGTCAGGAATGCCAGCCGGCGGGAGGTGGCCAGCCAAGAAATAGCTGTGATAGACCAGCAGCAGGCCGCTGGCCAGTTACTGCATGCTGGCTTTGGGAGAAGAGCAAAGTGGGCCACATAAGGGGCAGTCGCTGGCTGAGACGAGTTTTCAGTGCTCTGCTACATGTTCCTCCAGCTGCCTGTCCATTCTTGGGGCACAGGCACAGTCAGGACTGGGGGAGAAAAGGCCTGCAGCCTTTCCGAACCTATGCCACAATGTTAAGAGCTATTTTGCTTCGGAGGAACATTTTACTGATCATATTCTGAGTCAGTCTGTATAGCTATAATGTGTATCCTGTACACATGAGAGGAGATATCATCTCCAGTATCAGCTACATTGGGGGACAGGGGGGCAAAGGGAATGAATCCAATCATATTTCCTGTAACGCCATTTAATCAAATGGTTCTGAGGGAGGCAAAATCTTCTGGAGCAATATTTCCCTAAGGCGGGAGGCCACTGCATAAGAGATGCTGGTTAGGGCCACAATTTGGGTGAGGAGGGAATACGTTTGCACTGGTTAGATTCGAGAAAGCTACCCAGCGATTACTGATGTATTAAAATAAGACGTAATTCTGCTCTCTGTTGAACCCATGCAACTGTAGCCAATAAGGCTGGGACAGTGCAACTAAAAGCAAAGTCCGGGGGTGGGGGTGAGGTCGATATTTGTTCATGTGACCTGCAATTTGTTGTTTTTCAAAGCATCCCTTTTCCTAGCCAATGAACTCCTAGGTCAAATGTTAGGATCTGGCTGCTTTCAAGTGGGTAGGGCTGCCAGGAGCTTTAACCCTGAACTGATACACAGAGGCACCAGTGTTCAGTAGAACCCACAGCAATAGCTGCTCCACTGCCCGCCTCGGGTCATTGATCTTCAGGCAAAACTTGGGGACTTTCACATAAAAATCATCATCTAGCTGGGGCCTAGGAAAGCAGTTAGCGCAGCTAAACACTGTGCTCAATTAAAGAAATACACAGCAGAATACACTAGGAGACCCAGCCCAGCAAGCGGAGCGGAGTTCTCTAAATAGGAGTCACTTGCCAAGTATCAAACACTACTGTGGTCAGTGGAGTTACACCCTGGATTAGTTTAGCCCAATTTGCTCAGGATGGTCTCACCTGTTTATGAAAGGGGCACCGTCTAACGCAATGTTTCCAAACAATTCCCTCCCTGGGCTGGCAACTAACAGCGTCAATTATTTAACAATCGCAAAACAAAATGATCCTTTATCCCTCCCACTCCCAGGTCGTGTTTGCTTCCCCCTCCCCCACCCTCTCACACACGCACACCCCCGAGCTAGAATAGTGACACCTGCACTGGTCAATTTCAGTTTGGGGTGCTGCTAGTTATTTTCACTCCATGTCTCCGATGAAGTGGGTTTTAAATTTATTTGGGCATAAGCTTTCTTGGGTTGTTAGTCTCTATGGTGCCACAGGGACGCCTAGTTATTTTCTAGTCGGTTTCACTTTCTGGGGATGCGAGCCCAGGTTATTGTGGTTGGGGTTCTGACCCCTCCTGAGAACATATCGTTTCCCACCACATCCCGTTCCACAGAGAGATCCCATGAGAAGATTTCGCTTTCTAGTAAGGTTTCTAATACCAGTTGAAAAACTAGAACTGAAGCGCTCGGCCTGAGCAGAGCATACAGGGGCTCCTTAAATACTGGCAGATGACGGCAGAAAGACACCATCCTAAGGGCTCAATGGACTGAGCGCGGTGGCAGTCCTTCCAATGGGCTTTGAATCAGGACCCAAGCAACTCGGGTTGCCGTTTTCCCCGTTAACCAGCCTTTGGGTTTCTCTCTCCCACCAGTGCATCCCCTGTGGGCCTAGGAACAAAGGCCACTGCTTTGGCCCTAGCATCTGCTGCGGAGCGGAGATGGGATGCTACTTCGGTACTTCAGAAACCCTGCGATGTCAAGAAGAGAATTACCTGCCAACACCCTGCGAGTCTGGCAGGAAGCCATGCGGGCCCAGTGGTGGGACCTGCGCAGCCCCTGGGATCTGCTGTAACAACGGTAAGAGAGCACTTGCTTAGCTTTGACTTTAACCATAGCTCCATATGAACTAGACCACAATCCCTCCCACACCCACAATTTATGGCTGTTCAAGTAACACTTCCTATCTATTCTCAATACTCCCATGCACTTTTAACATGGGGAAAACGGGCCTTGTGATTAAGAGATTGGGGTTGGGGGGGAGAGGAGATGGGGCTTAGTAGATATGAGCTTTACGCTGCCTCTGCTACAGACTCCCTGAGGGACCCTGGGCCAGTTGCTTAATCACTTCGTGCCTCAGTTTCCCCATCAGTAAAGTAGGGATCATTATACTTTCAGCCTCACAGCTCCATTGACTGATGTTTGGAAAGCACTTGGAGATCTCTGGACGGCACGCAGTGGCAAGAGTTCTGCAAAGGCCGTGGGCCATTATCTACTGCTCAGGCCATAGTAATTGTGGACAGAGAAGAAGTGGGGAAGTTAATATGGGTGGCAGACCAGCCAGTTTCCTCCTTTCCCAGAGGAGAGAAATCTCAATTAGCCTGGTCATTGCCGCAGGCAAATTTAGCAGCAGTATCACATCAGGCCAAACCCCATGCACAGAAGCGAAACTCACCGAGCAGGAATAGTTTATAATAGCTTTCCCTTTGCAGGAAAGGCACCACACACACATCCTAGGCCAGACCCTCAGACATGTATCTTGGTATAGTACCATCGTCTTCCATGGAGCTACACGCATTTACATCAGCTGAGGATCTGGCCTAAGGTGTTATCCAGCAGAGCTATACGTAACTCCAGTGGCCAAATTCATGCAGCGTTTCCTTTTACGTGCTTTTGTTTCTCTTCAGAGGGCTGCATGGTGGACTCGGCCTGTGACCAAGAATCGCCATTTTCCTAGACCACCCACTATACAGAAGGATGAAGCCACATGATTTGCCATCTACGAGGCTTTGCAAGACCAAAAGCCAGTCCAATAGGACGCATTAATCCTGGCCGCGCTGCACCTTGACAGTTATTTAAATGACATCCCCAGCTAGAAATAAAACTTGTACCAAAAAAATCCTGATATTTCTTTTTTTGCCCCCTGGCTTTGTAACAAACTCAACAGCTTTGCTGTCTGCTTAGCTGGGAATCACATCCCCCCTCTGGACAGGAGACGCTGCTTCTTGGTACAGCCTGGATGAGGGAGGGGAGGAATGTAGGTGATTTACCTAAGCAGGCAGTTAAGGACCAGGCCAGGGGTTTTTGTGATGCTTTCCAGCGGTCCCCAGGATTGGGAGGCACCATGCTACCACCTGCCCTTAGCATGAGGGAGCCTTGTCTGTGCCTGCCCGGGGTCAGCTCCCTGACACCTCTGGCAACACAAACACTCCCCTCCAGGCCTACGCAGGCTCCACTGCAACATGCCACCCCTCAAGCCCTCTGAGTGTACCCTGGAGTATCCAGTCCATGGTCCACTGGACACTCGGAGCATTCAGAGCCACTGCTCCCAAAGCAGCTGTATACCCCAGCTCTACCTCAGATCACTGCTCCGCTGGACGCACAGTGCTGAGATATGTTTATAGAGAAAACAAGCAAAAGTTTACTTAGCAAGTGCGGAGATTCGAGGGATAGCACGAAGCAACACTGGAAACAAATGGCTACGTGTCAAATAAAATTCCAACATGCATTTTAGACCCTAGACTTAAGTAACAAGATAATCTCCTGTCTAATGCAGTATTAGTCACCAGCGCTTTACAGCCAGGCCTGGCTGGGATCCCTCTTTCATGAGGCATAACACGGTGTCAGCTTGCCGCCTTGGTGAAAGGATCCAGGGTGCATCTTGGCACCTCCGGTGATATCCCCACAAGCCATCGGCCTTATTTGTAAACTGTATGCCCCCTGCTGGTTGATTTTTCATGTACACCTCTTTCTTCTTGACTGCACAATCTCTTGATCAGCATTTGGTTCAGTGTGCAACTAGGCGCCCATTACAAAGCATACAATATGCAATACCCACAGGACCAGAGAGAGCGGTAAACTCCTAGCCTTTAAGAACATAATTCTTAGTATAGATACATAAAGCCTTAAATATTATCCATATGTACATTTTGCAATGATTACGACTAGTGGGCTGCTGGCTTACGATAGCCACCTTACGTACCATCCTTTGGTGTACTAACATGTATATACCTGGCCCAGGGGATCCCTGACAGCCCATAGGCACCTCCTGTGCCCTCTGTCAGTTGGCATCAAGCGGTCCCTGGGTCACAGTTTTATCCAGCACCCGAGGGAGGTTCTCTGAAAAGTAAGGTCAGTGCATGCTGAGGACCTGGAAAGCCATACTAGGAATTAAGAGCATGGGGAATTGTATGTGTGCTCAGAGCAATGGCCCTGCCACCCAGATGCTCTAGGTGCTATCCCAAAAGGATGGATGTGGGATTGAGGAGGTAATGCTAGAAAAGAGAGCAGAGAAAAAGAAGGCAATGTTGTGCAGCTGTTAAAGAGTAATCAGAGGAAATATAACTACGAAGGATTTTGAAGCACCTAATGGCAGCATATGCACTGAAAAGCGAAGTCCTCTTTTTAACCTGCTGGGTAGATAGTTCAGTAGGTAATAAGAACATAAGAACGGCCACACTGGGTCAGACCAAAGGTCCATCTAGCCCAGTCTCCTGTCTTCCAACAGTGGCCAATGCCAGGTGTCCCAGAGGGAAAGAACAGAACAGGTAATCATCAAGTGATCCAGCCCGTCGCCCAGTCCCAGCTTCTGGCAAACAGAGGGTAGGGACACCTTCACCTACCCATCCTGGCTAATAGCCATTGATGGACCTATCCTCCAGGAATTTATCTAGTTCAGCAGTTCTCAAACTGTGGGTCGCGACCCCCTTTTAATGGGGTCACCAGCGCTGGCTTAGACTTGCTGGGGTTCGGGGCTGAAGCCCAAGCCCTGGTGCCGAAGCCGAAGCCTGAGGTATTCAGCCCTGGGTGGCAGGGCTCAGGTTACAGGCCCCCAGGCTGGGGCTGAAACCCTTGGGCTTCAGCTTTGACCCCTTCCCTGCCCAGGGCAGTGAGAATCAGACGGACTCAGGCTTCAGTCCCCACTCCTGGAGTCGTATAGTACGTTTTGTTGTCAGAAGGGGGTCGCGGTGCAATGATGTTTGAGAACCTCTGATCTAGTTCTGTTTTGAACTCTGTCATGTGTTAAAAGATGCCTGGGGGGCGGGGAATCAGAGGACAGCTGTCTGGCAAGTAAATATGAGAAAGATCTAGGGTGAGAACAAGTGTGTAAGCGTCAAGTTTGATCTCATTACAAGGGCACAGTTAAGAGTGCTTGTACATCTCAACTGTGTGTTTCCATAGTTTCAAACATGTGGATTTCTCTCAAAAGGTTTGACCTTAACTCTGAATTGCCCTGGTTTTTAATCTTTTTTTCCTCACATTTTTATTACAACAAAACTTCTTGTAAAGTTTTTTTTTCAACCTTAATTTGCAGATAAGTGCTCTCAACCTTAAGTGGAGATTAATAAAGATTTTTGTCTAGAAGGAGGGTTAGTTAAGGGGTAATCAGAGGAAGTAGCACTATGAGAACAGAAAGAAATTAACCAAAAAGAATTTATGCTGTAAATCAGTAACAGATCTCCTGATATCTTTTGGCTACAGCGTAGTTTTCCCCAAGGAATCAGAGAAATGTAGCACAGAAAGGGACAAAAAGAGCTCATCTAGTCCAGCTCCCTGTGCTGAGGCTGGATCAAGTAAACCTAGACCATTCCTGACAAGTGTTTGTCCAATCTCTTCTTAAAAATCTCCAATGAGGATTCTTCAACCTCCTGTGGAAGCCTGTTCCTGCACTTAACTATCCTCATAGAAAGTTTTTCCTAATATCTAACCTAAATCTCCTTTGCTGTAGATGAAGCTCCTTACTTCTTGTCCTACTTTCAGCGGACATGGAGAAAAATACACCACCATCCTCTTTATAAGAACCCTTAACATATTTGAAGACTTTTCAGGTCCCCGCTCAGTCTTCTCTCTCCAGTTTGTCCACATCTTTCTTGAAGCGTGGTGCCCAAAACTGAACACAGTACTCCAGCTAAGCCCTCACCAGTGCCACATAGATCAGGACAATTACTTCCCCATGTGTTACATACAAAACTCCTATTAATACACTCCAGAATTATAGTAGTCTTTTTTGCAACTGCATCACATTGTTGACTCTCATTCATTTTGCAGTCTACTATAACCCTTCCAGATCCTTTTCTGTAGAACTACCACCTATGGTTATTCTCCATTTTGTAATTGTGCATTTGATTTTTCCTTCCTAAGTGCAAATACTTTACACTTGTCTTTGCTGAATTTCATCTTGTTGATTTCAGACCAATTCTCCCATATATCAAGGCCCTTTTGAATTCTAATTCTGTCCTTCAAAGTGCTTGCAACCCTCAAACTTGGCATCATCTACAAATTTTATAAGCATTCTCTCCACTCCATTATTGAAGTCATGAATGAAAATATGGAATAGTGCCAACCCAAGACAGACTCCTGCAGGACCCCACTAGGTAAGTCCTCCTAGTTTGACAGCTAACCATTGATATCTGCTCTTCGAGTAAGTCTTTCAACCAGTTATGCAGCCACCTCATAGTCAATTTCATCAACACCATATTTCCCTAGTTTGCTTATGACAATGTCACATTGCACTGTCTCAAAAGCCTGACTAAAATCAAGAGGTTTAACATCTACAGCTTCCCCCCATCCATTAGGTCAGTAACCCTGTTAAAGAAGGAAATTAGGTTGGAATGTTTAGAAAACATATTAGGAAAGTGATAGAAGGCCCATGATTAAGCATCCAGTGATGGAAAAAACCTACCAAAACACAAATCCTTGGAATATTTTTCAGGGAATAATCTTGAACTGGCAAAGGCTTGACTGGGCACTCGGACACTGCAGTGATGGAAGCTATATAAGCTCATAGATATATTCAACTAATACTTCTGAACTACTGTGCCTAAGAAATTAAGAACTACAGTGCTGTAAAAAACACATTCCTTTATTTCGGAGACAACAGCAATTTGTCCCAAAGCAAAGGGACATGAGCTAGGAAGCAGGTGACAGCCTTTCAAGGCAGGAATTGTGACTGGCACCAAAGGGCTGTTTGTCAAAATGAAATTCCATGGTCAACTTGTATGCATGATGCTCCTTTCCTCTTGCTCCTGCCCTGAGCACAGCATCTGGATGGAAGCCATAGGAAAGTCTCCCATCTGAATTGTCCCAATCAAGAGAACCTCTAGGACAGCATGCTCTGCTTGACGATGCGCCCTTCTTTATCGATGGCGAAGTTGTAGTTGCGAGGGTTATCCAGGCACTCTTCAATTCGCTCGTCCAGGTTTTCAGGGGTGATGAAATTTCTGGCTTCCTCCTAAAATCAATTAAAGGGGGAAGCCAATTGTCAGTGTGTGCCCTGTTTGTGCCCACCGAGGCAGCTGATTAGACACAGAACAGGGAATGAGACTATGTTTCAGCGCAGCGGGGTTGGGGCTCTGCACTCTGACATTGCCCACTTGCCCTGATCTGATGCCAGGGGTGCAGCTGATGAAACAGGCATGAACTGGAGAGGGATTAGCACCCCCAGAAATTCTCCTTTAGCTTCTCACCCAAACACCAATCTCAATTCAAACGCAACGGAGCATGCACAGTTCCTACCCCACAGGGCAGCTTCTCCCGTAACTTGTGTTTATGGGGCCTGGAATGGCTCTTCCAGCAGCCCTGAGGATCTCAACCCTCATTCAGGAAGACAAAGCCTGGAGACCGCAACAAAGATTCCCATTACACCTTAAGAGGGGCCCAGGACTCATCAGGAGCAAAGGAGAGCTTGGAACTGTAATATTCTTACTGAGGAAACCCTGGAAAAACATGAATCCCCATCTCCCACCCAAATTTATTCCCCAACCTGCTCTCAAAGGTCTCAGGCAGGACATCCTTATTGCACCCCAAGATCATCAAGGCTGCTCCTTGAGGCAGCTGGGAAGGCAGGAGTTTGCCACAGAGCAACATAAGCCCCTTCTCCCCTCTCCAGGGTGTGAGCCTGGTGCTTCCACAGAACTCCCAACCCACGGGTACCAAACAGAACAGTGGGCGACAGCAGGTTACAATTTGAGGGGTTCACAAAGTCACCTCAACACAGTGATCACTGCCCTCAAACCCAAGCCTTCCACACCTGCAGCTGTAGAACCTCTCTCTCCTTCTGCTTAAGAAAATCCTCCATTAACCTGGCATGGTTGAGGGCTCCTTGTAACTTACGGTCCTGCAATTCTTCACCCTCTCTTCTGAGTCGCTCCTCCCTGTCACATGAGCACAAGAGAAATGGGGTACTGGTGAGACCTCCTCAGGACAAGGGAAGGCACAGCACAGCAGCCTCGCAGGGAAGTGTTAAATGTTCAGGTGAAACCTCCCCCTCTCCCATGGGACGAGGATGGTGAAGGAAGGTGCTAGCATGCCTAGCAGAAGATGATGGGGTGGTGAAAGGTTCAGCATGACAGATATGGGGCTTGAAGTCCTAGCTATTCACAGAACAGGGACAGCTTGGGCAACGACAATGAAAATTCCCCTCATACATACATAGCATAACTAATGCAATGAGGTACAACAGAAGAGAGAATTCAGTGAAGGAAAAAAAAAGTCGCTGAAAGGGGTGATTTTTACATTTGCATTCTCCGTATCAATTCTTTTTTCATCAAGCCACCATGAAAAATTCAGATCATGCTGAGAGTTTATAATCTGTGGTTTGGTTTTTGCCATTTCAATGAGATTATTACAAAATAAAGGTTCTGAGCCCCTATTTAAAAGTGTCCTCAAATGTAACCATAATACTGTCCACAATAAAAAAGGGGAGGATACAGTTCAGTCTCTATGATCTAGCCATTGAAGGAGACATGCATTGTGTACATAGGGCTGAACTGCCAGCAGCTAGTAATACCTCTTATTACGGTGGCCTGGGCTGGATTTAAGCTAGAGGTAGAGGGTTCCAGAAACCATTAGCCTACCTCAGAAGTCAGATTTTAAAGAAACAATCAGTTTACCAAGCTTGTGACTTGATTACCAACTATAAGCATCAGGTTTCAGAGTAGCAGCCGTGTTAGTCTGTAGCCGCAAAAAGAACAGG
Source organism: Natator depressus (assembly GCF_965152275.1). NCBI lineage: Eukaryota > Metazoa > Chordata > Testudines > Cheloniidae > Natator > Natator depressus. The sequence continues at coordinate 133,436,492 of NC_134237.1, read as the reverse complement.
AGTACTTGTGGCACCTTAGAGACTAACAAATTTATTAGAGCATAAGCTTTCGTGGGCTACAGCCCACTTCATTGGATGCACAGAATGGAACATATAGTAAGATTATATATATATATATATATATATATACACACACACACACACACACACACACAGAGAGATACAGTTTGTATGGTAACATCCAACTTGAGAGGCTAATTGGTTAAGATGGGCTAAACAAATATTTAATAAAGGGCACTTCAGTCTAGCAGAGAAAGGTGTTAACACGATCCAATGGCTGGAAGTTGAAGCTAGACAAATTCAGACCGGAAATAAGGCACACATTTTTCACTGTAAGGGTAATTAACCATTGGAACAACTTACCAAGCATTGTGGTGGATTCTCCATCATGGACAATTTTTAAATCAAGATGGATATTTCTCTAAAAGATCTGCTGTAGAAGTTATTTCGGGGAAGTTCTATGACCTGTGCTATACAAGAGGTCAGACTAGACGATCGCACTCTAAGGCCAGAAGGGATCAGCACCTAAGAATCTATAAATCCACATGCTCTCTGAATCACAGACCAGAGAAGGCTCCCTAAGACCCCTTGGTGGGGGAGGGGGATGGATCACAGACTCCCTGCGTACCTCTGGCATCTCACATGGTTTCATTGCACTGAAGCGGCACCCCAAGCCCTTCCTGCCGCAGGCCTGAGGGCCACGTCTCACCTCTTCTTCCGCAGCCGCTCATTCTCAGCGTTGTTCCATGCCATCAGCTTCCGGTGCTCCTCCATCACCTCCTCCCCACTCTCTCTATCAAGGCGCTCCTCATGCTGCTTCCGCAACACCTCTTGCTTGAACTCCAACCTGGGAGAGAGGAGAGAAAGGCCCTAAGCATGGCACAGCCCCATCAACATTGCTTTCCCCCGGATTACTAATGCTTCTGTCCTGGGAGATGGATTCCAAGGCAGGTCTTTCACCAGCTCGCGGCCCTCACACGCCACTGGGCCCCGACACCACGCCAAAGGGACGCTGTCAGCTTGATTTGACGACTTCCAGACAGTCACCCAACAGCACCATTTCCCTTTCCAAATGTTGGGGGGAGGCGGTTTTCCTTGAAACCTGGGATTCTGAACATTTCTAAGGCTTTCCCCGCCCTCGCACTCCGGCTAAGGTTTCCAAGGGTCCTCTCAGCAAGGCAGCGCACAGGCCGGCCCTGTGCACATGCCCGCCCGCTGCTCTCCACAGTAGAAGTCGTGGCGCCCAACACTGCCCTACTTCCCGACTCCTCTCCGGGAGCCGGGGTGGCTGTCCTGGGCAGCGATGAACCGGCCGGGACCTCCGCTCTCACTGCTTCCTGGGCACGTTAAGAGACCGCCCCGGCTCCCCAGCCCCGTGCAGGGCAGAGTGACCGGGGGGCAAGTGTGAAAAATCAGGACAGGCGGCGGGGACGGACGGACGGACGGGGGACAGGCCCCGCTATAATTAAAAGCCCCGCACACCAGGGCTGTCCCTGTAAAATCAGGACCGGGGGACGCGCGAGGCTGCCCTCCGCTTCCCAGCGCGCCCGGGCTCCAGGCAGGGGGCCTGGGGAAAAGAACCGCCCCGGCCCCCCGGGGAAACGTGCAAGGGCCGCGCCGCGCAGGCGGACACGGGACGGACCTGAGCGCCTGCAGCACGAGCCGGTACTGCCGGTAGCGCTCGCTCACCACCAGCAGCTCGGCCGGGTCCACGGGCGGCGGCACCTTCAGCCTCCCGGCCTTGGACTTGGCGGGCGGGTCGTGGCGGGACTTGCGGCCCCGGGCCGGCACCGGCAGCGGCCGCCAGCGGCTCAGCAGGGCCCGGCAGCGGCTCAGCGCGGGCAGCATGGCGGCGCCACCGACCTCCGGCTGGGCGCCGCCATGGACCTGACCCGGAAGCGGATGCAGGACGTCGGCTCCGGGTCTGGGCGGGGCAGGGGCATGACGGGAAATGTAGTTCTTCCCGGCCACCGACTGGTGGGCGGGGCTCCGTGGAGAGGGCCAGGCCAGGCCCCGCCCCCTGGGTCTCTGTCTCATCAGACCCCCACTCCCGCCTCCTTCCCCTCGTCTGCCCCACGGCTCAGGGCCGGGCTCTTGCTGCCCCCCCCCCGGGCCTGCCCCACAGCTGAGGGCCGGGCTCCTGCTGCCCCCCAGGCTTGCCCCACGGCTCAGGGCCGGGCTCCTGCTGCCCCCGGGCCTGTCCCACGGCTGGGCTCTTGCTGCCCCCCAGGCCTGCCCCCCAGCTCAGGGCCGGGCTCCTGCTGCCCCCCAGGCCTGCCCCACGGCTCAGGGCCGGGCTCCTGCTGCCCCCGGGCCTGTCCCACGGCTGGGCTCTTGCTGCCCCCCAGGCCTGCCCCCCAGCTCAGGGCCGGGCTCCTGCTGCCCCCCAGGCCTGCCCCACGGCTCAGGGCCGGGCTCCTGCTGCCCCCGGGCCTGTCCCAAGGCTGGGCTCTTGCTGCCCCCCAGGCCTGCCCCACAGCTCAGGGCCGGCCTCCTGCTGCCCCCCAGGCCTGCCCCACTCCTGAGGGCTGGGCTCCTACTTCCCTCAGGTGTTCCCCACTCTTCAGGGCCCAGGTCCTGCTGCCCCACCACCCCTGGCCTGGCCCACCACTCAGAGCCAGGCTCCTTCTGCCCCCCCGGGCCTGCCCCAGTGCTCAGGGCCGGTGACCGTGGCTCCTCAGAGAGAAGCAGCCCAAGGAGCACCCAAAACTGGTGGGAAAACCAAGGCAGGCAAGAGTGACAAAGGGCGGGACCGGTGTCCGACAGAGGGCAAGATGCTGCAGTGCATCACCCCAGCAACGTGAGCCACCACAAGCACACCATGCCTGGCCTCCGCCCTACCCTGGCTCCCTATGGAATAGCCAGTCCCGGACGTGGGCTTGGGCCTTATTGTCTAGGTCAGTGGTTTTTGGCCCGCAGGCCACTTGTGGCCCAGTCAGCACAGCTGCGGCCCATATGACATCCTCAGGGCCATAACTAGGACAGGAGGGGCACCTGTCCTGGTCGCAGAGCCAGCGGGCTGCGTGTGCGTGCAAAAATGGGGTAGTGCAGGATTGGGCCCACCGACATCAGCTCCTCTGCCAGGATCAGGCTCAGCAGCATCAGCCCCCCCACTCCCAGCCGGGTCGGGTCCAGCAGCATCTGCAGGAGGCCAGGGTGCTCAGCGCCCCCTGTCCCTACAGGATCGTGGGTCCAGTGATCCTGGCTAGACCGGGCTCCCTGGCACTAGGTCTGCAGCGACAGGCAGGCTGCAAGGCAGAGCTACCTGCAGTCACGGTAGGAGACCAGCGGGCATGGGGAGGGGGGTGCAAGGGACAAGGGAAAGAGGGAGGTGCAGGGAGCTAGGGCTGCAGGGAGGGGGTGCAGCCTGTACATCTGGGACAGACTCTAGGTGGGGGGACTGGTGGCAGTCCCTGGGTGGGGGGGGCCTAGATACTGGGGCACAGTCCCTGGATGGGAGGATTGAGTGCTGGGGGGCTGTCCTTGTGGGGACTGGGTGCTGGGGGCAGTTCCTGGAAGGGCCATTCTGCTCTGGACAGGCACATGTGCCAGCCCAGTGTTGGGGAGTCTGGATGCTGGGGGGACAGTCCCTGTCTGGGGAGGAGCTGGAGGGCAGTCCCTGGGTGGAGGGGCTGGGTGCATAGGGGACAGTCCCTGGCTGAGGGGGCAGCCCACACGGGGCAGGGCTCCCCATCTTTGCTCTATAGCCATGCTCTCCGGGCACTCAGCTCAGCCACGCTACTGCCAGTAGCAGTGTGGAAGTGAAGGTGGCAATACACTGTGCCATGCCACCGTTGCAGTAAATGAATTAATTTTAACACTTAGTTTGCTAATTTAAAATGCTCTTGGTAGACATTTGCGAGTGGTGAAATGAAAGATACTATGTCGATTCTAATCGTATTGCTGTCATAATACTACTAAACCGTATTATTTTTGTAGATGTACAGGTAAGTATATATATTGTGTGGATGCGACCCACATAACACAGAAAGAACTATATATGCAGCCTGCAATGATAAATAGGTTGACAACCACTGGTCTAGGTGTTCCAGGGCCTGGGCACCAAAAAGAGCTTAAAGCCTAGCGGTTGGCAGCATTGCGCCTCTGACACAACAGAGCACTCTGCAAGCAGGATAAAGTGTCTCTGTGCAGGAGATGAATAAGGTTGTCAGGTGTCTGGTTTTCGACCGGAACACTTGGTCGAAAAGGGACGCTGGTGGCTCCAGTCAGCACAGCTGACTGGGCCGCTAAAAGTCCAGTTGGCCGCAGTGCCAGCAAGGCAGGCAGGCTCCATGCCTGGCTCTGTGTGACTCCCGGGAAGTGGCCAGCATGTCCCTCTGGCTCCTAGGTGGAGGGGCGGCCAGGGGGGCTCTGCAGGCCACCCCCGCCCGCAGGTGCCGCCCTGAGTGCTGGCTCCGCAGCTCCCATTGGCCAGACAAACAAACAAACAAACAAAACCCTACCAAAACAAAACACTCCAGTGCTAACACACATCACCCCCTGGGGAGAGGATGAGAGAAAGAACAAACCACATGTGACAGAGGGGTAGTCACATCACTTAATGCACTGCTGGCAGGTGCTCAGATACTACAGTTATGAGGATGACAGAAGAACCTTTATACAATACAATACAATGCCTTCATGTAAATCATTCGTGTAGCCTCCTCTGGAGGCTGCATGCAGTACTGATTACCCTATCTCAGGAGATTCCAGAAATGGAAGGGGTTCAGAGAAGAGATGAAGAAAAGAGGATTCAGTGATGAAAATGATCAAAGGGCCTGAAAAAACTCTCCTGTGAAGGGAAATTGAAAAGACTGGGATTGTTACCATAGAAAGGCAATGAACATGATAAAAGTATATTAAATATTAAATAGTATAGTGAGTGTAGATCAGGAGTTTTTGTCCTCCCTGAGTTCTTGTAATGCAAGAACAAGGGGACAGTCACTGAAACTGAGAGGAGGGCAATTCAGAGTTGATAAAAAGAAATACTTTTGCACACAATGTGTATTTTGGCTGTGGAACTCATTGCCACAGGCAGTTGTGGTGGCCAAGAATTCAGCAAGATTCAAAAAAGGTTTTGACATTTATATGAAGAAGAGTATCCGGAATTATCATAATTAATGCTAAAAAATTGTGGAAGGGATATTATACCTCGTGATTCAGGGGTTAAGCCAATCTCTGACTAGGAGACCTAATGTGGGAAGTAGATTATCCCATATCTGCTACTCCAGGATTCTTACAAGTCTTGCCGCTGTCAGAGACATAATACTGGACACTAGCCAGACCCTTGGTCTGATCTCGTCCGGCAATTGCTAAATTCTTATAACTACAGATTTCCTCCTCATGCAAGATCATTAGAATCAGTAAGTCTGATCCTATTTCCACCCATTTTATACTGGTGTAACTCCATTGCCTTCTGTAGAGTTACTTCTGATTTGTATCAACAAAAGGAAAATTAGGCCAGTTGTTTTCAGTGGACTTGAACATGGTATAAATCAGGGCAGAATCCAGCCCCCAGTTTACACTCAGCTAATAAACAGCCAGATTCTGATCCCAGTTACACTGGTTTGAATCCAGAGTACACCCCCAGCATGTGCCCCTCCCCTCAAAGTCACTGGAGTTACCCTGGTTTTATACTGATGCAGTTGAGAGCAAAATATGGCTCTAAATTTGTAAGTTGTTGGGGAAATCTGTGTGGATGCGAGGTGCTATTAAATTGGCTTGGAAATATGAGGGTGTTATTTCTCAGAAATGTTGAAATCTTGTTCCAAGAATATTTGCCTCATTTTAATTGACACATTTTTTGCATGAGCAGCAAATTAAAACAATCCTTCATTACCAACTTTTTTTGATTCTTAAAGCAATCAGTATAGAGGTTGAGATTCCCAGCTGATTTAGAATAAATCATATTTGATCACTGTAATTCATATTCATTTCAGTGTAACTGCCACATAGAACGGATAGCAAAACAGAGAAGTTGTCAGTGAGTGAAACTCTCGGTATGTATTTAAACTCTGTGTAGATGTTGATTGACAGTGGACTTATGCACATTTGGTTTTGGGTGGAAGAATTCATACCTATGTTTTCCAGTTACAATCTGTACGCTCCTTACATCTATTATGACTTTGTTTCTGTGCGCTGCACCTTTAATGACATTACTTCACTGCTGCAGAAGCAGCTGCCAATTCATGGCAGATGTAGCCTGCTACAGACAAAAGATACCCTCTTTGGGCTGTCTTAGGTATGTATATGAACCCCATTACATAGTATCTTCACAATCTCTAATGTATTTAGCCTCACAACACCCCAATAGGGCAGTGCTATTATTTGTACAGAGAGGAAACTGTGTCACTGAGAGACTACGTGAACTTGCCCAAGGTCACGCAGGAAGGGCTTTAACCTGGGTCTCCCAAGTCCCAGACTAGCACTCTAGCCACTAGATCACGTTTCCTTTTATCATCTTCCCAAGAAGCTTACCTTTGCTCTTTCTTATTTTCTTAATATGAATGTGAGAATGTTGCCTTTTGTGAAAAAAACTAACACCATCAAACATTTCCAAGGTTACATGTAACGCTGATGTTTATATCTCTGTGAATAAAGGGCTGTACATAGGATGTTTTCTCACATTTTGAATCAAGTTTGGCAGAATATTCCAGCACTGAGCCAGAAGGCTGAACTACCCAGAAAGCAATGCAGGGATTACCAATAAAGGGCTTTGTGACCCGACTCTTGTTCAAAAATCAGTGCGTGCTTAAAACTTGTTTATGGGGCTGGAGATTTGTTTATTTTTATTTTTTTAAGACACGGGTAAGGACATAAATGTGGTTGGAATTGTGTATGTAGCAAAATAAAACTTTTATTCAACATGGTGGAGTTACACCAGTGCGTAAAGAACTCCAGACAGGGCCTCGTTCTGGTCGGGTGATGGGTCGGGGACATTTCTCAAGCATTACACCATTGTCCACATTCCCAGCATTTGAGTGCAGTCAGCCAAGATGTTCATAAGATGAACTTTAACGGTCAGATACATGGAATCTACAGACACACCATCATGTTGCAAAGGAAACGACTGAAAAGCCAGTGGGGCTGGCATGCATTTCGGAAAGAGTCTGTGGAAGGGCTCACTTCTTCTTCTGGAGTTGTCTTGCCAGCATGTCAGCCTGTTTGGCAACAAAGACAATTTTTAAAAAAAAAATCCCACAATTTATTGGGCCTGATTCTCCATTTAATCGCATTTGATTGATCTCAGACCATCTAGCACAGTGGAGTTGTGATCCACAGTCAGGGCCTGAACCACTGCAGTATAAATAATAATTTTCCCAGTCTTTTAAATGCTGAATGTTTTTCTGTCTAAGCGGGCACTCCACCCATTATGTCTGGCTTATCATCCCTGCCTTTCATTACTCCTTCAAATCCCTCCTTTCAAGGTTTACATCTTCCAATTAACTTTCTACCACTCACCTACGCACCTACCCCTCTTGCCTGACTGTGCTCCCTAAAAAATTATTAATATTATATGTATATTAAGGAAACAACAGAGGCCACATTCAGATACCTCTGTGATAGGAGCAATGTAAGAACTTGAATAACCTGGATGTCTTATCTCTTGAGCTCTTCCTATCCTAACACTTGTCCTGGCCGTGATTCTGAACTTTTCACAGGAGATGCCCAGCATCTTGCTAGATCTTTAAGTTCTTTTGGGCAGGCAGCTGTGTTTGTTTTTTGTCTTTAAAAGCCTTTGGCATTAGAGATAGAAAATACTTTTAATCATCGACAATAGAGGATTGTTCACTACTGCCCCACTTTTGCCTCCTCTGCTAAATGCTGAAGCACTCTGGTAGCTCCTGGGGAAGGTTGCATGTTCTTACCAGCAGAGCGTTCACAATGGTTTTCCTTGGGCTTCTCAGATAAGCACACTCTTCCCCATCACACAGTTTGATTTCTTCTGAAGCCTGAACTCACAAACAAAACAAATACAGTTCGGGGATTGGGTGGCTACATGGTCTTTCATCCCTAAATTAAATTCAGCTCTGCTCTGTAACGAAGACACTTATATTCACAGCTGGGGGAAAGAAACAAGGGATGTAAACCCTCATGCTGTGGGGTATAAGCCTGAATAAGCAGACGACAGACTTCCCCCTATGGGCTGGTTATTACATAATTGTCCAATAGAGAGTGGCTTGTACTTTCCCCTGAAGCCATTATGAGAGTCAGGATATTAGACTAGAATGAGTGACCAGTCTGATCCGATACAGTAATTCCTATAACTCTAGAAGTGGAAGCGTTACCATCCAATGGCTGTTTGGTATCCTGTGTGAAATGAGTTAGTAACCTCAGTGCAGCTCCTAGCAGACCAGGGCCCGCAGTGTATTTTTCTGTTAACAGAGCTATGCGTTAGCTCATATTTCTCTGTTACCTCTTCAAGGCTTTCCAATGTGCATGTAATTTGCTGAGCTATAATGTCTGGATACTGGATGGTGACAAAATTCAGTCAATGTATATTAAGGGGGGGAAAGTCCCCCAAACTGCTCAATTCAAGATGGAACCCTTCTCCACATGGATCTGCCTTGAAGAGCAGCTGACATGCTGCAGGAAAGGAGGAAATGGTGCATGCCTTAAAGCTAGCATGTGAAAGCACTAAAGGCTGTCCGGCTTTGGCCTGCTCCCAGTTGTGTCTGTTAAGATGCTCCAGCTATGCAGATCAGAAGAACCCTGAGCCTTGGGACAGTTCGTATCCTGATCTGTGTCTGAAGGCCGTGTGCTCTGGGTGGTGAGCACAGGGCTGGGAAGTGGTGATGATATGTTGATCTCTATGTATGCCAGCATTTTCATTAAGGTCTTAATCCTGAGAGGTGCTGAGCACCCACAATTCCCACTGGATCCCATGGGGATGCTCAGCACCTCCCAGGATCAGTCCTTAAATTAGGGCTGCAGAACAAGATGCATTTAGAACGTACTGTGGGCTTTAAAGTAATATGGAAGATCCCCCTACAGAAAGGCTGGAACTCACCTCTGGAGTCTGTGACAAATCTAGTTCTCTTTTCCCTCCGGGATACCAGCCGTGAGACCAGTGCTGAGCTCTTGACAGGTGGGTGCTGACTACTAGCACTACAAAGAGCAAGAGCAGGAGAGGTCGTTGACGTGCCATGGCACTGTCTGGCTGAATGGGGAGATCCTGCAAGGAGAAGGGAGGAGAGAGTCAGACATGGCCTGGGAGCAGTCAGCAGAGGGAAAGGTCCCACAGCACGCGTGATTCTAGAGCCATAGGGCATGCAGTGCAGGGTACACACAGGCAGCATGGCCTGGTGGGAAGAGATGGGAACAGGGAGCCTGGACTCCTGGGTTCTCTTCCCAGCTCTCCCGCTGGGTGACCCTGGGCAGGTTACTTTGTGTCTGTGTTCCTCACCTGTATAATGGGGATAACACGCACCTGCCTGGCAGGGTGGTTGTGAAGCCCAACTGGTTAACATCAGTAACAGGCTATGGGGCCCTCAGATGAAAGGCACTTGGCTTCTAAAGGGACTAAGGGTAGCATTAGCTCAAGACCTATAGGCAGATCTGGCCAAAAGAGCTAATGGGATCTGGGATACATAAACCGGGAACTCGCGAGTAGGAGTAGAGAGATTATTTTACCTCTCTATTTGGCACTGGTGCAGGACTACTGTGTCCAGTTCTGGTACCCACCCATTCAGGAAGTATGTTGATACATTGGAAAGGGTTCAGAGAAGAGCCACGAGAATGATTAAAGGATTAGAAAACCTGCCTTATAGCAATAGACTCAAGGAGTTCAATTTATTTAGCTTAACAAAGAGAAGGTTAAGGGGTGACTTGATTACAGCCTATAACAGGGGTGGCCAAATGTACTGATCCTCCGAGCCACATACGACAGTCTTCAGAAGTTTGAGAGCTGGGGGGTGCCTGCCGGGGCTCGGGGCTTCAGTCTTGAGGGGCTGGGGGTCTTAGGGCTTCAGCACTGTGGGACGTGCCTGCCAGGGCTCAGGATTTCGGCCTTGTGCGGAGGGGGGGGTCTTGGGGCTTCAGCCCTGAGGGAGATGTCTGCAGGGGATTGGGGCTGAAGCCCCGAGTCCCGGCAGGTGCACCCTGCAGGGCTGAAGCCCTGAGGACCCCCCCCCCACGCTGGACAGAAGCCAGAGGTGACATTTGGCAGAGAGATGTGGGATCTTGTGCCCCTCCCCAATTTTTGCCAGGGTTTGCTGGGCCTGCTTGGTCACATGATTCTGCTGGGCCCCCTCTCTACACGGCAGCTGCTGGAGCCAGCAAGCTGGGAGGTGTAGCTGTGCGGAGAGGCAGCAGCAAACAGCTGGGAGCTGCAAGGAGAACTGCTGCTTTTGCTGCTGCCCCTCCCTGCAGGGAGGGACCACTAAGGGTATGAGGTGTGTGTGCCTGGGGGCGGGGGGCATGACTCAAGCTGTTGGGGGGCCCAAACCTTTATATTGTGCCCCTCCTCAGCAGGCACCAGTCGTCTCTGGCAGAAGCTCCTAGCCCCACCACCCTGCTGCAGGGCAGAAGCCCTGAGCTCTCTCCCCAGTGTGGTAGGCAGAGAATGGGGAGCTCTGGAGAAGAGCCGCAGTTTGGCCACCCCTGGTTTATAAGTACCTACGTGGGGAGCAAATATTTGACAATGGGCTCTTAAGACTAACAGAGAAAGGTGTAACATGATCCAGTGGCTGGAAGTTGGAGCTAGACAAATTCAGACTGGAAATAAGATGTAAATTTTTCACAGTGAGGGTAATTAACATTTGGAACATTCTCCATCACTGACAAATTTTGAGTCAAGTTTGGATGTTTTTCTAGAAGATCTGCTCTAGGAATTATTTTTCGGGGGATGTTCCCTGTCCTGTGTTCTACAGGAGGTCAGATGAGATGATCGCAGTGGTCCGTTATGGCCTTAGACTCTCTTAATCTGATGGCACTCCCAGCCTGTGCTGCCTTCTCCGGGATGTCACCTCATTGCATCTCCCTAAGTCCTGCCTTCAACTAAGCAGTCATGGAAGAGACTGATGACTGCACTAAAACTTACACCAGTGTAAAGCAAAATGGGTCTACTCTGGATTTATCCCAGCACCTCTGAAACCCCAGTGGCATTACTCTGGATTTACACTGGTCTCTCTGAAACCCCACTGGGTCAGTGGCATTACTCTGGATTTACACTCATGTAACAGAGAGCAGGACTGGGCCCATAGCGTGGTGGAGTTTGCACTAGCTGGGGAAAGGGAGGAGTTGCTGAACCAAGAGGTCTTTCCCCAGGATTCTGTGGTGCAGATTTAAGAGAGCAGGGCAAAGCGAAAAGCTCTGAACGTGCTCCACTGAAACTGGATGGCCAAGCCCTGCAGTCAGCTTTGCTCCCTATGTTTGCAACTGACTCTGGTGCTATCCCTTTGTTGGCAGCTACCTGCATTTGTTAGGTGGAGCTAACCTAAGTGCCAGTCCATCATCCCCTCTCACATACTGGTCAATGGCACAGTAGAACCTCAGAGTTACGAACACCAGAGTTTCGAACTGACCAGTCAACCACACCCCTCATTTGGAACCGGACGTACGCAATCAGGCAGCAGCAGAGAAAAAAAAAGCAAATACAGTACAGTGCTGTGTTAAATGCAAACTACTGAAAAAATAAAGGGAAAGTAGCATTTTTCTTCTGCATAGTAAAGTTTCAAAGCTGTATTAAGTCAATGTTCAGTTGTAAACTTTTGAAAGAACCACCATGATGTTTTGTTCAGCGTTATGAACAACCTCCATTCCCGAGGTGTTCGTAACTGAGGTTCTACTGTATTCTCAAGCCACTGAGCACAATGTGAGCAGTGTTTGTGATTTCATCGATATCCTAAATCTGGAAAGAAGCATATAATTTTACCCTCTTAATTTTACAACCTAAAGAAACTGCAGTAACAACTATATACCAACGCTTTGTGCTTATCTAGCACAGAGGGCCTTGAAGTGCTTTCTGAATATCAATCCAATCCCCTAATACCTTGAGGAGATTATTATGCTCCTTTTAAACATGGAAATATTGAGATGTTAAGTGACTTTCCCAAAACCACACAGCAAGTCAGTGGCAGAGCTGAGACTAGAACCCAGAAATCTTGATTCCCCCTATGCACCCCCGGCAACACTTTGTTCCAGTTTACAGCACCTCCCCGTTCCTCCAGACACAGCATCACAAACTCTTCTCATAACCTAGTATCTGAACATGTCTCCGCAATCAGGGTTTAGTGTGATCTCAGTCAGGATTTGAAGCATTCTCATCCAAGTGCTGGTCTGTCATTAACTAAGGATGGAATTTCATTCATTCATGGTATAAAACAGTGCCTATAATCAGTGACTAAATTTTCTTCACTCCGTCTCAAAATTCTCTCTCTCTTTTTTCCTGAAGGCTCTGGGGAGTTGAGTCTGTGACATCCCAACCCATTTTAAGCTTTGATAGGAAAACCCCTGCTGCAAACCCACCTGCTTCAAGGGCTCTTATGGTGATCAAAGACCACAAGCACTTGGCCACTGTGGGGCTGAGTGCAGGCTAGATAGAGATTAGGTGGGATCCTACAGGGTTCTCTCACTGATGTCAAGAATATTAATTATAAGAATTTTTTCCCCCTTTTTTTTTTTTTTAAAGCAACTGCATAACTAACTTGTGATATGTATCCAGCCTGAAGCAGCGTGATACCATCTCCAGGCTAAAACAGTTCTGCAGGGTAATTCACTCTGTGCTCAACTGCTGTGCGGTTCATCTGTCATTTCAAAATATTACATCTTAAGAAAAGAAAGTCTGATCAACTATTACACGATGAAGATATTGTAGCTGGCAAGAGGAAGGCAAGCCAGCACCTTTCTGCTGAAATACTCAGGTTGGCTGGGGTTGATTAGCCACTATTTACGGTTTGGTTTTCATATCTAGAAGGCAAATTCTGACCCCAGTTTCACAAGTGGAAAGCTGGAGGAATTCCACTGGAGCCCCTCCAGATTTACACTGTCCGCAGAATTTGACTCTATGAAAGATAATCACATACATGAAATCCATTTGCATTTAATGCCTTTAGGATACCGGGCCCCCAGAAGTACTTCTGGTATCGGATTTGCTTGTAACTAACACGGTTTGCAAAGCATTAGAGAAGTTTAGTTACTCACCCTGTTCTGATCTCCGGCTCACTATGTTCTTAGACTTCACCGATGCCTGCACAGTTTGCTCTCATTATTTATACCATCCTCTGTGTGCTTCAGTGTAATTGGTCTCCCACTCTGTTGGGGCTGCCTGCTGACGTTCATTGCATACTCTGCTGACGACGATGTGCACGGATAGGTTTAAGCCCTCTTGCCACCGGGTTGGTGCTCTGATGAGACAGCACTGGGAAAGGGTCTTCTGGGAACACCCGCCTGCCAGCTCATTAGCTGGCAAAGACTCCTTGAGCTCCGCAATGGAAGTTTCCTTGTGTCCATTAGCAGATGGGAGCAGAGTTGTATTGCAAGGCAGTTGTCAACAGTGGCAAAGGACATCTAGTTTAAATCAGAGATTGGTGAAGGAGACGGCTAATTGAATAAGGTTGCTGTAAGGTCCTCCAATGCAAGATCTATCCAGCAGGATGTGCTTGATTTAACATACAATTAATAAGACCAAAGTCAGACCTGCTGCAAGGATGTGAAATTCCCAGTGAAGTCAATGGGAGTTGCACCTGCTTACCCAGAGGCTGCATTTGGGCCAGTGCATGTGTGATATTGGGGTGCACCACAATATGGAAAATCAGGCATTTAGGGCTAAGGAAAGTGTAATAAAAAGAAGTGGCTTAGAACTAGAGATGGATCCAGATGGGAGCCCCAGATCCCAATGCCCCTCCTCACCTGCAGGATTTGGGGGCATTTAAATCCAGATCCTAGCTCACACTAGAGTTGATTGAAAAACCATCCCACAGGAAATTCTGTTATTTTGACATTTGTTTTTGTCCTGAATCAGGTTGACAATGCAAAATTTGTAATGAAAGACAGTTCAGAAAAATTTATATTTGAAAATGTCAGAATTGATTCACTTTGGGCTGGTTGATATCAATCTGCACCCACTTGAGATGCTGCAGTGCCTCATGGGAGTTGTAGTTCAGGTGCTTCATGCCCCTATTCTCCCCTATGGGCTGGGCTGGGCTCCCTGGTCAGACTACATCTTCCACGATGCACCGTGTTCTCTTCCTCAGGTAGAGAAGCTGTGGGAGACCATGGGACATATAGTCCAACCAGGGAGCCCAGTTTTTAGGAGAGAATGGGGGCTTGAGGCACCCAAACTACAACTCCCATGAGGCACCACTGCAGCTCATGTTGATGCACGGATTAATGGCAACCCAACCTGAAACAAAATGTTTTGTTTAGATTTTTGTGATGGAAAAACTGATTTTTGGGGGGCAAAAATTAACATTTTGCCCCCAGAAAATTTAAATTTTCTGTCAAAACAAGATTTTTATGGAAAATTCCAGACCAGTTCTACCTCACACTTGGACCCTACCTGTGAAATGGGCTGAACTGGAATCCCAAACATCTCAGGGTGCATAAGTAACTTCTGAGACACATCCAGCCTGAAGCAGTGTGAATTTGATGGCCTGGGTTCATCTGTTTCATGCTTGTCTGAATGAGAGACAGCCAGGATGGCACATTGGCCTACACATGTAAATAAGCCAATAATAGTCACTCCATTCTAAAGGACCCCAACGCACTTTACTGGCAAACTACTATACAAAGCACTGAGGAACATCCCTTCATCCAGCTGTATGCTGGCCCATGGCATCAGCTGTCCAATGGTGTATGATATCAGTACACACCAGTTCAGGACAGGATGTGACTGAGATTACTGTATCCAGCTGATACTGCAGGGGGAATATAAATGGGCAGAATAAGCACTCTTCCTTGGCTGGAATTCAGCTTGGACTCCAGCATCACCAGCTCAGCTCCCACACAGAATGCCATGGGGTCTTTAATGACCACAATCAGCCAAGGCACTGGGTTTACTTCGTGTCCAAAAGGTGATACTTCCAGCAATGAGCACCCCTTCGCGCCATACTAGTGGAGGGATTGATTCAGAGTGAAGTACGACACCTACCGAATCACCCACACCGTTTCTTGTAGCAACTTGAGCCCAGAGCTACAAAATATTTAGGGTCCTAACTTCCACTGATTTCAACTGAAGTTAGGTGCCTGAATATCTTTGAGGAGCTGGGCCTTGGTGACCTGAGAGGATCTCCCATACAAATACTCAACAAGGCCCAGCCTTGCTTAGTTTGGGGTACCTCAGAGGATCCCTTACAAGGTGGTGCCTCTGGAGGCCATTGGGTCTTGTCCTGTTCTCATAAGATGGGACAACCTAAAAGGTACTTTCACATTCTCACTCCTGATCTTCAATCAAGTTCCCTCTCACTTCTCTCCTTTCAACCCTAAACAAGTGAGTATTTGTTTAGTATCTCCAGGCTTCTAGCCATCTTGGGTGCCCTTCTCTGGACCTCCCTATTCATGCCGGGTTCTTTGTTAAGGTGAGGGCATGAAAACTGGGCTTGGCACCCCGATGAGAGTGCTCCATCACTGGCTGGAATGCTCCTGTAAGCGCATCCTGTATCACTGCATGTCAACACAATGTGGAAAGCAGCTGGGCATGTTCCAGCCCAAGTGACATCCAGCAGCTGGAAGCTCTTTGTCTAATAGGGAAAGCGTAACCTTGCCAATGCGTGAGGTTAAACTCATCTTGTGAACGGACAGGCAAACACGACATTTGTAAATTAACTTATTTCTGAGACACCAGAAGGTTTGGGAGGTTTCACCCTCTTTTTATTACTACATCGATTTCCTCTTGCAGCCCTGCTGACCCTGGGTTAAAAAGCCTGATAAGCAATTTGTTTTGGATCCTTTTGTCTTTGTTAGCTCATCAATGCCTCCTTCGTTCCCTGCCTGTTGATATGACGACTGCAAGGGAACGCTCAATACCAAATACGAAGATGCCACATTTATATCAGGCGCCTCATCCCAAAGGGGCACAAACCGAATGCCCAAAAATGCAGCCTGCATTGCTTCATCTCCCATGCAGTTGCAGTCACCTCTAGGGTGGAATACAGTTAATTAACAACACCCCACAGCATCACACTACCATTCAGCACCAGACACGATACACCCCTTATGTAGCTGAAACTGCAGTGGGCAGCATGTTATTCCCAAAGCTGGACTGTAGCCAGGATATCAGCTAACAGTCCTGCTGTCTGAAAAGTGCCCAGGGATCTAGATGGGCACCATTATCAGAACTTACATCTGTAGCAAGCCAGAGAGGGACCTTCCCTAAAGGGAAAGGGGGAATGGCCGCTCTGCTGGGTGTGCCACAAAGATGCTGGCTAGTCCCTAATGTGGTGGTGGTTTATGGGAAGTGGGATGACTAACCTGTCACACAAGGCACTAGACAGCTTTCAGCTTCTGCAGACTGCAGTATCTTTAAACACTAAATGTACAGCTCCACTTACTACCCAACTCTCCTTTCATTGCTCCTCTCTAGTGAGGTCTGGGGGAGAGGCAAGAAGTGAGCAGAAAGAAACTAGCTCTGACACTGACTTGCTTGTGATCATATGTAAGTTACTTTACATCCCTGCCTCTGTTTCCCTTTCTTCAAAATCAGCTAATAACAATTCCTGATTTCACAGTCACTTGATGTGAAATGAAAAAAAAGTGGCTAATAGCACAATCCCCCTGGACTATGAAAAGTGCTATATAAATGCTGACGGGGTGTGTGTGTGTGTGTTTTGCTGGTGCTTACAAAACAACTCAGGCAAGCAACTCCAAAACCTGAAGGAGAATTGCAGAGGAAAGCATCAGGACCAGAATATCACTAGATATTTGAACTGGACGGAAATGAAGAAGGTGCTTTCATTCCCAGCTGCTGCCTCGACTCTCTGATTTCCTTTCAGAAGAATTGGGAATGCTTTTTAGTCCAAGATGAAAGATCCCTCCCGACGATAATGGTGGCACGTACAGAAGGGACTAATGCTGCAAAGCCAAAGCCCATGCTAGGGTAGGAAAAGACACTCCTTTGGGCACCAAAGCCTTCTGTCATTGCTGGCAACTTCAAGCCAGCACGCAGATGGGGGTGGCAGAATCTGACAGCGCATTGGCCAAGTGGAACAACAGGCTGGTTCTGATGTCACAGTGCTCAATGTGTGAAAATATCCTGCTGTCTCCACAGGGATCTGCTTGAACTTCAGAATAACTCCATTTGGAGAAGCGCTGGCATCACCCTAGAAGAGGAAACTTAAGCCTTATCTTTGGTGATGGTAATTCCCTGCAACCTCTGACCCTCAAGGGAAAAACAAGCCTTCTTGAGGGCTGTGATAGCACCTGGCAGGCCCATTTTGATGAGCTGGTAGAGCAAGATGCTGTCCTGTACAGATTCATGAATTAATTCTCTGTTAGAGATGTCCAAGTGGAGGGAGCCTCCTGATTCATGCAGTGATAAGCATTCACACTAAACTCATACTCCAGGGCATAAATTAGTTGCTGGAAAGGTCAGGAAGAAAGACTTTCCTCTTGCATACAGCAATAAACATTGTACAGGTGCATATGGAGGGCTGTAGTTTGCCTTTCTCAGACGTAGGCCATTGCCAGAGGCAGGAGATCAGACATGATCAAGTGGCCTGATCTGGTATGATGAGCAACTTTGCACCCTACAGTAAGAACTCACCAGGATCCTCATACATATCATAGTAACATCTAGGGGTCTCAACCAAGAGACAGGCCCTGCTCCAAACAGCTTAGACTCTAAATAGACGAGAGAGAGGGAATATTGTGATTCCCATTTTGCAGCTGGAGAACTGAGGCAATATGGGTTTGGTCCAGTTTCACTGATCTCAGTAGGAATCTTATCATTAATCACAGCGTGCTTTGGATCCAGCCTTAGGTGATTTAGTCAAGATCACACTGGGAGTGTGTGGCAAAGCTGGGAACTGAGCCCAGATCCCCCGAGTCCCACTCCAGTGCCTTAACCAGAGCCCATAATGTCTGTTCCTTCTCTCACATTGTCAGGCTTGGATCTACTGAAGTCACTCGAGTCCCACCAAAGAAGCATTTGGCCCTGTATATGTTTTAAAAGCAAATGTTCTTATGTATGTTACTAACAGTCCCTCAAATTATTACAGACAAACATTGCAGTCAGTGAATATACTTAGTACCATGGATGGATTGGGCTATTTTTGGCATTTCACTTGGTTTAGAGAATGACACTAGACTAGCGAGTTTCACATTTGTTTCTAATCAGTGTCAGGTTCTGGTTCTCATGCACTAGCTTAGCATTTCTCAAATGTGACCACAAGGGGCTTTTCTTGTGGCCACAGCCTCCTGGGCAGTGATTTGTGAGAAGGAGGGCAAAGCACAGCCTCTCCCCAGGGGCCACCAGCAGTGGTTGGGCCCCGCCCCCCTTTGGAGACACACAAGCTGGAGGAGAAGGCAGTCAGTGAGTTCCCCACGTTCCCAGGTGTGGTGGGGTTGGGCTTCAGCCCTGGGGTGGTAGGCAGCAGGCTCCAGGCCCTGTCCCCTGGATGTGGGGCTTTGGGCTCCATTCCCTGGCTGTGCGGTGGCAGGCTCTGGCCCCAAGCTCACCCCATCACCTCTGGCCCCCACTGCCTCCCCAAGTGCCCCATTGCCCCTGGCCCCCGCTGCCTCTGTAGCCACCACCCCATGCAGGGCTTAATTTGTGGGGGGCTGAGTAAGTCTGCTGTGAAAAGTGATAAACAAACATGCAAATATCACTTTTCACAGCAGAGTTACTTATAGCTAGCAAGTGTAAAAAAACCCCAACAACCCAAAAACACACACACACAAAAACCAACAAGAAAAAAGACAAGAATGTTCAAAGCAACTTATTTGTGTTTCTATTCTGTTTAGGTCCAATAAAGAATAGAGACAACTATGCATTATTTTTATTATTGAGTCTGCAAAGAAAAACACCCTACATAGATAAATTATTATTATTTGGACATGTGTATTTGCATATTTATTTGTTTTTCCTGAAGTTAATTAAGTATTTTAGGAAAAATTGTCAGAGCAGCCATCAGCAAGAGTTGGTGGCCGCACTCTGAGGCCACCAAAAAATTTGTTGCAAGAACCCCTGCACTAGCTCATTAATCCAAGCCACAATGGTTGGGTTGCAAACAGTGCCGGGAAATGGTAATTGATTTCCAAAGGGATTTTTTTTAAGGAGGGAAGTATTTCTGTGGGCTTAGGGTTTGAAAGCATTTTAAAATCACCTACGTTTTTGGGAGCAAAGTTGACTTGGCATTGGACCCTTGATGCATCATAATACCCTGTGTTTCTGCAGCACCTGCCCTCTGAAGGCCTGACAGCCCTGTGCAAACATTAGTGAGCTAGGCCTCTTGACATTCTTGTGAGGTATGTAACTGTCGTTAGCTTCAGGTTTTAGATGGGGAAATTGAGGCCATGAGAGGCCTGTGGCAGGAATAGAAACTAAATCCCCTGCCGCCCAGCCCTGTACTTTAACCCTAACACCATTTTGCTTCTTGGGTTCTCCAGAGGCAGCTTTGATCTAGTGATCTGAATGCAGGGCAGAAAGTCAGGACTCCTGGGTTGTTTCTAGTGGTACTGCTCACTCGCTGTGTGACCCTGAGCAAGTCATTTGACTCCCCAGTGCCTCAGTTGCTCAGTCTGTGAAAAAGAGATAACAATGCTGCTCACCCACCTTGAGCTTGATAGTCCAATATAAATGGAAAGCAATGTTATTAATGAATGTCTGAACAGCACTTTGAGCTGGTGG
Organism: Natator depressus; assembly: GCF_965152275.1. Classification (NCBI taxonomy): domain Eukaryota; kingdom Metazoa; phylum Chordata; order Testudines; family Cheloniidae; genus Natator; species Natator depressus. The sequence continues at coordinate 133,416,706 of NC_134237.1, read as the reverse complement.
GATGAAGGATGCAACAGAAGTGCAAATTATTAGCATTAAATCAGTGCAAAGTTGCTTTAAATATTCCCTTAGAAATAGAGAGTAGCTGAGACTGGGGCTATTTAGGAGGGGGTTCTACCATATCTTAGGTATTATGAGCAAATGTAAAACAAGTTTAAAGCAGGAGGATAACCTGCCAGCAATGTGACTTCAGCAGTCATTGTCTTTTCTTTCTGGAATAGAAAACTTGCAAGTTAATGCTTAAATATGACTGTAGCTAGCTTTTCTCTCCCTGCACCCGCCTCCCTTTCAGAGCCCTCTGCACTCAAGTCATAATTGGACAGCACTGTTGAGAAAAATAAGGCAAAGTATTAATAAAAGAATAGAGGCAACTTAAAAGGCCAAATTGACTTAAGGTTCCAAAGCAAAGAACCAGAGCACAAATCAATAAGCTCATTTCCGTCCATGTCACTTTATGACAGCCATGAAACAAACACCCGGCTAGAGATGGGTGAACAAAACCCAGGGGGGAATTTTGTCCATGGATTTAGCTCTTCTTTCTGATGGGAAATTATCCCCAAACAGATGACTTATGTTAATTTATCCACCATGCAGAATAGTTGATGCTAACAGATTTTGGACTGTTGATTTTTTTGATTATAAACTGTTCACCACAGGTATTCACAATTCACACTGATTGGTCACCTGGATTCACAGATTTTAAGACCAGAAGGACGATGTAGTCTGACCTCCTGCATAGAATTTCACCCAGTAATTTCTCCAAGCCCATCACTTCTGGCTGAGCTAGAACATATCTTTTTGAAAGATATCCAGTCTTGATCTGCAAAAAGAACAGGAGTACTTGTGGCACCTTAGAGACTAACAAATTTATTTGAGCATAAGCTTTCATGGGCTACAGCCCACTTCATCGGATGCATAGAATGGAACATATAGTAAGAAGATATCTGTATACATACAGAGAACATGAAACAGATACAGACTAACATGGCTGCTACTCTGAAACCAGTCTTGATCTGAAGACTTCAAGTGATGGAGAATCCACCACATTAAAATTGTTCCGCTGGTTAATTACCTTCTGTCAAGGTTCCCTCCCCACTCTGAACTCTAGGGTACAGGTGTGGGAACCCGCATGAAAGACCCCCTAAGCTTATTTTTACCAGCTTAAGTTAAAACTTCCCCAAGGTACAAACTTTGCCTTGTCCATGAACAGTATGCTGCCACCACCAAGTGATTTAGACAAAGAACAGGGAAAGGACCACTTGGAGTTCTTATTTCCCCAAAATATCCCCCCAAGCCCTTACACCCCCTTTCCTGGGGAGGCTTAAGAATAAACAAGATGAGCACAAACCAGCCTTGGATTTTTAAGACCCCAAAAACCCAATCAGATTCTTAAAAATCAGAACTTTATTAGAAGAAGAACAAAAAAAGATGAGAACAACTCTGTAAACAGGCAGTCAGATTCAAAACAGAGAATCCCTCTAGGCAAAACCTTAAGTTACAAAAAGACACAAAAACAGGAATACACATTTCCTCCAGCACAGCGAATTTACAAGCCAAAACAAAGAAAACATAACGCATTTTTAAGCTAGATTATTTACTAACTTTACAGGAGTTGAAGAGCTTGCATCCTTGATCTGTTCCTGGCAAAGGTATTACACAGACAGAAGCCTTTTTTTCCCCCTCCAGATTTGAAAGTATCTTGTCCCCTCATGGGTCATTTTGGGTCAGGTGCCAGTGAGGTTACCTTAGCGTCTTAGCCCTTTACAGGTGAAAGGATTTTGCCTCTGGCCAGGAGGGATTTTATATCACTGTATACAGAAAGGTGGTTACCCTTCCCTTTATATTTATGACACCTTCACTTGAATATGTGTACCCTATTTCTAGTCTGAATTTGTCTAGTTTCAACTTCTGGTCACTGGATCTTGTTATGTTTTTATCTGCCAGACAAAAAACCCTTCACAACTGGAGATCTTTTCTCCATGTGGGAACGCATGGTATAATTTCTGTTTCATGTCTGGGTGACCTCCACTTTATAAACAGTTGTCATTCTTTTCTCAGAGAGAGGGTGAATTAGGGAAGTGAGCATTTTAGGAACACATGTGCACACACACAGGCAAAGAAGCCCGGGGAATTTCAGGAAATAGAAAAACATTTCCCCTTCTCCTTTGCACAAGGAACAGAATTTGACGTAGCTATCTACAGGGCCCACTGATTTAAAAATAACCAGGTTCCTTCTTGCCTGAGGAAGACAGATAGTTATCAGCCAGGTGTAGCTGCCCAGCAGCCTTTACATTCCACTTCCCCTCATCATGTTCACACCAGGTCATTGCATGTGCCTGTATGTGGGTGGCCCTGTTCACAAAGGCTGCATCCAGAGCCTTATCTGTCCAATGTAGGGTATGTCTACACAGCAAAAGCTGTGCACAGGTTCGGCTGCCTGAGCTAGCTTGAATCCAGCTAGCGAGGGTAACAATAGCAGTGAAGCCAGCACAGCACGTGCTTCCGAGTGGGCTAGCTAGCTGAGAACGCACTCAGAGTCCGTGCCAAGCTTCTACCTCCCCCGTGGAAGCCCATGATGCACCCTCTTCACCACTGTTACCACCCACGCTAGCTGGAATCAAGCTCGCTGGGGCAGGCTAGCTCCCGCACAGCTTGTGTTGTGGTGCCAGACCCTTAACTGCTTGAACACCAAGAGGCGAGGGACCAGACCTGAACACAATTTAATGAATGAGAGCAGAGGAATTCTGAAACTATTGAATATAAATCAATGACACATCCTCACCCACAGTATCCTGTTCCATTCTATCACCGCTGGGCGCTCAGCGAGGGGAAAAAATAAAGTGAGTGGTTCTACTCCAAGCTCCAACCACCAGATAAGCTCCTCCCTCGAAGGAGACCACTCAACAGATTGTGCTGGTGTTCACTGATGAACTTGCATGTTGGTTGGGCTCCTTGGTCTTGGCTCCTCCTCAGTGGGGCTGGAGGACATCCTTGCTTGACTTCCCCATGGTGGGGTCTGGGTGCCCTTCTGGGTTTCTTGGGCGTTGTCTTGATTGGGGGTAGACTATTGGTGGTGTCTCCCAAGGCCAGGGCTTCCAAATGAACCGGCACTCAGCATAGATTGTGCAGACCTTCATGATAGGATCCTACTTGCCCTTCCACACAGTGAAATCCAGCCCACTAGCTAACAATGGTAACTCCATCAACACCCACGGAGGTGAACATAGAATCATAGAATCATAGAATATCAGGGTTGGAAGGGACCCCAGAAGGTCATCTAGTCCAACCCCCTGCTCGAAGCAGGACCAATTCCCAGTTAAATCATCCCAGCCAGGGCTTTGTCAAGCCTGACCTTAAAAACCTCTAAGGAAGGAGATTCTACCACCTCCCTAGGTAACGCATTCCAGTGTTTCACCACCCTCTTAGTGAAAAAGTTTTTCCTAATATCCAATCTAAACCTCCCCCATTGCAACTTGAGACCATTACTCCTCGTTCTGTCATCTGCTACCATTGAGAACAGTCTAGAGCCATCCTCTTTGGAACCCCCTTTCAGGTAGTTGAAAGCAGCTATCAAATCCCCCCTCATTCTTCTCTTCTGCAGACTAAACAATCCCAGCTCCCTCAGCCTCTCTTCATAAGTCATGTGCTCTAGACCTCTAATCATTTTTGTTGCCCTTCGCTGGACTCTCTCCAATTTATCCACATCCTTCTTGTAGTGTGGGGCCCAAAACTGGACACAGTACTCCAGATGAGGCCTCACCAGTGTCGAATAGAGGGGAACGATCACATCCCTCGATCTGCTGGCTATGCCCCTACTTATACATCCCAAAATGCCATTGGCCTTCTTGGCAACAAGGGCACACTGTTGACTCATATCCAGCTTCTCGTCCACTGTCACCTCTAGGTCCTTTTCCGCAGAACTGCTGCCTAGCCATTCGGTCCCTAGTCTGTAGCGGTGCATTGGATTCTTCCATCCTAAGTGCAGGACCCTGCACTTATCCTTATTGAACCTCATCAGATTTCTTTTGGCCCAATCCTCCAATTTGTCTAGGTCCTTCTGTATCCTATCCCTCCCCTCCAGCGTATCTACCACTCCTCCCAGTTTAGTATCATCTGCAAATTTGCTGAGAGTGCAATCCACACCATCCTCCAGATCATTTATGAAGATATTGAACAAAACCGGCCCCAGGACCGACCCCTGGGGCACTCCACTTGACACCGGCTGCCAACTAGACATGGAGCCATTGATCACTACCCGTTGAGCCCGACAATCTAGCCAGCTTTCTACCCACCTTATAGTGCATTCATCTAGCCCATACTTCCTTAACTTGCTGACAAGAATACTGTGGGAGACCGTGTCAAAAGCTTTGCTAAAGTCAAGAAACAATACATCCACTGCTTTCCCTTCATCCACAGAACCAGTAATCTCATCATAAAAGGCGATTAGATTAGTCAGGCATGACCTTCCCTTGGTGAATCCATGCTGACTGTTCCTGATCACTTTCCTCTCATGTAAGTGCTTCAGGATTGATTCTTTGAGGACCTGCTCCATGATTTTTCCAGGGACTGAGGTGAGGCTGACTGGCCTGTAGTTCCCAGGATCCTCCTTCTTCCCTTTTTGAAAGATTGGCACTACATTAGCCTTTTTCCAGTCATCCGGGACTTCCCCCGTTCGCCACGAGTTTTCAAAGATAATGGCCAAGGGCTCTGCAATCACAGCCGCCAATTCCTTCAGCACTCTCGGATGTAACTCGTCCGGCCCCATGGACTTGTGCACGTCCAGCTTTTCTAAATAGTCCCGAACCACCTCTATCTCCACAGAGGGCTGGCCATCTCTTCCCCATTCTGTGATGCCCAGCGCAGCAGTCTGGGAGCTGACCTTGTTAGTGAAAACAGAGGCAAAAAAAGCATTGAGTACATTAGCTTTTTCCACATCCTCTGTCACTAGGTTGCCTCCCTCATTCAGTAAGGGGCCCACACTTTCCTTGGCTTTCTTCTTGTTGCCAACATACCTGAAGAAACCCTTCTTGTTACTCTTGACATCTCTTGCTAGCTGCAGCTCCAGGTGCGATTTGGCCCTCCTGATATCTTTCCTACATGCCCGAGCAATATTTTTATACTCTTCCCTGGTCATATGTCCAACCTTCCACTTCTTGTAAGCTTCTTTTTTATGTTTAAGATCCGCTAGGATTTCACCATTAAGCCAAGCTGGTCGCTTGCCATGTTTACTATTCTTTCGACTCATCGGGATGGTTTGTCCCTGTAACCTCAACAGGGATTCCTTGAAATACAGCCAGCTCTCCTGGACTCCCTTCCCCTTCATGTTAGTCCCCCAGGGGATCCTGGCCATCTGTTCCCTGAGGGAGTCGAAGTCTGCTTTCCTGAAGTCCAGGGTCCGTATCCTGCTGCTTACCTTTCTTCCCTGCGTCAGGATCCTGAACTCAACCAACTCATGGTCACTGCCTCCCAGATTCCCATCCACTTTTGCTTCCCCCACTAATTCTACCCGGTTTGTGAGCAGCAGGTCAAGAAAAGCGCCCCCCCTAGTTGGCTCCCCTAGCACTTGCGCCAGGAAATTGTCCCCTACGCTTTCCAAAAACTTCCTGGATTGTCTATGCACCGCTGTATTGCTCTCCCAGCAGATATCAGGAAAATTAAAGTCACCCATGAGAATCAGGGCATGCGATCTAGTAGCTTCTGTGAGTTGCCGGAAGAAAGCCTCATCCACCTCATCCCCCTGGTCCGGTGGTCTATAGCAGACTCCCACCACTACATCACTCTTGTTGCACACACTTCTAAACTTAATCCAGAGACACTCAGGTTTTTCCACAGTTTCGTACCGGAGCTCTGAGCAGTCATACTGCTCCCTTACATACAGTGCTACTCCCCCACCTTTTCTGCCCTGTCTGTCCTTCCTGAACAGTTTATAACCATCCATGACTGTACTCCAGTCATGTGAGTTATCCCACCAAGTCTCTGTTATCTCCACAGGTACCAAACATCTCAGGCTCTCTGCAGATGTTGCTGCCTCAGTTGCACTTGGGTCACGTTTTCAAAGTTTTCTTTGCAATCATGAGGGCAAGAGGCCATTACCAAAGGGATGTGAGCATTCCCAAAGAATCCCCTGCACTTCCTGAAGAAACAGGAGACTGGATTTTACCAGCTGGTTTTGGTACTAGGTGATTACTGTGGTAAGCAGGATGGCCGATTGGAGGGGGCTCTGGAGTGGGGTTCAGGAGCTCTGGGTTCAATTCTTGGCCCTTCCACTGATCTGCTGGGTGACCTTGGGCAAGTCCCTTGGTTCCTCTGTGCCTGTTCCCCATCTGTTACCAAGGGACAGTATCTCCCTGCCACTCGGAGTGTGGTGAGGATAAAATCCTCAGGAGGGTGAGGGGCTACTCAAGTACTATGGTGATGAGGGCCATATAAGGAGGAGCCATTCCAAACCATGCAGCCCTAGTGGTCTTCTGTGGGGCATTGCTTTAGTACTCTGTGCAGCGAGGGGAATACCGAGATGAAAGAGAATGCGAAGGAAATGTGATGTGTGGGTGGGACACTTTACCCCGTTATTAATAGTACATCTAGAGCATCTTCTGTCTAAGGGTCTCAAAGCACATGGACAAACTGAGCTTACAAATACCCTTGCAATTCCAGGAAGCACTAGCCCCATTTCAGTCTTGCCTCAAAGAGTGGGAGTGACTTGCCCAGTGTCACCTAGGTGGCCAGTGGCAGAGCCAAGAATAGGACTCCGCTCTCCTGAGGCCCAGTTCTGTGCTTTAATCACTAGATCAGGCTTCTTGCTTTCCTCTCCCCCACACTTGGTGGGCAGCGTAGAGAGAAGGAGCTGGGAAACCAAATATTAGGCTATAGCAGCAAACATTCAGCATCCCAGCATAGTCTCATTGTCTTGACCATTGCTAGTAGCTGGACACTCCCTGCAGGAATTACTGGAAGAACTCTATGCCCTGTGTTAATCAGCTCAGCAAGATGATCAGAATGGTCCTGTCTAGCCTTAAGGTAGATGAATCATAGGATCAGTGGATACTTCCCTGGCCCCCTACAGCTGTGGTCCTCAGCAGGCCTTGCCCTGGAGTAGAGCAGGCACGGCTCACATTGACTTTCAGAATCACAGTCAGCCAGGTCCTAGGTTTCTCGCAGCAGGGGCTGATTGTACCAGCTGGGGCCAGTGTCTCAGGTCCATCCCTAGATCCTTGCTAGGGAAGGAGACGGGGGGTGGCTGCAGTCTCCAGGAGGCTGCCTCATAGCAGCACCATCAGAGCCTTAATCTGTTGGCTCGAAGTCACAGCTGCCCGTGCGCCTGGGCCAAGAGGCGGAGGTCACTGCTGCACTTCAGAGCTGCTGGTGACATTTACTCAGTGCTGGTTTCCACCCCGCCGGGAGTGTCAGGAAGGCAGATGTGACTTTACATGCCGCAGCCAGCAAAGCCATGAAATGTCACTGCCTGTTACAACTGCTGCTCCTCTGGGGCAGAGGCTGAGCCCCGGGCAGCCAGAAATACGCCTCTGACACATGGCGGCATTGGCTGCTCCGCTGGTCTCAGCTGAGTCTCAGGTATCAATGCAATCCCGGCTCAGGGAACCTTTGAAGCCACTCTAGGGGGAGCTGTGTAAGGGGCTCCATACAAATGACCCGATTTGGGAGGCAGGGCCAAGGGACATAGCAATTTCACTGACAGGCGTTTGTAGGGCACGAGAAATTGCTGTGGGAGCAGAGATCATTCAAGAGACAGCAGGGTCGCCTTTAGGAGGCAGCGCCTTGGCTCCCTTCTCCTCTGAGGCGGGCTCCCCGCAGCAACAGGAGCTGCTGGTAGACCACCACTGCGCTGGGTGCTGTTCCTACATGGTGCTGAGGGGGAAGCTGGCATAAGCAGGTGTGGTGTGCAGAGGGAGAGATCTAGGCTCAGCTTGATCCACTGCAGAATTCACTCTGTTTCAGGGGCCTTTCACTTCCTTGTTTGCCCACCACTAAGAGAAGCCTGGGCTCTGTGAGCTGCCATGTCCAGGAGCAGGGGAGCAGAGAGCTGGTTCTGAGCTCATTTGTTTCTCTTAGCATGAGGGTGAGGGCCTCAGATCATGCCCAGTATTCAACGGGCCATTAATGCAGGGTGCGCAGGGCTGACATGATGTACCTGCACCAGCTGGGTCTGCTGGGCTTGTGGGTTTCTGTATATTTCCCTGCTGTGGTTTCCGGGTAGCCCCTGAGCTCAGCTTCCGGAGGAGTGAGCAGTAGCCTTGTCTGGGCATGACAAACACAAAGGGCAGTTTTGCTAGGTCCACGTTTATGCCAATGGGCGTGGCTGCTTGTCCAGAAGTGTCGGGCTCGAGAGGTCATCTAGTCCAGCCCCTGCACTCAAGGCAGGACTAAGTATTATCTAGACCATGCCTGGCAGGTGTTTGTCCAACCTGCTCTTAAAAATCTCCAGTGACGGAGATTCCACAACCTCCCTTGGCAATTTATTCCAGTGCTTAACCACCCTGACAGGAAGTTTTTCCTCCAACCTAAACTGCCCCAGCTGCAATTTAAGCCCATTGCTTCTTGTCCTATCCTCAGAGGCTAACAACAATTTTTCTCCTTCCTCCTTGTAACAGCCTTTTATGTCCTTGAAAACTGTTATGTCCCCCCTCAGTCTTCTTTTCTCCAGACTAAACAAACCCAGATTTTTCAATCTTCCCTCATAGGTCATGTTTTCTAGACCTTTAATAATTTTTGTTGCTCTTCTCTGAACTTTCTTCAATTTGCCCACATCTTTCCTGAAATGTGGCACCCAGAACTGGACACAATACTCCAGTTCAGTGTAGAGTAGAGCAGAAGAATTCCTTCTCGTGTCTTGCTTACAACACTCCTGCTAATACATTCCAGAATGTTTGCTTTTTTTGCAGCAGTGTTACATTGTTGAGTCATATTTAGCTTGTGATCCACTATGACCCCTAGATCCCTTTCCGTAGTACTCCTTCCTAGACAGTCATTTTCCATTTTGTATGTGTGCAAGAGAAGATTACTTGCTGTAACTGGAGGTTCTTCGAGATGTGTGGTCCCTATCTGGATTCCAAACGTGGGTGCACATGCGCACCATGTGCTGGAGCCAGAACTGTTCATGCAGTTTGGACATGGCGTGTCCGAGGCTTTAAGAGGCTGCACGGGTCAATGACGCTCCAGTTCCCTCTTACCCAGCCGTAGTAGAGACTGGAGCAGAGGGAATGGAGGGCGGGATTGGACAGTTGGGCCCACTCCTCCCTTTATGCCCTGGGGCGGGAGGGTCAGGGCACCCAAGACACTGGTGTAGCTCCACAAGACATTGCTGGCCAAAAGAATCTGATCTCACCTGTATGGGGCGGACATGCTCCAGGAGTGGGATCCACTTGGACAGTCACTTTAAGAAGAACATCTGGATATTTATTCTTAGAAGAAACACCATTTCTGAGCATTATCTTACCAGCTGTAGTTAGAATGTGTTGGCCGACTCAGCACATCAGAATATGACAATGTGGTAGTTTGCCCACAATTGTGGAGTGGGCGGGTGCCCCTGTAATAGAACAGGCCAACATCTATTATGGTATAAACCCATTAAATTCACATTGTACAACATATCTGTACACCTGCACCAGGGTGCCAAGCTACGTGCTTTTTGTCTGGATGGTGCCTTTTTTTCCATAGCAACGATGGGCGGCAGGACGGTTCCATTCATCACCTGATGGCACTGGGATGACTGGCACTAAGGTCTGGTTAATGTGAATCACTCTCCAAGTTCAGCATGCCTCAGCATGGGAGTTGGGATGGCCTTGAGGAAGACTGTGCTGATTCCCATTCCACATTTCCGGTCTTGTTCTGGAGTGGATTCACTTAACCATTTACAACAAGAGGGTCCTCAGACACTAGGAGCATCCTGTAAATAGTAGCTCTGATTCCATGGTGCCCCCTGCAAAGCACTGCAGGAAACACTTTTGACGTACAGTGAGAACCAGTGCAACAGACCCAGGGTATGGCAGTGAAGAGGAATGCTGGTGAGAAGGTTTTGGGACGGAAGAGGCTGCGAACCTCCTGCATTTCAGTACTTCTGTCTATGGGATATTGGCAACTGTGGTTTCACTCCCCTTAAGACTGAGAGCAAAGAAATGAGAATAGACCCATCTAGGTTAGGTGAGTATGTTTAGCTTCTCCAATGTCCTGTGGATGTAAATGCACAAACAAGCCAGTGGCCCCAACATGCCCTTGTGGATGTACAGCTTGAAGTCTAAAATGCCAGGACAGGAGATCATGATCTGTAAGCCTGTACATGATTGCAACACCATTAATTAGCTAACTGTGCATGTGGCATCCTGGGTAACAATACTTCAGTTGATAGATTGATAGATTGCTTCCCATTCCCAAAGGACCAGAGCCTGCAAGAAACTTAGAATCATAGAATATCAGGGTTGGAAGGGACCTCAGGAGGTCATCTAGTCCAACCCCCTGCTCAAAGCAGGACCAATCCCCAATTAAATCATCCCAGCCAGGGCTTTGTCAAGCCTGACCTTAAAAACTTCTAAGGAAGGAGATTCTACCACCTCCCTAGGTAAGGCATTCCAGTATTTCACCACCCTCCTAGTGAAAAAGTTTTTCCTAATATCCAAACGGATACATCACACCCCCAGTCATCCAAAAGGGGCATCAAGCCCTCTGGACAATCAGTGGTGCCCCTGAGTCTGAACAGCCAAGGATCCCCAGTACTGAGCCTCCTTGACCCAGCCAGCCAAGGGGAAGCCAGCTGATACTCTTCACATGCTGAAGCTTTTGACACAGGCAGGGTTTCTCCATCTTTTTCCTAATGCTACCCTCTCTTCCATACTGGGAACACCCAAAGAATCCGTGCCCATCTCTCTCACACGCACGTACGTACGTACATTCAGGAATGCATCATAGCATTCAGGAAGTCAAACACCATCATGTTTGGAATGAGCACATTTATTTAAGAGTATAACTTACAGCTTGGCCAATGTCCCAAAATTAAGGATTTCGGTCAAAGTTTATTTACAAAGTTAATAGCAGTTACTGATGTTAGGATTAATGGAGGCTGTACACTTGTGAAATCACTAGAAACCACATCTCCAGGTGCTGCAGAAGCAAATCTCCACTCACAGAGGCTGGAGAGAGCACATCTTGCAAAAAACAAATAATGAAACTGCACCAAAGGGATAAGAGGGGTCACTTGTCAAGGTGGCATTGGTCCATGTCATTGCGAGGGGATGAACTCTGACAAGGAGTTCATTTTAGCGCCAATTCAGAGCTTTACTCAGAGTCATGTGCCAGTAGCCCCCAACTGTCTAACTTTAGAAAGCATGACTCATGGAAAGAGCCATGCCTCTCCCAGGTCAGTACACACCCCTCTCCTCTCCCATTTGACTGGCTTTGAACAGAGTGCTACGGTTGTGCAGCCAACACAAGGGGGCATTATTTTCCCCAGGGCAAATGCACATCCAGCCTTGGGAGATCTGCCAGCGTCAGGAATGGCACGTCTCCATGCAGCAGAATTGCATGGGGCCAGAGGAGCACTCCCTCCATGTGACACACAGCAGGGCTACATGGTCCCCTTGTTGAGCCACTCTGGAATGGTAGAGGTGAATTTTTGCATCATATTTTGAGCTCACCTACTTTGGTGCAAATCAGGAATTACTCCACTGAAGTCAGTGGGGCCAAACCAGTACAGAACTGGTATAAGTTGGAGAACAGCCTCTCTCCTGCTTTCAGCTGTGTCTGAACCTCATGAGCAGTTAGACTGCTGACCCCTGGGAAGCTGGTTTTTCCCCCGCTCCTCCCCCTTCAAGATTGAGGATCTAGGGCGTTTGAATCATCACAGCTCTGTCAATGGAGCCCTCACGTTTCATCATTTGAATGTAAAATCCCCCCCCCACACACACACGCACACTGACCGAGAAGTAATCCGGGTTGTAACGGTATCTTACAGGGAGGGAAGGGGCATCTATAGAAAAAGCATGTTCAGAAATGTTCCAACAAAATAAATACAAGATTAAAAAAAGCTAAAACTTCCTGTGAAAAATATCATTCAAAATGAAGGCAGCATAAAGCATTACTAAAGCTACAGAAAGGAACAGGTGGGAGAAAAGGGTTGGCCTGTTTTTGTAATGCTGCAATTTCTTGGAGGAACTCAGCTGAAATCAATGGATTTACAAGCTGGGAGAGATTTAGCACAAGGGTTCCCGTTACTGGTAGTTCGGGCCCCTGAGGCATTTCTGAAGAGGCAGGGACATGGAAGAGTACGTCCAGGACCCCAGGGTAAGAGAGCTTAGGAGGCTTGGCTAGGGGAAGGTCAATAGGCTCGGTTCTCCACTTTAAATCAGGAGTGAACTCAATGAGGTCAGTGTCAAGCTCAAGTGAATGGAGACTCGGGGCCATTGACGAAATATGGCACTGATATAACTGGGGCCTGATCCTGAGACTTGCTGAGCACCCACAACTCACACCAGCTTCAGCAGGAGTTAGAGGGTGCTTAGCACCTTGCAGGAGGCAGATGGCCCATGCACAACAGTCCTTTTTGTCTTCAGAATCATTATCCAGTCTGTCTCCCCTCTGGGCTGGACAGAGCTACCAAAGGCCAAGCTGGATTCTTTCCACCCATACAACAAGCACCTTCAGCTAAGTCTCCCCTGCAGGATGAGAGAGACTTGGAGATGCGGACAGAGGCCGAAGAATCCAGCTTGACTTTCAGATCCCATTGGGTGTACGTTAGGTGAAAAAATCATCATATTTTGGCTTGCACACTGGGCATGTTTGATCTAAATATCGAGACACAAATGGCCCCAATCTGCTCCCATTGGTGTTACTCGGAGCAGGGCTTGTCAGTCTGCACAGTTACCCTCACTGCCATTGTGTGATAATTCAATTATTAGAATTTGCTCCTTAGAAAGAAGGCATTTGGGAGTCAGATAGTTCTTGATGATCAGCTACAGCAGTGTAAATCAGGAGTAACTCCATGGCAGCCAATGGAATTGCACCAGTATGAAACTGGTGGCAGTGAGAGAAGAATCAGACCCACTGGAGTGTTGCCAGAGTAAGATAGGGCTACATGAGATCACAGTCAGGCCCACTGTGTTTTAAACTCCCTTCAAAGTTCCTATCCTGAGAGGTCTCATGGGATGGCACGCTGTGGGCATAACGCCACCAACATAACTGTCCTGGAAGGGGGTGGGGGGGAGAAAGTACAGTCCCCCCAGGTAAAGTGATTCCAAGATGCCAACTGTCATAACTTCAACAAAAACGTGGCAGGTACTTTCCACATACAGGGAATTCAGACATCTCCACAGACACACACACTCATGATCTATAGCCTCGGTAATGGGTATGTATGGGCAGGTTTGAGTGAGGACTTTCAGGGGGTTGCTCTCACTGCTGGAACTAGTAGTCTGTGCCCAAGCCATCTTGTGCCCAACTGGGGCTTACTGGGAAGGCTGTGAGTGTCCAGTCCATTCAAAAAGATGCTGCCAGAGCAGCAGCAAAGTCACATTCTAGGACCTCTGGCAGACATTCGTGCTGAGAGGGCATACGGCTACCTTCGCAACGGGGCCCATTCCTGACATCAGTGACAACTCGCCTATTGCCTTCAATGGCAGCTGAATCATGCCCCAGAAATGTCTGTCTTTTACTGATTTAACCTTGGTTTATACTGTTCTAATTCAACTAATAATTATTTAGAAAAAAATCAAGTTTGGCAAATGATTTGGCCATGACATGGTCTGTGCATTTCTTGGGGGAGTTCTGAAGGGCACTGTGGCAGAGAAGGTCTTGGTGAGTGTGGTGGACATATAAAACTGGGTCAGTCCTATAGGAACGCAGCACTTGGAAACAAGAACTTCCCCCAGGGGTATTTAATAGTGCACATGCTGTCACAATATCAGTATGAAAGTCTGTACCAGAACCAAAGGGCTCTGCTCTAGACAGGGCCCATAATCGGCAACATTATGGGCTACATTCTTACTGTTTATTATGCATCCCAGCTACCCCCAACACACCCACGGACTTGCCATGCCAAGGAGGTCCAAGGTATTTGGTGAGATGCATATGCTAGGGGATTGAATTGCACAGAGCAATGACCACCAAATCATACTCTGAGGTTGGGATATTCAAAGGGGCCTAAGGGAGTTAGGCATCCATCCCACTGAAATTCAATAGGATTTGGGCACTTAACTTCCTTAGCTCCTTTGAAAATGCCAGTCTAAAGGGCCCACCATAAAGTCCTTGCTCAGGCTGATTTCCCAGTGGCATCAATGGAAGCTTTGCTTGAGTAAGGACTGCAGCACCAAGCTCCAAGGGTAAGCTGTGTAAATAATGCGCTGGGTTCATGGATGTTTGTTGTTTTTGAAGAGGGCCTTAAGGACTCATTGGATCTCATCAACCCAAATAGCAAGAGGGATGGAGTGTGAGCCTTTTAATGTTGACTATCCCTGTTTATAGAGTTAAGTCATGTTAGTTAAACATACTGCTATCTACAAACATACTACAGAATACTTGTGCAGACCAGCTCTCATCTATACACATATCGACATATTTGTGTCACAGACTTACTGACAACACTACACCATGGCCATTTTTAGCTTCAGCATAGCAGTAAATCCACAGATTATTTGGAAAGGCTTGATCAGCATCACTCAGCAATACCCAGTATGGTGCTCTTCAGAGAGAGAGGCCATGATATTCCAGCAGACAGTCCCCTCAATTTACGCCACAAAGCAGTGAAAGTTGACATTTAACATTTTCACTGCCATATATATATAGAATTGGGAAATCCTTTCAGAATTCATGTATAGCCTACTAACATGGCAGACAACTATACACCTATACACACACTTAGCTTTATATATGCAAGTACTGTAGTTCCATTGATTCCAGCCGGACTACTCATGACAGTAACGTTAAGTGTGTTTGCAGGACTGAAGCCTAATGCATGGGGGACTCCTATCAACTTCAACACGAATTCTGTGCAGGAAGCGGCTGAAAATTTGGCCCCAAAGACAGGTTTTCCAGATGAAATTCTATAGCTAAAGAAAATGGTCTCTTAGTAAATACAATCGGGGGGGGGGGGGGAGGGGGGGGAGGGAGGAACGACACATCCAAACCATATCATAAAATGTATTATATTTCCGAGATATTTCCGAGCCCTTGGAGATCTCTCAGTCCTTTCTCTCTAACCAATCTTGGGTATTAAACAATCAAATGTGGTATCTGAACAGTAAAAACTACACTCAGTTCCCCATACTCTTACACAGGACTTCTGCAATAGGAACTTAACTTCCCAGCCACAAAAAGACACCAGCAGATTTAGCCTTATATACATAGCTGTCTAAAAACCCAACCTTTAAGGACACTTTATAAGACCCCCTCCAGTAAGAATGCAGAATTTATGTTGGGTGGGTGTGTTATTAAACCCTCTTGTTTGGCATATAATATTCCCCCACTTCCCTCACACACACCCCTTGTGATAGATTTCACTAATGCTTGCTTCACACTGGATTGCCTATGGCTGTACCTAATGCATGTCAGCTTTCAGACTTCGGATTTTAATGGAAGTTGTTATTCAATTTTCGTCTTGTTGATTTCAGCCCAATTCTCTTATTTGTCAAGTTGTTTTGAATTCCAGTGCTGTCTCTATAAAGTGCTTGCAACCCCTTCAGCTACATGTCATCTGCAAATTTTGTAAGCCTACATTCCACTCCATGACACAAGCAGTTGGGCCATTAATACAAATATAGTGCATGTTAAACACACCAAGTCAACCTAGCTCTTTCTATCCATTATTATTGTCCTAAATAAACACAGATATATTTTACTCGCATGCATGCACACATACAGTCATGAACGTTGGCCTAGACCCCCCCACATGGGCAATCTGCAGGATCAGGTCCAAGAGGTGAATGTAGCTGGACTGCTTGGTAATAGTGACCATAATATAATTAAATTTAACATCCCTGTGGTGGGGAAAACACCACAGCAGCCCAATACTGTAGCATTTAATTTCAGAAAGGGAAACTACACAAAAATGAGGTTACTTAAACAGAAATTAAAAGGTACAGCACCAAAAGTAAAATCCCTGCAAGCTGCATGGAAACTTTAGAGGCTCAACTTAAATGTATACCCCAAATTAAAAAACACAGTAATAGAACCAAAAAAGAGCCACTGTGGCCAAACAACAAAGTAAAAGAAGCAGTGAGAGGCAAAAAGGAAGGTGCATAAACTCTGGCAAATTAAGTGTAAAAATATAATTAGGAAGGCCAAAAAAGAATTTGAAGAACAGCTAGCCAAAGACTCAAAAAGTAATAGCAAAATTTTTTTTAGTACATCAGAAGCAAGAAGCCTGCTAAACAACCAGTGGGGTCACTGGACAATCAAGATGCTAAAAGAGCACTCAAGGATAAGACAAGACCATTTTGGAGAAACTAAATGAATTCTCTGCATTGGTCTTCATGGCTGAGAATGTGAGGGAGATTCCCAAACCTGAGCCATTCTTTTTAGGTGACAAATCTGAGAAACTGCCCCAGATTGAGGTGTCATTAGAGGAGATTTTGGAACAAACTGATAAACTAAACAGTAATAAGTCACCAGGACCAGATGGTATTCACCCAAGAGTTCTGAAGGAACTCAAATGTGAAATTGCAGACCTACTAACGGTAGTCTGTTACCTATCATTTAAATCAGCTTCCGTATCAAATGAGTGGAGGATAGCTAATGTGATGCCAATTTTTAAAAAGGGCTCCAGGGGTGATCCTGGCAATTACAGATTGGTAAGTCTGACTTCAGTACCGGGCAAACTGACTGAAACTATAATATAGAACAAAATTGTCAGACACATAGATGAACTTAATTTGTTGGGAAAGTGTCAACATGGTTTTAGTAAAGGGAAATCATGCCTCACCAATCTACTAGAATTCTTTGAGGGGGTTAACAAGCATGTGGACAAAGGGAATCCAGTGGATATAGTGTACTTAGATTTTCAGAAAGTCTTTGACAAGGTCCCTCACCAAAGGCTCTTACGCAAAGTAAGCAGTCATGGGATAAGAGGGAAGGTCCTCTTATGGACTGGTAACTGGTTAAAAGATCGGAAACAAAGGGTAGGAATAAATTGTTAGTTTTCAGAATGGAGAGAGATTAATAGTGGTGTCCCCCAGGGGTCTGTACTGGGCCCAGTCCTATTCAACATATTCATAAATGACCTTGAAAAAGGGGTAAACAGTGAGGTGGCAAAATTTGCAGATGATACAAAACTACTCAAGATAGTTAAGTCCCAAGCAGACTGCGAAGAGCTACAAACGGATTTCTCAAAACTGGGTGACTGGGCAACAAAATGGCAGATGAAATTCAATTCTGATAAATTCAAAGTAATGCACATTGGAAAACATAATCCCAATTATGCATATAAAATGATGGGGTCTAAATTAGCTGTCTCTCAAGCAGGGCTGCTGTTGCACTGATCCTTTCCCGGCTGTAGATGAGGATCCAGCAGATCGGCTTGGCACTTGAATGCATAGGGAAGATACATTCTATTGGTTCATTCAGTAGCTGGAAAAGTCTTCTGTTTAGTCATGCATTCAAATGGCAAATGGCTTTGTCTCAGCCCTACTCAATCTGACTACAGAGAGTGGGCTCTGATGGTTCACTCTAATTCCTGTATTTTAGACCCCTGAAATCAAGTTCCATTGTAAATTAGAATAGGTCAGATATTACACTGCATCTTCCTTTAAGAACAGTTCAACGGCCTTCTTCTCTCATCAGCTACAATCTTTGAGCTCAAAAACAGATTCATTCAAAAAAGTCTTCAGACACACACAGAAAAGGTCTATCTAGTATTTAAAGACAGACACTTCAGAACTCTCTCTTCTAGAGAGAGCAAACAATTGAGCCAAATCAACGCCATATTGAGAAAAAGGAAGTAAAAGCTACTTGCTCCCTTCCTTTTAAAAGGGGCAGAAAAGTTTTAACACGTCTTAGAAGTTTTAAGATTTGTCTACAATAAAAGCCACAAAACCCAGGATAAAGTTTCATATTCAAAGGAAGGTTAATTGAAAATGTTTAGGAGACCACCACAGAGTCAGGCTGCAATGGCTAAAGGCTAGATCCTGCAAACATCTAAGTGTGGGAGGAACTTTACTCATTTGAGTAAAATTACTCATACATGTACATTTATAGGATTGAGGCTACATAAAACTGCAAATAATGTCATGTGGATGTGGGAGGGCTCAACCTGGGCAGAGCAAGCCTTAAAAGGGAAATACTTTCCATGGAGCAAGGAATAGGCTCCTTGCTTTATCCATCATCTCTGCTCTGGCTGGGATGTGGTGTCCATCACTTGAAGTCTAGCTCAAGATTGGATGTCTTTCTTGAAGATGTGCTCTAGCTTAGCTACAGGTTACTGTGTGCTTGATGGCAGAATCACTGGGTGAAATTCTATGGCTTGTTCCCTTCTGGCCTTACACATTATGGATCTATTCATTTTATTACCATCTGTGAAGTGAGATACATTCTTGGTGCCTCCTTTCCATCAAAAACCAATAAGTCTTCTTGGTTTCAGACTAGCTCCGAGAGGACAGATATCTATGTCGCCATTCTTGGCATCAACTGGAGCTTTTAGCCCGTGATCCTGCAGGCAGGCCTGTGTATCCACGCGTCCTGATTCAGGAAAGCATCCCCATTTGGGACAGTGTTTGTGTGCTGGCTTACATGCTTTTCTGGGTCAGGGCCACACAGAGCCCTACTGTCATCTGCAGGACTCTGCATGGGCATAAGGATCCAACTGTGCGGATCAGAGTGCAAAACTGAGGCCTTTGCAGGCTGTCTCTGTAGAGAGACAAATGTGAATGAGCCCTGTAGACTGAATTCTCCTCTTACACTCAGAAAGGATCCCTTCAGGTAAGGACTGCGACAAACTGGTGGGATATTCCGTGTGTGAGAGAGAGGGAGACACACTATTTCTATGTGTATTTAGCTAGAGCAAGCCTACACTCTTGGGGGATGGATCCCCAAGCCTGTTCAGTTAGCACTTTCAACAGTATCACATTCAGTGTAGAAATTAAAAATAAAAACCCTCCCCCAAACAAAAGAACCCTCCTCTAGAAGAGTCTGATTTTTTGATATTTTCCCCTTGCACAACTAACCTGGGATGGAGAGGGTTTACACGGAGTGACTGTGAGCTCCCCCACAGGAGGGCTGAGAAGACACCTGGTCTTCCACAATTAACTCAGGCAAACAGGATCTTTATTTAGGGATGGTACCAGAGACCTTCTCCTGGTGACTTTTATTGGTAGTGCTGCCTCCCTGAATGCTGCAAGACTCAAATCCTCTATTTTAATTTTCATTTCAGTGCTAAGAAAATACAGAATTGGACCTGTGGACCTATACTATCCTTGGCAGAACCGCCCACCACGCCTGATTCTGACCGTACTCCCATCAGTATGACTTGTGTGTAAATCCTCAGCTTTCATTGTAGTTATACTGGCATGGGAGGAAAGTCTAGCCCAGGAGCTGCTCAAGGACCATTCACTGGGTGTGGAGGGAAGGAAGAGATGTGTCAGGGGAGCTGATCGCACTTGATGTCTGAGGGACAATCAATGGCTGGCTGAAGTTTGGATTGTTATGGTGCCACATCCTCTCTCCAAACCATGGCACCAACACCTAGAAGAGACCTACTGGAAGGAGGGCCCCTCCTCACTCTTTCCCTCAGTCCTTCTGACCACAGACATGGAAAGGAGTAAAATTAAACACATTTCTTGGCCACGGAGGCTCTGATGTGTTGACAGCCAGCAGGCACATGGCAGTCCTGCCTCCAAGCATAAAGGAAACAGGGTCGGGCAACCCATAACTGACATGGGCCAACAAACACCCTTGGCAGGTGTAAGACAAACATGAAGTAAACACAGCTCTCATGGCGGAACACAGTCCAAGTCCTTGTCCACACTGTGGATTTGCCCCAGCTGCAGCCATTGGTGGAGCTGTGCCAGTGCACACTCCCCACATAGACAGGCAAAGCTGCAAGAAGCCATGATTTTCACAAGTGTAGCTTAACCCCAGATTCAGGCAGAGGTACAAACGGTGACTTATTGAGGCTTTGCCTGTCTACACTAAGCATTTGTGCTGGTGAAGCTATACCACCTGCTGGACACCAATGGCTGAAACTCCCAGAGTACACAAGGCTAGAACGAAACATTTGGCTTTGCCGAGAGAGACAGAGAATGAATCTTAATACTAACAACAACAAAGCTGCTACTGTTCACTGATGAACACAGACTGATAAGAGAGCCAGAGGATTTCAGACAATGGCCTTTGTTAATTGCAGGAGCAGGTAAGGCCATCCACGTACCTGACTGCACCTACAGTTCAGCTAGACATCTAAATGACCTACCGTGTTGCTTGCCAATAACTGCCAAACTGAGCGGCAGATAAAAACAATCTGAAATCTGGCACGCATACAGGGAAGTTTCCTTTAAGGAGCAAAAATCCTTTTTTTCTGGTTGAAATCCCAACTGTTGCTGCCACTTACAAGTCCATTACCATTCTCAGTTGGTGACACAGTTATTTAGTCCCGGAGAAAGAAACTTTTGCTTTTTCTCTTTTTATACAAAAACTAGGATATATACAGAATAAGCTTTTTTCTTTCTTTTCTTCCTTCCTTCCTTTCAAGAGCAGAACAGCAGGAAAATGTGAAACCATTTCCCCACAGGTTCGGAAAAGCTTGTGCTTTTAGATGAGATCCAGAATACTATTATTTTTAAAAAGGCTTTACTCCCTCAGGGGAAAAAAAAAAAAAGATTTACAAACAAAACAGCCTATATCAACTCTCCAGCAGAGAGATGGATTGACAATATTAATCCAAACATCACGCTATTTAATTCCCCAATAAAACATTGGAAAAAAGGAGCCAACGGTATCCGAGCTAACACTTTTGCTACATATAAAATCTCCAGCTAATATGAAGCCTATGGTACCAATCTCTAAAACAGTTAAGATATATACACATATTTTGGGGGGTATATTAACAAACAGAATATTACAAAATATTAAAGAAGGCAACTCTTCTGTCATTTGTTTCTTTTTGTTTTTTCACTTGAAGTTGGCGTAATCTGAGAAGGCGTCAATGTATTCCTGCACCACCTTGTAGCAGAATTCGTACTGTTCCTGTGGTGTTTGGGAGAGGAAAAGCACAGCATTAGATGAGGAAAGGGACTTTGCACTTATGGCCTGTGTTATGAATGGGTCAGGCTAGATAATCACAGTGGTCCCTTCCTATCTTGTATCAAAACAATTTCAACCGCACATCTCAGAGTACTTTACAAGAGAAGGGTGAAGCATCATTATTCCCATCGTAGATGGGCAAAACTGAGTCATGCAGAGGCTAGTGGCCTGCTTTTCAAAGGTGCTGAGCATCGACAGATCAGCAGAAGCTACGGATGTTTGGCACTTCTGTCTGTAAGTAACTTCCCATGGTGAAAGAGGCAGCCAGTGGCAAAAAGAAAAGGAGTACTTGTGGCACCTTAGAGACTAACCAATTTATTTGAGCATGAGCTTTCGTGAGCTACAGCTCACTTCATCGGAGCTCATGAAAGCTCATGCTCAAATAAATTGGTTAGTCTCTAAGGTGCCACAAGTACTCCTTTTCTTTTTGCGAATACAGACTAACACGGCTGTTACTCTGAAACCAGCCAGTGGCAGTGTCCGGAACAGAATCAGGTCTCCTTATTCCTAGCACGGTGCTCCCCTCCCTGTAGAACTCAGGTTGTTAGGAGGAAGGGGATAGGGGAGAGAATCCTTCTCCCCACCATTAGGATTATTTTAACTAGGGAAATTCCCACTCAAAAAACTTGGCTGAGAGGAAGGAAAGTTTGCAGGCACATCTCAACCGAGATCTATTAAGGCATGAAGGGAGCAAGGTAGTGAAGATGCAATAACTTGTGCCTACCAGTGTCTGCACCATATGCGGCCTCTGTAATCTTAAACTCTTCACTGTCTGAAAGACGTCCAGAATCCCCTCAGCTTTAACCCTTTCCAGGACAGTGCTCAGTGCACAAAAGGTTCCTGTTCTTCCTGCCCCGGCACTGGCAAAGAGACAAAAAGAAGAGCACAGAGAAAGTGATCAATACAGAGTACATTCATTTGGCTGCATGAATGCTCCAACCCAGGCAGTGGGAGGGAAATGCTGGGGAACGTGAACATCTTGAACAGTCTCCTTTGTGCTTTCTAGTTTAACTACCATTTATAGACAGTTGTTTTCATGTGAAGCATCCCATCTGACTAACTATCCATT
Source organism: Natator depressus (assembly GCF_965152275.1). Classification (NCBI taxonomy): domain Eukaryota; kingdom Metazoa; phylum Chordata; order Testudines; family Cheloniidae; genus Natator; species Natator depressus. The sequence goes on along the minus strand of NC_134237.1, from coordinate 133,394,406 downwards.
GTTCCCTCCTCTCTTGGGCACCAGCTCGTGTCTGGCCAGAATTAGGTCAAACAGCTAGTCAGATGGTGAAGAAGGTTTGGACATCATGTGACATGAGCTGAGTGGTCTCAGACCAGTTCCCAATTTCTCCACATCAACTCCCACCACAAACTCAACTATCGCCGAAATAGGAGGAAGAGACGCCAAGGACTGAATGGGGCCTGGTGACAGAATTACTCCCGGACCCCTCCAGCTCCAGGTTGAGGCACACTGGCAGGGCAGCATGAGGGAAGCTTGCACCACAGCTGTCTGTGCTGCCCCTGATCAGTGGGCTGAGGACGTCCATCACCAACCCGGTCCCTTTCACTGGCTTGCAGATCTATCGAAGTTACCCAAGACCAGAGCAATGCTGGCTCTAGGCCAACTGTGTCCAGTCCCTTGGCCTGACTGGGCTGTACCTGCAATGCACAGTGATTGGATGGTTCCCAGACTGCTGCTGCTGTTTCTGCACAGCTGCAATGATATTGATCATTCCTTTCCCATCGCTAGGGATTCCAACTTCCGGCCAGCCATGGAAATGGAACTGTCGAATCTGCCGGCTCTTGTTTTCCTTGCAGGAGAAAAACAATGACAACTTCACTCCACTAGACCAACCTAAGTCTAGATGCGTAGCTGGAAACAGATTGTTGCAAGGGCTTGGGAAGAAAGGTTAGAAGAGAATGATCAGAAGGGCAGTAGCAGCAGATGCCCAATAGGACCAATGGCAGTGTGTCAGGGAGTCGGTTGGTAGGGGGTGCCCTACGGAACAAAGTGGGGAACTGGAAACCAGGGAGGGTTTGGGAGGCCCAGGAGGGAACCAGCAGAGGAGAGAGTATGGGTTGGATGGCAGCAGGGAGGTGGGGGGCAGGGAGTGAATAACTGAGTTTCTGGTGGGGGAAGCATGACCATAGGTCCGTGGGAGAGGAGGGGTTAACAACGGGGAAGGGGATAGGACAGCAGCGTGCAAGGAGAGGGGTGAGGAAGGAGGGAACTGGCAGTGGAGGTGTTGGTTTGGGGCGATTGTGGAAGGGTAGGGAAGCTGAGGAGGGGCTAGGGGAAAGGGGAAGAATCAGCATTTGGGACAGGGCTGCAGGAGTGAGGGGAAGCAGGGCAACTATAGACAGAACCAGGAGTTAACTACAGCAAATGCCCAGAGACCCCAGAGCTGCCTTCCATTGTGAGGGAGAGAGATTCCTACCCTGGTGTTTGTTACTAGCAGGTCCCGCACTGTGTAGCTCTCACATTCCTCCTCTTTTTTCAGCTCCATGGTGATGTCTCCATAGGACACAGAGCCATCAGAAGGCCAGTACTGGGCACATTTCTCCTGAGAAAGCATGAGAGGTGACAAGGTGAGAAACCTCCATGTGGCAGCATGAAATCCCCCCCTCTCCATCCTGGCCTAAGGGGTCTGTTACAAGGAGGCCTCAGTAGGCCAACCATGGGATCCAGAGGTTTAGAGGGGAATTAGGATGCTGCTCTCTAGCTTTGTGCATGAGTGATGTTGCTCTCCAGAAGCCAGCGCACAGACAGTAACTAGTGAGTGGCCATTTAGCTCAAGAGGTGTTTTGGGAGTGGAATGTCTTGGGTCCTTGTCTCATCTCCTCATGTCTGAAATTTATACTGTGTCTATAAGCACGTGGATTCTTTGGGGGTAAAACCAGAGGTCGGGCTGCAGCACAAGATTCTCCAGAGAAGGTCGACTGCATGTGTGTGTGTTAAATAGTTACATAATTTGGGATGTGTTGGGAACAAGCAACAGGGGGCTGTACGGTCTTGCCTTGATTTTCCCACCGGTGATGAAGTCATCATGATGTTGCTTTCCCAACAGCTGCAGGGTTAGTTAATCCCAGGCACTTACCTGGCCTCTCTCTTCCAGCTCTGTTAACATAACTATAGAGCAGGATTTCCACTCCCAGATCATCCTCCAGAAATCCTCTATTGTGTGCTGAAGAGGGCCCTGGCTGGCGATGTACGAGTCCTTCTGGCGATAACCCTGCAATTTCAAGCCATGGTTGTTGGGGCGGCAGAACTGCATGCAGACTGGAAATCACCCCAGTGCTGTCAGCATCTGCAGCAGCAGCTGTTCTACCTGACACAGAGCTATGCTGCCATGAACTCCCTCACAGCCACGTTGAAAAGCTCATCCACAGAGAGATTACTATCAGACGGTGCAGAGCATACGGCAAGACAAGAAGTGTGAGGGGTTGGTGACAGTGGGCAACAATGCGGGGAACTGGGTGGGAACTCACCGGGAGAGTCCTGTGGGTGGATCACAGGCTCCAAAGCACAGATCATATGAAACCAGTGTGTTTGGCTTGGTTTCAGGAGGAAACCGCACCAAAGCTCAGAGTCTCCCATTTCTCTCCCCACACCAACCAGAACCTGAAATCCCTTCCTGGTGGCAGTTGAAAAACTTGGTTCTTGTTTGCCAAAGGCTTGTGAACTTGGCTGTTTTCTGTACAGGCAGGGAAGGGGATCAGTGCTGCAACAAACCTTTTTCATCTCTAACTTCTATGATCCAGTTTCCTTTTCATTCAGAAGTTGGATGTTTGAACAACTTCTTGTACAAATTACTTGGTGTAGATCTTCTGCTGTGTAGCACATGGCTACACAGCAGACAGAATCACAGGAGTCAGAGACAGAAATGGCCCTTTACACCCTCCCTGCCAGTGCAGGATCAGGCCTGTTTTAAATGTCCCAGGTGATGAGGCTTCCACCACAGGGAGACTGTTCCACAGGGCAATACATCACATTGCAATCTCCCCTATTATCAGGCAACCCCATCAATCTGGCTTATCCCCAGTATATCACATAAGTAGCTGCTTTTCCCTTCTGGCACTTACACCCTTGATGTATTTGGAGGCTGTCCTTTTGTCCCATTATCCAAATGTAAAAAGTCAAGATGGCAGGAGCTCTTGCTCTGCCAAGGCTCTGCCATCACTCATCTACACTCTATCAGCTCTGTTATGCCTCATAATTTGCTGTCTCAGTCATGCTCCATGGTGAAGACTCACGCTACAAGCTATTACTTAGACATAGTCAAAACATTCTTCCTTCCTGGGGAGCCTTGTTTTTTAGCATTAATTCTGACCCCAAAGTAGCTTTAATTCCAATGCATCCAGCCTTCCCAGGCCCACTTTTCAGCTATGACTCATCACAGCACGTCATTGAGCTTAGGTATCTAATCACTGTGCCCCACATAGGGTGGTCCAGTAAATTAGTGACAACACAAAGGAAACAGATGATCAATAGTCTTGTACATATTACATAAAGAGCCCTTACAGCATCTCAAGCACGTGCCTCTCTTGTGTTGGACTGCATGTCTCCTTTTGGGTCTTTGCCACGCATTGTAAGTGGCCCACGTTGCTCATTTGGCTCTTGAAGAACTGAGAACTGTAACCCAAGGTACAAAGAACCAGACATCGGGGTTCCAGCTTGCTGCACCACACAATGGTCATACTTCTCATGCACCTTCCACTCGTGGATCTCAAACTGACTGACAAATCCTCACTAAGCCTCCCAGCCTCACTGTGAGGTGGGTTGTCCTGTCCTCATTTTGCAGGTGGGGGAAGATTGAGGCATATAGAGGTTGACAGGAATTGGGGGGAAGGTCTGTGGTCCTGACTCACTCAGTCCCAACAGTGGTAGGAAGAGAGCTTGGCTCCGGCAGACCTTAGGAAGGCTGCAGACGGATGTGGAATGGACTGCACAGGGAACTTGGAGAATCAAATTGGCATCCTCTCACTTCCTGTGGACCTACCCAGGTCTGTATGAAAGAGAACCCCACCCAGCCTCAGGGGGCTAACTGGGACACTCAAAGCCCCTATGAGCCTTGGTAGGTCTGCCAATACTTAGCGAGCTTGTCTGGGTGCTGATGAGGCTTTTGGTAGAAATGTGTCTATTACAGTGAGAAGCCTCCCCAGTGATGCGGTGACACCAAATCTGAGCTCTGTCTGCACAGTAAAGGGCTACAGACCTCGGTCTCATCTACAAAAGAAAATGGTTCAGATTTAACTACACTGCTTTAGAAACTGATGTAGTTAAACAGCTGCTGGCCACTTCTGTGGACACTCAGATTCTAGTTTAAAAGTGTCCACACAAGGGGATGACACCAAATTAGCTAACTCGGTGTCTAACGCAATGTAGTTAAATCAGGACCAGATCTTACTGCTTCTGTAGAGGAAAGCTCATGTCTCCAGCGAGCCTGAGATAAGCTGCGCTTGGCTCACCACAGCCAACAATCCACAGTGATGGTCCAAATTAAAAAGTTGATGTCTTTAGAAATTAGGCTTGAGTCAGCTAACTATTGGTCCTGGGCACTAGCTCGCAGCCAGGGCTGCCAAATAAACTCAAGTGTTGTTCTCCTCTTCTTTGCAGTTTTTTTTGTTGCTACAGAGTGACGAAAACGTGAAATGACCAAAACATCAGAAGCCTCTTTGGACCCTGGAGAACACCCGCTTTTAGGATGTCATAATTCAGGAATCCCTTGTTTGAGTCAGTTCAAATTTTGTAGAAAAATTTTACCCTGGGCCCAGACCTAACCTACCAGTTTTAACGATGATGTAGCTTTTACTGTGGATTTTAAGGAGAGAGGAGCAAAACCAGGCCTACATTGCAATCTACAGTATAGGGTGACAACTGCTGTTCCACAACCAAGAAACATTCCTCCTTCTGACAGTCAAAGTTTCTGTTGTTCTTTTTCATCCGAGTTTGCAGCGAGAACACAAAGATGCTTAGTCATTTGGTGCGTGTCAGTCAAGCAAAGTTCAGTAGAGGCAGGAAATTGAATTCTCAACAAAGCTGCCTACACCACATCAAGGGCTTTCTGACCTAGATTCATGACAAACAAACAGGGCTGGGACGCCAAGTGGGCTGCTTATACTGCGCTCTGTTTGAAACAGATTGAGTCAGAATGTAATGACAGAGCAGCATAGCGGGACTCACCCATTATGGATGATACTCATTAGAAAATTACATTGCAGGGGGATAGATAGATCAAGGCGTTATGCATGCGACAGTGCCTTTCCCCTCTCCGTCACTGGTTCGAATCTAGCCCAGGACAGTCATTACCAAAAATGACTTGGCTTTGGGAGCAACTGTCATCTGGGGGTTAGAGACAGGATTGGGTGTCAGAAGACCTGGGGATCCTATATCACTTACTCATTGTTGGGTGCATTGCGTGTATGAATGCGAATGTGAGGCTTCCTGTTGACATCAGCAGGACTACCTGTCAGCAAGGGCTGTGCAACTTGGTGAGCAGATCACTTAACCTCTTTGTCTCATTTCCTCCAGTCTGAGGATAACAAGGCTGATCTGCTTTTGTCAAGGGCTTTGAGACTGGTGTATTATGATTACATTGCATTGTTTGGTGGATGTTCAGTGGCCAAATGAAAGGAGCTTGTAGTCCCCGTTCTATGCCTAGGAGACAGGTAGTCACTATCAAACTTGTTGTGGGGCTCACTGGAAGACCCAACGGGGCTGCTGAGACTGAAATCACCCTGTGATGTGTCTCTTCAGGTCATGAAGAGGCACATGGGTGGGGCAGCATGGAAGCTCATGCGGCTTTTGCCTGAGCTGTACATGTTATTAGGATAAACAAGGGACTCCAGTCCCCAGTCAGACTAGCACCTTCCATCAGCTCTAAATACAATTAAAAAAACCCCCAACACCCTAAAAAGGAAGCATTTAAAGACTAGGCCCATCCTGGCTATGTTTGAGGTGGAGGGTTATTGGCTGCAACCTGCCATGGTTAGAGTATGAACAGGAAACAAGAACTTACATCAATAAAGGACGCATTGACATAGTCTGTGTTCTCTTCGCCTCTCTTCACTGGAATGATCACTCGATTGAACTCATCTAAAATAGAAGCCAGACAAGCAGGTTGGAGTTTTGGGGAATATTTTCAAAACACAGATACTTGCTACTCAGGCATCAACCTTCGGATGAAAGTTAACGCAGCCCTAAGGGTGCCGTCAGATTGAGACAACCGAGATGAAGGATGGCTCAGTGAACAGGGAGCTATACTGGGACTTGGGAGACCTCCATTCAGTTCCATGCTGTATCCCAGACTCCCTGTGTGACCCTGGGCAAGTCACTTAATTTCTCTGTACCTCAGTTCCCATCTATACACTGGAGATAACAGCATTTCTGTACCTCACAGCTGTGTTGTGTGGATACATTCATTAAAGATTGTGAGGGGCTCAGATAATGCACAGTAATGGAGACCCTGGAGCTCTTGGACAGATAAATCATAGTGTTAACGACACTCTAAAGCAGAGTGAGAAACGTTTGTGCCTTGGGCAAACTATTTAGGAACAGAGCTGGTCAGAAATTTTCACTGGAAAAAAAATGAATAGTGGTAACTCAAATTCTGAATCATCAAAGTTTCTCATGACCCAGAAATCTCAAATGTTGACCAGCTCTATTCCTAAACCATACTGGGAAAAGGAAATCGTCCAGCATGGTCTGCCTCCTTTAGCATGAGCACAGCAAATATTCACCCATTTGCCATCTCAGTTCAAGATAGCACTTTTCCCCAGTGACTACCATCTTAACCTCAACTTTCATTTAAAAGAATTAAGTCTTTAGCCCTCATGGTTGCAACCTGAAATGTGAATCCAGGAACCAAAGCAGTGCTGTCTACACAGCAGTTTGAACCACTCCTTTTCAGATCAATGGGGTGTTGACTCTGAAGCCCAATTATGACAATTTAAAAGTCAGAATTGCTAACTATTTCATGGACCAAAGACTGGAAGGGGAGAGATTACCAGATTATGGAATTCCAGCACAGTCTGGTAAGGGTGACTTGTCATTTTGGTGTCAACAGAGGGTGGGGCTTAGGAGAGTACTAGTGTTTATTTTCTCCCAATATGAACCCTCACATATCAGTATCTAGGCACTGTAGAATAATTGCTTGCAAGCACATGGAGCATGGTTCGCAGAGCCAAAATTCACATGGCCTAAATCATTAGCATTATTAATTTGTATTGCAGTAGCATCTAGGATCACGGATCAGTGCTGGACACTGCACAGATAACTGACAAAGACAGTCCCTTGTCCCAGACAACTAATCAGATGGAATGCAACAGGTAGATAAGACCGAACAAAAATCTGCATGACGTGTTGCATGGCTCTGGCTCTTCATCTTTCTACTTCTCCACGTGGGCACCAATGATACTGCCAAGAATGACCTTGAGCAGGTCACTGCAGACTACATGGCTCTGGGAAGAAGGATAAAGGAGTTTGAGGCACAAGTCGTGTTCTCTTCCATCCTCCCTGTTGAAGGAAAAGGCCCAAGTAGGGACCATCGAATTGTGGAAGTAAATGCGTGGTTGCACAGGTGGTGTTGGAGAAAGGGCTTTGGATTCTTCAACCATGGGATGTTGTTCCAGGAAGGAGGATTGCTAGGAAGAGATGGGATCCACCTAACGAAGAGAGGGAAGAGCATCTTCGCAGGCAGGTTTGCTAACCTAGTGAGGAGGGCTTTAAACTAGGTTCGCCGCGAGATGGAGACCTAAGCCCTGAGGTAAGTGGGGAAATGGGATACTGGGAGGAAACACAAGGAGGAGGGTGCAACTGGGGAGGCCTCCTGATTCATACTGAAGAAGTAGGGCAATCAGCTAGCTATCTTAGGTGCCTTTACACGAACGCAAGAAGCCTGGGAAACAAGCAGGAAGAATTGGAAGTCCTGGCACAGTCAAGGAACTACAAAGTGATTGGAATTACAGGGACGTGGTGGGATAACTCACATGACTGGAGCACTGTCATGGATGGTATAAACTGTTCAGGAAGGACAGGCGGGGGAGAAAAGGTGGAGGAGTTGCACTGCATGTAAGGGAGCGGTATGATTGCTCAGAGCTCCAGCATGAAACTGGAGAAAAGCCTGTTGAGAGTCTTTGGTTTAAGTTTGAGGCGAGAGCAACAAGGGTGATGTTGTGGTGGGCATCTGCTATAGACCACCAGACCAGGAGGATGAGGTAGATGAGGCTTTCTTCGGACAACCAAGAGAAGTTTCCAGATCACAGGCCCTGGTTCTCATGGGGGACTTCACTCACGCTGACATCTGCTGGGAGAGTAATACAGTAGTGCACAGACAATCCAGGAAGCTTTCGGAGAGTGTTGGGGACAACTTCCTGGTGCAAGGGATGGGAGGAACCAACTAGGGGCTGTGCTCCGCTTGACCTGCTACTCACAAACAGGGAAGAATTGGTAGGGGAAGTAGCAGTGGGTGGCAACCTGGGCAGCAGTGACCATGAGATGGTCAAGTTCAGGATCCTGACAAAAGAAAGAAAGGAGAGCAGCAGAATAAGGACCCTGGACTTCAGAAAAGCAGACTTTGACTCCCTCAGGGATCTCCTGGGAGGCTAATATGAGGGGGAAAGGAGTCCAGAAGAACTGGCTGTATTTTAAAGAAGCCTTATTGAGGGCGCAGGAACAAACCATCCTTATGTGCAGAAAGAATAGCAAATATGGCAGGCGACCAGCTTTTTGTCTTAACAGAGAAATCTTCGGTGAGCTTAAACACAAAAAGGAAGCTTACAAGAAGTGGAAACTTGGACAGATGACTAGGGAGGAGTATAAAGATATTGCTCGAGCATGCAGGGGCGTAATCAGGAAGGCCAAAGCACAATTGGAGTTGCAGCTAACAAGGGATGTGAAGGGTAACACAAAGGGTTTCTACGGGTATTGTAACAAGGTGGTGGTCAGGGAAAGTGTGGAACCCTTACTGAATGGGGGAGGCAACCTAGTGACAGTTGATGTGGAAAAAGCTGAAGTACTCAATGCTTTTTTTGCCTTGGTCTTCACAACAAAATCAGCTCCCAGACTGCTGCACTGGGAAGCACAGTATGGAGAGGAGGTGAGCAGCCCTCAGTGGTGAAAGAACAGGTTAAGGACTAGATAGAAAAGATGGACATGCACAAATCCATGGGGCCGGATGCAACTCATTTGAGGGTGCTGAGGGAGTTGGCTGATGTGATTGCAGAGCCATTGGCCATTATGTCTGAAAACTCGTGGTGATTGGGGGAGGTCCTCAACGATTGGAAAAAGGCAAATATAGGGCCCATCTTTAAAAAAGGGAAGAAGGAGAACCCAGGGAACTACAGACCGGTCAGCCTCACCTCAGTCCCCGGAAAAATCATGGAGCAGGTCCTCAAAGAATCCATTCTGAAGCACTTGGAGGAGAGGAAGGTAATCAGGAACAGTCAACATAGATTCACCAAGGGCAAGTCAGGCCTGACCAACCTGATTGCCTTCTATGATGAGATAACTGGCTCTGCTGATATGGTGAAAGCAGTGGATCTGATATACCTTGACTTTAGCAAAGCTTTTGATACGGTCTCCCACCGTATTCTTGCCAGCAAGTTAAAGTATGGATTGGATGAATGGACAATAAGGTGGACAGAAAGCTGGCTAGATTGTTGGGCTCAACGGGTAGTGATCAATGGTTCAATGTCTAGTTGGCAGCTGGTATCAAGCGGAGTGCCCCAGGGATCAGTCCTGGGGACTGTTTTGTTCAACATCTTCATCAGTGATCTGGACGATGGGATAAATTGCAGCCTCAGCAAGTTCGCAGTTGACACTAAGCTGGGGGGAGAGGTAGATACACTGGAGGGTTACGGATAGGGTCCAGAGTGACCTAGACAAATTGGACGATTGGGCCAAAAGAAATCTGATGAGGTTCAACAAGGACAAGTGCAGAATCCTGCGCTTAGGACAGAAGTATCGCATGCACTGATACAGGCTGGGGACTGACTGGCTCAGTGGCAGTTCTGCAGAAAAGGACCTGGGGTTTACAGTGGACGAGAAGCTGGATATGAGTTAACAGCGTGCCCTTGTTGCCAAGAAGGCTAATGGCATACTGGCCTGCATTAGTAGGAGCATTGCCAGCAGATCGAGGGAAGTGATTGCTCCCCTCTATTTGGCACTGGTGAGGCCACATCTGGAGTATTGCATCCAGTTTTGAGCCCCCCACTACAGAAAGGATGTGGACAAATTGGAAAGAGTCCAGCGGAATGAAAATGATTAGGAGGCTGGGGCACACGACTCCTGAGGAGAGGCTGAGGGAACTGGGATTATTTAAATCTGCAGAAGAGAAGAGTGAGGGGGCATTTGATAGTAGCCTTCAACTACCTGAAGCGGGGTTCCAAAGAGGATGGAGCTAGGCTGTTCTCAAGGGTGGCAGATGACAGAACAAGGAGCAATGGTCTCAAGTTGCAGTGGGGGAGGTCTAGGTTGGATATTAGGAAAAACTATTTCACTAGGAGGGGGTGAAGCACTGGAATGGGTTACCTAGGGAGGTGGTGGAATCTCCATCCTTAGAGGATTTTAAGGCCCGGCTTGACAAAGCCCTGGCTGGGATGATTTAGTTTGTCCTGCTTTGAGCAGTGGGTTGGACTAGATGATGTCCTGAGGTCTCTTCCAACCCTAATCTTCTATGATCTCCTGGGCAAGCTACTTTGGACTATGCAGTGAGTCACCTCTTCTAGTCTGCATGCCACTGCCCAGCTTCTCAAAAACACCAAGAAACGTGAGCACATGGCCTGCCACAGAGTGAGCTGGCCCTAACAGCCAGGTTTTGCCCGTCTCCCCAGGTGGAGGTCAAATGATTGAAGCATATGACTCAGAACCAGTTATACTAAAAGATGTAAAAGGCTGCGTGAGCTCAGTGAGGGAGAGTTTGAAGAGAGACTCAAAGGAGCAGAAGAGCTGCTCTGTACAGAGTTACAGGCCCCTTAGCTTCCAGGCAAGGGGCCAGGGGGAGTCAGCCTGCAAGAGGAAAGCCTTGGCAGGGACACGTCTAAGAGCCTTTCACCAAGGATGTGAGCCAGCTAGGAAGGCTAGGGCAAGTTTTCAACTTTTTTAATAAACCAGACTCCCAAAAGGGGAGAGTTATTGAGAAAGCACTTGCAGTGTGAAGTTTCCTAAACTGGAGAAGGGGAAACTGAGGCAAGGGCAGGGCCCAAATCCAGACTGGGTAAGCCCAGCTACAGCCTCAATGCTCAGATGCCTCCACTGGCTCCCCATTCATTTCAGGATTCACTTCAAATTTACCTCATTTGTTTTCAAGGCCTTCCATCTTATGCTCACCACTCTGCTCCCTCCACTCACAGTGGCTCGTCCCCATCCCCTTCACAAACTGCTGTTGGTGCAAGAGCCACCTCCTCTGCAGCTGCTGCTGCCTTTTGTCCTCCCAAATGATTCACCCTCTATATTTATCCATTTGTCCCCTGAGTGTGTCTTTGCCCTGGGCAGGATGGAAGAAAAACTCACATGGAATTATTTGAAGCACCCTGTTTTTCTTCATGTTTGCCGGCAAGTTGCCTGTTCTCATCTTGTCATTCTGGATTTTGATTGAAGTTAGTTTCTGCATGGGGGACAATAAAATCAACCTATAACTTTCAAATGACCAAAAGAAGCCAAGACCATAACAGTCAAAACGCTCAACACCAGTCCAAGCCAATTGCCCCAAGCCTGCCCAGGCCCCATGCCAATCCATGCCAACTGCCAAGTCTGAGTGAGCTGCCTTGAGCCAGCAATTCCCAGCCACTGGGATATGCACCAGAATAAGGAGTTCGCGCTTTCACCACTGGCACGCTAGACCATCCCTCCCCTCCTTTAAATAATGAGCCTTGATGTGGGTCTCTGCATGATGCCACTGCCTGTGTCTCATTGTATGCAGCTGTGCACACTATATTCTGCAATCATAGAATATTAGGGTTGGAAGAGACCTCAGGAGGTCATCTAGTCCAATCCCCTGCTCAAAGCAGGACCAACCGCAACTAAATTAATGGAGCTGTCAGATCTACGACCCCCTTCTGTACTCTCATAAGGATGGTCAGGAGACCTGGCTCAATTCCTGGCTCTGCCAAAGATTCCCAATATGGCCTTAGGCCAGTCACTTCATCTCTGTGTGCCCCAGTGACAGTTCCCTACTGCTGATCTCTGCAAGACAGAGACGCTACAGTGATGGGGGCCATAAAACTGGCTAGACAGAGAGAACACACTCTACTTTATCATCAAGTCCCCAGCCCTGTCTCCTCCTGTCAAATTCTGGTTGTTGAGCTGGGAACTAGCAGTGGGAAGGCAGGGGGCACAAGGAGCTCATGTCAAGAATCAGAGAGTGTTTTGGCTTTGAAAAAGGACTCCTTCCTGTCAGGAGTCCCAGGCCACACTTCTCAGCTGACGGCTGCTTTCCCTAATCTTTGGGCTGGCATTCCCCTACAGGACTCCTCCAAACCCTCAAACCAGCTGGCTTCCAGGTGTCACTTACAGAGAAACTGCACTGGTTACTACAAACACACTCCAGCGAAATGTTCCTGCTGGGGAAAGGGCCTTGGAATGAAGGGCCCCCTTTTATTCGATATTTAAGGAACAAACAGATCATCCAACCTCTTCGTGTCAGTGGAGGGGCTGTTCCCTCTGCAGGCACTGCCTAGTATTTTGTCGAGTCTGGCTGTCACTCTGCCTGGAGAACCTGCTGTCTCAGGATGGGATTGGATGCAACTTTCATGAGTCACTTGTCCTGGTCTCTCTTTGCAAGGGCACTGAGCCACCATGGTTTTGACAAACCCACCTTGAACTCCTCCTCTAACCCGTTGCTGCTGGTCCCGGGCACTTTGTTGTAGATTTTCTGCAGGTGGCTCTCTAGTGAGGTCACTTCTAGCTCTGTGTCTCCATACAGATAGTGCTCCAGAAGTGCTTGGTATATAAACACATATTGCATCTGAAAGGGAAGGGTGAAGTTACAGGGAGAGATGGCAGCTTCCATACCATGCTCTGAACCCATTCAGCTCCCTGTCTTTCAGCTGAGTGCAATCTAGGAGAGCGTGTGTGGTAAGGGTGGAAGCCCAAAGTCCAGGCACCAACATCAGGACAACCACTGAGCAAACTGGACACATTAAAATCAATGGGAACTTTCCCCCCATCTGGGACAGGATCAAACTCTTATAACATGTTCTCAGTGACCAGCTACAGAGCGGGGCCATGGTCTGGCAGATCAGGAGATGCTCATGGCTGAAGGAAACAGGGTGGGGGAACAAGGGCAGACCTAGGATGCATGGAACAATGAAGAGTGGCTCAAGAGAGGAAGCTGCCTGGAGAGGACTGGTGTTCACACGCAGGCTTCCCCTGTCCATGGAGAGTGGGAAAGGCCACATGCTCTGTTTAAATGGCTGAGCATGGCTGCTGCTACTGAATGTCCAGAGCTGGACTCCCAAACACTGATGCATCCCAAATCAGAGGCTACTTTTTAGAACATTGGCCTTGTCCTCACTGTGCCTCAGTGTCACTGTTTGTAAAATGGGGATGGTGATACCTGCCTGCCACACAGGCTTAGTTAAGGTTTGCAAAGGGCGTGGGGAGCTTTGCATGAAGGGTGCTATAGAACAGAGGTGTGCAAACTGTGGGGCGTGCCCCCTATGGGGGCGCAGAGGGATGTTTGGGAGGCCAAGCAGCGAAGTCGGGCGATTCATGCCAGCCCCCACAAGGGGCATGGAGGAAGCACCTCAGCAGGCCACCCTGCCTGTGGGTCAGTGTGCTGCGCCTAGTTCTACTCCCAGCAGCCTCCACCCCCGAGACGTGCCTTCCCCCACCCTGAAAACCGGAAGGGGGAGGGGCAGGTATTGGCCCTGCCCTAGCAGTGCAGCCTGGCTGCAAGATAGAAGCAGCCTGCTGCTGAGGAAGCCTTGGCGCTCTGTGTGTGTGTGTACACGTGTGTGTGTGTGTGTACACGGACAGATTCCATTACTGGTAAGGGGGGCATGACTGGAAAAGTGTGTGCACCACTGCTACAGAGGGCAAAGTGTTATCAGCCATGCTCCAGTAATGGGTGGAAGCTGGAAAGTACTGTGGTCTGGAGGAATGAATGGAGGTTCTTGGAGTCAGCAGATCTGCCTCTTACTTCTGTGCATCCTTGGGCAAATCACCTCACCTGTCTGTGCCTCAGTGCCCTTTCTGTAAAATGGAGGTGAGAATGACCCACCTCACAGGGGTGCTGCAACCGATTAGTTGCTGTCTGCAGTGTCCTGAGTGTGGGAAGTGCTATGTAAGTGCCCAGAGTCACAGAGCCCCTCTCCAGCCCCTTGGAGTGGACTTACATCGGTCTGTACCATCTGGCAGCGCTGAGCCCGGATCCGGCTCACAAAACCGTACACATCCACCTTCCTCTCTGCATGCATCATGTCCAGCATGGCATCAATGACGATAAAAGTGCCTGTGCGTCCCACCCCGGCGCTGTAACACCAGAGGAACAAGCAGTCAGTGCAGCTGGCCTTGGAGTATGGCCCCTTCCACGGCTCAGGGAAGGTTAGCTGCTGCACAAAGCAACAGAAAGAGCCAAGAGGCTACAACAACTCACCCTAGACAGCAGGCAGCTCAATCCATTCCAGACAAGAAAGAAGAAGGGAGCTCGAACTTGTACCCAACTACAACAGGGGCTATTCTAGGGTCCAAAGGCTACAGCTGAGACAGACATTTCTAGACTCCAACAATCCCACCCCCTGGGACTCAGAGCGCATGAGAGCACAGAGCAGGCCACAGTGAACCCCGGAGTCGATTCAGACTGGTAGCGTCTTGAAGGCCTGCCTGTGGATGTTGCCTGGCTGTCCTCTGCCCCCAGCTTCCTTCCAGCCTGCCCTCTCCCTTACAGGGGAAGGCCCATGGCAGCCAGCCACTCTGACAGGCCAGAGCCCAGCTCCATCGCTCCTCTCTCTGGCTCTGGCCATGCTTTGGGTTCCTGTTCTCAGTGCTCACCTCTCAATGTATCAAGGGAGAGATGAGCCCAAGGGAAGGTCAGGCTTGTGGGAACTTTTCATGGAAGAGTATGTAGAGCTGGAGAGGCTCAGGGTGGATCCTCACACTAGTTCCAACACGTTTGAGTCTTGTCAGGGAGCCTGAGGGAGACGCATGGACTACCATGCGCTAGTGTGTGTGCGCGCATGCGTCCTGCAAGAGGGATTTGCCCAACATCCTCAGTCACATCATCTCTAGCTCACCCTGTTACACTGGCTGCCACACTCCTCTCTAGAGGTGGCTGCATATCAGTTCCGCTGGGTCTTTATAGTTTGTGAAGGGTAAAGGGGCTACAGAAGTGAACAGCATTACAGACAGCATTGTCTCATGGCCAGAGCAGGGGAATGTGAGTCAGGAGAGCTGGTTCCAACTGCTGGTTCTGCCACTCACTTGCCACCATGACCCTGAGCAAGTCAAGGTGCCTGGCTGGCTCCCACCCTCCCTGGCAGTGCTCTAGAACAGGGGTGTGTGGAAGCTATATATCAAATATGGTGGATATTACCCCAGGCAAGCTCTGCAGCTTCTTTGTTATTCCAGGTAGAGAGTGAGCCTGGAGCTCCTTGCTTTGCCTGGGATCCACTCCAGTAAGGGTTAAAGCCCAAATCTCAAATGCAGGATGCTGGAATGTTATAGCCTGCTGTGATATTACCCCCTGGTGGCTGTGTTCACAGAGCAGCCAAGTGAGCTGTTACTACTACTCCTGCTAGCCACAGGCCATCTTCTTTGGTCACATGGCTCACGCGAGGCCTGTGCTTTTGGAGGTGAAAGGGCAGGGCTCTAATCCCAGCTCCCTGTGCATGTGATTTATGTATAACTATGGCTGTTGCTTGCACTCATGCAGTGAATCCAGGACCCCCTCTGTCTGCCCCGGCAACCTTCTGCAGGAGATAGAACAGGTTTCTCTGGATAACCCCCGAGAGCCGTCAGGCAGAGATACATGGAGAAGGGAGGGAGGACACTCTGGGAGATGTGGCCCTGGACTCACCTGCAGTGAACGACTATCGCTCCTGCATACTGGGGGTTACACATCTTCACCTTCTTCAGGAACTTCAGCATCCCGATAGGGGTGAAGGGGACCCCAAAGTCAGGCCAACTGGTGAAGTGGAACTGGGTCACCAGGCGCTGAGGCTTTTTGTTTGTGACATCACCTACCTGTGGGGAGAGCACATGCCTTGGTTACTGTCAGACACTCAGCTTCATTACCTTCCCCCAGGGACCGAGAGCAGAGAGGAGCTTCCAGTCCAGGGTTCAGGCAGCCCTAAAGTTCAACGGGGTTGGAACTGGTTTTGGGATTCAGGGTTGGTTCTAAAGGCCTGATGGCTGAAAATCAGGTGTTGCACCCTACTAATGCCCCAAACTCCAAGGCTATGAAATCTCAAGGAACTGCTCAGCTTATACCTCAGCGTTTCTAAAATCCTAGGATCAGAGTCTCAGCTGCACTGAAGTCAGTGGAGGTAGGCCAATCTCTTCTAGCTGAGGCTGTCTCTCCTGGTGTTTACTGAGGGAGGGGGCAGAAACTAGATGGGCCCCACAATTCCTCTAAGGCGTTCTGGAGCCTGCAGTTGTCCTGTAGTGCATTCTCAATAAGGTAGTGCCAATGGAGACTCCAAACGCAGAGCCCAACGTCTGGGGTGGTCAGGAATCCTGCTGACTGCTTGGCTACCACCCCAGGAATTTCACTTTGTGTTTCAAGCTGAATCAAACCAGGTCAAAGCTGCTGCGTTTCACTCCTACACAACCTGAAGGCACAGAGTGACCCAGTATTCTCCAGAGTGGCTCACTTAGCAGGACTTAAGATTCATAATGGGGCACGTTTTCACTGTTCCAATTCCACACCGCTCTCCTGTTAATATCTGTCCTAACTGTACAAAGGGGAGAGAGGCACCAAGCACAGAAAGGATGAGCCTGTGGTCAGTGTACTGGACTGGGACTCAGGAGATCCAAGATCAATTCCCAGCTCTGCCACAGACTGCTTGTGTGACACTGGACAAGTTACTTACTTTCTGTGCCTCAGTGCCCCATAATAGCACTGCCCTGCCCCACTCGGGGATTGTGAGCATAAACTCCATTAGTGATCATGAGGTGTTCAGATTCTATAGCAAGTGAGGCCATAGAAATAGAGGGAAAAAATAACTGCAGCTTTGGATTCCATCTCAGCTCCTGAGATGTCTGACATTTTGCTAAGCGCACACAGCTACATGCTCCGTAACAAGAGAGTGAGGGCCCAGGTGCAAAAATACACAAACAAATGCATGACTGTAGCAGTGTGTACACACTGGGAAACTGCATGCACAAGGAGGATATTTAGGCCCTGGCCTATTTGGGTACACACCTGCCCCACTTCCACATGCAACTGTGGTAACTGCACATGCAAATACACATGTAAAACTGTGTATGCTAAGTATTAAAGCAACACTGGCCCATCCTCAGATCCTCAGCGGGTGTAAATCCGTATATCTCCAATGGTGCCAACAGAGTGATGCAGATTTACACCAGCTGAGGAGGTGGCCTTAAATAACTAAGCTGAGTTAAGTGCAAAAAGCTATGGTGAAAACGGAGTGAGGACTCTAGTTATGTCACTCTCAAAACTCAGGGCACAATTAATAACACAGGAAGCATATAATTTTTACCATGACCGTGTCCTTCAAAGAGGCACACAAACCGTCCCAACCTGCCGATCCTGAGCGAGAACATGTCCCTAGGGGACATTGTGAAAGTTTGGGGCTTTGTAGTGAGTCAGACAATCCTCGCTACAGGCAGGAGCACCTTAATTCTTTCCTGCTTTCTGTGATGGAAAGCAGTGAGGATAGTGGGGAAGCGAAGGGGAGTAAGTGAACCACGGTACCTGTTGAATGCAGAACTTTCGCACTGTGTAGTCAACCAAGACAGTCACATCCTCCACAGACACCCGGATGTTTCCATAAGTCCAGCAGCCCTGATCTGGCCAGTATTGAGCACATTTGCACTGGAGAGAAATGACACAAAAGCAAGGCAAGGAATTATTTCAGGGAAGTTCTCTGGCCTCTGTTATACAAGAGGTCAGACTAGAGGATCATAGTGGTCCCTTCTGGTCTTGGAATCTATGAAAGCCCAGTGTCTAGAGACCCAAGGATGAGCCTAGTAAAAGTACCTGGGAATTGCCATCTTGGATTAGACCCATTCCCCAGGGAGCCCAGCAGTGACACTGCAACAACACAGTGTGGAACTGGGCCCTATGAGTTTACAGCTGAATTGTAACAAAAATAAACATACTGGATCAGATCCTTAGCTGGTGTAAATTGGCTCTACTGAAGTCAATGGAGTTATACTGTTTTACACCAGCTGAAGATCTGGTCCCCTATCCTGTTCCTGTTGAAGACAAGGGAAGTTTGGCCAACAGCTTCAATGGGAGCAGAGAAGGCCCTGACTGTTTGCTTCCTTGTGTGTGGAGTGCATGTTTGTCACATCTGTTAAGGGCAGGGGAGCTATGGGGAAATCTGCAGAAGCTCATGTATGAGTTATACTTGCTGACCCCAACACATGGATAACCCAAGCTAATGTGCAGCTCTTTGTCCCTCTCTAGTGGCTGGGTCATATATAAAAGTGTAAAAGTTTACTACTGTCTGCAGGCTAATGGATGGAGTCTTTTAGTGCAAGCAGTAGAAGCTTATGCCTTTAGATCCAGAAGTCCCATGTTCTATCTCACAGACAGCCCTTCTAGGGGCTTTGTTCCCATGGGCACCTACAAGTGAAGTAAGCGCTTGCCTAGGTTCCCAGTTTTCATGTGCTTGTCCAGGGTGTGGCAAGCCCAGGAATTCCCCATGCCTCCATTCACCATCACAGCAGGGTAAATGTGTCCATGTGGGTAGTATTCCCTGACATTCACCTCTTTTCTCTCTTTCAGGTTAGTCACCATGACTATTGTCGCTGTGTTCTGCTCCCAAATCATTCTCCAGAAATCATTCACTGTTTCTTCTTTTGGTCCTAAAAAGACAAAGACCAAACACAGGTATTACGCACTGGAAGGGCACGTCATCCAGCCAGTGCCAGATTTTCTCCTAGTAAAAACCAGCAGGGAGAGGCACATACAGAGTTGGTAATGACTGTGCAGCAATGTAATAGGTTTTCCGCTTTTTCCCACTAAGTGGCAGCAAAGGGCATTCAAATTCCTCTAATATATTGCTGTATTTTTAAAAGGGACTGGATACATTTTATGACCAGTAATTACATTTGTAGCAATGCAAGCTAAGATAAATGTGAGGGGGAAACTGAGGCACAGATCAATGAAATGACTTGCCCAAGGTCACAAAGGGAATCTGTGGCAGAGCCAGAAACAAAACCTAGGAATCCTGATCGCCAGTCCTGTGCTTTAACTGCAAGATCTTCCTTAAATTTGATCCTCGTTAGTAGAGCCCTGCACCAATACAAAATTTATATCTGCATCCGATCTGCGATCCGCAAAAATGGTCCACGGATGCGGATATCTGCGGCTATAAAGCGGATATTTTCAGGGCTCTCTCATAAGAGTCATTACTAACGGCCCACCAGACAAGCTGCTGAACTGTACCTAAAACATCATGACTCAAACTCCAGGCTATGGCTGGGCAACACACAGCACAGGCTTTGCCATCCCTTATGTTGGGCTGGCTGAATGGCAGGCCCATCCTCTAACATCACTTAGCTGTAAGACTGTTCCAAGTTACAACAGTTGCCACCGGCCCATGGGGTTGTTACAGCAGGTGGTGATCAGCAGCTTGTAGGGAAGCCCCCTATGCCAGTAGCAGGGATAAAGGGTGATGGGTAGGGTAGGAGCTGCGACACTCTCTACACCACCAGAGCTGCCTCCTTTATTGGCATGATCCTCCCATGGCTTTAGGGCCACAGTCTGCTGGGCATGCAGCAAAGTGGTTAGTACCACATACAATGCTGGAAATCCACCAGTGCCAAGGAGGTACAGATGGTGCACAACCCCGCTCTAGAGTGGCTTGTGGGGGTGGGAGATCAGCAGGGTTTGGCAAGATTTGAGAAACTCGCCCACCTGTTAGTCTCCAACACTCCTCCCCCTGTCATGAAGGAAAAGTCTCGCCATAGTGAATGTTGCAACTAAGTTTTTCACTGTTGATACACCATTGTCTACTGATGTACAAAAGGAGTGGAGATTAGACCAAATAAGCCTGAAACTGTCTTCACATCAGAGGATTCCTGTATTTTTATTATGAGATTTAACTGAGATTCCAATAGCTTACACCAGAAAGGGTTACAGGCCTATATGAATCACAACAGCCCGGCAGTTACACTAGCAGGGACATGGGGTTGTAAGTACTGTGACAGGGTCAGGCCAGATGGCTACAGGAGAGAAGGCAGCTATATTAGCCCCAGGTTAAGTAGGTCCCTTTTCCCTGGGTAAAGTGACAGGGAAGGTTCTAGAACAATCAGAAACTTTCTGGAAACAATTAAGGCAGACAGGCTGATTAGAACACCTGCAGCCAATCAAGAAGCTGCTAGAATCAATTAAGGCAGGCTAATCAGGGCACCTGGGTTTAAAAAGGAGCTCACTTCAGTTTGTGATGCATGTGCAAGAAGCTGGGAGCGAGAAGGCGTACTACTGGAAGACTGAGAAGTACAAGCATTATCAGTCACCAGGAGGGAGGTCCTGTGGTGAGAATAAAGAAGGTGTTGGGAGGAGGCCATGGGGAAGTAGCCCAGGGAGTTGTAGCTGTCGCACTGCTGTTCCAGGAGCCACTGTAGACAGCTGCAATCCACAGGGCCCTGGGCTGGAACCCGGAGTAGAGGGCGGGCCCGGGTTCCCCCCATCCCTCCATCCCCCACAACTCCCTACTTGATACCAGAGGAGTTGAGCTGTGGGTTCACGAAAACGGCCAAACTGAGGGCTGCCATGAATCTCCAAGGCGAGCAAAACTGCCAATAAGTGCAAGACCCACAAAGGTAGAGGAGGCACTTTGTCACAGTGCCCATGATCCTCATACTTCAGGGCTCAAGGTGACCACCAGCTGAGGTCAAGAAGGGACTGTCTTGACTTCCTCCCTAAGATCTAGTACTGCAGAGATAGGTTCCTGGAGTTCAATACCTTCCTTTGACACATCCAGCACTGAACTTGTACATGAGCTTACAATCTGTCCATACTATGGCATTTCTGACATTTCCATCTCAGACTCCTTGGATTTTGACCAAGATGATGGGTCCAGGGCTGTTGAGCCACAGGTAAAATTTCACAATTTCATAGATCAGGGAAGAATTACCCCATCAGCTTGATGCTGTCTTGACACAGTAACTAGAGATTTTACCTTGTGCAGCAATAAACTTGTTTTTTTCTTGGTACCCCTGCAGAGACACAAAACGAGAAAAGAACATCACAATGAAAGAGCAGCCCTCCTCCAAGACAAAGCTGGGTGCATCTCAGCCTCCCTCTAGCACTGTGCCCTGTGTTCACATCAGCAAACATACAAGGATGCCCTTCACTGTGCATTCTGAGAGCACACAGCATCGCGCTCTCAACTCTGCTGACCCTTGTATTAGTGCTGCAGAGTGACCTGTTAATCCCAGCTCTCAGAGTTGAAGAAAATCTTTCCCCATTAGCAGCAATCACCATGCAGTTTCAGTTGCATATGGTGTTCTTCATTTTCTTCTCATCCAGCTGTAAGCTGTTAAAAAGCAGTTAATGTGTTGCACCCCAGAGATGGCTGCAGTCCCATGGTGGGTGAAGTGATCCATATTTATAATGCAAAAACTTTCATCTTGAAGGATCCTATAGCATTTTACAAACTCTCTCTCCCCTAACCTAATGTCTCCTAAAATTGCAAACTAAACTGGGAATCCTTTGGGATGACAAGTGGTATTACAAACATTATACATTATTCCACCAGTAGATGGTGCTTGGCTTTATACGTGGAATGGGTCAGCAGCTGGAAGTGCTCTGTTATAGCAGCCTGTGGCTGGGTGTGCTTCTAGCAGAAAGTGCAGAGAAAGGCTTTTGGAATCCCTGACCCCATGCATAAGCAGACGTGCTAAGAATGCAGTACAGCAGAGTGTACAGGAGACCAAGAATCATGACGTGTTACCAAGTGGTTAATAAACTGAGCTGACATTCACTTACTCCACTGCTGACCTGCCCACTCTTCTCAACAACCAGTCCAATTCCCAAACCCATCAGGATGGGCCCAGCAGGCTCTGGTTGGAGAAATGGTGCCTGAGCCAGGCAAGGACCATGACCAGAGGATCCCCTCCCTGAAGGAAGCAGTCTGGCCTTGTATGATCCGGGGAGTCATTGAATCTGCCCATCAAATGGCCTGAAATAAGTAATTTCCCCCAAAGCACAGGCATAGTGATGTGTGATAACCTCACAGATGAGCTCAGATACCACAGTCTGAGCACCACTCAGCGCTCATACAAGTCAGCAGATACCCTGCAGGCTCCTGGCTAGAGTGTTTAAAGGGTTCTTTGCTTTTCTTGTTGATGCCAATTTGTATTTTGGAGAGAATAAAATGGATTTCATGTTTTGAACACCATTCCTGCATCGCCTTGCTTTTCTTTTGGTGCATTAATACTCCATTTAAAATACGTGGAGTACATATTGCTCCTCTTAGTAGTTATTATTGCTACTATTAATTATCTGTATTATGTTAGCACCAATAGGTCCCAAATGATTTGGGGCTCTGTTGGGCTAGGTGCTGTACATTTACATTGTAAAACAGTCGCTTCCCTGAAAAATCTACCATCTAGACAGACAAACAGTGGGAGAAAATAAAGTATTGTTATCTCCATTATACAGATGGGAAACTGAGCACAGATTAAATGACTTGCTCAAGGTCACATAGGAAGTCAGTGGCAGAGAGAGCAATTGAACCCAAATCTCCTGAGTCCCAGGCCAGTGTCCTACCCACAAGATCATCCCTCTTCTCTCTAGTAACACTCATTTGTGCAATGATTATGCTTTATTGTTTATTTAAAGGGAAACTGAGCTCTGGGAGTAACTCTATAGACAGGACTCTGGATTAACTGCTCACTCAATGACCTGTCATAGAAAGGGAAGCATTTCATGCATCAAAACATATCTGTCAAGGAAATGGGGCTGCAAACTCAACCTGACATCTGAAAATCAAGCTATGTTTTTTCTATCCACATCACCATGTTTCACTAGCAAAAGCCATGATCTCCTTATCCCATCTGAGTCAACAGCAAAACTTCCATTGACTCTAATGGGAGCAGAGCAGGCCCAAAAGGTGCTGTAAGCAGAATTTAGCTGGCCAGCTGCTTGGTTTTTCATGCACTTTGTTCCCGATCCGGCAAGCCCTTTGGCTGCATGGCTTCCCTTGGCTACAAAGGGAGCTCTGAACATGGAGGGATTGCAGGACTGAGTCCTCAGTAATTTATAGATTTTAAATGCCAGATGGGACCATGAGATCATCTAGTCTGACTTCCTGAATAACACAGGCCAGAGAACTTCACTCATTTACCTCTGCATTGAGCCCAGTAATTGGTTGCTTGACTAAATCGTGTCTTTCAGAAAGGCATCCAGTCTTGATTTGAAGACATCAAAATATGGAGAATCCACCACTTCCCCGGGGAGTTTGTTCCAATGGTTGATCACCTTCACTTAAAATTTGTCTTTCAACCAGGGATGACCACAAAGCCCTTTCCAAACATTAAAGCTAAGCTCCACAACATCGCAGTGAGTTAGGTGTTATCGATGGGGAAACAAAGGCACAGAGAGATGTGACCAAGGTCACACAGCAGATTAGCGGCAGCGCAAGGAACAGTGGTGTTGGCTCTCAGCCCCTTGCTCTAAGACCACATTCCCTTTGTGGATGTAAGAGGCAGAACAGAACACAGCTCCCTCTCCCACAGCTGTATTGACGCTACAGCACTGACAACACCATCACAACGCTTGGCCAGTGAACTAAGCAGACTTGAGTCAGAGAGGGAGAGAGAGAGGCAGTACCAAGGGGCCATTTCTTAGCAGTCCCTTTCCCGACTATAACCACACTCCACGTAAGGCACATGCCTAATGGCTAGCCTCACTCCAAGTGAAACAGGCCATCACAGGACCAGGTACCCTTCAAACCAATCAGTAACAAAGTCCATGCCAGAACTTACATTAATGAAGGAGGCGTTAATGTAATCAGAATCCGGGACACCTTCGATGGGAGTCAGATGAACCCTGGAATGATCATCTAGAGAAAAATCAAAACTATGCATTAAAAACTAAATAGATGCTAATGAACTTCTATATCCAGGGGAAGCTGATTATCTAATTGGTGCTTCAGGTAGAGGAAGCCTTTGGCTGGATAGGTTCCCAAGGTTTCACTTCACTGCATTTGTTGAAAGCTTTATGCACTGAAATCATCATGTACTTAAGCCTAGAGATGTGATAAATTCTGCAGACCGTATAAACTCAAGAGGGTTCCATGCCCAGTGCTCATCCAACCCTCAACCATGCAAACACATTGTCTCTCTTCAGTTACATTCAGGCAATTGAGAGCTCTTGGCCTCCTGTCCAGTTTAATTTTCTATCTTCCTCACCCTCCCACCATGACCTGTGCTCTAGCTATTGCCTATGGTGTACACCTGCATCCTTCCAGGCTATAAATTGAGCAGTTTAGCATGTGTTAAAAGGCAGTTGGCCTGGTCTACACTAGACTTTTCAAATGTGTTAGCTAGCGTGTGTTAGCTAAGAAGTGCAAACATCACACTTTAAATCCTAGTCTAGACAAGCTCTAGGAGTGAGAGGGGAGTTCACTCTCCAGGACCCATTCTATCTTTGTCACTAGGGGCTTTACAACAGCATGGACACCTGTCCAATAGAAACTGGCCTGAGTCTTTCTGGCTTGGGCTACAGCTGCAGGGAGCTCTTTCTACTATGTGTTAACTGGACCTAGATCGGATGAAGCAGCCTGCACAGTGGTGGGAACCAACAGCACCTCTCCTGTTGCTTTAACTCAACCCCTTGTATGTGGTTTCCTGTTAGTTAGCAATCGCTGCTCAGCAGGCCTGTTACGCACCCTACTTCCGTCCACCACAGCCATACAGAATGGAGAAAAAGGTCAACAGCAGCAGTGTCAGCCGCATTTGGCTACACCACCCACACAAGCCTCAATGAAGCCGCACTGGGAGCAAATACATACAGGGCAAAATGTTCACATATCTGTTCTTCTCTTTGTTTTCCTCCTTGGAGGCAGCTTCGCATGTGGCCTGGATGGGGCACGCTGGGAGAGCCTGTAAGGGCAGGAGAAATGAGATTTCCTGTTATACTTCCACTGTACGCAGGGTTGGGGAAGAGCGTGTCATTGTAGTAAACACAAACCAATCAGCAATTCTATACAGTGATGAGCCCTGCTGTATCTTGAGGGTCTTTCATCCAAGATCTCAAAGGTGGTAAGCCAGTAGCCTCTCACTTGGGGGAAAATGAGGCATAGAGGTTACATGAGTCACCTAAGATGACACAATGGAAAAGACACAAATGACAACTGGAAGAGCTAGGAATAGGACCCCTGCTCTAACTTCTAGGCAAACTCTGCTCCCTCCCCTCCTCTCCCTGTCAATGTGAAATGCTCAAGGCTCATCTTCCTGTGCCCTTCAGAGAAGCAGGCTAGATCAGGAGAAGAGTGGGAGGGGGTACAGAGAGCAACGGGGCAGCACCTGCTCCTGTAACAGCAAAGGGATCATGGGAAACAGCCAGGGCTCAGCTTAGTGCAACTCTGCTCTGCTGAGCTCTTACATGGGTACAGTGGAAGGCCCTTAGAAAGGATGGCAAGGGGAAGCCCCCTTACACTTGAGGCTCACAATCCTCCACCATCTCCCCATCCCTTCTCCCAAAGCCAGAGGCACAAATGAGCTATTAGGGTTTCACAGTTCCAATAATGCTGAGTCCCTTTTGTGAAGTGCTTTAGGATCTGTAGATACTCTCTTGCTACTGCAGCATGGCAGGACAGCATGTCTCTGCTAGCACCATTCACAGAAGCAATTCATTTCTGAACACAGACATCTCAAGATGGAAAATGGTTAATGAAAAATGAGCCTGTCTAGATGGAGGGGAAGGCGATGGAATAGAGGCTCAGATAACTGTTTATACAAGCTCAGGCCTCCTTGCAGGGAGAAAATCTTCACCTAACACAGGGGTGGCCAACCTTAGCCTAAGAAGGAGCCAGAATTTACCAATGTACTTTGCCAAAGAGCCACAGTAATATGTCAGCAGCCCCCCATCAGCTCCCCTGCCCTACTCCTGGCGCCTCCCACCCACCGGCAGCCCTGCTGCAGCACCTCCCCCTCCCTCCCACCACCTCCCAATCGACTGTTTTGTGGTGTGCAGGAGGTTCTGGTGGGGAGGAGCGAGGGCACGGCAGGCTCAGGGGAGGGGACGGGAAGGGGTGGAGTGGGGGCAGGGCCTGTGGCAGAACCAGGAGTTGAGCAGTGAGCACCCCCCAGCACATTGGAAAGTTGGCGCCTGTAGCTCCAGCCCTGGAGTTGGTGCCTAGACAAGGAGCCGCATATTAACGTCTGAAGAGCCGCATATGGCTCTGGAGCCACAGACTGGCCACCCCGACCTAACATGAAATAAGGTGCTATATTATCCAGAAACACAAGGTGGCAGCAAATCCTCCTCCAACACAAACCAGACCATCCCATCAGCACATCCGAGGCAGGGTAGGTGCAGCTCGGCTCTTTTCCCGTTACCTCAGGTTGACAGATCCCAAATGCCACCAGTGATACATCAGACTGAATTAGGGTTTGGAGCTGGCTGGTCACCCCATATCCCATTAGTCACCCCCACCGCATATCAGACAGGTGGAACATTCTATGGTGCCATGAGCCAATACTGGGCACCATAGAATGCAGGGGCTATGGACTTTTCTTCTTTAAAAAATAGTCAAGTGAATTGAATATTGATTCAAAGATAGCAGCCTGACAGCCCTGGAAAGTAACGTCATCTCTCCACAGAGCACAAACAGCAACTGAGCAAGCTTCCCCCACGCTGCCCTGCCAATTCACTCCAACCCTGACCTGGATAGACCCCTTCCCAGGTGTCACAGGGGATTCATTCTCCACAGCCCATGCAGTCCTGGGCCTCTCTGGCAAGATGGCCAGTTGGAACTAAATGTGCTAGTGCTGTGATGCAGACCAACTGAGACCTGCCAAATTGTTCCGTGCAAGTCACCAAATAGGCAGCAGAGGGTGACAACTTTCAATCACAGTAGATCAGATATGATCACAATGTGATTTCGTCCACAACTGGGGGAAGTAGCAGGTATTTAAGATTGAGGGGAGGAAGAGTTGGGTTTCTCAGCATTGGTGATCTTATGTAGCCCACTAGCTCAGTGTCTTCCTCTACTGGCTGGTGTTACGTCTTCCTCTACTGGCTGTCCACACAAGAGGATAAGAACCCACTGCTGCTACCAACTAAAGAGTTATTCCTTTAGCTCAAGAGATAGAGGCCTGTGCTTTGGGGATAGAAGTCCAGGGTGCAATTCACATTTCATCAGAAATGATCCCAAAGAAGTTTACTGACTACACTAATACTCAATTACTGAAATGCAGCCACTTCTGTGGTGCAAGGCAGCAACCAACTGGCCCAACAGCAGCTGGGAGAGGGGAAATTTTTGGCTAGGGCACAAGGCATTTTGGTGGGTTTGTCTAACAGTAAGGTATTGTAATTCTACAGGCCTGTGTATCCTGGGGAAAACTGGACCGAAATTCTGCAACTCAGTGTTGAAAATCTTGTAGCAGTTCTCGAAGATTTTCTTTATTAATCATGACAATGGAGAATCCATGCAATACAGCAGCTCCTAAGCAATTTATTTTTATACTTAATTCAGTTATTTTCCTTTGCCCCCTACATTATTAATTTTCAGCATGCCACAGATTTTTCTATTGGCAAGGTTTAACTGCATCAGTGGTGTTGTCACGGAAAGCTATAGGTTTTGCCACTGCACATGGGACAGCTAAGTGCAGGCACTTTGGGAGGCATGGGAGAGAATTTGGGATTGTGAGAAGCCCAATACCTGGATATGTCAGCAGAAATGACTGGTGACGAAAGTGGTAGCAGTGCTGATGTTTCAATTGTCACCATTAGGTTTCTGAGTTAACACTACATTGAAATAATTAGGATAGTTTCTTTCTCACTTACAGCTCCTGTTTTTGGCAGTCTGTAGACTCTGGAGGGCAACACTGCACTGTTTTAACATCCATGTCATGTTTTTAAAGTTCTCTTTGCAGCCATAAAGACTAGAAAAATTAAGCTTATATTTTAGAGCCCAGTTCCACAGTGATGGAACCACAGCATACACAGGGTCTTGTCTATAGCACCTTCTATTTGAGATTAAGAACATAAGACTGACCAAACTGGGTCCATCTAGCCCAGTGTCCTGTCTTCCAACATTGGCCAGTGCCAGATGCTTCAGAGGGAATGAACAGAACAGGACAATTATCGAGCGATCCATCTACTGTCGCCCAGTCCCAGTTTCTGGCAGTCAGTCTCTAAATATTTTCTAAACAATAGTGAATTAAGCCTCATCCACTTCTGTGGGGTACAGTGGGTGTTCTTATCTCTGCTTCGCAGATGGATACACAGAAACACAGAAGGCTGAAGGGACTTGTCCAAGGTCACTCAGAGTCAGGGGGCAAAGTTGGGAATAGACTCCACATCTGCTCACTCCCAGTCCCACGGTCTAATCACTAGACATGGCTTGCTTTCCGTTAGTTCTCTACAGGCCCAGATAATATGGAATCCCACTTGTGATGCTCCAGGGCCAGCTCTTCTGAAGCTGGACTCCTATTACTGGAAACAGAGACCTATTCATTATCTTGTCTTATCAGCACAATTACACTTCTTCATTCATGTAATCATCCTATCATGGCTAACACTGAACAGTGCTGCAAATGGTACAGAGAAGGAGGAACCCCCAATGGCAATACAATTATTGTCAAGCCCTGGGTTTAAATAAATAATGCAGGGACTTATTTTAACAAAGGAAACAGGAAGATGCAGGGGAAGAGGGAGTGAAGGAATCTGGAGGGGGCTCAAGCAGCAGGTCAAGTTGGGGAAAGCTGGCAGCCCTGTTGATCCAGAGCAGCTGGGCGGGTGGACGACAGCCACATAAACAGGGTACTCTTTCAAACACACAGAGGGAGGGACACCCTCTTCTCTGTTTCTGACCCATGTTGCCCAGCCAGAAATGTATCAACCTACTTGTTCCTTAAAAAACTGGTTGGTGTGTCTGTGCACCACTGCCGCCTGCTGGATAAGATCAGACTGCCCCACTGTAGGTCATAGGCCCTATACCTCCAACAGCTACCCTTTTAGCTCAAGCAGTTGGGGCCTGTGCTAAGGAGACAGGAGGATGAGAATTCTATCCTTGTAACTGTGAAGTGCTGGGTGGCCTTGGCATGCAGATAGCAACAACTGTGAAGTTCCTAACGGGCGATAGATTGGTTACAATATTGTAACCACATCTAACACTGCTTGCTTTGCAGAGCTACAGAGAAACTGTCTTGATTAGCTTGAGAGGTGAATGTCAGTCTGGACTGGTTTGGCTCAATCTGCTACAGTAAGTACTTCTACCAGGTAAACAAAACACCCCTTTCATTGTTCAACCCAGTGCAATCCCCTGGCATGACTGAACAGCGTTCAGAAGAGAGGGATTAACAAAGCACTCACATTGAATTCTTCCCGGAAGAGCTTATTGTCGTCTGCCATTCGTCGGTTAATCTCCTCTTCCAATTTATCCACAGGTAGTGGCGGGTACTTCCTGTTGGTGCTGGGAGATCGGGCAAGCAGTGGCATGCTCTGAGGCTCTGCAATATCACACACGCTATTACAACTGTGTTCATTTCTCCACCGGCATCATCCTGGCAAAGCTGAGCGAAGGGAACTCCTGTATTATGTTTGATAAATTTTCAGGACAACTTTGCATCTCTGACAGAATGATAGTTATCCTTTGCTCCTTCTACAGGATCGGCCATGCAAGGATGTCCCAATGCTTTGCAAACATTAACCAAGTAACTCTTTCAACATCCCTGTGGGGTGGGTATTATTGTCCCCATTTTAAAGAACTACAACAGAGTACAATCAAGGCTAAATTTTCGACCCTGGATACCTGAAGTTAAGTCACTCATACTATGGCCATGTCTATGTGGGAAAGTTTTATCAGTCATACTGCACACTCTACTTTTACAACTCTCCCACATGGAAACACGCACTCTGGTAGAAGAGTAGCTTTTTTTGGTTAAGTAGAAACTGTTTTCCAAGCAACATTAGCTAAGCCAAAAAAAGGCCCTCACATCAGAGTAAGAGTGGCCACATGGGGGTTATATCTGTGTAAGCATAGCAATTTAAATTCACAGCTTAGTTTATACCAGTATAAGTTTCTTATACAGACGAGACCTTAAGCATCAAAATAAACAGAGGCTGATTTTTAGGCTTAATGTGCTACTGAAAGGTATTCTGATACCATGCACATGCACTTAAGTTCAAGGACCTAAACAGAATTCAGAGGCGCAGAGCACACATTACAGCTCTTATTTAGGTGACCACTTCAGGCACCCAACTGTGTAACTTTTGGCCCAAAGTCACAAAGCAAGTCAACCGCAGAGAAAGGAAGGGAAGCCAGGTGTCATGACTCTCAGTCATGTGCCTTAAAGGGAACTTGCAATGGACTTTTAACATTGGGCTTGTACCCTTTTTTTGACACCTTAGGATGGAAAAAAATAAGCGCTGAAGATTTTTAAAAATAAAACAGGGTGTGTTTTTTCTGAATTTTTTTTAGATCAGAAATATCAGAAACGTCTAAGCTGGTCTCCCCTGGTTTTGCTGGATGACCTCCTGAAAGGTCTCTCAGAGGTTTATCCAGCTCTTACCCTTGAATTGAAGCAGTAGGAGCTGTTGGAACTTTAACAAAGATGTCTTTTCTCCAAAATGTTGGTCACAGGACTTAAACAGGTATTAACAAAACTGAAGAGGAATTTTCAACTGTCTGATTATTATAGGTGGTCATACATTTTCCACTGGAATGTTTTTTTCAAGGGAAAACACCTTTTCAACTAAATGGAAATTTTTGCAAAACAAGTTTGATTTTGTCAAAAAAAAAAACAAACACCCTTTTTTTGTTTAATGAAAACCTAAAAAATTAAAAGAAAGTTTTAAACTGAAAATAGAAAAAAATTGCTTTTCAGGAAAATATTTCATGAGAGAAAAAAAATCACCATACTGCCTGTAAATCTCTTCCCCCCTCAGTTGTCTAGCTTTCTGCCTATTGATATTTGTGGTGCCATAATGTCACTATTTCTCCAGTCACCTCAGTCTTGGGTTTGTACAGTGTCTAGTCCAACGGGGTCCAGGTCTTGGGCGGGGGCCTCCAGACTCTACTGTAACCGTGCCACCGCCGCCACCACCCTTTCAGGCCTTCCATACATCATAAACAAGCGAAAAGACGGATAAGATCAATTTCCCCCCCCATTGCAGCTTGCCACAAAATTACTTCTCAAACTGATGTTTGAGAAATGAGGGTGTCCTTTCTAACTCAGGATAGCCTATATTCTCGCACTCAGCTCCTATGTAAGGTGATGCCAGATATCACTTTTGTCCTAAACCTGAAAAGACGTAGACAATTATTATTGTTATTTGTGCTGCAGTAGTACCTCGGAGACCGCAGGCTTACCTTTATGCACTGAGTAGTCCTATTGAAGTCAATAAGACTATTCACAGTGTGTAAAGTTAAGCTTGAGCATCAGTCTTTGCAGTATCAAACCTGCAAAGTGTGTAGAGCTGCTTGAAATTATTTCAAATAAAAAAAGATTAGTGCAAAAGAGCCTTTTTAAAAAAAAAAAGCTCATGAAAATATTTTGATTTTCTTGACATCTTCTGGTTTTCAATTTTCCCATTTTGGGTTTTGTTCTCATTTAGGGGAGAGTTACTGCTAATTTTGATCAGTTGGTTTAGGCAGAGAGTTGTGTTTTTTTAATTTTTTTTTAAAACATTCAGTTTATTTCAAAACTTGAGAAATGTCATCTTGGGTAAACTATTCCATGCAAAACTTTGGAAAATCAACCATTTCTATTTTGCAAACAAGCAGAATGAAACCATCTCAGAGCTGATCAAAATTTAAAAAAAAAAAAAAAATTCTGTGAAAATGTGTGCACGCATATTTTTCAGTGCCCAAACTTTTACCCAACTGAGGGCTGCATAGACAACTTCCTAGGAGCCTGAAGACTGCACCTAACTACCATAAAATGAACAGACTGGTGCCATTGATTCTTCATATGGAGGTGTAGTCAACTAACCCACAGGCTCCAGCAGGCAATGCGACACCTTGAGTCAAACAGCCTTCCAGGGGTATTTGGTGCAGGGATGGCTCAGAAGGAACAAATATTTAGCTTTTCTTTGGAGGATTCCCATGCAACAGCTAACCAGCTAAGCTCGGTTTAGCTGCAGCCTAGCACAATGAGGAATAGTGGAAGTATAGCTATATTTTATAAACAAATTCATCTCTACAATACATGGAAACCAACACATTTTTTCATCCCAGTAGAAAAGGGGACAATGTAATTTACTCCAAAAACTGCGGGACAGCTGTACCAGTTTAATGAAAACTACAAGAGGTGCTACACTTGGTACCATTATATATAGATTACAAACCCAGAAGAGACCATTGTGATCATCTAGTTTGACCTACTGTATAACACAGGCCAGAGAACTTCCCTGAATTAATTCCTGTTTGAACTAGAGCCAGTTCTTTTAGAAAAACGTTTCACCTTGATTTAAAAATTGCTCGTGACAGAGAATCCACCACAACCCTTGATAGGTTGTTCCAATAGTTAATTGCTCTCACTGTTAAACGTTTGCAGCCTATTTCTAAGTCTGAATGTGTCTAGCTTCAACTTCCAGGCAGTGTTTTTTGTTATACTTTTGTTTGCTAGATTGGCAAGCATTCTATTATCAAGTTTCTGCTCCCCATGTAGATACCTGTACATTGATCAAGTCATTTCTCAACCTTCTCTGTGTTAAGCTAACAAATGAGCTCCTTGAGTCTTTTATAACCAACCCAGCAAGATCTGAACTCAGGACTTTCAGTTGTAACAGCCCGAGTCCCTACTGCTTGAGCTTATGGAAAATGTCACCAATTGAGCAGCTGAAGCAACCCATTATATGAACTAGTCCCTAGAGGAAGACAAAATCCAAATTCTCTCTGGGATGGGCAGGGGTGGGGAATCAGAGAATGGAAGGCAAAGATTCACCTGTGTCATCTGTTCGGCCATTGGACAAGCGAAATGAGTTGGAATGGCTCCCAGCCTGCTTGTATTTCTTAAACCTAACGAAGGAGAGAGTTCAGAAAATCAGAAGCTGCCCATCCGAGGAGATCAGCTAAGATTGATTTATTTGGGTGAGAAATATGCCCAAGTTTCACTGTGTGTTTCTTCTCCCCCTTGCTGCTCAACAGCTTTTAATCTTGGAGTCACAGTTATTTTGAGGTTTCTTATAAATAACAATACTACCTCTCATCCAGTCCTGAGTACTTTACATCTTTGAAGGAATTTATTGGGGTCATACAGGTTGTAACTTAGGACAGAATCTGGATGTAAGATTCACTGTCCCCATGCACTGTAGGAAGTAGGATTTTCCTTATTTTACACACAAGGAAAGAGAGGCCAAGGTCAGAGAGTGTGTCAGTGGCAGAACTAAGATTAACACTGGGGAGTTCCTGGCTCCCGATTTGGTGCTCAGACCACTAGTTCACGTATCTAGTCATTAACAGCACAACCCAGAAGCAGGGCTCTGTTCCCATTCACAGAGTGACCTCCATATTCACAGTGCGGCCTCTTCAGGCATACATCTGTTATTACCAAGCTTCAGAACAGCTGTCTTGGGGATCTGTACCATAGTTGAGCAGACACTTGTGGCATCTGGTAGGAAATGGCTGAGCAAATTTGCTTCTGCAGAAGTCAGCTGACAATGCCTGTTGACCCCATTGGAGGCCAGAAGCCCCAGTGCTGAGAACAGCTGAGAAGCTGCAGCATTTCCCTTTCTGAAACCTTCATGAATTCAGCATCACACGCTCATTAACATCACATGCGCTTAGATACTATGGTGATAGGAGCTATAGAAAACCCTAACACAGACACACATTTAATCTTCAACCAGCTGAGATTCAAAGGATTCTAGAAGCTTAATGAAGAGGTGAGTGAGAATGACAGGCATTAAGAACGGAGTACCCCAGAAGTACATGTTCTGTGGCCTGATTCAGCAAAGCACTTAAATACATGCTTAAATTAATTCCTATTCAACAAAATATTTAGTTCAAGCACATGTTTAAGTCCCATTGGCTTAGGGCTTGGCTACACTTACATTTTATAGCGCTCTAACTTGCTGGCTCAGGGGTGTGAAAAATCACCCCCCTGAGTGCAGCAAGTCTGAGCACTTTTAAGCGCTAGTGTGGACAGGCTCCCAGCACTCTGAGCTAATCCCCTTGTGGGCTAATGAGCTAATCCCCTCATGCGCGACCACACTCGCACTTCAAAGTGCTGCTGTGGGAGCGCTTTGAAGTTTCCAGTGTAGCCATGCCCTTAGGGTTGACTACTTTGCTGAATCAAGGCCTATAAGTGGCGGGAAAGAGAGAGGTTACTGATATTGCTTTATAAGAGCTAACAGTAGTCTGAAGTTCCATGTGGCCAGGGCCCAAATCATGCTTATGCTGAAATCAAAGGCAAAACTCCCATTTACTTCCATCGGGCCTGCACTGGGCCCAAGCCAAGAGATGAAGGGAATTTTCCCATCAGCAAAGGAAACTGCTTTTTTTTTTTAAAATCGACTACGCATTCCGGTAATTAAATAAAATGTTTACTGGAGGTGAACAAACACTCACTCCAAGTTGACCTCCCAGTTGGACAGCAAACCACTGATAATTACTCTGAGTCCAGTCTTTCAACCAACTGTACACCTAGTAATTTCATGTTGACATTTTCCTAATTTGCTTATGAAAATGTCATGTGGCACTGTGTTAAAAGCCTTACTAATATCAAAATACATCATGTCTACAGCATCTTTCAGGTTGAAGGATTCCAAACCTTTTTCCAGGTCAGAGAGACCACTTCACACACCGATTAAATGCACTCCTCTAGTGCAGAATGGGGCCACTGTTTCAAGGCCTGATGCAGAACTCATTGAAGTCAATAGAAAGACTCCCACTGGCTTCAATAGGCTTTGAATCAAGGTTGAAGTGACAAAAAAAAAAAATTTCCAGCTCTAAATGCAGAGGGATTTTAGTTAGTGAGTATAGTTACCCAAAACAGAATTTGATCTATAGCACCCTTACCTTTGCACAAGGAGTCAGGACCTATAATCTCAAAGAATCCATCTTTAGTAGCACAGCATCTCCTACCTTCATGATGAGGATTTGCTTTACACTGATCCAGAGGGAAAAGCGTCACATACCCAATTACTAGCACACTACCTGCACAGTCCTTGGAGGTCTCCCTTCTAAATACTGGCTAAGCCAACCCTGCTTAGCTTAGGAAACAGAACAAAAGGCCCAAGATAGCATAGCTGCAAGCCATCTGCTTAATATTGTGTGTTAATTAGCTTAAGGAGACTGAAAACATGTCACTAATGTCCCATAACGGAAGTGAGTGTGAAGTGTTTCTTACCTTAACATGTACAGCACAATAATTATAAATACTATGACTAGCAGGGAAGATAGGGCCACCATTACAGCTATAATTGGAGTCTCATCTGAAACAAAAAAGTAGAATCAAACAAAAAGAATCAGCAGTTATCTTAAAACATCCAGTTACATCACTTTACAGGCCAGATCACTCTACAATTTCTGGTCTAAAGACTATCAAATTGTTTAATAACGATACCTTGTCAAGTTACGCATGATAGAAACACATATTGCATACTTCAGCATTATTGATCACTTACCGAGTGCCCCAAACTGATATCCTATTTTACACTCTAAAGGCATGATTCTGTGCACCCTAATCTTCCTTGAAAAATCCTTTACTGCAGGATCTGACCCTAGGAATGGAACTATTTTAGGGATATTTCACACAGTGGAATGTCTCCCCTTCCTTCTACATCAGGGGTGGACAAAATATGGCCCGCGGGCCAGATCTGGCCCATCTAACATTTCTGTCCAGCCCGCCAGGCTCTTTGGCTTCTCCCTCGCGATCTGCTGGCTGCTAAAAGTCCCGCGGCACAGCGGGGCACTCAGGCAGGTTGCCTACCTGCTGTGGCCCCACGCTGCTCCCGGAAGCAGCCGGCTGCTGCTGGCAGGTTACTGCGCACCCCTGGAAGGCAGCTCCGTGTGCTGACCCCACTCCCAGCACCGTCCTCACAGCTCCCATTGGCCGAAAACTGGCCAATGGGAGCTGCAGTGGTGGTGCTTGCAGGCAGTGCACAGAGACCCGCTGCCCCTTCCCCCCAAGGGGCACGCAGAGACGTGCCAGCAGCAGCCGCTTCCGGAAGCAGCATGGGGCCATAGCATGCAGGCAGCCTGCCTGAGCCCTGCTGCGCTGCGGGCCAGGAGCCACCTGTGGTAAGTGCCTCCCAGCCAGAGCCTGCACCTCGCACCCCCTCCCGCACCCCAACCCCCTGCCCCAGGTCAGAACACCTTCCTGTATCAAACTCCCTCACTCTCTCCTGCACCCTCAACACTCTGTACCCAGCCCAGAGCTCCCTCCTGCACCCAAACTCCCTCCCGGACCCCCCTCCTGAACCCCAATCCCCTGTCCCAGGCAGGAGCCCCCATCCTGCACCAAACTCGCTCCCAGAGCCCACACCCCTCACCTGCACCTCAACACTCCGCACCAGCCCGGAGCTCGCTGCTGCGCCAAACTCCCCTTCCCACACCCCCTCCGTTAATTAATATAGTAGAAATACGCAGCCTGTGATGACGTACCAAAATTTGTGGAGTGGCCCCCCTGCAAAAATTATTGCTCACCATGGTTCTACATGTATTAGAGGTATGATGGGCACAAGTCACTATGTTGGAATCCACATCCAAAGTTTAGTGGCATCATGGTTTTGATTCAGGGCCCATCTCCCTCTCCTATGTACTGAGAGGGCAATATGAACAAAACAAACCCCTGACCTGGACACTTCTGAAGTAGGAGGGTTAAAATCCAGATCCAAATCCAAAATTTCCCAGAGTGCAAGGTGATTAAATTTAGCATCAATTTCAGCCCATCACAGAGAGCGGGGTGAATGGCAAACTCAGAGGTGGGTTTTGGTTCACATCTCTATTTCTCTCTCCCTAGAAATATTTAATTTATTGAGAATGAGATTCTAGGCAAGCCACTGTATATGCTGTAGCACTTAACACTTGTAGTTTATTAGCTAAAACTTTAATAAAACTGTTTAACTGTTAGCTCTCTCTCTCTCTCACACACTCACATTTTCTTTTCTCGGGCAGGAAATGTGCAATTCCTTTGCAAATTCACTGCAGATTAACATATACAAAATGCTCTCATCCTTTGAAACATGCAACAGGTTTTACAAATGAGGTGCTTTCAGCTGGCCCTTGAGAGCTGCCAAACTGGTTGCTGATGCTAGTGACCTATATGGAGAGAGAGGGGGAGCCGGGAAAAGTCAAGCAGACAGTGAAGTAGCCCTGAAGGGCACATGCTGTGCATTTGTAATGAGCTGGAGCAAGCAGGGATGCCAACGATAACATCTGGTGGCATTTTCAGGGGCATTCACAGTCGGCTTTGGCTATGCGTATGGGGTTACCTTCTCCTCTCTCTCAACAAGCATTTAGCAATCACTAACCCGTGCAAGACATGGTCACAAGAAACACGCTCCCTATGTTAACTCATCATGAAACGCTAGCTCAGAGGACCTGATCTACTATCGTGAAAGCCAGTGTGAGTTTTGCCATGGACTTCACTGAGAGCAGCAGCAGGTTCACACAGCATGCAACATCTGTCTGGTATTGCAGGGGGAGAGAAACAGTTAGGGGGCTCTCCATTTTGTTTCCTGCTTGGGGTTTTCTAGGTGGGCCAGGCAGTGGGACCACAGTTAACGGCCACAGTAGAAAAGCTCTAACTCATCAGGCCAGAAGTGTCAAAAGTAAAGCTGCGAAAAAACCCAAGCTTCCTGCATCCTGCCGCTAGCTGTGCCCCCTTTCAAAGCCGCTGCCTATTAATCATGCCTCACACCAATCACCCGCCAACAGCGGCTGGAAGGGTTTGCTTGAGGGCAGTGGTTTTCAAACCTTTTTTCATTTGCGGACCCATAAAAAATTTCAAATGGAGGTGCGGATCCCTTTGGAAATCAGACATAGCCTGCAGATACCCAGGGATCTGCAGACAACAGCTTGAAAACTACTGCTCTAGGGAATCATTAGCTTGGGCTCTTTATTTGGGCTGCATTTCCAGTGAATGCAAGTGCAATGAACCAATAACAATAATACTTAATGCTTGCTGGCGTGGGGAGACAAAGGGGATTGCAAGCTGGTCCATAGTTAAGACCAGGGCCGGCTCTACAGTTTTTGCCACCCCAAGCACTGCAAAAAAACTGCCGCTGCAGACGGCAAAGGGGAGAAGCTGCCGCCGATTTGCCACTGCAGTGGGCGGCGCAGAGAAGCTGCCGCCGAATTGCCGCCGCAGCCGGAGGGACTGCCGCCCCTTTCTAACTGCCGCCCCATGCACCTGCTTGGAACGCTGGTGCCTGGAGCTGGCCCTGGTTAAGAGTAAAGCTAGCTCCCCTTTGTGGGCTGGATCTTGTTCCCGCTAATGTAAACAGAAGTCGTTCCATCGACATTCGCAGGAGCTGCATCAGATAATAAAATTCCTGGGCGCTCTCACTCTCTCTCATACCCCGCCTCTAAGAACCCTACAAAGAAGTTGAATCTCATGAAATTCTGCACACTGTATCCCCTCATGGGAAGTTTAGTAAATATCAAAGCAGGACTTTTAAAGTGAGGGTGTTCTGAAAATGCGCCTTTAGTTGATGCTTGGAAAAGTAGAGGTTGTTTATTCTGGACCAGCAGATAGATCAATGGAACTGACTAAAGAGACCTGGATTCTATTCCCGCCTCGGCCACTGGCCTGCTGGGTAACCTTAGGCAAGTCACTTCGTCTCCCATGTCTCAGTTTCCCCATCTGTAAAATGGAGATAGTGATACTTTGTAAGTCACTCTATAAGAGCTAGATATTATTAAATTATATCCCTAAAATGGTTGGCCAAAATACTCATTGGCCTTGCTGAGGCAAGGGGCCTTTTACTGGTTTTGAGAGGGTTGGGGCTGGGGTTGCTAAGTGCATACAGAGAAAGGTTTATGAACATAAGCTGAATTCAGCTGGTAGACTGAGCCAGATGGGGCAGGGTGGGGGGTAGGTGACGGGCCAGGGCCTGGACTTCAGAATAGGAGACTAAAGGGAAATGTGAAGAGGCACAAATCTGGGAAAGGACATGATACAG
Organism: Natator depressus; assembly: GCF_965152275.1. Taxonomy (NCBI): domain Eukaryota; kingdom Metazoa; phylum Chordata; order Testudines; family Cheloniidae; genus Natator; species Natator depressus. Next base: position 133,355,189 of record NC_134237.1, on the reverse strand, counting down.
AAGGCAGTGTGACCAACTCTTATGATTTTATCACAAGTCTCACAATAGCTGGTTCTTTTTTCTTAAAGCCCCAGCTCCCAGAGTCATGTGATTATGTGAGCATATCCGCTTTCATTTAAAAATTAAGTTAAATTTCTAGCCCTCATGGTTGCAGAGAAAAGCTTGAAAATGTGACTTGAGTGCACCCTAATGGCTCAGAAACCAAAAGGCAAAGAAAACAAACCATATACATAAAATAAATAAAATGTCATGATATTTAAACCAATCTTATGGTTTTTGAACATGTAGGGTTGGCAATACTATGGGAGGGACATGAACCAGGGGAGGGAGCTGGAGAGCGGGGTGAGGGTGCACACGTGGAGTAGTGCCCTATGGGTTCTGGGGAGGCAGGAGGAGGAGGAAGGGCAATGGTGAGACATGGAGGGGTGATTCAGGGCATGAGGGGACCTCTGGAGGACAAAAGGGAGTTAGCATGGAATAGGGCAGGGGAGAAAAGGCACAGAAGGTGGATGCAGGACCATGGAGGCATAGAGGGTATGCGCGCGCAGGGGCCCTGGGCAGACAGAGGGGCCCAGCAAAGGGCCAAGTGCTTAAAATTCACTATTTGGATAGAAGCCTTCCCACTGCCCCCTCCATTCCTTTCCGCAATTCACCTCTCACATATCTCATGGTCACACATCCCTCCTATGGCCTTGCTAGTCTCTGCAGCAAGACAGCCTTGATCTGGTGGGTCTCAAAAGTTCCTGTGAGAGCAGGGCTCCCCTTCTGCACACCTTCTAAATCCACAAAGGAGTTCAAACTTTGGGGCTCATTTAAAAATAGACAGTGAAATTCCTGCACAAAAAACTTAGCTAAAATTGAAAGTGGGTTTCAGTGGAATCCAATTAACACCCAAAACACAGTGGTGTTATTAATTATTCACATTACAATAGAACCTAGAAGTTACAACTGAGATATGGGCCCTATTGCAAGGATGGTCCAATGGGGACTTGGGGAGACTTGGTTCAACTCTCTGCTCTGCCCTAGATTTTCTGAGAGACCTTGGGCATGTCACTTATTTATCCGAACCTCAGGTTCCCCAGCTGTAAAATGGGTATAAGTACTTCCCTATTCTGAGAGCGTTGTGAGGATATATAAACTACAGAGCGTTGAGGATATATATACTAAAGAGTGCTGCCCTCATTATTATGGTAACGGGGGGCATATAATTACCTTAGATAGTGCTAGGCACTGTACATATATATGTAAGAAACAGTGCTTGTCCCAAAGAACTCACCATGTAATTAGACATGAAAGACAGCACAGAGAAACGAAGAGCCAGATTTTCAAGGGAGATCAGCACACTGGTTTCTCCCATGACTGGTCAAAGGTCTTACATAGTCTGTGGCAGAGCCATGAATACCCCAGTCTCAGAACTGTGCCTTAATCACAAAGCCATCTACACTTCTTAAACATTGTCAAGAGGCTGCAGAAATGCATGCTGCTAACCTTGTTTGGTTCCCTTCAGTTTTCTTTACAATCAAATTTGGAGAAAAAAAGAAATCAGAATAAAAACAACTCAAGATAAACCAAAAAGAGTTTCAGAGTAGCAGCTGTGTTAGTCTGTATTCACCAAAAGAAAAGGAGTACTTGTGGCACCTTAGAGACTAACAAATTTATTTGAGCGTAAGCTTTCGTGAGCTACAGCTCAGATGAAGTGAGCTACAGCTCACGAAAGCTTAAGCTCAAATAAATTTGTTAGTCTCTAAGGTGCCACAAGTACTCCTTTTCTTTTTGCAAAAAGAGTTTGTTCATAAAAGCCCAGTGAAAAAGTAAATCACAAAGCAAGGAGCTCAAAGACTCCACCCACTGCTATATGCTCGTTGCTTTTTCAACACCCTAAACCAGCAACAGACAGTGTGGTTGGGTGGGGTGTGGGAATAGGGAAAATAAATCAGGTGTGTTCTGTTTGGATATTTTAGTTTAAAAGGCCATATTGACTTTAGAAATCAGCACAGGCCAAAAGAGGCCAAAGTCAACAGCAACCCATCACTGTCAAGAAATCCCATGGAGGGGGAAGGGAGAAAAAAAGGCAAGAGTCATTGAGGCTGTCTTGTTAAGTCATTTTTATTGGCTCCATCCCTCACTTAGTCTAATACAGTCTCCCTGTTGACGTGAGCTGCTAGACTCATCAGCATTTGTGTTTGGGGTTTGTAAATGCAAAATGAATGCACACACACGCAAAAATGTGTGCACATCATTTACAGACATTATTACAAGGATTGCAACAGTTACAGTAAACGTGCACACAGCTGAGTGAAATTCTCCCCAAAGCAGAGGGCCAACATAGGGCTAAGGCAGCAATTAAATCCACCCAGTTGGGAACAGCTGATTCACAATTCCCAGATTTCCGTGGGACATGTGGGATTAACTCATGGCATTTTGCAGGTGCAAACTGCAACTCCATTATGGAAAATTTACCTCACATTAGCAAGTTTCTTTCATTTTTAGCTATTATTTGCATTACAACAGAGCCACGTGAAATCGGGGCATCATCATGCTAGGTGCTGTATATGCACTAGTTAGAGACAGTCTCTTCCCCAAAGAGTTTACAGTCTAAATAGATAAGCCAAAGGATTGGAGAAAGGAAAGATCATTATATCCATTTTACAGATGGGAAGGGGAGACTCAGAAATTAAGTAACTTGCCCAAGGTCACACAGTGAATTTGTGACAGAGTCGGGAATTGAACCCAGATTTTTCCAGGCCAGTGCCTTGACCACAAACCTATCCTTTCTCCAATCAAGGTGTTGTAGATAAGGAATTTTAGAGGCAGTTTATGTTGACAGTTCTTTCAAATGCACAAAAGGAACTAGTGTCTACCTCAGTGGTACCCTTGAAACTTGCAAGTGTGGGCCATATTCACTCCCAGGGTAAGTCCACCTGTTCTAAGGAATTACAGTACCTCCAGGGATGTATTTGGCTCACTGGTTTTAATTCACTAATTTCTAATTAAATAACTGATTTAACAATCATAGTGCCAGGAAAGAGATTAAAAGTCTTCATGCTCTTATTTTCTTTTAGAGTCTAAAAGCCCTCTCTGCTTTTATGGCTCAGCATATTCAGATTCCCTGTCCGATCATGATTCAACCTATAAAAATATACAGGGCTAACAAAGAAAAGCTATTAGCATCCTATTAAACAAGGGTGTATTTGATATAAAGCTTCATTTGGGAGTGTTCACTAATAAACAGGTTTGCATTCAGTGTTTTCTGGAATTCCTGCTGACATTTCATAGCAGACACGTCAATCAGAAGAGATGGAAATCAGATAAGTGCTCTGCCCAACAGTGGAAAAACATGGTGCAAAATCTGGGAGGGGACCAGTTCTAGATCACAGCTTTAGAAACCTAGCAGAGCATGCATGAATACGCAGGCACACTTTTTTGCCCTGATTCCTAGCTGGCTGCAGATGGGCATTCCAAACTGCAGCTACCACAAGGTTCCTCAGGACTTGGGGGCAGCAGCGGAAACAATTTTGCTATTATTAACAACAACTACAGTCCCTGGAACTGGCAGAGATGGGGAGAAGGAAAGGATGGATCCCCAAAAAACCACAGAGGGTCTTAGATGATTAACCCACTTTCTTTGAAGTGGATCTGGCTAGGACAATATTCTCTGTACATGGCTTCCACGCTCTCAAGTATCATCCTTTGGTTCTAAGGTTCTAAGGCAGTGGTCCCCAAGCTGTGGGGCATGCCGCCCTAGAGGGGCCATGGAGGAATGTTCAGGAGAGCACAGCGGGGCCCTGGTCAGCCCCTATTAGGGGTGGGGAGGGAGCACCACCCAGCCCTGCTCTGCCCCCAGCTCCGCTCCAGCCCTGCCCCCAGCCCCAGCTGTGTCTCCAAGCTCCTGGCCGCAGCTCTAGCCATGACCGCAGCCTTGTTCCTAACTGCAGCCCCTGCCCTGCTCCCAGCCCTGGCCCCTGACCATGGCTCCCAGAGGGGCGTGAAAAAAGTGAAAAAGTTTGGAGATCACTGTTCTAAGTAGTATACAGAGGGACTCATAACCAACTTCTCTTCTTTTCTCCTTCCTTGCTCCCAACTCCCTGCCATAAGCCATCACACACATTACTTTCTTTCCAACCACAAGCCACATGACCTCCCAACTACATCCCTCCACCCACTACCGGCCTCATCGCTCCATTGCCTCCATGCCAGATGTTCCTAGCTCCTTCCTGGACTGCTCTCCTGATGATCTGCCTTTCCCAGGCTGTAGCATGATCCTGCAGCATGCGTGCATGCACACAAAAGTAAGATTTACATATAGGTATTAGGGCTGTCGATTAATTTCAACTAACTCACGTGATTAACTCAAAAAAATTAATTGTGATTAATCGCAGTTTTAATTGCACTGTTAAACAGGAGACTACCAATGGAAATTAAATATTTTGAATGTTTTTCTACATTTTCATATATATCTTGTATTCTGTGTTGTAACTGAAATCAAAGTGTACATTTTGATTACAAATATTTGCACTGTAAAAATGATAAACAGAATAGTATTTTTCAATTCACCTTATACAAGTACTGTAGTGCAATCTTTGTCCTGAAAGTGCAACTTACAAATGTAGATTTTGTTACATAACTGCACTCAAAAACAAAACGTAAAACTTCAGAGACTACAAGTCCACTCAGTCCTACTTCTTGTTCAGCCAATCGCTAAGACAAACAAGTTTGTTTACATTTACAGGAGATAATGTTGCCCTCTTCTTATTTACAGTGTCACCAGAAAGTGAGAACAGGCATTTGCATAGCACTTTTGTAGCTGGCATTGCAAGGTATTTACATGCCAGATATGATAAACATTCATATGCATCTTCATGCTTCGGCCACCATTCCAGAGAACATGCTTCCATGCTGATGACAGTTGTTAAAAAAAATAATGCGTTAATTAAATTTTTGACAGAACTCCTTGGGGGAGAACTGTATGTCACCTGCTGTTTTACCCATATTCTGCCATATATTTCATGTTATAGCAGTCTCGGATGATGACCCAGCACATGTTGTTCATTTTAAGAACACTTTCACTGCAGATTTCACAGAACTCAAAGAAGGTACCAAAGTGAGATTTCTAAAGGTAGCTACAGCACTCAACACAAGATTTAAGGATCTGAAGTGCCTTCCAAAATCTGAGCGCGATACGGTAGGGAGCATGCTTTCAGAAGTCTTAAAAGAGCAACACTCCGACATGTAAACTACAGAACCAGAACCACCAACAAAGAAAATCAATCATCTACTGGTGGCGTCTGACTCAGATGATGAAAATGAACATGCGCCGGTCCGCACTGCTTTGGACGGTTTTCAAGCAGAACCCGTCATCAAAATGGACACATGTCCCTGGAATGGTGGTTGAAGCATGCAGGGACATATGAATCTTTAGCGCATCTAGCACATAAATATCTTGTGACACCGGCTACAACAGTGACATGAGAATGTCTGTTCTCAATTTCAGGTGACATTGTAAACAAGAAACAGGCAGCATTATCCCCTGCAAATGTAAACAAACTTGTCTGGCTGAACAAGAAGTAGGACTGAGTGGACTTGCAAGCTCTAAAATTTTACATTGTTTTATTTTTGAACGCAGTATTTTTGTACATAATTCTATATTTGTAAGTTCAACTTTCATGATGAAGAGATGGCATTACAATACTTGTCTTTGGTGAATTGAAAAATACTATTTCTTTTGTCTTTTTACAGTACGAACACTTGTAATAAAAAATAAATATAAAGTGAGCACTGTACACTTTGTACTCTGTGTTGTAACTGAAATCAATGTATTTGAAAACACAGAAAACATCCAAAAATATTTAAATAAATGGTATTATATTAACAGTGCAATTAATCGCGATTAATTTTTTTAATCGCTTGACAGCCCTAATAGGTACGTGCATGCTGCATAGTTGGGATCTGAAGCAGAACTTCCCCATAGCCAACAGCATTTGGATCAGGCCTAATCTCTATATTTACAGTACCAGGAAATCGACAGCGAGATGGGAGTGTGGTCTAATGGATGAAGCACTGTTCTCCATGTCTCCCTATATGTACATAATGTCCTCCCTGAACTGATCCATAGGGCCAAGTCCCTTCTCCTCCATATTTCTCAATGCTCACCTCTGCTGAGATACCTGCAAGAAACTAGAGGTGAGGAGCAAGCAGCTGAGGGACAACTGGAATAGGCTGATACTCACAACAACCAAAGAGTACCAACATATACTGTAAGATACTATATTTGTTATTGCATATTTCTCCCAAACTGTTTACATGTTGCTCATCTTCTTAGATAGTCAGCCCCAGGGTACAGGAATAAATTTGGAGGTTGCTTACTACAATGGGCCTCCTGTAAATTCTGGATTACTAGGAATTTTTAATAAAATTCAGCAATATCTATGAAAAACAATATTTTGCAATTATATAATGCTTCTCATCCCAAGATCTCAAAGCACTTTACTTGTGTTATTTAAGCCTCAGTACACCCTTATACAGTAGAGATGTATTTCCATTCTATAGATGGGAAAATGGAGGTACAGAGGCTTTTCCATCTCTTGTCGTCTTTATCTGAAGACTGGATGTCTTTCCAGAAGATACGGTTTAATCAAACTCAAGTTACTGGGCTCAGTACAGGAGTTACAAGAGGAAATGACTTGTTTGGTGTTATACAGGAGGTAAACCTTGATAATATGGTCATTTCTGACCTTAAAATTTACACATCTAGCTGACACAGTGAGCCAGACGTGAACTGATCTCCTGAAGAACTCAGGAGTTTTGACTTCCAGTCCTTTGCCCCAACTACTGGATAATATATCTATCTTTGTACATATTGTAATGAACTGGTATGTGTGTGTGTGCATGCACGCACATGTGTCTACAAATGCACCCCTCCCCCCCCCACACACACTATCTTCTGCTGGATGGAATCAGAACTGATCAACTTTGTATCATAGTCCCTATATTACTTTCACCTAAAGGAGATTCTACTCTAGATTAACTGCTTTTGGAACAGGTGGTTCCGGGTCTAGTCCTGAGGAAGTTCTGAATGGCCCTGTTGTGTGCAATGTAGTGAAAATGCTATAAAACCAAGATCTGGTACGATATACACATTTTCATTCTGAAAATACCATATTTAAAGAAACAAATCAAAGAACAAAGAGGCATTAATTCTCTGGCATAATCCATCAAGCTCAACTCTCCCTATGTTCTGCAGTAATGAATCTTACAGTAGCACTCGGAATTCCAAACTACAGCCATCTGAGGATTAAAAAACGAACAGAGAAACCAAATTCTTTCAGGTTTCTAGGAACATATCTTACACAGACACTGCTATAGGTATACATATAAAAAAGAGAGAGAGAGAGAGAGAGAGAGAGACAGAGACACACACACACACAGAGTGTATAAGTAAAATTAAAGGGTTATTTGTTTTTTATATAATAGCCCTAAATAATAAGTAGCCAAAGTGTGATTTATTCTCTGACATTTACCATCTTGCACCACTCCTCTTGAAAGTTTAATGATCACGGGGGGGAATACAGAACATTTTCACTCACTTTCAGTGAAAGCTCCTTTATCTTGCTTGCATTAGAGACATCACTAGAAATTTGTTAAGGGGGATAAGTTTTGAAGTGTCATTAAAGATATTGTTAAAGATATTGCTGTAACTTTCTTTACAAGCGTACCAGCAATTTCTCTCTTCCTGATACTAGATACATTTTTTTAAAGTAAGTAGCTCCCAAAGGGCATTTGCCCTGACTTAAAAGAAGACAAACTATATTTGCTCAAAGCCTTCACTTCCCTATAAACTCTTCATAATGTTTGCTCACAATGCTCCTTACATTTAAAGGAAAACTCCAGTGTAATTTCAAAGATGCTCTATTCATAACACGCCTGATCCTGCAGCAACCAGTCCTGATGAAGCCAGCTAATGAGCCTGATTTTAATCTCTGTCATGGTTTCACAGTGTCATAACATCGCTGAAGTCAATGGAACTATTTAATGTACACATCATTGTAAAAGAAACCAAACCAGGTCCAAGGGGAGCTCTTGCATGAGTAAATAATGCAGGTTCAGGCACCACAACTAGAGTATCTAGACACAAAGAAGAGTAAAATCAGAATGAAAATATGAGGCCTGATCTGCAGCAGGTATAAGTCAGTGTAACTCACTGACTTCAATGGAGTTACAGTGATTTACACCAACAGAAGATCTGGTTCACAGGATAAAATTCTGCTCTCAGGTACACTAGTGCAACCTCACAGAGGGCAAAAAAATTAGGTTCAGGCAATAAAAATGTTTTGTTGTATCTAATGGGAACAAAAGTTCATGACACTTAAAAAAAACAAACCAAAAAAAGCGCAACTCAAAAAACGTGGGTGTTCCTTTAAATATCCCCCTTGCATTACTGAAAACACCAACACCTTTCACTGGTCCCTGAGAACCAGGCAATGAAATTGACCAGCTTAGTTTAACTATCCAAGCCAGTGAAGTGCAAAAAATAAACTAACAGCAGCAGAGATAAAAAGTAAATCACATTTTTGCAATTTTTTGTTTCAGCATCTGCAGGTGTGAGAGGGCACTGAACAATGCACATGCTGAGGTAGGGGAACTGTGCAGAAAGTTTCCATAGGTGTACAGCCAAATTTTAAAATGAATTCACTTGGTCTGTATCCCTTTTGTTTTCACTTTCTGAGCATGTTCTAGCAAACATGTTTATTGACAAGAACATCTGCAGAAACAGAGTATCTAACTAGTTATTTACACTGTGTATAGAATCATGAGAGTTGCAAATCTAACCAAATTAACTGGAGCACCTTGTAACCTAATCTAGCTGAAACACTGAACAGAGTATTGCTAAAATATCTGCAGAAAGCTAATTTCAAAGTACAGAAAACCAAACTAAAAAGACCAACGGTCTGCTCCGGTCTGGCAATTCCTATATTTCTGAATTAATTTGTAATTGCAAATATTCCAGAGGGAAACCTGAGTGTCTAAACTAAACTCAACCAATCACATGACAGAAACAGACCAAATGACCTATCATTATAATCAAAACAGCTGGAATTTTGATTTGCTGGCAGATCTGCTCATGAACAAGAATTATTCACAGGAATTATTTGGCAAATAATTTTGAAAAATGAACACATTAGGGGAAATCATGATTAACAGGCAATTCCCAAGCAGAAAAGGAGGGGTAAATTCTTCAAATAGCTCCCATAGATACAAATTATTTACCCAGATCTATGGAGGTTCTAATGCCAGATTTTTTAAAAGAGTTTGGCACCCCCAATAGAAGCACTTTTTTCAAAAGAATTTAACATCCACAGGTGGCAGACAGGGGCCAGATTTTCTACAGAGCCCAAACACATTAGAATCATAGAATATCAGGGCTGGAAGTGACCTCAGGAGGTCATCTAGTCCAACCCCCTGCTCAAAGCAGGACGAATCCCCAACTAAATCATCCCAGCCAGGGCTTTGTCAAGCCTGACCTTAAACCAGTAAGGAAGGAGATTCCACCACCTCCCTAGGTAACGCATTCCAGTGCTCCTAGTGAAAAAGTTTTTCCTAATATCCACCCTAAACCTCCCTCACTGCAACTTGAGACCATTACTCCTTGTTCTGTCATCTGCTACCACTGAGAACAGTCTAGATCAATCCATGCTCTCTATAAATATATCAGAGGGATAAATACTGGGGAGGGAGAGGAATTATTTAAGCTCAGTACCAATGTGGACACAAGAACAAATGGATATAAACTGGCCATCAGGAAGTTTAGACTTGAAATTAGACGAAGGTTTCTAACCATCAGAGGAGTGAAGTTCTGGAACAGCCTTCCAAGGGAAGCAGTGGGGGCAAAAGACCTATCTGACTTCAAGATTAAGCTTGATAATTTATGGAGGAGATGGTATGATGGGATAACATGATTTTGGCAATTAACTGATCTTTAACTATTCACGGTAAATAGGCGCAATGGCCTGTGATGGGATGTTAGATGGGGTGGGATCTGAGTTACTACAGAGAATTCTTTCCTGGGTATCTGGATGGTGAATCTTGCCAACATGCTCAGGGTTTAGCTGATCGCCATATTTGGGGTCAGGAAGGAATTTTCCTCCAGGGCAGATGGAAGAGGCCCTGGGGGCTTTTTGCCTTCCTCTGCAGTATGGGGCACAGGACACTTGCTGGAGGATTCTCTGCACCTTGAAGTCTTTAAACCATGATTTGAGGACTTCAATAGCTCAGACATAGGTGAGAGGTTTATTGCAGGAGTGTGTGGCTGAGATTCTGTGGCCTGTATTGTGCAGAAGGTCAGACTAGATGATCATAATGGTCCCTTCTGACCTTAATGTCTATGAGTCTTTGGAACCCCTTTCAGGTAGTTGAAAACAGCTATCAAATCCCCCCTCATTCTTCTCTTCTGCAGATTAAATAATCCCAGTTCCCTCAGCCTCTCCTCATAAATCATGTGCTCCAGCCCCCTAATCATTTTTGTTGCCCTCTGCTGGACTCTTTCCAACTTTTCCACATCCTTCTTGTAGTGTGGAGCCCAAAACTGAACACAGTACTCCAGATGAGGCCTCACCAATGCTGAATAGAGGGGAATGATCACATCCCTCGATCTGCTGGCCATGCTCCTACTTATACAGCCCAAAATGCCGTTAGCCTTCTTGGCAACAAGGGCACACTGTTGACTCATAACCAGCTTCTCGTCCACTGTAATCCCTAAGTCCTTTTCTGCAGAACTGCTGCCTAGCCACTTGGTCCCTAGTCTGTAGCGGTGCATGGGATTCTTCCGTCCTAAGTGCAGGACTCTGCACTTGTCCTTGTTGAACCTCATCAGATTTCTTTTGGCCCAACCCTCTCATTTGTCTAGGTCCCTCTGTATCCTATCCCTATCCTCCAGCATATCTACCATTCCTCTCAGTTTAGTGTCAATTGCAAACTTGCTTAGGGTGCAATCCACGCCATACCGCAGATCATTAATAAAGATATTGAACAAATCCAGCCCCAGGACCGATCTTTGGGGCACTCCACTTGATACCGGCTGCCAAACAGACATGGAGCCATTGATCACCACCCGTTGAGCGTGACAATCTCGCTAGCTAGCTATCCACCTTATAGTCCATTCATCCAGCCCATACTTCTTTAACTTGCTTGCAAGTATACTGTGAGAGACCGTATCAAAAACTTTGCTAAAGTCAAGGAATAACACGTCCACTGCTTTCCCCTCATCCACAGAGCCAGTTATCTCGTCATAGAAGGCAATTAGGTTAGTCAGGCATGGCTTGCCCTTGGTGAATCCATGCTGACTGTTCCTGATCACTTTCCTTTCCTCTAAGGGTTTCAAAATTGATTCCTTGAGGACCTGCTCCATGATTTCAGGTGAGGCTGACTGGCCTGTAGTTCCCCAGATCCCCCTCCTTCCCTTTTTTTTAAAGATGGGCACTACATTAGCCTTTTTCCAGTCATCCGGGACCTCCCCCAATCACCATGAGTTTTCAAAGATAATGGCCAATGGCTCTGCAATCACATCCACGAACTCCTTTAGATCCCTCAGATGCAGTGCATCTGGCCCCATGGACTTGTGCTTGTCCAGCTTTTCTAAATAGTCCCGAACCACTTCTTTCTCCACAGAGGGCTGCTCACCTCCTCCCCATACTGTGCTGCCCAGTGCAACAGTCTGGGAGCTGACCTTGTTCGTGAAGACAGAGGCAAAAAAAGCATTGAGTACATTAGCTTTTTCCATATCCTCTGTCACTAGGTTGCCTCCCCCATTCAGTAAGGGGCCCACACTTTCCTTGACCTTCTTCTTGTTGCTAACATACCTGAAGAAACCCTTCTTGTTACTCTTAACATCCCTTGCTAGCTGCAACTCCAAGTGTGATTTGGCCTTCCTGATTTCACTCCTGCATGCCCGAGCAATATTTTTATACTCTTCCCTGGTCATTTGTCCAGTCTTCCACTTCTTGGAAGCTTCTTTTTTGTGTTTAAGATATTATTAGGCAGAAAGCACTTTCAAAAATCTGATCAGAATGGTCACATGGGGAGCTTCTGGGTGGCTGAATACTTCTGAAAATCTGGACCTTACTTGGATATCTAAACGGAAGCTGAGCTCATCTAGTCCAATAATAGGTGCTGAGCTCTTGAAAAACTGGCCCCTGAGCACTTTAAATATCCTGCCCCTAAGAACGCATTCTGTTCTTTCAAACACTATTAAAAAAATCCCAAAGCACCGCTGGTGACGCTTAGCAGAGGAATACACAGTATACGGACATAACATGGCAATGAGATGTGAACTTCTCACCTCTTCTGTCCGGATCAGAATCACCTGCACAACAAAAAAGAACAAAACATGAATATCTTAGCCACACAGAAATACAAATTGTAAGAAGAACTGGGGGGGGGAGAGGTGTTAGAAATTGAGACCGAACAATATTGAGACACAATTAACCCTTGTGTTTTTAGTGCCTGCCTCACAGTATTTGGTTCTTCTTTTGACTCCCTATCTCCTGGAGTGCTGTGATTACATGAGAACCTCAGCTTTCATTTCAATAAAAAAAAACAAAACACATTTTTAACTGTTCTGGTTGTGGAGAAAAATTTGAAAACATGAGCTGAGTGAGCCCTAATGTCTCAGAAACCAAATAAAATAACTGCAACTTTTTTTCCCCCAAATCTCATGATATTTAAACTGATCTTATGTTTTTGAGACCTGACTCATGATTTTTGAGCAGTGGGGGCTGGTATTGCTAGAAACAGACCACTCATCAGGTCCAGGAAGGATGGGCAGACAAAGGTTTCAATGGCTACTGAAATGGACTATAAAAAATAAACTGAGAAGAACTCAAGGTTATTTTGTATAAAAATATAATATGCAGTGGCAAACAGAACAGGAGTAAAACTAGCACACAAGACTGAGGAAATTCTTAAGGCAAAGAAATCACTTGTTTGTAAACAGTGGAAGTATGACAAATACCATTTTCAAATGGAATTCAAGCTTTTTATTACATTCTAATACATGCTGGCTTGTAGCACTGAGAACCCTGTTCACTTTTATTGTCACTTAAGCTCACACTGGGGCCTCAGCACATTATAAGCAAATGGCCCCCTTTAAGAGGGAGTTCTGTACTTGTCCCATTAGCTTTGCCTAGTGAAGGAGGAAGCAAAAAGTGCTGCCAGACAGGAAGATGAATCCAGAGATCACAGTCAGGCTGAGCAAACTCTGAAATGGGGGCTGCTGCTATGTAAAATCTGAGCTCTGTTTGCACCATCCAAGGCTCAGTGAGAAAGACAAGAGCCCCCTAAGAATGTGACTGCACGTAGCTACCCACTGGGCATAATTGTACACCAGTGCAACAGAGAACAGTGGCCATGTGCGTGCGTTCATGCATGCATCTAAAGACTATGGGTCAGATCCTCAGCTAGTGTAAATCAGAATAGTTCCATTGCCTTTAATGGGGTGATGCCAATTTTTATCAGCTGAGGACCTGATCCAGTAAAGAAGCTGGGTCCAAGAATTCCAGGAATGGCTACCCCGCAAGACACACACTTGTAAGACAAAGCACTGTAGGGAACAGCTATGGACTGGCAGGGGATGGACCAGATGTGACCTAATAGGTCTCTCTCAGCCTCTAACTTCTGTGATCCTTGTTTGTATTTTTCTTACTTGTAGTATCTCCTGATAAGTCAGCAGCAGCACAAAACAATTGTCTTCCTTAAAACATTGTGACATACACATGGCATATGGGCTGGAGGAGGTGGGGAGAGGAAAAGGAGGCGAGGGATGAACAGGTACTGCTTCCAAAACATAAAAGAACCAAATCATTCACTGAACACAAAGTTCAAAGCCTAAAATAAATGGAAAGGGCTTTGGAGATTTAAAGTGCATTTCTCTCAGAGTTTCCAGCTTTTACAAAGCTAGCTTCTTTTGAACATTCATGCTAGGGAAAAAGCCCACCCCCATCTCCTTCCACAGACCCACTTCCCTCCTGGGAATGGCAAGGCAGACACCTGGGACCAGTGAAGAAGCTTGAGTAAAAAAAGGTAGAACCAACCATTCAGAAACAAGGCTCACACTTTACCATACAAATCCATTTATAAATAGTTTACAAAGAGTTGATAAACTACTAGATGTAGTTAATTGATTGTTATTGAGTCCATCAGGCTGCTTATAACCATGGCTTATGATCCGCTCTAAACACTTTTTAGTGAGGCGCTTATAACAATTGATAACACATGCTACTTGTGTCTGTAACATGCATATAACATTTATCAGTCATTTATTAACCCTTTATAAAATATATATTAATGGTACCTTAATATGAAGAATGATCGAAACAAGGGTTCAGTTAAAACCAGTCAGGCCCTAGGATACAGAGTGAGTGTCTAATGGTAAGCGCTTACCTGGGCCTTTTGACGGCTCACCTAGAGAAAGCAAAACAAACCATAATGAGTGTCAGTGACTGAACCCTTACTCCTTTCACCAGACATTGTTATTCCAGTCCCCAGCACTTCCATAGCCCTTTCCATCTGTGGATCACAAAGCGCTTGAAACCCTCCTGTGTGGCAGAGTGATTTCCCCCATTTTATATAATCATAGATTTTAACACCAGAAAGGACAACTATGGCCATCTAGTCAGACCCACAGCATAACAGGATTGAGAATCTCCCCCAACAGGAAGTAGTCTCCTCATTATACAGATGGGAAACTGAAGCACAGATTGACGAAATGATCCCAAGATTACACAGCAGGTTAGAGCTAGGAATAGAATTCAGGTGTTTTGCCCCCCAGGCCAGTGCCTTAGCCACTGAACCACACAGTCTCTCAGGTTACACAAAGAATCTGCGGCACAGAAATCAAGGGCCACCTTTGTAGAAGTGGCCTTTACTGCAAGCTCTCTGGAGCAGGGACTGCCATTGTGTTATTCGCTTGTTCAGTACCTACTGTTAGGGGGCCCTGATCCCTTTCCTGGGCAATTCCTTCTTGGATCCCATTCAGAACAGTGGCCTAGATCATCAGCTCTTTGGGGCAGGGACCGTGTTTTTCATGTGTGTTTGTATGATGCCCAGTATGAGGAGTCCCTGCTCCCTGACTGGGGTCCTTAGGTGCTATCAAAATCCAAATACATAGTGATAATATCTGCCCTTTGGACCACTAAAGCACTTCAGCTGAGCAGGATCCCAGTGAGTTTTTTTTCTTGCTTATGTGTTCTTTTAAAGAATGACTTCGCAACCCTTGGGACTAGGTATCACCAGACACGTTTTACAGATGAGGAAAGAGACAGTGGTGATGTGACTGGCCCAAAACCTGTGGCAGAAATGGGACTAGAAATCAGGACTCCTGGCATCCCAGTCCTGTGCCTTAGCCACATACCATTGTTCTTCCCTGGACACAGCCTGGGTTTCATTTCCCTGTCTTCTAAGTATAAGGGCCAGATCATCTGCTGGTGTAAGTCAACTTTGCTCCATTCATTTCAATGGAGAGGGGCCACTCTACACCAGCTGGGGAGCTGGCCCTAAAAAGTTTACTTCTGGTTTCCAAATGTTCTCAGCAAACAGAAGAAAGAAAGAATAAAGCCAGGTATTAAAGGGGTGAGGGGCCTGGAGCACAGGGAAGAAGAGGAAGGAATGAAAAGCGTCCTTGCCATACCTGAAGACACAATGGTTTCTGGAGAAGTTACTGCCACAGTGATATTCCCCATTGCAGGCACTGTCTTTATGTCTTGTGAAGCGGTTTGTGCAGCAGAAGACGTCGTGCTGGGTGGACTGGAGGTGGACCCAGGTGCAGGCACAGTTGTCCTCACAGTACGGGTTTCATTACCCATAAAGCTGACAGTGGTGTGCGGAGAGAGCTCTGGGGCTTGCGTGGTAGTAGGCCCAGGCGCCATGGTAGGTACAGTCATTGGAGAGCTAGCATTCAGACTGTTTGGATTAGTGCCCTTTCCGCCATCTGGCTCTGATGTAGGGGCTTTCACGGAATGCTTGGTGGAGGTGTGCTCTACGGACGGTGGCACTGGAAGTAACAAAGCACAAGATAACCTCCAATGTCCTTTTATTCCTTCCCCTCCCCAACACTGGGGCAGCTGAACCTGGGAACACCAAATGGGACCAATTCTCCTCTGACTTTACTTCAGTGCAACTCCATTGACTTCAGTCGAATAAAAATCGTGTGAAAGGAGAATTAGGCCCTGCATCTGAAGCGCAGGAGTTCAGTGATTGGTAGGTGTCTGATCCAGCTCCCACTGAAATCCCTGAGAGTCTTTCCAGTGGCTTCAATGGGAGCTGGGTCTGGCTCTAGACAACCAGGGATATGTGACAATCTCAATCCTTCCCCTTCATTCTCAACCATAGATTATTTAAAAGGCAGGTTTTCAGTATTAAATGCAGTTGACCTCAACTTCATTTGACATAGCAAACATTTGTACTGAGTTAACAGAGTCCAAATATAGTTTCACTTGGCACTGTGGGAGGGTCTGAATGGAGGAAAAGATGACTTCCCACTATATTCCCTGTCAAGGCAGTAAGATCGGGGGGGATATTGCCAACAGGAAGGCACAAAGGCCACCAATGCCTATCATCCACAATTGCAGGATTTTGGTCAGGTGGGATGTGCCCACTAAAAAATGCTTCAGGGTAATGCAATGAATGCCTCAGGGTTCCAGCCAGCACACTGTGGGATAAAACTTCCCTCCTGTCCCCATCAGGCAATCAGGATTGTCCACCTGAATGGAATCAATGAACCAAGGATTATAAAGAATTTGCATAAACCCTGCTGATACAGTATCTGTGTATTCCTAAAGCACCCATTACCTGGCATGCACTGGCAGCGATAGGTGTATCCAGTGCACACACCTTGACGCAATCTAAGTATCTCTAAACACATACTAGACTTAGGGTCCGGAAAGGAAGAATTTTTCAGTTGGACCACTGGTAAGATTGGTTAATCAGCATATAGGGCTTGCTTAGCCTTGGGGAATTGCATAGTCAGACTTCACTGATACGTTACACTGGTGCAAATCCTTAATATAAACACACGGCACTGGTGCACAATGGGGCCTGCACCAATGTATCTTATCCCAGTAGGTCGCTGGGTATGTCGCACTAATGCAAGCTCCATCTTGCATCACATGTACACTTGGGATTTGCACTACTGTAGCTACATCAGTGCAAAAAAACCAATCCCACAGTACGGAGATGGCTTTAGATCCTGCAGTGATAAGGGCAATATAAGAGCAGATGTTTTAGACAGATATTATCCCCTGCCTTTGCTACCTTAACTAGGAGCATGACTAATTAAAAAAAAAACAAACACACACAATAAGTGAGGATCTTCGATGTTTGCAGGCCCAGCATTATCTTCTAGCAGACACCAAATACTGATCATCTTTACCATCTGCAACTCCTGTCAGACACTTCTTCATGGCAGGTAATTAAGGGGATGAGGGCAATAAATCACTAAGGATCTGAGGATCTCCTCATTCAATCCCGACTACTGTTTACAACCAGAAGGAGAGGAAGCGATGAACATGTCTCACCTGAGGTAGTGACGTGCGCACCTAGACACATCAGGCCACTTCCAAGCAAGAGGACAAAGAACCACGAATCCATGTTGACCTAGGAAAGAAAGTGAACATGCTATATTAGAGCTTCTGTGGCACTTCCCCATATCAGCTCAATCACAGGGTGCATTACCAACCACTACTCACTCCCACATCCAGGAGGATAGAAGACTGAAATGGAAAAGTCCTACTACTAAGGTCAGTTAGTCCATCTCTCTGCCCCATCACATACAGGGAACATGTGTAGGATTGCACTCCACAGAATAGTCTCCCCAGCTTTGTCCAACACAGTTATCTATAACACTTTGCTCTTATATAAAGCTTTTCCCTAGTAGAGCTTAAGCAGCTTAACAAAAGGAAATATCATTACTCCTATTTTACTGGTGGGGAAACTCAGGAACAGAGCGGTGTCTAAGGTCACCCTGCTAGCTGGCAAAGGAACAGAACCCAAGTCTCTTGAATCCCAGTCCAGTGCAGTGTCCACTAAGTTACATTGCTTCTCACTGAGGCTTCTGAACTAGAGACTAGTAAATTCAGTAAACTGCATTTTAATCCGCTTGGGTTTTGCACCTGATGTTTGATGTCAGTACAAATTAATCTAAAAGCACAATTCAATTGGCTCACGGGAAGTCAGAGATGGAGAGGACCTACTAGATCCCATTTAGTTAATCAGTTTCCATTGCAGGGTAATTCCCTGTAGTACATGCTATTGGCAATTGTCCAGTTTAATTTTCAGTGTCTCCTGGGACAAAGTTTCCACCGCTTCCCTTAACTGACAGACCGTTCTACTGATTAAGCCATCTCATTGCCAGAGAAGGTTTTACTCTTGACATTCAGCCTATTTTTTCCCTTCTCCTATGACATCAGTTCTCACTGTATTTATTTTGTTGTGTTTCAATCTGGGCCCATCCCAAGCTCTGGGCGCCCAGACAACACTGAAGTCATAAACACGCTAGAAACAATGTCCAAAATACAAGGTCCTCCCAGCCCCACTCAAACTGGGACTTGTATCACCCACTCAGCCCTCTTTCCCACAGAAAGCCTTGCAGAAATCAAACTTGCAGGATGACCTAAAGGTCAACAAACCCAGGCTCTCCTGGACCAATGGGGGAACTTAGTTCTAGAGACAAGGACCCTTCATTGAAGTCACCCTGCTGCCAGCCCCTTCTGATTAAACTGTGGATTGCTAGCTTGAGCACATCAAGTGAACTGAACTATTCTGGTATCACACAGGGAAGAAGTTGTCTCTGCGACCTGGTCTGCCCTAGTGAGAGCAAATTGCTTAGAAAACATTGCATCCACACATAAGAACGTTCCCCAAATGGCTTCATAACCAGTTAGAACAGCCAGCCTTCCAGAAGGTTTAATAACTGGTTAAAGCTTAGCCAGTTCAGTCTGAAACAGTTTAGTGCCAGCATGAACAGAGGCAAGCTGAAATGGTTCAACTGGTCGTCTTGCAACTTCTCCCAGAATGCACTGCTTCTGGAAGCCAAGCCAGGAATTGTGGGATAGCTACCCAGAAAACAATGGTTTAGGCTAGGGCTAACGTGGGTGCATTCAACTGGTTCAGGCCTGGATAATGCATATACACTGAACTGCTTGTGCTGAAACTGGTTTAGTACAACTAGTTTAATTCTCTATTGCAGGGAAGGCCTCAAAAATTCTGAACCTAAACCTTTTAAGGCTTTTAGGGTTACAACCAACTCCTTCACATGTAACCGTAAACCAGTGCAGATCCTGGAGCAGATATAAAGCAAGAAGCTTCACATGCTCAGTACAACTGTTCTAGTTATACCTTCTCCCTTGAGCCTCCTAGAAGCATCCAGATTCCCCGGATTTACTCCAAGATCATGCGAAACTATAGGATTTTAATGCAAAAATCACACAGCAAAGCAATTTCATTCCAGAGCAGAGATGGTCCTAAGCCATTGTTTGTGTAGAGATCCTAACTTTCCCAAACTTTTGGGGGCTGGAGTGAGGCTTTTGTCTCAGGCCTCTCTGTACTTCAAAGGTTTGTGAATGTGAGCAAACGTCACCATAAACCATGCAAGCTGCCATCCTTCAAGGAAACCAAAAGCAGGAAAGCCTCACCTGGTGTCAGGTTGCATCACAAAGACTTTTTTCACTACTGCCATCTCAAGCACAGCCATTTACTTTTCTCAGTATGAATTACTAATCTGTGACGGATCACAAGTAATGAAGACAGAGCAGAAGGAACACAAAATCATAGAAGAATGTAGGGCTGGAAGGCACCTCAAGGAGTCATCTAGTCTAGCTCTCTGCGCTGAGGCCACCTGACAGGTGTTTGTTCAACCTGTTCTGAAAAAGCGTCCAATGATGGGGATTCCACAACCTCCCTTGGAAACCTATTCCAGTATTTAACTATCCTTACAGTTTGAAAGTTTTTCCTAATATCTAACCTAAATCTCCTTTGCTGTAGAGGAAGCCCATTATTTCTGGTCCTACCGTCAGTGGATATGGACAACCATTGATCAGAGTCCTCTTTAGAACATTCCTTAACGTATTTGAAGACTTATCAGGTTGCCGTTCAGTCTCTTCTTTTCTCAAGACTAAACAGGCCTGGTTTTTAACCTTTCCTCATAGGTCAGGTTTTCTAAACTTTTTATCATTTTTGCTGTTCTCCTCTGGATTCTCTCCAATTTGTTCACATATTTCCTGAAGTGTAGCACCCAGAACTGGATAGAGTACCCCAACTGAGGCCTCACCAGTGCTGGTTAAAGTGTGACAATTACCTCTTAACTCTTACATACACTCCTGTTAATACACTGCAACATGATATTTGCCTTTTTTGCAGCTGTAACAGTGTTGACTCATTCAGTTTGTGATCCACTATAACACCGCCCATCCTTCTAAGTAGTTCTTTTGTCTAGCCAGTTTTTCACATTTTGTAGTTATGCATTTGATTTTTCCTTCCTAAGTGAAGTACTTTGCCCTAATCTTTATTGAATTTCATCTTGTTGAATTCAGACCAATTATCCAATTTGTCACGGTCATTTTGAATTCTAATCCTATGCTCCAAAGTGCTTGAAACCCCTCCACAGCTTTGTTTTATCTCTAAATTTTAGAAGCATAATCTCTACTTTGTTATCCAAGTCATTAATGAAAATATTGAATAGTACCAGACACAGAACCAACCATTGCGGGACCCCACTAGACATGTTCTCCTAGTCTGACAACGAACTATTGATAACTACTTTGAGTGTGGTCTTTGAACCAGTTGTGCATCCACCCTGTATTAATTTAACGTAGACCACATTTCCCTAGTTTGCTTATGAGAATGTCATGTGGGACTGTGTCAAAAGCCTTACTAAAATCAAGATATATCATGTCTACTGCTTCTCCCCATTCACTCAGCCAGTAACCCTGTCAAAGAATTAAGGTAGGTTGGTTTGATATGGGTTGTTCTTGACAAATCCATGCTGTGAAATTAGCCTCAACTTTACACCTCCACCCATACACTAGTGTGCCTCTCCACAGAAGAGTGCATACATGGCTGCTAAAATTCAACATAGGTTTGGCCAGAAGGGCAGACCCCCACATGCCATAATCATTCAGCTGCTGGAAAATGGTTTCTCCAAACACTTATTAAGAAGTACATGATTAAAGATCAGGGGCAGTCAAAAGGACCCCAGCAGGGCAACTTGTGAGCTCTGGAGTTTTCAGATTGCAAGGTATGAGGTTCCTCCACCAGATAATCTGAGGAGGTGCTTATTCTGTGCAAATAAGATAGGAAAGTCTCTCTCCTCTCCCCAACCTTTCATTTTTAAAACACATTTGGGATTTACTCGCATATGCCAACACTGGATTTAGAGTAACATTTTGTATAAAGATGAACAGATGAGTCACTGTATCTGGGAGGCTTCCTATTCACACTGAAACAACACCACTTAGTACTCACATGGCACTTCTGCTCTTTAAGTCTCTCTATGCAACCCATATCTGACTGATCAATGGAAAATGTGTATGCTGCACCTCCCATCACCACTTCTTATTTCAACAGAAAGGCATTTTGGACTGTTCCCAATTTCCATCAAACTGGATGCCTTCTTACTGCATGCCTGAGCATACTGCATGGAGGAACAAAGGCATTATTTGCCCAACGACAGGTTTCAGAGTAGCAGCCGTGTTAGTCTGTATCCGCAAAAAGAAAAGGAGTACTTGTGGCACCTTAGAGACTAACAGATTTATTTGAGCATAAGCTTTCGTGATCCATAAATCTCAAAGGGCTTTACATATTATCCCCATCTTATAGATGGGGAAACTGAGGTACAGAGAGGTGAAATTTTGTCTGAAGTTAGAAAGAATCAGAAATAGAACCCAGGAGTCCTGAATCCAAGCATGGTATCCTATCCACTGGATTAGGCTGCCTCCTCCTGTGGTAGAATGAGGTTCATAGGGCACGTCTTTTTTTTTTTTTTTTTTTTGGATTCCTCACTAACTGAAGACAGGGATGAAATCAGGCTGCACAATGACAGCAAAGAGAATGCTCTCCATACATAGCCATTATCACTGTATTGATGAGGGCTACAGGAACTTACATCAAAGACACAGAACAATTCCTGGAACGGCCCTGTGGGCAATTGCTAGAAAGGCCATTAGAAGAAGACAAAATGATGTAAGTCTCTCCTTGCCTGTACAGTTGAGTTGGCTAACACGTCTTGGACATGATTTAGGATTACATCAGTTGTAATGCAGCTGTCTGCCTTAACAGCCCCCTTGAGATATGTTTAAAAAAAAGTTAGTTGATTCTCAAGCAGATTGCACAGGGAGGAGAAGGGTTCAGAAATGCTCAGAGAGATCACTGAATAGAAGGCTTGGGAGCTGCTAATGTCATCAAGTATCACTTGCCAAAGCTGTTTCATCACCTTAAAAAATGATCCACAGTGCAGAGCAACAAAGAGCACCCCATGTAGTATGAGACCTTTGCAAGTCAGTCTTTTCCCTGAGAGAATCTCTCCCGTCCCGTTATTTAAATAAGTCCTTTCCCCAAATGCAGTATAAATAAATGACAGGGCTGTGCTGAGTTCTTAACGTAAAAGGCCTCATGCATCCTTCCCCAAAGCTAGAACAATCTGAGCCTCCCCTCCCCCACTCCTCCGCCTTCTGCTGATTCGGAAACAGAGAGGAAATACTTGTAACGTTATCAACATAAACACAGCTCTTGGCTGGCTGCAACATCCTGTGTGCTTCACAGAAAAACACCCTGACGTCATGTCTCTGGATCCACCAGAGAAAAAGGACCCGACTGTAAGATGGCTTTCGCCAGACCTCCGCAATGAGTGTTAGCAAGACTGTGCAGGAGCGGGGGAGATGAGCAAAGCGACAGGGAGAACTGTACCAGCTGAAAATAATTTCCAAATGGTTAACGTTCTCAGCTTTGTAATGAGGCTTTAAAAATTTATTTAGAAATATTTTCATATTTACATTAGATAACAGCCGTGTGCATTTAAAGAGCCAGACTCATGAATGGAGAGTATGCAGGGAATACCACCTCCCTTACAGTGTTCTACAGTAAAGCTTACAATAGCACTACTGCAGTTTGAAGCTATAGAATACAGGGAGTGGTGGAGGGAAGCAGATACTGACATCCCTCAAAAATATCTTTATGAGGCACCACATGGCTCACATGAATGGTAACAGGATACAGAGCTGCTCAGCCATAGGTCAGCAAACGAAATGCAGCCCAGGGACACTATCACTTTCTAGTATCTCCTATACATAACTCCTACTGAGCTCCATAGCAATTATCCATATCCTACAGGGGGAGAACGGAGCCCCTGTAAGTAGCAGTGATCACAGATTGCTACCATCAGACACATGTTCATTAGCATGGCACACATGTCCATCCCATTATGAGAGGCATCATGGTCAACTGAGTAGGACACTGGCCTGAGAATCAGGAGATCTGGGTTCTACTCCCAGCCTTGCCTAACCTACTGTGTGACTTTGGGTGAGTCACTGATTCTCCTCCCACCCTTTGTCTGACTTGCCTATTTAGACTGCAAGCTCTGTGGGGCAGGGAATTATTATGTTTGTACAGTGCCTAGCACAATGGGGCCCACATCTCAATTGGCTTTCATAGGTGCTGCAATAATATACACTGTTGGCACTCAGTGGAGAGGCTGCAGGAAAGAATGTCTACAGAGAAACCCACCCCTTCAGCCCTAGAAGCAGGTAATCTGGAGGAGAGAAGAGGTGTAATACTAAGGGTGTTGTCAGAGCAAGCTTCTCCATGCTATCAAGTTCACTAGCACTAAACTGCCTGTAGAAAAAAGCCTCTAGAATCTATTTTACTCCAAGTAAATACAACCACCATTATTAAGGACTTCAAATCTGACCAGCCAGGTGCTGAGCCACTCCAGCAAGTTGCTGGGGTGCCCTCAGCTCCCACTGACATCAGCAGGAACTGAGGGTAGTCAAGTATTTTACAGGAGGTGGTCAGCAGTTTGTAGGATGGGGCCCTTTATGAGGCAACTTTATTTCTCTCTCTGTGTTTCCTAATGCCACAATGAAAGCTCCAGAAGCCTTTGCACTTTGGATTTCACTATTATTTTTCCCTAAAAAACCAAAACAAAGTAGCAACCTCCTCACTGTCATAAAAGCAAGAGATTTTTGCAATTTTTCATTTTTATTTTAAATCCTATGGTGCATTTTTTGGGTACCTTAATACGGATTGACTAACTCCCTGTGTAGGTCTTTGCAGCTTAGACTAAGCCTTTGATGTGTCACCAAACATCATTCCCCCCTCCTCACCCTTCACATTCCACAGTAAATAGAAAGGATGAGTAATCACAACAATTACTGGCCCTTTCCTAAAGTTCACTTCATTTTATTTTTGCTTTTGTAGAAGCAGATCACTTCCATGCAAGTGACAGCAAATACAGCACATGCTACATGGAGAGGAAGGATGGGCTTGTGGTTAAGGCACCGGGCAGGAACTCAAGATCTGGCTTCAATTTTTGGTTCTGCTACAAATTTCCTGCATGATCTTGGGCAAGTCACAATCTTTCTGCACCTCTGTCTGCTATCTGTACAACACCACTTCCTTTCTCTTGCCAAATTATATTGTAAGTTTCTTTGGGCCTATCTCATCCTATGTGTACGCATGGCACCTAATACAATGGGACCCTAATTTTCCCTGGATCTGTGAAAGCAACAGGAATTATTATTTACTTGTACTACATTAAAACATAGCAACCCCCAACTGAAGTCAGTATTCCATTGTGCTGGGCACTGTACGGACACATAGTAAAGCCTACCCCTGATCTGAATAGCTTACACTATAAATAGGTAAGATGGATAAAAGGCCAAAGGGGGAACAGGCAAAAAAGTCACAGAGACTAGTCCATAGTCATAGAGCCGTTCAGCAGCAGAGCAGAGTTTAGAACCCATATCTCTCATATCTTCATCCAGTGCCCTAACCGCTGGTCACACTGCCTCCCAATAATAATAATACATAAGCATTACATGGTATAAAACTCCAGCTGCCAAGGGCCATGCCCCAAATGCAGAAAATTATCTGTAATGGACCACGATTAGGGAAGGAATGTTGCTCCATGACTAGACCTGGGAATAAGAATGTTATTGTTCTCTCTCTAGCTCTGCCATAGGAAGTGACAACAGCCTTTGCCTCAGTTTCTCCAACTATAAATGGGCACGTCAATATTATTTGTTTATTCCCAAGATGCTGTGCAAGGTTTAATTCCTTCATTAAAGTTTGTAAGGGCCTTTAAGACCACAGATGTAAGGTTCTATGTGTGTAATATACTCTATTTTGGGACCTTCAGGAGTATCCTTGCAGATAAATGCTAGTCTGCAGAGCCACAGAAGCAGAGAATAGGGTCTGGGGGACACAGTTAACATCCTGCATTTAGTGGGACATTACTACATTGCACACTACGTAGTACTGTAGGAGCCCCATCACAAGCTCCAGGTTCACTGGTCCTCCCTGACAATCAGTATCCAATAAGTGCTAATGCATACTTCAGTTTGACAAATCGGTGTAATGAAAATGCTCAAGTAATCATTACATCAAGTTCACTGGTCACATCAGAGACCTCACTGAGTAGGAGGCAGAATCATCACAACGTGGAGATGATGATAGGCAGACATGAAGCTAGTCAGAGAGAACAATATTTCTTGAGCCCTCTCCATGAGTGGGGTCACAAAATGCATAGCATTAATAAATGAACCTCATAATAGCCTTGTGGGTAGGGAAATATTACTAATCCATTTAACAGATGTGGAAATTTGAGTGTCAGAAGTTCAGGACATTTAAAAACAAACAAATGGGGTTTTTGTTTAGGTGCCTAAACATAGACAGCCAAATCCATATTTAGGACCATTAAGATAAGTGGCACTGAGGGTACTCCGGAACTTTGTAGAGCCAGTGCTTGCACTGTCTTGACGCCTATTAATTAGCCAGCTTTTACTCCATTTAACATGACACACATTAAAGGGATTAAAAGCTGGTTCACTGATATGTCTCAATGTAATTGTAAATAGGGAATCATAGTTGAACAGATTTGTTTCTACTGGAGTCCCACAGTAATTGGTTCTTGTACTATTTGACATTTTCATTAATGATGTGGAAGAAAAAATAATCACCGATAAAATTTGCAGATTATACAAAAACTGGGGGAGTGGTAAATAATGAAGAGGACAGGACACTGATACAGAGTTATCTGGCTCACTTGGTAAGCTGGATGCAAGCAAACAATATGGGTTTTAATATGGCTGAATGTAAATATATGCATCTAGGAACAAAGAATGTAGGCCATACTTTCAGGATTGGAGGATTGTACTCTGGGAAGCAATGTCTCTGAAAGAGATTTGGGAGTCGTGGTGGATAATCAGTTGAACATGAGCTCCCAGTGCGATGCTGTGGCCAAAAGGGCTAATGTGATCCTTGCATGCATAAACAGGGCACTATCACGCAAAAGTAAAGAGGTTATTTTACCCCAGCATTTGGCACAGATGCAACCTGCTGTACCAAGTCTGGTGCCTACAATTCAAGAAGGATGTTGATTCACTGGAGAGGGTTCAGAAAAGAGTCACAAGGATGATTAAAGGATCAAAAAATCTGCCTTATAGTAACACTAACAGACTCAGGAGCTCAATCTATTTATCTTAACAAAGAGAAGGTTCAGGGGCAACGTAATTACAGCATGGAAGTACAGTAAAAGCTGTTTTATCCAGCACATTGGGGGAAATGGGGGGTGCCAGTAAGTGAAAAATGCCGGTTAACTAAGAGGGAGGGAGTTTGGGTGCAGAAGGGTGATTGGGGCACCAATCTAGGTAATTATACGGTCCCAATTACTATGCTGTAGTACTCAAGATCTTCCTTCTAAGGAGTGCCATATAACTGAGCAACCAATAAAGTTTAAGCATCAGGATAGCTATCATGCCTCAACTTTAAAACAGAAGTGTTAGAGGATACCGTGCACATTTGACATCTTTCAAATCCCATTACAGAAGCTAAGCTCCGATTAGAAGGCACTCTGTCTCAGTCTCTCATGTAAAGGATGCTTAATTGTGGCTCTTGACTACACTGAAATCTATGCTAAACACCGTTATGACAACAGGAAGAAAGCGGTTTGCCCCCTAGAACAGCTTTGTTAAGAAAGCACAAGGAATAATAATTTACCTGATACAGTGCAGCAACCACATGATAATTTCCTCCCTGTTGCCAGAGCAACACTTCTGGTATACCAAAGATTGCTAATGACAAAACTGGAAAATCAGAGACTGCTAGTTAAGATACATTCTAGTTCTCTCAAAGCTCCACATTAACTGCATTACAATAGTAAGCACAAGAAATGGCAGGTCAGAAACTAACATTTGTGTGTGATAATTACAGACGAAATTCAGGTCACTCCTAAGGGAAACCATCTTTTGCAAGGATGCTTTTTCAGTGTTAGTTGACCTGGACAATAAGAGCACTCATCCATTTTAATGTCTTTATTTCTTCTCCTATTTAAAAGAAAGTCAACATTTTTGGAGAAGCATTGTCTTTCTCCTTTAAAAGATTTCAATATAAGCAATAGCTAAGGACAGCATATAAAAGGGTGGTCTAGTGGAAAGGCACAGGACCAGTGAGACTGGGTTCAACTCCCAGCTCATTCAAGACTTCCTGTGTGATCTTGGGCAAGTCGCTTCATCTATCCATGTCTCAGTTCCCCAGCTGTAAAATGGGATACTGCTTTGCAAAGGAGGTTGTGAGCATAAATCCATTAATGATGTGAGGGCTCATATACTAGAGCTATGAGGGCCATATACTTAACTTGAAAGATAGAAGTTCAGGTTTGTTACTAAACTACACATTAGTCACTTGTAACTTCCCAGGGATAGCCATTTGAGCTAAAGGTGTCTGAGGGAGGCCAGGGCCTGAAAGTTTTTCCCTTTCCTATTATTTTCTTATTTAACTGCAAAGTAGTTTGGGCTATAGTTTGTATGGAATACTTCATACAGAAGAATGTTGGTTGAAGCCAGTGATCCTGCCAGGCATGAACATTTCACGTGCATGCTAGGAGTTCATTACTGGAACCTGGCAAATATTGTCACAAATTAGTTAACTCACACAACTATGGGGATAGAGGTTCCCCTGCTTTACAACACCTTATTTTTCCAAATCTCACTGGCCTGCAAATATGAATAAAGCTGTCTGACATTTCCCCAGCTCTGACTAAGTACAGGAAGAGACAAATCCCACAAGAAACACCTGCAGGGGACAGTGAGGGAGAGGGCTGATTGCTACAGAAAAGGTGGATAAACAAGTTCCCCAAACCTTAACATTTTGATAGCGGCTAATGAAATTCTGTTGTTGGGAAATGACAGACCAGGCACTTCTCTGACCCCACTGTCAGCCCTGCCTAACACATGACAGCTAAGTTATATTCACTTGGGCCAAATTCTCCACTCACTGCTTATTTACACTAGTGTGAGTGAGTACAGAGTCAGAGAGCCACCGTTCCAAACTAATCTTGAAGCCTGGCAACCAAAGAAGTCACCCAAGTTTAATATTTAAAATGAAAGGCAAACATGTAAAAGAGATGCATAGATATCATAGCCAGATCACAGAGTGCGCCAACTGTGTGCATACACCAAGCCACCAAATCTTTATACAGTATACATGGATATCATCATCCATCCCTGAAATGCAGCTGTCTATGGAGTGGATAGTGGCAACCATTTTACAGTGTACAGCAACATTACCCGAAGATCTAGATTGCAGCATTTATACCACTGCTCTACATGAGGTAGGTGGAGATGCACTACTCCACGAGAAGTGCTACCAAAATGGTGCTTTAGGAAAGTATGATCTCTCCCAGGGCTGCACCATGTACATGGTATGGTGTGTGTGAGCAATCTACCCCAAGCTTTATAATAGAACAGGTTGCTCCCCGGTGGGCTGGTGTGGAGGAGGGGGTTATGGCCCCATGTCCTTCCTCCATTTCAGTAAGTTATTCCACAGGGAGAGCAGAAGCTAAGCAGTCCCAGCATCCCCCAGAGCACAGGGACCACAACATGAGAAGCCCTCACAAGAAATGGCGAAGAGTTCTTGTGTGCCATGCCCCCTACCTCAGGTGTTAGCATGAGGGTCACTCAGATTTTGATCCCAAGTATTCGGAACAAAAAGCGTGGGAGAACACTGTATCCAGCTGAAACTACAGGGGGAATTTTAGGCAAGTGTAACGTAACTAAATAAACTAGGACGCACAGATGGAGCAGCACATGAGAGCAATCTACAGAGATCCCAGAGCAGGAGTCTGATGTCCTTGTACTGATTTTCTTCCACCAACAGAACATTAAATAGGATATCATTAAGCCTCTCTGTCTGAAAACATTGCACCATTTTAGCTTATACCTGGAAAAGTTGATTTGAAGCAGGTATCGTGAAGCAGGGGTAACCTGGGAAGCCAGATTGTGTAACAGCCATGTGACACACCACTTTAAAAAAAAAAAAATACTGGAAGTGTTACAATCAGAAGAATTTCTAGGATACTGATCTTTGCTTCCTAGCCCCCATTACCTGACATGGCTCTGTGTCACAAAAGATTAACAATACCCTGTCCCATGACAAACTCAACACTCACGGACTCCAGTGGCTACTGTTAGACTGCATTTCATATCAATCAGTTTTCAGGAGACCCTGCCCCAAGGTTGCCCAAATTTTTCCCATCTGAGAGGCATGCTGGTAACTTGCTAGAAGCCAGAGGGATACAACTAGTTTGCTTAGACATTGAGCAAATCACTGGTGCCCTCACCTAGGACATAAAGATGCAGCCCACCAGAGACTGCACCTGGAGTTTGGATCAAGCTAGTGTATTGCATGCTGAGATGCAGGCAGTAATGGCTACATTGACCCCAGATCACAATTCACCACCTTAAAAAAATGCCTGAGTCCCTGCATATTAGAGTAACAGAATAAAGTAAAGTGAGGAAAACTATATACAACGTTATTGACTGTACAACTGTGCTCTCACCACTGGACAAATAGAGAGGACTTTAGACATGGACCAAACGTTAAAGACAACCACTGGCATAGAACAGCTCCTGTCAGAATATCATCTATCAAAGGACTCTGCAGGGCAGAACCATCCCATCCACTCCCCCAGCTTGCTATCAGCAAACAAAAGGACTGTGTGCTTGTATCCTGCTCTTAATTTCTAAAGCCCGGTCTCTCTGCCTGGATATGTGCAGTGGAGTCAGCTTTTGCAACATGCATCTGTTTTTCCACAAAGGACAAAGGAGACCCAAACTTCTGCACCTTTTCTTTTTTCATGACTGGAACAACTGATTACAGTGCCAGGGCTTTTTTTGTTTTGGTTTGGGGTTTTTTGGTGGTTGTTTTTTAAAGGCGGGTCTAGACAATGCTTCCCATTTACTGTGAAGGAAAAAACCCGTCAGATGATGAGAAAGGGGGCAAAACCTGTCAGCCTCACTTTAACATAACAGGCATCTTTTAGAGATCTAAAGCCATGTGGAAATCCACTAAACCAACAGTAACTATTCAATTATCAGTTGAGAATTAATCAATGGTGCTGTTATTGATTACTAATGAGCAATCCAATTCGCACCCAACCATTGACTGTAGTAGCACATCGGATTAATGACAATTAGGCTAATTAGTTTGTATTAAAGTAACAGCTCTTTTCTCTGCAGTCTAGCTACTTCACATCAACTATAGTGCGTTACAGAAGAAATGGTGCAGTGCTTTCAGTATAGGAGGGTCATATATGTACTATCTTGGGGTGCTCTAGTGAAGGAGCAGCAACAGTGCGACATCAGACCGTAAACTCTTCTGGACAAGGAATGTGTTTTCCTATGTGGCAGCACACCCTGGGATTCTCAAATATTTCCCTAGCATGGAGCATATCTTAACTGAGAGATTGTCATTTGGACAAACTCCTCTCCCACTCATGATTGCATAGACCATCTCTCCTTCCATTCATAATCACATACCATCCCCGCAGTAATAACGTACATAGGAAAGTAAAACTGAGGAAGTATTTAACATTGTTCATTGTCTCAGTGTGATTTAGCAGCTGGGAACAAGGCCAAGAGCCAGCATCATGTGATCAGACAGCACACGGACCACAGTTTAGGAACCAGGTGGCCCAACAAAACGGGGCTCCAACCCTAAATGAATTCTTTAGGGGGCTGCCACAATACAAACAGTAAGTAAATAATAATCCTACTGAAAACAGTGTGCTTCAGCTGTAAGTATAGAAGGAAGTAAAAGTTTTAACCTTTTACTAGGCTTAGTATGAGGCTTTGGTGTGATCACATCTGGAGTGTCTGGGAAATTTGTTAATAAGAAGATATGGACAAACTACAGGAAGGTTAGAGAAGAGCCACAGAAATGACTGAAGAGGGAGGACTGAGTTTTGAGGAAAGACTGAAGGTTTGTCCACATATGGAGTTATTGCTGTAAAGCTATTTGTGAATAAATCCATGAGTGGTCACTCTTATGGAATAAGAGTGCCCCTTTCTGGTTTAGCTTAATCCAAAATTGGATTAAGTTAATGCAGAAATAGCCACTCTTATTCTGCAATAAGAGTGTCCACCCATGAGAGTTATTTAAGAATAAGTATTACTCTTTAATATCCACACCCTTCCATATTCCAAAACAACTTTCATGTGTAGACGAGCCATCAAAGAGTTAATATGTAGTGTTTGGCTAAGAAATTAGCAGTGAGGATATTGGGATATAGTAACAGGCTATGAATATATGAAGGGTGAAACACCTCAGAGGCTGTGGAATTACTTAGGACGGAAAAAGGGACAGATGTAGAAGTAACAGGATGAGATTAAAAAGAGGAATATGACAAAGCTTCCTGACAGCCAAATGTAGTAGACTGTGGAACAGTCTCCCAAGTGACATGGAGCCGACCCCTTTCAGCTGGGACGTTGAAGGCAAGACTCTACAAAACATTCATTAAGGAACAAACTTGCATGTGCAGGGAGTAAAGATGGAGGTTCTAGCAGGAATTTACCTCTCCCTGATCTCTGTGTTTACTCATATTGCCTGCATATTGTCAACTGATTATGAATTCATTTGCTTTCTTCTTTCTCAAGTCAGGTGACATGACTCATGATGACAGCAAATGGAATCTGTTTCAGCGGCAGACCAAAGTATGCTGCATTGATCTGCCAAGCAATCTGGGCCATTTCATTCTGCCTCCTGCCCCATTATAAAGGTGAAAACTGAAGATAGATTCAGAAAGATATAGAAGTTAGGGATGGAAACACTCTGCAAGGTCGCTCAGCCCATCACTCCTCATCAAGGCAAAATATACTGCACAGAAAAGACAGAGCAGACTAGACTCCTCAATTTTCCTTCTGTGGCTCATCTCCCACTTAATGAGTTTCCCCATTAATCTCCTCTCTCCTGCTCAAGAGACAGCTACACTACAGCACAAGACCTGCAAACTCATTCAAGACCACAGCAATGGTTTGGAGTGACCAGCAGAAGAGACAATGGGACAAGCAATGCTTTTTCCTCACACCTACCATCTGAGGTTAAGACCAGCACCTCTTACCATCCCAGAATTACAGCCTGGAAAAAGACTATTCACATATACAAATCATCTTTCTCATCCAGCTCATCTTTCTGACAATGTGGGATTGTTACCCTGAACTCAGATTAGGAAATAATCCTATTCTCTGGCAGCCTGAGACAGCCAAATATCAAGTGAAATTTAAGTATTTAGGGCCAAATTGTCCTTTTTCAAGCATTTGCATGAAGTGGAGGGGTAAAATTAGAATGAAAACCACAGTGAATTTTTACACAGTTACTGATGTAAATGTAAGCTCCCCTTTGACATGATATATGGAATATCTGTCCTATAGGAGACATTTATTAGAGAAAACAGCTTCAACTGTAGATATAAGCAGGGTCTCATACTGACCAGGGTCTCATTTCACCACCCAATCTGAGCAAGGTGCACAGGTAAATGTTCAGCACGACCGATGTTGCAACCACATGCGGTATCTTTGGGGATCTTATTGTAAAAAATTTATGAATGTTCTGTGTCTTGTTGCATGTTTGGGATTGTATTCTACTGCATTGGGGAGGGTTACCACAGTTCCTCCAGGGACTAAAGACTGTAGGGGTGATTACTGCAGTCCCTGGCATTGTACATGACTCCAGAGAAGTACCACCCCATTTTGATTCAGCAAACTGATGTGACCTTTTGTCCAAGGGACCCAATCCTGCCAAAAGGCTGGAAAGATGGGAATTTGCCAGGGTCTCCATAGGACTGACTGGTAAAGCATTTAGATCCTGTTCTTGTTTTACGTTTTTTCTGTATGCTTTTGTCCTTAATATACTCTGCTTTGGAAGAGCTATTTGGTTGTTGTGAAATACTGTCCTTAGAGAGAAAGCAAAGAGTAGGGCTGGACATATGTCAAACCTGCTTAGGGAGAATCACAGTGAGTACAAGGTCACTGCAGGTTAAAACATTGGGTCAGGAGGGAGTGGGATGCACGTCCCTGCCCAGAAAGAGGTGACTTCTAGAGCCCTCAGAGGGCATTCCTGGGGCAGATCACAGGGAAAGGGCAAAGGTGCAGTTATCTTGAAACTGTGACAATCAGCTCAGAAGGTGAAAAACAAGTTCAATTTTTAAGTTTTTTTCAGTCAACCTATATAAGAAGATGCAACAAAATTCCTGGATCTTTGTGCCAGATTTTGAATTCATTTACCCTTATGTAAGTCTGGAATAACCGCACTGACCTCACAAAGAACCTGCAGCCCCACTGACTAAGAAAAACCGTAAGTACTCAGAAGTTCTAAAAAAAAAAAGGGGCTGCTTATTTAAATGCCTAAGATATGAATTCAGATGACTAACTTTAAGCACCCACATTTGAAAACACTGCCAATAATTCATACCCTGTTTCCACCTACCACCAAGAAGGCTGAGTTTAACGATGATGTTTTCAACTGGGACTTCTACATCAGCATTTCAGCTGTTCAAGGCATAGTAACAAATAGTGATTCCCACAACAGAATAAAGATATGAAGGGACTCAAAACAGAAAACTGTTGCTAGGGTTTACAACCAGTGATTTTTGGCACAACTCAACCGATGAGTATTTCAATTTCACCACATATTAAAAATGTGATACAATTGGGATTGAAAAGGGGGAAAATGTCTGTCATTCTATCCTGCAGTATTTCTTCCACAAGGATGTCATTTAAAATTGTAATATTCTGTAACAGGCTTTAAATTGAAGCGAACTTCTGGAGCAGGCTGTCATTTTCAGTCGGTGTCACATTATTTAACCCCACACTGCATTGCTTCAATCTCTAGCGTCAGGCAAACCATACTTGGGACTCGCATCATGTGTTAGCAAGGTTGGGAAGAGGACCAGGATCAAAATCAGTGGGGTTAAAAGTTCAGTAGACTTCAGGGTACAGAGCAGTAAAGGGTGTGTGTTTATTTTTATTACAGAAACTAGGAAAAGAGGAGAAAAGCAGCCCAAGCGAGCTGGGTAGGAGAGCTGTGCAATACTCACGGGAGTAAATACGGGAAGTAAGAGGTGCATCCTTTGTCTAGTTCTGTACCTCTGTTACTTACATAGCTCCCTGAGCCCTCATATTCATTGAGATATCTACGGAATTCTCTCACTGTTGCACTAGTACAATTGCAGCTCCACCAATCCTAACAACATTGTGAGCGCTCGGACAGACCATCTTGTCGTCTAGATATGTTGCAAATGGGGTTCACTGACACTGTGATTAATAAGACACGAAGACTGCACTAGCGTTCCCAGCATTGCTAGTTATGGTAGAGCTGCACTGATGTTATGACAACAGTGGAAGAACTTGAGAATGTCATGAGCCAAAGTCTTCACCGGCATAAATGGCCAAAGCACCACTGAATTCATTGGAGCTGTACCCATTTACGCCTGCAGAGAATCTGGTCCCCTGAATGCACATACAGCCGAAGTGTGCTAGGTACTTCAGTTTCAGACCCATAATCTCAAAGCAATCCCCAGCCCAAACCATGGCCGTTTGCCTTTCAAACTGAAACCAAGAAAAACCACAGAATCCTATGTGGTTTCTGCATTCTGGGTTTGTACAAAACTAGTAGCTAAGGAAGTTGCACTGCCCTGCTTTTGGGTTTCAAAATGGAAATCCCAACCTCTTCTTCAACTCTGACAGAATAGAACTGAATTTGGCCTTATTTTCCTCCATATTTTGAGAACCTCAACACTTTCTGCAAGAAGGACCTTTATACTGTTGGGACAGTAATGCTATAGGCCAATGGGTAGCCACAGTGCCTTCAGCAATAGCTCACAAGCATCTGAAACTACCTGGCTGAGAGAGGGAACATTGGGTAAGACAGTGTGGGATCTTTCACTTTCTCCTGGACAGTTCAAGTGAATAGATCCCATTGGTGTGGAAGTCCCACCTGGATACCACATTGCACGGTTAGCAATAAGGTGAGCCAAAATTCTGGTGTGGAACTTGTGAAAAATGGGCACGACTTGTAGCAAGCCCCCAAATAAACCAGTGTGGATAAAAATTGGTTTGGTTTTTTTTAATGGTTTTTTTTTTATTTTGTCATTTAAAAGTAACTTAGATGGTTTCATTTTCAGGAGAGACTTAGGTAAGTAAGAATGTAAACTCGTCACTTTCGCCTAGGCATATTTGAAAATTTTCCCAAGTTGACCTGAAATCACTTTAATTCATTGACTAAAGTTAATCCCTCTATTCCTTTAATAAATCATTTAGTTGTAAATGTAAAACATGTTTTGATAAGAAAAGTTTATGTATCCAAAATATTTAAGATTTTAATAAAAATTATATATGCTGT
Source organism: Natator depressus (assembly GCF_965152275.1). Classification (NCBI taxonomy): domain Eukaryota; kingdom Metazoa; phylum Chordata; order Testudines; family Cheloniidae; genus Natator; species Natator depressus. The sequence goes on along the minus strand of NC_134237.1, from coordinate 133,319,261 downwards.
TGTGTGTTTAATTAAATCCCAGTCAAAATCCTCATAAGCATAAATCTAGTAAATAAGCAATATGATTCACCGTTTTCTAAAATACTAAAAATGTACAAGAAACTGAAAATATTAAACTATAATTGCTTAAATAAAATGTATATATTTATGGCGTACCTTCCTAATAGCAAAAAGATGTACCAAATTAGAAAGGATCTGTTTAGTTGTAAACCAACATGTTTTAACGGTTCTATTAACCGCTGAGAACACACCTTTCTTTAGAAAATAAAAGACGTACAACTGGGAAAGTCGATTAAAATCAATTATTTAAATCTGCCTGTTTGATAGTTTATTTCAGGGTGGATTGATTTAAATCATATTGACCCTGAAATAAACTATCAAATAGGCAGATTCCCTGTTTACAGCATTCCTTAAATGCTGTATCCTTACAGACTCCAGGGGCTCAAGCACAATACATGCATATACACGATAACCAGGTCCAAGCTCAGAGCATTTGGCAGGTTTTCAGTTTCACTCAAGACACCCAAGGGTCTTCTCATCATGACAGCCAGGTAATGCAGTCAGATATCCATCTAGAGAGACTTTTGTTTGAAAATTGTAGATCCTTTCAATTTGTCCACAATAGACACAAATCTGCGAGATTTTCTAAATGGCTTAGTCCCGTCCTGCTAAAAGGGAAAAGCCCTTCTGACATCAAGTGTGTGCAATACCGTGTCCTCCATATTCAGGTGTGCTTTAGGGAAGAAAGCTGGGAGATGAATAGGCTGGTTAATGTGGAACTCAGAGGACACCTTGGTTAAAAGTCTGGGGTGTGATTGTAAGGGATGTGTGACTCCCCAAGGCAACGGACACACCAGGTGTACCTGTTACTTACTGGGATAGCCTGCAAGCATGACAGCATTTAAAACTGGGCGAACCGGACATGCACTCCCAGCAATCTAAAGCTCCCAGGAGGGGAGAACAACTGAAAGGACAACAGTCCTTAACAAGAAAGAAAAAAAAAAATTTAAAAAACTACCACCACCACCACCAAATATTATCATTAAAAAAACTAAACTACTAAGTCTACTGAGAAAAGGAACACAGCTGAGATGAGATCAATTTGGACACTGCTAAGCTTTAATTTCAGGCCCAAGCGGGTGAGACGGAAAGGAGGGTGGTTCATCTATGCAGCCCTCTATAGCCACAGTGCTGTGCACGAGGCCGGACAGAACACATACACAGGCTGAACACACTGCTATCTAAAATCTCCAATCAAAGGCATCTGAAGCACACGTGCACCCTGACGTGGAGCACCCATGGGAGCACTAGGAATAATATGCTGCTTCTTGGAGTTTTCACAGAGGGGGACCTGAAGCAGTGAGCGATTACGTTATTTACCCAAACAATTCACTTACCCAAATAAACAACAGGCTGAATCTGAAGCAGAGTCAGGAATTGAACCCCAATCTCCTGAGTCGCAGCCCACTACATTCCTGGGACATGGATACTCATCCAAAAGGAACTGGTCTAACACTTTTCTAACATACATCACAGAGGCCATCAAAATGATAGCTTAGACTGGTAGTAACCAAAAATAACTGACGGCGAACTGGTGACCTACCATTGTACCCCATAACTAGTTCCCTGAGCTCAAAAGCTTACAAACATCATAATTCCTATATAAAAGCAATGTCCTGAGCCTAACAGTCTTGAGTATCTTTTAAAGGGATCAATGTTGGAAGTAGTTGTTCCACCGAAAACATCCATTTCCACTATCTCCCTCTCTGGGAATATAATACACAGAAGATTCTTCAGTGTTGCCATTAAATATGAGACTCCCCTAACCAGGGATTAAATGGTACAGAAGATTAGTGACAAGAAAGCAACAAAGGGAGCTTTTTGTAGTTGCAGTACAGACACAAGACAGCTGATGTTGCTAAAGCCCAACATTGTATGTGTGTGCATAGTGGCCAAGTGTAATGACCTAATCTCACTTTGGCTGCCTGAAATCCAGTCTGCTCTAGGTCAGGGAATAAATCCTCCCCTGATTTACCTCCATCCCTATGCAACTGCACCATGGTCAGGGGTGTGAATCCGGGCTGAATTAATCCCCTAACCCTTGTATGAAACTGGACTGATGGTAGGATATAGCTTTACATGCTCCGGGGGGATGAGCCCAGCTCCAGTTGTTCCATTTATACATTAATTGGTATTGCATTAACCAATCTCCCAGAGTAGTAGTTCTCAAGATGGGCTCCGCAGGCAACTGGTGGGCTCCCGACCACTCCTGAGTGGTCCTCAAAGCAGCTTCTGCCACAATGGGGAAATATATGTCAGTCTCCAAGCCCTGCTGTTTCTTGTTAGATGAAGCTCAGTCCAGAACCTATGTAGTGTCTCCAGAGGCCTTGTTTTTAAAACCAGCTACAGTAACTCCTCACTTAAAGTAGTCCCTGTTAACGTTGTTTACATTGCTGATCAATTAGAGAACACGCTCTTTTAAAGTTGTGCAATGCTCCCTTATAACATCATTTGGCAGCCGCCTGCTTTGTCCACTGCTTGCAGGAAGAACAGCCCATTGCAGCTAGCTGGTAGGGACTTGGAACCAGGGTGGACCGGCAGCCCCTGCTTTCAGCTCCCCGCTCCCCTAAGTTCCCTGTGCAGCAGTCGCCCAGCAGGCTATCAACTGCTGGCAGTTCAGCTGTCCCTCCCCCCACTACCATGTGCTGCTCCTGTCCTCTGCCTTGGAGCTGCTCCCCGAGCTTCCTGCTTGCTGTGCGGGGGGGGGGAGGGGTGCGCCCTAATGTCAGGGTGTCTGTCCCCCTCCCCCTTGCTTCTGCACCCCGCTTACCCCATCTCCATAGAGCGGGGGGGGTCACACGACAAGGCTCGCGACGGAGGGAGCTTTCTAGCAGCAGCTGTGGGCTCAGCTTGCTGATTAACTTAACAAGGCAGTGTACTTTAGAGTGGGTCAGCGTACTTAAAAGGGAAATGTGCATCTCTCTCACACACACACACACACGTGTGTCTGTCTGCCATGCTGTCTCCCCTCCCTCCATTCCTGCTGCCTTGTAGAGTGTAAGGCTACATTAACAACGCGTTAACCCTTGAGCGCTAAGCCAATTGCTAGTTCATCATTTAGCAGTAAGGCATTCCCTGGGAAATATCCCACCCTCTGACTTTACCACCTCAACCAAGTTTCTTTTGTCTAGCAAAAAAAAGTTTCCCTGGAACCTAACCCCCCTTATTTACATTAATTCTTATGGGGAAATTGGATTCGCTTAACATCGTTTTGCTTAAAGTCTCATTTTTCAGGAACATAACTACTACGTTAAGTGAGGAGTTACAGAACATTAAACTCAAAAAACACTTCACACCTGTGCAGCCGCTTCAAAATCTCTGTGTGGGGGTATGTTCTGTGAAATTGCAACCACAATGAAATTTGCAGATAAGACCAAAATGGGGGGGGGGAAGGGGGAGCAACGTAGTGCCAAATATTAAGTGACCTGGAGAGATCAGGGCTGAAAATAGTGAGGAGTCCTGCATGTGGAAAGTGGCAATATTCAACACATACAAAACGAGAGGGATGTAACCAAGTAGTTGTATTCACCAGACTAACATTGATTTAATCATGTCTTCTTAATACTGTCCTCATGTTATTTTTTCCTGAGACAGCCAAATCTTACCAAAGTAAGGGCCTCAGGTAAAATTTTCAAAAGCACCTAAGTCTCATTTTCAAAAATGAAAGACACTAAATCCCACTGACTTTCAATAAGATTTAGGCTTCTAAGTGCCCAAGTCATTTTGAAAATGGGACTTTGGCTCCAAAATCACTTTTGAAATGTTACCCTTAATTTCAATTTCCATGGATTTCAATAGGAGAAAGCCCCAGCTCTAAAGTCCAGAAGACTGGTTGTAGCACTTGGGCTGATGTTTTCCCTCCAAGTCTAAAGTATTGCCCTACAGCAGCTTCCAGAAAGTGTTTATGATTAATGAGTGTTAACACTCTCGCTACAACAGTGTGAGCAAAATAAATGTACAAGAGAGTGCTGACTATTTCATTTAAAAAAATCTTCCAAGAAACACCATCTGGAAACATTCATCACTGCTTTATTATAGACCGTGACCCAAGGTTTAACCCACCTCATTGAGCTATCAGTACGGAGCATTTGACAGGATATTTACTCTAGGATCCAGGTCCTCTATCCTAATGAGTTGAGGGAGGGAATGGGCAAAGGCAAACCAAAGCTGTACAGGGACCAAGGGAAATATTTGGCATGAATACTAAACACTTGGAGTTGTTCTCAGGCTGGATCTTCACTGTGCAGTTAGCTTGAGTTATCTACACGCAAGTTAGCCTGGCTTGAGTGAGAGCAGTCACACTGTAAAACAAGCACTGGAACCACACAGTGACTGCATGAGCAGCACAGAGCGTTTGGTTTGGCAGAACAGAGTAACTGCATCTCTCTACGTCACTAGCTTAGGCAGCAGCAATCAAGCTTCCACCCATGACTCCCAAGAGGCCAGCCTGCTCTAGCTTAAGCAACACCTACTTTGAGCTAGAGATTTGTGTGCACGCCTGTGAGTTAGGGTAGAGGAAACACTCAAGTTATACCTCAAACTAACACTGCAATAATGACAAGCCCTTAGTCAAGGCAATAGTATTTTCCTAACTGAATTTATCACTGACTGAAAGGTGCCAGTATTGACAGCTCCCGAGACAGAAGTTTGGTATGCACAGAGGAGTTTTAGTGCACGTAAAAGCAGTGTAGGCTTCCCCACACCCATCCTACAAATGACTGCCTTTTAGGGATGAAAGGGTATTTCAGTCCATTCAATCCTTGACCTCTGTTGAGACTGCCACCAGGAACCAGTTGCAATGGTAGATTTTGAGATATCTATTAGGAACTGGATGGAGAAATCCTTTCATTTGAGCCAGATTCCTTTCACATAACTACCAAATGGCCATCAGATGGGAACGACTCAATCATTACCAACCTGGGCTGGATTCGACCTAGTGACTTTGAAGCAAAGATTCAATGATCCATCTCCACAGCCAGCCAGCCAGTTCTTCCCATTCTGTCAACTGGATTTAGATACACTACAGAATAGTCTTTACACTCATCCTCCCTGTACTATCTAGGCACGGAAACATGACAATTAGGGTACGTCTACAGTTCAGTCAGAAACCCCCAGCTGGTCCATGCCAGCTGATTCAGGTTTACGGGCTTAAGGCTAATGGGCTGTTTAACTGCAGTGTAGATGTTCAGGCTTGCGACGCAGCCCAAGCTCTGGGATCCTCCCACCTCGCAAGTTCCTAAAGCCTGGGCTCCAGCCTGACCCCAAACATCTAAAGTGCAATTGAACAGCCTCTTAGCCCAAGCCCCGCAAGCCTGAGTCAGGTGGCATGGGCCAGCTGTAGGTTTAATTGCAGTGTAGACATATCCTTATAGCTAGCTTTGAAGACTTAAGTGCTATACCCCAGTAACCATTTTGCATGCTTCCATTACCTTTTTCTTCCCCCTGCCCCCCCCCCCCCCGCACCCCATACTCCCAAGAAGTAATTTCTGGGGCTGATTAAAAAAACAAAACAATTTCATACTTAGGAAGACCTTGCCCCCTGCTTTGCGCTCAATTCGAGACAGTCTATGGGGATTATACAGGCATGCACAAGCAGAGGGAGTGTAGGGAAGATCCTTTATTCTTCACAGAGCCCATGGCAAGTCTGGCAGTCACAAGAGTCAAAACTCATGAAAGACCCTTTTATACCAGGGTGAATGTGAAATACAGAGGGGAAAAGTGTGTGTCAGATGACCCTGTTTAAGATGCAGCTATTACCAAAAGGCTTTAACTCCTCTTATACTGGATTACCCTTTTGAAAGCTGCCAATTTGACATCAGCAAAGTGATTTCACTTGCTAAATGTTGCCAGGTTTCACTGTCCAGATTCTGAACAGCTGTGCTTTTAACCATACAGGAGATTTAGCCCTGGTTTTTCAAAGCTGAACCTACAGGAAAAAAAAATCAAAGCTATCAGAGTTACTGGGAGGAACTTCACTTAAGACACCTTTAATTTCTTCTCAGGTTAACTTGCTCAATAGAGGTGAGGGAAACACAGGTTCCATTAATCTGCATGCTTTTCCCGGTCAGTTCTTTCCTATTAAAACAGAGATGGGACTGAACTGGAACAGTACACTGCCTACCCCTTACAGAGGTTCCGATCCCAAAATGGATCTGAGCTTTTTACCTTGGGCCCCGTCTCTAATTAGACAGCAAAACACCACATTTGCCACTCATTCACACTAGCCATCATATTTAAGAGTTAGCTGGTCAAAGCAGACCTTTCACCTTTAGATTGCCAGCCGACACAATCGTGACTGAAGTCCATTACCATATGAAGGCTTCTCGGTGGGTTATGTGGACGGAGTCTGTTATCTCCATTCTGTTTTTATTGGGCAGCACCCCCATTGCTAACTCCACTATAGTTGGCACCCTTGGACCCAATCATGCGCAGTGCTGAAAAGCACTCAACTCCAGGTGGGCCTTCAATTGGCAAAGAGACTGCACTCAACCTTGCTGGGTCAGATTCCTTATTGGGAGCCTCAGTTGAAACAAGGACTGATTGAGTCATTGAGACTGATTTTACTTATTGCTAGAGATGTAGCAACAGGGTATTGTGGGGTTGGGGCAAGCTTGTGTAACCACCTGGCATGTTGTTCCTAGTTCTATGGGTAGAGAGAACTTCACATATAGGAACACAAGGAGACGCAAATAAGTCTATAGAATAGAAAAGGCCCCACTGTTCCATGAAAAGTTCAACAAATATACAGGGGAATATGGGCACCCTCTTCAACTACAGGGGCATAGTGCAATCAAACCATACACCCTCCCACCCACCTAAAATGGTTGGAAAGTAGAGACCACAATGAGCAGAGTCCAGTAAATTCAGTAGATTGTACTGCAGAGCGAGGGTAGAGTTTGAGGCCCGTGTATAGAAAAACAGCTTATGGGGAGATTATCTCAGGTAGGTTTCACGCCTTCATTTTTTTTGTTTTGGTTTATTTTATGAAAATATACACTAAAGGAAAGCACAAGATCCAGTGTAAGGGGGAAAAACAAACCACAACAAAACAAAAAAACCACCCCTAGTAAATGGTAGTACATAAATTGGCTGACATAACTCACTAACCTCTCTCCCCTCCCATGCTCATGGAGCCTGAACAATAGTGTAATTTCACATATCACCTCTCTGTGGCAGGGACTGTCTTTTTATCATATGTACACACGGGGCCTTAGTCCAGGACTGGAGATACTAGGCACTACCAAGATATAAATAAGTCAATCACATTTACCAGAGCCCAATATGTTGAACTTTGTCCTTCCCAGTCACTATTCCATTTTCTTTAAATAAATGATTATTCCTGTAATATATTGCACTAACCTCTGTCTGGTTGAAGATAGACTTTCATGCAAGTTTAAAATTACAGCTGTGTATGTATGAAGAGAGACAAGGTAGACGAAATATCTTTTACTGGACCAACTTCTGCTGGGGGGGGGGGGGGGGAGAGAAGCTTTCGACCTACACAGAGTATTTCCTCAGGTCTGGTAAAGGTACTCAGGGCATCACACCTAGCTATAAGTCAAACAGATAGTTTAGCATGTGACCCTGAGTAGCTTTCCCAGACCTGAGAAAGGGCTCTGTGTAGCTTGAAAGCTTGTCTCACTCACCACCAGAAGTTGGTCCAATAAAAGATGTTACCTCACCCAGCTTGTCTCTCTAACATCTTGGCACTGACACAGATACAAAAACACTGCATATATATGAATAGCATATGCGCACACGTGCTTTTTGTCTGGCTAAGCTACCATCTCTAATTAAAACGAAGGACTCTCTTGAAGATAAAATGACAGGCTATCTTCACAGTCCCTCTTGATCTGCCTCTGTAGCCCTGTCAATCTGCAGATATTTAGTGATCGCTATACCTGGCATGATTCAGATTCCCTCCATTAGCTTTCCCTTCATCTCCTGGGACATCTGTGTCCATTGCTGGTGTCTGTCTCCCTTCCCCCGCCCCTATTTTTTAAAAAAAAATATACCAAGGTCGAATTCCTCTCTTGATAAATTGCCATTGCTACTGCCACCTTAGAGCTCCTGCTGCTGACTCCTAATCTGCTCTTCCATTAGAGATGTATTTGAAACATTTCTCATTTATCTAGTCCAGTTGCTCAGCTTCCCTCAGTTCTCACTTCCTCGCTTTATCTGTCTTTTCCAGACCAGGGTTTTCCCCTGATCTTGGTGACAATTTTAACGCTCTCAGAAAATGCAGGATGTGTGGAGTAAAGTCTTCAAGTCTGCACTCCGTATACAGCTTGCAGTGAAAGCTCCTCTCCCCTCACATGTCCCAGCAATGTGCCCCAACACTAAGTAGAACAGATCACCTCTAGGGTTGAGAGGAAAGCTGAATCTCCATGATCCAATTATCCTTTACCTCTCTGCTGTGGTAACCATTAGTGCCATAGGGAATAATTTGTGCTAGCAACTGGATTCTAGCTAATAGCATTTCACATCACAGGTCAACAACTTCCAGCTAGCACATATCACACTCAGAGCATGTCTATGCTACAAACTTTTGCCGACATATGCTATGTTGGCATAAAGCCACCTCAGTCAGTATGATGCTTATCTGTGTGCATACTTGGCTCCTGGCATTGGCACTGAGCATATTCACCAGGTGTCTCACCACAAGTACTCAGAGTGGTGCACCATGAGTAGGTATCTCAGTGCGCAACTCACCACCATCTCGCATGCAGTCTTTTGGGAAGTTTTAGTAATACTGAGTGGGGCAGAAATGAGTCACATGCAGGGGTGACTGGGAGTAAGGGGTCAACTTCCCAGCAAGCAACTTTCGCCATCCCATAATGTCATCTATATCCCATAACGTTCACGCCTCTTAAGTCATCTCAAAAACTCACCTGGCCCTGTTGCTATCTGCCATCTCTGCCAGAAGTATGGAGCCCGCACAGCTCTGCACTATTGTCATGAGCATTGCAAACACAGGACGCACAATCCTCCAGTATTTGCAGAGCCACAAGAACTGAATCAGCAGGGAACTTGATGACTTTGTGGAGGACAGAGTGCTGTGGGACACAGCCAACACCAATTCAGGGGTTGGTCGTGGTGTTCATGGAGTAGATGCAGATGGTGGAGTGCCACTTCTGGGCTTGAGAAACAAGCACTGACTGTTATGATCACATCATAATGCGGTTTTGGGATCGCAAGCAATGGTTGAAGAACTTTTCGGATGCACAAGGCCACAGTCCTGGAATATGCGTGCCAAGTTCACCCCAGCCCTCTTGCACAGGTACACCAAAATGAGAGCTGTGCTGACTGTGGAAAAGCAAGTGGTGATCATTCTATGTAAACTTGCAATACCGGATTGCTACAGTTAGTGGATAGTTATTTTGGAGTAGGAAAATCCATTGCAGAGGCAGTTATCATGCAAGTGTCCAAGGCTATTAATCATCTCCTGCTATGCAGGAGTGAGAGTCTAGGCAACGTGCAGGACAGAGTGGATGGATATGCAGCAGTCAGGCTCCCAAACTGGTGAGGCAACAGACAGCACTCATAACCCTATTTTGGCACCAGACCACCTTGCCACAGAGATCAGCAGCAGAAAAGGCTACTCTTCCGTCGTTATGCAAGCGCTGGTGGATCACCAAGGACACTTCACTGTCAAAAGTGTTGGCTGGTCAAGAAAGATATATGACATTCGCAACTTTAAGAACACAGGACTGTTCAGAAAGCTACAAGCAGAGACTTTCTTTCCCAACTGGTGGGTTAACATCGGTAATGTTGAAATGCAAATAGGGATCCCAGCGGACCCAGACTACTCTTTGTTCATGAAGCCATATATGACCATCTCAACAAACCCAAGGAAAGATTCAACTACCAGCTCAGCAGGTGCAGAATGACAGCTGAATGTGCTTTTGGTACTGAGGGGACACTGACATTGTTTACTCACAAGATTGGATCCCAACGGAAAAAACATTCCAATGGTCATAGCTGCCTCCTATGTCCCACATAATATCTGTGAATCAAAAGTTGCTGCCGGGGTGGAGGTAGAGTAGCTGTTTGCGGAGTTTGAACAGCAAGATGGGAGCTTTATGCGGAATATATGGCTCAGGGAGGTTTTGAAAGAGCACTTTAACAGTGAGCTACAGTAATGAACTGTGATGGATTGTGCTCTACCTGGTCCTGCTGTTTTGGGGCCCGTCAGAAACCATGCAGTGCTTCTTGTACATCTATGACTATAACTCTGTCAATGCACCTATTAATTTTGTGGAGCTTGCTGTATATTTATAATTATTACACTTTGTCACTGATCCTGTGAGTTGTATCACAGTGAACAACAAGAAAATGAGTGCTTTAGGGTATTACTAGACTTTCTGCAATATATGTTGGGAACTAATTAAGATGAATGATTATCCAAACAATAGAAGTTTATTGAGTAAAAAAAAACACTGCAAAAATACTCTGTGCAAGTTAAAAGCAAATATATTAAAACAATGAATTTATGGAACAAAACTTAACAAGGGGAAAGAACATTCATGTTCATTTTAGCTAAACATACAGCAACTGTGGCTCTTACAGGTCAGTATATGTGAAGCTGTGGTTGTCAATCTTTCCGGTGTGGAGTGGAGGGGTAGAGATAGGGATGCAACCCCTGATGCCACAACAAATTTTGAGGGACAGTGTACAGAGGTGTTATAATGGAGTCCTCCATGGACTGTAAAGAAATGCAAGGCTGTTGAACCTGTACATCTACGAGAGTCTTCAGCATCTGTGTTTGCTGTCAGAGAAGCCCCATTATATCATAGTGCATCTCCCTCTCTATTTCCTGCTGGAGCTCCTGGGCTTTTCCCCCGTCCACTCTTTCCTTCTCCGTAAGTCTGAAATATTCACCCTCCAGGCTCTCTGCTCACAGCCTGATGCAGCACTGACTTGCAGGATCTTGCTGAAGATGTCATCCCAATCCTCTTCTTTCTTCTCCCCACCCTGGCTCAGGCGCTCCACAGGCATGGTGGGGGAATGCTTCAACACCACAATGACAGCAGCTACAGATAATACCAAGAGAGGTACCATTGTCAATATAGTCATAACGGAAAGTAAAACCTAAGATCAGAACTCCCTTCCCTTGCTCCCCTAAAGTTTTAAACACAACACGCTTATTGACACTTCTGCTTCAGAGTGGTTGTGCATAGCATGACTCAGCACCAGAAATGGTCAGTATGACCTCTCAGGGGTGAGGGAAACGAGGAGGGAATTGCTCAGTTGCATGAATATAGGGCATTGGCACTGAATACTGGCACCATTTTCCCTCAGGCAGTGGTGATTTTAGCGGATCTCTCACTTCTGAGGGTGACAAAGGCACAGAAAGCACAGCTGCTGCTGGCACCCCAAAGCCATCCGGACCTGCATGCCACTAGCCCAGGGATGGGCAAACTATGGCCCGTGGGCCGGATCCAGCCCCTCAGGGCTTTGGCTCCCGTGGTGCTGCAGGCCCTGCACTGCTCTCAGAAGCGGTCGGTACCATGTCCCTGCGGCCCCTGGTGGGCAGAGGGCTCCGGGCGTTGCCCTTGCCTCCAGGCAGCACCCCCCGCAGCTCCCACTGGCCAGGAATGGGGAACTGCGGCCAACAGGAGCTTCAAGGGAGGTACCTGGAGGTGTGGCAAGGGCAGCGCTTGGAGCCCTTTGCCCCCCTCCCCCCCCCGGGGCCACACAGGGACGTGGTTCCGGCCGCTTCCCAGAGTGGAGTGGACTGGCGTGGCATAGGGCCAGGGCAGGCAGGGAGCGTGGCGTGGCCCCAATGCGTGCCACTGCCACCCTGGAGCCGCTTTAGGTAAGCTGCGCCGGGCCAGAGCCCGAACCCCTCCTGCACCCCGCCCCCCAACTCCCTGCCCTGAGCCCCCTGCACCCCCACTTCCTGCCCTGAGCCCCATCGCACCCCGCACCCCTCCTGCACCCGAGCTCCCTCCCGCAGTCTGCACCCCTCCTGCACCCCACATCTCTCCTCTGCCCCAATCCCTTTTTCCCTTGCCCTGAGCCCGTTCCTGCACACCGCACACCCAGCACTCCCTCCCGCACCCCAATCCCCTGCCCTGCATACAATTTCCTTAGCCAGATGTGGTCCTTGGCCCAAAAAGTTTGCCCACCCCTGCACTAGCCTGTTTACTATGATAGCGTCCTGCTGAAGTTATCGCTGACTGGTATGGGAAAGTGGCCTAATGTGGAGGAAGAAATAAGCCCACCATCCCTAGAAATCTTTGGGAGAGGATTGCAGAGTACCTCCCATTAAAGTTTTATCGAGATCTCTCAGGAGGATTCAAGGGACATATCTGTGTAGATAAACAAGCTGCCCCGCCTTCCCCCACACCCCTCTGCCTACCTCCACAGATAACCTCTTGTTGTACCACTGCCTCTTCTAGTATAATTAAATTAAATTAATGAAAAAAGTCAACAGCTGTGTCCTGTTAAGTTGGGGGTACCATCAGTACATCATTGTAATGGGAAATACATTTACACACTTACCCAAGATTCCTTCCGTGCATCAGGCTTGTCCATGCTCGACTGCTGGGACTGACTGGACTGTAGTAGAGTCTCAAACAGGTCCTGGCTTGCAGCATAGTTTGACCACTCGGCTGCATGTCCCCCAGTCACATCACTCATCCTCCTCACTGTTCACTGAGGAGGCCTGTGACTTGTGCTCCTCAGAGGTATCCATGGTGGCCTATGGGGTGGTGAGTCTCTGCCAAGTGTGGCATGCAGCTCTCATAAGAGGCAGATCTGTGGCTAGGCACTGGATCGACTGCAGGCCTCCCTGGCCTTCTGATATGCCTGCTGCAGTTCCTTTGCATAGGGGATGCAGAAGAAGGGGTACGACAGGAATCAATAGTAGTGCTGTGTGAAAGCAATCTGCTCATAAATGTCCACATTTCTACAGTTAGCCTGGAGCTGGGCCTACATAGTCTCTGCGCTTCCCCACAGGCCCAGGTGATCCAATATCTCCTGTCTACTGCAGTCCAGAACACATGTGGAGCATGTAGCTGGCTTGGGCAGCTGCACACAACAATGGAGAGCTCCTAGGTATGTTCATCAAACTGGACAATCAGTAAATGGCATTTCAAAAAATTCATGGGGCTTTAAAGGGGGGCTTTCAGTCTAGGTGACAGTGGAGTTCATAATTGTGACCAGAGTGGCCAATGTCCGGCATTGTGGGACAGGTGCTGGAGGACTGTCAGGGGTGATCCATAGATAATATAGTGTCTACACTCATGATGCATTGCTCGGAGTACAACCACCATGATTCAACTCTGTTTGGGGAGGTGGTGTTACTGCGTCGCTGTAACAGGGTGTTTATGTGGTTGGGAGACAAATTTCAGTGCTGACACATGCACAACTAGGTCAACGCAAGGCTAGCTTACATCAACCTGACTTTGTACTGTAAACCATGCCTCATACTCGAATCAGTGATACAGGTTTAAGCCCACATCCATCCACCATGCAACATTTTGCTATTTCATTCCCCTCCTTTCCCGTCCTGATTCTCTTTTGCATTTCCGCACTCATCCACAAGCTCTTACAGCAGCAGAACATCTAGTGGAACTTTGCTGTGCTATTACCACCGTAGTGTTCAGAGGTCCCAGTGAGAGCCAAGCCCTACTGTGCCGGGCACTGTTTACATACTTAGTCCCAGTCCCAAAGAATTTATAATCTAAATAGACAAGATGTATGAGTTCCAATCTAGTACTTTAATCACAAGACCATCCTTCCTCACCATATACAAGATATACTATGTTTTCTGTCTTACCAATGACCAGTTATTGTTTCAGATAAAGAGTAGCTTAGGCTAACGGCTCTACAATGTTTTCTCTAGCAGCCCCCTGATCCCTATCTAGAGTAGCGGCTTTGGAAACCCATTCATCCCCTTCCCATGCTTTCATAATGTAGAAATAGGTACAGATATCTACTGAGGAAGCTTTTGTTTGGAAGGGTATGAAGGTGGCCTCAGGTACAGAGTAAGCAGGCAGTCACCTAAAGTGCCACATCTAAGGAGACTTCAGGGTAGTATTGGGCCTGCTGTAGTCATGCACCAACAGGTCAACCCCAAATGGCTCAACCACTTAAGTCCTCAACTCAAAAGGAGGTTTCCCCTTTTGCTCAGCCTTTGGCTCTCAGAAGTGGCCCAGAACCCTTTAGCCCAGCTCCCCCTTCTGAATACCCCTTCATCCACTGCAAAAGAATATGGGAACTACAGATGGCCAAGCAGAAATAGGTTCCTCTTTTTGGAAGAGAAAAGGTTGTAAGTTGACTGATATTGTCCCCATCTAAAAGATACTGATACACCAGGACAAGACTTGAGCTGAACAAACATAGCTTGCTTTGCCTGGGTTGTTTTTAACTTTAGTGCTGCTGAAGGGTCTTCATGTAGAAGAGGAAGGGAAATACACACAGGGGGGTAAGCAGTTAAAAGGGTGAAGCATATTCCAGCTTGCCCCTTACTTCTGCTGACCCCAGCCAGAGGACTGCTCCAAAAATAACAACTTACTAAGCTCTAATACAAGTGAACATGTTTTTTCTTCTCCCCAGCAAGGCTGCAAAATGAAAAGCATTCATGGCATTTGATTATCCCATGTCCACTAGTGATTTCTGTGGTTTGGGAGGAAAAAGAGCTAAATGTTTCCAATGTAACTTTTCCCCCTTCTTAAACCACAATCTAGCCAAGGTGGTTTGTGGAGGGAAATCCACAATAAGAAGAAAGACAGAGGGGGTTGTGGGGTGGGGGTGGTTGGTTGTAATGATATCAGTCTCATACAATACCTCACACCCTGGAGGATTCCAAAGTATTTACAAATCACAGACTCCCGTCTGTTGCTCTTTTGGATATAGGGGCAGAGAAGAGCTCTACCATGACTTTGCAGCATAAAATATTGGCATTCAAGGAGTTCCACTAACAAGGTCATGTCATACGAACTGTTTTCAAGTAGAACTTCCCATGTAATCATGACAGTATAATATGGCCTTGAGTCAGTTTAAGTGTTCCCCCAAAGCAATATTTGTCTTGGCATCTGATTTCTGACAGTATATTGTCCATGGGCTCAATACTTCATCCCACATGGAATTTACTTGAATCTTTTAGGAGGAGGACTGAGAAACTTTGCCCCATGTTAGCGCTGCTTCCCTTCCAAAAGCGCCCATGAAACTGGCAAAGACATTTCACATCCTTCAAAGAGAGAAACAAAGTACATGAATAAATAAATAAGCAGCTCTTGCAGAAAGCTTTGTGGATGCAGAGCCCAGTTTTCAGACTTTGATCCTGGCTCCCTCTTTTCCTCTTCATTTGAAAGCAGCTTTCAAGATCTCCATGCACGCAACTCCAGGTTTCAGCATTCAAATGGCATGTATGCACTTAAACAGGTTATGTGGGCACCCAACAGTAGGATCTGGACATCCTAGGCTTGGTTTACACTACAGAGTTAGGTCGATATAAAGCAGCTTACATCAACCTAATTATGTCAGTGTCTACACTACAATGCTACTTCCACTGAAGTAAGTGGCCCGCTATACCAACATAATAATTCCACCTCCACGAGAGGCATAGCACTTATGTTGATGTAGTTAGGACGACATTGTCTATGTAGACACATTATTGACATTGGCTGTCAGCTCTGAATGGAGCCCCTCCCACCGCCGGCTCCAGTGCTGACAGCCTGAGGTGTCAGCCCAGAGCCCTCCCGATAGTTTGGGGGTGGGGGGAGCAAGAACTGATTCCCTGCACCGACAGTTGAGGCTGTCAGCCCCAGGGCTGCCAGGCTCCAGCTGTCAGTGTCCCGCAATGACCCACGTCAGTCAGTGGAAGCTCTCTTGGTGAGGATGCATACCACCAACAGAAGCAGCAAGTGTGGACATGAACCACCACTTTAATGACTGCGGTGGCTGTATGTCAACTTAACTTAAATCAACTTAATTCTGTAGTGTATACAAGCCCCTAGTTAAGACCCAGATCAGAAAACTAGACCCACAAAGTGCATCAGAAATAGCCACTTATTTTATTTTAATGCATGAGAATCAATTCTGACTCACCTACCCAGCCCCATAATAAGGAAAGGATGCAGGCAACTCGGCCAGAGCGCACAAAGGGTATCAGTAGTAACTCCAAGAACAGGGCCCATCTCTCCCAACTCCCAATACAGTACTACTGGACAAAGCTGCCTCCCTAATGATGCTCATAGTTTATGTTTTTAACATTCTCAGTCTTCGACACTTGCTCTGTGCTGCTGCTTTTCTGTGCAGTGCTTTGAGATTAGTAAAAGGTGCATTACAAAGTCACAGGAATGCACCCAAGCCAAGACCTTTAATTCAGACATGTTCACAAGCAGCAGAGCCCAGATATGGCCCTGTTTTCATGTTACAGTCTATGCCAGATGGACCAGATACATTGGACAGATGCTCAGGGAAGCTGGAAGCACTTTTTCTACAAAAAGCTTCCCACTGATGATGAAAGGGTTAAAGCTAAGCCACGGTACCTCCACTCCCTCTTCTGCATGCCCCCTGCAATCACAGTGACGTACAAGCTTTGGCGCCAACAGATGACATAGGTTGCCCAACTGACCCAGTTTGTAAGAACGAGATCAATAAGGACAAAAAATTTTATTTTCTTCCACCCACCCCCCACATTAGCCAAGGTGCATTTTTCACATTGTTCACATCACTTTACAATCATATACAGCTTCATCCGACCCATTTACAAAGTGTTTAGGCCATATATAGTTAGTGGTCTTGGAGGGAGAATGGCATTCACCATGGCCTGAAAGCATAAATTTACACTGCATTGCCAAGAGGCAGCATAAATTGACTCCTCTAAACAAACTGGTTGCCAAACTTTTATCTTCCCCTCATTGTTAATTTACAATGAAGCAGAAGAATTAGATGATAAAGGGCTATACAAGGCACTACTGGAAAGCTGTGCCTTAGCAACTCAAATGTGACTATAACATCTATGCTGGCTATTACATATGACAAGGGGTTTGAAATGCCTGTGGGCCTGATTCTGATTTCACACCAATTTTATATCCATGTCATCCCCATGACCTCCCTGCAGTTATTCCTGATTTACACTGGTGAGAGAGAAAGTAGAATTCGATTCTATCTATCTATATGAAATGTTCAATAACATGTTCTGGTATGATATGGGAAGTGACTTCTTAAGGGGCCAATGAACAACTGTTCTGTTTATATTTTCTAGTTCTTTATTCAGTCTTAGATTTAAAGGTCCTCAAATCAGATTTAAAGGAATCTAAAACTAGTGACACTCCACTTGGGAGACTGTATCATGATGTAAATAATGCAGCAGAGAGGACAGGAATTTCAGAACATTGTTTAAAATGGTAGTAGTTTATAAACTTAAACACATTGTTTTGTAACTCCCTGAATACATGGAGAGCTGTGAATCATTGGGCCAATGATCTTGGAGAGAAAAAGCTGCAAGGTAAGAGGAAATGTCTTTCAAAATGGTTATGAAGAAATCTATCTACAAACAATATTTGAGAGTCTTAATACTTTAAAGTATTGAACAAAATTATAGGTCTGCTGCTAGGATGTAGCTAAATAGAGACACTTTCCCCTTGGTTTCTCGTCAGTTTCACTTTCTGGCTGTCATGTACTAAGGCCATGCAGCAATGTCTGGGTTGTAAACTCTCATGTTAATTTGCTTAAAAGGAAAAAGAAATCATGGGTCTGTTTCCACTGGCCTTAAGGTTTTTACAGATCTTAAACATGGAGCCAAATTTGACTTGACAGTGTACCCTTGAATATGGAGAAATATTTAATCTTGTGCAAATGAAGAAAGAGGATTAAGATATGTTTTTGAAAACTATCTGAAACATAAATTAGGAAGTACTTCTGGATGAGAGTGGTTGTGGGGTGGAATATGAGCAGAGAACAAACAGCATCCCTTCTCTTCCTTACACCAGCGCAAGTGAGGAGGAATTCCATAGGCATCAGTGGGATTTCACCAGCGTAAGTGAGAAAATTCAGGCCCATGTTATTCTGGTAATTCATCTCCTTTTCTGCAGACACTAACTAGCACAGCTGTCAGAAACTTGACCTTGAAACATGTGTGTCTCATTTTCAGAATGCTCTGTCTTAACATGCCTGGACCCAAATGAGGTCCCTTGAGACCTCTCTATTTAGAATAGGAAATGAGAGATGGAAGTGCCCACTAAGTGGGTCTCAACTTCTGGCATTCAGAAAAAGAGGAAATAAAAGGCCTATGTTAGTGCATCAATCCTCACCAAAATAAAAAGGGACATTTCAGTTCTCAAACCTCTATTTAAAAAAAACAATGTGCAGGTATTCAGATGTGCAATAAAACGTGAAATGGTGTGTAATGTTCCAGGAACAGATATGTTTACACACATCTTAAGTCAGACAGGAAGCGGGGGGGTCGGAATAGGGGGAGCAAGGGTGCCATGCCCCCCCCCACACTTTTTGCCGATCATAAGGGTGAGTGGTGTGGGGGAGGAGCAGAGAGGAACGAGTGGGGAGCTTTGAGGGGAAATGGCGGAGCGGGAGTGGGGTCTCGGGGAAAGGGGTGGCCGGGGGGTGAGCGTTTGGGGAGAAGGGGTGGTGCGGAGGTGAGGGCAGGGCCACGGATCGGGTGCTGCTGGCCTGCCCCCCCACCCCACTTTTAGGGACCGTCTGCCATTCCTGAAGGAAAGTCAACCCCAGCTGTCTGCAGACTGCTTTTGCTGCCTCCTATACCACTTTGGGCTACCTCCACTATACAACTGAGCCATCAGAACACTGCATTAAACTACTAGTCAGCTCCTAACTTCTGTAGGACAACTCACATGAATAAGGACTACACAGTCACATGATTCAAAAAGGTTTCTCGGAACAAGTACACAGCAGCTGACACTATGCCCAGCAAGGTTCCAAAAAATTAAGTGCTGGCACTCTCCCAAGCTCTGCCCACAACTCAAGCTCCACCCAACCACAATGACAAAACGAGATGCCACTCACAGTGGGCTGTGCAGATCTTCAAATGTAATAATCCCAACATACTTTGATGCACAATAGTTAGCCATGTTCATATTTAAATTACTACCACGAGGCTGCAGCTTAGCTACCCCCCTGAGAAGAATGGGATAAGCCACACCTTTCTCAGAACTCTTATTTCCAGGTGTCTGCAGACTCCAGCAGACACTGCCAGACTGGTACACCCTCTTCATATTCTGAAGGTTTTCTTAGTAAATATAAGAGCTAGGCATTTTTAAATTTAAAATTAGATTTTCGAGTAATGGAAGCAGCATCCAGAAAAAAAAAATTAGCCTCGCAATGAGCCACTGTGACCTATTCCAATGCAACCCCTGATACCTAATCTCTCACTGGTTTCCTCACTACAATTAGCAACAATCCACATTATTTTCGAGGTTTCAGGGTGGTAGCTGTGTTAGTCTGTATCAGAAAAAATAACAAGGAGTCCTTGTGGCACTTTAGAGACTAACATTTATTTGGGCATAAGCTTTCGTGGACTAAACCTCACTTCATCAGATTCGTGGAGTGGAACATACAGTAGGGAGATATAAATACACAGCATATGAAAAGATTGGAGTTGCCTTACCAAGTGGTGGTGGGTTGGGGGGTGTCAGTGCTAACGAGCCAATTCAATTTAACTTGGAAGTAGGCAATTCTCAACAGTTGACAAGGAGGAGTGGATTTATTATTATTTTCCAGGATTTTTAACAAAAGTAAACAAGAATTTATATGAAATGGAGATGGAAGAGACACATTTACATTATGTATTTTGCTGCCAGGAAGCATTTCTAGATTAAATTTTCCTTTTCAAAACTGAAAAGTAAGAAATCTGCAACAAACCCCACCCTCACCAATCCACATTTCACTCCCAACTATTCCTGTACCATTACCTTCTAATAGCTTAATACTGAAAAGGAACAAAATAAAAATAACTAATCAACGGCCTACATTCTGCTTTTGTTCCCCATTGAAAAAAAAACAAACAAACAGTTACTCACTTTCTCGTAACTGTTGCTCTTCGCGATGTGGTGTTCATGTCCATTCCAAGCAGGTGTGTGCGCGCTACGTGCACGCCAGCCAGAAGATTTTCCCCCTAGCAGCGTCCGTAGAGTTGGCCTGGGCGCCCCCTAGGGTGTCGCCTAATATCGGGCCCCGCCGATCCCCCACCCCCTCAGTTCCTTCTTGCCGACTATTCCGACAGAGGGGTAGGAGGGTGGGTACTGGAATGGACATGAACACCACATCTCAAAGAACAGTTACGAGAAAGTGAGTAACCGTTTTTTCTTTGAGTGATTGTTCATGTTCATTCCAAGCAGTTGATTCACAAGCTAGAGCTTAGCAGGTGGGGTCAGAGTTATCCACAGAAAAGAGCACGGCTCTCCCAAGAGCCACATCGTCCCTGGACTGTTGTGTAATTGCATAGTGCGACGTAAATGTATGTATTGAGGACCACGTAGCTGCCCTGCAAATTTCCTGAATAGGGACCTGTGCCAGGAATGCCGCAGAGGAGGCCTGGGCCGTGGTAGAGTGAGCGGTTATCTGCAGAGTGGGCTCCTTTGCCTGGGTATAGCACTCCCTAATGCAGGACGTTATCCATGACAATATGCGTTGATAGGATACTGGGAGGCCCTTCATTCTGTCTGCCACAGCTACGAAGAGTTGGACGGACTTCCGGAACGACTTAGTTCTCTCTACGTAGAAGCCTAAGGCCCTACGCACATCCAGTGAGTGCAGCCTACGCTCCCTATCAGAGGAGTGCGGTTTGGGATAAAACACTGGGAGGAAGATGTCCTGGGTCATGTGAAAATGGGAGACGACCTTCGGGAGAAAAGCCGGATGAGGCCTGAGCTGGACCTTATCCTTATGAAAAATTGTGCAAGGGGGCTCAGAAGTGAGGGCCCTGAGCTCCGAAACCAGTCGAGCCAAGGTAATTGCCATGAGGATCACAACCTTGAATGAGAGATATAAAAGGGAGCAGGTGGCCAGAGGTTCAAATGGCGGGCCTGTAAGCCTGAAGAGGACTAAATTGAGGTCCCAGGCAGGGACAGGCTGATGCGTGTGTGGGAAGAGCCTGTTCAAACCCTTGAGAAAACGACTGACCACAGGGTTTGCAAAGACCGAGAGACTGTCTGAACCCGGATGGAAGGCGGAGATAGCGGCCAAGTGGACCCTTATTGATGACCAGGACAAGTCTTGATGCTTTAGGTAAAGGAGGTAGTCCAGTATAAACGGTATGGAGGCGAGTAGCGGTGACTATGTTGCTCCGCCCAGATGGAGAACCTTTTCCACTTGGCCAGGTAAGTAGCCCTGGTGGAGGGCTTTCTACTACCCAGGAGGACTTGTCTGACCTGGTCCGAACAAGACAGCTCTGTGGCACTTAGCGATGGCACATCCAGGCTGTAAGGTGGAGCGACTCCAGATTCGGGTGCCGGAGTCAGCCCTGGTCCTGCATGATCAGGTCGGGGACCAGCGGTAAGGTGAGTGGGGTCGCTATGGACATTTCCAGGAGCGAGGTGAACCAGTGCTGACGCAGCCACGCCAGCACTATTAGTATGACTCAGGCCTGGTCCCTGCGGATCTTGAGGAGCACCCTGTGGACTAGGGGGATGGGTGGGAAAGTATACAGCAAGCAGCCCTCCAATGAGAGAAGGAAGGCGTCCCCCATGGACCCCGAGCTGTGGCTTCCGAAAGAACAGAATGTCTGACATTTCTTGTTGCCCGGAGTGGCAAATAAGTCCATCTGGGGAGAGCCCCAGAACCGGAAGATTGAGCTCACCACGTCTGGCCAAAGGGACCACTCGTGGCCACTGAAGGTCCGGTTGAGGCTGTCCGCCAGCGTGTTTCGCACCCCGGGAGGTATAAAGCCTGCAGGTGGATCAAGTGCTCTATGCAGAAGTCCCACAGCGCAAGAGCTTCTCAGCACATGGGAGAGGAGCGTGCACCCCCGTTTGTTGACATAAAACATCGCCAAGGTGTTGTCCGTGAGGATTGAAACACATCTGCCCATTATGTGCGTTTTGAAGCGTAGCATGCCAGACGCACTGACCTCAGCTCTTTGACATTGATGTGAAGAGTGAGGTCCACCAGAAACCAGAGGCCTTGGGTCTTGAGCCCCCCTAGGCGAGCCCCCCAACCCAGATCAGAGGCGTCTGACACCGAGGTGAGCAAGGGCTGAGGGCTGGCAAAAGGCACCTGCGCAAACCATTTGAGGGTCGAGCCACCATAGGAGGGAGTCCAGTATCAGGCGGGGTAGGATTATGACCCTGTCCAATGCATTTCTGGCTGGTCGGTACACCGACGCCAGCCAAGACTGGAGTGGACGCAGCCTGAGCCTGGCATGCTGCACCACGTATGTGCAGGAGGCCATGTGTCCCAGCAGCTTTAGACAGTTTCTTGCCAAAGTCATGGGGAACCGTCTGGGGCTCTGTATGATGTCTTGAAGTGAGCAAAACCTGGCCTCCAGGAGGTATGCCCTGGCTTGGGTAGAGTCCAGGATCGCACCTATGAACTCTATCCTCTGCACTGGGGACAGAATAGATTTCTCCTCGTTCAGGAGGAGACCTAAGTCGAGGAAGGTCCTCCTTATTATAAACTCGACCTGAGCCTCCACCTGGGCCCTCGAGCAACCTTTGATCAGCCAGTCATCGAGGTATGGAAAAACCTGTATCTGGCGCTTGCGCAGGAATGCTGCAATGATTACCGTGCATTTTGTGAATACTTGGGGGTCAGTCGACAGTCCAAACAGGAGGATGGCAAATTGGTAGTGGCCTCTGTTCACCATGAATCGGAGGTAGCGTCTGTGATGTGTGACTATTACGACATGAAAATACACGTCCTTCAAGTTGAGGGAGGAGTACCAGTCTCCTGAATCCAGTGAGGGGATAATGGAGGTTAGTGAGACCATGCGCAACTTGAGAGTTTCTTTACGTACTTGTTGAGCTGATGCAGGTCCAGTATGGGTCTGATGCCACCTTGGCCTTCGGTATGAGGAAATACTGGGAGTAGAAACCCTTGCCCCTTAACTCCTGAGGAACCTTCTCCACTGCCCCTACCGAGAGGAGGGACTGCACCTCTTGAATTAGAAGTTGCTTGTGAGAGGGGTCCCTGCAGAGGAACGGGGTTGTTGGGCCGGGGGGGGGGGGGGGGGGGGGGAAGAGAAGCTACAGAATTGGATGGAATATCCCCTCTCTACCGTGCGGAGCACCCATCAGTCTGAAGTAATTCGAGACCAGGCATGGTAGAAAAGGGATAGATAGGACGAAAAAGTAAGATGGGAAGGATCCAAAGGTCATATTGGCAAGCTGTCTTCAACCATACCCTCAAAAGGGTGGTTTAGAGCCCTGTGGGGCCCTAGGCTGGACCAAGCTTTGTCCAGAGGGAGGGCGTTGCCTCCTCCGAGTGCTCCTGTTCCGCCTACGCGGAGCATCCTGGCAGTTTTGGGGTTGGTAAGGACGAGGGGCAGGTTGAGGCCTAAAATGTCCGCGCTGGGTAGCAGGCGTGTGAAGCCCCAGTGAACGAAGGGTAGCCCTTGAGTCCTTCAAGCTGTGAAGTCTCTTATCCGTCTTCGCGGAGAAGAGAGCTACCCCCTTGAAGGGAAGGTCTTGAATGGTCTGCTGGACCTCGTGGGGAAGACGAGAGACCTGTAGCCAGGAGCCTCTCCTCATAACCACCCCTGTGGCCAAAGTGCGGGAGGCCGCATCCACCGCGTCCAAGGCCGCTTGCAAAGACGCTCAAGAGACCAGTTTCTCCTCCTCCACGAGTGCAGAGAACTCCCCCAAGCTTCCTGGGGCAGATGTTCTGTAAACTTAGCGATAGACGAGCAGGTGTTATGTCCGTAGCAGCTTACTATGGCCTGCTGGTTGGCTATATGAAGTTGTAGGCCTGCTGTCGAGTAGACCTTCTGGCCAAACAGGTCCAGTTTCTTGGCATCCCTGTTTTTAGGGGTGGAGCCTTGAAACCCTTGACGTTCTCTCTGATTAGCCATGTTGACCACCAAAGAGTCCAGAGGAGGGTGGGTGTAAAGATGTTCATACCTTCTAGAGGGAACAAAGTAGCGGCGCTCGGATTTCTTGGCCATAGGTGCCAGAGAAGCAGGAGTTTGCCACAAGGTCTTAGAGGTTTCAGTTATTGACTAAATAAATGGCAGTGCAACCCTGGATGGGCCGGAGGGAGACAGGATGTCTATGACAGGGTCTAAATCCTCTCCCACCTCGTCTGCCTGAATCCCCAGGCTTTGGGCGGCCCGCCTCAAAAGCTGTTGAAGAACCCAGTTGTCCTCCAAAGCTGGGGCCATCGAAGTCCCCGCGACCGCTTCATCGGGTGAGGAAGAGAGAACCGGAGGTGGGCCTGGTTCACTGCCTTCAGCACCCCTGAGGTCCCTCGGCACGCGGTACTCAGGCTGCGGAGCCGGCACCTATGAAGAACTCTGCACTGCAGCTGGTGCCGGGGTAGATAAATCCGGTGGGACCAAGACCGTCGGGGTCGGTAGGGACGGAGCTGAAGCTACCACCGGTGCCGTCACCTGGAGAGCTGGTGCTGGAGCTGGCTGAAGTATCGGTGCCGAAACCATGTGAGTCAGCAGGCCCACTCTGCTCAAGGGCGGTGCCGGTGCTGACAGTGGCACGAACGACACTGAGGACACCGACACCGTTCTGGAGCACGGACCATGGACTTGACCCTGGCTCTGATGGTATGCCCAGGGTGTCCAGAAGGGCCACTGAGCAGGCGGTTGCCACTGTTGCTGCCACGGTGCCGGGTATGGTTGGTAACTGCGCCGGGACCGGGACCTTCTGGTCCGCGATCTGCTAGATCGAGCTGAGTCTACCTCCGACTTGGAAGTCTCCGAATAAGACGACCATGGAGGAGCAGTCCCCTGGGTCACCAACGAACAACGACTCAATTCCGGGGAGCGGTGCACTTCCTGCGTCTGTGTAGGCGGTGCCGGAGATGGAGACCGATGAGCCATCATGGTTGGCTTACCCCTGGAGCGGAACAGGGGGCATGTGGTCACCAGAGATTTGTCCCTCCCTTCGGGGGAGGACAGCACCAAGAGGCACATCAGGTCCGTTGCCACCCCGAACGCCTCCGGTGTTGATGGTGGTTGTATGTCCACCAGATGGTCCAGGGACGGAGGAGGGTTCGGACTCGACTGGACCCCGGCTGGGATAGGAGTCGACGAAACCCTGGGTGGAAGTGAGGCAAAGGCGGTCTGTGCCGAGCCACTCACAGACGGCGCCAGCCCCTTAGGCTTCGAGGGGGGTGATTGGTCCCTCACCGGCCTCTTCTTCTTTACCAGCACCGGAGATGGAGAATGGTGCCGAACCGAGGCCGACGCCCTATGTCCCGAGTAGTGGGCGGTGCCGGTGGGCTTTAGAGTCCTTAGCTGGGCCCATTTCGCGCGCCGTTGGTGCCAGAGCGCTGCGCACCGAAGAGGACATGCTCAGTGCTGGGTCATTGGGTCCCGGGTCGGATTGTGGTCTCAGAGCCGCCTCCATGGGCAGGAGTTTTAGTCTCTGCTCTCTGTCCTTAAGGGTTCTTGGGTGGAAACCCTTGCAAATGCGGCACCTGTCCTATTGGTGAGTCTCACCAAGGCACCGCAGGCAGGACGAGTGAGGATCACTCTTGGGCATAAACTTTCCACATGACTCACAGAGTTTAAACCTCGGAGACCCGGGCATACCTCCGAAGAGGAAACGAACTATCTAACCAAACACTGCTAACTATATGACAACTATAGAGAAAAACTATTTACACTAAGAACAAAGACACTGCTAAGGCACTTGCTGTAAGAGCGAGCAAAGTTCCAGCTAGCCATCATGGGCGGTAAGAAGGAACTGAGGGGGTGGGGGGGGGTCGGCGGGGCCCGATATTAGGCGCCACCCCAAGGGGCGCCCAGGCCGACCCTACGGACACTGCTAGGGGAAAAATCTTCCGGCTGGCGTGCACACGTCGCACGCACACCTGCTTGGAATGGACATGAACAATCACTCAAAGAAGAACCCCACCTTGTCAGAACAAGTCTGTTCCTTCAGGGGTTCCCTTTTCTTAAATTAGTTCCATTACTCCTAATTATACCCCCCTATTGTGACACCCAAATCAATCCACACCTAAATACAGGGAGAGCTGGGGATCCAATTCAACAGCATTTAAGTACATGCTGAAGTCAATGAAATTTTAGCACATAATTAAAGTTAAGCATATGCTCAAGTTCCATCCTAAATGAGGACTACACTTCTGAACGTGTTTTAGAAATTTCTCTCTCTCTCTCTCTCCTTTTAATACAGTCAGAACTATGTGATTGGTAATGTAACCAATTCCATGCCTACAGACATATCACACTTAACATTTAAATCACACACCCTGGGAGCTGGGACTAGAACCTGGTCATTCAGCTCCCCTCCCGCCAAGGAAAAAATACAAACAAAAACAAAAACACAGGTTTCTACCCCTGGAACAAAAGGAGAACTCCCTATTCCCTTCCCTATTCAGCAAAGGACTTAAGCACATGCTTAACCTAAAACCTATGCTTAAGACCCAATTAAGCACATGCTTAAATGCTTTGTTGACTGGGGATGAACTGCTGAATCAGGGTATGAAAGGGAAGGGGGCCTGAATCTCCCCTCTTACTCCTACAGCTGCTGCATCCAGGTCAGTGGTGAAGTACATTGGTGGAACAGCTTGCGAGGCTGCTATCCATCCTACAATTGATGTGTGGAATAGAAGAGGACTTATTGCTAACAAGGCTGGTAGTCTTTCACCAATTAGATAAAATTCACGTTGAAACACCACAGTTGTTTAAAAATTTAATATTAGTTCCAGCATATCCAGATCTACAGTAAAGTCTCTGCTCTTTCTAGAGTGCTTTCTTTTTTACAAACCTCCTTTCCCTTTGTTTAACTTCCGTGTATGTGTACATATTATAGCACACAAGCTTTGCTATTGTTAAGGTGGACTGTATATAAGGTTGTATACATATATACGTATGCACACAAAATATTTTGCACAGGAGTTTAAAATGAAGCATTCAAGGAAATAGGAAACACAAAGTAGAAAGGAAAGTTGGGACAGGAAAATGCAGCTGGTCTCTCCTCAATGTGTCTTGTGCTTTTAGCTGTTAGGTACAGCAAGAAGTCAATTACACAGCAGTCAGCGGCTTTGGAGTCACAGCCAGCATATCCACCAAGCACAATGCCCACCCCAAATCATTTGTTGCTAAGTGGTGGGAGTGAAGGGGTACTGAGGTCCAACAAGCAAGTACAAATGGCTTGGCAAGAACTCTCCTCTCTGAACTTTTCAGTATTGAATTTCATTAATCCTTTATGCTCTTACAAGCACCGTAATGGGTAATATCCATGAAGCCTGAGACCTATTTGAGCATCCCCTCTCAAAAAGGATAAAGAAACAGAAAGAGGCCTAGAGAAGGGCAATGGAAATATCAGTGGTGTGGAAAGACTTCCATGTAAGGTGAGATTAGAAAGGTTAGGGCTGTTTAATTTGGAGAATTAAAGAAGGGACATTAGAGAAAGATAAAATAATGAAAGATATTGAAAAGGTCCATCAGACTCTCCCTCCTTCTCATGATATGAGAACAAGAGGATATTCAATAAAGGCAACAGATTTAAAACCAATCCATGGAAATACACTTTTCTTTAAATATAATGTGCCCATTAAACTCGTAACCTTGAGATCTCATTTAGGCTAAGATCTTAAAAGGATTCAGAAAAGGATTAGACATTTATATGGACAATATCATCCACACTTTCCTGGGATACAAAATTTAGAAGGGATATAAATCCTCATACTTCAGGATATAAGCTGATGGGGGTCAGGAAGAAACTTCCCCTGTGGGCAAGTTAATCCATAATTGTTTGGTATGGGGTTTCTCGGACTTTCCTCTGTAGCAGCTGGGCCTGTGACTTGCCCTGAAAAATAGATCATTGGTGGGCCTTTATATTATGGTGCTGATCATTATTTGTTTTACAGTTGTGTTTAGATGTCCCAACCAATATTCAGGGTCCCATTACAAACACATAGTAAGAGACTGTCCCATGCCCCAAATACAATCTAAACAAATAGACAAGATAGGCAAACAGTAGGATAAAGTATTATTAACCTCCATTTATAGATGGGGAACTGAGGCACAGAGATGAAGGACGAGATTTTCAAAGGTATTTAGGTGCCTAAGATGCAAACAGATGCTTAAGGTGCTTTTGAAAATCCCACCAGCAAGTTAGGTGCATAACACCCACTGATTTCAATAGGAGTTAGGCGCCTAACCTTTAAGCACTGCTGGTCTTTTTCCCCTTCCAATTTTCATCAAAATCAATATAGTTCTGCTCACTGACACCTAGAATATTCCTGGACTTTTGGAATCGATTGGATGTGGTGTTCACAAGTTCATGTTACAAACAGAGAAATGCCATCAAGTAGAGTGAAGAACTTACTTTGCTCAGTAAACAAGTTTCCAAATGTTTTCCTCACACAGATCACTTCTTCAGATAAACAACATTTCCTCTCCCAACCTGCCCCACACCTACAGTACCCTGCAGCAACAAGAGAGCTCAGTGACATGAAAAGGTAATTTTAGGACCTGATTAAGGACATGGGTGTAAACAAAGTGGTTTAAAAGTGATGGGTGCAGTCAGTTATTACTTATTTCACATCTGGGCTGTGTATTCCCCCTTCCTGGGTGTGGGACTTCGTGTTTATTTGCAATGAATCTCCCCATAGTACCTGTAGCCACCACCACACTCACTCTCTCCAGAGCATGTTGCGTGCAGATGCTTCTTTGGGCTTGCTTTTGCACAGCAAGGTGGAACACCAATTGGATTGTTCCCTTTTGGGGCACCAGCCATATACTGTGCAAAGAGAGGGGGTTGTTTGTTTTTAAGTAGCTTACTCAGTTAAAGAGCCTCTGGAAACAGAGGATTCTGGACTGAGCTACAACTACCAGGAAGCAGCACTTCTTGAAAATGTGTGCAACTCCCCCATGGAGCATTTGGAAGCATTCCCTGAGCAATTGCAAGAGAACCTTCAGGATAAAATAATTATCTCCAATGCCATCTTGCTCATGAGCTTAGGGTCCTACAATCATGTGGGAAACACTGGGGCAAAGGCACTTGACTGGCAGATCATCATTGTTCATAGCACAATCACACCCATAGGCCCCAACCAGATCAGTGCCACGTAAGTGCTGTGCAGACTAGTAAGAAATAGTTCCTGCTATGAAGAGCTCACAACCTGAATTTGTTCTGCCTCAGTCATGAAGCATGATACACCTCTTATTATGATGAAGAGCCTCACAAAGGAATGGAGTGCTTAAAAAGGACACCAGTGCAAATCCTTTCAGGACTTGTATGATTCCCCCCCAAAATGGTCATGGTTCAGGACCAGGGAAAAAAAAAGTTAATTTCATATATTTTTTAAAAAAAAGTTGTTGTTCCATGTCTATGTCCCTGAGACCAGAGGCCTTGGCAGACCAACGAGTAAAAGGAAAAAGTTGTAAATAATGCCGCTTTGCACTACGACACTTCAGAGTCACGGAGACTTCTTGATGTTCCTTTGTCTATGGTGACATTTAGCCATGTGCAGAAAGACAGCACAAGGTCTATGCCGCATTTCATTATGATTTGTATTATCATAGCACCTAGGAGCCTTAGTTATAGACCACACCCTGTTGTGCTAAGTGCTGTACAAACAGAACAAAGTCACATTTTAAGCCCTTAAAACAGGCTGGCAAAATAAGAGGGCCTTGAGTGGTACACTGGCATTCTACATTAGGGTGAATTTCACATTCGAGAATAGGGCTTTTACAGCACTCTACTCCACAGTTGGTCATTCCCCACCCCCTTATTGCTACAGACACTTAATATACAGGACTTGGTCTGAAATCCTTTGGAGATTAAAATCACACATTATACAGTGAAAACTATTTTAAACAACCACCCTAGGGACCAACAAAAACAGTGCCCAGCAGAGATGATCCTTAATTAAAGGTCAAATAAAACTGTGTTTCATACCTTGGGGGAAATGCTTGAAAACAGTCACTGCAAAAGAGAAAGTGTTCAGCCTATCAGAGGTTTCACCATCTATGTCGTCTTCCCAAGAGACTCATTTGGGGTCTGATTCAGAGCACACTGAAGTCACTAGAAAGATTCACTGAATTAAATCAGGTTTGGGTCAGGCCTTTTGGCTGGCACTCTGGAAATACAACAGCCTTTGAAGAGTTAATAGATTCCCCTTTGAAGCAAAGTAGCATAATTTCCACCACCATCCACACAGAAAGAGCTTTTTCTCCAAGGAGCTTACTCGAGATCAGTAGAGTTTGTTGGGGGTTTTTTGGTTTTGTGCCTATGGATATTTTTAAGCCTTCCTGCTTGACATTAGCTGGCAATTTCAGTGTTACAGACCACACCTGTGCAGAGATGAGCCCAGTGGGAACTTGGATGCCCCACTGAAGCCCAACAGCCTCCTGTGGATTAGGCTAGCAGCTGTAGAGTGGAAGATTCGTTACATGTGATCAGTCATTTGGGGGGAAATTTGCATTATGCACAATATGTGGCTGAGCTTTCATCTAGCAGATGTAAACCTCCCCATCAACTTGAATTCAGTAGGGGAAGCAGCAGTAGAAATACAGAGTTGGGTGCTTTTCCTGTAACAAGCATCATCATGAAACTTTGCTTTCCGTGTTTCCCTCCACAGTGAAGCAACTAGGGGCCTTTCCTTTCTTTGACTGTAAGTATTAAAAAGGTGGTGTGAGAGCAATAAACTAGTCTGAAGCTTGCAGCTAGTACCTACTCAGCTGAAGGCAGCTATTCATTAATAGTTGAGAGGTTATTTATCACCTGGATTTAGATCATAATCTGGAGAGAATTTTTGTTTTATTTTTATGAAGGAACTTGGTCTAGTAATTGGAATAAGGTGCGCAGAAGCAGGGAATTATTTTCATAGCTTTGCTGCAGAAAGTGCAGGAGCTGCATAGGTTGCCGATTCAGTACACGTCATGCTTCTTTTTGAGTTGTTACTGATTCAGTGGTATTTGGGGTGCTATGCTGTGGGAAGTGCTGTCTTCCAGACTTCATGCCGTTCTAAATTATGCAACCTTCCTAACCTTGCATTAAAACACGGAATTTTGAATTTAAGGCATTGGACTCCAACTCCTTCTGATGTTTCACTTTCAAATTCCTTTATTCCCAGTCACAGCTGTTATCACAATCCTCCCTGTGATTCAGACCTATAAACAAGGAATTATTTTTGACTCCTCCCTCTGCTTCAAACGTCCAGGCTACGTCCAGTGCCTGGCACTCCTCCCTGCCCCTCGCGCCTGAACATTTCTAAATTCAGACCTTTTATCTATGCTCACGACTAGAACTCTTGACCAGGCCCTCAACTTCCACCTTGATCACTACAACATGCTCCTCTCCTTAGCAGCTTCTAGGGTATTCTTCCCAGCCTCTTGCCACCCCAGTTCTAAATACCTCCACCAACTCCCCTTTTCCACTGCTTCTTGTCCTCACCTTCCCCTTCACAGCTCTGCCCCTTCTCTTATCCATTCTTTTTTCTTACTGACTTGCTCTCCCTGAATTGATCTGCCACTACCCTTTCCTCCTCCTCTTCCTCCAAGTCTTTCCTCCAGACTCATTTCTACTATGATGCCTACAAAGAAATAGGAAACTAATAGTGGCTACAGACAGGACCAATGGGGACACTAACTGTACATTCTTTTTAAATTGCTTGTATGATTTATCCCTTTCCTACATCTTTTTCTAGGACTTTATCCTACATGTTTGGAATGAATTTAGCAAAGCAGTTCTCAATTTTTTCCATACCAGAACCCCACACTCAACTAGCTGGAATCTAGCTGAGACCCCCTTCCATTTAGCAACATGGAAAGGGAAAGATGGCTGCAGCTCTCCCCCACCTCTTCTGGACATCTATTTGTGACCTGGCTAAGCTGAGAACCCTTGGCCTAGCACGTTGTGTATGCTACTATAATCCAAATACATACTATTTACAAATACAGTAAAGGCTGTAGTATAGAAATCTAGATAAATACGTGATCTGCTAAATGATTTTAAGCTGCAAAGAGATCTTCCTCATCACTTGTGCCTGTTCTAGGAAAGCTCAGACAACTAGTTTATTTGCCAAAAGTATCAGAGACAGGCTAGTTATTTGGTTAACAGATACAAATCTTTCACAGCAGCTACAATTAAAAAACCCCAACAACCTTAAATCTCCACACAGCTATTCAAGTAGCAAAGCAGTCTGAGCTGGACAGACAGCAAAACCAGTAACAATTTGCCAAACTTGAAAAAGAAGAAAACTAGCTTAGGAACTGTTAACCGACAGCATGACTGCTTCAAGTTGTTACCATAAGACCTCCCATGGCAAGAAGAAATAACTCCCAGTCAAACACCAGAGCATTACACTAAATGCACCAGATGTGGAAAAATTCATATCCTAAGAGATGATGCATGCCCAGTCAAAGACACAAGGTGTAATAAATGCACAAAATATGGACATTTTGCAGTTGTTTGCAGCACTAAAGCAGTCACAGAGTTGATTCATATTACAGACAATCAAGAGCCATTATTTCTTTGATCTATCATATGTGATGACAGAGCCTGCCTGGACAGTTAAAGTAATTCATGAAAAACTATTGACTTTAAAATAGACTCTGGAGTGGATATCACAAGTCATCTCAGAACGGACTTACAATAACCTACAACCCCTTCTGAAGTCACTTGACACAGCTCTGACTAGAGCTGGAGATATTCTGAACTGCAAGAGCCACTTAACCACAGAAACAACTTACAAAGACAAAGCTACGCATTCAGAGTGTAAGCAACCAAAAGATCAACAACAAGATAAGCCTACTGAGAAAGGCTGAAGAACACTGAATATTTGATGATATTGGACTTTTGAACAGAGATCCAGTACAAAAACTTTAGACAATGCTGAACCATACAGCATACAAACACCTTTACCAGACAGACTTGGCAAGAGACTAGCTGCAGATTTATGGGAATTCAGGGGACATTACCCAGTCAAAGTGGACTATTTTTCCAGGTAGACAGAAACTATGTACTTGAAAGACATGATAGTCATGGTGTTATCAAGAAACTGAAGTACATTTTTTCTCATTTTGGTAGCGACTAATGATGGACAACAGACCACAATTCACTGCTGCAGAATTTAAGACATTCTGGACGAAATATGATTTTGACCATGTTACTAGCAGCCCACATTACCCACAAGCGAATGGAGAGACAGAGAGCAGGAAGAGCCATTTCTTGATCTTCTGAGGTACACATCAGCACCAGTAGTAGCTACCAGATATAGTCCAGCATGACTTCTGGCTATTAGCCAGGATGGGCAGGGATGGTGTCCCTAGCCTCTGTTTGCCAAAAGCTGGAAATGTGTGACGGGATGGATCTCTTGATTACTACCTGTTCTGTTCATTTCCTCTGGGGCACCTGGTATTGGCCACTGTCGGAACACAGGATACCGGGCTAGATGGACCTTTGGTCTGACTGAGTATGGCTGTTCTTATGTTCCTGATGGGGAAAACTCAGAACTACTGTTCTCGCTTTGGAAAAGAATCTCTCTGCAAAGTGGCCAGGTACAAAGAGAGTAGCCAAATCAGATAAAAAGGCAAAAAGAGCTTACAAACACTTTTACAACAGACTACTGCCAAGTCTAGAGCCTGGTCACTCCATTTGTATCAAATTGGATGGAGAAAAAGGATGTTGGAAAGAAACTCCAGCTGTTGGAAAGAAAAATAATTTAATAACCAGATCATATGCAATTGAGACTGATAGTGGAGAGTTCAACAGAAGCCATCAACACTACAGTCTGTGCTTCAGAAAGAACTAATAGAGCAAACTCTACAGATGATAGACGCAGAACAAGAAGATGACTCAAGGATTCCAAACTGACCACAGCCACCTGAAAAAGTTGTTACGCATTTAGTTTGTGTAATTAGAAAATCAGTATGATTCAGACACTTAGACTGATCCGTACCGAATATCAAAGATAAAGTGATAGTACGAATTCTGTAAAGGATAGGAATGTACAACATAAAGCAGAGGTTCACAAACTGTGGGTCATCCCGCTGGCAGGACACAGAGGAATGTTCAGGCGGGGTCGGGGGAGAGCAGTGATCCCAGGCCAGCCCCCATGAGGAACAGGAAGGGAGCGCCACCCAGACCTGCCCCAGCTCTGCTCTGACCCCTCCCCTCAGCCGCAGCCCTGGTCCCCGGCCCCACACCTGGCCCAGTCCCCAGCCTCGGCACAGCTCCACACCCAGCTGAAGGCCCAGCTGCTGGCCCCCACTGCAGCTCAGCTGCTGCTCTGCTCTTGGCCGCAGACCCAGTTGCTGGCCCCCAGTGCAGCCCAGCTGTAGCTCTGCTCCTGCCCCTGACCTCGACACTTGGCCATGGCTCTGGCTGTAGACTGACCTGCAGCTGCATCCTCAGACTTACCACCTTTACACCAGTCCATGTCCCCCCGCCACGGGAGCTGTAGCCCAACTCTAGGCAGGGGTGAAGGAGCAGACAGGGTAAGGGGGGGGCATGACCCCCAAAAATTTGGGGACCACTGACAAAGGGAGCAATGCAATAGAATGTTAATCTGTATTCGCAAAAAGAAAAGGAGGACTTGTGGCACCTTAGAGACTAACCAATCGGATGCATTCGATGAAGTGAGCTGTAGCTCACGAAAGCTTATGCTCAAATAAATTGGTTAGTCTCTAAGGTGCCACAAGTCCTCCTTTTCTTTTTGCGAATACAGATTAACACAGCTGCTACTCTAAAACCAATCTGTATTATACTGTTCAGCCACTAGGTGGCACTGTGTGTCACATACCTTATTTAAATTAACCTCAGCCATACCACCAGCAGAACATTAAAGCTGGGGTGCCCAACCTACAGCCCATGGGCTGTACAAGGCCAATCAGAGCATTTCTTAAGGCCTACAGCCTGCTTCAGAACAATATATTAACGACCGATGCATTAGCATTTTGTTGTCATGTTTACATCATTTTAGGTTACAAGTGTGTAAACAGACAATACTGTACACAGAAACACCCTAGCTAAATACACACCAAACAAGCTGAACTTAAAGCCCTCCAGCCTACTGTGTACAATACTTGAATTCACAGAATCAGGTCCTCAGTTATCTTTTAAACTCACACAGTAACTCATTTATGGAATCTATATAGGTTCCTGCACTATCCAGCTGCCAAATCAGTTGCAAGGTATCAGTTCTTTGTGAATGTATTTCAAAATCACAGGTCCTGGAAACTGCCTTGGGGATCTCCAAGAACAACAGCTGAAATTGGAGGGATCACAAATGTTCTGTGATCAGATATGCAGCACTTGCACATACTCCAGGTAACCTACAGGAATGCAATACAATGCCAAAGAGTTTTCCCAATCACCAAGACCTTCTGCCGCACAATCTACTGCCAACATTACTAATTTCAAGGAGCTAATTGTCAGAGAAAAGGTAGAAGGTGAATTTGTTTATATAAACAGCTCAAGGTATTGCTAACAGGTCCCAGCATGCTTCCTGGCACGGTCTGTATGAACTGTGTTTTATTTAACTATACAAACACCAGTGAATCGAGAAAGCAGGACATTGGTGCACTGTGTTTAATGTCAGTGCTATGTGAAACAGTTAACATGAAAATCAAAACCTAGATGTTTATAAATGCACAAGAAAGATCAGATTTTGCAAGAGTCTTGTGAAATGTGGCTATTTTGCTAGAAAATTCATTTAAGTGAAAGACATTTAAGACTTAAATAGTCCTTTTTCCTAATTTTGTGCATACAGCGTAGGATTTTCAAAAGAGTTTAAGTGATTTAGGAACACAAACCCCCATGATTTTCAGTGTGACTTGTTTTCTTTTACTTTTGAAAATACCGCCTTTGGTCAGTTTGCGGTAAGTTTGCATCCTCCAAAAACTTGAGTCTGATTTTCAAAGAGGCTGAGAGCCTGAGCTCCCATTGGTTTTTACTGGAGTAAGAGGAACTAAGCCCTTTCGGAAATCAGGCCCTATTTATTTCACAGAATTAAATGTAAAACCTGCAAAACCACACAGCTATAAATGTCTGGATTGTGAAATGGCCCGGAACAAAAGGGGGAATGTGCCTCACCCTCCCTCCTCCCTGGCATCATTTAAAAAAAAACAAACACAAAACGAAGACATTTTTGAACATTCTAATTTTATAGTATAAACTGTAGATTTATAGAATCATAGGATTGGGAGGGACCTCGAGAGGTCATCTAGTCCAGTGCCCTGCACTCATGGCAGGACTAAGTATTCTCTAGACAATCCCTGACAGGTGTTTGTCTAACCTGCTCTTACAAATCTCCAATAGTGGAGATTCCACAACCTCCCTAGGCAATTTATTCCAGTGCTTAACCACTCTCATAGTTAGGAATTTTTTCCTAATGTCCAACCTAAACTGCCTTTGCTGCAATTTAAGCCCGTTGCTTCTTGTCCTATCCTTTGATGTTAAGGAGAACAACTTTTCTCCCTCCTCCTTGAAAACTGTTATGTCCCCTCTCAGTCTTCTCTTCTCCAGACTAAACAAACCCAATTTTTTTCAATCTTCCCTCATAGGTCATGTTTTCTAGACCTTTAATCCTTTTTGTTGCTCTTCTCTGGACTTTCTCCAATTTGTCCACACCTTTCCTGAAATGTGTCACCCAGAACTGAACACAATACTCTGGATGAGTCCTTGTCAGCACGGAGTAGAGCGGAAGAATTACTTCTTGTGTCTTGCTTACAACACTCCTGCTAATATATCCCAGAATGATGATTTATTTTTTTTTTTGCACAAGAGTGAGACACAGTTGACGCATGTTTAGCTTGTGATCTATTATGACCCTTAGATCCCTTTCTGCAGTACTCCTTCCAAGGCAGTCATTTTCCATTTTGTATGTGTGCAACTGATTGTTCCTTCGTAAGTGGAGTACTTTGCACTTGTCCTTATTGAATTTCATCCTATTTGCTTCAGACCATTTCTCCAATTTTGTCCAGATCATTTTGAATTTTAACCCTAGCCTCCAAAGCACTTGCAACCCTTCCCAGCTTGGTATCATCCACAAATTTTGTAAGTGTACTCTCCATGCCATTATCTAAATCGCTGATGAAGTTATTGAACAGAACTGATCCCTGAGGGACCCCTCTGGCTATGCTCTTCCAGCTTGACTGTGAATCACTGATAACTACTCTCTGGGAATGGTTTTCCAACCAGTTATGCACCCACCATACACTAGCACCATCTAGGTTATATTTCCCTAGTTTATGAGAAGGTCATGGAGAAAGCATCAAAAGTCTTAGTAAAGTCAAGATATAGCACATGTACCGCTTCCCCCCATCCACAAGTCTCGTTATTACTCTGTCAAAGAAAGCTACTAGGTTGGTTTGACACCATTTGGTCTTTAACAAATTGGTGCTGTTACTTATCACCTTATTATCGTCTAGGTGTCTGCAAACTGATTGATTATTTGCTCCATTATCTTTCCAGGTACTGAAGTTAAGTTGACTGGTCTATAATTCCCCAGATTGCCCTTGCTTCCATTTTTATAGATGTGAACTATACATGCCATTTTCCAGTCTCCTGAAATCTCTACCGTCTTCCATGAGGTAAGTGGGGATGTAGGATACCGGGAGGAAGCACGAGCAGGAGAACGTGAAAGGGGAGGGCTCCTGCCTCATACTAACAAAGCAGGACAAACAGTAAGTTATCTCAAGTGCCTATACACAAATACAAGAAGCCTGGGAAACAAGCAGGGAGAACTGGAAGTCCTGGCACAGTCAAGGAATTATGATGTGATTGGAACAACACAGACTTGGTGGGATAACTCACATGACTGGAGTACTGTCATGGATGGATATAAACTGTTCAAGAAGGACAGGCAGGGCAGAAAAGGTGGGGGAGTTGCATTGTATGTAAGGGAGCAGTATGACTGCTCAGAGCTCTGGTATGAAACTGCAGAAAAACCTGAGAGTCTCTGGATTAAGTTTAGAAGCATGAGCAACAAGGGTGATGTTGTGGTGGGAGTCTGCTATAGACCACCGGACCAGGGGGATGAGGTAGACGAGGCTTTCTTCCGGCAACTCACAGAAGTTACTAGATCGCACGCCCTGGTTCTCATGGGAGACTTCAATCACCCTGATATCTGCTGGGAGAGCAATACAGTGGTGCACAGACAATCCCCGGAAGTTTTTGGAAAGCATAGGGGACAATTTCCTGGTGCAAGTGCTGGAGGAACCAACTAGGGGCAGAGCTCTTCTTGACCTGCTGCTCACAAACCGGGAAGAATTATTAGGGGAAGCTAAAGTGGATGGGAACCTGGGAGGCAGTGACCATGAGATGGTCGAGTTCAGGATCCTGACACAGGGAAGAAAGGAGAGCAGCAGAATACGGACCCTGGACTTCAGAAAAGCAGACTTTGACTCCCTCGGAGAACTGATGGGCAGGATCCCCTGGGAGAATAACATGAGGGGGAAAGGAGTCCAGGAGAGCTGGCTGTATTTTAAAGAATCCTTAGTGAGGTTACAGGGACAAACCATCCCGATGTGTAGAAAGAATAGTAAATATGGCAGGGGACCAGCTTGGCTTAACAGTGAAATCCTTGCTGATCCTAAACACAAAAAAGAAGCTTACAAGAAGTGGAAGATTGGACAAATGACCAGGAAAGAGTAGAAAAATATTGCTCGGGCATGCAGGAGTGAAATCAGGAAGGCCAAATCACACTTGGAGGTGCAGCTAGCAAGAGATGTTAAGAGTAACAAGAAGGGTTTCTTCAGGTATGTTAGCAACAAGAAGAAAGTCAAGGAAAGTGTGGGCCCCTTACTGAATGAGGGAGGCAACCTAGTGACAGAGGATGTGGAAAAAGTTAATGCACTCAATGCTTTTTTTGCCTCTGTCTTCACGAACAAGGTCAGCTCCCAGACTGCTGCACTGGGCAGCACAGCATGGGGAGGAGGTGAACAGCCCTTTGTGGAGAAAGAAGTGGTTCGGGACTATTTAGAAAAGCTGGACGAGCAAAAGTCCATGGGGCCAGATGTGCTGCACCCGAGAGTGCTAAAGGAGCTGGTCGATGTGATTGCAGAGCCATTGGCCATTATCTTTGAAAGCTCATGGCGATCGGGGGAAGTCCCGGACGACTGGAAAAAGGCTAATGTAGTGCCCATCTTTTAAAAAGGGAAGGAGGAAGATCCTGGGAACTACAGGCCAGTCAACCTCATCTCAGTCCCTGGAAAAATCATGGAGCAGGTCCTCAAGGAATCAATTCTGAAGCACTTACACGAGAGTAAAGTGATCAGGAACAGTCAGCATGGATTCACCAAGGGCAAGTCATGCCTGACTAATCTAATTGCCTTCTATGATGAGATAACTGGCTCTGTGGATGAGGGAAAAGCAGTGGACGTGTTGTTCCTTGACTTTAGCAAAGCTTTTGACACCGTCTCCCACAGTATTCTTGCCAGCAAGTTAAAGAAGCATGGGCTGGATGAATGGACTATAAGGTGGATAGAAAGTTGGCTAGATTGTCAGGCTCAATGGGTAGTGATCAATGGCTCCATGTCTACTTGCCAGCCGGTATCAAGTGGAGTGCCCCAAAGGTCGGTCCTCGGGCCGGTTTTGTTCAATATCTTCATTAATGATCTGGAGGATGGTGTGGATTGCACTCTCAGCAAGTTTGCAGATGACACTAAACTGGGAGGAGAGGAAGATACGCTGGAGGGTAGGGATAGGATACAGAGGGACCTAGACAAATTGGAGGATTGGGCCAAAAGAAATCTGATGAGGTTCAACGAGGATAAGTGCAGAGTTCTGCACTTAGGACGGAAGAATCCAATGCACTGCTACAGACTAGGGACCGAATGGCTAGGCAGCAGTTCTGTAAAGAAGGACCTGGGGTTACAGTGGACGAGAAGCTGGATATGAGTCAACAGTGTGCCCTTGTTGCCAAGAAGGCCAATGGCATTTTGGGATGTATACATAGGGGCATTGCCAGCAGGTCGAGGGACATGATCGTTCCCCTCTAGTCGACATTGGTGAGGCCTCATCTGGAGTACTGTGTCCAGTTTTGGGCCCCACACAACAAGAAGGATGTGGAAAAATTGGAGAGAGTCCAGCGGAGGGCAACAAAAATGATTAGGGGTCTGGAACACATGACTTATGAGGAGAGGCTGAGGGAACTGGGATTGTTTAGTCTGCAGAAGAGAAGAATGAGGGGGGATTTGATAGCTGCTTTCAACAACCTGAAAGGGGGTTCCAAAGAGGATGGATCTAGACTGTTCTCAGTGGCAGCAGATGACAGAACAAGGAGTAATGGTCTCAAGTTGCAGTGGGGGAGGTTTAGGTTGGATATTAGGAAAAACGTTTTCACTAGGAGGGTGGTGAAACACTGGAATGCGTTACCTAGGGAGGTGGTGGAATCTCCTTCCTTAGAAGTTTTTAACGTCAGGCTTGACAAAGCCCTGGCTGGGATGATTTAGTTGGGGATTGGTCCTGCTTTGAGCAGGGGGTTGCATTAGATGACCTCCTGAGGTCCCTTCCAACCCTGATATTCTATGACTTTTCGAAGATAATCACTAATGGCGCCGATATCTTCTCAGTCAGCTCCTTGAGTATTCTAGGATGTATTTCATCAGGCCCTGGTGACTTGAAGACATCTAACTTGTTTAAAGAAAAGGAGTACCTGTGGCACCTTAGAGACTAACCAATTTATTTGAGCATAAGCTTTCGTGAGCTACAGCTCACTTCATCGGATGCAAAAAGCTTATCCTCAAATAAATTGGTTAGTCTCTAAGGTGCCACAAGTACTCCTTTTCTTTTTGCGAATACAGACTAACACGACTGTTACTCTGTAACTTGTTTAAGTAATTTTTAACTTGTTCTTTCCCTGTTTTAGTCTCTGATCCTACCTCATTTTTACTGGTATTCACTATGTTAGACGTTCAATCGCTACTAACCTTTTTGGTGAAAACGAACAAAAGTCATTTAGCACTTCTGCCATTACTATATTTTCTATTATTTCTTCCTCCCTCATTGAGTAGCAGGGCTACTCTGTCCTTGGTGTTCCTCTTGCTTCTAATATATTTGTAGAATGTTTTCTTGTTACCCTTCGTGTGTCTAGCTAGTTTAATCTCGTTTTGTGCCTTGACCTTTCTAATTTTGTCCCTACATACTTGTATTATTGGTTTATAATTATCCTTTGTAATCTGATCTAGTTTCCACTTTTTGTAGGACTCTTTTTTGAGTTTCAGATCATTGAAGAGCTCCTGGTTAAGCCAGGCTGGTCTCTTGCTATACTTCCTATCTTTCCTATGCAGAGAGACAGTTTGCTCTTGTGCCCTTAATACTGTCTCTTTCAAAAACTGCCAACTCTCGAACTGTTTTTCCCTTAGACTTGCTTCCCATGTGATGTTACCTATTATCTCCGAGTTTTCTAAAGTCTGCCTTCTTGAAATCCATCATCTTTATTGTGCTGTTTTCCCTCCTACCATTCTTTAGAATCATGAACTCTACAATTTCATGATCACTTTCACCTAAACTGACTTCCACTTTCAAATTCTCAACCAGTTCCTCCCTATTTGTCAAAATCAAATCTAGAACAGCCTCTCCCGTGTACCTTTCTCTACCTTCTGAAATAAAAAATGGTCTCCAATACATTCCAAGAATATGTGATAATCTGGGCCCTGCTGTGTTATTTCCCCAACAGATATCTGGCTAGTTGAAGTCCCCCATCACCAGAGCACTGCAAATCCGCAGATATGCACTTTATATCTTCATCTGCGGATGAAGATATCTGCCAGCCATTTTTGTGGATAGCAGATGGATGCAGATCTAAATTTTATATCTAAAGCCCTACAAATCTGCAGATATCTGCTTTATATCCGCAGGTATCTGGTGATCATTTTTGCAGACTGTGGATCAGATGTGGATTCAAATTTTGTATCCATGCAGGGCTCTACCCATCACCACCAAGTCCTGTGGTTTGGATGATTTTGTTACTTGTTTATAAAAAGCCTCATCCACCTCTTCTTCCTGGTTAGGTGGTCTGCAGTAAACCCCTATCATGACAGCACCCTTGTTTTTTATCCCTTTTATCCTTACCCAGAGATTTTCAACAAGTCTGTCTCCCATTCCCATCTCAACCTCAGTCCAAGGTATATATTTTTAATATATAATGCAACACCTCCCTTTTTTCTCTGTCCTTCCTGAGCAAGCTGTATCCTTCTATACCAATATTTCAGTCATATGTATTACCCCACCAAGTCTCTGTGATGCCAACTATGCCACAGCTGTGTTTATTAACTAGCATTTCAAGTTCTTCAGGCTTATTCCCCATACTTCTCACATTAGTATACAGACATCTAAGATGCTGATTTGAGTTTCCCCCTTATGTTCTCTCCTCTCTCCCTTATCCCTGGTATAACAGCCCATGTTACTCCCAGATTCC
This sequence comes from Natator depressus, assembly GCF_965152275.1. NCBI lineage: Eukaryota > Metazoa > Chordata > Testudines > Cheloniidae > Natator > Natator depressus. The sequence continues at coordinate 133,276,703 of NC_134237.1, read as the reverse complement.
AACTCTTCTCCCAGTCTCCATGTTTAAAAGGTCTTTTAAAAGGCACTCTTAAAATTGGCTTTTGGAATGGTCCTAATGGCTAATACTCGGATGCTTCTACAGATTACTTAGAGCCTTGATTAAAAATACTAGTACAGGTTATTATCTGCATATCCATGTCAAAGCTGATTCTCAAGTGCTGACCACATGTCAGAAGAGTGGCAGTAGACAACCTTCATGTCATGTGGGAGTGCCCCAAACACAGATCTGTTCGGAGATAAAGGAGTTCACAATCCCTGAATGAAGCATTCCTTACCCAAATAAGCAATCTACCTGCCAGCTGTAATCACCATGAGGTAAAGTTCTTTTCATCACCATGAGGAGGCCAAATCTGTTTCATTTGAACAAGGAATACTTTTTTTTCAGCGTGCAAGCATGTTATGAACAGACGACTGTCTTGAGACACTCCTAGGCTGCAGGGCAACATGTCTACCACCACTTTTTAATATGGCAAATTGCTCTACGCTGAGTGCAGTCTCCTCTTAAGGAGACTAGTCTATTTGGCACCTATTTGGCCCCCATTACATTAGCAGCCAAATGCGGCATAATCTTTAATGTATTTATCCTCAACATCCCTGAGGTAGGTCAGTGCTATTATACCCATTTTCCAAATGGGGACATGGAGATCCAGAGAGACAAAGTGATTTGCCCAAGGTCCACAGGCAGCCTGTAGTAGGACAGGGAACTGAACCTGGATCTCCCAAGTCCCAAGCTAGCACCCAAACCGCTGGACCATTCTCTCTCTGAGTCACTGGCCTTAATGTTAGTACTGTAGAGGGAGCAAGACACAGAGGGTATGTCTACACTGCAATTAAAAACCCACAGCTGGCCCAAGCCAGCTGACTCAGGTTGTGGGCCTCAGGGCTGCCTAATTGCAGTGCAGACTTCCATGCTCGGCCAAAGCCTGAGCTCCAGGACCCTCGGACCTCAAAGGGTCCTAGAGGTCAGGCTCCAGCCCAAGCCCAGAAGTCTATGCTGCAGCTAAACAGCCCCGCAGCCCGAGTAAGCTGGCACAGGCCAGCTACAGGTGTCTAACTGCAATGCAGATATACCCCCAGGATACTTCTATCCTGCAGTCAGCTGACTCGGGCTCACAAGGCTCAGGCTGTAGGGCTAAAAATTGCAGTTTAGATGTTCAGGTTTGGGCTCCAGCCCAGGCCCTGAGACCCAGTGAGGAGTCCAGCCCGAATGTCTATACTGTGATTTTTATCCCCTTAGCCCGAATCCATTGACCCAGGCTCAGACACAATGACACAGGTTTTTACTGTGATATAGACATACCCTCAGGGCCTGAGTTTCATTTACACCACGGCCACTTTTCACTGTTCTGCTGAAAGTGAACTAAGCAGAAAGATAATCAACAAAAATTAAAATAATAGGACGCTGTTGGCAGTGTTGTTGTAGCCGTTTGGTCCCACATATTAGAGAGACAAGGTGGGTAAGGGAATATCTTTTATTGGACCAACTTCTGTTGGTGAGAGAGAAGATAGAGATCCATGTAGCTTGAAAGCTTATCTCTTTCGCCAACAGAAATTGGTATAATAAATGATAGTACCTCACTCACCTTGTCTCTCTACAAATCATAAATGAGAGAGGGGAAGAGCATCGATTTCCTCCTGCACAGAAGCCAGCATAAGAATAATTCCCTTCAGTCTGTTTCCCAGACTTTTGTCCAGTCTGGTTTTAAATACATCAAACAGAGTTGAGGTTTTCAACACTTCCTTTGACAGCTTACCAGATCATACTAGACATGAAAAGCAACATTAATCTCAAACCACCACCTTGCCATCCACTGCCTCCCATTTGCTCAGTATATCTACATGTACATTTTTATTCAGAAGCATTAACACAACTATAAATTCTAATGTAGACACAACACCAAAACATTTGTTCCAGGGCACAGACATTAGACTACTGGTTATATTTAATGCTGAAGCCTAGATTATACAGTCCTGTTAGTTAACAGTTCTCAAAATAAACACCTCTGTGATGACATCACTCCTGTTTATTACAACTTATTCTAGCTCTCTCCCCAACCCTAGTGTCATTAATGAGAATGGATAAGCCACTGAAGAAGCTTCATTCAGCTCTCTTCTTGCTCCTATATTTCTCAGATTGTACAATACTGTATTTGATTCTTATGGCAAGTTGTAAAAATAGGGGGAAGTCTCCTTGTCAAAGTCAACCTTTCAGATGATGAACATGCGATTAGTTGATATGAACCTGTAGCACTTGTTTAAGCCAGACATCCACTCATTCTTTTCTTCTTTGTGTCTAGCCATGGAGGCGAAAAGTATTATAACCAGTTTATTCAATCCCCTGGCTTCAGTTTAAATTTCACCATAACTTGCGTCTATGTTAAAGCTGAGCTGAACCAAGAATTTGATAAACAGGCTTTATGATTTTGCGTGTGTGAGAAAGAAACCTTTGGGTCTAGGTGACCTTTTCCTATTTATGAGGATGCTTCATTATTCGTAATTATTCACTGAACAACTTGGATCAACAGTTTTCAGCCTATGGCTTGGGTGAAAAATTCAGCTACTTGCTATTTGGTAGTTAACCTGTGTTAAACTAGTAATTTTACAAAAATAAAATGCCTCTAAAGGAATACTGGGGTATTTGCATCAAGCAACTGACAAGAGTTAAGCATCACAGATTCATAAACATTAAGGCCGAAAGGGACCACAATATGGTCATCTAGCGCAACCGCCTATGTAACTCAGGCCATATAATTTCATCCAGTAATTCCTGCAGTGTAGGGAATCACTCTATCCAGCTATGTAATTGAGCACTACTGCAAGCCAAACACAACTGTGGAAGAGGTTAAAGGAATGAGAGGTGTATCGGAATATCTCCATGGTACTGTCTATACCAGAGAACCCCCTTGATTGTAGCTACTGACTAGTATTTTATCTAACTTAATAAAAAAAAAGACTACCTCTCCCAAGAGGCAGGATAACCACATGGGCTTTAACATGGCATCTTCTAGACACTGCTTGAACCATATACAGACTCATCTTATGGATGCTCAGATACTATGGAGCATGGCATGAATGCCTATACAGATGTTCATTTTGTGAAAGGAATCATCCATGGAAATTCCTTCTCAAGTACATTCCACACAGCTCTTATCCTAAGCCAAACAAGTCCAAATACATTTAAGATCCACACACCTACTGTAAATCATTTGCTCTTGTCAGAACATGAATTTCCATCTCTTCCCCCAACTACCAACCAGTGAGCTACCACTACCGATGAAACTCACTGTTTCCATTGGTGTTACCAAAAGACAGCACCCGTTTTACAGCATGCAGCTTTCTCGCACTGGCGAAGAATGGACACACTGGATCAAATGTTCATTTATGATACATTCTTGCAGTCAACTGGACTGCATGCATGTAAGAGGGCAAAATCCAGCCCACAATGCGGCACTGTGCCTTAAGGCACGTATGCAAGATTTCATGGAGCAATCTCACTTCCATGTACCTCTGGACAGGAATGATGTTAAATTGGTGGGCATTTAGAGGCTGATCACCGCTCTGAAGGCAATGGAAGTCTTTCCGTGGACAACAGAGTAAGTTGTGTTGGGCCTTTAGAGAAAGGCAAAAAAAGATGAATGAGGCTGGACTTAAATAATATGTCTAGAGTGATAAAGCAATGCATAAGGGACAAGAATTAATAACTAACTACACGTTTGGGATTTGGAGGGTGTGAACTGCAAGTGGGTGTGGGAGAGGGAGGGGAGCCTTTATGTAGGGTGTTCAATGTGGGGGATAACTAGGAGTTGTAGGATGAAATTGAGCAAGGAAACATTTAGACTGAACAGGAAAAAGTTACCTAATGGTGAAATCTCTTAGGTTGTGGAACATTCAGCCAAGGAAAACTAGAGCATAAAAGGAGATACTGTAAGATAATTCTTTATTGACAGAAGGACAATGACCTAAGAGGTCTCTCCTGTGCATAACTAACATTGTTTCTATGATCGCAGTCTAATGTTTGCAACATAACATCATGACATATTGTGCTACCCATCTCAATCATTTCCTTCCAGTTATGGCCATGTGAGCTGCACATGACAAAGGGGATCAGAAGAAAGGATGCCAAAGAAGGTAGGTAATGATACAAACCATGAATGAAAGGAAGGATGGCTAACTGGAAACCTAGAGAACAAATCTGGATTTAATATTCCTGCCCACACCACATACCTACACCCAGACACATACCACCACCCATGCATGGAACATCCTGCCTACATCCAGAATATCCTACTCACAAGTAGACAACCCCCCTCCCCCCGTTAATTTCCTCTTGGACTCTTCATGGAGTAAAGTACTACTCAAGATGAATAGGGGTGTCAGTTTCTAGCCCTCTGTCTTGCACAGTGCCAAACAGTATCAGTGAATTCTAATATCACGAAAAAAGTTCTAAACTACTATATTGGGTATGGTTTTTTGACTGGCAATTCATATTTCTAATCTCACTACAGTATTTCATGTTTGCTTTTTTTTTTAGTGGATTATTTGCAGAGAACTTAATATAAACTGGTGGTCAGCAGAACACTGCTGGAGTGATGGCCAACACACACAAGGTAATTCTCGCTGTCTCTACAATAGTTCCAGTACAGCTCCACCAGATGGTTGCAACAGCAGGAGAACTAATGTAGAACAGGAAGTGCGGCTAGAACAGGCAGCGTGGACAGAGCACTACCATGAAAATCAGGAAACCTGGGTTCTCCTCCCAGCTCTACCAGCGAACCCTCTGTCCGTTTTCCCTCCTGCCCCTTGTCTTGTCTAATTCAACAATAAACTCCTCAGGGCAGGGACCGGCTTGTGTGTGTATACAAAGCCTGGGACAAATCAACTCTTTCAGTGCTACCATAATAGAAATAATGAGTAGTGTAATGGTGTTTTACTGTTATGATACCTAATTCTGCACAGATCATGGTGGTGAAAGTGCACTGTCTATATAAACATTCCATTTTTGCTACCAGTGGCAGAATGGAAACACAGGAAGCTTTCTGAAAAGTGTAAATATAGACAAGACACAAATTACTACAATGATGAGTGTCACAAAAATACCTATAAATAAATGCCAGGCCTGAGTACGTTTATATTTGCTTTTCAAATCTTTGCCCAGTACATTCATGTTTTCAGCAAAACAAGAATCCTTCTGTATCTAATTAATCAACAGTTGCAACACTTCTGTACCGACCATGGCATCTGGGGACAGACTAGCTGACCACAGCACTTCAATATGATGGAAATAGACTAATAAAATATATTCTACTTAGTGGCTCAAAATGACAAGTAAGAACCTGAATTGCAAACTCAACCTCTTATTTTCAAGAGAACAAAAATTACCGTACCGAGCTCTTCAAATAAAAGTTTTTACAATTTAAAGAGCTTCTTATTATCCTTAAGGAAGACAATAGTATTTTTTCCATTGTGTATGTTCCAGGTTATTTTTAAAATGCAAGACAATTTTTTCTCCATTTAAAGGGACATTCCTAAGAACAAGTTAGTACTTTAGCAGTGTCCCAATACCACCTTTGATTATTAGTAAATTTTAAATAAAGCAAGGACTATAATTTGCCTTCTAAATCCCAAGGCCTGCTTCAAGAAGAGGGGAAATTGGGTGATGCCAAAACAAGTGACTCTTTCCCTTACCTTAATCATCGTAAGCACATCATCCATCCGTTAAGTCCTTAGGATCCCATACAGGTTCTTCTAAGTGTGTCCCCTGCAAGCAAACAAACAAAAACAAAAAATGAAGACTTTGAATTCAACAAACTATACAATTACAAACATTTTTAGGAAAGATATGAAAGAGCAAAACACTTTCACTACATATGGTCATCCTAAGCACACTAGTCATTCTGTGAAGGAAGTAGAGGACTGGCACGAGGAAGAGGCAGTCGCCTCTCCATAGTCAGGCTTGAGACCAGCTTTTCACTCTAAGGCCTCACTTGACCTCCCTCTAAATGACACAAAGTCATTTCAGCTTCACATTTTGCATGGAAAAAGTCTATACACAAGAGACAGGGTTTCAGTTTTATTATTTTTTGGGGTGTGGAGGAGTTGAGTGTGGGAGAGAGGCAGGTACAAGAGACAGCAAACCTGAGGTGATTCTGAAAAGCCATTTCCAAGATACAGAACTCCATTTAAAAAAAAAAAAAAAAGGTTCTTGACATATTTTGAAAATTCTTCCAATACTTCTTTGCCAAGTCTGGCCTTACACTATTCTCATAACTTCTAAGAAGTGGAATACTCGAGAGATCTAAGGGGAGATTTTCAAAAAGGCATGAACTGCCTTTGAAAAACCTGCCCTTTACAACTGTGGCCAGTTCTGACAAAGTGAAAGCTATACTGGGGACATTGATCTCTGGTCCAGTATGGACCTCTTGATAGCCCATGAGGCTCTCATGGATTTTTAAATGGCTCCAAATGACTCAAGCACCTAAATTACCATTTTCTAAAAAAGCATGTAGAACTAACTTTTTTCCTTACAAAGAGAGCCACAAAAAATGTAAAGTAGTCACTAGCAAAAGAATTCCCATACTTTACAATGTTTGAAATTTCACCTTTTCTCTGCATTCCCTTTAATTTTGATTGCTAGTTTTGTTTTATAACACTGTTTTTGTAAATAGGTGTTTTTACCTGTAAGTAATTGATATGTACTCTCAACTTCGGTATTTTTTGTCTGGAAATATACTCTAAACTCAGCAGGAAAGAGATAACTCATAAGATGTTAACAAGAAACATTGTCCACCAAAACAAAAACATTGTATTTCCACACAGAGGCCGCAACCCAAACCCACATTAATAGTGAAATCAGGCGGAATGCAGGAACTCGGGCATCAAGGCCCAGTTGTATTTCATTGCCATCTGGCTTAGAATAGGATAATTTTTTATTTTCTAAATTTTCAGCGCTCTATTCTTGAAATGTCTTTAGTTTGCTATTAAAATGTATTGTAAATAGGGGTGCCGACTAATCGCAGTTAACTCGTGATTAATTTAAAAATTAATCGCCATTAATCACAGTTTTAATTGCATTGTTAAACAATAGAATACCAACTGAAATGTATTAAATATTTTGGATGTTTTTCTACATTTTCAAATATATTGATTTCAATTACAACACAGAATATCAAGTGTACACTTCTCATTATTTTTTATTACAAATATTTGCACTGTAAAAACTATCAACAAAAGAAACAGCATTTTTTAGTTCACCTCACACAAGTACTATAATGCAATCTCCATGCATAAAGGGACATAAACGGACATATCAATCTTTAGCACATCTGGCATGTAAATATCTTGCAATGCCAGCTGCAACAGTGCCATAAGAACTGACTGTTCTCACTTTCAGGTGACATTGTGAACAAGAAGTGGGCGGCATTATCTCCTGCAAATATAAACAAACTTGTATGCCTGAGCGATTGGCTGAACAAGAAATAGGACTGAGTGGACTTGCAGACTTTAAAATTTTCATTGCTTTATTTTTAAATGCCGGGTTTTTTTGTATATAATTCTACATTTGTAAGTTCAACTTTCATGATAAAGAGATTGCACTACAGTACTTGTATTAGGCGAACTGAAAAAAAAAAAAGACAGTTACCTTTTCCGTAACTGGTGTTCTTCGAGATGTGTTGCTTATGTCTATTCCACAACAGATGTGAATGCTCGCCACATGCACCAGTGCCGGAAGTTTTTCCCCTAGCAGTACCCGTTGAGGGGGGAGCGCCCCCCGCGACCCCTGGAGTGGCGCCTGCCTGGCGTGATATAAGGGGATCTGTGTGCTCCCCCCCACTCGTCAGTTCCTTCTTGCAGGACAACTCCGACAGAGGGGAAGGAGGGCGGGATGTGGAATAGATATGAGCAACACATCTCTAAGAACACCAGTTACAAAAAAGGTAACTGTCTTTTCTTCTTCGAGTGATTGCTCATGTGTATTCAACAACAGGTGATTCCAGGCTATATCTGTTGGAGGTGGGTAGGAGTTCACAAGTTCCCAGGACGGAGCACAGCCCTGCCGAACCCGGCGTCATCCCTGGTTTGGGGGACGATCGCATAGTGCGAGACAAACGTGTGAACCGTAGAACACATGGCAGCCCCACGAATCTCCTGGATGGGGAGGTGGGCCACGAAGGCAGCCAACGAGGCCTGCACCTGAGTCGAGTGTGCCCTCACAATGGACACCCGCCAGCTCATAACAGGAACAGATGCACAAAGTGATCCGACTGGAAAGCCGCTGAGTGGGAATCGGCTGGCTCCTCATGCGCTCAGCCGAGGCAATGAACAGTTACGAGGACTTTCTGAACAGCTTGGTCCACTCGAGATAGAAAGCCAGAGCCCGCTGCACATCAAGCGTGTGGAGACGGCGCCCCTCATTGGACGCGTGAGGCTTGGGGCAGAGACGGTGGCTCAGAGGTCAGGGCCCCGAGCTCTGAGACTCGCCTGGCCGACGTGATTGCAACCAGGAAGACCACCTTCCATGAGAGGTGACACCAGGAGCACGTGGCCAGTGGTTCCAACGGGAGCCCTGTTAAAAGCACCAACACCATGTTTACGTCCGACTGCGGGACCAAGGGGTCTAGAATATGGAAAGAGATGGTCCAAACCCTTAAGGAACCGGCTACTCATAGCATGGGAAAATACCGTGTGCCCTTGCACCGGCCGATAGAAGGTGCACCTTGACTTACGAGGGGACAGGCCCTGGCCCTCAGGTGAAGGAAGTGATCAAGGATAAACTGGATTGGGGCGGCCACAGAGGAGACACCCTGGTCCGCCGCCCACCTAGAAAACCGGGACGACTTCGCCAAATAAGCGCGGCAAGTGGGGGGACGTCTACTTTCGAGGAGGACACGCTAAACCTATTCTGAGCACGTCCTTTCTTCTCCACCTAACCACTGAGCAGCCACGCCGTGAGGTGAAGAGCCGCTAGGTTGCGATGGAGGAGTCGGCGCTGGTCCTGAGAGAGCAGGTCCAAGCAGAGTGGCAACGGCCACAGTGGAGCTACTGCCAGGCCCGTGAGGGTCCCGTACCAATGCTGCCTGGGCCACGCCAGGGCAATAAGGAGGACCTGGGCCTTGTCCATCTTTTTCTTCTCCAGGACCCTGCTGATTAGAGGGAAAGGGAAGAAAGCGTAGAGAAGTTGGCCCGACCAGGACAGGAGACAACACCCCTCCCCCGACCGCCCCTGGAGCAGAACCAGGGGCATCGCCGGTTCTGCCAAATCGCGAATAAGTCCACCTGGGGAGTTCCCCACCTTCGGAAGAGCCGGTGGGCCACTTCCGGGTGGAGGGACCACTCGTGTTGCGAGGAAAAGTCCCTGCTCAAGCGATCCGCCCTCTCATTCCGGGCGCCCGGTAGGTGGAAGGCCTTCAAGTGGATGCCATGGGCTACACAGAAGTCCCACAGCCGGAGGGCTTCGTGGCAGAGGATCGGGCCCCGCCTTACCTGTTGATATAGAACATTGAGGCCATGTTGCCCGGAAGGACCCTGACTATCTTGTGCTCCAGGTGCGAGCAGAAGGCCATGCACGCCAGCTGCACAGCCCTGAGCTCCTTGACGTTTATACGTAGGATCAGGTTTTGAGCCGACTACAGGCCTTGGGTATGAAAGTTCCCCACATGGGCCCCCCAACCGAGGTCCGACGCATTGGACACCGGCTCCAACAACGGGGCCCTGTCCCTTAACAGGGACACCTTGGAGCATGTTGTTTGGGGCAGACCACCACCGTAGGGAGGCGATCACAGAGTCCTGCATGGGGAGGACCTTGTCCATCCTGTCTGTGGCCTGGGACAACTTCAAGGCCAACCAGAGCTGGAAGGGCCTCATCCTGAGTCTGGCGTGACGGACCATGTATGTGCATGCCGACATGTGATCCAAGAGTTGCAGGCAAACCCTGGCTGTTGTCACCGGGAACCTTGTGACCGAGCCGATGAGATCTGTCAGGGTCTCAAATCTGTCTGGCAGGAGAGAGGCCCTGGCCGACACCGCGTCCAGGAGTGCCCCGATAAACTCTATGCATTGGACCGGGACTAACGTGGACTTGGTGTTGTTTACCAACAGACCCAAGGCGGTGCACATGGACAGGAGGAGCGGACCCACGACAGCAAGAGACCGGCAATTGACACCCAGGGCTGCGATGTCTTGGCGGAGACTTGGAGCAGGAGTCTGAGCGGAAACAGCATTGACGACTGTTCCGTGACTGACTGGACGAGGACTGTTGGCGATGCCTGCCACAGTCCCGTCGATATTCGCTCCTGGAGGACGAGCAGTGCTGAGAGTCCCGGCCGGATGGAACCCAGACAGTCTGGTCGGCATCAAGGGTGATCCACATGGACTCTGCCCAGTGAACAGCGTCGGGAACGTACCCTCGAAAGAGACCAGTACCAGGCTGGAGGCGACTGCGGAGATCCCAGGGGCAGCTTACCTCTGGAGCGTGGGGCCAACATCGGTGACGCTCCGGGCACCGGCACAGACATAACATCCCAGGCCGCCTGGAGGGCTCCGGGTGTGGAAGGCATCCGGATATCTGGAGAGGTCTGTTCCAAAGGGGCTGGGCTACTCCGGTCAACTCTGGGGCCCAGCGGGGATCGAGGACTGACCGACATGGGCCTAGCCGCTGTCCCAGACTTCCCTCGGTGCCGCTGTGAAGAGGGAGTCTTTCTGGCCCTGTGAATGGGGAGCGGTGTCAATTGGTCGATGGCACCAAAGGGTCGCCACATACCGATGCCGCGGTGCCAGGTACCGGTTGGGAGCGGCGTGCCGGAGTGGTGGTCAGTGCCGACTCCATCAGGATGGCCCAGAGCCTAATGTCCCTTTCTCTTTTGGTCCAAAGCTTAAACAACTTGCAAATCTTGCACCTTTCGCTGATATGGGTTTCTCCCAAACAGCGCAAACAATCTGTGTGCGGGTCACTTCTTAGCACAGAACGCCTACAAGATCCGCACGACTTAAACCCCAGGGTGCGGGGCATGCCCTGTCCCGGGATCACTGACTAAACTAACTAACTAACTAAACAGCTAACTAACTACAGGTACTAACGAACAGTTCTGGTGACTAGCTACAGCAAAGCTGGAGCAGAGCAGTTCCGACGCACCTTCACTGGTGGCAAGAAGGAACTGAGGGTGGGGGGGAGCACGCAGCTCCCCTTATACCGCACCAGGCAGGCACCACTCTAGGGGTTGCAGGGGGCGCTCCCCCCCCCCCACGGGTACTGCTAGGGGAAAAACTTCCGGCACCAGTGCACGTGGTGAGCATGCACACCAATTGTGGAATACACATAAGCAATCACTCGAAGAAGAAGATTATTTCTTTTGTTTTTTTACAGTGAAAATATTTGTAATAAAAAATCAATATAAAGTGAGCACTGTACATTTCGTATTCTGTGTTATAACTGAAATCAACATACTTGATAATGTAGACAAGATCCAAAAATATTTAAATACATGATATTTATTATTAACATTGCGATTTATCGTGTGATGAATCACAATGTTTTTAATCGCTTGACAGCCCTAATTGTAAATATTACTCAAATAATAAATAATTGATTTAGCAAAAGTCTACACATTGGAGGCACTTGGATTTTAGTGGATTCTGTTTTTGTTTCCCCTTCCTTGCAAGAGCAAGAAGTTCTGGAAGAGCTGTGTAGGGGCCTTAAATTCATTCTTCATATGGAGTGTGTCAGCATTTCTTAGATAGTTCTTAAACTAGGCTCAGAGAGAGGTACTGTTTGAAGTCCTTATGTGCGTTCAGCACTTAACACAATGGAGCCCTGACCTTGTCTCTCAACACTACCTGAATATACACAAAGTCACACACACACACACACACACACACAAAGTCTGAACAAGTCAAAATAGAATAAAGGCATCCCCACTTCTGGCCTGGGCTTTAGCCACAGGAACATGCTTACTTTCCTTTTAATAAACTTCAACCATTGCTTAACCTTAGATTCAGCTACTATTTGGCCATACAGGGCTCTAGACACTGTATAGCACTGATAGAGTGAATAGTATTCCTTGGGTTAGAGCCATATAGGACCACCTCAGAGTTAATCTCTGTTTACACACAGCTAAGTTTCTATTAAAGGTCTACGTAGGCAGGATCACATGTTCCGCTCCGTGCCCCACTGGGTTCTTCTGATTGATGGAAGATTGCTTGAAACAGATAGGAACAGTGTTTAACTCTAGGATCCATCACCAAAGCATTTTTACCTCGTCCAATTACATCTAGGTATTTGTGGAAACTGTTCCATATACTGGTTTTTATTTTCATGTCTGTCCTAAAATCCAGAGGGCCACAGAAGCCAAAAAACAAAATACATCTGTCACCTAAAGTTTTGATGACCACATCTCACCAGTAGGGGTCTACCAGTTTCACAGCCATGACGAATGTGTCACGGACTGTGAAATCAGCCCTTCCCCATTAATTCTGATCTCCCCTGCTGCTGGGAGCCCAGGCTCCTAACTGTTAGTCCAGACAGCTGGGAAGGGACAGGAGTTGTCCTTCCCCTGCATGGCAGCTCTTGGTGCGGAGATCAGACCCACCTCCAGAGGCAGTGCAGAAATGAGGGTGATACACCCCCACTTTTACGATGCAGCAGCCTGGAAGCTGGGCTCTGTGCTTCCATCCCCCTTCCCCCATGGCTTTTGCTCCCCCAGCCCCTCTGGGCTGGGGGCTTCTGCTCCCAGTGGCTGCAGCTGGGGCAACCCGGGCTCTGGGTTTCTGCGCCCCCCACCTCAGGACTCTGGCCACGGCTCTTGGCACAGAGCTTAGGGGCTTCCTCCCCCGGCGGCTCCTGGGACTGGGGGCTTTTGCTCCCGCCAGCTGCAGCCAGGGCAGCCCAGACTCAAGGCCTATCCCCCGCTCCAGCCAGGGCTTGCAGGCAGCCCAGGCTTTGGGCTTCTGTTCTCCGCTGCTCCAGCCAGGTTAGCCTGGGAGCCAGACTTCTGCCCCCCCACTCCTCCCTTCTCCATGGCTCCTGCTGAGGCTCCGGGCTTCCTCCCTCAGCAACTCCGGCCCGGGTTTGGGGCTTCTGCTCCTGCCAGCTGCAGCCAGGGCAGCCCGGGCTTCCGCACTGCCACCCCCCAGGCCGAGGCAACCCAGGCTCCGGGCTTCCATCCCCCAGGGCTTCTTCTGGGACTGGGGCACCCAGCCTTAATCTTTAACTGACCTGGCTAGCAGCATGGGGCAGATCCTACCCACCTCTAGGAACCTCCACTAACTACAGGAAGCTCAGAGGCTGCTGCCTAGGCAGCACAGAAGTGAGGGTCGCAATCTTGGATACCCCCCCACAACTTTGCAACCCCCACCCCATGATCCCATTTTGGGTCAGGACCCCCATGGTTACAACACTGAAATTTCAAATGTAAACTTCTGAAATCATGAAATTGACCAATTTAGAAAGCCTCTGGCCATTAAATTGACCAGAACGGACCATGAATTTGGTAGGGCCCTTCTCATTGGTATTGCTACACATGCAGAAGTCAAACAAAAAAACCCTAGATCCAAACCCCTCTGAACACTAGATTAGATTTAATTCTGCAGTTCAGATCTCTAACAGAAGCTAGTTGAAATTTGCAGACTTTTTTTTAAATAAAAGATTTTGATATTTCACACACCAAACAAACCCCACCCTCCATTTTTCAACCACTATTCCTCTCTTTAGTAGCTCCCTCTCTCTCAATACAGAAGGATCACCAGCACAAAAACCTCTTTTACAATCATGCCAACAAGCTTATGAGAAAAGTATCCAGATCCCTAGAGAAACTGTGGCACAAGGAAGAACTGTGACAGGAAGAGAGTTTAAGGGCCTGATTCAAAACCCATTGAGCCAATGGAAAGATTTCCATGGACTTCAATGGCCACTGGATTGGGCCCCAAGTTCAGATAGTTGTTGAAGTCACATGAACCACCAGTGGCAGAACTGAGACTAGAACTCAGTAGTCTGACTCCTAATCCTCTGTTCTAGTCCTTGGACTCAATGCCCTCCCTACTTCCTTTTGACAGGTGTTAAATACTGGATTGTGTAGACATGTCCCAAGATATCAACGTAAATGTATATTTAACATATGCTAACACTGCTATATACACCAAGAAGTTCATACATCCAGACCTGTCCTTGGAGTTTAAATTCATATGGCCTGTGCATACAAAAAAAAATGTGTTTGCAACTGAAGTTTATACAGCAGTATTGAAAGGGATAGGAATGTATGTTCTACATTCAATTTAGTAAGCACCAGCCAATTGTACAAGTATTTTCACTAGGCTGCCTTGCTAGGATCGGACTGACACAGTGTGCCTACAATGTAATCCGATTGCCAGATAATCTTACAAAAATGCAATATCCTGAGGATATGAATATAATGCAATCTTGCCATGGAGCAGTCAGCTGACTTTGATAAGCCATGTTGTATTGAGGTCACTGCGCTGCAGACGTGATCTAATTAGGCTATCCTTGTTATTTGTATATTTGGATGGCAGCATTCTTAAGTGAGTGAATTTGTATACTGTTGGGGGGCACACAAGACACCAAGAGAGGGGCCTAAGCCTTCTGTTGTTGTAAACCTGGTCAGCTCTATCTGCACTTGCAATGTTGGGAGTGCTAGCACAGACGAGGCTCAAGTGTTTGGACCCTCTAGACATCACAGTAGTAGAGAGCTGCCCAGAGGGCTCAGGAGGATAAAAAAGTTGTTTATATGGAGACACACTGTGCTATAGACGTTGATCATTTGTAAAATGAGGAAGATAATTTTCATCCAAAAACCATACATGAATGCAAGGTACACTTTACAAACAAGGGCACTATTATCCCCATTTTACGGATAGAAAAGGTGAGAGATATTAAGGCTAGGATTTTCAAAAAAGAGCCTAAAGGTGTGAGGCTTCCAATGTCCACTGAATTTCAATGGAAGTCATGCTCAACTTCAGTAGGCACCTTCCGAAAAAATCACAGCCAAAGACACTAAGACAAACCTAAGCCTAAGCCAAGATCTCAGGACCAGTCAGCATCACAACCAAAGTAGGACTCGGGAGTTCAGACTACCAGTCCCATGCACCAAGCCATACTGCTTTAGTCATGACCTACCTCACTGGGATGTAGTGAGACTTTCACGCATGCTGTAAGTCTCCAAGATTCATGGATCAAAAGGTGTTGTGTGCAAGGGCAGTTTTGTAACTGAGTTAGGGCAGCTACCATCAAGTTCCCAAGAATGCATAGAGAGATTTCTCCCCTGCAATACCTGCACTTTGAAAGATTGGAGCGAGAAGGGAAAACAAAAAAAACAAAAAAATCTATCCCATGTGTTAATCCATTTTTCAGAAAGATAAGAGGCAAAAAAAAGTGTAATGGTAAAAAGTCACAGTACAGTGTTATATAGGGCTGGCCTTAAGTACAAGCAACAGCTTGGGATCCTGTGTACTCCAGAGATCATGGGCAGTGGCCCCATCTCCTCTACCCAACAGCAAGACCAGAGGGCAATGTGTTGGGTGGGAACTCACCCCTCAGCCCCCCTTTTTTCTGGCAATGGAGGTATCACTCCTTCCAAACCCACCACCACAGAGTTTAGGGCCCAAAGATTAGAATTTAAGAGACAGTCTTATATTCATACAGGCCAAGAAAACTATTGTCTAGTTGTTTGTGTTTAGGGCTGGGGGTCAAACTCCTGATTTCTAGTCCTTATCATTTGTATTATATTAGCATCTAGAGGCTCCAATTGAGATCAGGGTCCCATTGTACTGGGCACTGTATGACACATAAGAGACAGTCCCTGCTCCAAAGAGCTTACAAGTCTGTAAGTAAATAACACAAAGGGAGGGAGCAGAAATGAAATCACTCACCCAAGGTAACAACAGGTCAGTGGCAGAGCTGGGAACAGGTCTCCAGACTCCCAGCCCAATGCCCAGCCACTAGACCATACTGCTTCTGGTTCTGAAACAATCTCATTGTGTGATCACAACCCTTCTGTATGTTTGTTAATATGTACCTAGGTCCCAGAGGCGCCAATGAGAGGATTCACATTTGGAAAGTGCTTTGATGAGACTTTAAAAATACATATTCGCCATTATTGTTGTAATGCTTAATACAGCTGAGTCTTGATGCACCTCCAATATAACAAACTGCAGTAGACAGTTAGTGGTGTTGCACTGAAAAGCTATTTTTATTTCATCCAGGGATGAATTAGGTGACCTACAGCTATAGGTCTGTCCCTCTCTCCTATTAAAATAATTCTAAAACAGGTATTAGTTGGCTAAATGGGACCAAATCCCACCTCCTGTGTAATCCACCTGAAAGCCAAAAGCATCAGGGCAAATTAAAGCTGCCTTTAATCCTTACAAATCTCAGTATATTTTATCCTTCATTGCTCCTGCCCCCAGTTGTTATTCCTGATGGACGGACACCTGTTCATGCTGCTGGTATTTCAGTGTCTTCCATCAGGAAAGACGGATGAAAGTGACATGAAGGGTAACGTGCTCGTGACATAAGAAACTTATCTCTTGGGGCGTGTCATAAATAAAGGGAAGGGTAAAAACCCTTATGTATGCAGTAACATAGATTATCTTCTAGATTATCTTCTGTTTTAGCTTGTGAATTTTCCCTATGCTAAGAGGAGTTTTATTCCTGTTTTTTGTAACTTTGAAGCTAGGCCTAGAGGGGAATCCTCTAGGTTTTAAATCTTTTTATTTACTCTGTAAAGTTACCTTCCATACTGATTTTGCAGGTGTAATTCTTTATTTTAAAAAAAAGTAATTCTTCATTTAAGAATCTGATTGATTTTCAGTGTCCTAAAAACCCAGGGGTTTGGTCAGTGCTCACTTTGTAACCAATTGGTTAGTATATTATTCTCAAGCCTCCCCAGGAAAGGGGATGAAGGGGTTTAGGGGAATATTTTGGGGGAAACAGGGACTCCAAGTGGCCCTTTTTCCTAGATTTTTGTCGAAATCACTTGGTGGTGGCAGCAATACTGTCCAAGGACAAGGAAAGGATTTGTGCCTTGGGGAAGTTTTAACATAAGCTGGTAGAAATACACTTAGGGGGTCTTTCATGCGGGTCCCAACATCTGTACCCCAGAGATCAGAGTGGGGAGGGAACCCTGACAGGGCATGATTTCCTGTAGACAGCAGCAGCATAGATTTCCACTCCTGTTTTCCCATCAGCTAGTGACTAGTTCAGATTACTTGTTGCTGCCACAATACCACTGAATAGGTTGAATAAATTCAGCATTAAACTATATCCATGTGTATCAACATGCATAAACTAGGTCCACTTGTACATAAATTAGGCAGAGTTATTATGCTAATTTAAACAGCATGACTGTACCACGTCTATGTTTGCAGTCTGCTATGATCCTCCGGGACAGCACTGTAAGCAAGTTGTTACATCTGAATAGGACGACTTTCTGCTGGCAATCTGCCACAGTTCTCACAGGTAAGCATTGCAAATGAGCCATTACATATTCCCCCAAAGCAAACTATTAATAGAGAAGAATGGGTAAGGGGACTATTTAGAATTACTGTCACTCCACATTAACTCTGTTGGAAATTAATCTCCTCCTCCTATCTTTCTCCTGATCAGTAATAAATCTAAAAAACTCCTCTCCTAAATCCCCAACCATAAATCCTATAAAACATGCAGAATCATCCAGGTCAGGCCATTATCCTGTATGACCCTTTGTACCTCCCTTTTTCTTCTAGGAGCTAGCGAACAGGAGCAGCAAACAGGGGAGCTCTGTGAGGGAGTTTTGAGGGGGAGTGCAGGAGGCAGATATACCTAACACACTAAACTTAGACCAATAATCTCCCCTCCCTCCCCCCAAACCCTGCAAGAGTAAAAAATAACGGTACGGAGGGTGATTTAAATGACAGGTTACATACCACAGCTAGTAGTTCTGCAATTTCATGTTAGAGTTCCTTCAGAAATATCATCTGATCTTGGTGATTTATTACTGTTTAACTTATCACTTTGTTCCAAAACTTCCTCTACTTACACCTCAATCTGGAACAGTTCCTCAGATCTGTCACCTAAAAAACTATGGCTCAGGTGTGGGGATCTCCACATTCAAAGAATTAGGGCTTGTCTACACAGGCAATTTACTGCGCTACAACTTTCTCGCTCAGCGATGTGAAAAAACACCAAGTGCAGCAAGTTTCAGTGCTGTAAAGTGCCAGTGTAAACAGTGCCCCAGCGCTGGGAGCTACGCCCCTCATGGAGATGGGTTTTTTACAGCACCGGGAGAGCTCTCTCCCAGTGCTGCACCGTGACCACACAAGCCACGTTAAAGTACTGCTGCGGCAGCGCTTTAGCATTGCCAGTGTAGACTAGCCCTTAGTCTATTTAATCATGAATGCTATGGAGAAAGTGAATGGGGAAGTGTTATTTATTCCTTCACATAACACAAGAACCAGTGGTCACCCACTGAAATTAATAAACAGCAGGTTTAACACAGACATAAGGAAGTACTTTTTCACACAAAGCATAGTCAACCTGTGGAACTTGTTCCCATGGGTTGTCGTGAAGGATAAAAGTATAACTGGGTTAAAAAAAAGAGAGAGAGATACGCTCACGGAGGATGGGTCCATCAATGGCTATTAGCCAAGCTGGTCAGCGATGCAACCCCATCTGTGGGTGTCCTAAAACCTCCAACTGCCAAAAGATGGGACTGGACAACAGGAAGGATCACTAGAAACTGCCCTGTTCTGTTCATTCCCTCTGAAGCATCTGGCACTGGCCACTGTCAGACAGGATATGGGCTAGATGGAGCCTTAGTCAGACCAAGAATGGCCATTCTTATAGTCTTTCTTATAGGCCACAATCCCGCAAACACTTATGCATGTGAAAAACTGTGTATGAGAGGTCCAACTAACTTCCTGTAGCGCTCTGCTCTTTCCTATGTGAGCCCTTATGTGAGTGAAAACATCCCATCAAAATCCATTAAGCTACTCACACCTTTACCCCTTCAAATTATTTAATTGTTTGTATCATGGCAGTGTCTAGAGGCCCCACCTGTCTGGGTGTGGTGTTGTGCCACAGTTCCTCCTCTTCAAGGGTCACCTCAATAAAGACTCAAACAACTCTGAATTTTACAACAAAGTGGCCTCTCCTGGAGTTTCATTTATTATGAAACAACCCCTTGCACTTGTACTTGGGCTTCTCCTGTCCTTTCAGACCTGTTACAGAGTCAATAGTCCTAAATGACACCCTGCAAAAGGGTCTGGAAAACACTATATTGGGGCTTCACCTCACATCCCTAAGCCTGGACCCCTGCTAATCTTGTTCCTGCCCCAGTTCACCACGATCCCTTTGGCTCTCCCAAAGCTCACACCAGACCTTTGGCCACTGCTCTCTCTCCAGGCAACTAGCCTGCTATTCTCAGTGGAAAGCCCAAGTCTCTCCTAGTCCCTGACCCCTCTCTCAGAATAAACCTAGAACACGGCTCTGTATAGTTTCCCCACACTTCATCACAAGAATATCTTTGCATTAAATGCAACCAGATGTGGCCCTTCTACTGGCCTGAAGACTGAGTCTGTCCATCCCATTTTTCAGACTTGTCCAAAGTCATGGGTCCACCAACCTCACAACAAAGTCCATGGCCACAAATTTGGTAAACTCCTCTTTCCTAGGTCTCATCTATTCTTAAAAGTTGGTTCAGATTAAGGCAGGATGTGAATTTAAAGCACAACACTATATATATTTTATATACAAGCCCTTATACACATTTGGGCCTGATCTTGCAAGCTCCAATGCACAAAGTTCCCATCATTACTCGGTCTTCAAATACAGATTACTACCAAGAAATCCTGCCAGTTTCTGCAGCAAGAATTTTAGGCTGTTATTTTCATGTTTTGTTTTGGGTTGTTTTTTTTTAAAAGTCTCTCTCTCCTCAGAGCTGATACGAAAGCACATTCACAGAACCCAAATTACAAGAGCCCTAATCTCAAAGTCTGATATCAACAGCCTTTCCTCAGGCAGTTTCAGGCAATATAATTTGCATGATTTAGTCAATTGATGGTTTCAGCTTTCTCAGAAGCCTCTAATTTCCTGTACAGTCTCCTTTGTACAGAGACTGCAAATCTGGGGCAGGAAAGTCAAGCAGCTCTTCAGGAAGCAGAGTCAAGAAACACAAACTCCAGCCAGGGATTTCTAAAAATGGCTATAGCTTCTGACAGCAATAGGATATTCTTCATTCCTGTGCACAGAGGTTCTACATGGATCTTAAGCTTAAAAATATAAATATGACATTGTTGTGCCTGGATATTGTGCCTTTCACCTCTAGGTCACCAATTTAAGTCTACAGCATGTCAGTACTGATCAAAAACCATCACTTCTTGAGGGCTATTCGTTGGCCTGTATGAAGTAACAGGACTGTTCAGCTCCAGTTCCTAGGGGACAGATACCACGTAAGAATGGCCATACTGGGTCAGACCAAAAGTCCATCTAGCCCAGTATCCTGTCTTCCAACAGTGGCCAATGCCAGGTGCTTCAGAGGGAACAAACAGAACAGGTAAGCATCAAGTGATCCATCCCATCGCCCATTCCCAGCTTCTGGCAAACAGAGGCTAGGGACACTGTCCCTGCCCATCCTGGCTAATAATCATTGATGGACCTATCCTCCATGAACTTATCTAGTTTCACTACAATTGGCATTAAGTCAAACCTTTTTGGTCAGCCTCAGCCCAAAAAGACAGGAATGTAGGACCTGGTCCTACTCCCACTTAAGTCAATGACAGAACTCCCACTGAACTATAATGGTACAGATTTAGGCCTGTAGTGGCTATTAAGGCTGAACCCTCTAGAACTGGATTAATGTACATTAGCACACACACAGATGAACAAGATACTTTGTGGAAGAGTCAACATTGATTTTGTACAGGAAAAGTCATGCCTCACCAATTTATAAAAGTTCTTTGAGGGGGTCAACAAGCATGTGGACAAGGGTAATCCAGATGATACAATGTATTTGGACCTTCAGAAAGCCTTTCATAAGGTCCCCCACCAATGGCTCTGACGCAAAGTGAGCAGTTATGGACTAAGAGGGAAGATCCTCTTATGGATCAGTAACTTGTTATAAGATAGGAAACAAAGGATAGATATAAAGGGGTCAGTTATCACAATGGAGAGAGGTGAACAGCAGGTCACCGGGGATCTATACTAGAACCTGTGCTGATCAACATATTCATAAATGATCTGGAAAAGGGATATCACTAAACTGCAACAAAACAGAAGATAAAATTCAGTGTTGATAAGTGCAAAGTAATGCACACTGGAAAACATAATCCCAACTATACATACAAAATAATGATGGGGTCTAAGTTAGCTGTTACCACTGAGGAAAGATATTGGAGTCATTGTGCACAGTTCTCTGAAAACATCTGTTCAATGTGCAGGGGCAGTCAAAAAAGCTAACAGAATGTTAGGAACCATTAGGAAAGGAAAAGAAGATGAAAAATGTGTCAATGCCACTACATAAATCCACTCCTTGAATACTGTGTGCAGTTCTGGTCTCCCCATCCCCAAAAAAGGTATATTAGAATAGGAAAAGGTACAGAGAAGGGCAATAAGTATGATTACGGGGACTAGCTTCCATATTAGGAGAGATTAAAAAACCTTGGATTGGTCATTTTAGAAAAGATACAACTATGGGGATATATGACAGAGGTCTATCAAATCCATGAATGGTGTGGTGAAAGTGAAACGTGAAGGGGTAAACAACACAAGTAGTAGGGATCACCCAATGAAATTAATTGGCATCAGGTTTAAAACAAATAAGGAAGTAATTCTTCACGCAATGCACAGTCAACCTATGGAAGGCATTGCCTGGGGATGTTGTGAATGCCAAAAGTATAACTGGGTTCAAAAAAGAATTAGCTAAGTTCATGGAGGAGTGGCTACTAGCCAAGATGGTCAATCTTATAGTCTGGGCATCCCTAAACCTCTGACTGCCAGAAGCTGGAACTGACCAGGGATGGCTCACTTGATAACTGCCCTGTTCTGTTCATACCCTGTGAAATATCTGGCACTGGTCACTGTCAGCAGACAGGATACTGGGCTAGATGGACCACTGGTCTGACCTACTGTGACACAGAAGCCCATTTATGGTTCATGACTCTGTGTTAGCAACTCTTGTCAGGTCTGACATACACTACACCTCACACATTTGTGTCATTTATTCAAAAGGTGGCATGTAATATACTGTTTGAAATCTAACAACACACTGCTCATTAATGTTATAATTTCCTTCTCTGGCCAGCAAGGTCATCAGGCAGGGACAATGAAGGTCCATTTACATATTAGGTAGGCAAAGCTATCAAGCTAATAAGCAGGGAAGAGAAACTTCATCTGGGATATAAAACCAGGGGGTCTGAACCTCATGTGATAAGCAATTGAATCAACTGATTGTATATAACATTAATTATAAAAGTATATTAATTGAGGCGTCTTATGAAAGCTTATGACACTGGTGATAATACATACATCCCACAATGATATTAAACACCATATGAGGAATTATAGATCTACATAATATTATGCTTTCCAGTCTGTGACCAAACAAAGAGAAAGAGGCTTTCTCCCAGACAGGAGGGAAGGCAGCTACCTACCTGTCTCTAATGAAATAAGCAGGGTGTGACCAGAAACAATGAAAACTATTTACATAGAAATCAGCAAGGGGATGGGAAGACCACAGGAAGAGAAGGATAGCATAAGGTCATCCTGCCTCTTGAAACAAGGCCATTGAACTTTGGAAGATATAAACAAGGACAGAGGCCATCTTTGGCATCCATCACGAGACAGACACAAGGGGCTAAAGCTCTTATAAGTTGATAAAGATGGGTCCTTCAACCATTGGGTGGGGGGCTGAAGTCTCTGGAAACTGAATATAGGTGATAAACCTGCTTAGACAAAGATCTTTCACCTAGAAGAGAAGGGAAACCAGCCACTTGTGCTTCTGTGGAAGATCCTGACAGAGGTGGTCCGCTATAGCTGAGAAGAAAGATTGATGAAGATAACCATCTTGAACACAGCTTGTTCCTTGCCAAATTAAGTTTTAGATGCATGTTTTCACTTTTGTTTACTTTGTAACCATTTAACTTTATTCCTATTACTTGGCATCACTTAACCTATGTCCTACTGTTAATAAATTTGTTTTATTTTTTAACTCAGTGCTGCATTTGAAGGGAGAGATGTATTTACCCTAGTTGGGTTCATAAGATTGTGTTTTTGTCTCTTTAAAGGAGCAACAAACCTTATTTCTCTGACCTGTCTAGGAGAGAGCTAGACACTTCACGGCACATGGTTTGGGGGAAATTCAGGACTGGGAGTGTGTTGGGGTCACCCTGTTGGTTGTAACAAAGGCTGGTGGAAGCCACAGTGGGGCTGTAGGGCTATAGACAGGACGCTGGGGTCAGAGCTGCTGAACCAGGGCTGTCTAGCACACAGAAATGTAGGGCATGACCTGCGTGCTTGAAGGCTGGCTGTAAGTGTCCCAGGCTAAAAGCTACAGCAGCAAAGCATTGTCAGGCACCCAGGGTTGAGGGGAAGTGGCAACAATTCCTTACTGGTATGGACGGCACTCCAAACCCAGCAACACCCAGTATGGCCATTCTTACATTCTTATGACTTAAGCTTATTTTGGTTTAGCTTTTCTTCAGAGTGGCCAGAAAGGAATTTGCACCAGTTTAAACTCACCCTTTTAGTTAAACTGGTACAACTCTATGTAAACAATGCCAAAGATAGCCATTCCCTTTGTGACTACTATTACCTGTTATCAAGATTTCTTAAAAACACATTAGCAATGAAGGGGTTAAAGTACATTGCCAGCTTTCTAGAAATCCAAGCAGGCATTTTAAATTCAGGATGATGGGAATTTTCTGCTCATCACCCATTCAGGCTGTTGTCAGCATCATTACAAGTAACAGTCTTCCTCACCTAAGTCAGTGGGGAACTGCACATTCTCTCTATACTGGGAACACACAATAAAATACCAACCAGCCAAGTACAGTGGGGAAGAGAAAGACACTGCAAAAGTCTCTGTATTAGCACTAGCTTACAGAAAGCCAAGTTCAGGCTTGTTTGCACCTGTGTAGCTCACACCTTTAAAGCTACACAACTGTGTAACCCCCTAATGTAGACACACTGAACTGGTATAAAATATAACTAACACTGGTGCAGTTCAGCCTGGTTTCAAAACAAGGCTTGGTTGCACTGGTGCTAACCACTCTTTTCAGGAATGCAATACCTCTGCACTAGACATTTGCTCTGGTGCAGCTTATGTCAGTATAGCTACTCTAGTTCAGAAAACTCCTGCGTTGTCCTCACAGCAGATTCTACCACCCTTTAAAATACTATTAAGTTGGAGTAAGGCGGAGGGGTATTCTATACTCCTTTTCCCACATCCAAGACAGATTTGAGGATGCAGAAAAGTATAGGGTCCTGATGGCATTTTGGTGGAGTCCTATTTACTTGGACATCAGAAATCCACTGACACTTTCCAGAAAACCAGGGCATTTACTTATGTCCTTAACTAAAGTTTCCTTTCCCATTCCCTATTGTAGGGCATGTCCACCCAGCTGTCATCCTGCACCCCAGAAGAGCTTCCCATGATAGTGGTCTTATATAAGACAAAAAATAATGCTATTTTCAAATTCATAGACTTTCAAGCCAGAAAGGACCTTTAGATCATCTAGTTAGACTTAATGTATAACAATCCATGTCTTGAAATTCTGTGTATTGAGGTGAATAACTTGGGTTTGAGCAACATCCTCCAGAAAGGCATTCAGTCTTTATCCGAAGAGCTCAAAACAGAGAATCCACCACTTCCCTTGGTAGTTTGTTCCAGTGGTTAGTCATCCTCCTGTTAACAATGTGCATCTTATTTGAGCCTAACTTTAACTTCCAGCCACTGGTTCTTGTTATGTCCAATTCCGCAAGATTAAGGAGTCCTTTAGTACCCGGTATTTGATCTGTGTGAAGGAACTCCTACACCATAAACACATCACCTCTCAATCTTCTTTTTGATAGGATAAACACAATGAGCTCTTTCATTCTCTCACTGTAAGGCATTTTCTCCAGCCCTCAAATCATTTGTGTAGCACTTTTTTGCACCCTCTCCATATTTTTCAACATCTTTCTTAAAATGTGGACACCAGAACTAGACACTGTATTTCAGTATTGCTCTCACCAATTCCATGTACAGAGGCAATGTCACTTCACTAATCCTATACTCACTACTCCCCTGTTTATATAGTGAAGAATTGCATTAGCTCTTTTTACCCCAGCTTAGCACTGGGACCTCATATTCAGGTGTTTGTCTGTTATGACCCCTAAATCTTTTGCTGTGCCACTGTTTTTTGGTTTTTATATAGCACTGCTCAACCCCTTATTTCAAAATGCTTTACAAAAAGATAAGTAAGAATCATTTGTTTTTGACAGACAGGGAAACAGACACACAGATATTAAGGGACTTCCCTGGGGTCACAGGAGCAGATGTGAGACTAGGACCTAAAATTCTACAGACTCCCAGTCTCGTGCCCTGTCCTTTGGGCCATGCTGATGGACAGTGTGTGGACAGCTTTAGGGATGAAAGGTATAATGCTATTAAATGGGGAGGACGACACGTGCACATACACAGGAAGAGAACAGCATTATGACTCTGACTGAAGAATTTTTCTGTATTGTGCTCTTTGATGTATCTACTGTGAAGCTGTGGTATAAAGGAACAGAAATCTGTTTCTGCAGATCACCACATGATGATGAGTCAGTTGCTGCCCCAAGCCTGGCTATTAGCCTCATAAAAGCCTTGCAAGGGGATGCATTTAATGAAGAACAGTAGCCACTCTGCCTCCAACCAGGAAAGCACTTCAGAGTCACACTTTAATGAATGAACATGATATGTGCGAGGCTCTTAAGTGGCATAACTGTTCTGCTAGCTGGATACATGATACCTCAAAGACTGGCTTGCTCTTTAAAGAATCATTTGTGTTAATGTGTCAAGTTCATTAGAGTAATCAGCAACAATGGGGGTCAAAAAAATAGCCTGGCAAGAGATTTAAATCTCTAACTCCTCTTAAAAACCTAAGCTCCAGGAGTGCTTTTCTGAATATCCTCTACACTTCACAGGGCTTAGTTAAACAGAAGAAAAATTTACAAGGGGAGACAATGTGATCTAGTGAATAGGACACTGTACTGGGAGTCGGAGACCTATGTTCTTTTCCTGCCTCTGCCACTGATCTGCTATATGATCTAAGTCAGAAGCACAATGAGGAACTGTTTCCCTTCCACCCGTTGTCTATCTTGCCTAGTTAGATTATAAAGCCTTTGGGGTAGGGACTCTCTCACACTATGTGCACAAATAATAACTACTAGGGAATAAAACTGTAGGGCTTAGTCCTGCCTGCATCGAAGCCAACAGTAAAGCTTCCATTGATTTCAAGGCTGCAGGATCAGGCAACTGCAGCAACTCGGGCTCAAATTGAATTTTGCTCACACAATCCTATGTAAAACCAAATAATTTAGCCAGGAGACAAAACCTTCTGATCTCTTCTCAATTTAGGGTATTTACAGCCAATAAAGATGGGGTGCTGGCATGAATTGCCTGGAGCTTCTCTATTGTTGGTTCATGAATGCTTCTCCCAGCCACTCATGTAACTCAGTTGAGTGTGTCCCTGCCTGTGGATGTCTATGTAAGTGCAGTGCCTGTCAGAGGTTCGTGGCTTGATACAGCATCACAGTAGGAGAAGGATACCTCAGGTTGGTGGGACAGAGGGCTCAGTGGCTTACAGTCCAGGTTGCACCCAGGGGACCCTGTCACAGTGCCATCTATCACCACACCGCAGTAAGGGAAAAACCCCATCGTGGTGAAACCATCCACTAGGTCCTGCACATTGCCCATAGTCACTATCGTTCTTAGCAGAAGTTGATGCATGGCCCTGCAAACTTGGATCACAACAGCTCCCACAGCGGATTTGCCAACTCCAAATTGATTCCCCACTGACGGGTAGCAGTTTAGTTTTGCAAGCTTCCATGGTGCAACAGCCACTTGCAACTCCACTGTCAGAGCAGGACTCATTTTAGTGTTGCTGTGCTTCAGGATTGGGGAAAGCTCTTCACAAAGTTCCTGGAAAGTGGCCTTCCGTATTCGGAAGTTCTGCAGCCACTACTCGTCATCCCATAACTGTATAACAATGCAATCCCACCAGTTCCACCAGCTGTTTCCCAGGACAAGAAACGGTGCTCCACCATGTTTAGCTGCTGCGCAACTGCCAGCAGCAACCGGGAATTGTTTCATTCTATGACTTGCAGCAGGGCTACTTGAAGGACATCACAATGGTCCGCGCATTGGCGCCTGTCTCGGCTCTGGAAATACTGCAGGATAAGGCGTGAGGTATTTGTAATGGCCACAACAAGACTGCACAGCTAAGCTGGGTCCATGATCCTCAGGCCACGGCGTACGTGCCGCTAAGCCAGGCTTTTGAATAAAGGCATGAAAAAATTGATTGTTTGCCCCTGACATCAGGATAGGGAGGGAGGGGGAAAACTCCATCATGGGAGGTCAAAGTCACGTTCCTGTTCCTCCCTGAGACAATGTTTTGGCCCCATGAGGCATTGAAGCCCTTACCAAAACCCCCTGCGGCTAGTTGCATTGTTGGATAGCTACCCACAGCGTACTACTCTCTGCACAGATGCAAGCACTGCTGGCAAGGATGCACTCCACAGACACAATGGGCATCATGTGGACACGCTCAATCAATTTAATTACTGCAGTAGCTTGATGTCGACTTAAATTAAGTCAACTTAACTTCGTAGTGTAAACATGCCCTCAAGAGAGTTGGCAGTTTTTCAAAGAGACAGTATTAAGGGCACAATAACAAACTATCCCACTGAATAGGAAAGATAGGAAGTATAGCAAGAGATTAGTATGTCTTAACCATGAGATCTTCAATGATCTGAAACTTAAAAAGAGAGACCTACAAAAAGTGGAAACTAGGTCAAATTACAAAATTTGAATACAAACACACACAGGGACAAAATTAGAAAGGCCAAGGCACAAAATGAGATTAAATTAGCTAGAGATGGAGTATCAAGAAAACATTTTACAAATACACTAGAAGCAAGAGGAAGACCAAGGATAGGGTAGGCCTCTTACACAAAGAGGGGGTAGAAACAACAACATGGAAATGGCAAAAGTGCTAAATGACTTTTTAGTTTTGGTTTTCACCAAAAAGGTTAGTAACGACTGAACATCTAACATAGTGAATGCCAGTGAAAATGAGGTAGGATCAGAGGCTAAAATAGGAAAGAACAAGTTGAAATTTACTTAGACAAGTTTGGTGGTCTTCAAGTCACCAGGGCCTAATGAAATACATCCTAGAATACTCAAGGAGCTGACTGAGTAGATATCGGAGCCATTAGCAATTATCTTCAAAAAGTCATGGAAGACAGGAGAGATTCTACAGGACTGGAAAAGGGCAAATAAAGTGCACATCTATTAAAAGGGAAACAAGAACAACCCAGGGAATTACAGACCCGTGAGCTTAACTTCAGTACCCGGACAGATAATGGAGCAAATAATTAAGCAATCACTTTGCAAACACCTAGAAGATAATAAGGTGATAAATAACAGTCAGCACGGATTTGTCAAGAACAAACTGTGTCAAGACAACCTAAAGCTTGCTTTGACAGGGTAACAAACCTTGTGGATAGGGGGGAAGGGATAGATGTGCTGTATCTCAGCTTTAGTAAGGTTTTTGATACTGTCTCACATGACCTTCTCAGAAGCAAAAACTAGTGAACTACAATCTAGATGGAGCTACTATAAAGCAGATACATAAGTGGTTGGAAAACTGTTCCCAGAGAGTAATCATCAGTGGTTCACAGTCAAGCTGGAAGGGTATATCCAGAGGGGTCCCACAGGGATCAGTTCTTGCCCAGTTCTCTTCAATATCCCTGCCCTGAGAAACCTACAATCTAAGCAATTGTTCAATTCAACCAATTGACATCTCTTCAATTAGAACTGAAGAGGGATCAAGTCAAGATCTATTGTGAGTACACCCAACATCATAGTTTAATAACTAATACCCAGAGTGCCAGATCCTCAGCTGATGTAAGTCTGCATAGTTCCATGAATTTAAACTGAGCTACACTTATTTACATAATCTGAAGATCTAGACCAAAGTGTCCCTAAAATACAAGCCAGCAGAATGTGCACACGCATAGCAGAGAGGGCCTTGGAAACACGAGTAGGATAATTTCCATGAGATAACCAATCTCTGCCACTGCTGCCCAGCAACAGTGAAAATTATTGGAGCCTGGTGAGTCTCAGCCTTGAAAATGCTCATTTCATTCTTTGCAGCAAAAGTGGAAGTCTCCATGTTCTTCTACATTACACTAACTCAGAAGCAAAGGCAAAGATCTCGTCCTGTGCTGCTTGGAGTGGAATGGGAGAAAGAAAAAAGTGTCTTCTTCACTGCCCCAGCAGCAGAAGGTTAATGCACTGACGTTGGCTTCTACTTCTCGAAGACTGCAGGGCAGCAATGGCATGAAGCATATGACAATCTAGTCAGTAGTGCTCCTGAGGCGCTCTCTATTGTTTTCTGAGCAATGGTAGAAAAGTGGTCCAGGGCCCAATTAACAGCAGCAGTAGGGGTCAAGGTGGATAAAATCAATGATTTTTTTAAAAAAATATCAGTTTTTTTAATTTAAAATCAGATTTTTTTGATAAAATGCTTTTGGAGGAAAAACCTACCTAAAAATAGTTTTAATTAAGATCCATGATGAGATATCTTTGAGCTATAATGTAATAGGGCTTATAAACTCTAATTCTATAGTATGAAACAATATATTCATGTAATGTTTAGGAAAAGTTCTGTAAATGAGTTCCATTACTAGGGACTCAATTTTCTGTAGAGATTGTTTAGGTTAATCTTTCTATCTACCAATGGGACTCAGTGCTCAGTCTAGAAGATACCATCAGAGATGCTTAGTTTTGCAGTTCTCAAACTGTGAATTTGTGTCTCCAGGGGTATCATGCTTGTTAACAGCAAAAATGTTCTTAAATATGTAAATATATAGAAGTGAGAAATAACAGACCTCAACTCTACTGTCCCTCTGCAAATTTGTGTACAGAGTCAATGCCTTACCTCTCTCTAAAAGTGCAAAGTTTCAAAAAGTTCAATGAAGAGAAGATCGTTGGGGGCGGAATAGATCTAGACAATGAGAACAAGTCTGGAGATGACTGTGGGAAGCGAGGGACATATGCTTGTTTTGTTAAAATATTATATGTTTGCTGTTGAAGAAAAAATCTGGAATACTTGATGTTGTTTTAGTTAAAAAAACCACAATTTAAATGTCTGTCTGGTGATGTTCTCCTCCTAATACAGCATGGCAAGAAAATCCTCCGAATATTAATCATTAACCTGTTGAATTGGAGATAGTTCACCTCCCAGTGACTTCATAAATATCTGCTTCAATTACCTTTGGTAAATGAAATAACCAATCATTCATTTTTTGATATAGCTGTAAAACTAAACTGAAAAGTTTTCAAAATAAATCACTGTTTAAAAATGTCTATAGTGTGTACCTTCTAAAAATGAAACCTACATCTATCTCGGATTTGTGAAGAATATGTATGTATTAAGGTTATAACAACAAGAATGCACTTTTATGTAGAAAACCATGATTAAATTGAGTCCTCCTGACTAGTGATTTAAATCAAATCCACCCTGGGTGGGGCAGTAAAAAAAAGAATATGGGACAGCAGTGGTTAAAATAGTTTGAAACTGGAAGATCTCACTGCACCAGCCAACTAGTTGGGGGTGGGGGGGCGGGAAGAAGAGAGGAGAGGAGAGAGGCAGGGTGTTGTTCCTCCAAGCCAAGAGAGCGGGGGCCCACCTTCTTACCACTCTGGGGGACTGACCAGAGAGCTCTGGCCACAACACTGGACCCTTCCCAGACAACAGATTCAGCGTATCTTCAGGTTTCAAAGTAGCAGCTGTGTTAGTCTGTATCCACAAAAAGAAAAGGAGGACTTGTGGCACCTTAGAGACTAACAAATTTATTTGAGCATAAGCTTTCATGAGCTACAGCTGTTGCTCACAAAAGCTTATGCTCAAATAAATTTGTTAGTCTAAGATGCCACAAGTATTCCTTTTCTTTTAGCATATCTTCAGATCTTCTACTGTGGGATTCTTTTGTATTCTAATCTCATCCTTCAGCCATTCACCCAGAGCCCTCACCACACCACTCTTCTGTATCCAGAATCCATCTTTCTCCTTCCCCCTTTCCCTATCCCCACTGGCTCCATCCTCCTTTCTTGGTTACCCTCAACAGTTCCCACCAACTCTACCTGCTCCTCTTTCCCTCTCCATCCTGATCTCTACCCTCGTACTCCCCAGCACAAGTCTAAGCGCAGTGGGCCTCAAGTGCCAGGAGCAACCAATCTCATTCTGCCCCGTGCCTTTCACCTGAACCATCCTTCTGTGGCAAGGAGTGCTGCTTAAGAATTGGACTTTTTAGCCACTCGAGACACTGTAGCATGACACATAGTAACTGAATTGTTTTGGTGCCTACACCACCATTTTTTGATATGGACATCCCTAAGATACAGCCTTTTCTATCCATCCAGGCTGCTGAAAATCAGCATCATGATTACTGCAACATCTGTCTCTCTGGGGGCCTTGAAAAATTATATATATATATATGCGCAGTCTTATCCGACTCATATCCATTTAGAATGTGCTACAAAAGATTTTTCCTAGCCCACTACTTTGACCATGTCACCTCTCTTTGAAACCCTCTACTGTCCTCTATCCTCTGCTCTAGCGCATCAAACAGAAACTGCTCAACTTCACTTTCAAGGCCATGCACAGCCTATCACCACCCTTCCATTCATCTCTCATTGAATAACGAGAGATTGACTCCCACCTCCAATGAGCCCATGATGCCAGTCTCCATCACCCACTTGTTATATTTTCAAACACGCACCTTTGTGCTTTCTCCCATGCTACCTCTTTTGCTTAAGAAGAATGCTCCCTATAAACATCCACAAAGCAGCCTCATTATCCTCTTTGAAATCTCCTTAAATCTTTGCCGTGATGCTTACAAATCACGTGACAATGGTTAGGCTGCTGATGTGCTGAGGCCACTCCCCATCATACTGGCCAACTGTCTCATTGTTTCCCTCTTTACTGCAACTCTGTATCCATCTATTATTATTTCATATTATATTTGGATTCTAAGCTGTTTGGGGCAGGGATCTCTCTTTATCCTGTATTTGTACAGCATGTAGCACAATCGGGTCCTAGTGCATGAATGGGGCTGCTAGATTAGGGTGGGCAAATTACGGCCCATGAGCCGTTTTAAGCTGCTCTGCAGCTCCTGTTAGGGAGCGGAGACCGCACCACGCGGCTCAGCCCCGCTCCCAGAAGCTGCGGCATGTCCCTGCTCCGGTTCCTACATGCTCCAACGGCCCCCTCTGGAGCTCCAATGGGAGCTGCAGGGGCGGTTCCTGTGGATGGGGCAGCATGCAGAGCCGCCTGGCCATGCCTCCACATAGGAGCCAGAGAAGGGACATGCCACTGCTTCCGGGAGCCACTTGAGTTAAGCGCTGCTCGAAGCCTGCACCCCAGAGCCTCTCCCCACACCCCAACCCCCTGCCCCAGCCATGATCCCCCTCCCGCTCTCCAAACCCCTCGATCCCAGTCCAGAGCACCCTCCTGCACCCCAAGCCTCTTATCCCCACCCCACCCCAGAGCCCACACCTGGAATCTGCACCCCTTCCCGCACCGCTGCCCCAGCCCTGATCCCCCTCCTGCCCTCCAAACCCCTCGAT
The DNA here is from genome assembly GCF_965152275.1 of Natator depressus. NCBI lineage: Eukaryota > Metazoa > Chordata > Testudines > Cheloniidae > Natator > Natator depressus. The sequence continues at coordinate 133,243,828 of NC_134237.1, read as the reverse complement.
CCCACCCCAGAGCACCCTCCTACACCCCAAAAGCCTCATCCTCAGCCCCACCCTCTGGGCCAAAAAGTTTGCCCACCCCTGTGCTAGATGCTATGGCAGTGATAATGCATCAATTGCTTGTTGAAGAAATACCAAAGGTTTCTCCATTCCTGTAGGAGATGTACACTCCAGCTTCACAACATGGAAGCTGAGGTATAGCTGAGAAAGTCATATTTGTCAGGTTCTGGAAAGCTGTTTACCAAGGAAGAGCCACAAGCTATGTGGTAGATGGGTAAGAGCACACAAACTACAATGATTGCTTGGTGAAAAAAAGAGGAGAAAAACCTACAATGGATCCTTGTTTGCATTGTAACTGCCTGACTGGATAATTTAATTAACTGTATTTGAGTGGGCTCAGGAGAGAGTGTGTAGCTAGAGTCTCAGGTTCCTTCAAACCTCTTTCTAGGAACAGGTGTTAGTCAGACTAGTGCAAGGGAGATGGAGAGAATCCTGGAGGTTAGTGAGAGAAAAGACCTATTAGATCATCCAATCCGTCCTGCTGCCAGTGCAGATGGTTCCCTCTAATCTATATTTGATGATGTTTTGTCCAGCACAGATTTTTTTAAGTATCCAAAACAATAGTTTCCACCACTTCCTTTGGGAGACCATTCAACAGCCAAATAGGTCTCCCTGCCAACAGCCATTTTTCCAGAGAGTCACCCCGCAGATTCATCTGTATCCTTCTCACAGTGAGATGTTCTAGTCTGAATGCAGTATCGTAACTCCCCACTTAACATCCTGATGCTTAACGTTGTTTCAATCTTACATCCCTGCTCAATTACAGAACATGTTCCATTTAAAGTTGTGCAATACTGTGCTATAATGCCATTTGGCTACCTGCTTTGTCCACAGCTGGCAGACCCACTATCAGCTCCCCTTACTGCCCCCCCCCCACACACACAGCGCCTCCCACCCACTGGCAGACCCCACAGATCAGCGCCTTGCCCCTCCTCCCCCCACCTCCTGCCCGTGGCAATCAGCTGGCTTGCAGTGTTCAGGAGGGAGGGTGGAGGAGCGAGGACTCGGCATGCAGGCTCCCCCTCCCACTGGCCTCCCAAACGCCTCAAGCCAGCTGATTGCCGCGGGCAGGAGGCCGGGGGTAGAAGGAGGAGGAGAGAGGATATGGTGTGCGGAGTAACGGGGGGGGGGGGGTTGGGGGGGGGAGAGAAGCAGGTTAAGGGTGGGGGGCTTGAGGGAAGGGGTGGAGTGGGCAGGCCGAGGGTTGAGCTCCCCACCCCTGGTGCTTGCAGAGTAGGGAAAGCTGCCGCTGTGCAATGTGCTTCTCCTAGCCTACAGCACCTTGGGTCTCCTTGCCTGCCTCACTATCTCCAGTGCCAGTGGCTGTGCCTGTGTGGGGTAAGTCAGGGGCACCTCCCAACTATAGTACTGTATGGCAAAAAAAAATTTCCTGGAACCTAATCCCCCTATTTACATTCATTCTTACGGGGAAATTGGATTAGCTTAACATCGTTTCACTTAAAGTCGCATTTTTCAGGAACATAACTACAACGTTAAGGGAGGAGTTACTGTACCTGAATGCAGGGAGGTAACAGTCATCCCAAAGCCATACAGAAAGGAATGACCACTTCTGTATCAGAGGACAAGGTGGCTGATGCATACAGGCCCCAGTACTGGCCTGTTGTGCTGGGAGTTGGGTGAAATCTCGCTGAGGTTGATGGGCATAACAGCCACCCTTCGTTTACAGCTCCTTTTGGAATACAATAGCTGAAATAGGAACCACCACTCAAAACACAAACCACATGCAAGGTGCTGTGTACGTAGACATAGCCAGAAACACCACAGAAGCAGACAGAAGACGTCAAAAAGCCAAGGACGCCCAGAGAAGCACATGAAGCAGGACCCTGAGAGAAAGTGAAGAGGGTGCTTTTTGGGTAGAATACTGGAAAGCAAGCAAGCAAGGAAACTATCTCCTTTTTGATTTCTATTGTGTTCAGGGAAACAGGGTCTGTGTACATTCTTTGTAAATAAACAGGACTGCATTTAAGTAGCACATGACTATCATCATTTTCTCGTAACAGAAACAGTCTACAAGACCCTGAATACCAGCTCACCAGTTCGGTTATAAAAGGGTAACACTAGCATAAACAATGGGATGCAAATTTCCAAGGAGAGAAATTAAGAGCTGGTATTTCTGTTGAACCAAGACTGAATAATGGAGGTGCTCACAGAAATCAAAAATAGCCAAAAGGAATTAACAGAAGACCAAAAGGAATTGACGACATGACCTAAAACAGCAGATCGAGACTTCACAAAAAATAATTTAAGCAAAATCTGGAGGTTTTTGGGAAAAGGCTGAGGGGTCACATGCAGGCAGAGTTGAAAACTTCTGACTGAGTGGCAACTATAGTGTGTGTCCAGGCAGATTAGGAAGCCCAGCTGCACCGCTCCCAGGTTGGAATGGCAAGACAGATTGCTAAGGTGACCAGCAACTCACCTGTCAGGGACCAGAAGGTTTTCCACAAAATAGGGAGACCCCAAGAGCTTCAGTCAACTTGGAATCTGTTAATAGATATTAGTTGCAGCAAGTACTTAAGGAGCTGAAACGTCAACTTAAGAACGAAGTGGGTCACAAACCACAGTGGAAGTCAGCCACCTAGATGTAGAACTGAGCAAGCCAAAGGACTTAGGTAAGACCAAACATTTGCAATACTTTTCTACCCAGTTTGTGAACACACACGTCCACAGGGGAGGGATCAGGCTGTCCCAGCTCAAATAATGCTAAACTCCAGTATCTTTGAGTGAGGGGGGAAAAAGAACAAAACAAAAAACACTCCCTGAGGGGAGTATTTAGTTCAGTTCAGCATCATAGCCAAAATGAATGGCTGGAAAGGTGGACAGAAACGAGGGTTTTAGCAGCCAACTTGAGTGGCACAGCTCTGATGGCACGCCAGAACTTCCGCACAGAAAAGAGACAGTTATCCAGATCTGGACCAGGTCCTTAATATGTACTTTGAGCTAGCCATCAATCTAAGCCAATCAGGGGACAGCTAAGAGCTAGAAGTAGACGGAAAGAAGAAACCGCACCTGAACTGACAGAGGAGACCTGGGCTCCTGGCATATCCAGACACTAATGAGGACTTCCAGGATAAAATGGTAATGGACTAATTTAAAGAAGCTCAGCTGGAATTGGACTTGAAGATCAAGAAAGCCAAGAGACATTTCAAAGAACTGTGGAATTTGCCATGGAAATTGAATCTTTCCTTGCAACAGTTCAACAAAAGAGGAATCAGGCATTAGTGAGGAAGCTGACTGCCACAAGCCATGTAAGTACAGCTCTTTACCTAATATGTATGAGAGAAAAAGGGAATTCTAACGTGATTCATAAAATTTTTGGAAGACTCAGAAAGAGGGATACATTTGTTTTGTTTTGTTTGTTTTTTAAAGAAAAGAGGCATACAACACAAAAAACAAAACTAAGAAAAACACGCCTAAGGAGAGCAGTTCAGTTAAATGCTGAAACTGAAAAAGATTGGCCATAAAAAGAAGGACTCCGATATAAGGTAGGCCAGGACAGAAAGCCACAAGCGTATGGCAAAAGGCCCTCAAGCTCAGAAAACAGAAAGGGGGGGGGGGGGGAAGAGATGACACACTAAGCTGAAGAGACATAGTTTGGGAGGTCCAAGGATCAGACGCGCACAGTTTTTATTTCCGTCTGGGCAGTTAGTGTGAATTTCGCTATTAAATGTATAACCGAATCTGTGAAAAGCACAGGATTAGCTGATATTGGCTCAAGCACAACAGTTATTAGACCAGACATGCTAAAAAGCCTAGGTAACAGGGGATACAAAACTGAACCATTTAAGCTAAGATTGGGAGAGTTGTAACAGTAATGATCTCCCCATTAGGAGGGAATGGACGGAGTCTGCTCAAGATCAGTGGTCTCCAAACTTTTTTGATCGCGCACCCCTATCAGTAAAATTTTTTTGAGCACGCACCCCCAAATATGTATATTTATGTATAAATTATATACACATGTACTACTGTACTAATATATTGTGTAAATTATAAAAAACAAAAAATAGAAATTAAAAAAGATGAGATAAAGATGAAAAAATATTTTTAAAATAATTTATTTTATTTAACAGTACAAAAAACCTTTTTGCTCTCACTAAAAAAAAATTAATATTTTTATAGAGCAATGTGATTGAATATGCTTTATTATTTTTGAAAACCTTTAACACTTTGTGATACAGCGGGCGCTCAGGGTGGGGTGCGAGGTCTGGGAGGGAGTTGGGTGCGGGAGGAGGCTCAGGGCTGGGGCAGGCAAGAGGTGCAGAGCACTTACCTGGGGCAGCTCTTGTTTGGTGCACGGGGTATGCAGGTGACTCTGCGCAGTGCAGCACCACCCCCATGGCCACGGTTCTGGGAGCTGCCCCCCAGCAGGCGGGGCCACCCAGAACGCAGGGGCTTTAGGGCCCTGGGGCCGTGGCCTGCAGCTCTAAAGCCCCTTTTGGAATCCGGCCCTGAGAGCACGGGCCGAAGGACTCAGGAGGAGCAGGGGCAGTCGCGCAGCCAGCGGCCGGAGGGAAGCCGCGCTTTCCCCTTCAAAGCGCGGCTTCTCTCCGGCTGGCTTTGAAGGGGAAGTGCCGCTTCTTTCCAGCAGCTGGCTGCGCGGCTGCCCCTGCTCCTCCACGGGCCAGAGGACTCAGGGCCGCCCGCCCCCCTTTTTTTTCCCCCTCTCTCCTTCCAGCGGCACTCCTCCTGCCACGTTGCCCTTTTGCTACGGCGGCACTCCTGCTGCTGCGCCCTCCTATCGATCATCTTGCGCACCCCACTTTGGAGACCACTGCTCTAGACAGCAGATTTCCCAGAAACAACAGACTTTCTTCAGGGCTTCACTGAGCAAGTACCCTCCCGGGTGGCTGGAAAGAAACCTGGCAGGAAGAGGGAAAGCTCCAGTGAGATTTGGATGGGAGTAAAATCAATTTGGGTTGGTGATGTGAAAATGTTTTGATAGAAAGACACAATATGTAAATAGTTAATCTTGTATCATTTGTTATTTGCAAGTTATTTCTTCTCTTTGTTTGAGATGTCTGACTCCCTGTATGACTATTTTGGACTCAGATGATGGGTGAAGCTGAGATGGGGGTAATAGCTGCCCTTTATTCAGGATAAAGGTTAGAAACAGTTAAGCTCCTTTTGGAGTAAGAGATTAAACAGGGCCCATTACTCAAACATAGAAGCCACGTGCAAGATTGGTCAGAAACCAACTATGTGGGTGTAGGGTTTTGGCTGGGTATTGTTTTGATGCAGCTGGAAGGGCATGTGCGCACACATGCATGTACATCCATGCAGAGCCAGCCAGAAACACTACAGAAGCAGACAGAAGGTGGCAGAAAAAGCCAAGGACACCCAGAGGAGCACTTGTAGTGTGCCCCTGAGAGAAAGCTAAGAGCTCCCTGAGCGGAGTGATGGCTGGAAAAAGTGGTTTGCAATACTGAGTAAGGAATCTCCTGCTTGAGTCCTACTGCGTTTAGGGAAAAGACAGTTACCTTTGCCGTAACTGGTGTTTTTCAAGATGTGTTGTTCATGTCTATTCCACAATAGGTGTGCATGCTCACCATGTCCACCGGTGCAAGAAGTTTTTCCCCTAGCAGTACCCGTAGAGGGGGAGTGCCCCCTGCAACCCCTGGAGTGGCGCATGCCTGGCACGGTATAAGGAGAGCTGCACGCTCCCCCCACTCTCAGTTCCTTCTTGCCAGACAACTCCGACAGAGGGGAAGGAGGGCGGGATGTGAAAAAGACATGAGCAACACATCTCTAAGAACACCAGTTATGGAAAAGGTAACAGTCTTTTCTCCTTCGAGTGATTGCTCATGTGTATTCCACAATAGATGATTCCAAGCTATATCTGTTGGAGGTGGGTAGGAGTTCACAAATTACTGGGACGGAGTACGGCCCCACCAAACCCGGTGCCATCCCTGGTTTGGGAAACAATCGCATAGTGCGAGGTGAACGTGTGAACCGTAGAACACGTGGCAGCCCCACAAGTGTCCTGGAATGGGACATGGGCCATGAAGGCAGCAGACGAGGCCTGCACCTGAGTCGAGTGTGCCCTCACAATGGGTGGCAGGGGGACACCCACCAGCTCATAACAGGAGCGGACACACGAAGTGATCCAATTGGAAAGCCGCTGAGTGGACATCGGCTGACTCCTTGCGCGCTCAGCCGAGGTGATGAACAGTTGCGAGAACTTTCTGAACAGCTTGGTCCACTCGAGGTAGAAAGCCAGAGCCCGCCACACGAGCGTGTGGAGACAGCGCTCCTCACTGAACGTGTGAGGCTTGGGGCAGAGGACCAGTAAATGTTCTGACCCATGTGGTGGGTGGAGACCACCTTTGGGAGAAACGCAGGGTGTGGGCGAAGCTGGACCTTGTCCTTATGAAAAGACCGTGTCCGGCAGCTCAGAGGTCAGGGCCCTGAGCTCTAAGTCTCACCTGGCCGACACGATTGCAACCAGGAAGGCCACCTTCCATGAGAGGTGACACCAGGAGCACGTGGCCAGCAGTTCCAACACTGGCTCCATGAGACTAGCCAACACCAGGTTTAGATCTTACTGTGGGACTGGGGGTCTAGAATATGGAAAAAGATGGTGCAAACTCTTAAGGAACTGGCCAGTCATAGCATGGGAAGATACCGTGCGCCCTTGCACCAGCGGATGGAAGGCTGATACGGCTGCCAGGTGCACCTTGACTGACAAGGGCGCCAGGTCCTGGACCCTCAGGTGGAGGAGGTAATCAAGAATAAGCTGGATCGGGGCGGCCACCAGGGAGACACCCTGGTCTGCCGCCCACCCAGAGAAATGGGACCACTTCGCCAAATAAGAGTGGCAAGTGGAGGGACGTCTACTTTCAAGGAGGACATGCTGAACCTGTTCTGAGCACGTCCTTTCCTCTCCGCCTAACCACTGAGCAGCCACACCGTGAGGTGAAGAGCCGCTAGGTTGGGATGGAGGAGGCAGCCCTGGTCCTGAGAAAGCAGGTCCGGGCAGAGTGGCAATGGCCACAGCGGAGCTACCGCCAGGCCCATGAGGGTCCCGTACCAATGCTGCCTGGGCCACGCCAGGGCAATAAGGAGGATCCGGGCCTTGTCCATCTTTATCTTCTCCAGGACCCTGCTGATTAGAGGGAACGGGGGGGAAGGCGTAGAGAAGTCGGCCTGACCAGGACAGGAAAAAGCCATCGGAGACAACACCCCTCCTCAGACCCCCCCCCCCCCCCCGAGCAGAACCGGAGGAATCGCCTGTTCTGCCGAGTCGCGAATAGGTCCAGCTGGGGAGTTCCCCACCTTCGGAAGAGCCGGTGGGCCACTTCCGGGTGGAGGGACCACTCGTGTTGTGAGGAAAAGTCCCTGCTCAAGCGATCCGCCCTCTCATTCCAGGCGCCCGGTAGGTGGAAGGCCTTCAGGTGGATGCCATGGGCTATACAGAAGTCCCACAGCCGGAGGGCTTCGTGGCAGAGGGCTGAGGATCGGGCCCCATCTTACCTGTTGATATAGAACATCGAGGCCATGTTGTCCGGAAGGACCCTGACTACCTTGTGCTCCAGGTGTGAGCAGAAGGCCATGCACGCCAGCTGCACAGCCCTGAGCTCCTTGATGTTTATACGTAGGATCAGGTTTTGAGCCGACTACAGGCCTTGGGTATGAAAGTTCCCCACATGGGCCCCTCAACCAAAGTCCAACGCATTGGACACCGGCTCCAACAATGGGGCCCTGTCCCTGAACGGGACACCTTGGAGCATGTTGTTTGAGGCGGACCACCACCATAGGGAGGTGATCAGAGTCCAGCACGGTCAGGAGCTTGTCCATCCTGACTGTGGCCTGGGACAACTTCAAGGCCGACCAGAGTTGGAAGGGCCTCATCCTGAGTCTGGCGTGACGGACCACGTATGTGCATGCCGACATATGACCCAAGAGTTGCAGGCAAACCCTGGCTGTTGTCATCGGGAACCTTGTGACCGAGTCGATGAGATCTTTCAGGGTCTCAAATCTGTCTGGCAGGAGAGAGGCCCTGGCCGACACTGCGTCCAGGAACGCCCCGATAAACTCTATGCGTTGGACTGGGACTAACGTGGACTTGGTGTTATTTACCAACAGGCCGAAGGCGGTGCACGTGGACAGGAGGAGCGCCACGTGATCCCTCACCTGCGACCGGGAGGTGCCCTTGACAAACCAATCATCCAGATAGGGAAATGTCTGGACTCACCACCATCTGAGGTAGGCCACTATCACCGACATGCATTTTGGGAATACCCTGGGGGCAGAGGACAGACCAAAACAGGAGGACCGTGAATTGGTAATGATTCTGTCACACCACAAAACGGAGGAAGCGCCTGGGCTCCTCGAATATGTGGATGTGGAAGTACTCGTCCTAGATCGAGGGCAGCGTACCAGTCTTTGGGATCCAAGGAGGGGATGATGGAGGCCAGGGAAACCATGCAGAACTTGAGTTTCACTATGTACTGATTCAGACCTTGCAGGTCCAGGATGGGCCTGAGCCCCCCTTTGGCCTTCGGGATAAGGAAACAGCAGGAGTAATACCCCTTGCCCATGAACTCCTCGGGCACCACCTCTATCACTCCTAGTCCTAGGAGCCACCCCACCTCCTGCTCGAGCAGAGCTTCGTGCGAGGGGTCCCCCAAGAGGGACTGGGACAAGGGGTGGTTGGGCAGGCAGGAAGTAAACTGGAGCACGTAACCCCAGGAGATGGTGTTGAGGACCCATGGGTCCAAGGTTAGCCGTGACCACCCTGGGAGGAAAGCACATTGGAGAAGTTGGAGAAGGGAAGCTTTATTGCATCCCTGGTGAGGACTGGCGGGGTGCCCCTGAGCGTCCAGTCAAAAATGCCTTTTCCCCGCCTGCTTGCTCTTGGAAGACCCCGGCTGGGGGGCAGGCCGAAACTGCCTCTCAGGGCGTCTTATAGTCTCGCTGCTTCTTATGGGCGGCCTCATACTTCGGGAGGGCGGCCTGGGCAGGAGTCTGCTGTGGCTTGAACTTAGGTTTTGCCGGAGCCAGGACACAGAGGCCCAGAGTCTGGAGGCTCATGCGGGAGCCTTTCATGCCATGCAGCCTTGTATCTGTTTCCTCCGTAAACAGCTTTCCCGTCAAACAGGAGATTCTGCATGGAAGATTGTGCCTTGCTGGACAGCCCCGAGAGCAGGAGCCACGACGTCCATCTCATGGACACCGTGGAGGCCATGGATCATGCGGCCGTGTCCGCAGCATCCGAGGCTGCCTACAGGGATGCCCTAGCAGCCGCTGCCCCTTCCTCCACTAGCGCTTTGAACTCCTTCCTATCGCGCTCCTGGAGGTAGTCCTTAAACTTGGGCAGGGAGCCCCACAGATTGAATTCTTATCGGCCCAGGAGGGCCTGACGGTTTACCACTCGTAACTGGAAGCTCGAAGACTAATACATTTTCCTTCCGAAAGAGTCCAGTTTCCAAGAGTCTTTGTTCTTTGGGGTTGGGGCTGGCTGACCCTGTCGTTCCCTGTGGTTGACCGACTCGACCACCAGGGAGTTGGGCGCCGGGTGGGTATACAAGTACTCATGCCCCTTACTGGGTACGAAGTACTTGCATTCTGCCTTCTTAGAGATGGGGGCTAATGAGGCCACTGTTTGCCATGGGGCATTTGAAATCTTAGCCATCCCTTCATGGAGATGCAAGGCCACCCTACCCGGTGCTGACGGGGACAGCACGTTAAACAGGGAGTCTGAGGGCTCCTCCATCTACTCTGCTTGGAGGTGCAGGCTTGCTGCCACCTTCTTTAAGAGTTCTTGGTGGGTCCTGAAGTCTTCCTGCGGGGCAGAGGGGGGTGGGGCTGTAATCGCCTCCTCCGGGCGGGGCGAGGAGACCAGTACAGTGCTCTGGGTGTCGTCCGGCACCGGAGGGTCCACCACCTGGTGCCAAGGACGTACGTCCCACAGACTCCTTTCTCAGGGGATCTGGAGAGGGAGGCCGATGATGCCTCCGAATCTCCGGCCTCCGAGCAGGCTTCCACCATGGGCCACAGTGCCCACTGGTACCAGTGTGTACTTTCTTTGTAAATGAACAGGACTGCATATGAGCAGCACCTGACCTCATCAATTTAGCCTCATACCAGAAACTAGGCCTCAATGTCCATATCAAAAGGAGTCATAGGCACTTTACCCTGCCATATCATTCTGTAGACTCCTCTCCACTGTTGCCTCTAAGTCTCTGTCAGTACTCTGCCTCCCACTGAATGCTGCGTTTCTGATTACTTTTCCTCAAAAGTATTTGTTTGGATTTTTCCAAGCCGCATCTCACTGTTATTTCCAATTTCTCTAAAACCACCACCTAGCTCAAACATGGAGCTTTTAATCTCCCAATCACTTTGCAAAGAAAGTTTGTGGTTATTATCCCCATCTATAAAATGGGGAAACTGTGACATAGAAGGTGAAATGACTTGCCTAAGATGACCCAGCAGGCCAGGGGAAGAGCTGGCAATGGAATCCAGGTCTCCCATATCCCAGTCCAGTGCCATATCCATTAGAACACAGGGGCTGTAGTTTTCATGTCCCTTTCCATTCTCATTAGCTAGGTACTTGCATGGCCGTCATCACTGTAATACCAGAATTTCTCCCAATTTCATTAAACAAACCTCTCCTCTCCCCTGACCTCTCATGCAGTTTAAAGATTGGGATTTTTTACCCCATTCATGGACTTATCAATGGTGTGTGAGGTTTGTGGAATTCATAACTCCAAATTCAGTATGATCCGTGAATCTCTTTTACAGGTCTGTTTATTAACAATCACCATGTTAAATAAGCCTGCACATAACACTAAGCCTAGAGGCACCTCACCAGACACCTCCCTCAAAGCTGATAAAATGCAGCCTAGCATTACTCTTTGCTTACAGTCCTTCAGGAGGTTTTTAAGCTCATCAAGTTTCTCTTTAGCAATCTGAATTCATTTTGAGTGCAATTTTTGGTGAGATGCTGTCAAATGTTTTCCTGAAATCCATACACAGCACCTACTGCTTTCTCCTCCCACATGAATTTAATAACTCTGCCAAAAAGAATCATTGGAATTTGTTCCAAATTTTTTTTCTAAAGCCTGCGCTGGTTAGTATTCAAGGTTCCATTTTCTCTTAGGTACTTGGTAATTTTTCCCCACAAGAGGGAATACTGCTCTTCTCTATCACTGCATAAATCTCAGTTTAACAGGTTTTAATTTGTGGGGTCCTCTTTTCAGCCTTTGTTTTCTGAATATAAAAAACCTGCCCCTTTTCCACTACCCCTCTAATATCCTCTCTGTTAGCCTCTGGAAACCCCACATAATACAACATGGTTATTTGGTACAGCATCTGTTATACAGATACAAAATGCTTTAAACTATCGCAGAAAGAGAGCAAACAAAGTACTACAGGCCAGGGGGAAAAGAGGAGGTTTAATAATAAAATAAGAATACAATCTAACGCTTATGTAGTAGATCTCAAAGCACTTTACAACAGGCAGCCAATATCATTTATCCACATTTTACCAATGAGGAAATTGAGACACAGAGAGGTTAAGTGACTTTCCTAAGGTCACCCAGCAGGCCAGTACCAGCTGGCAATAAAACCCAGGTCTGGGTCACAGTCCTGAGCTCTTTCCACTAGGTCAGACAGCCTCTCTGTAAGGCAAGAATCAATAAGGTGAAGAGATTAGAAAAACTGTTCCAGCTGCAGCAGAAGGCTGTTGCAGGCACAACAGAGTTAGTATAAAGGGGCAGAAAGGACTGAAGAGCTAAATGAGCTGAGGGAACACGGAGAGGAGCAGATAGAGACCAGGGCCTACACAGCTCTCACTTGCACCCATTTTACATGGGTGTAACTCCAGTGACATGAGTTAAGTTACTCCTTATTTACACTGGTTTTCTGGAGATCAGAGTCTGGTCTAAGATTCACAGGACAAGCAGAGCCAAGTCCATGGATATATAATTTTAAAAGGCAAAGGAAGCCAGTTATGGGACTGGTCTTGGAAATTAATGCAGAGCCAGGAGACTTTTTTTTTTTTTTTTGGGGGGGGGGGGGGGGAAGAGAGGTAGAGGAGAGTGACCGTTTCATTTCAGTAGGGATTGCTTTTTACGTTGTACAGAGCCTAGCTTGCTGGAACTTGTGCTGGTGTAACTGCATCTACACTAGGGACTTTTGCTGGCACAGCTACCTCACCACACCTTTGACAGACACAGCTATGCAGTTTGTAACACAGACCTGGCCTGACAAACCCAAAGATGAGATGAGATGAAGGCATGATTGATACAGCATTGCCTCCACTTTACCTCTGCTGAAATTCTGAAGATGCAATGCTGTGGAAGAGGAGGTAGATACGGGACAAAGTATAGGGTTCAGAATCAAGGACTATCTGATATTAATGCTCTGGTGTTTTTAAAAATAAAAACAAAAAAACAAGGAGTCCGGTGGCACCTTAAAGACTAAGGGATTTATTTGGGCATAACCTCAGCCTGGACCAGTCCACACAAGAGATCCACTTCCTGGACTCTACAGTGCAAATAAGTGATTGTCACATAAACACCACCCTATAGCGGTCAGTAGGTTTCCGGTACACTTACCTACATGCCTCCAGCTTCCATCCAGGACACATCACACGATCCACTGTCTACAGCCAAGCCTTAAGATACAACCGAATTTGTTCCAATCCCTCAGACACAGACAAACATCTACAAGATCTTTATCAAGCATTCTTAAAAACTACAATACCCACCTGGGGAAGTGAGGAAACAGACTGACAGAGTAAGATGGGTACCCAGAAGTCACCTACTACAGGACAGGCCCAACAAGGAAAATAACAGAACACCATTGGCCATCACGTACAGCCCCCAGCTCAAACAAGTTCAGTCTGTTGGGTTCTGTTCTCAGTTAACTAGACCAAGACGACCATGGTCAATAACTATGCTCCTCTGGCACAATTAGGGTAAAACTCAGCTGTGCAGGAGACAAAAAACTTTCCTGGAGGAGTTCATTCCAGCCCTTAAGAACTAAGGAGCATCACAAACTTCACCACCTTCTGCTCTAAGCACAAGGCTCATTGTTTTGACTCGACTTCTTTAAACCATCCATAGCAACAGGTAGGAGGAGGTTTGTGTTTCTGTGGGGAGTTTTCTGTTTTTGGGTGCATTTTTTTTGAACACATACCCACCCACACCCATCAAGGCAACTAATTCCATTGCACATGCTTCTCCCCCTGGTGAGAGAATGAAAACATAAGAGAGCTGTTAGCCACAATGCCTAATGCACTCCTGGAAGGAGTTCAGATACTACTAGAGTGATGGGCAAAGTCTAAGAAGCTATGCAGAACAAAATACATATCCCAGTAGATGAGATTCCTCCTAGACTTGTAGGAAATATATTTGGCCAAAAAGTTTGAAATGTAACTGGATTTATATCTTAAACTCACCCCCCACCCAACCCAACTCTGGAAGTGTGGCTACGCTAGCAACAATAATGAATTGATTGAGCTAACTAACTGTTATAAGAGGCTATAATAGGTTTATATAGCAAGAGTATAGTTCTGGGCCGTTTATCTTAGGAATAATGAAAAACAAAAATGACAAGGAAAATCAGACAGTTCATGGTATGTAGAGCTTTGCAACTCTATGACAATTTTGAAATGGAGAGGAACATGAACTAGAACCTCAAATCTAACCATCTTCTCCCAATATTTTGAGAAAGGAAGAAACTAAGGCCTCAGATGCATACCAACACCCATCGGTTAAGATTTGACGTAGGAGCCAAGATCAGAAGAGGCCTATGGACAAGAATGCTATAAACACCCATTTATTAACACACACACACTTTCCAAATTTGGTTTGGATGCAACCCAAAAGGTAGAAATAAACACAAAAATGGCTGAACTGTTCAGGCTTCCCTCAATCACGAAACAGCCTGCAAGATTTTCCTTAGTTCTGTCTGAAGTTTAGAATGGATCCCAGTCAGCATGAGCCAAACAGTTACTGGAGTCTTGTGACAGTCTCCCATCTAGCTTGATGGATAAGCTACCGTCACTTATTGTGGGTCCTGAAATGAAACCGAAGACCAATTTCAGAACTGCAGTCCCACCCACAAGTGCCACAGTTGAAAACAATTATAGATCAATGTGCACTACTTTTAGCATTACACCTCACATGGCTCTCCTTGATTGCAACAATCTCTGAGCTCTCAAAATCCTTTAGTCAGAAAAGGCAGAGCTACAGCCATCAGATTCTGTTATGGGGTAAGAGCTCCCAGTTATCAAGGTCAAAAGCGCAAGACTGGAAGTTGGCCTTGAGAGAGTCTTTGTAACATTTTCTTGGTCCGGCCCTAAAACGAGTTTCAGTCTGCAATTCTCTTGAAAAGGCTGCCTTTGGTATTCTGTCAGGAATAAACACACCACAGGACTGAGCTCTCGCTGTAAAAGCTTCAATGCCTGTGATGTTGTAGCACTTAGAGACCTCAGTGTTTGGAACCAAACCATGTCATCTAATTCCCATTATTCACCAGAGACATGGTAAGGGGTATTGGCCCAAGCATTTTGTGGCATTGATAAGCAGTCCACATATCACAGCCATAGACCAATGTGGCGATGACAGCATGGTAAACATCAGTTTTTGTTTGCAGTCAGACACCATGTTCTTTCCAAAGATGATGGTGAAGTTTTCTGAAGGCATCGCCGGCTGCACCAGCGTGCTTCATAATGTCATCGCCAATCACTGCATCTTGTGAAATGACATTGCCTATGTAGCAAAATCTGAGAGTAACCTTGAGTGGTACATCATCAATGACACAACTGGAGGGAACGGGCCACATCCACCCTAACTGAATTGGCCTCGGTAGCACTGACCCCCCACTTGGTAATGCAACTCCTATCTTTTCACGTGCTGTATATTTATACCTGCTTACTGAATTTTCCACTCCATGCATCTGATGAAGTGTGTTATAGCCCACAAAAGCTTTTTCCCAAATAAATTTGTTAGGTGCCACAAGGACTCCTCGTTGTTGTTACAACTGGAGTAGTTACAGTACTTCGTGGTTGACGCTGGACAATGACTTCTATCTTTTTTAGGCTAATTGCAATGCCAAAACTTTTTGCTGCATACAGAAAGCAGTCAGTGAGCAACTGAACGTTCTGAGGCTAACTGACCAATAAAGCACAATCAGCAGCAAAGAGTAATTCACAAATAACTGCCTTCATAACAACTTTTATCTTAGCATGCAGGCAATGTGGATTCAAGACACCTCCATCCATGTGGTATTGCATATAAATGTCACAATGTCTCCAAACACATCAGAACAGCTGCAAAAATGATGCTAAATGATGTCAGAGCAAGAACAGTCATTTTATTCCACTGGGGACAACAAAGGGAGCTGAGAAGCAGCCTGGGTCAAGGACATGAACCTCCATTCCCACATGAAAAAAATTTAATATTGACAAAATGTATTGGAGCAACTGAACTTGGAAGACTGTCCACAGGCCATCTTGATTCAGAGCGTCAAAGGCCTTAAGATCGCCAAAAGCTACATATAAAAGTCTTGAATCTGGCTCATAACTTTCTCCTGAATTTGCCAGAGTCCAAAGATCATGTCTGAACGTCACATCCAGGATGGAAGCCATACTGACTTTCAGGCAGTATTTTGTCTGCAAGTTGATCAGTTGGCCAGCTGAGCATGGTCCGGGCAAGTATCTTTCCTGCAGGGGCCAAAAGCAAGATGCCATTATCACTATCACAAGAAGTGTAATTGCCTTTCCTTTTGTAAAGATGAATAATGTTGGCATCTTTAAGTTTCTGTGGCACAAGCCTCTTGTTCCTAAAATCATAATTAGAGGCCAGTGAGCTTCCTGGTCAGCTCACGGCCCCCGCTTTTGAACATCTCCACAGGAATGCCACCCTGGCCCACTGCTTTACTGTTTGACATTTGCTTGACAGCTTTCCATACTTCAGACATGTTCAGTGGAATTGAGATTTGGTCCTGAACTGGAAGTTGTTTAAGATCATCAAGAGCCGATGCTGACAGTCCTTATTAAAATGTTCAGCCATCTTTTTAGAATTTTTCCACAATCAGTACAGCAGCACTTACTCATCTGCTTCATTCCAGAGAGGGTGATGCCATTAGACTGTGGGCTGTACATGGTCTTTAGTTCATCAAAAACACATTTGGAGTCTTTGGTTTGCAAGTGATTGAAGCTGTTCAGTTTTCATTTTTCTACCAGCTATCCTTCACGTAGTAAAGCTTAGCTTGCAAATTACACTTTATATGTGAATAAGCCATCTTTTTAAATAGACAACCTTTGAGTATGAAGGGCATGTATTGATGTCAGGAGTTAGTTACCTCAGCATCATTTTCACCTAACGAGTCCTGATGCTTCCTCTTTACAAAGCCGAGGACTTATTTAGATGCAAACACTGTTTCCTTAAAAGATGACCAGGCAGAGTCCGTGTTTATTATGTCCTATTGAGAAAGTGTGTTTAAAACTTCAAGTTTTTAAACCAGCCTTGTGCATGTGACTTCAGATTTTAATATGTGCACATTAGGATTGGGTATTGGAAACTGACTACATCTATGCTGTTTTAAATGGAGGATCAATGTCATTTTATATCTCACAAGCCAATGATCAGACCACATGCAAATTCCCTGCATTGCACTGGCGACTTTGACATGCTGAGTCGCACTGGTGTACAACATAGTCAATTAAATGCCAATGTCCAGAGTGGGTATGCATCCATGTTCTTTTTCACATTGTTGCTTGTTGAAATATCATGTTTGTGATGACTAGCTTGTTCTCCATGAACTTTGTGAGGAGTTGTGTACCATTTGAGTTCTCTTTCCCCACACCATGTTTACCAATTACTTTAGGTCAATCTTAATGATTCTGACCAATTCTGGTGTTAAAGGAACCTAAGATAATTAGTCATGCCAATGAGCTGACTTTATGGCTGTATCGAAGTTTTCATAAATTTTTCTTTGACATTGTCAGAACATTTCATTTTGGGTGCATAAGCACGAATGATTGTTACATGACGTGCAGATGTCCAGTAGAGGCGAAGGCCCAGGAGATCATTTATTCCTTTTGGTACACAATCAAGTGTCCAAATAGCAAAGCCCACCACGATAGATACCTCTCTTCTGCGGACTTGCCTATCCAGCAGGTGTACCTAGCACCGACCTCTTCAAGATGGGACTCACCTGGGAGACACATTTCACTAGGTGCAGCTATACTGATGTTGTATTTGGCAAATCCTGTACTAAGTGAGTAACAGCACTTCTCTGAGGATGCTTCTATACATGCAAGTTATAGGATGTTCTTGTATACTATCCTACCCCCTTGTTAAAAAAGTTAATTGAAGACTGGCTCAGAGTGTGCCTCTTTCCAAGGAGGAAAGCATTAAGATGATATCCTTGAGATCATACGTGTGTTCACTTGCCTCTCTGTGAAATATGGTCTAACTTGGTGCTAGCTGAAAAACCCTTGCTGACAGTCTCAACAGAAACACCAAAAAGCCTGAATGGGATATGGAGACTAAACTCACTTCTTATTTGTATTAGTAGTCCCTCCAGCCTAGTGTTGAGGCTTATTGGCAGAGGCTAGTAAGAGAAGCTTAGTAGTAGCAATCAGTGTTCCCTCTACTTTTTAGATTCATGTGCAGAATTACTTTTGTTATGTGCACCAATATGGAGGTGGTGTGTGGCGGGGGTGGGGCCCAGGGGTTCGGCATGTGGGAAGGGGCTCAAAGCTGGGGCAGAGGGTTGGGGTGCAGGGGGGTGAAGGCGCTCGATGGGGGTGTGGGCTCAGGGCTAGGGCAGGGTCGGGGTGTGGGGGGTGAAGGCTCTGGGGTGCAGGAGGGGGCTCAGGGCTGGAGCAGAGGACTGGAGTATGGGAGGTGAGGGCTCTGGCTGGGGGGTGAAGGCTCTGGGGTGTGGACTGCCGTGGCAGGGGGGAGCGGGACTCCCTCAACCCTCTCACCGCAGCAGCTTAGGGCCAGGGGAGAGAGAGGCGCCTCTCTCAGGCTGCAGCCACTCTGGCTGGGTCAGGGGAGGGGCACCTCTCCCAGGCTGCGGTAGCTTCGGTCACAGGGAGCGGGGCTGGGCTGGGGGCACCTCTCCCCACCTGTGTGGCTCTTGATAGCCTGCTGCACGGCCGCACAGCTTAGAGGGAAGTTAGATAGCAATAGGGTCTAGAGGCTCAAATTGAGATCATGGCCCCATTGTATTAGGCACTGTACAGACAGAGTAAGAGTCCCTGCACCAAAAAGCTAACAATGTAAAATAGACAAGACAGAGGGCGAGTAAAGGTATCATTTCCAATTTGCAGATTTGGAACTGGGGCACAGTTATATTCAGGGACTTGTCCAAGATCACACAAAAGACTGTGGCAAAGCTGCAGATCTCCCAAGTCCCAACCAGGGTGGAGAACACAGAATATTTAAAAATAAAATACGTTTTAAATAAAAATCTGCTTTTTAAATTCAAATTAAGTAATTTTTTTTTAAATAAACCCATTGAAAATTAAATTTGAAATTGACAATCTATGTTAAGTCCTATGTTAAGGACTAAAATGTATAATCATTTAAATTGTAGCCATGTAATAATCATAACAGGAATTAAAGGATGATGGGGTAAGGAACTGATAGAAGAAACACAAGAAACCTATAGGCATAGATCTATAAGAATAGCTCAAGCAGTTAGCATAAGGCCTTATAGCCTGAGTAGGAGTAGTTGCTCGATAATTTAGTATAAGTAAACAAACTAACGGAGACCTTAAAAGTCACAAGAACGGACAAGGCTTTGTTTATTATTTTGTAATAAACACAGGTGTTGTAAACTACTGATAAGTAACAGCAAGAAGGAAGTTTGTACCAGTTTAGGGTATTTTTGGAGCAGGACATCAGCAGATGCCTAACAAGTAATCATAGTAATCCAACTAAAGTATGTTAACGAGTTTAACCTAATTAACGTACTAACCTATAGGATAGGGACACCCCAATCTCAGGAGGGTGAGGAAGTTAACGTATGGTAAAGGAATGAAGAGATATGGATACATATGCATGAGAAACACTGAGGCCTATAAAACAGCCGATCTCAGCTACAGCCATCGGAGTTCATCATCGGCACACCAGAGTCAGACTAGGATCTGTCTCAACCCTTAGACTCACCCCAAGGATAGAGTGAGTATATACACATGTAATTGTGCTGGTGGCTCTGACAGCGTTATACTATCTTACTTTACTTGATTAGATTGTTTTGCTTATTGGACTAATTATTGTAATAATAAAACTTTTACCATTACAGAAGGTCTTCCCCCCCAGTGTGAGTAGTGTTGTCCTTGCCATGCCCCACAGGGTCCCAAAGCAGTAACTTTGATAATATTGGAACTGATCTTGGGATGAGAATTGACCAAATTAATAACCAGGCAACAAAATTAAATACAAAATATATTAAGCAGTACATGTTTGCTGCCAACTTTTGAAGAAAGTCAGACTATGAACGGGAGGAAGTCCCTGGCTAAGCATCTGAAACCAGAGTTTAAGTAGTAAACCAGCTTTGGCCAGCAGCAGCCTCTTCTGCAGGTGCAGAGAGAATATTTTCTTCATTTCAATTCATTCAATTAGTTTAGCTCAATGACTAGCTCATTCAAAGTTAAGAAACCAATTTGAAGTTGAAAGCGCAGAAAAAAGTCTATTTTCCTCTTCCAGTATAGGTGTGACAGGATGAGATCTACTAGTTCTGAAACCTTGAGGGACATTGTGACCAGAAACAAATCAATTTAATTCACTCGCTATAGCTATTTCCTTTTTTATTAAATCAGTTTTAAATGCAAAACATGTTTTGATAAACTTCTCTTATGTATACCAAACATAAAATTAAAAATTAAAATTCTCTTTGTGCATTTTACATTGAATGGGAATTAAAATTCAAACTAGAGTTTGACGCAATATGCTAGAAAGAAAGAAATGCATCATTCACAATTTTCTAACAAAAATGTAAAAATTAAGAACCTGAATAAATGTAAGTTAAGCTATATAATTTCTTACCTACGTATAGATATGGCCTATCCTCCTGGTTTGCAAAAAGAAGCACCAATTTAGTGTAAAGATATTTAGTTGCAAATGAACACATTTCAATGGTTACCAACCAGTGAGAATCAACTGTTAGGAAACTAAGTACCACCAACACACAAAAAATTAAAATCAATTACTTAAATCAAGGTTTCCTGCTTGTTGATTTAAATCTTGATTATAACTGGTTATTTAAAAAGCTTTAAATCAATCCACCCTGCCGCAACCCAGTGAATTACCACAGACCATTCCTCCTCTCTCAGGGAAAGATTATGAACCCCTTTTGGGACTATCATGTACATGGATGAATGTACTATAAGGTGGGTAGAAAGTTGGCTAGATTGTCGGGCTCAACGGGTAGTGATCAATGGCTCCATGTCTAGTTGGCAGCCGGTGTCAAGTGGAGTGCCCCAGGGGTCGGTCCTGGGGCCGGTTTTGTTCAATATCTTCATAAATGATCTGGAGGATGGTGTGGATTGCACTCTCAGCAAATCTGCGGATGATACTAAACTGGGAGGAGTGGTAGATACGTTGGAGGGCAGAGATAGGATACAGAGGGACCTAGACAAATTGGAGGATTGGGCCAAAAGAAATCTGATGAGGTTCAATAAGGATAAGTGCAGGACCCTGCACTTAGGACGGAAGAACCCAATGCACAGCTACAGACCAGGGACCGAATGGCTAGGCAGCAGTTCTGCAGAAAAGGACCTAGGGGTGACAGTGGACGAGAAGCTGGATATGAGTCAGCAGTGTGCCCTTGTTGCCAAGAAGGCCAATGGCATTTTGGGATGTATAAGTAGGGGCATAGCGAGCAGATCGAGGGACGTGATCGTTCCCCTCTATTCGACATTGGTGAGGCCTCATCTGGAGTACTGTGTCCAGTTTTGGGCCCCACACTACAAGAAGGATGTGGATAAATTGGAGAGAGTCCAGCGAAGGGCAACAAAAATGATTAGGGGTCTGGAACACATGACTTATGAGGAGAGGCTGAGGGAACTGGGACTGTTTAGTCTGCAGAAGAGAAGAATGAGGGGGGATTTGATAGCTGCTTTCAACTACCTGAGAGGTGGTTCCAAAGAGGATGGTTCTAGACTATTCTCAGTGGTAGAAGAGGACAGGACAAGGAGTAATGATCTCAAGTTGCAGTGGGGGAGGTTTAGGTTGGATATTAGGAAAAACTTTTTCACTAGGAGGGTGGTGAAACACTGGAATGCGTTACCTAGGGAGGTGGTGGAATCTCCTCCCTTACAAGTTTTTAAGGTCAGGCTTGACAAAGCCCTGGCTGGGATGATTTAATTGGGGATTGGTCCTGCTTTGAGCAGGGGGTTGGACTAGATGACCTCCTGAGGTCCCTTCCAACCCTGATATTCTATGATTCTATGTGAATCACCACTCACCCATGGGAAGTAGCTGTTCATGATTTGGTCCAGAGAGGGGAAGGGTGGTTTTATGGCTACCTAGACTTAATCTTGCACTATTGCTGCCAATGGTGTGTGTTCTGAGGATTAACAACTTCAGCACAACACCGTTCATGAACTTCATGAAAGATTTTGCTTAAAAACAAAAGCCAAGATAAAAAGAACGATTTAAAAATTCAAATAAAGAGATTTTAAAAACATGCAACTATAGAAAAAACACATATCTGTGGTATGAGGAGGCGGTATTAAGGTAACATATTTGGTCACAGAAATGAGACAGAAGAGACTTGTGAAGTCATCCAGACTACTACCTGATGCATGATTTGTCCCCATAGGGCACACTTCCAAACCCTGAACCCAGGAACCTTAGAACACATCACAAAAAGGAGAGAACATCTTTCAGAACTAACCAGTAAGTTGTTACTTTCCAGCTCTGGAGCATAGCATTTCAAGCTGTATTGCCAGTTTCAAGAAAGTCATATGGCCTTCAACGCTGCAAGGTTTATTTGCTAATAGAGAGAGTCTGATCCCCAGCAAAATGGCTACATTTCCTCTCCTCTGTGCCCACAGGCCTCAGATAAAAGTCTGGAGAGACTGCAGTGTTTATATGAAACATAAATCAATTAAAACTGGTATTTAACCATTTTAAATGGGTTCTAAAAAAGTAGTAAGGAAAATACATTTTAACCTCATATCGTCTATAAGATCAAGACTCTGAAAACCTAACTTCCACTCCAATAAATTTTATGGCACAGAGGGCTACATTTGACAGATCCACAAATAACAGTGCGGGCAGAATCCTGCAGAGATCCCATTAATTCTCATAAGTTTTAACTACTGCCACTAGACAAAGCTTTTTTTAAATGCTTTCCCAGCTGTGCTCCTAAAGCAAGAACAGTGAAAGCAAATTAATGCTCATAAAGTACATTCCTCTTGCAACTCTGCTCATAAAATAGAAGTGATCTGCAAAACTCAGACTCACTTCACAAAAAAAAGTAGATTTTGTATTGTGTGCGTGCGTGTTTAGCATTCTGCATACACTCTGCCCTGGATCAGTACTATACACATTTTGATTCACAGTGAACTGAATGGGGGAGCGACAAAAGTATTATAATAAGCCACAGGCACATGGATTTTTTTTTAAAACACTCCTTTCCAAAACACAAAAGAAATTCCATTTTGAGAATCAAACATGATGCATTTTCTTCACCCACCACAGCCCCATTGATTCAAGAAAGCAACTGCTACAGATGGATGCTCCTCTGAACATGTGCACTGAAAATGGTTTTAATACGAAGGTAAAAATTTAGTCACTCAGCTACATTTTAGAGGTTGGCTAAAGCTCATGCATGTAAATCCAGACCCTCACAAAGAGTTTGGATGCAGGGCTTCAGCAGGAGCCCATCTGTTACATTTCACAATAGCAATGACTTGTTGCTCTGCAAGGTTTCAAATGAACTCAGGTCACTCACTTCCATATCCAGAGGTCTCCATTACACTGACCAACATACTTAAGAGATTTGGGCAACCAATTCCTAAACTCTGTTCAGAAAATTCTGAAAAAAGTATTGGCCGTAACCTTTTTCTGCCAGAGGTAAAGAGCATGTTTGACAGATACTTTACATGACAACATTGTTGTAGTGGCCCAAAAGCCATTTCTGCCACTATTTTCACTTTCTCTGCAGAAAATTAGGGAAAGAATTTCATTTGAGTTCCATCTCCAGAAAGACAATACTAGGTGGAACGAGTCCTCAAGAAAAAAAAAATCTTCGATTTTGATCCTTTGTGGCCTCATGTGGCCCTGGAGCTCCAACATGAGCTCAGCTCACCTCTTTGGTGATGAATCCTGGTCAAGTAATGCCTGAGGCACATTGCGCATACACTAAGAGGACGATCACACTGCTAACTCTCTAACTGTGGCAGCATTTCACCCCTACCAGAACCCTAAGATGGCACTTGTTTGAATCCTATAACTGGCTTGGCACCCTTTTGTAGCAGGAACAGGACTCCCCAACTATGCCCGCTATTTGGCCATTCCTCTTCTTCCCCAGCTGTTTGTGAGGCAGGACACCCAAGAGTGCTTTATCCCTTGAGCTATTATTGTCGCTGTGCATATGCCCTCAGGGCACTATATGCCAGAGGAAGCGCTATGGGATAGCTGCCCATATTTATTCAAAATGCATTAATACACACAGTTATGTAGCATGGTAGATGCAGATGCATAAACCCAGTTCAGCCAGGTTTGTGAAGCTTAAAGGCTAGGTTGGAACACAACTCAAAAAGCATCTCTCATAACTAGGTCAGAGGGAATGTGGCATGACCTGTTTTTAAAATAAATAATTTTTTTTTAATGTTGTGACTATATTGCAGTCAGGGCTTTAGGCCTGAGAATTTAGGCTTAGTAAAAAGTTTAGTTTCATACAACAGCAATAGAAGCATTGCCATGATTAAAAATAATAATTCTTCATTTGGATCCAGAGCTTCACGTGGCAGTACCTGGAACACAAACACTAGAGCATTGTGCTAATGCAGGAGAGCCAGAAACTGAAATTGAAAACTGGCTGTTTGGTTTCCAAGCAGAATGTGAAGCAAAAAGCAAAAAAAACCCAATCCACAAAAATTTACACCTGGTAAAGAGCTAATCACATTTTTCAATGTTTTAATCATTTAAAGCTTTAATGGAGACAAGAACATTTCCCCCTTTAAGTATACAGTTTAAGAGGAACTTGTTATGAAGTAGCAGCAGAAGAGAGAAATTAAGAATGTTAGGGAAGTGGGATAGATGTTTTCATGATCTATCAAACAGGACACTGGCCTGGGACTCAGGAGACCTGGGCTAATTTATGGTCTGGGTTACGCCCACACTACCGCCCTAATGGGTGTTGTAGTAGAACATGGCCCTGTGCCATTTTCATTATCACTCTGTCTACTGAACAAGTACATTCCAGTTCTAAAATAAAAACATGAAAATGATTGTCAGACACAGTAACAGCCCCACCCTACCTACACTTCAGTATTTTTATAGAAGTGTGTGTAATTGCAAGCATGTCAGACACAGGGAAACAAAAAAAAGTCAGAGCACTTGACAGGAGTAGACCATATGGGTCAAGCAATTAAAAAAGAAGTCGCAATCAGGGGGTTGGGTGATCTTAACCTTTTGTTTCCTGACCTATGAAAGGCTGTCATGGTTGGGATACTGTACACATATAGGATTTAGAGTTAGAGGTTTGCTGCCAGCATGCTTTGTTTGCCATAATATTTTCCCCATCACACTCTAAATTATCCACTTTCCAAACCAAACTTACTTAACTGCCTGTCAGGAATTCTGGGTAGCATCATTCAACAAGTATTTCCTGTCCTAAGAAGTCATATAGTTAGAACCACCAATAGAGGGCATTCAAAACACTATGGGGCAGACAGCTTACTCTGCTTTTATGTCAATAGATTTACTCCAGATTTACACTCAGATTCATAGATACTAAGGTCAGAAGGGACCATTATGATCATCTAGTCCAACCTCCTGCACAACGCAGGCCACAGAATTTCACCCACCCACTCCTGCGATAAACCTCTCACCTATGTCTGAGCTACTGAAGTCCTCAAATTGTGGTGTAAAGACTTCAAGGAGCAGAGAATCCTCCAGCAAGTGACCTGTGCCCCATGCTACAGAGGAAGGCGAAAAACCTCCAGGGCCTCTTCCAATCTGCCCTGGAGGAAAATTCCTTCCCGACCCCAAATATGGCAATCAGCTAAACCCTGAGCATATGGGCATGATTCACCAGCCAGATACTACAGAAAATTCTTTCCTGGGTAGCTCAGATCCCACCCCATCTAACATCCCATCACAGGCCATTAGGCCTATTTACCATGAATATTTAATTACGAAAATCATGTTATCCCATCATACAATCTCCTCCATAAACTTATCGAGTTTAATCTTAAAGCCAGATAAATCTTTTGCCCCCACTGCTTCCCTTGGAAGGCTATTCCAAAACTTCACTCCTCTGATGGTCAGAAACCTTCGTCTAATTTCAAGTCTAAACTTCCTGGTGGCCAGTTTATATCCATTTGTTCTTGTGTCCACAGTGGTACTGAGCTTAAATAATTCCTCTCCCTCTCTAGTATTTATCCCTCTGATATATTTATAGAGAGCAATCATATCTCCCCTCAACCTTCTTTTAGTTAGGCTAAACAAGCCAAGCTCCTTGAGACTCCTTTCATAAGACAAGTTTTCCATTCCTCGGATCATCCTAGTAACCTCGTGAAACAAGGCAGAATTTGGCCCTGTGTACATATATTACAATAGTAATGTCCCTGCAAGTTAAAACAACTTTCAGAAATCATCCAACAGGAGGCACAAATCTCTATTGAGATTAAATTACCTACTATACTTTTCAGTTACAGATCATTCAAGCCACTATCTCACGCAGAGTTTAATCCAGGGGAATTTTAATTTTAAATCCAATAGGCCCAGAACCCAGAAAACCTCTAGCAGAAAGATTAAACACAGCATTATCTAAATCCATAAACTCTTGACCATGCAGCAGTTTATAAAAAGATTTTTTTCCCCCAGATGGGGGTATTTTGCTTGCAACAAAACAATTCTATGAGAAATTCCATCTTTCTAGATAAACAGGTTTAAGATTACAAGTCTGTCTCAGCAAATAATATTTACAAGACCTTCAGTTTGCTCCTAGTGATAAAAATACACTTATTACCAATTTTTACAAGTTCTCCCTTTATAAAGACAGGGGAGCGAGGGGGAGTTTGCCCCAGTGAAACTGTTGCAGCTGGAATCTCCAGCTAACAAGGGCAGCAGCAACAGCTTTAGTTCAAAGTGCCTCTCCACTAGGGCGATCAGACAGCAAATGTGAAAAATCGGGACAGGGGTCGGGGGGTAATAGGAGCCTATAAAAAAAAAGACCCAAAAATCAGGACTGTCCCTATAAAATCAGGACATCTGGTCACCCTACTCCCTACCACTGTAAAGTGTATTCTTATTGCTCCCATTAGAGTGCTTCTCTCATATACAGATACCATTTCAGCTCACAAAAAGAAACCCAGACTCACTTCATCAATGGCTCAAGGGAATGAAGACCGAATGGTTACAGTTTGAGGCTGGGGACCTGGCCGTCTGGAGTAGAGAAATAAGAAGACCCAGTGATGCCTCCAGCTTTAAAATGTGAAGGGTCAATCCTGTTTTTGGCATAATTTACCTCTTTCCTATCCTTACCACCACCACCTCTGTTTTCAGTGCTAGGCACATAGATGTGGAAGCAGGATCTCTAGTTTCACAAAGAGGATTTTCTAATCTTAGATCAGGCAAGTTGAGACTTCTGTGTTCTGTCTCCAGCTCTCCCACTAACTTCACTGACACATCTTGGACAAGTCACTATGGTCTTCAAGTTGCAGAAAAACCAAGACTTTCAACAGAAGTACCAAGTGATCTTCAACTAAAGTTAAGGATGCTCTGTACCTTCACCCCTCTGTGTAATGCAGATAATACCATAGGGTGCACTGGCCTCTCTCTGCAGCTCAGGATGGACTGACATCATGCCCAGAGCTTAGTCATGCCCTTTTCCTCATTGTTTGTTTTATTTCTTTCACCTAAAATTGGTAAATTACACCTCAACTGTTCCTTTCCCCTAACCCTCAATGTTCTCATAAGGAAGGGGGTCTCAACCTTTTTCTTTTGAGCCCCCCCCCCCCCCCAACATGCTATAAAAACTCCAAGGCCCAACAGGGGAGGGGGAGGACCCAGTGTTCTTGGCCAGGGGGCGAGGGCTCAGGCATAGGTGTAGTTTGACTTCTATTTTGGGTAAACAGGGTCCAGCAGGGCTTGAGCCAGCTCCACACATCAGGGTCCGGGGCAGGAGTGCCACCTCCACTCCCTGACTCACCTCAGCAGGCAACCTGCCTGTCTGGGCTATGGCACGGGGGGAGGGGGACGCCAACCAAAAACTCAAAGTTGGGGGGGGGGGGGGGGGGGCTCAGCTCAAAAGTTTGAAAACTGCTCAGGATGCAGGGAGAGGGGTACCTAAGGGCTGTGTGCAGGCAGGGGGATAAGCTCAGGGTGCAGGGAGGGGGTTGCTCAGTACAGGGAGGGCTCCCCTTTAGTCCCTGCTTCTCGAGGGCTCTGCCAGCCACAGAGCCGGGTCCCCCCACCCCGGCAGCTCTTACCAGCTGCGTGAACAAGGGGGCTGGGAACTGAGGAGCAGTGTATTCCCTACAGCAGGGGTGGGCAAACTATGGCCCAAGGGCCGCATCCGGCCCTTGAGCCGTTTTAAGTCAGCCCCTGAGCTGCACCAAGCGGCTCGGTCCAGCTCCGGCCAGGGTGCTGGGTCAGCGGCCGCACCACGCAGCTCGGTCCCACTCCAGCCAGGACACTGGGTTGGGGGCCGAGACGCATGATTCGGCCCCGCTCCGGCCAGGGCGCTGGGTCAGCAGCCGCACCACGTGGCTCGGCCCTGCTCCGGCTAGGGCGCAGAGTCAGGGGCCACACCCCGAGCCTCTCCCCATGACCCAACCCCCTGCTCCAGCCCTGATCCCCCTCCCACACTCCTAACCCCTCGGTCCCAGCCCAGAGCACCCTTCTACACCCCAAACTCATAGCCAGCCCCACCCCAGAGCCTACACCCCCTCCCGCACCCCCAACCCAAATTTTGTGAGCATTCATGGTGCTCCCTGATGTGGCCCTCGGGCCAAAAAGTTAGCCTATAGAGGGGAAATCTGTAGGGGAGGGGGTGGGCAATCTGCTTCTGAGTCATACACAAATTGTGCCCCCCGGCCAAGCCCCTGGCAAAAGGGCTTCTTTCCAGAGCCTACCTGCTACTGGCAGCTCTTTTCCAGCCCTCTTATAGACAGTTTGTCTGCAAGACCACCTGTTCAGGGCCTGCCAGAAGATCCAACCTCCTCCCTGCAGTTCTCCCCACAACCAGGTTACTTGCTGCTTTTCTAGTCACCTGATCCCTAGCTCATCAGTCTCAGGTGAGAGGTAGCTAATAAGTCACAAGTAACACTAGACCCCAATTCCCCTTAAAAGGCCAGCCAGCCCTGCCTCCCTCCCTCCCCAAAAAAAGATTCCTATCCCACAGATAGGAGCAACCTTAACACTAGCATTTCCTAACTTTTGAATGCTTGACTTCGCAAATTTAACATTCTTTTAAATGTAAACTTGTGTGTGCACAATTATATATTGCATTAGATACACAGAGAACTTCAAGCACAGGACACGAACACTCTATAAGTACTTCTGAAGTAGATAAGTACTGGGATAATGTACATTATACACATAGGAGAATGAGGTAGAGAGGTGAATGGAGACACTAGGCAAGTCATCCTGTTCTTGGCAGCATCGTGACTTAAATGCTAGAGTTCCTGGTTCCCATTTCTGTGCTCTAACCCTTAGCTGCCAGTGTTATACTCAAATACAAACTAAATATTTAAGGCTCACTTCTGAAAGGGTAGATAAAAATTTTAAAAAATTTTTAATTGAAATTGGATTTTTGAGGAAAAACCCATCTAAAGATAGTTTTAATTAAGATATTTTTTGAGCTATAATGTATCTCATCATGGAATAGGGATTATAAATTCTAATTCTATAGTCTGAATATATTCAGATATTCATAAGAAAAGTTTTGTAAATGAGTTCCAACAGTTCATGGATTAAGGACCCAATCTTATGGGATTCCAGGGGCTTCTGTATAGATTATGTAAGTTAATCTTTCTATCTACCCAATGGGACTCAGTGCTCAGTATAGAAGATACCATCAGAGATGCTTAGTTTCGCAGTTCTCAAATTGTGGATTTGTGGCTCCAGAGACAACATGCTTGTTAACAGCAAAAATGTTTTTAAATAAAATAAAAATAAAATATACAGAGGTGAGAAATAACAGATCTCAACCCTATAGTCCCTCTGCAAATTTGTGTACACAGAGTCAATCCCTTACCTCTCTCTAAAAGTACAAAGTTTCAAAAAAAGTTCAATGAATAGAAGATTGTTGGGGGTAAAATAGATCTGGACAAGGAGAAGCCTGGAGATAAACGTGAGAAGGGAGGGACAGGCAGTAGAAACAAAAGTGAAACTGTTTGAGTAGCATATTCCGGAAGTCTTGAGGTCTTTCTGAGTGTAGCCTTCATTGGTTTGAGATCTACCATACCATTCTCCCACTAGAAGGGAAAACCTATAATGGCAGCAGGCTGGAAGAGACCCACTTTGGGAATATTTTAATGAAGTTCCTCTACCAGTGGGTAAAACAGGCATGTGTGCAAAATGCAAACAGTGCAACAAAGAAATGCAAGGCCTGGTTGCCCGGATGAAACAACATCATGAGAAGTGTTCCTTCTCAGGAGAAAGCTGCGTTGAAGATTGTCGTAAACATAAAGGGAAGGATAAACACCTTTAAAATCCCTCCTGGCCAGAGGAAAAACCCTTTCACCTGTAAAGGGTTAAGAAGCTAGGATAACCTCACTGGCACCTGACCACAATGACCAATGAGGAGACAAGATACTTTCAAAGCTGGAGGGGGGAGAAACAAAGGGTCTGGGTCTGTCTGTGTGATGCTTTTGCCGGGGACAGAACAGAAATGGAGTCTTAGAACTTAGTAAGTAATCTAGCTAGATATGTGTTAGGTTCTGTTTGTTTAAATGGCTGAGAAAATAAGCTGTGCTGAATGGAATGGATATTCCTGTTTTTGTGTCTTTTTGTAACTTAAGGTTTTGCCTAGAGGGATTCTCTATGTTTTGAATCTAATTACCCTATAAGGTATTTACCATCCTGATTTTAAAGAGGTGATTCTTTTTTTACTTTTTCTTCTATTAAAATTCTTTTAAAGAAACTGAATTTTTTTTTATTGTTCTTAAGATCCAAGCGTTTGGGTCTGTGGTCACCTATGCAAATTGAGGATTTTTATCAAACCTTCCCCAGAAAAAAAGGGGGTAAGATTTGGGAGAATTTTGGGGGGGGGGGGGGAAGACGTTTCCAGAGGAACTCTTTCCTAATAATAATAATACCGGTGTTAGACGTTTGGTGGTGGCAGCGAAAGTCCAAGGGCAAAGGGTAAAATAGTTTGTATCTCGGGGAAGTTTTAACCTAAGCTGGTAAAAAGTAAGCGTAGGAGGTTTTCATGCAGGTCCCCAAATCTGTACCCTAGCGTTCAGAGTGGGGAAGGAACCTTGACGAAGATGATGAAAGGAACATGTCTGAACATGTAGGAGCTTCAGGTTGGTAAACTTTTTTATTTCATACTTGTTTCTTAAGGACTGCCTTTCTTCCTTCTGGACTATTCTTGAATTCTCAAGTTCGAGCAAAAAAAATACAGTTGTTACTCTATGGTATTTTAGATGAAGTTGTGATAAATAACTAGTTGAAATAGGCAGATCTTCCTTTTTCAATTTCACCTTTCAAGTGTCAGTGAATGCAATGAGTAATACTATATGAGCAGTATGGTAATAATAATTAAATAAATGCACTGACTAAATTTGTTTAGGAAAATCCATCCTTAACATACAGGATTCTGAAGACTAGCCATCTTCAAGATCACCATCATTTTCTATAGTTTCAGAGTTATTTGCCAATTATAGTCTTTCAGTCACATCATGTATGTCACATAGCCACAGTATACCACCTGTAGCAAAAAGAAAAAACACACATCTCCATCATCCAGAAACAACCATAGATAAGTTTGTGATAAGAACCAGCAGATTACAAAAAGAGGTAGTTGATGAAAAAATTGCCCGGTTTACAAACTCTTTGCCATACAAACTCTCCATTCTGTATGATTGAGAACCCACACTTCATTAACATGGTTCAGTCATTAAGACCAGGATAGAGTCCACCCAACAGAGCAGATGTCGCAAGCAAATTGCTGGATAAAGTGTATGAAAGAAAGAGAAATTGAGCAGTGTGCAAAAGGTCGATAGGGTGAAATTGTTAACCGAAGAGCTAGTCTACACTGGCAGTGATAAATCGCTGCCATGGCAGTACTTGTGTGCTCGCGGCAGACCGCTGGGAGAGAGCGTTTTAAAAAAAAGCCACCTCCACGAGGGGCACAGCTCCAGCATTGGTGCACTGTTTACACTGGCGCTCTACAGTGCTGAAACTTCCTGTGCTTGGGGGGGGGGGGGGGGGGGGAGGAGGGGGGGGTGTTTTTTCATACCCCTGAGCAAGCAAGTTGCAGCGCTGTACATTGTCAGTGTAGACAAGCCCCGAGTCTTGATGTGTGGAGCAATGTCCACAATGATCCTGTTGTATGTGCTTGTGACACAACAGAAGGGAATGTCTTCCTTACAGAAACAGATACATCAGGAAATGCACACACAGCAGAATATTTACAAGTAGCAGCCGTAAAAGCTATAACAAACTGAGAAAAAAAATTCCAATGTCTAGTACACAGCTTGGTCACAGACAATGCTACAAATGTATCCAAGATGAGAAGAAATTATTTAGAAGAAGAGAGTCCCAAGCTAATAACATACGGTTGCAATGCTCACTTGATGCACCTCCTAGCCAAAAACTTCAGTGTTCCAAAAAAAATATAAAGGCTAATGTTGTTGAAATTGCAAAATACTGCCATAACCACTTGGCAGCAGCTGCTCTGAAAAAAGTGGGAGGAACCAAGCTAACTCTCCCACAAGACCTGCGATGGAACTCAGTAGTGGACTGTTTTGAGCATGAAATCAAGAACTGGCCTAATCCGATGACAGTTTGTGAACAAAATCATGAAAGAATAGATGGTACTGTCACAGCCAAAGTTCTCAACATTGGGCTTAAGAAAAATCTTGAACACATGCTGAGTACCCTGAAGCCTATTTCTGTAGCCTCGAACAAAATGCAGGGAAATAGCTGTTTTATTGCTGACGTTGTTGAAATTTGGAAGTAACTGAGTGAGATCTTAAAAAGAGAAATATGCAATGACAGTTAAATTACAAGCATTAAAAAAACCGAATGGGACAAGCACTATCTCTAGCTCATTTTCTTGCAAATATTCTCAATACTCAGTACCAGGGTTAAACCTTAACTGCTGAAGAAGAGGAGTTGGCTAGGACATGGACATCCAGCAATCATCCCTTCATAATGCCAACTACAATAAACTTCAGAGCTAAGGGTGAACCATTTAAGAAATGTGTGCTGATGATGCTTTAAAAGAAAGTCACACCTGTGAACTAGTGGAAGTCAATTAAGCACCTGGATTCAGAGACTGTTGAAGTGATAATCTCACTTAACAGCAGTAGCTTCATCTGCCAGCGTAGAAAGCATTTTCTTCCTTTGGACTAATTCGTTCCAAACTGAGAAATTGTTTGGGACCTGAAAAAAGCAGGAAAGCTTGTTTTTCTTTTCCAGATTATGAACAAACAGGAAAACAAAGGTGAAGATGACTCAGTTAGCTGCAGAAGCCAATATTTTAAGTTTCTCATGTTGACCTGGAGCACATAGTCTATTTAAATTTTGTTTTTTAAAAAATATTTCATTTAACTATTTTAGTTAACAATTTTAACAAACAAACCTGATTTTAAAAAACTTGAATATTTAAATTCAAAAATTCATATGCTTGTTTTGTTAAAATATTACGTTTGCTGTTTTTTTCTTCAACAGAATACATAACATTGTTTTAATTAAATAAAACAATTTAAAGTCTGTCCAGTGATGTTCTCTTCCTGATACAGCATGGCAAGACAATCCTCCAAATATTAATGATTAACCTGTTGAATTGGAGATATTTATTAAATCATTGGGAGGTGAACTATCTGCTTCAATTACCTTTGGTAAATGAAATAACCAATCATTCATTTTCTGATATAGCTGTAAAATTAATCTGAAAAGTTTTCAAAATAAATCACTTAAAAATGTATAGGTGTACGTACACTTCTAAAAATGAAACCTACATCTATCTGAGTTAAGAATATGTATTAAGGTTATAACCACCACCAAGAATGCACTTTTATGTAGAAATCCATGATTCAATTGAGTCTTCCTGACTAGTGATTTAAATCAAATCCACCCTATCTGAAAGACCAACATATCATGCACACTTTAGCAGTTCTAAAAATTAAAACATGCTACCCATGCTGTCCCTGTTCTATTGGGGGGGGGACTTCAATCTCCATGGCAGACAAACCACTGCTAAAATGCATATGATCTTATTTTAAAAAACATTTTTGTACACTATAGCTCAGACAAGTCACTCATACTAGTATACTGGAACCTCTGTGCAATGCTATTTCACCAACAGCATACAGTATCCTCTCAATACAAGCGCACAATGGTGCTCCTGGCGGTCCAGTCCTGAAGTCCTTACTTAGCCAGAACTCTGAAGTCAATGGAGCATTCCTTGGCCCTATTCACAGTAGTTATGCAAGTGCACAGAAAAAAACCTGGAGCACAGACTGGCAGGAGCGATCCTTAGTGGTCACTTGTAGATCTTCACAATGCACAGGCCTCCTGATGAAACTGCCTCATCTAAAGAGTTAATAATGGACCATGGCCTAGTGTTACATCTTATCTCTGCTTCCCTACACTTTGCAAGACGGCTGTACATCCATACCGCTTTCTGTGGCTACCCTGCATGGGCTGACCTGTAAGTCACCATGAAAGAGTCCCGCATCCCTTGCGTTTGTAAAATAACTGCCGTTGCACTCCGCACCAGGGCAAGGGGCCATGCAAGAATTTTTCTAAAACACCACTTTATCTGAAAGCTGTTCTTGAAAGCTATTCAAGTGTGCCAAACTAAGCTAACAATTTCATTATTGTATAAAACAGAAATGCAGCCCAGGCTCTAAGGAGGCCTGGATGAAAGGCAAGGGGAGAAACAATGTGGGTGTAGGAACAACAGTGAAAATGAAGAGCTTGCTCCAAGTCACATTTCAATGATTTCTGTTTGTTTGTTCTGAATTCTAAAGCCAGGGCTTCAGTCTTCAATTCAAACCTAAGCTGATTAGGCTGACAGAGCCGGGTGATGCCCTACCCCACATCTCACCTGCAAAAACTACATTTTCCAGGAAAAGTGGGGAGCTCAGGACATTAGTACAGATACAGCACCTTTCCCTTCTGGCTCACCAGCAACATGAACTGGGTGACCACAACAGCTTTATCTCCTTGTAGTGTCAGATTGTACGGGGAGATTCTGGCAAACCAGTAAAGTGCCTGAAACCACTATGGCTTATTGCTAAAAGCAGCCAAGTCAGCAGGCTGTAAATTGGCCATTCAGCACTCTCAGTTTGACCAAGGCAGGAGGGGAAGGGGGTTTTTGGGTGCCACAGAGAGGGCAGCTTGACCCCGCATCCGTCCTGATAAGAATTGTGTTGAAGTTGCTGATCCATGCATCTTAGAAGAGCAGGATGTGCCCCAGGAATGTCTATTGGGGCCTCAAGACTGCAAACTCTGGAAAAACCCACACCTGGTTAATCGATAATCAGAAGGAGCCTCTTGCTTGCCCACTGGAACTGCTTGCTTAAAACGTTTTTTTTAAGGGACATATTCTATTACTCATGTATAAATAAGGGGGAAAAGTTTGAGGTGGGGGACTCTTCAGGACTGGACTCTCTCTCTCTGGATGCATCTTGTTTCCCAGCGGCAGCCGCTGTGCCACTCGAGAGCCACACTCAGCTTTGGTAATTATCAAGGGTTGGGGGTGTTTTACTAACCTCTTGCGGACGTGTGTATAAGTGCTTGAGACTAAGCAAAGTTTAGCTTTAAGTGAAAGAACTTGTGTTGTCCTGCTTGTGCCAGCCATCTATAGGTCGGATGGCCGTGTCTCCCCTGATTTATTTCCTGACACCACCTCGCACAGAGTAAAAGTTACCAAGAGCTTTGGGTTGGAAGAACCCTGGGTAACAAGATCACAAGAACAAACACTGGTTGGCAATTCTACTCAAGAGGCCAAGGACTGAATGAACCAAAGCAATTGAATTTCCCTCTGCCCTCCCCCCAAGTCAGGGAGGAGGCACACTAACAGGGCAGCATGGAGGAAGCTTACCAGTAGCTTCCAGTCCTATGGATAAACTGAAATCCTTTGGTATTTCAATCTGGCATCTTTCACCAGCACTTAACACTTAATTATAAAGATCATTGTTTAATATTTATATTAAATTAATGTCCGGTGAGCGCAATAAGTGCCCCACTGTAGAGCCCTGCAGCGGGACCGGGATCCTACACGTCTCATGCTGCCATGTACTTTCGTTGCGGGTGGGCAAAAAAAACCAGACACTCTGGTAATTTGCAGGAAAACACTATTTATTTATTTTAGATAAAGCTTATAATACTTAAATTTAAGTGAGGATAGAAAGATTTGATGTCTTTTTACATAGTTTAAGCAAGATGTGTTTTATTCTTTTAGTGGTAAAAATGGTCTGAATTCCATGTATAATATATTAATCAACAGTGTTTTGTTTTAAGTAGCATGGGGAAAATCTCTAGTGGGATACAAGGTTTTTCTGGGTTGCAGCAGGATAAAAATGCAAGAAAATGTTGGAGCAGGTGGGAGTGGGTATTGCAGGGCCAGGTGGGAGCGGGATTAAAAAAATAGTCCTGCAGAGGGCTCTACCCACCATTGTCCTAGGTGCTATACACATAAGAGAAACAGTCCCAGCCCC
Source organism: Natator depressus (assembly GCF_965152275.1). Classification (NCBI taxonomy): domain Eukaryota; kingdom Metazoa; phylum Chordata; order Testudines; family Cheloniidae; genus Natator; species Natator depressus. Next base: position 133,207,710 of record NC_134237.1, on the reverse strand, counting down.
CAAAGAGTTTAGAATCTAAGAAAATATGGGCATGAGGGGGGAAGAGAATCAAATGGATTAATTTTCAGAAGTTATAAACCAGAAGTGCTGCTGTTAAATTTTCACTCATGAAATCTATCAGCCCATTTTCAGTTACAGAATTAAACTTGAACAGAATCAGAGAAGAACAAAGGGCTATTCAACCTTGATGTAAACAGGTCAACTCTGGAGTTCAGTGAAGTTGCACTGATTTTATACCAACCCTCAGCAGTCTGTATTTGACAGAATACTGCACACAGAGGAGTTTGCAGGGGACAGTAAGATGGTTGGAAGTTGCCATATGGCCGGACTACTGGGAAGAAATTTTCTTCACAAGGTTTAATTGTCAGGAAGCATTAAAGTCAGTCAGGATTCAGATATAAAAGGGTTTTATACAAACAAGAAGGGAGGGGAAAAAACCCTCACTCAAGCTTGTCTGCATTACACTTATAATTCCCCAGCAGTTGGTGGTCCCACTGGTGCAAGAGTAGCAAGGGTGGTCAGTATACCCACTGTTGGAATTACCAAATTTTTTAATTTTCCTATCGTCTAACCCAGTTCAGATCTGGCCTAGATAAACAGTTAAAATGCTAACAGCCAATCCATACTACCATTCCTCCCACTGGTGGTAGCAAAAGTGACCTCTATTTAGAACAGTCACTTCAGTCTTCATCAGAAAAATCATTCCATGTGTGATGGGTTTCTACCCACACACAGGTAGACAGGTGTGGCAAATGCTGGTCCTTCTCTTATGTAAAATCAGAGTTATCACTCTTACTTCCACTACAATGCCTAGACAGCCAACCAAAATCAGGGCTACAGATAGTCAGAAAAAAGAGTCTCCCCTCCCGCACTTTAAACTTCTCAGCCAAAAGATGTAGATTAAAACTAGTGCCATGGTGGGAGTTATTGTTCAGCTGATTTACACTATCATTCTCCCCTATGGGCCAGGCTCTCTAGCTAGACCACATCCCCCATGATGCACCACTTACTCCTCTCTTAATAAGTGGAGGAAATGTACCATAGGAGTCCCTGGCCATGATGTATCATGGGCTACATAGTCCAGCCAGAGAACTCAGCTCATGAAGGAGAATGACAGCATAAGGCACACAAACTACAACTACCATAAGGTGCTACAGCACTAATTTAAAATAGAGATGTTTCAGGGTTTGCCCAAAGAGTGAATTTACCCCACAAAAAGCAAGCTTTTTGTGAAGAGTGTCTTTTTTTTTTTTTAAATACTAAAGCAGCTTTTCATAGAAAAACAGTTTAGATGGAAACATTTCTACCAGCCCTAACCAAGACCAAACCAAGAAGGGTTGGGCAGGAAGCCTTTGAACAAACAAGTTACTCTGATACCTCAGTTGTTCTCCATCTACCTAATGGTTCATATCATGACCTGAATGTAGCATAAGCAGCAAAACCACAAAAAGGTTTCAGGAAGGACTTAAATTGGTGATGGACCTGAAGATCACATGTGTAAACTTGGTACTGGCTGCTAGGAGCAGAGCCGCAGCACATAATGACATTTCAGTAGGTTTAATAAGACTCCATTTCTTACAGTATTGCTAATGAAATACTGCAGAATACCATATCTGCCTGTTTGTGAACACTGAACCCAATTTCCCTAAACAAAAACAATGGTTTAATATTATTATTTATACACAAGGTGATCATGTGTCTGGTTTTGGCCAGGACGGTCCCCTTTCAAGCCCTGCCCCGGTTGTCTCGGTTTTTTTTGTTTTGGTGGGTTTTTTTTGTTTTGTTTTGTTTTTTTTTTTTGGCAAAACTGGGCATTTGTCCCACTGCTCTTGCCAACTGATCATCAGCAGTAAATCTTTCTTAACTGTTTCCATACGGTTTCAAAGGTTCAGCCAGGTTCATTCTGCATAAACTCAGGTATTAAGAGAGACTGTGAAATTTCTCAATGCTGTTAGGACTTTCAACACCAGATGCACATTTAATCATAATTTTCAATCACTTAATACACATTTTAAGGTTATGCATCATAGGACAGAAGTTTCCACTCCTCTTCAGAGACTTGCTTACACTGAACTTTACTGAAGCATGCAGCATGTATGCAGTACTGATGGCAAGGAACCAAACTGGGGTGACTCAATTCACAATGAAGTCAATGAGAGCTTTTACGCTGAACATCAAAGGGAGATGGATACAACTAAGAAAGCAGAGATCTCGTTTCTTGCAACACAAACAAAGCCAAATCTACAGCCTGGTTACATACAAAAAATAAAATCTGGACAATTTAGAATGACTCCACAAGGGGGGGGAAAAAAAAAAAAATCACAGAGTTTGGAAAGGAGGGACAAGTTAGTCATGTCACAAATCCTGATTAGAGCTGTGTAAAACATAAGAACATAACACAACGAACATAAGACCAGGCATACTGGGTCAGACCAAAGGTCTATCTAGCCCAGTAACTTCTCTTCCGACAGTGCCAATGCCCCCCTTAGTCGTCTCTTTTCCAAGCTGAAAAGTCCCAGTCTTATTAATCTCTCCTCATATGAAAGCTGTTCCATACCCCTAATCATTCTTGTTGCCCTTTTCTGAACCTTTTCCAATTCCAATACATCTTTTTTTGAGATGGGCGACCACAGCTGCACGCAGTATTCAAGATGTGGGTGTACCATGGATTTAGAGAGAGGCAACGTGATATTTTCTTATCTATCCCTTTCTTAATGATTCCCAACATAGTTAGATTTTTTGACTGCAGCTGCACACTGGGTATGTTTTCAGAGAACTATCCACAATGACTCCAAGATTTATTTCTTAAGCGGTAACAGCTAGTATAGACCCCATCATTTTATAGATATAGTTGGGTGGGATTATGTTTTCCAAAGTGCAGTACTTTTCATTTATCAACATTGAATACATATATACATACATGCAAGGCATATCTGGTTTAGTTTTACAGCAAACTATTCACTCTGACCATGTTTGATAAAAGAGTCAAAGTTTCCTATGTAAAGTTGGGCCAGTTTATGCCTTTGCATCAAAATAATTCAAAAGGTTGCAGTGTCAGCAGGAACACAGGTGAAATTTAAGCGTTTGAATTTGGGTGAAGGTAAAGATGAATCTGCACAGATCAAAGGCAATAAGAATTATTTTGTATGATCCCCTGCTCCCACACCAATTGCCTGGTTTCCCACAGAGCTCATCCTACTACTTGAAGAACTCAATCCTGGTATCATAGCCAATTCAACTGTGAAGTGTGGTTTCTTCAGACACAAGGGAAGAACTCTTGGAGTAGGGAATGTGTTTGGAAGTTCTCCCTAAACTACTTGGGAACCTAGGGGAAAAGAAATCAAGTTGGTGCAAACTCCCTGCTGGTGTTTTGATTCATTCACATGCTGAACAATGCCTTGTAGTGCCACCAATTCCTGGTAAAGTTGTTTTTCCCCAGGCCAGACCAACCCCCTGACCAGTCAAATTTATCCTGGAATAAGCAGGTGTAGAGCCATTGAAGCCAATGGTCCTTAGCCCTACAATTCCAGCCAAACACACAGACACACACACACACACTGCAGAATGCCTGCGGGGGAAAAAACAGATGATAAACATCCATTTAGAGAGTAAGAAATAACAAAGGCAAACTTGTCTGCGTTGACTATCCCACACAGCAAGGCGTATTCCTGGGGGCAGAGATGATGCTCAAGATAACCCCTCTTTAAAAACAGAGTTAATGTTGAAAGTTTGTATGTACACATGTATGCCGGCACCTCTCACCAGCAAGAGTTTCTCACTCCTGTTTGCCCTCAGTGGGGAAAACAGACAAGACCCCTAAAGAAGCTTTGGGCATGGCAACAAAGGTAACTTCTCAAATCAGAGGGAGGGAGCAAAAAAGGATGGGGTCAAGTGAGGGGTAGTGATCAGAGTCAAACTTGCTGGTGTGGGGGGGGTGAGGGTGAGAAGAGACTACACAGAGCTGAAGACTCCATAGGAGAGATACAAACTCAACAACCCTGGTTACTGACATTTTCTATCCACAGGGCAGGTTCCATGCACGCATAGGCAGTACAAGTTTCCCGTCCCCACCAACACTTCAACTTTACGTGAAGGGATCATATATAAGAGAGATTATATCAATCTCCAGGATCCATTTATCCAGCCTTTCATCTCTCTGCCAAAACTGTCCACAAAGTTGTTCCAAATACTATCTATCAGGATGGAGGGGTGGTAAATTGTGTTAGATGCATCTTTGTTGCTAAGGATGCCAATTACTGTTAACTGGAGTGTACCTTGCACGATAGGGACATGTGCCCCATTAATGGTTTGGGCTGAGACCAATAACCCATTTCACACATGCCAGTCAACAACCTTCACAGGGCAGCCACTTTCTACAAACAGCTATTATATTATAAGCAGAATGGGGCTAAAGTTACCTTGTGTAGGGCTAGGATTGTCCCATCTGACAATTTGGGAGGTGGGGGTGGGACAGTGAAGAAGAGCTCAATACAAAATAAATTTGCCACTCTTAATCTATCCTACAAGCTCATCTGGAAGCAGATCAACAGCCTGTGAAATGCAGAAAGGGGAGACACAGAAGTAAAGAAAGGAGCAGACCTATTAATGTAGGTCAGCTCTAGTGCATTCCTGTGAACAGTCTCAGATCGGTCTCTGTGCAACCTATCTAGGTACTTACATTTCATCCCCACCATTGTAGTATCTGAGCACCATAAACATTAAAGCATTTTTCCTCACAAATATTCCATTTTGTGGACCAGAAACTGAGGCACAGAGAAGTGAAGTGCCCAAGGTCACACAAGGAGTCTGTAGCAGACCCAAAAACTCAACACAGGTCTCAAGTCCTATTCCAATCCCTTAAACACAAGCCCACTTTTAATAGTGTTTTTTCCTGTTAAAGGTCTCGGATAGGGAGGCTTCCACCATCTCCCTTAATTTTGGACGCAGCGCACCTTCCACCTAAATAGCCCAAAGCACTTTTATAAATGTTACATGATTCATATCTTTACGAATCAAGGCTGGACAAAGCATTAGGAAATACCCTGTACGGAAGGAACTAGACCAGTGATAATCAGACTGAGGCTCGGGAGCCACAAGTGGCTCTTCAATGGATCTCCTGTGAATCTTTGCAGCACATGATATTACAACACACTGATTTAATTAACAACCAATCAGGATGTTTTTACTAGGTTAACAACCAATTAAGTTATCAACTTGCACTAAGTTATTAACTTAATCTCACACACAATTTCCCATCATACTGTTTAAATACAAACATAGTATTATAACCAGATACTACTGTGGCTCTTTCAGGTAATGTTGATTGCTGAACTGGCTCCTGAACCACTGAGGTCCGAGTATCACTGGACTAGACAATTTAATAGGCAATTTCTAACACTTACTTCTATAATAAGCCTCAGGCTCCCACCACCAAGAAATAATATTAAATACTTGAGCAGTTTGAGTGTTTGTAATTGTGCCTGTGCAGTAGGTAAAAGTTAACACCCCTCCCACCTCTTACAGATGCTGAAATTAAGGCACACACCAGTCAGGCAACTCATTTAGTGTCAGAGCAAGTCAGTAGCAGAGCCAGGATTGGAACCCTGGAGTCTCAGCTCCCAGTTCTCTGCTCTGTCCGATACACTTCTCACATAAGACTGCGGGTCCCCAGGTTGCAGTTCAGGACTCAAAGAATTAGAGCTTTCCCACTGGAATTTCCAACATGTTAAGAAATATATGGACAGCTATGCAATACATATATTTAAATCATTTACTGTTATGTTAATCTCACTTATTTTTAAATTACAGAAAAAACTACAGAAGGTTACTAACCTTCCTACAGAAAAAACTACAGAAGGTTACTAACCTTCCGATAGAGTAGTAGGGTGGGTTTTTGGAATGGACAGGAGCAACATCTCGAACAACAACAGTTTACAGAAGGTTAGCAACCATTTTTAATTTGAGGTCTTGCTCATGTCCATTCCAATATAGGTAACTCCCAAGCAGTTGAGCAAGTAGGGGGTTCGGAGTTCACGGACATGCTGATTGTAGCACCACTCAGCCAAAGCCCACATTGTCTCTAGCTTGTTTGCATTACACTACACCATCACCCAATATATGGGCTGACAACCAGGTTGGCACCCTACAGCTATCCTGGATTGAAACCTGAGCCACCAATGCCGCCACCAATGCTTGAGCTCTTGTAGAGTGGGCTGAGAGCCAAGGAGCTGGGACCTTCGCTAAGTCATAGCATGTGTGGATCCAGGAAGTGATCCCCAATGAGATTCTCTGGGCCAAAACTGGACAGTCCTTCATTCTGTCCACAATGGCTTTGAACAGCTGGGTAGTCTTCCTAAAGGGTTTAGTCCTCTCTGTGTAGAAGACGAGCACACGCCTCACATCCAGCGAGTGAAGTCTGTTCCTCCTTGTTAGCGTGTGGCTTAGCATAGAAGACGGATAGGAAGATATCCTGGTTACTTAGGATCACCTTAGGGAGAAAGGACGGGTGTGGCCATAGCTGTACCTTGTCCTTGAAAGGACAGTATATGGTGGCTCGGAGGTAAGAGCCCGGATCTCTAAGATCAGTCTGGCAGAAGTAATGGCAACTAGGAAGGCCACCTTCCAAGACAGAGCAGGTTGCCAGTGGCTCGAATGGAAGTCCTGTTAGGGAATACAGCTGTCTCACCCCTTTAAGAAAATGGCCACAGATTGATTTTGAGAAGACAGACCGGCCGCTAACCCAAGGGTGAAATGCAGATTGCAGCTAGATGAACCCTTATGGATACAGAGTCAGACCCTCCTGGTTTAAGAGGAGTAGAGAATCTAGAACGAAGAGCAACGATGACTCAGTAAGCAAAACACCCTTCTGTATCAATCAGACCAAGAATATCTTCCACTTTGCCAGGTAAGTAGCTCTAGTAGACTGTTTCCTGCTTCCCAAGAGCACCTCGTGAACTGGCCCTGAGTAAGCCCATTCCATTGGATTCAGGCATAGAGTTTCCAAGTTGGGCGGTGGAGAGATTTGAGGTTCAGGTAACTTAGGAGACCGTGGTCTTGAGAGATCAGATCCGGGAACAGTGGCAGTTTAATCAGTGTGTCCAATGAGAGATCTAGAAGAGAGTGATGAACCAGTGCTGGTGCAGCCAGCTATCAGGATCAGCTGTATCCTGCCCCTTCTGACCTTCAGCAAGACCCTGTGCATGAGAGGAGTGGGAGGGAACATGTTGAAGAGCTGGCCCAACCAAGGGAGGAGAAAGGCATCTGTGGGTAAACCTGGTCTGCAGCCTAGGAAGGAGCAGAACTGAGGGCATTTCCTGTTGTACTTCATCATGATCAGATCTACTTGGGAAAATCCTCACTTCTGGAAAATAGTGTTCATGACGTCTGGGCGAATGGACCACTCATGATGGTTGGAAAAGGATCTGCCAAGGTGATCCACTAACTCGTTCTGTGACCTGGGAGGCAGGAGGCTTCGAGGTGAATGGAATGGGCTATACAGAAGTCCTGACACAGGGCAGAGAAGCAAGCTCTGCCCTGCTTGTTATTGTAAAACATTGCTGTTGTGTTGTCCATGAGGACTGACACACAGTTGCCCTCCAGGTGAGGCTGGAACACTAGGCAGGCTAGGTGCACTGCCCTCAGTTCTCTCACATTGATGTGAAACTCGAGTTCCTCTGGGGACCTGCAGCCTTGAGTCCTGAGATCCCCAAGCAGGTCTCTGATGCGTCTGTGACCAGCGACATTGATGGTGTGAGTCTCAAGAAGGGGACACCTGCATACACAGTCTCCAGGTCCAGTCACGAAAGGATAGTGGAAATCACCAAGAGAGGAAGTGAGACCTCCTTGTCCAGATGGTGTCAACCTGGTACGTATACAGACACTAGCCAAGATTAGAGAGGCCTTAGTCGTAGTCTTGCATGTTGCACCACATAGGTGCATGATACCATATGCCTCAGAAGTTTCAAGTAGTTTCTTGCTGTGGTGATCTCTCACGCTCTTTATGAGGGCTGTTATAGCTCTGAACTGACTTTCCAGGAGAAACGCTCTGGCCTGGATCGAGTCGAGGACTGCCCCTATGAATTCTATTCTTTGAATTGTGGAGGGGAAAAAAATGGATTTTTGCATATTTATCAACAGCCCCAAATCCTGGAAAGTCAACTGTATTAATTTAACATCTGCCTCCACCTGATCCCTAGCCCAACTTCTGATCAGCCAGTCGCCTAGGTAGGGGTATACCTGCATCCCTTGCCTCCTCAGGAAGGCTGCCATGGCTGCCAGGCACTTCATAAACACTCGTGGTGGTGCTGACGGACTGAAAGTGAGTACCATAAACTGATAACATCTGTGGTTTACTACAAAATCATAGGTACCATCTATTACCCTGAAAGATAGCAATGTGTAAAGAGACCATGTGAAACTTCAGTTTCTTCATGAATCAGTTCAGGTTTTGCAGATCCAAAAATCGTTCTGAGGTTGCCCTTGGCTTTTGGGATTAGGAGGTAACGGGAGAAGACCCCTGAGCCCCTTAGCATGGGTAGAACTTCTTCTCCACTGCTCCTGCCCTTAGGACTGACTGCACCTCCTAGGCTAGAAGTCTCTTGTGAGAAGGGTCCCTGAAGAGGGATGGGAAGGGAGGTGGGAAAGAGGGCAACTGAATTGAAGGGTGTATCCCACCTCTACCAAGTGCAGTACCCAGTGATCCATGGTAAAGTGGGCCCACACCCAACAGAAGCGGGACAACCAGTCCACAAACGTAGAGGAAATACGATCTTGGTATGCCGTCCGCAGGTGCACCCTCAAAAGGGCTGTTTAGAGCCTGCGGAGTGTCTCAAGGGGGTAGGCTCCAGAGCAGATGAGGATTGGGACAGAGGCCTCCTCTTGTAGCATCTTTTCTTTCCCTTACCATATCCCTGCCTCTGATGCAGAGTGTAAAAGCAGGCCATTGGTTGGGGCTTATAGTGCTTCCTAAGGAGGGGCTGGTGTACACAGACTCAGGGATTTCAGAGTAGCCCTTGAGTCTTTCAAGCTATGGAGCTTTGAATCACTTTGCTCCTAAAAGAGCAATTTGTCTTCAGACAACAGGTCCTTGATGGTCTGCTGGACTTCACAGGGCAGCCCCAAAGATTGAAGCCACGAGCTCAGTCTCATGACCATCGCAGAAGCCACGGAGAGGGCTGCAGAGTCTGCCGTGTCCAGAGCTGCCGGGAGAGACATCTTGGCCACTGCTTTGCCTTCCTCCACCATGGCCAAAAACTCACCCCTAGATTCCAACAGCAGAGCTCCTTTGAACTTTGCCATTGCAGTCCAAGAGTTAAAATCATACCGCCCCAGGAGAGCCTGGTGGTTGGCAATCTTTAACTGGAGGCCACTTGTAGAATAGACCTGTCTGACAAAAAAGATCAAGTCTTTTGGCATCTCTGGCCTTAGGAAATGGCTCTTGCTGCCCGTCTCTCCCTTTCATTCACTGCCAAAACAACCAGTGAGCCCAGTGTTTGTGTCGGGAGGAGGATGAAAATACCCCTTGTGAAAGAAAGTACTTCCTCTCCAACCTCTTAGCAGTAGGTTGCAGGGATCTGCTAGAGCACTTTTATAAGCTCTAGGATGGCATTGTTCAACAGCACAGCCACCTACAACGGTACTGAGGCCACTAAAATATCCATTAGGGCATGGGAGGATTCAGAGATGTTCTCTGCTTGCATGCCCAGGTTCTGGGCTACCCTCCACAGGAGGTCCTGGTACACACTATAATCATCCTCGGTGGGTGCCATAGCTGTCCCCGCCACAGCCTCATTAGGGGAGAAAGAGGAGGTCTGTACAGGCACAGGGCCCTGTGCTTCTCCCTCTGCTCCAGATGGGTCCCATGAGGGGGAGTCCTGAGGCTCAGTACTGGGCTCAGCACCGGGGAGCGATCCCCGCTCTGAGGGGTATGGCGGGGGAGCACGTGCCTCTGATATCGCAGAGAAGGATCTCCTAGACTGGGACCCCTGGATAGGTTGGAATCCCAGGGGTTCCAAAATGACCACTGCAGGGGCATTTGCCATTGTGCCAATGGCCACATCGCTGGTAGCATGCCCTGACTCATATTCGCCACAGGGTGCTGCCAACTGCAGCAACGGAAGCAACATCTGCTCCTGCACGAGGCATAGGACTCTGCTTCCGAATCAGAGTCCGAGGAGTTGCTTCTCTGCGACCAAGGTGGGGCAGTGCCAACCGGCGCTGGACAGGAGTACCATGAATGGTATCATGGCCAGCTTGCCCTTTGCTGGTACCGACCTTGGTGCCATGATGGCCCTCGGTTCTGATGCTGTCGCTGACATCTCCCAAATGGCCAGGGATGGTGGCACCAGACGGGAAAGGAAGTCTCTTGCTGCTTCAAAGCCTCTGGCATTGACATTAGAGCCAGGGCTGTTGCACCACGGTGGCTCTCCCTAGGCGTGGAGTCCAAAGGTACTGTACTAAACGGCGCTCTCCCTGCAGCCAGAGTCAACAGTGCTGCATGCCCCGCTGACACATCTGGAGTGGCCCAGCATGGATCGCACTCTACCAATGTCCCCATGGCCTGCAGACCTTGGGGTTTGGAGAACACCCCAGATCTGGCATTTTCTGTTTTTATTTTGGCACCAGCAATGGTGAGCAGTGTTGAGATTCCCATGCCGGAATGGACTTCTTCTGCATCAGGAACTCACGTCAGTGCCAGGAATCCCATGCCAACAGTGCAGAGTCTTTTCTCGCTGCCAGGGATGCAGAACAGCATTGCACCTCCCTCAGAGATGCCAGGGCACTTCTTACCGACACAGAAGTACACAGTGCCAATTAGACCTAAGTTGGCTCCGAAGAAGGATGGAGCACTGCCTCCATAAGGAGGCATCTCAATCGAATGTTCCTGTCCTGGGTCTGAAACTTCTGCAGATCCTGCACTATTCTTGCACATGGGCCTCTAGCTTTACAGTGTTCCACATCTGGACTCCATAATCTGCACTGAAATTTCTGGCTGTTTTTTGGGCACCGTTTAAGGTTTGGGTTTGATATATGAACCCATAAGTGGTCTGGGTCCTGCTCAGCTAAAACTCTCTCTCCCTATGTCATACTAAGGCATTGCCATCCTCTGAAGTGCTTCAGATAGGTCCAGCATATGAACATTAGATTGGGACTCAGGAGACCTCTGTTCTATTCCCAGCTCTGTCCCTGACCTGCTGTGTGACCTTGGGCAAGTCACTTCACCTCTGTTTTCCCTCTTACCCAGTCTGTTTTGTCTATTTAGACTGTAAGATCTTCGGGATGATGCCGGTCTTACTGGATGCACATACAGGGCATAGCAGAGTGGAGCCTTGTCATAAATATAAAGGGAAGGGTAAACCCCTTTAAAATCCCTCCTGGCCAGAGGAAAAATCCTCACCTGTAAAGGGTTAAGAAGCTAAAGGTAACCTCGCTGGCACCTGACCAAAATGACCAATGAGGAGACAAGATATTTTCAAAAGCTGGGAGGAGGGAGAAAAACGAAGGGTCTGTGTCTGTCTGTGTGATGCTTTTGCCGGAGACAAAACAGGAATGGAGTCTTAGAACTTAGTAAGTAATCTAGCTAGGTATGTGTTAGATTATGATTTCTTTAAATGGCTGAGAAAAGAGCTGTGCTGAATAGAATGACTATTCCTGTCTGTCTTTTTTGTAACTTAAGGTTTTGCCTAGAGGGATTCTCTATGTTTGAATCTAATTACCCTGTAAGGTATCTACCATCCTGATTTTACAGGGGTGATTCCTTTTTTACTTCTATTAAAAGTCTTCTTGTAAGAAAACTGAACTCTTTTTCATTGTTCTAAGATCCAAGGGTTTGGGTCTGTGGTCACCTATGCAAATTGGTGAGGATTTTTACCAAACCTTCCCCAGGAAGTGGGGTGCAAGGGTTGGGAGGATTTTGTGGGGAAAGATGTGTCCAAACTACATTTTCTCAGGAACCCAGATAAAGTTTGGTGGTGGCAGTGGAAATCCAAGGGCAAAGGGTAAAATAGTTTGTACCTTGGGGAAGTTTTAACCTAAGCTGGTAAAAGTAAGCTTAGGAGGTTTTCATGCAGGTCCCCACATCTGTACCCTAGAGTTCAGAGTGGGGAAGGAACCTTGACAAGCCCCAATCTCAGTTACAACACAAACCAACACAACAGCCCCCGGGGTTTAACCACTGGATAGGGCGCTTTCAAACAAAGGGTGGAACTTTGGTCTAACAGAACTAGTATTGTGAACCCAGTAATCTGCAGATTCTCTCACTCACAGATTTTTCCATTCCTAACACAGCACCCCTTCCGCTCTTGAAAGTTAAGGAACAGAAGAATTTTAACAACATGGGGAGATATCAAGGTGGGATTATCCAACTAGAAGGACCTGGAGCCAAGAGAAAGGAACCTTTAAGCAGAGGTCTGTTATCAGGGCGAGGACAAACGTATTTGGTATTACTGGCGGAGTAACACACACACACAAGTTGCTTTCGTTCCCATCACAATGTTTTATTTCGCATGGCTAGGAGACTGTTAGAGGATGTTTTAAAATTTACAGAGCTGCCAAAAACGTCAAATTAGTGCACAGCAGGAGTTCATAATAAATCTACTCAAGCAAACCACAGAAACGTCGGTTTTTGGGTGAAACCAAAATAAAATGCAGAGATCTACTAGCAATTACACCCAATACACTTCCTGTCTATGCATTAATCTTTGTTTTGTTTGGGTTTTGGTGGTGGTTGAGAGGGAGAGAGACTGAAACTTCTGTGGGAGACAGATTACAGCTAGTAATGTAAAGGGCTCAGATACTTCCCTAAACACAGATAAAGAATGCACTAAAAATGTCACTCTAAAAGGTTTTTGTTTAAAATCTGTTCCTGCATTCACGAAAAAAATAGCTTAAAAAACTATCTTTGTTTGTAACCCCCGTCTGTATTTTAAATCAGATGGGATATAGGAAGGATACAGCTGAAATTAGTATTTTATTTCCTGCAACTAAAACTTTGAATGCTCCACTCCATCAATTTTCAGTGGACCCTAGGAAACCAAGCTTTAAAAGAGTACACTTTATGCAAAAAGGAAGACTGAAAGCAAGTAGAACAATGAAAGACAAAGAAGTTTGGTCAGAAGAGACATCTGGGAAGGCACAAGGAGCAGCCAGGCAAAGGAAAAAACAAGCACAAGGATACAAATTCATTCAAACAACCAGCATGAGAAATTCAAGTACAAGAAGCTAGGATGCTGATCTGGCATTTATATAATATACAGCATTCAAAGAGTTTGTGAAGTGCTTTGTGATCCAATATTTAGTCCCCTCCCCCCAACACACACACACAAACAATAAGTAGCACACACTATAGTTAAGACTAGTGTAGACAGTCTTAGAGACTTTACAGCAACACAGCAGTACCGATGCAGCTACACCACTAAGTTCTCTCGTGTAGCTGCCAACAGGAGAGCCCTCATAATTAAACCATCCACAAAGAGCAGCAGTACCTATTCACACTACCACTTATGCTGGCAAAACTTGCATCACTGGAGGAGGTTGTTTTTTCACACCCCTGAGCAACAAATTTTGCTGGCGTAAGTGATAGCGTAGACACGGCCTAAGGGCCAAATTAGCCTTGTGCCGCTCAGAAGCCACAACCTAGGGCAGGCAATGGAAGCCAAATTTGATTTTATGCCACCTTTGCACCTCCCAGATTCCACAACGCCTTGCACAGGCTTCTCTGCAGCTTGGAATAACCAGACTGGAAAGCATTCTGGCCACTCTCTCTCCTCACAGGCTATGCCCCTAGCACTCATGTGTGCTGTGGCTGCAAAAGGATGAGGCACATTTATCATTTGGCTTTATTAAAACAAATATGATATAATCCAGACAACTGGGTAGCTTAGGGGTTTAATAAGCTGTGAGGTTCGTCGTCACCACCTGAAGTTTTAACACAGACCAGTAGTAACTAGGGTCCGGGCACTAAAGAGCTGTTCCTCCCCCTCCACACACACACACACACACCCTCCACCACCCATACATGCCGCCCCCCTCATCCAAAAAGATAGCTGCAGTCCAGTCTCTAGAGAGTTCTCCCCACCCAGAAGTAAATAAAGTCATTTGCTGTCAGCACTAATTGGCTTGCTCAATGGCAGTCTCAGTAGCGAAGTGAAGGATCAAATGGCCCATGGAAACTGAAGTCCCATGTCCTGTGTTCCCTGTAAGTTGCGCAGTTGGGCGGCTGCCCAGGAGAGATTTAAGTGCCACACAGCTGATTAGCAGAGCGCACACATCTGGGAGTGTGTGTTCAGGTACCCCTCCCCCTGCTGCTTTGAAGCCACATTGCTCCCGGGAGCCTCCCAGGACCCCCTTTCCCCACCCCTGTACCCCATCTCCACACAGCAGGGCAGAGGGGACAGCCTGGCTCAGGACTCAGAGCTGCTGCAGTCTGAAGACTCCAGCCTCTGGGCAGTGAGTGCCTTTCTTAAAGAGACAGTGCACTGTCAGACTTCCCCAGCAGGCAACTTGTATTTCTCCCCCCTCCTCCAAGCCATGTACCCCATCTCCGCAGAGCGGGGGTAGGGGAGACAGGGCTCAGAGCAGGAGAACTTTCAGTTGGTGCCTTAAAGAGATAGCGCATGGCGTCTCTCAGACACAGACAGACACTCCCTCCCTCACCTCCCAGCACATACTTGTATTATTATTGTTGTTGTTACTTCTTGGTATTTCCTACAACACACATATTCTCTGTAATTTTATTTTTTCAAAGTATGTTATTTTATTGTTTTGACTGATCTATGCATTTCATAATTATTTCTCTTATACTTAAAGGTAAATTCTTTGAGTAGGGAGTTCTAAAATGCCTAACCTGTCCTGGCTAGAGTAATTATCCCTATGGTAACTTTAAAAAAATATATATATATTATATCTAGGTTTTTTGTTTCTATTGGTGGCGCACATCCGCACATACCTCGGTGCACATAAAATTAATTCCGCACGTGGATGGAAGAAATTAGAGGGAACGTTGCCCATGCCCCCTGGCACATTTGCTTGGCAGGGGAAGCATGGACTGAGGCCGCCCAGGCTGGTTTTCACCTGTTTTGGTATTAGAGAACTTCAGGTTCCAGGTGTCTGTATGTGGCCCCTTTCACTTTCACCCACATTAGGATTCCTTGAAAAACGAGGTTGTTTTTTTTTTTTATTATTCAAGAGGACTTTGCCTTCCAGAACCTAAAGAGCTTAATGGCAGGTTATAGATTCCGCCCCATGAAGATGGCAGTGCTCTATAACTATAAAAAACAGAAAATGCAGGACCATAAGCCTGCCCACAATGTCATTTTAACTTTTTTTTTTTTAAACACTAGAAAAAGATTTGAGCAAGAGTTAGTGTTTCCTATTAGTTCCACAGCATCTATGGCCTGGTTAAAAACTTTGTGGGTTGAGAGCAACGGCTTCAATGGAGTTTTAAGGGGGGGGGGGGGGGAGGAAAGAGACAGAGAGAGTCCTTCTGTAAGTCACTCATGTGGATGCTGAATTCCTCCAAGATAATGGGTCCTATGAATTTTATCATCCTACCAGATGGAGTCTCTCACATCTGCTCTGGAAAGCTGTAGGTGTCCAGAGGTTTATAGTTTAAGCAGGATGCCCAGATTAGTCTGGTCTCTGGATTCTCAAATGAAGTGGCTATACCATTTTGATCTGAATAAACTTTCCTTACATTTGAGTCCAGGAGGTAGGTATCACCCCCATTTTACAGAAGGGGAAATGCAGGGAGAAAGGAAGCGAAGTAACTTATTCAATGTCACACTGAGACAGTAAGTAGCAGGGCCAGAAATAGATCCGTGGTCACTCAGTTGTCAGTCCTGTGCCCTAGTCATAAAGAGAGAAAAATCCTTCCTCCCCATGCATAACTAATGGCCATTATTTCTGACAGTAGGAGTCAAGCAGGAAAAGCACCAAACAATTCTGTTTCAAAAGAAGACCTGACAATTGCCTGCATGATAGGAGCATTTTCATCTTATCCTTTTCATTTCCCTCCAGCTTTGGCTAAGAGGAGCCAAGCTCAAATGAAGATGCGTTTTTTTATTTATATATATTATATAAAAAAATAAACTAAAGGGCACATTGTTTTATCATGAATAATTAATTGTTCTGAATTTAGAATCCATTTTTCTCTTTTAACAGTGATTTGATTTTTTTTAAAGTTATCAGTGGATCTCAACACAGATGAACATTTTTCTACACACACTGAAGTGCTCCTGGATTCATCCAAGCTGAACAGGTCATTCCCAAATTGAAAAGGGAACCTCCAACTCTGAGTGAGCGAGTGAGTCTATATTGTTGAAATGAAGCTAAGCAAGTGATACAGTAAGTGTAGATGAAACTGCACCCGAACTAGGGTGACCAGATAGCAAGCGTTAAAAATCAGGATGGGGTGGGGGAGAGGAGAGAGAAATTGGAGCCTATATAAGAAAAAGACTCAAAAATCAGGGCTGTCCCTATAAAAATCGGGACATCTGGTCACCCTAACCCAGACTTTACTCAGAAGGTCAAACTGGAAACTTATTGAGGGCCACACCTAAGTGGCACATAACAGGGCAGACAGTAGCAGGGATACAGGCAACTGCATTTATAAGACCAAGGTGTCAGCAGGCAATGCTGCGTCATGATCCAAACAACTGACAGGAAATATAGGTTCCAGCCATGAATACGCAATGATCCTTTTCCACCCAAGCTGAAGTCTTCACAGACCGTCCCTCAGTATTGGAGAGGTAGTCTGACTGTCCTGACACATGCATGTGCTTCTTAGGGGCACACTGCGTACACTCTCTTTGGAGAGCTCTCATGTCCGTCTCACTGCTTCACTGGCTCCAGGCACACTCTGCTCAAGGCCCAACGCTATGGATGAAATTCCTTTCAGAGCCCATCAATGCCACTCCTTAATTTACCGGGGGGGTCAGTATAGAGCATCAAACAACACCTCCTGTATCTGGTGGGGGGAGTCACATGCTGCCTTCACAGCCCACTTCTAAGGTGGTAAATAACTCATCCTAGATCTAAAATAACTACGCTGGAATGGTTCCCCAATGATCACCTGTACTTTACCTGGCTGCTCATTCTGAAGCCCCTAAAGATTAAACAATGCTCCTTTAAATCCAGGATACATTTGTTCCCTGGCAATGCAGGTACTTGAGGTCCTCATGGCTCTAGGTAGAGGATGCAGATGAGAAACCAGCCAGAAACATTGGTGCACCAAGGGATCCAATTAACTTGCTGATCCTGGTGAGGTGCTAACATCCCATTAACATAGTAGGTGCTGAGTGTGCACAAAGGTATGCTAAGCAAAGGAAACAGAACACTTCAAGGAGAAAAAGGATGCTGGTGCCTATATGCAAAGGAAGTGCTTGGAACATACTTATTATCCAATTCCAGTGTAAGGAGCAATGTCAAGATTACATGCCTAAAACGGATTAAAGATCCATGTTGCTTTTTGTCAGCTGCTGCCCTGACCACATCTCAGCTTGGCTAACCACATTCTGTCTTCATTAAAATGCCCCACCAGTCATTTCCGTTGTCTACAGAGAGCCAATTCAGACCAGGTTCAAATAGAGCTGCTCCAGCCCACACCATCTCTTATTTGGCCTAGTATTCTTCACATGCAGTTCCCAACTTATGCATCTTGCTGTGCAGTTGTTAAGCAGTGACGTTTTCCACCCCAGAGGTGGTAGAATTTCAGTAGTGGGTTTACTGATCCCTACAGTTCAGACAACAGTGCATGAAGCATGTCAGGATCCATTCAACATGAAACAGGATTGCTTAGATCTGTTTATCTCAGGACACCATAAATGTGCCTCCCAGAGATACAGAAGATTATACAATCACTTAGGCAAGGACTGGTTGTAGGGGTTCTGCTGCCTTACCACACAAAACAGGATCTCAGCACACTTCCAATATTTAAGTTAGGCTGCACCCCCACAAGTTGGATAAGATTATTTTTTTCATCTGAGATAACCTGTTATTTGCGCTAGGTCTGAAGGAAAACCCTGTATCTGGGCCAGGTACAGAACCCAGGACTCTTGACTCCTAACCCTGTACTTTAATCACAACTAGACAATCCTTTCCTGCTGCAGGGGACCACAACTTGGGGAGTTTGCTTTTTAGAAGCCCTGTATAAAAGTACCCTGACAAGCACAGCTCCCACAGTGGGCTGAAAGCATGCTGCTAGGACAGCAACAGGTCTCCAACAGAGAGACCTTCCTTCTCTCCCTGTAAGCGTCTGTAAGGGCAGAAAACTGGAAGAATTGATTTGAAAAGGGGAAGGGAAGAAAAGGAAAAACACAGTTGTTGACTTTTTCTCGTGCCTAGTTAACGAAGCACAAACTGAGCACAAGCTGGTGTGTTCTACATACCCCATCTGTTTTGTCTTCAATCAAGACCATACCCAACACTTTTCAGTGCAGACCTATCTACATGCTAGCAAGCTAGGAATGAGTTCAGACCAGACACACCAAGCCAGATATGCTTTCCTATCACACACTGCATCATTGCTCCCCTCAGAAAAATCTCAGACCAGAGCAGCGGTTCTCAAACTGTGGGTCGTGACCCCATTTTAATGGGGTGGCCAGGGCTGGCGTTAGACATGCTGGAGCTTCAGCTTCAGTCCTAGGCGGCAGGGCTCAGGTTTTGGCTTTAGCCCTGGGCAGCAGGGCTCAGTTTACAGCCCCCTCCCCCCGGCCAGGGCTAAAGCCCCCCTTCTGGACGGCAGGGCTCAGGCTTTGGCTTTGCCCTCAGGCAGCAGGGCTTGGACTTCAGCCCTGCTTCAATCCCCCTTCCCAGGGTCGTGTAGTAATTTCTGTTGTCAGAAGGGGGTCGTGGTGCAATGAAGTTTGAGACACCCTGGACTAGAGGAATAAGGGATGGATGGTTAATTATAGGCAGGGCTCGTCGCCCTGCCTATTAAGGTTGTGCCACACTTCCTCATTAGAAGACCTTGTTAGCAGTTGCTTATACTTTGCCAAACTAACCTTTCAGAGTGAAATTTTCCATGTTGGGTATGTCTCAGACTGATTTTTTTTTTTTTTTGGGTGGGGGGGGAAGACAACCAAAATGTCTCAGCTGTTTCCAAGAATGAGGCTGGGAAAAATATGCTTTTCAATGGTAAAAAAGGTTTTGACAACCTTTTCTCTGGAAAGCTCTAGAAGGTGTACCTTCAAGCTTTGGAGAAGGGACTTGAAATTTGGCAGGAGTGGCTTGTGTTTCAGGAATGTGCTTTCTGCCTTTCCTGGGAAAGTCCAACCAAATCTGGCCCAGTTATAAGCCTTTGGGGAAAAAAAAAAAAAAAAACAAAAAACAAAACACCTTACACATGATTCGCTGACACTTCCTAGAGTCTAATATCCAAAAGCCTCAGAAGATTTTGTCCTCAAGGAAAATGCTTAGGCGGCACACTCTCCGCTCCCAGCACTAACCAGACTGCGCACGCACCACCAACACAGAGCAACTGAGCACGTGCCCTTCAGCCCAGGGCTAGGGAGGCTGAGACAGATTTTTCCCTACAATGCCTGCTCCTAGATCAGGGGTAGGCAAACTTTTTGGCCTGAGGGCCACATCGGGGTTGCGAAACAGTATGGAGGGCCAGATAGGGAAAGCTGTGCCTCCCCATACAGCCTGGCCCCCACCCGCTATCGACCCCCTCCCACTTCCCACCCCGCTCAGAACCCCTGACCCATCCAACCCCCCTGCTCCTTGTCCCCTGATCACCCCCTCCTGGGACCCACCGCCCCCTATCCAACCCACCCCCTGCTCCTTGTCCCCTGACCACCCCCTCCCGGGACCCCCCCGCCCCCATCTAACCCTTCCTGTCTCCTGACCGCTCCCCATCCAACCGCTCCCTGTCCCCTGACTGCCCCTCAGGACCTCCTGCCCCTTTATCCAACCCCCGCTCCCTTACCATACCACTCAGAGCGGCAGGACAGGCTTATTGGAAAGCCTGAGAGGTGGGTGGGTGCAAGCCACGCTACCCGGCAGGAGCAGCGGGCCAGAGCGCTGCCTGCGCAGCAGTGTGGCTGCGGGGGAGGGGGAACAGCAGGGGAGAGGCCTCCCCAGCCAGGAGCTCAAGGGCTGGGCAGGACGGTCCCGCGTAGTTTGCCCACCCCTGTCCTAGGTGCTCCAGTGGGGGGCTGGGTACTGGAACAGACAGAAGGGAGCCCATCTCTCCTGTGCTCTTGATGAGCCCCTGGTGCCACACAGGTAGCATGGAGAAGGAAGCAGTCAGTTTCAAGTGCCAAGGGGACAAGAGTCAGACCTAGGATTGGGACAAAAAGCCTGGAGCAGAGACCGAAACTGGAGACTGGCGGGGGGGAGGAGCAAGGGTAGAGACTAGGGGGTTGTCTAGGCTTAAAAAACACAGACACATAGCTGCGCCACTACAGCTGTCCTACTGTAGCACTTCAATGTAGACATTACCTATACTGAGGGGAGGGGTTCTCTGTCAGTGAAGGGATCGGCCTCTCCGAGAGGTGGTAGCTACATCAACAGAAGAATTCTTCTGTTGACCTAGTGCTAGCTACACTAGAAAATTAGGCTGTCTTAACGCCCTCACTCAGGAGTGTGGATTTTTCACACCCGACTGACATAGTTAAACTGACCTAATTTTCTAGTGTAGACTAGGACTAGGGTGAGAGCAGGGAGGAAACACAGATCCGACAAAGAGCCAGAACACAGGGGGAATCACTGGGACAAGGAGCCAGGGGGAGAAGACAAGACAAACTGGAGGAGAAGCCTGGGTAGGGAGTCTAGGCATGGGGCCCAGTAGGGATGGCGAACATGAGCAGAGAGGACCAGTGTAAAAACAGAATTAGGAAGACCAAAAAAAGATTTGAGAACAGCTAGCCAAAGACTCAAAAAGTAATAGCAAAAAAATGTTAACTACACCATAAGCAAGAAGCCTGCTAAATAAGCAGTGGGGCTACTGGACAATCAAGGTGCTAAAAGGAGAACTCAAGAATGATACGGCCATTGCAGAGAAACTAAATAAATTCTTTGCATCAGTCTTCATGGCTGAGGATGTGAAGGAGATTCCCAAACCTGAGCCCTTCTTTTTAGGTGATAAATCTGAGGAACTGTCCCAGATTGAGGTGTCATTAGAGGTGGTTTTGGAACAAACTGATAAACAGTAATAAGTCATCAGGACCAGATGGTATTCACCCAAGAGTTCTGAGGGAATTCAAATGTGAAATTGTAGGACTACTAACTGTGGTTTGTAACCGGTCATTTAAATCAGCTTCTGTACCAGTTGACTGCAGGATAGCTAAGGTGACACCAATTTTTAAAAAGGGCTCCAGAGGAGATCCCAGCAATTACAGGCTAGTAAGCCTGACTTCAGTACTGGGCAAACTGGTTGAAAATATAGTAAAGAACAGAATCGTCAGACACACAGATAAACATAATTTGTTGGGGAAGAGTCAACATGGTTTTTGTAAAGGAAAATCATGCCTCACCTATCTACTAGAATTCTTTGAGGGAGTCAGCAAACACGTGGACAAGGGGGATCCAGTGTAGTTAGATTTTCAGAAAGCCTTGGACAAGGTCCCTCACCAAAGGGTCTTAAGTAAGCGGTCATGGGATAAGAGGGAAGGTCCTCTAATGGATCAGTAACTGGTTAAAAGATAGGAACCAAAGGGTAAGAATAAACGGTCATTTTTCAGAATGGAGAGAGGAAAATAGTGGTGTCCCACAGGGGTCTGTATTGAGACCAGTCTTATTCAACACATTCATAAATGATCTGGAAAAAGGGGTAAACCGTGAGGTGACAAAATTTACAGATGATACAAAACTACTCAAGATAGGTAAGTCCCAAGCAGACTGTGAAGAGTTACAAAGGGATCTCACAAAACCGTGTGACCGGGCAACAAAATGGCAGATGAAATTCAATGTTGATAAATGCAAAGTAATGCACACTGGAATCTCATAATCCCAACTATACATCTGAAACGACTGGGTCTAAGTTAGCTGTTACCACTCAAGAGATCTTGGAGTCATTGTGAACATCCACAGTTCTCTGAAAACATCCACTCCATGTGAAGCGGCAGTCAAAAAAATCTAACAATGTTGGAAATCATTAAGAAAGGGATAGATAAGATGACAGAAAATATCATATTGCCTCTATATAAACCCATGATACACCCACATCAAAAAAGATATATTAGAATTGGAAAAGATTCAGAAAAGGGAACAAAAATTAGGGGGTATGGAACAGCTTCCATATGAGGAGAGATTAATAAGACTGGGACTTTTCAGTTTGGAATAGAGACAACTAAGCAGGGATAGGATAGAGGTCTATAAAATCATGATGGGCATAGAGAAAGTAAATAAGGAAGTGTCATTTACGACTTCTCATAACACAAGAACTAGGGGGGTCACCAAATGAAATTAAATGGCAGCAGGTTTAAAACAAACGAAAGGAAGTAATTCTTCACACAATGCAGTGTCAACCTGTGGAACTCTTTGCCAGAGGATGTTGTGAAGGCCAAGACAGGGTTCAAAAAAGAACTAGATAAATTCATGGAGGATAGGTCCATCAATGGCTATTAGCCAGGATGGGCAGGGATGGTGTCCCTAAGCTGTTTGCCAGAAGATGGGAATGGGTGACATGATCCCTGTTCATTCCCTCAGAAGCACCTGGCATTGGCCACTGTCAGAAGACAGGTTACTGGGCTCGACAGACCTTTGGTCTGACCCAGTACAGCCGTTCTTATGTTAACTGGGGGAATCATTCCTATTACAGTCTAGTTTATTTGTGCTGGCAGAGGACAATCTGAAGCCATGAAGGAGTGTTGCATCCTCCTTAATGGATACACACACACACACACACGAGGACAGAGTTAATGTTGCACATGCAGCACTGAACTCTGGTATGGCCTGACTTTTGAACACACACACACACACACACACACACACACACACGCCTGAACATACTAGCAATGTCTTTTAAAAACAAAAAATTGAATTACATTTATAACACTACCCTGAGTTGTAGTAAGTGGATGATCACATAACAAAACTGACCACCCGCAAAATCTCATTACTGTAACACTTTTCTCCAAGATCTTCAATATTTATTAATATTACAATAGCATCTAAAGCAGTGTTTCTCAAATGTGGCAACCAGGGGCTTTCTTGCAGCCACGGCCTCCTGGGCAGTGACTGAGGGCAGGTTAAAGCAGTGGCCCCTCCCACAGGGCCACCAGCAGTGGTTGGGCCCTGCTTCCCTCTGGAGACACAAAAGTTGGAGGAGCAGGCGGCCAGCAAGTTCCCCACCTTCCCAGGGGCAGTGGATTGGGCTTCAGCCCTGGGGTGGCAGATTCCAGCCACGGCGCTTCGGGCTTCATTCCCCAGCCACAAGATGGTGGGCTCTGGCCCCGAGCTCACCACCCCCCATCATCCCTGGCCCCCACTGCCTCCCCCAGTGTCCTTTCGCCCCGACCCCCTCTGCCTACGAACCCACCTCCACATCCAAGGCTCGCCAGGGTTGAGTAGGTCTGCTGTGAAAAGTGATATTTGTACGTTTGTTAATATCACTTTTCACAGACTTAGTATCTAGCAAGTCTAAAAAAAATAGCAACCAAAAAAAACCAAGGGGGGGGGGGGACAAGAATGTGCAAAGCACCTTTTTTCTATTCTGTTTAGGTCCAGTAAAGAAGAGAGACAACCGTGCACTCTTTTTATTATTGAGTCTGGGGGAAAAAAAGTCCTACATGAATAAATCACAATGGATTTGGACATGGGTATGCGCATATTTATTTGTTTTTCCTAAAGTTAATTAAGTATTTTAGGAAAAATTGTCAGAGCAGCCACCAGCAAAGGTTGGTGGCCGCACTCTAAGGACACCAAAAAAATTGATGGGAGAACCCCTTATCTAAAGGTTAGGGCTCCACTGTGCACAGCACTCTGCAGACACAGTGTAAGAGACCCCGGCCAAAAGTTTACAATCTATTCAGAGAAGACAAAAGGTGAGAGGAGAAACTGAGGCATAGAAGTTTGACATGACTTCCCCAATGTCACATAGGAGGTCACTGGCAGGGCCAGGAACAGGACCCCACAGACATGAGTTCAAGTTTAGTGCCCCATCCATCAGATCACACTGCCTCAGAAGTTTTGCAGAATCTTTACAGATGCCTCTGAACCTATTTAAAGCAGCTTTTGCAGAAGCTGGTTGTGTGAGATTCAACTTACTGAGTCAACTCATTAATTGCCAAGTACTGTTATTTAGTGTGTCATTCTGATTGCATGCATGTGTACATGCCAATCAAAAGTGCATGTACACATGCATGCATTTGTAAAAATCTTCCTTTTTTGTATTTAAGATATTTGAAATGCAAGTAAGTACATATTTTTAAAAATAAAAGTATTTTACATGGATGCATCCCTTTAAAATGTGGGTCTGATTCTGCTCTCAGTGGGGTAAAATAAGGAGCAGCTCCATTAAAATCATTGGAATTATACTGGTGCAACTGGGATCAGGATGAGACCTCCTTACTCTGAAGGCAGCACTCACATCTATGCCAAAAGGGAGAAGGAGGAGGAGAAACAATCCCCCCCCCCCCCAAAAAAAAACCACAAAAAAAACAAACCCTTGTCCTGAGAGGGAGGGGGACCAAAAACAAAATTCCAAGGAAACTCTTGAAGTGACCCTCCCTTACCAGAGCCCCTAGTCCAAGCTATAAGTGATCCTAACCTAAGCCATGGGAAAGGTACGAACTCCCAGCATCAGGAAAAACCCTGAAGTCTTATCAAAATCTTTTCTTTACTAAATAAATAAGTAAATAAATAAATAAATTCCATGTCCAAATCGTACTTACAGTTCACAAAGTGCTGGAAGGCAATTCTCAATCTCTGTGTAAAGTCTGTGTGTGAAGTGCAGAGCCAAGCAAATTTTAAAGAAGTGTCTCCTCAGTCATTCTAAAGGAAGAACAGTCAAAAGTAAAAAATAAAATAAAAGGGAGTAGTATATGGAGCTGCTTGTGATCAGCCATGTGAGCAAAGGAAGAGTATTATCTGAGAATAAACATTATCCCAATGCTTTTGAAAAACGCTCAGTAACTCTTTATAAAGTCTTCAGAAGATATTGACAAACTCCTCCACAGTCAGAACTAGAGTTCTGGGTGGCATCAGCCTTTAGTCCATTTGGGTGGGGTAAGGGAAAAAACCCAACCTACTTCTCAATTTCCTTCCTTTGAGGATTCTTCTCCTCAGGTTTTTAGATTTGTGAAGAATTCTGGCCTTTTAGATGCTGAGATAGTAAACAGATCCTACCTGAGCAACAAAAGCCCTACCCCTTCTGAGCTGGAAGCATTAGAGATTAAAGTCTTCCAGTTATCAGCAGTACAGGTAAACATATCACTATACCAGCATTTTCCAGGGATGAGAGGGAGTTCAGTTTCCATCCCTCATTCAGCCAGGTCACTTCCCGCCCCCGCCATCCCCAGGACTAGCAACATGAGATTATAATTGCCAAAGGGTGCGGTGATCCTTTTGAAGTAACAGCACTACCACCACCAGACTAATTACAAAAGGCCACCAAACAGCTCTCACATCTACACTAGTGATTAACCATTACTGACATGGAGTGAAACCCTGCCTGCATTTAAGTCAATGAGACCAGGATTTCACCCTTGGATTTAATACAAGCCTAGATATGAAAGGCTCTATATATCCCCATAACCTATTTCTAAACCAATCTCAGGTCTAAACCATGAAGCTTCAAAGACAAGATACTTCCTAGAGAAGATTATTAAGGTGCTGAATTGGTACTCAGGAGATCTGAGTTCAATCCAGGGCTCTGCTACAGACTTACTGAGTAACCTTAGACAAGTTACTACAGCTATGTCTACACCTACCATTTAAAGTGCAAAAAGTCCTTTTGCACTAAAACTGCGGGAGCGTCTACACTTGTTAATGACTTTTTGAGATGAAACTCAGAACTTTCATAGCAAAAAGAAAACCACCTTCACGAGAGGCATACAGCTCTTACCACTGTTCTTTTTGCACTGTTGTAAAAGTGAAGACACATTCTACCAGTGTAAACACCTTTTGGCCTCAGAAGGATATCCCACAGTTCCAAAAGTGACCACTCTGGCCAGCATCTCCACTGGTCTGACGCCAGGTAAACAGATGTCTGCCCCCCATAAGCCCCATGAAGTTTGAAACTCCCTTTCCTTTTGCTTGTAGATATGGCAGGAAAAGCAGCCAGACAGTAGGGGGTTTTAAAAAAAATGCCACAAGAAACAAGGAAGAATTGGGCTGCTGGGACATCAAGCAGGGCAGCACAGGGCACTGAGCAAGGACTCAGAATGCCTTCCGCTCACCCACCCCTTCCCACAAGACTTATCAAAAGAGCTGCACTGTGGGATAGCTGCCCTACAGCGCTGCTCTCATCAGTGATGGAAGTGCTGCTAGTGTAAACACACTCTACTCACTTCAGGGGTCACACAAACCAGTGCTTTTCTTTCACCGGTTCCCTATCACCGGTGAAATTTACAGCACAAAAACTCTGCAAGTGTAGACATACCCTTAATCTCTCTGTACCCCAATGCCTTATCTATAAAATAGGGATAATAATCCTCCCCTGCCTCATAGGAGCGTAGTGATGTTAAATCCAAACAGAGATGAGGTGCTCAGATACTGCATTAATAAAGGTTAATTAAAAAAAGGATGCATACACACATTAAATAAAATAAGTACTTAAATTGGCTGAAAAAAGTTTGATAAGAAAAGTTAGTTGAAAAAATGGACAAGCCTTTCACAATTTTAGTATCTTTTAGAAAAGAAGAAAGCAGAATAGCTGCTTCCAGACAATTCCTGCACAGGTCTAGAATTGGCATCTTTTCATAGAAGAGTGTGAGAGTCAGGCCTTGCCAGCAAAATCCTCGTTTTCTCTCTACCGCATCAGGGAGAGGGAAAAACAAAACAGAATTAAAAGGTATCTTTTCGGAGAGACCAGACCATGCCCGGGAACATGTGCAAGAGAAATGTCAGTCAACATACTGTTCAGACAAATAAGCTGCTGAACAAGGAATGCTGCAGCACATTTATAAAGAGATGGGCCCAAATACCCCAGACCTTAGAGAAGTTTGGACACGACCTCCACAGCCCAGGCCCATTTCTAATACTATTCAGAAACATTCTCTCCCTTTCTGTCACATTACTAGAGATGTCCTCATGAAAATAGCATTGTTCAATCAGATTTTGCTGCTTAGTCACTACCTGAGCCCATAATCCTGTTTGTAACTGGAGACAAGTCCCTCCGTCCCTCCCCCACCTCCACCCACAAATTCAGATTGGAACTTTCCAAAAGTCTGGGGAGGTTTGGCTCCTGGGGTGTGCTTTGGATTCATCTCTGGGCTGAATTCTACATTACTCTTATCCCCGCAAATTCTTATGGGAGTAAATGGGAATATTGGTGGCATAAAGGATACAGGATTTACTCCTCTATTTATAATCATAATCATGGCAACCACAATGTTATAAAGTCATGCACAGGGGATAGTAACTTCAAGTGGGGATTAAGCAGCATGAAATGATGAAATCCTAGGGAACAGATCTTATTTAAGACTCCCTAGTGATTAAATAAAAGAGGGAAGAGCTAGAGTGTAGTAGTGTAGCTAGAGCCCCTCATTCCAAAGAGTTATTACCAGTACAGAGAGAACATGATCTCTCCTGTTCTGTAATCACTAGACTAATCAGGACTTCTGGATTCAGTACCATTGGCTTACTGCAAGACCTTGAGCAAGTCACTTACCCTCCCTTTCAGGTTTCTTCCTCTGTAAAATGGGAAGAAGAAGTTACAGGTAATGTTTTGTGGGCAGAATTCTTTTTTGCATGTGAAAAGTTTTCTTAAGAGCTAATAACTGGAATCAGACAGGTACAAAATACATAAAATGCAGCATTAAAGTTATTAAAAAGGAAACTTATGAGCAAGCCAATGATGCACAGAAAAGTTAGGAAAGCCACCAATGCTTCTGAACAGGCAAAATCAGGGGTCACCACAAGGTCTGATTCTTAAAGTTAGATATGAAAGGTGCATTAGATCATCTTGTCCCCTAGAGTATGTCATTTCCTAATGCTTTGTCCATACCAGTTTTCAGTGCCAAAAGCAGTAGGTTTTTACTATAACTCATCCTGCAAAGCCAGTCCATGGTAGAGCAATCTGGATTTAGTTCTGCCTTGCACATTAAAAATATAATCACCAGTTGATGTCGGACTGCAGAATCTTTATGACAGGTGATGCTGCAAGAGGGAGAAAAACAGCTTGATGTTCAGATGTAGTTAAAAATATTAATACAACCCTTTCAAGTCTCAGTATTCACAGACCAGCAAAACTTAAGACAAAGCATGTGAAAGTGCTGAGGAAAGAACATCCTTTAAAGTAATTTATGCTGAGCCACCTTTTTAAAAAGACAAATATGATGTAGGGCTCTTTCAAAATGTTAAGGCGCACGTATGCTTTGCAAGGAACGCATTGCTCACATGCTCTTGAATACTTTGTCCACTGACTGGAGGTGTATGGTGGTGGTTTCAGAAAGGAAGGGAAGTTTTAGACATTAGGAAATTTAAGCGATGACAAAAAGGACACAGTTAATCTAGAATCAGGTAAAGTCTGCAAACACAGCTAGGTTCACAGACATTTCATTTCAGCTTGCTGAAATTCCAAACTGACTCTGGGGAATGGTAGCAGGTCAAGGCCAATATTATAAGTTGGGCATTATAACTAGCCTTATACATCTGTGTGCTCATTAAGGGTATTTTTGAAAGTACCTTTTTATCCTCTGCACAGCTGCCAGGCTACTGACCAGAGTCCTGCTGCCACTTTGCAGCCCCCCGACCTGATTATGCACTGAATAGGCTGGGGCAGAGGAGTTGATGCCCCACATGGATCTAGAAGAGCTATTTGATTTAATTAACATACAATGGAGCACAGAATTGAAGTGACAATACATTTGGTTTCTCCTATTTCCAGGATGGGGTAATGACCCACTGGCAGAGCTGCCTCTACTGGGGACTTCTGACCACGTCTTAACCTCTCAGGGCCTGATCCTACAAGAAAGAGGCTCAGCATCCTCAGTTTTCAGTGAAATCAATGAGAGCTGAAGGTAACCAGCATCATGCAAGAGTGAGCTCTTAGATAACTACTAGTAAACATCACAGGGGCAAAACAGAGACAAGAGATATCTGAATGCGGGCAGTCATACAAAAAAAAAAAAAAACTCTGGATGTCTGCTATTCATCTTTTCATCTCAACCTAGAACTTGGTGCAGGCCACCAGGAAGGAAAGATGGTCCAGTGCTTAGGGAAAATTCAATTCCCTGATCTGTCACAGACTTCCTTTGTGACCTTGGGTAAGAGACTGTCTGTGCCTTGGTTCCCCATCTGTAAAATGGGGACAACAGCAATGCCCTACCTCAAAGGGGTATTGTGGCAACTACATTAAAGATTATGAGGTGCTCAGAAAACTTGTGGCCCCCATTATGGTAATTAGATAAACAATGCAGCTGCCACTGGGCAGGATGCGGAGCCCTAGTTAACGGGAAAGTGAAAACTGGATGGTAGTGACCAAACAGAAGAGGCACCTCCCAGACCCTATGATACTCCAGGTTGGTTCTGCTTCCAAGTGAAAGTCGTGTGTTTCATGTATTCTGGAACGTGAAATGAAGATTTACACAGCTGGCTACTGCAATTCACATGTAAGGCATGGGAATGGGGCAATTCAGCTGATAAAACGAACGGAGATCATGATTTTGTTGCTAGTAACAGGACAGAGAACCATATGGCTTGGCCGAAGAGTTTGATGATGGGATACAGAGATAGTCACCCCCATATTACCAGTAAAATCTGGGACATTGATGAAAGGTAGCAACGTAAGTCCAGCTTAGCAACTGACCAAAAAAGCTGTTGTTCACCAGTCTGGTATGTGCAGTGAGCTGGCGGGTCCCTCCCTAATTCAAAACTGGGGCCCAAATCAGACAAAACAACATCATGATTTGCGCTAACTGACCCATCTGGTCAGCTGCTCCAGCAAGGAGGTCAAGGATTGAATGGGCCATGGTGAATGAACTCTTTTGACCCCCTCAGCATGGCCATTTTTGGTCACACATTAGACACACTGGCTGGAGAGCTTGCATTGCTACTATTCGTGCTATAACTGTCCTACGAATAGAGGATTTCTGTCTTCTAGGATGTCTATCAAGTTAATACCTTCCAACAACATTGGAGGCAGATTTAATTTTAAAATTAAACACCACACTGCAGAGAACAAACTACCTAGCTTGATGTAACTAACAAAATTGCTCTAACTCCTCTTTGCTTACTATTTAAAATGTCCAATTGTAGCCAAACCTCAAACGGGAACACTGGGGAGAAAAAAGAATTATTGAACTGCAACAAATTGAAGAAAGTCCACAAGATCAGGGAGGTATTAAAATTCTGGGTCCCCCAGCTGAAGCCAGGAAAGATTTTAAAAAACCTCTTCGCATCGGAAGCAGCTTAAAAAAAAAAAAAGGCATGGCCAGAGGGAAGAAAAGTTAAGCATGGGATAATAAAACTAGTAAGCTTTTGACAGTGTACTGCTGTGAGTAGGGCTAGAACCAACTTATGAATAGGTTAAAAAAAATTTAAAAAGGGACGGACGGACTGACTGACTATATCCAGTACCTGGCTGAAATCAGATTCTACAGAATCCAGTGAAGCTGTACTCTTCAGGGGGAAAACCTGAAGAGAGGAATAAGGCTAGCTGGACTTTTCTGAATTAAACAAAAACTCTTTCTTTCAAAAGCTGAGTCTGTGTTTTAATAGGTTTAAACTAAAAAAAAGCTGAGTCAAGACAAAAAAATTCAGATCCCACTTTCCCCAAAGTGAAGACGGGTCCTAGTACATTATAGAGATAGAGCATAAACCCGGGTCATGAAGTTTTGAGACAGATTCACCCCCAACACACAGTACACAATTTGAGCTCTGAACTGGATTTAATTGGTTTGTTCTACCTTTTTCTCACAAGAGCATATTTGGAAGAGTCCATACATCTACAGCTCTCCCTAACCCCTCTCTTCTCTCACCCAGCCTCACTTCTGTCCCAAGCGAAAGGAGTCAAACTTCTCTGAAGCTTGGATGTCTTCAGATTCACTGTTTCAGTTCAGGCCCAAAACAGAAATGGACCCAAAAGGAAGTTCAGATGAACAATCAGGTCCAAACTTTTTCCCAGTTTTGGAGCATCCTAAGCAGTGTTCTATTTACTCCCCTCCCCACTCCCATTCCAATTTTAATTTTAAAAAAAGACGAAATTAAAGAATGCAATGTCACAATAAGAAAAGACAAGGCCAGTACAACATACATGCACAACAACCCCATTACCTTCTACTGTTCATGGGTGCATCCAAATCACATTGATAATTTGGGGCTGTCATATGAATATGTGGACAGCTTTGAAAAGGCTGCATTCTAGATCCCCAATTCTAATACAAAGGAAGTCACTGAGGGGACTGACTCACTGAGACAGGTGATATGATATGGCACCTTAACTGCTCAAGTCTACTACGATTGGTGGCAAAAAATCATCTTTGGTCTCTGCTGAGGCTGTTTACAAGGGTGCTAATGCTGGATCAAATCCTGAGAGGTACTAAGTCCTGTTAGGATTTGGTCCTTTGTTAATAGTTACTATGACACGTCCCTTTTGGTTTGGGCTGAAACCACCAACTCCCTTCTCACAAAAAAAAAAAAAAAAAAAACACACCACACACACCAATCTGGCAACTTCCACCAGCATCAGGGTGGACTGATTTAAAATCAAAGCAATTTAAACCACTGATTTCAATCATGATTTAAATCAACAAGCAGAAAACCTTGATTTAAGTCATTTTAAATCACATTTTACACTTGTACTTTTTAATTTCTTTCCTACCAAAAAAAAAAAGTTGATTTTCATTCACTGGCAGCCATAAAAACATGGCGATTTACAACTAAATTCAACCCTTAAACTAAATTTGGTGCTTTTTTGCTAGCCAGGATATACTATCTAGAAATTACATAGTTTCACTTACGTTTAATTCAGATTCTTAAATTTTTACTTTATTATGTTAAGTACATCATTCACCATTTTCTATTTTCTAGGCGACGACTTATTTTTTACTTGTGATTTGTCAAATTATTTGGAGGGAAATTCAAACTCAATTTAAAATCCATAAAAACTTTTTTTAATTCAACAAAATTACTTTAAATATGCTGGATGGATAGGGAAATATGTTTATTCAAACACATTTTGCATTTAAAATTTATTATTACACAAAGAAAATATTATCTGTAATTAATTACTAGAACTGATTGTTTCTGGTCACAATGTTCAAGATATTTGGATTATTAATCTCATCCTCTCACACCTAGTTTTTATTCATGGACTGGAATAAAATTCACTTCTTGAATGTCCAATTGGCTTAATTTTGAATGAATTAGTCACTGAACTGAACTAGTTGAATAAACTGAAATGAAGAAAATATTCTCTCTGTACCTGCACGAGAGGCTTCTGCTGGCCAAAGCTGGTTTAGCATGGCAACAAACTCTGATTCCAGGTGCTCAGACAGTCAAACCACTAAACTAGTGGAACTTTCTTTAAAATTTGGCAGCAAATATGTACTGCTCGGTTTGTGTTCAGATTTAATTTAAATGATTTTAAACAGATGATAATAAGTGTAGGTCTTAAATTAAATTTAAAGTAGTCAACCTAATTTAAAAAAAGATTTTTCCATCCTAGGGTTTGTGGAGAGAGCATCTGATTTACCACAGGTGAACTCCTATTTCTCTGGACTTAATTTTAAGGCATCTTTTTATTCCTTGCTTCATTTATAATTATGTTCATTATTTCTCACAAATGATTCCTCATTTCAGAAGGGCACTGGAGGCATAACTGTGTTGAAAGGTTCATAATGGTGTGCTTGTTCATAATTTGTATAACACCGGTGCTTAGAAGCCCGAACAAAGATTGGACTCCCATTGTGCTCTGCACTGTACAGATATAGCTAGCAACAGTTCCCTTCCCTAAAAAACCTAAAATTTAAATAGACTAGACAGATAAATGAAGTATCACTCCCATTTTTATGGGTGGGAAGCTGAGGCAGACAGACTGATTTACCCTAGGTTATGCCAGGAGTATGTAAGGAAAGCTGTAGATTGAACCCAGATCTCCCAAATCCATTACCTTGAACTAAAAGACCATACTTCTTCAAAACCTAAACCCTGCAAAGGGGCGGGAGCGTGCTGGAACTCAGATTGCCCCAGCAATTTCACTGGGAGGTTCAAGTTTGACAGAGTTCAGCCTCTAAGGGAACCCCCTCACAAGTCCTCCTCTCCCCAATATTTGTGGGAAACAGAGGACTGCCCTCTCCCTCCTCAACTGCTCCTTCCTAGGCCAAGTATCCTGAGGAGTCTGCAAACCTTGCAGGCACTAGCGCATTTTCCACCAACACAGGATCCAAGCTAGATTGAACCAGGTTGGAGGCTCAGAGTAAAAGTACATTACAGTTGCTCCTCCATCAATTGGCATGTTGGCTTTCCCTACCGCAATGATGTCAGAACACAGATGATTCTCCATTACTGGCCAGAGGGTTGATGCACCTCCCCTGGAACACCTCTGCATCCCTCAATGATACTGGTACGTGATTATCGTATGTCCACAAAAATGCTGGAAATCTGGGTGATCCTCTCCTTGAGCAAACTGTCCTAACACCAAAACACAGATCTCTAATTTAGGGTTGGTCCCTACAGTATATTCCACAGTGTTTCTTATAGTCCTGTCTTAAATGTCCCACACAATGGAGCATCCACTGCTTGCTTTTCTTGGGAAACAGTTTAACCCATCTCATAGTTCGGAAAACTTTCCTCAATGTCTAAATGAGTCTTTGTTATCCTTCTTTGGGCCACCCAAACCACTTTCTTTCCCTTGTCAGCATGAACACCTTTTAAATCTTAGTGGGGAGCTAGTCATCATCTAGCCAGGATATTACATATTCCAGGGTGCACGTGTTAATTTACACAATATCCTGTATGCTGCACTTTTCACACAGGAATCTGAGCTTAGAAAAATTAGTTATGAAGTGCCAAGTGCTTTCTTGCTTTAGGGGGACACGCTCCGGGTGGAATCCTGCTCTGTGTTCTACGTGCCAAGAGGAGAGCTCTCTCCCCTCGTCTTCTCTTAGCACAACTTTATTTGAGCAGAAGCTTTTGAGAGTAAAAAAACACCACTTCCTCAGAGGAAAGAAAGCTTATGCCCAAATAAATCTGTTAGTCTTTAAGGTGCCACCAGACTCCTTGTTATTTTTGTGGATACAGACTAACACGGCTACCCCTCCAATACTTACCATAACTGTGCAGCAGCAGGGTAGAATATGCAGTCAGTAACAGAGCACTAACAGGGGGCCTGGCTACAGCACTTAAGCCCCTCTGTTGCCCAAAAGCAATGCAATCTTCTGAGGGAGGGCCTGGAGAGCCACTAAGCAGCTAGCAGCAGGTACACATTGCTGGGAACAGCTATGGTTCCTCTTTAAAGGAAAAACTGCATGTTCTCCACTACTCAATTCCCTTATGGCCACCCTGAGACATCTTGCCCTGCACTGCACAACTATTACTGCCTCTCTCCAGCCTGAACTAGTAGAGGAAAGCCAGCTTTTATCTTTGTGTTTGGTTTTTTTTTAAGTTTGAACATGCTAGGTTTTTTATCTGAATCAGTTTTCTCAATGTGCAATCTTGCAGCTTCTCTCAATTCACACAGAAGTCAAGGGGAGACAGAGGTGCGTGGCACCTTGCAGGATGGTGCATTTAGTTCCTGGGAGACAGAAGCCCATCAGTTGGTATGAAATTCATGGCCGTTGTTTACCGCGGACTGCACTGAACCTTAAAAGGAGCCATTCACCCATCCGCAATGCTCATTTCTGTTAATTAGCCATTTTGAAAACAGCTCAGTTGAATGTATAAGAGTAATTCTAGACCTGATGCTACCAGGATTTACAAGCTGCCTGTACTGGGTAATTATACAGTATTGGAAGTCTCCCCACTAGACCATTTGAAACTATCCATTTTCATTTCCTCTCTCCAAACCAATGGGAACAAACCCAAAAACCCAACCCACAAACCCCTTCCTAATTTTTAAGCCAGAAGAATTAAATGCTTGCCCTGAAAACCATGTTTGTTTGTGTGATGAATACTGGCTAGGGGGGTGACCTGGCAGACTCTCGACACCACTTTCAGCATTTTTGTTGAAGTGGCAGGGGATGCAAGTGCCAAATATAGCTAATGGAAACCTGAAACTGCACTCAGGTGCCAGGCCAGAGACTGGGTGACAAAGCAGATTCAGCAATAACAGGAAAACTGAGTAGTTAAGGAATTTACCCACATTTTGTTTTTTGATTTCTGTTGCTGGATGGGTCTTTTTCTACACAGAACAGATGTAGCATGGACAACAGTAGTGCTAGCTTCCCCACAGTCTATCATGGTATCTAACTCTGCCTCAAAGGTGTTCATTCTCCATGATTAATGTGACCTTGGCCACTCAACGGTTACGGTTGTATGTTGCGGATAGCAGTCCACAAGGAACAGAACTGGGCCACCAATTCACTCTACACCAGGGGTTCTCAGAGGGTCGTGACCTCTCGGGGTCATGGAGGTTATTACATGGGGGTTGCGAGGTTGTTGCATGGGGGTCACAAGTACATGCCTCCCAGATATCACTTTTCACAGTAGACATACTAGCTATTAACGAACATACAAATACCACTTTTCATAGCAGAGTTACCCCACCTTTTCTTCTGCACTGCTGCTGGCAGTGGTGCTGCTTGCAGAGCCACCCAGCTCTGAAGGCAGCGCTACAGCCAGCAGAAGCACAGAAGTAAGGGTAGCAATGGTACACTAAGTCTGCTATGAAAAGTAATATTAACAAACATACAAATACCACTTTAAATAGTGTTAAATATAAATGAGTTTTAAATTATAAGGGGGGAGGGGTCGCACTAAGAGGCTTGCTGTATGAAAGGGGTAGCCAGTACAAAAAGTTTGAGAACCCAGCTTTAAATTATTATAGTCGATCATAGACTGGAATGAACAATGATGAAGTTGAACTGGCAACCTAGAGGTGAAAAACTCCAAATCCTATTCCACATCACTTCAACCAAGCAACATTCTGGACATCTACAGTACATGTGTCCATGTAGATGACCACCAGTTGGAACAGCGCTTCACAGAAAGAGTGCATGAGCCTTCTGTCATCTGTCCAAATGCTAAAATGTAGTTTAAACATAATACAAAGGGATGGTAAGTGGAAGGGGGATGCATTGCTTGTCTACTGAGGCAGCAACCTCTCTACATCTAGTAAGAGAAATGAATACATAAGCTACTTTAATATGGAGCCAACAATGGGGTCTTCAGAAAAATGGGTGAACTAATGAATGAGAAACATACACCATTACCCCAGTACCCAGCCTTCATATGTGAAGCACTACCTTCCCTGCTCCGAGTCTGATATAGAAAGGTCTTTCCAAGGTATCTGTGTCCTGCACATCAATGTCTGAATTCCTCTATCCCTAACACTGTAAATGGGCCCTGAGCAGCACTCTTCATATTACTTGTGCCTATTCACTTAAGCTGTTGTCAACTACCAGGGCAGCCACTATGTTAAGGCCGCTGACTGTCTCTTCCTGCATCAACTCTTGTAGTATTTCCCACATGCTCACATATAAGAGTCCACCTGGTAGTCCACCCAGACCTACCCAAGTTAGGACTTAAATTAGTTTTAAACACAATTGATTAAATAGGAATTGCTTGACTGGACCAAGCACCAGCTAGTCCAGTATCCTTTAGGTCAGTTACTAGTACCAGCTGCCTCAGGGTAAGGTGTAAGAAGCCTTGCAATAGGCAGTTATAGGATAACCTGCCCCTAGGGAAAGTTTCTCCTAGCCTCCATTAGTTACAAATTGATGTGTGCCTGGAAACAAGAAACGCAGACACACTGGCAACCAAATGCTGTGATAACAATGTTAGTGCCCACACTGAACATTAGGATTATTTTCTGATTGTTTGCTCTGTCTTGTACAGATGGTTAATAAGACTACAAACTTTGTCAAGAAACTATGCTATGGATTGCTGAGGGTTAGCCCCTAACAGAATTGTCGTCTTAAGCAGAAAAAACACAAATCCCTCTCCATGTGAAATCCACACTGGGCTGAAAAACAGGTCAAGTACATCTTCTGGCAAAAATGTACTTGACAATTACTGCTGAGCCCAGATGCAACCACCAGTGTTCTTTTCCACTATAGATGGAGCCTCAGTAACTATTTCATTTCTCAGGGTTGTGTATCATATCCTGTGTTCTGACTGATGAAAAAGTTGTTTGTTAACCTACCAGGAAATGACTGGTTTTTCCAGTGCAGCCTGTTGGCTCTACACTGGAGCTGACTATACAAACTGTTCCTTACAGTTCTGGAAAGTGCTGAACACAGTATGTGGTTGATTTTTTTTTTTTTTTTTTTTTTTGAGTCTTTTAGAATTAGCCTGTTTCATTAGTTAACAGTCAGTTAGTTAAAGCCTTTATAATGAGCCTTGGCTTTTCTTAGGCTAATTGCTTGGGACTGACCAGGTTGTTGATTTGTGTGGTTGGACAGGAAGATTTTTCTTCTAGTGAGGGGCAAGACTGAAAATTCTACCTCTTGAAAGTCTTCCTCACAAAGATGTAGTAAAGGAATACTCTTATGTCTGGCTACCTACCGTGGAGCATCCAGGTGAGATGGCCTAGCATTTGTTTGAAAATACCTCAGCCGCTGAAACCACACAATCAAATGACAGCACAGCTGTCTCAGCCTTTCATATCTTTGTGGTAGACAAACTGAGTACAATGCAGTTTACAGTCTGTGTGTTTCAGATGAGAGCTTATAAACCAATAGCCTCTGCTCTTGGTTGGCTGTTAAAATCCCATGGCCGTTTTGGCCAGAGTAAGCATTTGTCTGGTGTCTTTGCACAACACTGGTAAATTCTACCCAAAGTGCTGGTTGGTTTCTCCCCTATGGCTCAGAGATGAGCTCCCACTCGGGAATATGAAGAGGGGTGGGGTGAGATAGAAAGTAGCTACATGGTAGCTACATCATGGAAGATGCTTGCTTATGGTGGCAGGTGACTCATTTCTGAAAAACCAAGGGGCATGACTCATCAAGTGGGGAAGAATCAGGGAAACAGCCATGTTCTGCAGTGTTTCTCCTATGTCAAGGCCTGATTCTCCACTCCCTTGCACCAGTACAATCCCATTGATTTCAAGTTGCATAAGGGAGTTGAGAATCAGGCCCACAAAGCAGTGTAATACATTCACAAGACAATGTATGTTTTAATTCACTGCTCGGAGCAGCAACTTAACTGAGGCTATTACAATTGCTGAGGGATCATCTCTGTACCTGGGACAAGGGAACAGGCCAATACCAACCCAGCTCTGTGCTGGCAGTGCCGGGGTAAGGAGAGGCACAGAGTAGTCAAGATGATTTCCACTTTTTTTCCCCTGCCCTACTCCTCCATTCTTTGCTACCATGCAATGAAGGGGGGCAGTGGTAGTGGATCCTTGCCAGAGTATTTGAAGCACTGTGAGGGTTGGGAAGGTTAAAGATATTTTTCCCCTACCTGCTGAGAGGGAGATCCCTTCAGCTGTTAACACCTGTACAGAAGGACTGACAGATTATGGTCTTTTCTCCAGTGACATGTCTCCTAAACAAAAATGTTGGAGACAGAAAGCATGTTACTAAATGCTGAATTCACAGTACAAAGTAGTGAAAGAGAAACCAGTCCTGTAAAGGGGGACTGTCTAGCGCCTTCTTTTAAAAAAAAAAAGGGGGGGGGGGGGGAGAATATCAGAAGTGACATGATATCCTTGGTTGGATTGTTGGTGTGGACAGAACTCAGGACCGCTGAATGTAAAAGCCTGCCCCTCAACTCTTGACACAAAGGACAGGACCATGAGAGAAAGAGAAACTCACAGCCTGTTACACGGTGGACACTGTATCTTCAAGAAATGCACGTAGACTCCTTCCTTACCAGCAGGCATTGATAATAACGAGCTACGACACTGTTAGCTACAATCTTCATGGAAAACATGTCAGAGCCATTTATGTGAAATCTGGTACTGATTTTATAGAAGCCCTACCAACTATTTCACCTCATTGTGACATTCTAAGTAGGTCAGTTTAAAATTGTGAGTGAGTATTTATAAACCTCCGGATGAAGCTTGGGAAACCACACCTCTACCAATACTACAACATTCATTTACCTATGCTGGGGACTTCAGTTGCCACCACACCTCATGGGGCTACAAAGAAATCTGACAAAAATGGACTGGACGTCATATACTTGGCTTCTATAAATTATCTGTATCTCTTGCATGACCCTAAGCAGCCTGCAACCTTTCTTTTTGCACAGTGGAAGCAGGGCTAATCTCCTGACCCCAGCAGGGACCCAACTGTTATCAGACTTCTGTGGAAAAACTTCCCACACAACCAGCACCACCTCATTCTTACTCAGATCTGAGCGATGATTCTCATAGTAATCTCTAAACTGGATGACTCTCACAAAACTGGATGACTGGGCAACAAAATGGCAGATGAAATTCAATATTGATAAATGCAAAGTAATGCACAGTAGAAAACAATCACAACTATACATACAAAAATGATGGGATGTAGGTTAGCTGTTACTACTCGAGAAAGATCTTGGCCTCATTCTGGATAGTTCTCTAAAAATATCAACTCAATGTGCAGCAGCACTCAAAAAAAGCTAAGAATGTTAGGAACTATTAGGAAAGGGATCAATAATAAGACAGTAATACATAAATCTATGGTACATCCACACCCTGAATACTGGTTACGCCATCTCAAAAAAGATATATTAAAATTGGAAGAGGTACAGAGAAGGGAAACAAAAATGATTAACGATACAGAACAGCTTCCATATGAGGAGAGACTGAAAAGACTGGGATTTCTCAGCTTGGAAAAGAGACTACTAATGACAGACGTCTATAAAATCATGAATGTTGTGGACAAAGTGAATAGAGAAGTGTTATTTGCCCCTTCGCATAACACAAGAACCATGGGTCACCTCATGAAATTAATATGCAGCATGTTTAATACTAAGATAAGGAAGTACTTAGTCACATAATACACAGTCAACCTGTGAAACTCGTTGCCAGAGGATGTTGTGAAGGCCAAGAGAGTAACTGAGTTTAAAAAAAAATTGATAAATTCATGGAGGATAGGTACATCCATGGCTATTAGCCAACAAGGTCAAGGATTCAACCCCACACACTGGGTGTCTCTAAGCCTTGGACTACCAGATGTTGGGACTGGACGACAGGGGATGGATCACTCGATGATTGCCGCATTCTGTTCTTTCCCTCTGAAGTATCTGGCATTGTCCAGAGTCAGAGACAGGATACTGGGCTAGTGGTCTCACCCAGTATGGCCATTCTTACATTCACTGTCCCTAGGTTGCAGTGGAATTACAGAAGAGCAGACTGGGGAAAAAAAAAATACTCACATGATCAATGAGCATGTAGTATATACACACTACATAATATTTTGGTAGAAAACACATTCACTTCTCAAGAGCAATCTATCCCACATCTATACCAAAAGTCATACATACCCTACTTCAGGGGTAGGCAACCTATGGCAAGCATGCCAAAGGCGGCACGTAAGCTGATTTTCAGTGGCACCCACACTGCCCAGGTCCTGGCCACCAGTCCGGGGGGGTTCTGCATTTTAATTTAATTTTAAATGAAGCTTCTTAAACATTTTAAAAACCTAATTTACTTTACATACAACAATAGTTTAGTTATACATTACAGACTTATAAAAAGAGACCCTCTAAAAACGTTAAAATGTATTACTGGCACGCGAAATCTTAAATTAGAGTGAATAAATGAAGACTCGTCACACCACTTCTGAAAGGCTGCCGACCCCTGCCCTACTTAGATAAGGAATGTGCAGAACTTCTGAAACAGTGAAGAATCTGGAAACTCAGCTATAACAAACTACCTCAATAACCACCTCAATGCCCGCTGCTGGGAACCTTAGGAAGAAGTTACATCAAATATGGACATAGGGACTAGCAGGAAAGTGAGGTCGCTCGTAAGGATGCTTGGAGCAGCACAGAAAACACGACCCATATGCCAGTGTAAAGTGTCCCCAAACAGCATCACCATGCATCTAACTAAAGTGGCAAAAGCCAACAGGGATGAGCCCTTTGAGGAATCAGAACAGAGGGAATGGAGCAGATATAGATGGACAGACCTCAGAGCCAGGAAGACATTTATAGCCTCTCTCCACCGAGGAAGTGAAGAGAGTATTGAGCTGCATGAAAGCAGGAAAAGCGTTAGGCCTTGATGAGATTTCATTGGAAATGTTGCTACACTTTGGTAAGAAAAACATAAAATGCATGTTTGTTTGTTCTGACGACTTATATTTTAGGGACACTTTCAGTGAGCTCCTCAGGTTACATAAATGTGTAGCTCAGTTGAAGTTCATAAAGAACCGGCACATGATGCAAAGCCGGCTGAG
Organism: Natator depressus; assembly: GCF_965152275.1. Taxonomy (NCBI): domain Eukaryota; kingdom Metazoa; phylum Chordata; order Testudines; family Cheloniidae; genus Natator; species Natator depressus. The sequence goes on along the minus strand of NC_134237.1, from coordinate 133,166,119 downwards.
TCATGAATATGAGTAACTCTGACTTGCACGCTTACCTACAAGGACCACCCCACCAAGGTAACTCAGAAGATTAAAGGGCTTACTAAATAAGCTTGCATGCTCATCTTGGGGAATTAATGAGCAGCCACTGAGCAGCTCTGCACTAGCTCTCTACTATTCCGTTGGAGAACATTGCACTCCTGTGTGCTTAAATTCTCCCCACCGAAAGCTAGTTAATGTAGAATTGAATCAAACTACAGTATACAACCACCACCAGGGAATATGAGACCAACAGACACTGAGTGGCTACCAGCCCTTTCTAATATCTTGCCTTCTAACCAGGGCTTTGGAGCAGAGCCCAGAGCTGGAGCGCGGAGAAACTCTGGAGCAGTGGAGCTGCAGGTTTTTACTTGGAGCTGGAGCGGAGCCGGAGGCCGGCTCCAAAGCCCTGCTTCTAATAGCAGGCATTATACTGCAGCTAAGAACCTATGTAACAAAATCCAGGAGATACCACAACTATCACTTTTCAAAGATATATAGAAGGTGCCCTGCCACTGACTCATTAGCAAAAGTTCAATCTGCACTATGTTATGGACCACCTCCATGGCAGACTGTCACACTAGCGAGCAGAATGGGAGCTGCTCCCTCTGTAGGAAACACCTCTCTCATCACTCAGGAACAGCTCTGTGTAGCTGCTCACCTCGTGCTGGTCTACCAGGAGGACTTTCCAGAATCCCCATTGCTGATCGCAAAGTGATAAGCTATAGAATGGCTAATACATGCAAGGGTGTGGTGCCTACCCAAGATCTTTTGGACTTTTTATTTTTTTAAATGTATACATCTATCTCCCTACTTTATATCTTTATTGTTCTACATATGCATTTGCTAATAAGGCCCACCAACTTGCCAGCAGTAGCAGGTTCATCAACTCCTTTATATGGTTCAGCCACTGTAGGGGGACACGGACCCATTTTGATATTGTTACATACACACCCATGTACCATCAAGCAGTTTCCATTTTCATGTCTCTGTGGTATACAGTACTGCATAAGGAGGGGGAAGAACATGTACACATTTCAGTCTGTAAACTGTGAAAAATGCTATTTCAGGTGGGAACCATCCCTGGATCCGGAGGAGAATTTTCATTATTTTCCAACAGCTGAGACATTTCCTTTAAACATGGAAATCATCACTATCCCACTCACTGACAACTCTAGGACTTTTCTATTTTGGGCTAGAGAGAATACATATCAGAATTACATTGAGGATAAACCATCTGTAATTCATCTCTCCCCTGTACATGACTGGTATATGCCGTCAACTCTTATTCCTTTAGTTATAACTCTGTACATTGTGACTTACAAAGAGTTGGTAGGCTTTTTTTAAATGTAAATTTATTAAGTACTCATAAGGGTGGACAAAAACTGTTTTTTTTTTAAAAGGAAAATCTGTTTTTTATTTAAATAAAAGATTTGATTGAAATTAAATACATTTTTAAATAAACCTATTTAAAAATAAATGTAAAGTGGTCAACCTATGTTAAGACCTACACTTACTATAAATCTATTAAAATAATTTAAATGCAAAAAAATACTAAGCAGTACGTTTGCTGCTGAATTTTAAAGAAAGTTCCATTCATTCAGTGGTTTGAGTCACTGGCTGAACACAGGAACTAGAGTTTGCTGAAGTACTAAACAGCTTTGGCCACCAGCAGTCTCTTCTGCAGGGACAGAGAGAACATTTTCTTCATTTCAGTTTATTCAACTAGTTCAGTTCAGTGACTAGTTCATTCAAAGTTAAGCCAACTGGGCATTCAAGAAGTGAGAAAGCTAGTTTTCCTCTTCCACTCTATGAATAAAAACTAGCTGAGAATGAGATCTACTACTCTGAAAATCTTGAAGAAATTGTGACTGGAAACGATCAGTTCAAGAAATTAACTATTGATATTTCCTCTGTTAAATAAATCAGTTTGAAAATGAAAAATGCGTTTTGATAAACATTTTCCCTACGTATCCAGCACGGTCAAAGTAGTTTTGTTTAATAAAAAAATTAAATGCTGTTTTTGTAAATATTCAATTGAATTTCCATCTAAAGAGAGCCTGACACAAATGGGGGGGGGGGGGAATAAAAAAGAGTCATCTAGTAAATAAGATGTATCATTCATCATTTTCTAACAATACAAATGTAAAAATTTAAGAATCTGAATAAACATAAGTTAAACTATGTAATTGCTTAAATAATGTAACTAGATATATTGTATCCTCCTGGTTAACAAAAGCAGCAGCAAATTTAGTGTAAACGTTATGTGAGTTGTAAGTCAAGAAGTTTTAATGGTTACCAATCAATAAAAAAAATCATCCTCTTCAGGAAAGTAACTTAACAGTACAAATGAAAAAACGTGATTAAAATCACTGATTTAAATCAAGGTTTTCTGCTATACACATATCTAATCAACCCTGACAAACCTCATATCAATTTCTACACTCCTCCCTAGACAAAAGATCTTGAAAGTCTGCTCCAGGAAAAAACAAAACAAGAAACCACAACACAAACCCCAAAAGCCGTATCAATCTGTTCATGCAGCTTCAGAGACAAACCAGAGCTAATCATGCAGACTGCCTTCCTGCTTCTCTCTTCAGCATACCACCAGGTATAGCCTAAAAAATAATCAGACCTAATTCACAGCTTGGCCAGTCTTTACAGCTAGGTATATGAAAGGTTTCATTGGTAACCAATCTGATAACATGTCTGTGCCAATGACTTATTAACCCAGAGATTTTCCCCTCCCCCAATCTGAATAAAAACAGGCATTTTGCAAACTCATTGAAATTAACCACAGCTCACTGTATTCAGCTAAAGTCTACTCTTTGGAGAAAATCTTGAGGATTATCCATGCTTGCCAGTTTATTATTAATCATCAGTCCTAAGATATACTGTATGAATGTCTTCTGGAAAACAGACAATAAATTGCAGCATTTGGAAGGGTGCAGCTATAAGCAGCCCAGAGCAGTACATGCTGATCTGGTGTTTATTGGGATGAGGGCAGAATAAAGCCTGTGGTTCTAACCTGAGACTAACTGCATGTATCAACCACTGTGATTATATTATTCATAGATTCTAAGGCCACAAGGGAGCACTGTGATCATCTAGTCTGATCTCCTGAGTAACGCAGGTCATAGAACTTCTGCAAAATGATTCATTTGAATTAGATATTTTATAAAGACATCCAAACTTGATTTAAAAACTGCCAGAGATTGAAAATCCACATACTCATAAAATATACTGAGGCCTAAACTTATACTCCTAAATCAATTGCTAGGCTACCTTAAAAAAGGTGACTTGTTTTCAAAGGTGATGAACTCCTGTAACTCTTATAGACTTTTATTGGGGGTTGTGGGAGCTCAGGACCTCGGGGGGTGGGGGGGAGAGAATGTATTCAGGCCACTTATGACAGTGCCTAAATATGGGCTTGAGAGTCTGACTTTAGGCACTCTAATGAGAGAGGACTATCTGTTGATGTGGTACGAAGCCTTTATTACTGACAGGTGGTGAGGCCATCAGCAGATAGGCCAGTCCTTCAAACAAGCATTAATAGCCATTTTATACCTCATTAGGGATCATCATGTGTACTGAATAGATCACAAATCTTGCAGAAAAAATATTTTACAGAGTTTTACTTTCTGGCTGTACAAGTACTTACCATGGAGTCCGAGTGTGCAGAACTTAGGGGAAGACAGAAATCACAACCAATGCATGTTAGAAGCCTCTAACCAAAAAAGTTACTTAAAGTAGCTTTTCCACACAGAATATCACTTCTTTAAAATTCTGGTGTTTTGAGACTTCCAAAAGACAAAAGAAATGTTAGAGGCAGTGGACTGGAGACTGAACTGGGACTTAAAAGGCCAGAATTCTATGCCTGATCCTTCAACTCACCTGCTGTGTAATCTTGGATGAGTCACTTCCCCCTCTCTGTTGCTTCCATTTCTCTTCTCCCCCCTCTCCCCCCCCCCTTTACTGGGCTTATCCATTTAGATTGCAAGCTATTTGGGGCAGACACTGTTTCTCACTATGTATTGGCTTAGAAGGATTAGATTTTTATCTGTAAATATCAATTTCACCAACAAACACAAATCAACCAAAAAAATACTTCCATTGATAATCAAAATTTACAGATAAGCAAAGAAAAAAAAACTTGTTGCTTGAGAATTTAAGAGTTTTATTTAAGGATATTTACTTTGTCAACATCACGCAAAATATGAAGTTTTATTACCATTAATAAATTGTAACTTTTTGAATCTCCACATCTACTGTCACTAAATAGTTGTCTGACCCATCCAATTTCCCACAACTGGGAGAATTTATATCTATAAAAACAAAAAACAAAAATGCTTAAACAAACGTATTATACAAGTTATTAAAAAAATCTGCCAAGCCTGTTTGTACAGTGCCTCACAAAATGGAGCTGTGATGACATATGTAATATGAGTGACCATTTATATTACCAATATCAATATTACAAAATTGTAATGAATCTTACAAGATATGCCATACAAGATAACAGTGGAAAAGTTATGATTTGGTGAGCACGACAACCTTGTTTACACATATGCATCATACCTGCATCATGAGTTATAAATGTGTGTGATATATGTGCATCTCAAACTTGTGCTGTGTTTCTGGGGGACACTCCCAGACAGATTGGCATCAGCATTATCTAGCCTGTTTGATGGCATATCGAGGCAATCGGCTATACAATTAACCCACTGAGAGAAGCTGAGGGCTACACCTACGAGTCAGCAGGACATATAGGGACATGTCTGTGGACAGGAGACTCCAAGAGCTTTTCCATTCCATGCGCTGTGAGTTTATGTTTGGGACAAAGGACATACAAGCCATATGGCAAAGAATATAAAAAGGAACCTGCATCTTCTCCATTTTGTCTTCAATCATGCTTCTCACCTCTGGAGTAACTGCTCTATAAACTGAACCTTTGAACAAAGGACTGATAGACACATCCAAGCTTTGGATGTGTTCCAGAGAGACTTTACAAGCCAGAAAACTCACCAGTGCTGCTAAGAACCTGATATGTGGACTATAAAGTCATATGTATGTAGCTGATTGCTTTGACCATTTAAGAGTTCTCATCTGTTTCATAATAAAACGATTAGTTTTAGATACTAAAGGACTAGCTGGTAGTGTGATATTTTCGGTAAGATACAAACTAGTATTGATCTGGTTATGTGGCTGGCCCTTTGGGAATCAGAACATTTTGTATAGTGAATAGAGCTTGAAATAACTTCTCACTTTACTAGACCGACTTGCTGATGGGGAGCCAGAGACTGGAATGCTATCAAGAAGCCCTTTTTATTACCAGTGTGGGGGATCAGGAGCTCAGTTTGTTACTGGTTGGTGAATCTAATTTGTGTTAACCACCAGTTTTGGGGTAATCTTCTCTCCTTTTTGCAGCCTGCCCTGACCTTTGCATTCTCAGCGTGGGCTACTCAAGGCACCTCAGGTCACAGGAGCCCCAATATCTATTGGGACTTCTAAATGCTACAATGAAGAATAGAAGAAAGTACTGTCCATTCCTTTGACAAACTGACAAACTTTGCCAGGCATACAGATCCTGCTTCTAGTCCTGAACTTATCTGCACCTTAAACTTATCACTGGTACAGGAGTGAATATCGCCTGCTCTGTCTCTCAGAGTGGTGTACTACTTCTTGGGTTGGTGGAGGGATTGCCACATTTAAGGGTGGGAAGGATGAAGAAAAACACATTTTATATCAGCTTGTAACAAAACAACAAAAACCACCACAACCAAAACTAGCAACTGTTTGTCTATCAAAAGAGACATTATCAAAGACACAAGAGTAAACGCTGTAGAGAAAATGGGAAATATGGCAAGAGACCACCACCTGGCTTAATCAGGAGCTCTTCAGTGATCTGAAGCTCAAAAAAAGAGTCCTACAAAAAGTTGAAACTAGGTCAAATTACAAACTAATAGAAGTATGTAGGGACAAAATTATAAAGGCCAAGGCATAAAATGAGATTAAACTAGCCAGAGACATAAAGGGTAACACAGCAGAAGCAAAAGGAAGACCAAGGACAGGATGGGGGGGGGGGGGGAAACAATAACAGAAAATGTGGACATGGCAGAAGTGTTCTGTGATTTTTTTTGTTTCAGTTTTCACCAAAAAGGTTAGTAGCGATTGGACGTCTAACATAGTGAATGCCTGTGAAAATGAGGTAGGATCAGAGACTAAAATAGGAAAAAACAAGTTAAAAATTACTTAGACACGTTAGATGTCTGCCCAGCGACTAGTGATGTTATCTCTGTCCCTCTCCCCCAGCCAATGGGAGCTGCGGGGGCCAGCGCCTGCAAGAGAGAGCCAGCAGCGTGCCTGCATGGGTCTCTCCTTCAGGGGCTGCAGTGGGGAGGTTCTCAGGCCCCAGATGGCCCACAGGCCAGGACTTTGAGACCCCTGAACTAAGGGAACAGGGTGTGAAGGATAAGGGCAGTGTGGTCCAGCAGATAGGACACAGGACTGAGACTTAAGTGACAGGGGTTTTATTCTAATTGTGCCCGTGGCTCTGCCACTGAGCTACCGCATGACCTTAGGCAAGTCATTTCCCCTCTAAGTCGGTTTCCCTTCCCATCCGTTGTCTGCCTGGTGTATTTAGGTTGTAAACTCTCAGTAGGGACTGTCTTTATTAGGTATCTGTACAGCATCTACAACAAGGCCCCCGATCCCAGTTGGAGCTTCTAAGCAACACTAATACAGATTAGTAAATATTATATCAGTAATAAAACTGGCTATATAATTTAGCTGTGCGCACAATCTGAGGGCTTCAAATCATCTGAAATCTCTCCCTCCGCCCCACCCATTATATTGTCTGCTGACCATCTTAGCCATCACAAGTTGTCACAGCCATTTGTATGCACCTCTGTGACAAAACAGGAGTCACAAGCCCACAGTTCCACTAACCCAATTCCACAGACTATGTTAATGCTTTCCACTAAGCCAGCAATGTTAGAAGAAAAGGAGTACTTGTGGCACCTTAGAGACTAACCAGTTTATTTGAGCATAAGCTTTAGTGAGCTACAGCTGTAGCTCACGAAAGCTTATGCTCAAATAAACTGGTTAGTCTCTAAGGTGCCACAAGTACTCCTTTTCTTTTTGCCAATACAGACTAACACGGCTGTTACTCTGAAACCTGTCAGTAATGTTAGAGTGGATCTTACAGATCCATGGAACAACCCAGCAGCCGTTAAAGCTGGGGTGGTGAGACAAGATTTTCCAACAAGAAGCTCTGTTTAGGAGTGGATGAGAGGACTTAAGTTTAAAAGGGAGTTGGGAAATCACTTAAAGCAACTCTGAAGATCCTATTCATGCAAAAAATACCTTAGACTATTAAAATGGAAAGATCTAACTTACTATGCAAGGTAGATGCTGTCTCTGATTATACAATGAAAACCTTGCTTAGAATCATAGAATAACAGAGTTGGAAGGGACCTCTGGAGGCCATCTAGTCCAACCCCCTGCCCAGAGCAGGACCAATGCCAACTAAATCATCCCAGCCAGGGCTTTGTCAAGCCTGACCTTAAAAACTTCTAAGGAAGGGGATTCCACCACCTCCCTAGGTAATGCATTCCAGTGTTTCACCCCCCTCCTAGTGAAAAAGTTCTTCCTAATATCCAACCTAAATCTCCCTCACTGCAATTTGAGACCATTACTCCTTGTCCTGTCATCTGCTATCACTGAGAATAGTCTAGATCCAGTGCTTGTTAATATCACTTTTGTTCCTACTCAATTTCACCTCCAGTTCTCATGCTCTATGTCTCCATGTCTGCAATATTTATGGAAACATTACTAATAAGCCCGGGAGCAGCAACAAGGGAAGGATATGAAGCCCAACTGGGACCCCATTTCTCAAGCCCTGACGCCAGACTTGCCCAGGGCACTAGTCCCATCCTGCCACCTACCCCAGCCATATGCGCTCAGAGGAGCTATTTAAAAAAAAAAAAAAAAAAAAAAAAAAAGCAGCTCCAAAAAAAGCAGGACCGCGATCAGAAGGACTCTCTCCATGGATGCTGGTGATATCAGACTGACTTGGAATATTAACTCTGGGCACCTTCTTCAGTTTACTGATTGGCTGTTTGATCCAAGCTGCACCCTCCCCTCCCAGATCCATTGGTCTGAGACACACAGTCCCAGCCCTTTCCCCTTCTCTTCAGCTTCAATGAGCCACTGTCTATCCCACTCCGTTGCTCCAATTAACTCACCCCTTCACCCAACCTCATCCTCTGCAATGCAGTTTTAAAACTGAAAAAACCCAAATACAAAAATTGGAACAAAAATGACTTTTGCCCACCATCATTCAGCATACATGTTGCATCATTTTCCCCCACCCTTTTGTCTGTCTTACCTATTTACACTGTCATCTCTTCAGGCCAGAAACTACTCGTACTATGCGTACGACAACACCCAGTACAATGGGATCCTAATCCTCATTGGAGCTTCTAGAATTAGGATATCGATTTTGTATTCTGCATATGCAGGAGAAATCCTAGTTCCTATGTTTTGGACCTGAACTACCCACTTGTGTGTCTAACTCTAGTCAGTTCTCAAGAAGGCAGGCTTTACAATTTTAGAACCGTTTGATAAGACTTATTTACCTTGTCTCAGCAGTGAATGGTGACAGGCATTTAAAAACTGTACTGTTTGGTATTTATTACATTTGATATATAGGATTATTTCCTATACTGTACAGTACATAGTTTTGCAGTGGTCGATTTTTAGGACAAAAGGTAGGGTTTAGATTTATTTTCTAGGATCTTTACAAGGGCTCTATTTTTCACTGGAAGTGCACACTGGCATAGGAGAAGGTGGATCCAACAGCAGGATTAGGGCTAAAATGCTCACATTGTTTTACAATGAAGCAATATTTTGCACTTTAGCCCCACCCCTATAATCTTTGCACTTGTCTCTGACAAACCCCTAAACATTTGACTCATCTGGGTGAGCATTACTCCCGTTCCACAGTTGGGGGAACTGAAGCACTGAGACTAACTAGAATTTTCAGAGGCCTTGAGGTATCAGAGTTCCCACTAACTTTAATCCAAATTTTGGCTGCTCAACATCTCTGAAAGAGACATACCCAATGTCACACAATCTGTCAATAGAGTCATGAACAGACCCCAAGCTGCTAGACCGTGCTATCTCACACAAAAGGGAGACAAAATAATCTCACCCTGAAGATGTTACAGTCCAACACCACAAGCAGGTAAAAGATAGTAGGTTACAGATGGTCTTTGCAGAGGTTTCCAGGAACATTTTAGAGGAGAAGAGGGAGCTTGGCAGATGGTTAACCAAGAACAAAGACAATGATGATATGAAGGACAGGAACGATTAGGAGTGATGGTAGGGAAGACGTAGCTGGAGGTGGCATGTTACAGGTAACAAGTATTTTCAGGATATGGGAAAGTTTTGATTGTAAATACAGGTTTCAAGGCACTGCTTTGCACTAATGCTAACATTTCCCAACAAGGTCACAAGTATCTGAAGACAGGGTTCTCAGTGTCATGAAGAGGTTTTTTAATAAATACTAACTTTTGTACCTTTCATCCCAAAAGTTAGAACCATAGGAATTGCAATACCAGACCAGTATCTGGCAGTAGCTGTATCAGCTGCTTCAGAGAAAGATACATGGAACCATGTAGAGGCCAGTCATGAAATACCCTGCATATAGGGAATCTTTCTTCCTAATCCCCTCAGTAGTGATTGAGTACAAGAGTTTATATTCCAAACCTGTAATATTAATCCTACTTAATGTAATTTCTGATGTTCTCATTATCCATGTAGATGTCTAATTCTTTTTTCAATCCCAAAGCACTTCACACACACACACAGGACACCTGTATCTATACACATCTAATCCACCCTTCACCCACCAGTAAAATGCAGCTCTAAGTAGTAAGATTCTGCGGTCAGATTGTGGATGGAGAGAAGACTGATAGCCGATAGCACATGTGATGCTGACAGACCAGGTGCCAGCTCAGCCCAAGGTCCTCAAGCGTTGGTGGAACACTGACAAATACCATGGCTAAAATCAGTCCAGCTCACCTGTGCATTGGTACTGGTAAAATATATAGTAGAATTGTAAGTATGTGTTTAGTACTCAGACTTTATGGAATGCTTGTAAGTTGTCCATCATTAATCTTACTTATAACATCTGCATCCCACATGATAAGGTAGTATTTGAGAGTTTGCAGTGTAAGCCTCAGTAACTGTATAAATCACCAGACACAAGAGACGTTAACTAGTGTGAAGTGCTGATATCCAATAGAAGGTGTTACATCCTGGCCAACAAGGAAGGTCCTATACTGACCTTCCAGAAATTATCCTGAAATCACAGGTCTATCTAATACAGAAACTGAAACTGTGGCTGCTGCACATAGGGGGTGCTGCAGCATCCTCCACCCTCCCTAGTTCCAGCACCTGTCTTGAAGTAGTTTCCATTATTATACAGGGTTTACAGTTTGGTTCAATAGCTCTCAGCATCCCCACTATAAAAATTATTCCAGCACCTCTGCTGCTGCCCTATTTATCATTTTTAGCACAGTAGGTTTTCCCAGGGAAATCTTGTCAGACCATGGTGCAAATTTCATGTCTGTCATTTTCAAAAGAGTTATAAGAGTTGGGTGGAGTGAGGTATATAAAGATTGCTCCCTATCATTCAGAAACTAATGCTCTGGTAGAAAGACTCAATGGGACACTGAAGTCTACGCTGAAGATGTATGTTACCTGATGAGAGAATGACAGATATGTTGTTCCCTTATTTGTTATTCACATACAGGCATTACTCCAAGAGTCTATAAGGTCTGCCCCCTTTGATCTCCTTTACAAGAGACAGGTGAAGGAACCTCTACATTTAATTTGAGGCTCTTGGAAAGGGAATACAGAAGAGTCTGGACAGCCTGTAAGGCAGCATGTCACTCATCTTAAAGAGAATTTAAAGACTGATGGACTTAGGCATTTCAGAAATCTTGGTATAACAAGCATGCTGGAGAAAGATCTTTTGAGATGGGGGACGTGGTGTTGTTGATTCCAGTAAGAAAGAACAAGATGCAAGATTGTTTGGAAGGACCTTTTGAGATGACAGACAGCACAAATGAGGTCACTTCTAATGTAGTAAAATCCCAAGGCTGAATAGCTATGCAAACAGTACGTGTCAATAGATTAAAAGTTTACCATAAAAGAGAGTTGGTAGTGAGTACAGTTTGTTTTGCTGACTCAAGAGCAGGAGATGCTGGCCCTCCTGAAATACCAGAGGCAGGTTTTTTCCAGCCTACCAGATTTAACTATGAAAACAGTACATTCCATAGAAACTACAGGGCCATGCCCTGCCCCTAGCAGAGCACACCATGCTAAAGGAGAAACGCAAAAAGATTTAGGAGGCAGAAGGCATGCTATGGGGAGGGGGTGACTGCTAAATCGAAAAGCCCCTGGGCATCTCCTATTGTGATGGTACTTAAAAGGGAGAAGACCCATGAGATTGTGTGGATTTTTGAAGGGTAAATGCCATCACCCAACATGATCCTTACACTCTGCACCAAGGACAGTGGACCTGGATCTACTGAGGGGTACATAAATACTCTAGATGCGGCTTGTGGATATTAGCAAATTCCCTTGGATGCGGATGCCCAAGAAAAGTCATTTTTCATAGTGGAATCTGTCCTGTATAAATATAAGGTTTTGCCTTTTGGATTAATTAATGCAGGGGCAACCTTTTCAGAGGCTTGTCACAGAAGTGCTGCAGGGTTTGCACACCTTCATTAGGGCCTACGCAGATGACTTTGGTATCTTTAGTGACTCCTGGCAAGACCACTTGAACCATGTGGGAATTGTATTGCAGAGGTCTACAGAAGCCAACCTCACCATCAAGGTACCTAAATGCAAGATGGGGGCCTCAGAGGTAACTTATTTAGGACACGGGACGAAGTGGGTTTATTCACCCTGAACCTTTAAAAGTAGAAGCCGTTTGGAATCGGCCTGCCCCACAAACCCAGAAGCAGGTCCAATCCTTATCAGTCTGGCCAACTATTACCAGAGGTTTGTAAGCAACACTGTGGCCTCCATAACAGACCTTACAAAAACAGGGGAAGCCAGACCAGATGATATGGACTATGGCCTGTGAAAAGGGCTTCTAAAATATAAAAGAGGTTTTGTCTAAAGAGCCAGTATTAGTTAACCCTAATTTCAGCAAACCCTTTGTGCTGTGCACTGATGTTGGGTTAGGTGCAGTGCTAATCATAGGCTGGGATGGAGGACACGAGGCACCCCCCTGCCTTCTTGAGTGAAGAACTGAAGAGATCTATTCTGTCACTGAGAGGGAATGTTATACCATAGTTTGGGCTGTTAAGCAACTTTAAGCCTTAACTGTATAATAAAAAATTAAAGGTTCTAACAGACCACTGCCCACTTGCATGGTTGCACTTAGCCAAAGAGACCAATTCCAGACTACACTGGTGCCTAGCTCTACATGGAAGTCATCCATATCAAAGAAAAAGAAAAGGTAATGGCAAATTGTGTCAGATTCTACCCTTATGTTCACCACTTTTATAAAATGATGATAAATTTTGTGCAAAGTATGCCTTGTGAGGTATCATTTGAAATCTCATCATTTGCTGATTATTATTATCCTGGTAAAATGTGTGGCAATACTGTACAGTCATAAGATTATACTGTATGATGTTACTAAGGGATATTCCAAACCAGAGTAAGCATCCCAAACCAGTTCCTCAGAGACAAAAGGCAAACAGATGCCTCAGCCAGGTGTCAACAAAATCAGCTGGACAATCAGCTGGGTAAGCAGCCATTCTTCCACAGGAAGAGGGGTGTGAGAGAAATTTACATTTTAGCGAACAGTCTTGCTGTCACCTGAACCCCAGCTGGAGATGACTCTCAAAAGAGGAGAAATGCTATAAGAAGGGAGAACAGAGAAGACAAACCACCTCTCTTCCCTCATCTCTATCTAAACCAGGTCAGTTGCACCAGTGAGAGATCTAAGGTGCAACTGACCTGAGGTAAGTGACTGTTTCTTTGGAACCTGAATACTGTTGTGATCCTTGGTTTAAGGGACTATCACAAAGGTAAGCTTACCTGGGTGGCAACACAGATTGGAGTAGGCAAGGGAAACTGTCTGTGATTCCATGTTAAGGCTGTTATAGTGCATGAGGAGTTTACACCCAATAAATTGGTTGATTGTGAATTCTATATTTATATAAATCTATATTTAGATTTCACCAATGTGGGCTTGGGCCCCATTTCCTAACAGTCTGCCCTGAGGTTGGTACTCATGCTCAAATCACTGCAGGGCACCTTGACAGCATTCTACCTAAACTCTGAATACAACAGCTCCGTGTTTCCACTGAAGTGATCAGCAATGACATGGCATGATAGTAGCAAAACAGTTAATCTGTAGACAGGCAGAAAAATACAGCTGAGAGAGGTGGGAATACATTGCTATACCTGGAAAGTTTGAAAGCTTTACTCTGAAACAATAAGGACAGGGCTACATTTTATCTCAAATGAAAGCTCACAGAATTCACTTTATCAGGGCAACATCCTGCATAACACAGGCCAGAGAATTTCATCTAGTGATTCCTGCATATGGCTTAAAGGTTATGGCTGAACTAGAGAATCTTTCGGAACATTCTATACTGCAGAAACTAATAATGCCAGCAGAACAGTGCTAGCCCAGCACACCATTTAATGCCAGCTGCAGGGGAAGCAACAACTGGTTAAGACACAGTAACTCTATAAAAGACCTTAAAACAGGAACTGGGGAATTTCGGCCAACCAGATTTAATAAACCAGGGCATGGATGACAATGAGTCTACTCCACCAAACTGTCACAGGACTATTAGTGATCACAAGAGGTCAGTGCCTGGGGGTTTAAATCTCCTGTGAAAAACTGATGAGCAAGGAGCTCTGGCATATCACCACTGTAGCTCACACAACTCCTCATACTTGCACCTCTCTCACATCAAGAATATTTTGCAATACCAACTAGCAGCACTGAAGTATGAGCGATCATTGCTCACAACATTGTCTTTCCTTCTAAACTACACACACAGCCTGTAACCATACTAGAATAAGTCAGTGAAGGGAGTTTGGAGAGGATTTTAGTGTTTGGCTGGGGACAGAGGGGATTAAAGAGGTTGTTCCATTAGGATGCTGTTGTTGGTCTTTGACTGATAATCTGGATCAGTGTAATATGCACCACTTTGTTATAGGATTGTTGTGTTTTGTTTTAGAGAATTCAGGGTCATATATTTTATTAGTCTAAGAACAATACAGCAAGGTAGATGCCAGGGAAGTGGTGTCCCTGGGAACGAGAAACACCTCTCATAGTTCCTGCTGATTTGACAAAGTCTAGCCTAGTCTTTGTAAGCACCCACAGCCCACCCAAAGCTTTACAGCAAGATCCCCTACCCTACCCACAAAATCCCTCAGAGCCGGCCTCCCCACCAGAGTCAAGCCCTCAGGGTAGTGAGGAAGCAGAGGTAGGGGTGTTACCAGACACTCACTCTCTCCCTGTGGACCATTACCAATACCTTTCTGTGCACTCTCCCCTGACTTCCAGCAAAACAGCCACATTTGTGCCCACTACACCACCCAGGACATACTCCATTTTTACACTGGAGTAACTACTGGTTTCATGGGAGTCATCCTAAATTAACACTCATGTTAGTCAGATCAGAATTTGTCCCAGGCCCACCGTGACCAGATTTTCAGAGTTTTCCCACGTCCAGGATCAGACCAAGACAACTTGCTCTCCCTTCTCCTAAACACTCATGGGCAGTCCTGAAACTCCGTAAATTGCATTTAGTTCAAGAGAAAAGGAGGGTTCCACACCTGCCAAAAGCAGCATAGAATGTAGTCATTAAATATCAGCATGGTGGATAATATAAAGGCCACACCTGGAAGCACATCCACCCTGTATTTAAACAGAGGCTTTTATAGGTAGAAGCCAAACGGGTTTCCCTCTTCCATTTGAAGTGGCCCACAAAAAATTTTTGGCATCCTTGAGAAAGGGGCAGGAAGGGGGAGGGAGAAGAGGCCTGCGCGGAAATACTGATACCCAGCCCTTATGTCCCTTCTCCCCCGACAGCCTTGGAAATTTGATCCTATATTGCATAATTCACAGGTATCCCATGCAGTATGGAGAGGATGACAACAGCTTGCTTCCGATGCTGGCTGGAAATAATTAAATCCTCCTGTGGAGAGTACACACAAGTGACCCTGGAAAATGTGCTTAGAAGACAGAAGGAAATGAACAAACATGGCTGCTCATCACACTGGCTGAAAAGACCACTAAAAAAGGCACCTAGATTGCTATGAGCATGCTGCAGCAACTGCAGTTAAAATTAAAAAGGAAAAGAGGAGCTGCAGTTCGATTGCATGTTTAATTCCTAATCCCCTTTCTCCCATGCTCAGAGCTGGGACCTAGGCAGCTCTTGTTGATCTGCAGTAAAAGATTTTAAAAATGTAATACATTTTGGCTAATACACACAGAGCAAAAGAAAAACTTCTCTGCAGGAAGGACAACATTGCTTTTACGTATCTGTCAGATTGTTCTGTAGCACTAAGCATTGCAGGTTCTAGCTAACACGCATGCCACCCTCTCTACCATTATTCTTTCTCTTCTAGAAATCACCAAACAAACAGAAGAGAAAACCCAAAAACATTTCCAGAGCTTCCTGAATGCTCTCAGCAAACTATTAATCAACAGCAGATAGAAATGAACCCTCTCTCTCCTGCTAACACACACAACGATTTCAAAACTGGAAGAGCACTCAGCCTCTAGGACAGAACTGAATTAAGCTCTAGAGGCCCATAACAGGGTTAGCATCTTCCAGTCTGGAACAAAAAACCCAGCAAAGTGGCTGAGCAAAGCATAGGGCCCTCCTTCACTCCCCTCACCTTACAAAAGAACCACTGGGATCTAGTTAAAATGGAAGCAAGATTAAAATGGGCCAGGATTCTTTTCACACCGATATCTGCTATTTCCAGATTTTAATGTCACTCCGTATTTAGCAGGAGAAAAAAGCCTCCCTTCCTTCCTGTCACATTTTCCATTCTTGATGACATCCCAGATGATCAGAAATAAGCAGATCTTCATCTGAGCTGGGGCTTTCCACCAAGGCGTGGGAGAGCAAAAGCCAGCGTTACTTACAGAAGTTTGGAGCAGTTAATACTACATTACATATGCATGCGCACCCCCATCCCACTTCCCAAGGCAGGTAGGGAGAGATCTACCCTATGGAAAACGTACTATTTAGCAGACATCAGCTATGTTTGACAGAATTCTACAGGTCTCTTCCCACCTCCAGGTTTTAAATTTTGTATCTTTGGGGTGGGGTGGGGTGGGGCGGGGGGAGGGGGGGGGGAAGGTGGTGAGGAAAGGGGATTTTAAAAATAAAAGGCCAGATCCTTATCTGGTGCAGTCAGCATGGTTCTCCATTGACTTCCACAGGAGATGTAGGTCCCCAGCACCTCTCAGGGTTGGGTTCTGAGGCCCACATTCTCAGCTGGCATAAGTCAGTGGGAACCATACTGAATTATACCAGATGAGAATCTGGCCCCCTAATTCAAGCCATTTGTTATTTGTTTTCCCTTATGTTAAGTAACAACTTCACACAACACTGGGGGGCTTAAGCCATGCAACAGTGCAGCAGTGTTACAGAATGCAGCACTGATACTCAAGTCTATTATACAGCAATTTAATTCCCGCCCCGCATAGTCTATTTTGTCGTTATATTTGTGTACAGCACCCAACATGATAGGGCCTGTTCCCTGCTGGGGGGCTTCCATGTACTACCGCAGGGGGTTGCTGTTCAGGGAGTCTAGAATTATTTTCCCCCACTCTGCTTGTATCCAAGATTTCCACTAACAGAAGCATCACTTTCCTCAGTGCGTTCAGCCAAAATGGCCACAGTCTCTCGTTCCCGCTTCCTTTCCACTTGGTGACCTGGATGTCAGAATAACTTTCCTGTTCATCTGTCATTTAGACTGCAAATAGGGTGATTTTGGGGGACAAGAGGATTAAACAAAATAAGACAGGCCTGGTTCACACACTAACAGCCATTTTTAACTTGCACAGAACGTTCAACCTATGAGCATTAGCCAACCATAATACCACCCTCTGCAAGATAGGCAGGTGTCATCTCCATTTTACAGATGGGGGATCTGAGACAGAAATATAAAGTGACTTGCCCAAGGCCACAGGGCAAGTTATTGGCAAAATCAGGAAGAAAACTCAGGAGCTCCACCTCTCAGGCCCCTGCTCTAACCAGTAGACAGCACTCTCTCCCTTTAATAAGTAGAATGTATATATGTATCTAGGATGAGAAAGGATAGTCTTGTAATCAAGACACTGAACTAGGACCAAGGCACTGGGTTGTGACTCAGGAGATCTGGATTCAATTCTCAGCTCCCTGAGTGACCTAGGCAAATCACATAAAAGACCCCCAACCATGCAATAATCTCGCCATGAGCAGACACCAAGAGTGCAGACCCCCACTGAAATTAGCAGGGCTCCAAGTGGGTTATACAGAACTCACTGCACCATCTGAGCCTTAATCACTCTGTGCCTCTGTTCCCCTCTCTGTAAAATGGGAATAATAATGTTTCTCCCACACTTTGTCCATCTTGTCTGTTCAGATTGCAAATTCTTTGGGGAGGAACCATCTGTGTGTGTCTGTAGAGTACCCAGCACAATGGAGCACTGATCTTTTCTTAGACTTCCAGATGCTATAGTAGTATAAAAAATTACATGCACCCACACACACACCCCTCCTCCACCTCAATATCTGAAGTTTTGTCTATACTTGAAAATTTATCAAAATAATTATTGGTCTTTGTCACGTTTCTCCCCTGCCCCTCTTTTTGGGGTGGAGGTGGTGGTGAGTGGAGAGAATGGGAATAGTCTCAACAACATATCTTAATCAATCCTCATAAAGAGCTTGCGTATGAACAGTATTACATATTAGTACTACCAGTAAGATAATATATATTTTAACAGCATTTGAATTTGTGGCCCTGTTCGTGCCCTATGTGGAACATGGGCAGAATGCTGCATCTACACAGCAGGCTACACTGTTCAGGATACGGACCTAAATATGAAATTAAATCTCAATCCTGCTCCCACTGCAGTCTACAGAAAAGTTCCTTCTTGAGTTCAAAGGAAGCAGGATGGTGACCAGAGCATGTGTCATATTATACACCCATCTATAATCCCTCCCTGGATATCTGAGCATCTTGCATATGGGACTCTTTGCATTGCACTTCTTCTCCTGCAGTGAGGAATACATATGATGGAAGAGATGGGATTGTATTTCTAAAAATCAGAGTGAACTGAGAAAGTAAAAATAAAAGTTTTTCGAAAGGTCAGGAGGGAGGGGGCAGCTGATTGAGATCATTTACTCTATAAACTGCTCTGAACCTGATAAACGACCTAGAAAACAGAAGAATAAGTTTGGTCTTAGCATAAATCACTTGAATAGTCATCGT
The DNA here is from genome assembly GCF_965152275.1 of Natator depressus. Classification (NCBI taxonomy): domain Eukaryota; kingdom Metazoa; phylum Chordata; order Testudines; family Cheloniidae; genus Natator; species Natator depressus. The sequence continues at coordinate 133,147,561 of NC_134237.1, read as the reverse complement.
CTAAAATGACAGCTATGCTTGTTTACACTAGGACTGAATTTAATACCAATTGCCTACAACATTTTCCACTGATATCCCTCTTTCTCCACTCTACACCAAGCCCCTCTCCATATGGATGCACAGAGCCTTACTGTGCCTCCATGGAACAGTTTCCAGGATTGGGCTCAAGTAAGAGCCCACTCTTGTGAAGTCAGTGGGAGTTTGGGCACTGCACACATAGCCAGAAAGGGCCAGCCCTCAAACTAACAACGGTTTTAACGATTACGTAGCTGTGAAATGCAACTCCTATAACATAGCATAATAGAGAGACAAGCACTTAGGACTTGTCTACACTTGAAACGCAACAGTTGCACAGCTACAGCGCTTCTGTGTGGAGTCAGGCACTACCTATGCCAACAGGAGGAGTTCTCCTGTTGGTGCAGATAATCCTCCCAGAGAGGCGGTAGCTAGATGGATGGAAGAATTCCTCTGTGAACCGACAGCTATCTATACGGGGATTTACGCTGGCTTAACTGTGCCACTCAGAAAGGTGGCTTTTTCACACCCCTGAGCGATGTACTTAAGCAGACTTCATTTTCCGGTGCAGACCAGGCCTTAGACACCATGGTGACGGGCAAGGTACAAGAACCCGAACAAGGCAGCGAGATTTCAGCTGAGCACCACAAACCTCCCCACAGGGACAAGGATTTTTCAAGCCGAGGGTCCCCCCAGCGCCGCCCCACAGCCCAGCACTGAGGCAGGATCTAACCAGAGCGGGGAGGGGAGGGGAGGGGGGGCGCCACTGGGAATATCTGTCCCGCCCCTAGACGGGGCATTTCAGACCCACGCTCACGCCCCCCCACCCCACCCCCGGGGGCGGCCGATCGGCGGGCAGCGCACAGGCCGGAGGGGGCCTTGGCAGTGGAAGTTGCCCAGCGGATGGACAGGGAGGTCCCCAGCCCATCGCCTCCAGCCGGCCCCCCCGGGCCGGGGCGGAGACCAGCCCGCTCAGCCGCAGACACCCGGCCGGGGGGCCGCCCCGTTCCGCCCGCGCGGAGCCCGCAGGCGGATCCGGGTCGGGGCGGGGGGGGTCTCCCCTCCTTCCCCGGGACACGCGACGCCCCCAGACCCGAGCCGCGCTCGCCGCCCCCGGAGGGGGGAAGCCAGGGCGCGCCGCCCGCTCACTCACCCTGCCGCGGGGACGGTGCGTGACGAGCCGCGAGTGACTCCGGCGTGACTCCGCAGCGGCCCGTGGAGCCAGAGCATTTACCCCGCTCGCTCCACCCCCGGGGAGGAAGGGGGGGTCTCCCCGCCTCAGCACCCCGCCGCGGGGCTCGGCGCCCCCGCAGCCTCCCCGCCGTGGGGCCGCTCCATGCGCGGCGCGCGAGTGACAGGCCGGCGGCGGCTGAGGAGAAAAGTTACCGCAGCGCGTCCCCAGCCGGGCCGCTTCCGCTCTGCCGCGGAGCCTCCTTCGCGGGGGCACGCGCCTCTGTAAGCCGCCCTCCCATTGGCCGATCAGACGCCCGCGCTGATTGGCCGCCGACGGGGCTCCCTTCTTCTTGGTCCTGTGGATTTTGAATGTGCTGCCGGGGCGGGGGGCGCGTGACGGGACGGGACGGGACGGGGATGGGGACGGGGACGGGGACGGGGCGGGCGCGCGCAGGTTGCTGCAGCCTGAGCGCGGGGGCGCCGCACCGCCAGGGGTCCGCAGAGTCCGCACTGGGCAAGCGCCCCGCGCGCTACTCGCCCCAGGGCCCCCTACCAGCGCCCACACAGGCCACCGCAATCCCAGTGCTTGGCACCCTCTATCCCTGGCCGTGCACCCCCAGGCTGACCTACAGCCCCACTGCCGGGCACTCACATAGCCCTGCCAGTGCACCCACAGTCCCCTGCAATCCCAGAGCCAGACCCACACCCACCCAGCCCTGCCAGTGCGCCCCCCAGCCTGACCTACAGCCCCCTGCAATCCCAGTGCTTAACAATCCCAGCTTGACCTACAGATCCCTGAAATCCCAGAGCCCTGCCAGTGCACCTCCTCCTGACCCACAGATCCCTGCAATCCCAGGGCTGCGCACCCCCACAGCCCTGCCAGTGCACCTCCAGCCGAACAGCCCCCCTGCTATTCCAGTGCTGGGCACCCACATAGCTCTGCCAGCACCCCACCCTACTGACTTACAGCCCCTATGCTTTTCTAGTGCTGGGCACATACTCAGCTCTTCCTGTGCTCTCTAGTCCTAAATTGCACTTCCTCCTGACCCCTTCTTGTCCGGAGCACCCACACATGGCTTGGCCTATACATCCCAATCCTGACACATGCTCATTCTGATGTTCAAATCCTGGGCTCCCTTCGCATCTGCCAATGCACCACAGAAGTGACCTATCTTAATACCTCCGGTTATTCCACTCATGGATCTTCATTCAGCTCTGCCAAGTCTCTACAATATTCCTGGATGTTCCAGTCCTGAGTTTACACTCTCCTTGATCCTGATTTACAACACCAGACCCAGGTCCCCAAGATAGTTATGTCAGTGCACCTCAAACCTCCTCACATGTCCTTGTAATCCCAGCTCTCATTTCAGTTGAAACTGCTAGTATTCTGAACGGTGTTGCAGACTGTCATGATTGTACACCACACTAATATTTATTTGCCACCTAAGCTATGATTTGAGTCCCAGAGATGCGCCCCAATGCACTAGCTCCACTGCACCACCTAGTGGCACCTTTGTACTATTGTAGATAGGTATGTGGAATGGCAGACCACGCAGGCCTTCAGGATTTCTTTGTAATTAAGTTATTTACAGACTCAGTTTTAAATGTTTGTGTATCTACCATTTTTGAAAGGTAGCAAACCCAGGTCAGTTTGTTGACCTTGGGTGTTCAGTGATGTAGCTGCCACCTGCTCGGCAGATGCACTAAAACAACAGGGAACAATAAAAGTGCCTATTCAAACAATATGCTTTATCAGTTTTTCCTTTGTAACCCAGCATATAATTTAAGAGACACCATCATGATTTTATCATTGTTTCCCTACCAGTTGTTGCATCTTGTCTTTACTGTAAGCTCTTCAGGACAGAGACTGGCTTCTACTTTGTGTTTGGACATGCAATGAGTGGCACATGCAATGAGTCCCAATCCCACCCCCCACCACTAAAAGATCATGAATCAAGTCCTAAGAGTAATGAAAATGGCTTTTAAAAGTGGACATTTTCCTTTAAAAATAATACATTTGAGGTTTTTATTTGTCTTACATTTTTTAAACTTGTATACATACACACACACATTTTTGGATTCAACTATCAGCAGGGGTCAGTATTGTCAACCCCAAGTGTCCAAATATTATCAGATTTGCTAAAAAAAAAAATTCAGAAAGTTTGGATACTTTTTTATTTGATTTTCTGGTTTTGGAGTTTTTAGGCTTCACATGTTCAAGCTCCTCTCTGCAATCATGAGGGCTAGGAAGTTACTTTTAAAAAAATTAAAGCTAAAATTCTTTAACCACATGACTCTAGAAGTTGGAGTTTTGAGAAAAATCACCAGGTATCAAAGCTGGCAACACAAAAGGATGGTGTAGCTCAAGCAGATTGCCAGTGGGATATTAAGTTTTTCCACCTCTAAAACACCAGCTGAAATCCAACCCAGGGGCTTGGGTCTGGGTGGTGCTAAGCACCCACTCCTGTGATTTCAGTGGGCTCCACAGGTGCACAGGAACTTTCAGAATCAGGTAGCTCAGTGGGGTCTACTTTGCTTCCTTTAAAGTGAGCCACAAAACTCCAACTGAGTTCACCAGAAACAAGACCACATCCCAGTGGCCAAATCCTACCCACCTTATTCACTTTGGGACAGCACCCTACCTTGAAGTGACTACTGAAGTCAATGGAGGTGTGCAGATTTACTTATCAGTCACAAGAGTTTGAGAGACTCTGTATAGGGTGTGGTGTGATGTTTGTAATAAGATGCCATTCTTTGGGAAAAGCTGCTGAACCATTTCTGTTATATACACACATCCTACAGCATTAGTCTAAAATGCCTAACAAACAGAGGCACCAGATTTAGTCACTACTTATTACTCTGATTTGCAAATGATTTAGCCTCCCAATTTCTGTGTACAAATTAGATGCAGGTAAAATTCCTGTCATGCCATAAAGCAGGATGCTCCAAGGCTGGTATGTTTCAGGCGATCGGAAATAGGACTGCATGTATTCTGCAAGTCTGCTTTGCGATAGCTGGAAGCAAAAAAAATCAGAAAAGAACAACTCACAGGGAGGATGTGACTCTGTGAGCTTATGGGGGTTGAGGAATTTAGGCCAGTGAGGCTTGTGGACTGCAGATGTGCAAGCAAAGTCAGCCTCAGCATAACAACTTTTGAGCTGAGGTTTCTAAAATCCTCATACCCTAGACCCAAGTCTTGGTTCAAGCAGATATAAAGCTAAGAGCAAATATTTCACAAAGTGACCAAAGGCCATTGATGGGTACATACCAGCAATGTGTGAAGAAAAATTTAAAAAAACAAGACTCTGCACATTGGGAAAATCTCTTGCACACAAACACACTTGCTGTAATTCGTGCCCCCAAAAAATTAAAAGCCAGCCCACCCCCCACTTTCAAACATTTATTGCTTCTGGCTGCACTGAGGTACCCGCTCTGTAGTTAACACTCTCTACCTAAACCGGAAGTGCTGCACCTGATGAAGTGAGCTGTAGCTCACGAAAGCTTATGCTCAAATAAATTTATTAGGCTAAGGTGCCACAAGTACTCCTGTTCTTTTTGCGGCTGCAGACTAACACTGCTGCTACTCTGACACCTAGAGGTGGGCATTCCACACGCAGGAAAGCATTTGTCATAAAACAGCATAGCTGGGCTCTGTTTGTTGTCTATCAGTGACTCCCTATCAGACATGCTCAGTTTACAAACAAGACTGTTTTTCCTCCAGTATGTCAGTCCCGCAGATCAGCTTGGGATCAGAGAGCTAAGCTTGATTCTTTCCTTCTTGTACATCCTCAGCAGAATTTTTAAACTGCTTTTTTACTCCTGTTAGCCCTGCAGAGCCAGCCCAGCTACCGGTGAGGGAACTGGATTCTATTCTTCCTTCTCCACCATCAACAGAATCACTTGCTATGTTTCAGCTGTTACACTTATGCCAACCCATTGAATCATGAACTCAGCTCCTCAGACTCTTCTTCTGTGTCCCTGAGCTCCTGAACAGCCAAATCTTTCTGCTTCTCAAACAGCTCTAATTATCATTCATGAGTCAGACAAAGAGCTTTGTAAAGCACAGGGTGACCAGACAGCAAATATGAAAAATCAGGATGGGGGTGGGGGGTAATAGGAGCCTACATAAGAAAAAGACCCCCAAATCGGGACTGTCCCTATAAAATCGGGACATCTGGTCAGGCAACTCACTCTGACTAGCCTCAAGCTAAGCCCCACTCTCCAACCAGCTGAAAGGAATCCGGTTGCTGTTCATACAGGGCCAAATCCAGAGGTCTTTACTCAGATAAACTCACATTGGCTATGAAGGAAAAAAAAACACCCCCAAAAAAGAGGTCTTCTCTGCTCACCCAGGATAGCACATCTCTCCCCTGTGCTAGCATGCTCAGTCCCACAGGCGATGCTTTCTGAGTGAGGTGCAACCTTGAGCTTCTAAACACAAGACTAGTTAAGAGCAAGAACCTCAGTGATTTAGTCCTAGATGTGGCACACACTCCTCCTCTAAACTTGGGTTAAACACTGTTCTTCTCTCTGCCTCAGTTTCACGGTCTTTTAAATGAGGATGAGCATATATGTATGCAAATCTATAAGGAGAGCTTATGGTGGAAAAGCTTCACTTAAAGAAATGGAGGTTTTGCATTTTGTTCTGAATGCTGTAAGGTTAGCAACCATAGAATATCAGGGTTGGAAGGGACTGCAGGAGGTCATCTAGTCCAACCCCCTGCTCAAAGCAGAACCAATCCCCAATATTTGCCCCAGATCCCTAAATGGCCCCCTCAAGGATTGAACTCACAACCCTGGGTTTAGCAGGCCAATGTTCAAACCACTGAGCTATCCTTCCCCACAAAGCAGTCCTCTAGATTCCCCTATAGCATGGCTTCCTCTCCTCCTTCACTCCAAGTTAAGCATGGTCACCAAAGTCTCCAATGACCTCTTCCTGGTTGAATCTCCAAGTGTGAAATCATAGCCCTAACAAAATTAATGGCAAAACTTCCATTGATCTCAGTGGGGCCAAAATTTCACTCTATTCCCAGCCTCTCTGGCCTTTCTGCCTTCAATGCTGTTGATCACCCCCACTTCCTTGAACTCTCATCCTCCTTTGGCTTTCTCCGTCTTCTCCTGTTCTCTGTTCCTACATCTCATCCTTCTCTAAGTGGACCCTCCTGCTCCCCCTCTACCCGCTGGATCTTTAATGTCCAGTTCATGTCTAAAATAATTATAATACCTAACTCATATAGCACTTTTCATCCATACATACCGCCAATCACTACAAAATACAGTCAGTATCATTATCCACCATTTTACAGATGGCAAAAAAAAGGCACAGAGTGAAAGTGACTTGCCCAAGGTCACACAGCAGGCCAGTGGCAGAGCCAGGAAGAAAATCCATGTCTCCTGAGTCCCTACAAGATTCATAGAGACCAAGCTCCATGAGATCTAAATCAATCTCTTCAGAGGGATGAAGGGCTTAGGCTGGTCATCCCAGGATCTAAATCTGGTACTGTGACAGTTCTTGGGCACCTAGGACTGAGAGTCACCTCATTACCCTATGCCTCCAGCATGAGGGAATCTGTCTTGTGGTAGCTGGGTGTCAGCTCCTTAACACACCAGCTTTTCAGCCACTTGAGAGCTCTCCTCTGGGTTAGGCCAGCCCTAACTTCACCTTGCAAGTTAATAGTTGGTGCACCCCAGTCCCCTTGAATCATTCCCCTCTGATATCCAGCCCACAACACTGGCTACTCACAAAAATTTCAGATCCTCTGCACTCAAATGTGCAGTGTGCCTCAGTTTATTAGTTTTATCTTAAACCACCACTCCTGTAACCCACGTAGCACTTAAAGAAACCTTCTTCTGTTTTCTTGTAAGAAATAAAGATTCAACAAGAAGTGAGAGGTAGTTATGGAATCAACCAGTAACAACAAAAAATAGAATAAGTGTAGACCTACATTCACATTTTATCAATAGTTACCTTTCCTAGATAATAAAGTAAATTTCCTCTCTGCCCCCAAAGTTCAGGCTCTTGCATAACTGGCTGGTTTCACAAGAAGCAGGACCAAATGTTCATGAAAGCACCCCACTCCTTAAGTGGTTTCCTCAGTGACTGGATACAGAGTGCTTTTCCCCCTTGTGTGTTATACGGACAACAGCCTTTTGTTTCTATTCACAGACACGGTGAATCCCCATCCGGGGTAAAGCTTTTTTACCTTCAAGTGGTTTCCGTTCAATGGGAAACCATCAGAGGTAACAACAACAAAAGACGTAGTATTGCACAAGGCAAAACAATGAAGCCTTGCATTGCATCACCAGCCAAACAGGCTGAGGTGACAACTCACCCTTGCCCAAATGGGTCATCACCAAGACACATTACCCTGGTGACTAATTTCTGTGCCAAGTCCATAAATATGGATACATTATTCCGTCAATATTAACCCTACGTAACAGGTCAGTAAGATAGCCAGCTAGCCTACTGGTCAGGCAGTGGCTCCACAGCCCTTTCCAGCCTGATCATTCTAGAGTGGGCTCCAGCCAAGTCATATGTGGCAGGCCTCAATCTCTCCTCAGCAGCTCTTCCACTCCCCATAGGGTTCTGTCATTGCAGAGGTATGGGGGGGCAAAGGAAGGGGACACAGTCTTTACCACTCCACTAGATCCCAACCCAGCACCCTAAAGAGGCATTATCCACTTGCTGGTCCCCTCTCCCCCGGTCACATCCTACCAGGCCGTTTGGGGCATGGTCACACAGGAGAGTCTGTCAGTGGGACAACATCCCATTTTTTTCCACCTCTCGAAGTCGGGGGGCAAGGGAGAATCTGGATCACAGCTTCCAAATAGCCATAGGAATGCTCAGCACCAACCTCCTGGTGCTCTGCCCCGTGCCTACCACGGTCCTTTTACACTACTCCTCTACCTAGAGCATGTCCTAAAGTAGCTGCTGAGGGGCAGAGCCTCCCTAACCCAGTACTGCTCTATACCTTGAGCTGGTTTAGCCATGGGGTTTACAGACCCCACACAACACTTATTAATCGTTACAAGTTACGAACTTTCTGTTGATACTTGACATGTTACTCTTTATGGATAAATACCCTGCAAGACAGGTTTGGTGTGGTGAGTTTGCCAGGTCTGAGGTGAGATGTTTGCAATGAACAGGGGAAGGGACTCTTTGCCAAGGAGTCTCTGTGTCACAGGCACCAAGCAGTCTACCCTGATGCTCAGACTGCTCACCTGACCTATCCTAGCCTCCGAGGCGAAAAAGAGTCCGTTTCATTTCAGGTTCACCGACAAGGGGGAAATTCCCCACCTGCCATAAAGCTGTGGTGCCAAGAGACCATTCCTTTAACGAGTGATCTCCTTTGCAGGGTGCACTGACGTTAACAGATGCTGCTAACCCGGGCCGCAGTTTGGTCAAGCAAACTGCAAAATATGCAGAGCAATCCCAACAAAAGGCTTTTTAAACTCCCGGGAAAGGCAGGAGCAGGGCATGGGAGACAGGATGGAGGCACCAGGAACACGAGTGACCGGAGTCGCACAGTTGTTTGAAAAGCTCCAATAGCCTAAAAAACCATCGTTGCAGGGTAATTTCCTCATTTGTAGTTAGGATCTCCATACAGGCTCTCCAGCGGGCCTTGCCCTATTTAGTGAGCTTACGGAAGATTCCTCCAGCTTCTAGTGATGCTCACAACACAGGTTCTTTGTGACAAGTTATCAGGAGAAGGCAGAGTTGAGGCTCTTTCAGGCTAACTCCTTGCTCTGCATATTGCCTTTTGCTGGGGGGTAGAAGAGGCTGCTTTGCCAGCAATAGTGAGGGGAGGGGCAGTAAAGGCTGTTCGCGGTCACATTAAATGAATGAAGTTGCGCCAGTTTTCCCAGGTGCAGCTCAGTCCTTGTTGTCACACTTTGAGCCTCTCCACGTCCACTAAAGTCAATAGGAGTCTTTCTACTGACTGTAAAGGGAGCCAGATCAGGTCCCAAGCTGAGAGACTCTGCTCATGGTTCTGTTCCCATAAATTCGCGTTTCCGGTAACTCTTATGCAACTGCATTTTCCACTTTTATGCATCTGATGAAGTGAGCTGTAGCTCACGAAAGCTTCTGCTCAAATAAATTGGTGAGTCTCTAAGGTGCCACAAGTCCTCCTGTTCTTTTTGCGAATACAGACCAACACGGCTGCTACTCTGAAATCTTACGCAACAGACATTTGTGCACCTGCATCCCTCAGAGACAGGGAGTTCCTCTCTACAGAACAATCAGGTGTGGAAACAGGGGGCGGGGTAATTGAGGGAGAAGTCAAAAGAGCCAAGCACTGAGATTCCAGAGCAGGCAGGTGATTTTAACCCCTGGCTGTGAAGTGACTCAGGTGATCTGTGGAGCATTCAAGGGAGTACAGGACAGACGATATGGGTCATGCAGGCCTCCTCTTCGCTCACTTGATTACATGTGGCAGGCTTTGAAAAGATAGTCCATTTCATATGTTCTTGGTAGGGGGTTATTATTTTTAAGTGAATTTAGAGTTGATGAAAGGTGCTTGCTTGGCAGCCCAGGAGTGCAAAGCTCCCCTGGACTTCTACTGGCTGTGGATCATCAGGTCCCTAGAGCACAAAGAAATAAAACAATGGGTAGCTTCTCTTACACAGTTTCCTTCTCCTTCACTTGGTGCCTGATCCTTGACCTGGAGGCACCATCTCTATGAGTAGGAGAGTGTCATCCCCCTTTAGAAGTAATCAGATGCTTTATTGTGGTTATTGCAGCAGGCCTGCATTACCTAGTCTGGCTTCAGGCTAGCTGCTGCCTCAGTTTCAGGGGGCAAGTACCTGCCTTTGCTCTCTACCACATGTGCTGCTGCTGGCCTGTCTCCCCAACCCACCAAGGGCTCACTGTAATACCCACAGTCCTTCGGGCTCTTCCTCCAGCATGCCATTTTATTAATTCAAATGAAACCTCATAACCCCAGGTATGCTTCTGGGACCCAGAGGCCTGTCCATCTACTCACCTCTCTCAGCTCCAGAACTTGTTACAGGAGCCAGGCAACCTCTCTCCTGCAGCCTTCCTCCAGTTGAGCCCTCTCTGCCCTTTCTGGGGGACACTTGACCCCTTCCCTCTGACGGACTACCAGGTCTGTTTATCCCCAGGCCCTTAAAGGGACACCCCCCCCCCATTACAATTATTAATAGTGAACCCTTTACATTTATATAGAATACTTTATCTCCAAGTTCTCTACAAACTATACACTGATGAACATGTAGGAATTATTTCACTGGCCACTGAAATGGAGCCACCTCTGAGATGGAATACTGCAGTATAGGAAGTGAAGAATCCCATAGCCAATAGAAACAGCACAAGGGATCTAGGCAGAATGCAATTACACACACTGAATTTTGAGTAAGGTGCTGGTGTCAGCACCCGTTGCCCTAGTGAAAAGTGACACGTCTCTTCAATGACCAAAAGTGGTCTGGTTCCACGTCTAAAATCTCATAAGAAAGACTGAAGTGCAGAGAGTTCTCCTGGGTTTCCATAACAGGTCACTATCACAGGGTCCCACTCACCGCTAGAGCGCTTCCGCCTGGTTGCTCTGGGGATTAGCTCTTTCCAGGTCTAATGCCCCCTTCTGCTGCTTGTTGTGCCCTGCCTCCTCTCTCTCTGTAATTCAGGGTGATCTCTCATATTGGCTTGGCCCTCCGGCCAGGTCACTGTAGTCCTCCCCTTCCGCGTTATCAAAGTCAGTCCGTACGAACTGTCTCAGGCAGTCTTCCCATTCCCTGCACAGAGGAACCCAGGCCCACCCACTGCTCCGGGTTCCCGCACATGGCCTTTCTAATCAGCAGCCAAGGTCTGCACCATCTTAAACCTTGCTGCTGTTTCCGTGACCTTTTTCCTACACCCTCTCCCCTCCTCTTTACCTTCCTTCTCTCCCTCCCTAATGTCCAGAGTGTGGCTACAGGCTCCCTCACTACAACCCCTTCCCAGCTTTATCCTATCCCTGCCTGTTCCTTCTCGGCTAGCTCCATCATCATTCAGGGGATCAGCTGTTTCCCCTGAGCTGTGGCCTATCCTGTTAACTGGCCCCTTCTCAGCCTCATTAACTCCTTCTAGGCTAGTGTAGGGTGAACACCCCATCACAGTCACATATCAACCTATACCCTGCACTAGAAGCAAACCAGAACTGGTCTAACCAACCACTGTTTACAGATGAGGGACACCCACATCATCCTAACCTGTTTGATCACAGTGATAGGCTGATTACAACACAATCTGATCGACCAAGTGTTATGAACGATTTCCAATATGAAATTTCAGAACTGCAATATGCAACGTATCACTTAAATCAGCCTCTGTACCAAATGACTGGAGGATAGCTAATACAACATCCATTTTTTAAAAAAGGCTACAGAGGAGATCCTGGCAATTACAGACTGGTCAGCCTAAATTCAATACCAGGCAAACTGGTTGAAACGATAGTAAAGAACAGAATGATCAGACACATGGGTGAACAAGATATATTGGGGAAGGGTCAGCATGGCTTTTGTAAAGGGAAATCATGACTCACCAATCTATTAGAATTCTGTGAGGGTACCAAGAAGCATATTGGCAAGGGTGATCCAATTGATATAGTATACTTGGGCTTTCAGAAAGTCTTTGACAAGGTCCCACATCATAGGCTGATAAGCAAAGTAAACAGTCATGGGTTAAGAGGGAAGCGGCCCTCATGGATCACTAACTGGTTAAAAAATAGGAAACAAAGGGTAGGAATAAATGGTCAGTTTTCACAGTGGAGAGAGGTAAACAGTAGGGTCCCCTAAGGATCTGTCCTGGGACCTGTGCTGTGCAACATATTCATAAATCATCTGGAAAAAAGGGGTAAACAGTGATGTGGCAAAATTTGCAGATGATACAAAATTACTCATGATATTTAAGTCCAAAGCTGACAGTAAAGGGATCTCACAAAACTGGGTGACTGGGCAATAAAATGGCAGATGAAATTCAGTGCTGATAGGTGCAAAGTGATGTACACTGGAAAACATAATGCCAACTACACACACAAAATGGTAGTGTCTAAATTAGCTGTTACCACTCAAGAAAGATCTTGGAGTTATCATAGAATCATAGAACTGGAAGGGACCTCGAGACGTCATCTTGTCCAGTCCCCTGCACTCAAGGCAGGACTAAGTATTGGATAGTTCTATGAAAATATCTGCTCAATGTGCAGGGGCAGTCAAAAAAAGCTAACAGAATGTTAGGAACGAATAGAAAAGGGGTAGAAAATAAGACAGTAAATATCATAATGCCATATAAATTCATAGTACACCCACACCTCAAATAATGCAGGCAGCTCGGGTTACCCCATCTCAAAAGATATATTGGAATTGCGTAAGGTACAGAGAAGGGCAACGTGACAGCTTCCAGGTGAGGAGAGATTAGAAAGACTGGGACTGTTCAGCTTAGAAAAGAGATGACTAAGGGGGGATACGATAACAATATATAAAATCAGGAATGGTATGGAGAAAACGTGGTATTTACCTCTTCTCTTAACACAAGAAGCAGGGGTCACCCAATGAAATTGAGAGGCAGCAGGTTCAAAACAAACAAAAGGAAGTATTTCTTCATACAATGCACAGTAAGCCTGTGGAACTCGTTGTGATGAACAACAAAAGGACATCAAAAGGAATTAGATAAGCTCATGGAGGATAGGTCCATCAATGGCTATTAGCCAAGATGGTCAGGGATGCAACCCCATGCTCTGGGTGTCCCTATACCTCTGACTGTCAGACGATGGGACTGGATGACAGGGGATGGATTTCTCGAAAATTGCCCTCTTCTGTTCATTCTCTGTGAAGCATCCGACACTGGCCACTGTCGGAAGACAGGACACTGGGCTAGATGGACCATTGGTCTGACCCAGTGTGGCCATTACATTCATCACACCAGTGTGGGGCTCCAACAGCCTCCAGTATTATGCACTTTCAGAGCAGTAGGACACTTTGTTCTGATGGATCGGCAAAGGTTTGTGCCATCTGGGCTATCCAAACATGAGCCAGACATTTGGGGTGCAAAAGCTAAGGTAGAATCTACTCCCCATTTGTTTAAAATCTCAGCATTACAATGCAGTCCTACTCTGGCACTGGACTTGAGGGTGTACTGCTGGACTCCAGCTTTATTCTCTCTGGCTGACATTTCCAGATGGGCTCATCAATTCCAAAGGTGACTTTTCAGACTGCCAGAGCTTCAGCCTCTGAAAATGCAGCTGTGTTCCTTCCACCCCTTTGCCTCACCCACACAGCAAAGATCTTGAAATCACACCTCTGTCACAGTGTGATGGAGGAAGCATGAATCAGTTGACTAAGACCCAGTTCAGCAGGGTTGGCGCTATGGGGCAAGAGAAGTAGAAACTTGCTCATGACACTGAAGGAAGCAAATACAACTTTAAGAAATGCACAGAGTCCCTAACGCTGAGCCTGATCCTTCTCCCACAGGACTAGAGGGAGAGTTTACTCTCAGCCTACAGTAAGGTCCAGCACATGCTGGCTCTGCCCCAGGAGTGCAGCCGGGAGAGAAAACTGACAGCATGATATTTCCCCCTTGGCTCTCCCCTTACTCCAGTGGGGGAGAGACCTGCCACCCATCTATACCAGAAGCAGACTAGCTGGACCATCTCTGAAGAGAAAGTAAACTGACTGGCATGATGGGCCTGGAGACTAGGATCTGCCTATTCCGCACCCACCTGTGCAAGAGTGGGAATACCAGACCCACAGGGCCTGCTCTTCCCATGCTGTGATCCACCAGGCAGGTAGCCCACGTGGGGGAGCAAAGGGGTCACCTTACATTCTCTGACTCTGTGTGCGGAACAACGCCCATCCTAGTCACAGAGCATTTCACCACTGACTCAAATGGGAGCAGGTGGAATGACCGCCATCTTCCCTGACACACCAGGGATGAACCGGGGACCTCCAGTGCTACAAGAACCAATCCCAGCCCTTCCTCAGGGAAAACTCCCATTAAAGCACTCCAGGACTTCGGCCTGGCTGAGTACAGCCCTGAGCCAAGGATCTGAGAGACAGCGCTGAGGTGTTGTACAATGTCCATTTTCTGACCAGAACTGCACGAGTGAAGCTCCTTTCTCAAGTTGAAGTAGAATTAAGTCACAGCCCATGCTCTAGATGAAGGATTTCAGTCCCTGGGGAATCTCCGTTCAGCTCCTTTCTCTATTAACAAGAAAGAAGCTGACTCATACGTATCTACTGCTTGTTCCCACTCTAGCAAGGCACAGGGGACATCTCCCAACCCTGTGCTTTATGGCCCGTTGCTCCAGATGCCTGGGCTCTGACAGAAGCATGAAGCTCTGCAAGGAGGAAGCTTCAGTGCCTGTGTCCTGAAGCTCGGCTGAAAGCTCTTTCCAAGCTCCTCCGCCCCCCAAAGAGAGCCCTGAGGAGATGTGGTGAAAGGCTGAAGATGACTCCCCGCCCCCTCCTCCTGGAGCTGCACTAGTCCTGTTCTGCAAAGCTAAAGTCTGGGAGGATGCTACAGGGCACATGCATCTCACAGCTACTCAGAGACCTTCAGGCTCCCTCGGTACCATTGACTCTCACAAAGTCCGCAGGGCTCAGGCAACGAGAGTCTCTTCTATTCAGATTCTTACACGGATACCACGGGGATCTGTGAGGTATGGGACTCCCACAAAGGGGGCAAGCAGCTTGCCATGCCTGCTAAGTAACAGAATCCTGCCCTCAGAGTATGGTCACCCAATGATACAGTGCTTCTGCCTTGTGTTTCATTGGCTGAGGGTGTTGACGCTGAGCAGGAATCGTGTGGGTGGCAATGCAGAAGGACCACGAATGTGTAGTTGAATTAAGGCCTTGTCTCGGCCAAGAAGCAGCAGCTATCATTCTGTATGGGTTCAAGAGTATTTTATAAACTGTAAAGGCTCCACATTGGTGCAGATCACCACCATTCTGCTTTGGGGTAACATTTTATTAGTTCTTTTTATTACAGTCGCCCCAACCAAAATCAGGCCCCATTGCTCTAGGCCAGAGAAGGGAGGGCAGAGGAACGTTTACGGTGGGGGGGGGCATGGCTAGATCCTGGGCCAGCCCCCGTGGGGGGCTAGGAGGGAGCATCACCCAGCTCCACTCCTGGCCCCCTTACCCCTGTCTGCATTCCCCCACCCCCCACCCCAGAGCCACAGCCCTGTTCCTGGCCCCGGGAGTGGGGGGTGCAGACAGAGGTAATGGGGGATGTGAGGTAAAATGTTCAGGGACCACTGCATATGTTGAGAAAGAGTTCCTGCCACAAAGAGTTTACAAAGACCAAGAAAGAACAGTTATCCCCCTTTCCCACATCCCAGTATGATTTTGGGAGAGCTGGGAATTGAATCTAGCTCTGCTGAATGCCAGTCCAGTGTCGTAACCACAAGGTGATCTCCGGGAGAGCTCTGTAACCCCACCCAGCTACAGGAGGGGCTGGTCCTGTTGCCAAAAGGAGCAGTCGGGCCAGCCTGGGAGTTATGAGGTGCCCAGTGGTTGGCTTTGTTCCTGGGACCAGATTCACACTTCCCAGAGCGCCCCTTTCTGTGCCATCCTGTCCCACTGCCCCCAAAGAGCAATTCAGCGGTGGCAACAGTGCCTGCCCACTCCGGAGTTTTCCACCAAGGGAGGGCAGCTCTAACCCCAGCTAGGAGCTCCATCAAGCTGCACAGGGAGATGTGCTCAACAAGCCCCATTTCCGGGGCTGCCCTGGCCACTCACCTCCTACTACAGAGAAGTCTGCTTTCAGCTTATGCTGGCAAAACTCCCCACCACCACCACCACCAATTTCGCTGCCAGTGGAGGCCCCAGGCCTGGGCTTGCCCTGCCAGAGGCATAATTCATCCCCCTGCGTGCGACTATTTCTTTGGGGAGGTATAAAGTGTGCCAATCATGCAGTGCCTGGCAAAACAACCCTCACGGCTTCATAGCAACATGGCATATCAGGAGAGTCCACGCAAATAGCTAGATGTTTATACTCCCGCAGCCCCCTTCACTGCGTGACAGGAAGAGCAGGATACCCTGCCTTGCATGCAGGGCTTAATTCGTGCCAGGGCTGAGCCCCGGCACCTCTAGGCTTGGCAGTTCATAGCCCCGGCACCTCTGGGTTTGCCGCATCAGTTATAAGTGTAAAAACACTACTTGAGCCCTGGCACCTCTTTCATTACAATTAAGCACTGCTTGCATGGCCCTCTGGACTCTCATAGGCTGGGAACGGATGCACTGGCTGTAGCTAAGAGATGGCACTGGTTCTTTTCTTTTTCTCAGCAGGGAAGCCGCCATCTCAGACTCGCTCACCACCTGCCTGCTTCTCTGATGTTCCCCCTACAATGCCTCCCTCATCCATTTGGCCCTTGATTCATAAATCGCGTCCCACTCAGTAACCCATCCTACTTTGCAAAGTATGTATAGCCCTCAGCCGACTATACCAAGAGTGCTATTGCCCTCTGCTGGTGGAAATTCTTTATATCC
Organism: Natator depressus; assembly: GCF_965152275.1. Classification (NCBI taxonomy): domain Eukaryota; kingdom Metazoa; phylum Chordata; order Testudines; family Cheloniidae; genus Natator; species Natator depressus. The sequence goes on along the minus strand of NC_134237.1, from coordinate 133,130,893 downwards.
GAAAGGACCCAGAGCCATTTCTCCCAGGGTATGTCTACACTACGAAATTAGGTCGAATTTATAGAAATCGGTTTTGTAGAAAGCGGTTTTATACAGTTGATTGTGTGTGTCCCCACACAAGTGCTCTAAGTGCATGTAGTCAGCGGAGTGTGTCCACAGTACCGAGGCAACCGTCGACTTCCGGAGTGTTGCACTATGGGTAGCTATCCCACAGTTCCCGCAGTCTCCACCACCCATCTGAATTCTGGGTAGAAATCCCAGTGCCTGATGGGGCTAAAACATTGTCGCGGGCGGTTCTGGGTACATATCGTCAGGCCCCTGTTCCCTCCCTCCCTCCGTGAAAGCAAGGGCAGACAATCATTTTGCGCCTTTTTTCTTGAGTTACCTGTGCAGATGCCATACCACGGCAAGCATGGAGACCGCTCAGCTAACCGTCACCGTATGTCTCCTGGGTGCTAGCAGACGTGGTACTGCATTGCTATACAGCAGCAGTTAATTGCCTTTTGGCAGCAGACAGTGCAGTATGACTGGTAGCCGTCGTCGACGTAGTCCTGGGTGCTCTTTTAACCGGGCACCTGGGCAAACATGGGAGTGACTCAGCCAGGTCATTTCCCTTTTAAGTTTCGTCTTGTGGCGATTCAGTCCTACCGGCAGTGCACTGTCTTTTAACCTCCAACCAGCAGAAGATGATGGCTAGTCATCATACTGCACCGTCTTCTGCCGAGCACCCAGGAGATGATGACGGCTAGCGGTCGTACTGCACAGTCTGCTGCCAGCAAGATGTATAAAGATAGATGAAGTGGCTCAAAACAAGAAATAGACCAGATTTGTTTTGTATTCATTTTCTCCTCCTTCCCTCTGTGAAATCAACAGCTTGCCAAACCCAGTTTTGAGTTCTATCCTTGAGGGGGCCATTCAGTTTCTCGCAAAGCCACCCCCTTTGTTGATTTTAATTCCCTGTAAGCCAACCCTGTAAGCCATGTCATCAGTCGCCTCTCCCTCCGTCAGGGCAACGGCAGACAATCGTTCCGCACCTTTTTTCTGTGCAGACGCCATACCACGGCAAGCATGGAGCCCGCTCAGATCACTTTGGCAATTAGGAGCACATTAAACACCACGCGCATTATCCAGCACCAGAACCTGGCAAAGCGATACCGGGCAAGGAGGCGACATCAGCGCGGTAACATGAGTGATGAGGACATGGACACAGACTTCTCTCAAAGCAGGGGCCCTGGCAATGTGGGCATCATCGTGCTAATGGGGCAGGTTCATGCTGTGGAACGCCGATTCTGGGCTCGGGAAACAAGCACAGACTGGTGGGACCGCACAGTGTTGCAGGTCTGGGACGATTCCCAGTGGCTGCGAAACTTTCGCATGCATAAGGGCACTTTTATGGAACTTTGTGACTTGCTTTCCCCTGCCCTGAGGCGCAAGAATACCAAGATGAGAGCAGCCCTCACAGTTGAGAAGCGAGCGGCAATAGCCCTGTGGAAGCTTGCAACGCCAGACAGCTACTGGTCAGTCGGGAATCAATTTGGAGTGGGCAAATCTACTGGGGGGGCTGCTGTGATGCAAGTAGCCAATGCAATCAAAGATCTGCTGATATCAAGGGTAGTGACCCTGGGAAATATGCAGGTCATAGGGGATGGCTTTGCTGCAATGGGATTCCCTAACTGTGCTGGGGCCATAGACGGAACCCATATCCCTATCTTGGCACCGGAGCACCAAGCCGGCGAGTACATAAACCGCAAGGGGTACTTTTCAATAGTGCTGCAAACACTGGTGGATCACAAGGGATGTTTCACCAACATCAACGTGGGATGGCCGGGAAAGGTACATGATGGTCGCATCTTCAGGAACTCTGGTCTGTTTCAAAAGCTGCAAGAAGGGACTTTATTCCCAGACCAGAAAATAATCATTGGGGACATTGAAATCCCTTATGTATCCTTGGGGACCCAGCCTACCCCTTAATGCCATGGCTCATGAAGCCATACACAGGCAGCCTGGACAGTAGTCAGGAGCTGTTCAACTACAGGCTGAGCAAGTGCAGAATAGTGGTAGAATGTGCATTTTGACATTTAAAAGTGCGCTGGCGCAGTTTACTGACTCACTTAGACCTCAGCGACACCAATATTCCCACTGTTATTACTGCTTGCTGTGCGCTCCATAATATCTGTGAGAGTAAGGGGGAGACGTTTATGGTGGGGTGGGAGGTTGAGGCAAATCGCCTGGCTGCTGGTTTCGCACAGCCAGACACCAGGGCGGTTAGAAGAGCACAGGAGGGTGCGGTGCACATCAGAGAAGCTTTGAAAACCAGTTTCATGACTGGACAGGCTACGGTGTGAAAGTTCTGTTTGTTTCTCCATGATGAAACCCACCGCCCCTTGGTTCACTCTACTTCCCTGTAAGCTAACCACTCTCCCCTCCTCCCTTCGATCACCGCTGTCAGAGGCACTAAAGTCATTGTTGCTTCACATTCATGCATTCTTTATTCATTCATCACACAAATAGGGGGATAACTACCAAGGTAGCCCAAGAGGGGTGGTGGAGGAGAGAAGCACCAGGAGGGGTGGAGGAGGAGGGAAGGACAAGGACACACAGCACTTTAAAAGTTTAAAACTTTAAAACTTATTGAATGCCAGCCTTCTGTTGCTTGGACAATCCTCTGGGGTGGAGTGGCTGGAGGCCCCCCCACTGCGTTCTTGGGCGTCTGGACGAGGAGGCTATGGAACTTGGGGAGGAGGGCGGTTGGTTACACAGGGGCTGTAGCGGCGGTCTGTGCTCCTGCTGCCTTTCCTGCAGCTCAACCGTACGCTGGAGCATATTGGTTTGATCCTCCAGCAGCCTCAGCATTGAATCCTGCCTCCTCTCATCACGCTGCCACCACATTTGAGCTTCAGCCCTCTCTTCAGCCTCCCACTTACTCTCTTCAGCCCGCCACCTCTCCTCCTGGTCATATTGTGCTTTCCTGCACTCTGACATTGTCTGCCTCCACGCAGTCGTCTGTGCTATGTCAGTGTGGGAGGACACCATGAGCTCAGAGAACATTTCATCACGAGTGCGTTTTTTTCACCTTCTAATCTTCACTAGCCTCTGGGAAGGAGAAGATCCTGTGATCACTGAAACACATGCAGCTGGTGGAGGAAAAAAAAGGGACAGTGGTATTTAAAAAGACATTTTCTAGAACAATGGCTACACTCTTTCACGGTAAACCTTGCTGTTAACATTACATACACAGCACATGTGCTTTCGTTCCAAGGTCGCATTTTGCCTCCCCCCACCACGTGGCTAGCCCCTCACCCCCCAACTAACAGCGGAGAACATTTCTGTTCAGCCACAGGCAAACAGCCCAGCAGGAACGGGCACCTCTGCATGTCCTCTTAAGAAAAGCACCCTATTTCAACCAAGTGACCATGAATGATATCACTCTCCTGAGGATAACACAGAGAGATAAAGAACGGATGTTGTTTGAATGCCAGCAAACATACACTGCAATGCTTTGTTCTACAATGATTCCCCAGTACGTGCTACTGGCCTGGTGTGGTAAAGTGTCCTACCATGGTGGGTGGAATAAGGCTGCCCTCCCCAGAAACCTTTTGCAAAGGCTTTGGGAGTACATCCAGGAGAGCTGCAAATACCAGGGCAAATTAATCATTAAACATGCTTGCTTTTAAACCATGTATAGTATTTTAAAAGGTACACTCACCAGAGGTCCCTTCTCCGCCTGGCGGTTCCGGGAGGCAACCTTGGGTGGGTCCGGGGGGGGACTGCCTCCAGGTCCAGGGTGAGAAACAGTTCCTGGCTGTCAGGAAAACCGGTTTCTCCGCTTGCTTGCTGTGAGCTATCTACAACTTCATCAATCATCATCATCATCATCTTCCTCGTTCCCAAAACCTGCTTCTGTGTTGTCTCCTTCTCCATCGAAGGAGTCAAACAACACGGCTGGGGTAGTGGTGGCTGAACCCCCTAAAATGGCATGCAGCTCATCATAGAAGTGGCATGTCTGGTGCTCTGATCCGGAGCGGCCGTTTGCCTCTCTGGTTTTCTGGTAGGCTTGCCTCAGCTCCTTAAGTTTCACGTGGCATTGCTTCGGGTCCCTGTTATGGCCTCTGTCCTTCATGCCCTGGGAGATTTTGACAAATGTTTTGGCATTTCGAAAACTGGAACCGAGTTCTGATAGCACAGATTCCTCTCCCCATACAGCGATCAGATCCCGTACCTCCCGTTCGGTCCACGCTGGAGCTCTTTTGCGATTCTGGGACTCCATCATGGTCACCTCTGCTGATGAGCTCTGGCCAGCGTGGCAAGCTGCAGGTGACCACGCAAACAGGAAACTGAAATTCAAAAGTTCGCGGGCCTTTTCCTGTCTACCTGGCCAGTGCATCTAAGTTGAGAGTGCTGTCCAGAGCGGTCACAATAGAGCACTCTGGGATAGCTCCCGGAGGTCAATACCATCTAATTGCGTCCACAGTACCCCAAATTTGACCCGGCAAGGCCGATTTAAGCACTAATCCATTTGTCAGAGGTGGATTAAGGAAATCGATTTTAAGAGCCCTTTAAGTCGAAAAAAAGGGCTTCATCGTGTGGACGGGTACAGGTTTACATCGATTTAACGCTGCTAAATTTGACCTAAACTCCTAGTGTAGACCAGGGCCCACTAACAAATGCTGGCAGTGGATGCAACGTAACACAGAGTAAATGCCTGTCACTGTGGGAGGGACAATGAGTTTTGCTAACAGCACTTAGTATCACTTCTCTTGTCACATGTGATAGGCTGACCTTGCCCAGACCTTCACTCCCCAAATGCTGATGCATTAAATTAATTGAAAATTTTTAAAATCCCAAAGGGGAACTAGCAAGATGCAGCTGTCTCACGAATGCTACTGAGGAGAGTGGCTTCGCTGTGGCAAAGGGGACTGAATGCTCCCTTACAACAGCGTGGCTCGATTGCAAGTTCCATGGCAAGACAAATATTTAAGCTGCTCTCATGCAATGTAGCCCTCTTTCTGCCCCCACCGTTTAGTGTCTTCTCTGCAGTAGAATTATTTGTATTAGTGTAATGCCTCAAGACCCCAAACGAAATCCTGTTGAGCGAGGTGTTGTAGAATTGTAACTTTGGGTGGGCTAAAAAACCCCAACTCCCACAGAAGAGTAGCTGGAGACCCATAGTTCAATCTCTAAGGATTCTCAGCAAGGATTGCACAGGGTCAACCTCCCCCATTCAAGTCCCAAAAGGAACGAAAGAAATGAATTTAATTAAATAACTTTATAAAATCTTATGATAAAGAAACAAATAATCTAATTTTTACAGCACGACATGGCTATTTTATAATCCACAGACATTACCTTCAGTTATACATAAACATAAATAAAGAAAACAAATTAAAATCTGAACAGTTCCATCCCCACAGAAACACAGTGAGAAGTCTAAACCATCTTTCCTCCGCTTTCTTGTAGGAATCTTCAGCTGGAATCCAGGCAGACTCTTCCTGTGCTGAAATCACTGCCAGCCAGTCAGCGAACTGATTAACCAACCACTCAGCTACGTGTATAGATTTAAAGAAAACCCTGCTGCAAAATGCTTCAGCCTTAGGGACACCAGCCTGCTTCCTACTCCTGGGCTCAGCTTCTCGCAACTCACACAGGGCACATGGCCTTCTGCAAAGCAGCTGCCCTGACTGCTGACCCTCATGGGGTCTGACCCCAGCCACAGGGAACCTAGTGGAGCAGACCCAAAGCTACCACACCCAATTCCAGAAGCTTCTGGATGTGGAGTGCTAAATCTGCCTAGCAACAGTGACCTAGACACAACTCACTCCTACCTCTCTCCAATGGGTCTCTTAAAGAGATATCTCCCTATTAGGCACATGGGTTACAGAATCACATAACAACAGAGGCCTAGCAAGTTAGCAGCAGAGCCAGGAATAGAACGCAGGTCACCCAACTCCCAGGACAATGCTCTAATCACTAGACCACATTGCCTCTCCAGGCAGCCCTCTCTTGTTGTGTTACATTTAATTATGGCCTGGTTCTGCAACCCTGCCTTATACTGAGTAGCACCCACTCCAGCAAGCCGTCCCAATGACTTCAGTGCTACACAGCGTGAGTGAGGGCTGCAGAATCAAGCTGTTGTAAGCACCCTGGGACAGGGCTCAATCACTGTTTATCTGACTTTAAAGCACTTTAAAGCGCCCCATGTGATTGTATTAATAATTTATCATCTAGATCTCATGTAACACCACAAAGCTCAATGGCCTTTGCACAGTGTGAGTCAGGGATAGATGTGACCCTATGCCAGCAAACAGGCATGACGGTAGCTTCATGTTTCCCTTGTTTGAATGTAATACATTTGAAGGTAATTTAAGGCCAAAAGGGACCATTATGACCACCCAGTCTGACCTCCTGCATAACACAGGCCAGACAATCTCAGCCAGTAATTCCTGCACCAAGCCCATAGCTTCTGTTTGAACTATGGCAGACCTTCTAGAAAGCTATCTAGCCTTGATTTCAAGGCTTCACGTGATGGAGAATCCACCATGTCCCTTGATAAGTCATTCCAATGGTAAATTACCCTCATTGTTAAAATTTGCACCTTATTTCTAGTGTGAATTGGTCTAGCTTCAGCTTCCAGCCATTGGATCTTGTTATGCCTTTTTCTCCCAGATTAAAGGGCCATCTGCTACCTGAAATCTCTTCCCTATGTAGGTACTTACAGACTGATCAAGTCACCTCTTAACCTTCTCTTGGATAAACTAAATAGACTGAGCTGCTTTAATCTCTTAGCATAAGGCATGTTTTCCAGATCTGGAATTGATCTTATAGCTCTTTTCTGAAATCTTTCCATTTTTTCCATATCATTTTTGAAGCATGGACACCAGAACTGGACACAGATTTCCAGTAGTAGTCTCACCAACGCTGTACACAGAGGAATACCACCTCCCTACTCCTACCTGATATTCCCCTGCTTACACATATATGTACCTTCCTAGCTACAGCAACACACGGAGGCTCATGTTCAGTTATCTGTCATTACCCTAAGTCCTTTTCAGAATCACTGCATTCCAGGATTCCACCTTATAAGTGCGACCTACATTGTCCATTTCTAGATGTAATAATATTAATGTTACATTGTTAATATTAACAAGAGGGAAGCAATGCAAGCCAAAATAGGGAAAAAACAAGTTAAAGAATATTTAGATGTATTCAAGTTGGAAGAGCCTGATGAAATGCATCCTTGGGTACTTAAGAAACTAGCAGAAGTAGTCTCAGAACCATTGACAATTATCTTTGAGAACTCAAAGGACTGGAGAAGGCAGGGCAAACACAGTACCTATCTTTTAATATGGGAGCAAAGAGGACTTGAGGAATTATAGACCAATCAGCCTAACTTTGATACCTGGAGAGATACTGGAAGAAATTATTCAACAATCAATTTGTAAGCACCTAGAGAATAATGGGGAGATATAAGCATTAGCCAACATGGATTTCTCAAGCACGAATCATGCCTGACCAACCTAATTTCCTTCTTTAACAGAGTTCCTGGCCTAGTGGAAAGGGGGAAGTAGTAGATGTGCTATCTTGATTTTAGTAATGTTTTTGTAGCCGTTTGGTCCCAGGATATTAGAGATACAAAGTGGGTGAGGTAATTATTGGACCAACTTCTGCTGGTGAGACACATTTTCAAGCTACACAAGCTCTTGTTCACCAACAGAAATTGGTCCAATAAAAGAAATTACCTCACCCACCTTGTCTCTCAATTTTATCAAGGCTTTTGACACAGTTCTCCATGAAAGTCTCATAAGCCAACTAGGGAAATGTGGTTTAAATGAAATTACTGAAAGTTGGCTGAACAACTGGTTCTAAAACCCATACTCCGAGAATTAACCTGTTTGCTATCAGTGCAGGAGGATATATCAAGAGGGGTACCGCAGGGGTCTGTCCTGGGTCTGGTACTATTCAATATTAATGACTTGGATGATATAGCGGAGTGTACACTTATCAAATTTGCAGATTGCACCAAGCTGAGAGGGGTTACAAGCACTATTGAGGACAGGAGTAGAATTCAAAATGATCTGGATAAATTGGTCTGAAACCAACACAGTGAAATTGGCTGAAGACAGGTGAAAAGTACGATTCTGTGTGTGATGGAGTTCACGCACGAGAGCGGCGCCTCCTGCTGACTGGCTCATGGATTAGCTCTCAGCTGTTGCACCCTCTCCTGGTGGTGCCTATCCCGCTGCCTTTTCCGCCTGCAGACCCCCCCTCAGTCCAGGAACCGCAGAGACCTCTTCAAGACTCAACTTTCCAGCCATGCCACCATCTGTTTTCCCCCCCTTCGGGAGGGGTGGGGGGTGGGGGGAGTCTCTCCCAGTTCTATAATCCAGCCACTTCCCAGTGACGAATAAGGGATGAGAGGGGGGACCCAGGCCCGCCCACTACTCCAGGTCCTCTGTAGATAGCAGCCACTTGCTGCACCTCTAATTTCTGTCTGGGCTGCTTCAGTTCCCTGGGCCACTTCCCCATGGCCCCAGCACCTTCTCCGCCCTCTTCTCAGGGCCTTGAGCCAGCTAGAAGCTCCCTCACGCTCCCCTAGTCCTGCTAGCAGCGGGTCTGTCCAAGGTACTTCCTAGTCTCTCAGGGACACAGTCCTCATTCCCTGAGCGCCCCGCAGCCACTGATCCTGCTCTGCTTTGCAGCTCTCTTATGTGAGCCCGCTGGGCCCTGATTGGTGCTCCGTGCAGCCTCCCTCCAACTGGCTGCTTGGAGGACTCACCTCCACATAGGGTGACCATGTGTCCCATTTTGGCCGGGACAGTCCTCTTTTTAAGCCCTGTCCCAGGTATCTCGATTTTTTGGCAAAACTGGGCATTTGTCCCATTGCTCTTGCCAACTGATGATCGGCTGACAAGAGCAAACAAGACAAAAACATAATTTTGCCAAAAAAGTGGGGCAAAGAGGAATGTTGTGGGGCAGGGGAGGCTCGGGAAAGCCCCGGGCCGTGTCCCGTTTTCCCTTTGGGAAATATGGTCACCCTTCCTCCACTACTCCTCTGAGACAGAGCATGGCCGGCCCATGAGGCCTCCATTAACTCCTTCCTCTCCTGTGTAGTAAGACAACGAAAAAGAAACAGTAACTAAAACACACAACTACAAAATCGGGAAAACTGGCTAGGCAGTAGTACTGCTGACAAAGGATCTGGGAATTATAGTGGACCACAAATTGAATATGAGTCAATAATGAATGTGATGCTGTTGTGAAAAAGGCAAAATGTCATTCTGGGATACATCAATGGGAGTGTCATATGCAGGACATGGGAGGGCATTGTTCTGCTCTATTTAGCACTGGTGAGGCCTCACTTGATACTCACAATGCGAGTTCAAGGTGCTCAGCACCTCACAGGATTAGGCCCCAGAATACAACAAGTGATGCTAGCAGTGGTGCAAGTAGAATTCATTTCTTGCCAGTAAAAGCTAAAGGGGGTGGGGAAGGGGGTGTACGTGACCTCCCCATGTGAACCGCAGGGCTCCCCCGGGAACAGCAGCGGCGAAAGGAGCAGAACATGCAGCTCCTCTGGTGCGGCTGTACCGCCCCCAGCCCCTCCACACAGCTGCACGCCCGTGTCTCCTGTCCGGGGGGTCTGTACAGGGTTGGGGTGGTACAGCCATGCCAGAGGAGCTGCACATTCTGCTCCCGGGAACCACAGCAGCAAAAGGAGCAGAACATGGGGCCACCGGGCAGCCCCACACTGGCAGCTCCTCTGGCACGGCTGTACCGACCCCACCCCTGTCCTCTCGTGGGGCTGCTGTACAGAGCCCGGAGAGGAGATGCAGGCACACAGCTGTCTGGAAGGGCTGGGGGTGGTACAGCCACCAGGTGGCCCCACATTCTGCTCCTCCTGCGTCTTTCCGGTATGCCGTACTGGCTATAAATCTCTTACTGGTACGGCGGACCAGACCGCCCTACTTGTACCACTGGATGCTAGTGTCTGCATAAAGTTTCTCCTCTCTTTACTCTCCTCCTACTGCTGAATGAAGGCATGTAAATGTGGGCATCCAACAGCCCCAGCTGGAGCCCTCACTTCCTGCACCTCAACCTTCTGCCCCCGCCCTGAGCCACCTCCCACAAGCCAAACCCCTCGGCCCTACCCCCACCACACATCACCTCCATATTGGTGCACAAAAAATTCATTCCGCACATGGATGTAAAAAATTAGAGGGAACACTGCCCAAAGGTGCTGAAGAAATGAGCTGAAGAAATCTCAGAGCTGCTGGCAATAATATTTACAAACTCATGGTTAACAGACTGGAAGACTGGAGATGGACTAATGTAGTGCCCATCTTTTAAAAGGGCTGGGGACGACTGCTAAAGGCTGGGGACTGACTGGCTAAGCGGCAGTTCTGCAGAAAAGGACCTGGGGCTTACAGTGGATGAGAAGCCTGATATGAGTCAGCAGTGTGCCCTTATAGCCAAGAAGCCTAATGGCATATTGGGCTGCATTAGTAGGAGCACTGCCAGCAGATCAAGGGAAGTGATTATTTCCCTCTATTCAGCACTGGTGAGGCCACATCTGGAGTACTGTGTCCAGTTTTGGGCCCCCTGCTACAGAAAGGATGTGGACAAATTGGAGAGTCCAGCGGAGGGCAACAAAAATGATTAGGGGGCTAGGGCACATGACTTATGAGGAGAAGTTGGTCTTATTTAGTCTGCAGAAGAGAAGAGTGAGGGGGGGATTTGATAGCAACCTTCAACTACCTGAAGGGGGGGTTCCAAAGAGGATGGAGCTCGGCTGTTCTCAGCAGTGGCAGATGACAGAACAAGAAGCAATGGTCTCAAGTTGCAGTGAGGAAGGTCTAGGCTGGATATTAGGAAACACTATTTCAGTAGGAGGGTGGTGAAACACTGGAATGCGTTACCTAGGGAGGTGGTGGAATCTCCATCCTTAAAGGTTTTTAAGGCCCAGCTTGACAAAGCCTTGGCTGGGATGATATAGTTGGGGTTGGTCCTGCCTTGAGCGGGGTGTTGGACTAGATGACCTCCTGAGGTCTCTTCCAACCCTAATCTTCCATGATCCTATGAAAGGAGGAGCCAGGGAACTATAGACCAGTAAGCCTGATTTTGATACCTGGGAAGCTACTAGATCAATGTATAAAACATTCAATTTGCGAATACCTGGAGGATGAAGGGGTGATCACTAGCAGCCAGCATGGATTTACTAAGAACAAATCATACCAAACCAGCTTGAGTTCCTTCTTTGATAGGGTAACTGGTTTGGTGGATGGGGGAAATGTGGCGGACATAATATACCTGGATGTTAACAAGGCTTTTGGCACAGTCCCAATTGACATTCTGAGAAGTAAGCTGGAGAAATGCAGGCTCAGCGGAACTACCATTAAGTGGATATATAAATGGTTAAACAACAGCAAACAAAGAGTAACTATTAATGGAATGGTGTCAGATTGGATGGAGGTCTCAAGTGGGGTTCCACAGGGATCTGTTCTGAGTCTGGTGTTATTTAACATCTTTATTAATGACCTGGATGTAGGAATAGAGAGCACACCGATCAAATTTGCAGATGACAGAAAGCTGGTGGGGGAGGGGAGGAGTTTGCCAACACTTTGGAGGCTAAAGCTAAAATTCAGAAGGATCTTGATAAATGGAAGAACTGGGCTATAGTCAACAAAATGAAATACAACAAAAACAAATGTAACGTGCTACACTTAGGGAAGAAAAACCAAATGCACAAATATAGAATGGGGGAAAACTGGCTTGGCAGCACCACTGCTGAGAAGGATCTGGGAGTTGTGGTTGATCACAACCTCAACTTGAGTCACTAATGCAATGCTGTTGCAAATTTAAAAAAAAAAAGCAAATGCAATGTTAGGTTGCATTAACAGAGGCATAACATGCAAGTCACAGGAAGGGACAGTACCACTCTACTCAGTGCCAGTTAGGCCTCAGCTGGAGTACTTTGGTCACAAAGGATATAGATTAACTGGAAAGGATCCAGAGGTGAGTGACAAAGATGATTAAAGGGATGAAATGCAAGCCATATGAGCAAAAGCTGAAGGAACTGGGTATGTTTAATTTGGAAAAGAAATTAATGGTGATAACGGTCTTCAAATACTTGAAAGGCTGCCATAAAGAAGATGGAGAAAAGTTGTTCTCTCTTGCCACAGAAGGCAGGATAAGGGGTTCAAGCTACAGCATAGCAGGATTTAGATTAAATCTCTTGAAAAACTTCCTAACTGTAAGAACAGTAGGACCATGGAACAGACTGCCTAGGGAGGTCATGGAAGCTTCTTCATTAGAGGTTTCCAAAAGGAGGCCAGATAGCCATCTGTCTTGCATGGTTTAGAGTAGACACAACAAATCCTGCATCTTGGCAGGGGGTTAGAGTAGATTACCCTTGTGGTCCCTTCTACCCCTATGATTCTAAGCATTCTTCTGCCCACACTCTGGGCTTAGCTTTCACCCTTCCTGGGCTCCTTTGGGTTGCTCCTTGCTTTTCCCAAGCAATCACTCCCAGGCCTTCCTACCTGCAGTCTGTATACATGCATGTCTGCCTCCCAGTGCTGGACTTCGCTCCTCTTTTTAAGCCCCACACCCAGCACAGGTGCAGCTGAACTGGGCTGACCGGCCCAGGGCCTCTTGGCCCTTAAAGGGACAGGCTGCTCTGCTGCACTTCCCCTGTGGGCAGATTATTCCATAGCTGTCCCCTACCAGACCCTGATAAACCTGCTTTTTCCCCTGTGCAAACGAAGTTCCTGTAGATGGTTTTCCCAGGCAGGGCCAAAAGCTCCCGTAGCCCACCCTCGAGTGGATGCTGGCTGACTGTCAACACCGAAAGCACCAAACTCCACTTCGTTTCAGCCTGGACTTTTCTTCTGCTCTGTCATTCATTTAATGTGACCCAGCATTCTGCAGCTACGTCCCCATTCTGTGCTTATGGAGCAGGTTGGATTGGACCTTTCTGTTCTCTAATGGATCCATCAGGAATGCACCATTCACTTCCTTGAAGAAACTGACTGATGTTGGAGATTGTCACATCAGGGATGTGCTATTTTCTGTACAGCTGGTATTAAGGTAGAAATCACCATATTTTCATGTTTACAATCCTATTCTTACAAAAATACCAGCATTAAAGGCCTGTTCATCTGCAGCTCTCAAGGTGTCTTGCATATTGAACTAGCTAAGCCACACAAGCCCTTGTGAGGAAGGTAAGGAATATATTGAGATCACTTCACTTGCATCTGAAATGCAGCCACTTCTGGGGTGGAACACAGCAGCTACCAAACACTGCATGGCACCACTACACAACAGCTTAGGGCAAGAAATAAAGGAAAAAAATTGTATCCAACTGAAACAATGGGCCTTAAAGGGACAGAATGTAATTTAATGCCATGAAATATTCACAGGATGCCCAGACTAGCCCCCCAGTTCTTGCAAACATTAACATGGGATAGTCATTGCTCACCGGTGGTCACCAGTGACACTGTTTGTCCCCTTGGGGCCCCCTGCAAAGCTCAATTCCAGGGTCCCTGTCAGTCATCTTGCACATACAGTGTATGCAAGGTCACACTGTGCGGAGGACACAGAGACTTGTATGTGCTTAAATCTGATGCACTGAGTGAAATCAGAGTGTGTAAAATTAAGCACGTGCATGAGTCTTTGCAGGACTTGGGGCACAAGCCTGTAGCCAGTGCTCTTACTGTAGATGAAGTCAGAGCTGCAGACACAAAGTGGTTTGAGTGCATACAACCTCTCAAATACGTTAAAATGTTTTTAAATTCATGCACAAGCAAAAGCGCACACACACACACACACACACAAAGAACCAACCAATCTTCCCCAATGTTAGAAACCAAGGAAATGCAAAGACACAATGGCACTTTTTAAGCAAGGCACCTAAACATCCTTAACTCTGCCCACCATAAAGACATCCTTCTTTGCTGAAGGTAGATTTCCAGGACTGGGGGAAGGGGCAGAGAATGACCCCTGTTCTCTTGCATCCCGCACTACTGTGTTAAAGTCAAATGACTGAAGTTATTAACACCATGCTTGTCCTGAGCACTAAGCCAGAGGGAGGGGAATTCAGTAAAGGCGGTTTCATCTGTCATCTGTTTCTCTTTTTTCACCACACAGTAGCAAAAAAGTTAGCTGCTGGAACCACCGAGCGCCCCTCTTTTTCAGGGGTCAGAAGTGACCAAGCTTTGCCCACTTTCCTTCCACTCTTGTAGCCGAAGCCTTCGCCTTCGTCCCAGATCGAACCCACCCCTCTGGAAGCAGATCTGACCTTTTCTGTGAGGACTCTGGGGGCTGGGGAGGCAGAAAAATAAAATAAAATTAAAATTAAAATTCAGGCTTCTAGCGGCCCCCCATTTGCAGCCTCCCCTGGGAGCTGGACGCAGCAACCATCACTGTGTAATTCGCCATCGCGGCGGCCGGGAAGCCCCTGCGCTGCAGACGCCGACTCCTCCCGCAGACTCGGCTCAGCTCCGCTCACCCCCGCCCTTTGCCCGGCCCCGCGGCTCCGGCCACGCCGAGCGCTTGATGGACGTCCGGAGCGAGGCAGAGCGGCCAATGGGCGGCGGAAGCCCGGGGCGCGGAGGGGGGCGGGCTTAGAACGCTGCCCGGGAGGGAAGCGAGGGCGCGCGCGCGAGAGGGGTTGCTGCGCGCGCGCGCGGGCGTGTCTCGCGTTCCCGGGGAGGCCCTTCCGCGGCTGGTGTCACGCGCGCAGGTAAGGAGCGGCGACCCCCGGCCCTCTCCCGGCTCGTGACGCCGGGTGTCCTTGCACGAGGCCGGATTTTGCGGCGGGGGCCGGCTGAGGTTTGCCGACGCCTTCTCTCCGCCCGGAGCAGCCCCAGCGAGAGGCAGGAGCAGGGAAAGGCGTTGGCGGGCCCACTTTGTTTAGCAAAAGGCTTGGCCGCGCCGCTGGGCGGAAGGGAGTCTGAAGGAAGCTAGGGCAAGTTGGGTGCGAGTCAGCGGAGCAGCGCGCTCGTTGGATCAAGCAGAGAAATGAACAAGACGGCTCCAGGCCGAGGGGGGCTGCGGGAAGGGCGGCAGCACGTCCCTCGGCCTGGAGCACCCCCCTTTTGGATGCAAAAATCTGTGGAAATGTATCTCCTTCTTCAGGCAGAGAGCGCACTCCCCTTTTGTGCAGGAGTTTGTTGTGGCATTACAGCCTCAAACTGTGATCTCGCATCACATTAGGCTTGGCCATCCTGGACGGGGGCGCCCTAGGGAAACCTCAAGATGGTGTTGGGGAATTAAGTAAGGTGCACTCGGCACCCCGGCACTGAACTCAGTTCAACTCAGGAAGTGAGGAAAGGACTGGTCTCCTCGATTCTGGGACTGTTGGGGACCAGTTCACCTCTACAGCTTTCGTGGCATGCAGGGAATCACTGGTGCCTTGCTCCCCACATGTTACCACACATCCCAGGATGTCCCCTGAGCCAATCCTGTACCTCACAGAGAGGCTCCCAGGACAGGTGTTATTTATGGGAGGGGTTAACTTCTTCACAACCCCTTTGCATTGGCAAAGGAGGTGTAAAAGGGCCAAATGAATTGTGCTGTCAGTAGTGAACCAGTCCCCTAACATCATGTGCTCAGAGTGCCATGTTTTTAAAGAGATCCATGGCTGTGGTCCTGACCTCTTGTGGACAAGAGATCCCATAAAAGATGGGGTGGAAACCGCCCAAAGCCACAGACAAATTCCGCAAAAAGAACAGGAGGACTTGTGGCACTTTAGAGACTAACAAATTTATTTGAGCATAAGCTTTTGTGAGCTATACAGCTCACTTCATCAGATGCATGTAGTGGAAAATACAGTGGGGAGATTTTATATACACAGAGAACATGAAACAATGGGTGTTACCATACAGACTGTAACAAGAGTGATTTGGTAAGCTTTTACCAGCAGGTTTCAGAGTAACAGCCGTGTTAGTCTGTATTTGCAAAAAGAAAAGGAGTACTTGTGGCACCTTAGAGACTAATCAATTTATTTGAGCATAAGCTTTCGTGAGCTACAGCTCACTTCATCGGATGCATCCGATGAAGTGAGCTGTAGCTCACGAAAGCTTATGCTCAAATAAATTGGTTAGTCTCTAAGGTGCCACAAGTATTCCTTTTCTTGTTACCAGCAGGAGAGCGGGGCTGGGGGGGGGGGGTGAACCTTTTGTAGTGATAATCAAGGTGGGCCATTTCCAGCAGTTGACAAGAATGTGGGGGGAGGGATAAACAAGGGGAAATGGTTTTACTTTGCGTAATGACACATGCACTCCCAGTCTTTATTCAAGCCTAAGTTAATTGTATCCAGTTTGCAAATTAATTCCAATTCAGCAGTCTCCTGTTGGAGTCTGTTTTTGAAGTTTTTTTGTTGAAGAATTGCCACTTATAGGTCTGTAATCGAGTGACCAGAGAGATTGAAGTGTTCTCCGACTGGTTTTTGAATGTTATAATTCTTGACGTCTGATTTGTGTCCATTTATTCTTTTACATAGAGACTGTCCGGTTTGGCCAATGTACATGGCAGAGGGGCATGGCTGGCACATGATGGCATATATCACATTGGTAGATGTGCAGGTGAATGAGCCTCTGATAGAGCTCATGCAGACTCATATTTTACTCATAGAAGGACTGTCAAGGAAAATGGAGGAGACATGAAAGACAATGTATGAGGTCCAGTCAGCAGTCCGTGTGCTCTGGGGTGGCTGGCATGGTTTAATAGTCCCTCTGTCTCCGTCAGCCCCTGCCAGGAATAGCTTGGGCCACTCAGTGATCTCTCCATCCTCACCCCTTTCAGGGTAACAAAAAAGCCCAAACAAAACCTAAATCTAACAAACTTATACCAGGCTTTCCGCATCAATCTGGGCTCAGTAGTCCTTGCTCCTTTACTCTCAAAGCTTACAGAGAGGTCTCCTGTTGGCATAATAAAATCACCCCCACGAGCAGCAGAAGCTCTGTCTCCGTCAACATAGCGCTGGGTACACTAGATCTTATGTCAGTGTAACATCTCTGAGCGGGGTGGAATATTCACATCCTTGGGTTCTGCCAACAGAAGCAGTAGTGTAGACCTATCCTAAGAAGCAGCATTAGGGCAATGTAATCGTGCTGCATGCTCCTTGTCTGTTTCCTGAATGGTAGGACTGAGGCTATGGCTACACTAGAGAGTTTACAGCTGTAAACTCTAGTGTAGCTGCTCTAATTACTTAATTACTCCAGCCCCCCTCCCCCCGTTAGAGGGCTTTCCCTCCACCCTCCCACTTCCCTAGTTCTTCTCACGCAAGCAGCAAAAGACCAGAATCCAAAGTACAGACAATGGAATGTTTATTGGGGTTAATTTCCAGCAAGCATGATTCCAATTTTCCCACCCACTTCCTGTTTGACCCCAGTTTATATAGTAATATTCTCAGCTATACATTAACCAATCATTTTACTGAAATTTAACTAACCAATCCTAACATACTGTAACATAATTCTCTAACCAATTATATCCCACTACCCTAATTAACTTACACTTAGGTAAATTAATTATACACCAGACAGAAAAATTAGAGAAACAGACAGATTAACAATAGAAAATTGTGGGCCATAAAGATAAAACAATACAGAAATGAGGGTTTCACAACCATTGATAGGTGATTTCTTGCCAGACAGGATGCTATCAAACTACGTTTTCTTTAACCATCTTAAGATCTGTTTCTTTATCTGGTGGTGATGGGCACTATCAGGACAGGATCGTCTTCCTAACAGCCACATGCCACCTTATTTCAAGGTGACTGGTTTGGAATGTGAGGATGTGACTGTAGGCTTCCCAGCTTATGGCTGCCCCTGCTACTTAGCCAAAGGCCTTAGCCTAAGAACAAGGCATCAGACTATCCTAGTGAGAGAAGGCCCATATACAGGCAGACTGTGATTTTGAGTCTTTGTTTTATACCTCTATAACCAGCTAAATGATAAAAATACACCTAAATTCTTAAAATACAGGCCTTTACAGGCAGACCCCCCCTTTCCCCCCCGCATGCGAGTGGTGGTAGCTATGTTGGTGGGAGAAGCTCTGCCATGGACATAGCACTGTCCACACCTGCACTTATGTCATCATAAATTATGAGGGTAGCTAATTCACACCCTTGATGGACATAATTTATGTCAACTTAAACTGTAGTGTGTACACAGCCACAGTGGGATTTGAGAAAAGCAAGTAGCTTTGGCTCATCAGTAGTCATGATCAAAGGGGTTGCTTAGTAACAGGAAATGGAGTTTCAGCTTTCTGCAGTATTTCAGCCAAGAGCTTACCCCTATCAGTTTCACCCTGCTCAAAGCGCTGTAATTTCTGTGAAGAAGATGTCAGATGCTAAACATTTGTCATATGCCCTTTTTAAATCAGAGCAAACCTCAAATGACGTCCGTCCCCGTCCACCCCCCCCAATTGCTATAGAAAAATCAAGCGGTGCACATGCTACAATAAACATTTAAAAATTATACTAGCCCAGCAGACAGAATTTTTGTAACCCATTTTTACCCCTGATAAATACAAAACCTGGTGCAACCTTCATTGTGGTAGCACTGTCACCCAGCCATAATATTGCTGTGCCACATTAGGGCCAGAGGTAGAATTCCTATTGCAAACTGGGGTCGTGTGGTCTAGGGTTTCTCAGATACAGACCCCCGCCCTCTCAGTACAGTGCTGATTTTAATAAAGTGTTCTAAAATGCATGTGTATAGCGGTAGTGCCATGAAAACTGGTATTTCACAGCAGGGGCTGGAGTAGGCTTTGAGGGACAGTGGGAGAACACCCACTGAGATGAATGGGCCAGTCCACACCTCTCAGAGCTTCTGTGTCATGTGTTCTCATTCATGGGGCTGCGGAGCACCATTTAAAATGGGGGCCTTTGATTGGCCCCTCTGCCTGATCCTCTTCTCTTCTCATCTCAGGTGCCCCTCTCATCGCTCCCCCTGGCCCATGATCCCCTTCACCCACCCCCTCCAAATCTGAGTGACTGGTGTTGCAACGTGGCTCATGGAATCTCAGCACCACTAAGGTTTGGTGCAGCCCAGAAGTGGTTGGGATGTGGCCCAGGCAGCCCTTCTGGCTCCGTGGCCTGTAGATTCATCTGAGAATATCCCATGGAGCCGAACGGTTCACCTTGCACCTCTGTAATCCACTTGCCTCTACTGCAGAGGGTTGTGCCGCGCCCCTTCCCTTGAGGCTAGCCCCCGAAGTCTGTGACTCTCCTCCACTTGCCCTTGCTGCCTCCAGCCGGTAGATGTGCTCCTCCCAGCCCAACGGTTACCACCTTCCTATCTCCCTGCGGCCTCTCCAGCCCTACTCGGGGTACCGAGAAGGACAGAGCTGATAAATGAGTGGCAGTGACATGTTCCCAGGAAGTCTGGTGCCAACCCCCTCCCTCAGCATGGGTGTCCCTTGTCATATCCCCCTTACTACCACCACTTCCACAAAAAACAAAGGGAATTCGCTATCCTTGTCTAGCAGTGCCTTGTACTCTTCCCGAATGCCAAGTGCATCCCTACTAAATAATAAAGATTTGTATTCCCTTGGACTGACCAATCAGATTTTTGCTGCTGAAGTGCCAGATGCTGCTCGTGGGTTCTGAAGAATAGCTCTCTGTCAGTTTCTCTTGCACCAACAGAAGTTGGTCCAATAAAAGGTATTACCACACCCACCTTGTCTCTCCAGTATCAGACAAAATGGCACAAGATTTCTCCCGGAACACAGAAGTGTTCTCATGATAGACTGAAATGAAAGGAAATGAACAATGCTGCATTCACAAGCATGAAGCCCAATGTCTTCAGAAAGTGATACCCTGATACAGTGTGTTGCCTTGACTAGTGAAGGTCATGTACTGCTTTTCAAGGTCTTCAACACCAGATCAGTGTGTTGTGGGCATTCCTGGCACCTCTACAACAAACAGGCAGGAAAAACCCTTAAAAAAACGAGAATAACCCACAAACCAATTAATATTCTTCCAGGTCTACACCATAAGGAAACTAAAAAGAGCACCAACTCTCTTGATTCCCGCCCCCCTCCCCTCCCTTTGCAGATCACTTTTAATCAATCGCTACATGTGCCCAATGCCTCAGTTTTATATCTGCTCTGACCACCGGATCAGTGTCTAAGTACTGGAGAGGTAGCTAGTGCTCTTATGGGGATAATAAATCCCCAACTGAGCACTAGGGCTGGAGCAGACCTATCGCAAACATATGTTTGCTGCTGACAGTTCTAAAGGAAGCTGGGGCAAGGAACTGGCTGAAGCCAGTTCAGAGCAGAAGATGCTGACGTGACAAATCCGGTTTGTGACAGCAGTTGCAGGGAGAGTGGGCCAAATTCTGCTTTTGGTGACGTTGGTGTAAATCAACCCCATGGATGGTAGTGGAATTACCTTGTATTTACACTTTTACCTGAGAGCAGACTTCGGCCCAGTATTTTTGCCAGCCAATGGGAGCTGTGGGAAGCGGTGGCCAGCACGTCCCTGCAGCCCGCCGCTTCCCACAGCTCCCATTGGCCAGGAACGGCGAACCGCGGCCACTGGGAGCTGGGGGGGGGGGGGGGCGTGCCTGCAGATGGTCAACGTCCGCAAAATGTCTCGCGGCCCGCAATTAAATTACGCTGATGGGCTGTGTGCGGCCCATGGGTTGCCCACCACTGGTTTAATGGCCATTAATTCAAATTTGGAACACTGTGAGTAGAGAGGCAGCAAGGAAACTGACCTTCTTTCCATTGCTTGGAACAGACAGACCCTGTTTTAGCCAATACAGGTGAGCCCAGCAAATTGCAAGGATCTGTCCAGTTATTTCTGTGGCCTTCATCACCATGGTACCTGAGCACCTCACGAACATTAATGGATTTTATCCTTCCAGCACGTCAGGAAAGGAAGGTATTATGCCTGCTTTACAGATAAGGGACAAGGTAGACTAAGTGACTTGCCTATGCTCAGCTGGGATTGGAACCTAAGTCCCTCCCAATCCGGCGTGCTATCCACTGACTCATTCATCCGCTTTATGTGTATCAGTTTTCTCTGTCATAAACTCCATCCAGTTTCATCTCTCGGTTTCACTGAGGAACATGCTTTGATTCTCTTTCTCAGGAAGCTGCAAGTGTTTGCTGTGTAGAATACCACATCACTTCCCAGCCCAAGCGATAACTCTCTTATTTACACTGTTTAGGAGGTTCTAGTAATATACAGTCTGGGGGCCCAACATTCCTACTGTAGCAAGAGTTGCACAGAAAACCTGGTGCTGCAATGCGTAATACATCAACACACTGAACTGACTGAAATCCCTTACTTAAAATCGAATAATTTGTAAACTCTCAAGGCAGCCACAATATTAAGTCTGAAACAAATCTAATCCTAATTGTAAAAATAATGGCTTTATAATGCCATTTTCCTGTTCTTAAAAATGTCTCTCTTGCTGTGTGAAAGCCCAATATGAACAATTGATCATACAGTGAAACTGACTAGATGCGAAGTGCTGTTAGATCAGGGATTGGCAACCTTTGGCACGTGGCCCATCAGAGAGAGACCGTGGCCGGCCAGGCCAGTTTGTTTGCCTGCAGCGTCTGCCGGTTCGGCCGGTCGCAGCTCCCACCGGCCGCGTTTTGCCACTCCAGGCCAACGGGGGCTGCGAGAAGCAGTGCGAGCCGAGGGATGTGCTGGCCGCATTTCCCGCAGCCCCCACTGGCCTGGGACGGCAAACCACAGCCATTGGGGGCAGTGATGGGCCGAACCTGTGAACGCCACATGTAAACAAACTGGCCTGGCCCTCCAGTGGCTTTCCCTGTTGGGCTGCATGCCAAAGGTTGCCGATCCCTGTGCTAGATACACAGTTTTAATAGAAAAAGTTTTCATTTTTCATAGGATTTTTTTCAATAAAAATGTTCTGAGTAGCTCCAATTATTATTATTATGAGACTGTAAGCTCTTTTTGGTAGGGATCATCTGTTTTTTCTATGTTTGTACAGTGCCTTGCACAGTGGGCCAACCTGCAATATAAAAGTTAACTAATAACAACTGCTGTGTGTTGGGTTTTTTTGCTAAATTGATCTTCTCGCTCCTAGGTGCGAAGCAAAGATGGGGTTTGCTGAGGACAAGGTTTATGAGTACATTAGGGAAAATATGCACGACTTCCATCGCATCCGGGTGCGCCAGCTGATTCACCATCTGCCGTGTCTCTCTGATGCAGACAGGGTAATTATTTATTCTTTACCTCTGTTTTCTTCTTTGAACCTGCCATGCTAGTTCAGGCACACATGTGTGGGAACGGGGTTGGGGTGACAGTAGATATCATCCCTCCACAACTCTAACCTCCTGTCTCGCGGAACCAGCAACTTCGCCCCAAACTGGAAAATGCTCAACGTGCTAGATCAATGCTTAAAACACCAATGTACAAATCGCTGGGAAGAACAAATAGAAAACAACAAGCTAGACTGCTCTAGATTCCTGGACAGAACTATCATGCTAGTGTGGTGGCCGACCGGCTGGGGAGCTAACCTGTGACCTCCAAAGCTAGAAGCTTGAACTGCCACAGCTTGAGCTAAAGCATCAAGTCTCCCAAGTAACTAGGCTCACATCCTCTATGGTGCAGGCACAGAGAGGGGGACACATAATGCATGCTGACCAGTGGGTTACACTGCCAGATCCCTCATCACAGGGCGATGTGCAAAACTAAGGCAGTCTCTTGCCAGATACAGAATTGGATGGTGGCTGCAAACTAGAGGTGGATACTGGGAGGCATGAAGCCCAGTCCAAACCCAGAAGGAGTAGCCATGCAGCCAGTGGGACACAGTGATGTCAGAATTGTAACTAGGAGGGAGCACAAGTCAGAGAGATCCTTACAGTCTCAGATATATATATATATATTTAAATATTGAAAAGTGATGAGGGAAAACTAACCAACCGGTGGAGGGGGTGGGGATGGGAGACACAGAGCTGGCGTCATGTTACCCAGCAATCTGTCCCTGGAGCAGCCATGGACACTCATGTCATACCCAGTCCCAACCCCAGCGTGAAATGCCCCCGTCCTGGGCAGGACACCTGAAAAGTCTGTCTTGTTTTTAAGGAGAGTGTCTGTCTGTCTCTCTCTCTCTCTCTCTCTCTCTGGATTGTGCTGCCAGTAAAGGAGAATTTTTGGTTTGAGCTCTGTGTATGGTAAGAAAGAGGGAGAAAACCACCACGTGTGGGAGTGTTTTGTGGCAGCTGTATCTATAGCTGCTGCTGCTCACGAAGTCTCTACCTAGTTAGAGCAGGGAGCTGCTTTCTGCAGCCTGGGCTCTCTGTCTGCATCTCAGGGACAGGCTCTTCCTGCAGCACGGTTGCAGGTAACCAACCAGTGTGCCCTGCCAGCTAAGAACAGCCCATGGAATTAGGAAACCTAGGAATTGCCAGATTGGATCCGGTGACTCTGGTCCTGTGTCTTGTCTCTGACAGCGAGCAGCACCAGGTATTCCTGAGGAAGATGCAAGAACTCTGCAGTGGGCAGAGGTGGGGTAGTCTATCCCCGCAGAAAGATGATCTCCTGATCCATAATAGTGATCAGCTTAAACCGTGAAGTATGAGGGTTAATATAGTTGTTAGGTCTGTGGCCACTGCAGCTCATGGAGACTATATGGTCTTGGCGTGCATGGCTGTATTCTGACTAGTAGGCGGGCTGCTGACCCTCAGTTACTGATCCCTCCCCCCCCAAAAAACCTTGAAAGGTAAAGGGAGAGCCGTACAGCAGGATTTGAAAAATAGTGCCCCTTCCTGCCCCCCCTTCCTTACTCTGTTCCCTCCTCCCTCCCTAACCGAACCTCTGCTCCCGCTGCTCTCCAGCCTTGGCTTGCTCCTGGCTTTCGCCTGCTCCCCTGTCCAGAGCTCCCACTGGCTGCAGTCCTCGCAGTGGGGAGGTGGAATGTAGGGTACAACATGGAGGGTGCTCAAGGTTCTGTGAGCTGTAACTGCTTCCAGCCCTCCTGCTCTGTCGTCCCTCCTTCCTGAGCGCCCCACTCCTGACCTGCGGCACCCCTGCTTGTCCTGCCTCTACGCAGACCCAGTAACATGTTACCATCCTGCCTTGCAATTCCCCTTGCTGCTCCAGCACGGGGCCACCTCCTAGTACACAACACAGAACTCTGCCAAACTGCGCCGTGGCTCCTGGAGCTTCCTCTCACCCTGAGCAACCCTGCCAGCTGACTCCTGGCTAAATGCCTCGGCCTGAGCGGGACCCCAGGTGCTGAGTGGCCGAGAGCTTTGTCTGACTCCTTCTGAGACTGATGAAATGCCCCGTAGCCAGCCCCTTTCTTAGCGTTCTCTCCCTGCTGATTTTTAGGAAGAGATCGAAGCCCACGACGACAGGAAAGGGAACGAGCACGCCGTGGGGCAGCTCTTCTCCTACCTGAAATGCAGGAATGGCTGGGTGAAGGAGCTCATTGAGGCGCTCAGGAAAAACAGGCACCATGATCTCGCAGACAGGGTTCAGTGCAAGTACGATGCTCATCAAGTCGGTAAGTTTCCTTGCAGCACCTGTCCCTTAATACATGCTGCGCTCTCTTAACTGCCTGGCCCTGGGACTCTCTCTAGCATCACCACAGTATCTCAACGCCTCGCAGCCTTGACTGTGAGGTAGGGCAGGGCTGTTATCCCACAGGTACAGGGGGGCCAAGTTGTCAGAGAGGCGTAAAGCTGCCAATAGACACCTTGTGGGATTTGCGAAAGCACCAAAGCCGGTTTCAGCACCAAACTCCCATTGAAATCGAATAAACACCTCTGAGGATCTGGCGCTAAGTGACTTGCCCAAGTCACACTGGCAGTCCGTGGCCGAGCTGGGATTTGAACTCTGGTCTCCCAAGGCCCAGGCTAGTGCTGGGAATGGGCGACAGGGGAGGATCACTTGATGATTACCTGCTTTGTTCATTCCCTCTGAAGCACCTGGCAAAGGCCACTGTTGGAAGACAGGATACTGGGCTAGATGGACCTTTGGTCTGACCCAGTGTGGCCGTTCTTATGTTCTAACCACTGGTCAATCCTTCCTCCCTTGAAACTGTACTGTTTCTTTCCCATTTCCTGGAAGTCTCTTTGGAGCTATCACTGCTGTTATTAGGAGGGTGTAAGTTTTAAATATACAACTCCAATCAATTGTAGAGACCAGCACCAGTAGCAAAGTCTGACTCCTCCATCCCTCCTGCCCGCAGGGTTAATAAATTAACCCCAGCCTTTCACCCGCTTACCCCTCTCCCGACCCACCTCCTTCTTGAAAGCTTGGTGATGCATCTGCTCTGGAAGTCAGCAGGTCCTGGCTATGCTAGCAGGTTCCAAACCTTGGAGGCTTCTCCTCAGAAACAGCACCTGCCCCTTCCCCTTGTTAAAACCTACAGGCTGCTGGCTCCAGCTGCTCAGTTGATCTCCTCTGCAGTGGCACCGCCCAAGGAAAGAGGTGGAAGTTGGCACCCCAAATCACTGAGGTTGAATCCCACATGTAGAATTGCAGGGCACAAGGGTAAGGTGGCTACTGGACCTTCGTGCTGGGCAATAGCTGGAGTTTCTGAATGGCCTGAAGCTGCAGCCCCATGTTGTCTGCTTTGCAGTAATTCAGACTCGAGGTGACAGAGACCTGCAAAACTGTAGCGAGGTCTGGCCCCCCTTCAAGCGGGTTGTGATCTTTCCTTCCAACTGCCTGGGACCACTAGAGAGCCGATGAGACCCATCCCCAGCTTGCAGACTGGTGTCACAAACAGCCAGCAAAGTCACTCGGTGCAGGGAGCAGCAACAAACCTCACCAGGTCTTGTGACTGCCTCTGCCAACCTACGAGCGCTTGCTCATGGGCTAACTCTTAGCCTTGCAGGCCTTGTCCAAGCCTCCGTCTCTGCTAGGCACGGGGTAAATGGCACTGCCACGCACTAGTGGGTTGGGTAAGATGGGGAGAGAACCCTGAGCATCATCCACATAGAAAATATGGACTGTGGGCCCTTCACTCACTAGCTAGTCCACGTTGGATGAGTGGCGTGGTAGAATGGGACCTTGTGAAGGCAAAGGGGTCCAGCGCAGGATCCTGTCTGTCCTGGCATGCTTGGCTTTGGTGCTCAAGCTAACAGTCCCTTCCAGGGACAAATGGGAGAAGTCTGGTGGCGGTAAGGTCACCTCCTGGAATCCTCCTGTGCGTGCCACAGCCTGGCTTTGAGCTTCAGGGGACGCTGCAAGCTCCTCTCCTCATCTGCTCACTTGGAGCAGCACCTGGCTGATCAGCAAGTGGGGGAGGCTGAGTTGGGAGAGTTGAGCAGGAGATCGATAGTTCTTGGTTTCTCTGTGGGTGATCTGTGCCTGGCAGGATGCCCTGCCCTGCATATAGATTGTATTTGTACTCATATATTTTTGTAATGAGCCGGGGCTTAGCGTGCCAGACACACACAAATGCTCCGTAGCCTAGGTGAGATGAGGTGGGTCTCAGCCCGGTTGCTAGGGGACGTGTCCATTTCAATGGAAGTGCTGTCACAGTGACAACAACTGTTCATTGACTGTCTCAGCTGAGAGCTGGGAGGTTGAATGAGCCATGGAGAGCAAGAACTCCTCACTCCCTCATAGAGGACACACCTCTGAGTGAAGGTACATTTGTTGGCGGTGCCTGGTTTCCCTCTGACTAGACAGCATGCTTCCCTTCTAGGGCCACACCAGTGCTAAAGTCAGCCCCTGCCGGTACTCCCCATCTCCCATATTACCCATCACTTCAAATATTCTGTGCTCTCTCTTCCTGCAGGTCCTCGGAACAAGGCACAACTTCCTGCTGTGAATAACTCTCTGCCCAGCTGCAAGTCGGTTTGCTCTCAGATGCCTCCACCGACAGCTAATCCTGATCCTCAGCGCGCTGGCCCCACCTTTGAGAACAATCCCCATACGCCTTCATTGCCTAGGCAGCCAGCAAGTCTCCGAGGGCCTGACACAACCCTGCCTCTCCAGACGAATCCGTCTGCAGTGGAAAGCTACCAAGACCTGGGGGAATACAACACTCCTGTGCAAGAAATGGAGCCGTTGGCAAAGCAAAAGGTTTGTTGGTCTCTGAGAGTGTCCCGTGGCGTCATATCTCTTGGGTTTGGTTGACAAGAACCTGACTCTTAAAACTGGGCCGAGTTCCTGCCTGTGTCCCAGCCCCCTGTGCTGTTCTGACCGCTCAAAGGGGTGAGAAGTCAGCCAGATCTGGCTGCCCTGCAGGGCGTGGGAGCACGCAGGTGGCACAGTGCCAGCATCCCTGGCTCCTGCACTGCTCCCATTCCATCCAAAGCAGATGTGCTCCAGCCACTCCAGCCTGGTGCACATGATCCAGAGATTCAGGGTGTTACAGCCAGCTGCCCGATACCCACCTTTGCCATGGGCTTGATAGATTGGGGGCCAGAAGGTGGTCTGGACCCTTCTCTCTCTCTCTAGCTGGTGCTGCCATCGCTCCTGCCACAGAGAAGTGGCTGCAGCATGTGCCGGGTACCCTGTCAGTCACGTTCTTTCTCCGGAGGTAGCTGTTCCATTCTACGTGCCCCGGCACACGGCGATTCCTTCTGGTTAAAAGGCGATGTCGGTGCTAGGGAAGTGCTGGATTGTCACCCCCTAATTCCCGCAGGCCTCAAGGCAGGGGAGAACCCAGAGTGACTGCCTCCAAGGCTGAGGAGGAAAGCTAGTCTCCATGTCCATTCAGTCCTTGCTTCTCTTCAGAGTTCAGTGACGAGGGTAAAACACCACCTCCCAGGGTGGTCCAGGGCTTAGGTGTAGAGGCAGCGCTGTGGAGAGAGGAGTTTGGACACCAGGGCTCTGTCTCCTTCTGAACACTTGGGTCAAAACAAGGCCTGGGGGTGGGTCTGTCCAGCGCCTCGTGGGAGCCCCCATCCCAATTTGGGCCTAAAGAATAATTCTCTTATGGTCTGAACACATCTCGTTTTTTCTTCCAGGTTGCAGAAGATGCCCTGACCCCGGGGAGGGAAGCTCCGAGTCCCCAGCCCACTGGGAACGCAGCACTAGCTGATCTCAGGGCATCACAGGAAGGCAGTAACCATGGAGATGGTCTGTCCTCAGCAGCAGTCCAATTACCTCCTGGATCACCAGTGGGACACCTGCTGGGTTGTGGGGGTGTGCCCAGAGGAGAGGTGGAAGTGGCTCAGCCAGGCAGACCAGTATTTGACCCAAGCGGACAGGGGCAGGACTGGGCCGGCCGCCAGCAGCATCCGGTCTGTGTGAACGGTGGGTATTTTGGGAACATGAATCACCTGAACATTGGGAACAGCAGAAAGGCATCCATGCCTGGAGAGCCTGTTCAGAGAGGTGAGCCGGCCGCTGCTCCTAGCCCAGAGGATTTCAAGAACCAGCCAGAAGAGGTTTACTATTCTTCTTTTGAGCGCTCTCCACTGGCTGCCAGTGCCAACAGAGCTGTCCCCGGACATGGGCAGCAGGCTGGAGATTCGCTCCGGGAACAGAAGATTCAGGCTTTGCAGGGTTACGAGAATGGGAACCTGACGAGCAGCATGGTGGATGTTCATAACCCTGTCCTCCTGCAGACCCAGTTTGATGCAGAGCAGAAACGTGCCCAGGGGCAGAGAGAAGACCATGGTGGAGAGAGGGATGCGTTTCCTCTACACCAAATCAGAGATTCCGCACAAAGCACACACAGTTATGGTGAGTTGGGAGCCATCAAAGGAAGGGCTGACTCTAGCCCTGCAATCGGATCAGCGCCCGCCTCTCAGACGACGAGCACCATCCCCACGGACCTCAGTGAGGATGCGACTGCTCATGATTTGGGAGCATTAGATCTCGACACAACATGCTTGGCCAGCTCCTCTGAAAAACTGGCTTCAGGCCCCTCTGCTGGACCTTCCCAGGGGATCCCTGAGCAGAACTCAGGTAGCAGCATCAATTCCCACTGGGGTGGGTGGTCGGGCGGGTGCCTAGCAGATACCCTGGGCGTTGCCAGTGTACCAGCAAACAGCAGGAGTAAGAGCTTTCCCCGTCAGTATTCACACAGGGCCGTTTTAGTCTGCTCCTGGTGCAAAGGGGGCAGCATCTTCATCACCGGGGATGAGTTAGGGACATTGAAACCTGTGATCAAAATTGCACTGGCTTCCAGCTGCAGTGGGAATTGCAGTGTCTGCATAGCATCCACTAGCTTCTCCTACCCCCAAGCAGAATTTGTGGTGTGGGGGAGGTACACTTAGAGGTGCACCTGACTCAATGCAAGGCTGTTCTTGGTATTGTGCCACTCTACTCCATGTGGAACTGGCTGGTCCACTCGCTGGCTGAGAGCAGCCAAAGCTGGATTCCTCACAGCTCATCCTCAAGCCTGGCACAGCTTTGGCCCAGCCCAGCATTGAAGGAGGCAGCACCACGTACCACATGTGTTTTGAAGCCCCAAGCCACTTCTGGTTTCCCAGCGACATGGGGCAGATGGGACCTGGGGTGAGTGTGACAGGGAGGAATGGGGCTGACCACCTTGCTAGTCTTGGAGTTTCCTGTTCCCCCACCCAGAAGGCTAAAGCCAGACTTTGCCCGTGTCAAGAGAGGGCCCCTCCCATGGTGTCTCTCAGTTCACAGCCCTCCTTGCTCCAGTGCCTGGGTCCCAGGCAAAGTAACTTGTTAGTACAATTTCCCTGTAGGAAACAGATATACACCCAGAAGTGAGGGACAGTCTCTTGGCCTAGTTATGCACCTGAGACTTGGGCCCCGTTTGTCAGTAGGTTTGCCAACCTGCGCTGCCTTCAATCAGGTTTGCCAGGGGAAAAACCGGCCAAATGTGGTGACATGCCACGTGGGACCAAGCCAAACTTGGCTATCTTGGGCTGAGTTTCGATTTGGGTTTGGACTTGGAATAGAGGGGGGTGTCAACCTCTCATGAACCAAAACCAGAAAATGGCTTCCCATGAACCCCTGCAAAGTGGAGATGCTGGTTGTAACAAGATAGTGAATGTGACTGTTGCTGTCTATGCTAGCCCAGCTGACTTCTTTACAAAGACTTTCCCCAGCAGTAGGTCCAGGTTGTAGAGTTGTGTTACGGATCAGAGCGCTGTGAGAGACAGAACCAAGAGAGAACCCCACAGCACTCTGGTCAATCCATCTGCTCCCTGTGGCCCAGGCCGAGGGCCAAACACCTTGCTCAGAGCTTGAAGGTACTAGAGAGATGAATTTGGAAGCCAGTGAGCTTAGCTACTTCGTCAACATGGGAGGTAGAAAAGAGAGCTATAAGCTGGAGCCCTTACTACCTTTCAGTGGGGGCGAGACGGATGGGGTGTGAAGGGTAGGGCTTCGCATGGTGCTGGCAGCAGACAGATGTGTCTGAGGATGCTGTGTAGCATTCCCAGTTACCTGTCTACCTGGAATTGACCAAACCTCTTAGCTCAGATTACAGTACAATGGACGTTACTAAATGCCTGACCTGAGTCCGTTCCTTAGTGCCTCTCATTAGACCAGCGGTTCTCAAACTGTGGGTCAGGACCCCAAAGTGGGTTGCGACCCCAATTTTAATGGGGTCACCAGGGCTGACTTAGACTTGCTGGGGCCCAGGGCCAAAGCCTAAGCTCGAGGGCTTTGACTTTTCTCCCCAGGCTGGCAGGGATTGGGCGGGCTTAGGCTTTGGTCCCCTCTCCTGAGGTCCTGTAGTAATTTTTGTTGTCAGAAGGGGGTCACGGTGCAATGAAGTTTGAGAACCCCTGCGTTAGACCCATCACCCTGTGCCCCACAGTCACACTCCTGTTCTCTTTCATGGGCCTGCTCCAAAGCTCTCTGAAGTCATTGGGGGGGTCTTTCCATTGACGTCAGAGCCCTGTGGCTCAGACCCCTGTTGCACACATGGTTTGTTAACAATGCACTTCATGTTTGGCAGGCCTAATGCAGAATGACCTCCTCCCCTCCCTTTTTGTTTGGAGCAGGTATAACGTTTTTCCCCTGTACAAGGAAACCAAGAAACGTGACTTCATAAAGAGGCACCAGATAAGAGACTCCTTCTACCCTGGAGACCACCCCCCCCCCTTGAACTGGGACTTTCCCATTGTTAATAGTGAAATATTGTTGGGGGCGGGGGGAAGGAACTCACAACTCCTATTCATTTCATACATCCTGATTAATACACGTTTTGCCTTGTTTCCCTCCAGATCCTCAAAGCAAAGTCCAGATCCTAGCTCCTGCAGCTCACATGCTACGCCCAGCTTCAACTCCTGGACCCAGCAACGTTCTTCCAACCAGTTCCCCCCTCCATCCCAGTACGACTAGCATTAAGACAGTTCTCAAGCTCTCCAATGCCATGCCTGCTGTGGAATTCCCTGACCCTAGTGGCTTCTCCTCTACTGCTGTGATTCCGCCTAGTTCACCTGCATTGCCCTCTGACCCGTCAGAGCCAGCGTTCAACAGCGACCTGCGTGAGCTGAAATCTCCTGTCCAAGAGTGCAAACTGCCAACGAGAGAGACAGACAGCAGCAGCACCTCCATGCCAAAGGAGAACGTAGGTTGTCACGTGTGTTGGGTGTGTGTTCACCTTGATCCTGTTGTACACAATGACCCCAAATGGTCTTGTTCTGCCTGAGCTATGGTCTCCCGCAGAACCATAGCATTTCAGAGAGATCCTGCCAAACAAGCTCCCTTTAGCCTGGACCCTTTCTGCAGGTTTTTTTCTCTCCATTCTCCTTGCCCTGTCCCAGAGCCTTGTTTAAACCGAGTGAGGTTCTAATGGTAGAATCAGGCAGCACAGTCCGTAATCATGGGTATGAAGGGCTTGAGTCAAAGCCCACTGAAGTCGGTGGAAAGACTTTTTCATACCCCAAAGACTGGCAAGGTCTGTTTTGTAGGTCACCTAGTCTATCCCTTGGCATAGAGGAGTAAACAAGATTGTTCCCTGTAGTGTACTGTAGTGGCTTGTACAGTCTTTTGTGTCCAAAATGATGGGGCCTCCCATACTTCCCTTGGCAGATAGATCTCACTGTTAGGAAGCTTCCCCTTCAACAGCCTGGAATTTCATCTTCTTAATTTCATCCCAACCCTCCTGGTTAGACCCCTGCGCATTGCACTGAATACTTCCCCTCCCACCTTGGTGGTTACAGTTTGCAAATGCTTGTTGGATCAGGTGTCGAACCTCCCTCCTGGCCTTGTCCCCAGGGCCTTATCTATGCTTGGAAGTGGCCCTGATAGCAGCCGTTGGTCTGGCTGCCATGGGGCAAGACGCTATTTGCAGACAAGGGAAGTGGAGATTTGCCCCAGCCAGGCTGCCCGTTAACTCTTCTCCCCTTTGTTTGTAAATCAGTTCCTCCAGCCTCGTGCTCATTTTAGTGGCTAGTGTCCCAGTTCCCCCCCTTCACTCCCCCCACAGTTTATCTACCCTTCTTCCACCTTTTGCTCACCCTCCCCGTCCCAAAGGGTCCTCCAGAGCCCTGATAACCTCCTCTCCACACCTGCCCAGAGGCTCCCCATCCCTCCAGCCGAGGGGAGCTAGCTACGACCTGTGTTCCCTGTTAAGCTGCGCGCTTGGGCGACCGTGCAGGAGAGATTCAGATGCCACCCAGCTGATTATCAGAGCGTGCACAGCCAGCAGTGTGTGTTCAGGTGCCCCTCCCGCCACGTTGCTCCATCCTGCAGCTGCTCCCAGGATCCTCCTGCTGGCTGTGCAGAGTGGGGAGGAGGGTGCTGATGTCAGGGTGTCCCCCCTCCCCTGTACCCCATCTCTGCAGAGCAGGGCAGAGGGGACAGCCTGGCTCAGGAGGCCTGGGAGCTCTTGAGGTCTGAATGGTGAGAGGCTGAGTGCCTTCTTAAAGAGAGAGTGCACTGTTTCTGAGATTTCCCCAGCAGTCAGCTCACACTCTCTGTCTCTGTCTCTCCCTCTCCCCCTCCCCGTGTACCCCATCTCCACAGAGCCGGGGAGGGGAGACAAGACAATAGGGCTCAGGACAGAGCAGGAGTGCGTTCAGTGAGTGGCTTAAAGAGACAGCGCATGGCGCACACACGACCTCTGTCTCTCACACACAGCCAGCACACACACCATCTCTGTCTGTCTGTCTCTCACACACAGACACACACACACACACACCCCCACCCAGGTCTCTCTCTCACACTCACTCTCTCTCTCTCACTCACCCTATTATTGTTACTACTTGGTACTTCCTGCAATGCACATATATTCTCTGTAATTTTATTCTTTCAAAGTGTGTTATTTTACTGTTTTGACTGGTCTATGTATTTCATAATTTTTATTTCTCTTACACTTAAATTTAATTCTTTGAGTAGTGAGTTCTATGATGCCCAACCTGTCCTGGCTGGAGTAATATCCCTATGGTAACTTTTAAAAAATATATATTATATCTAGGTTTTTTGTTCCTACTGGTGGCGCACATCCGCACATACTTTGGTGCACGTAACAAAATTTATTCCGCACGTGGATGGAAAAAATTAGAGGGAACATTGGCTATGACCCTTCCTTCTGAGCCACAGAGTGTTGGGAGGGATTGGTGTTAAGCTGGGGGCAGCCTGAAGCTGGGCTTGCAGCACTCAGCCCCAAAGCAAGAGGTTGGGTGCCATCAGTGCTTCTGGTGACATGCTTCAGTTTGTGGTCTAACTAGTCCCTGTTGTTGTCTCTTGAAGGCAAATCAAGCGCCAAAGCCCCCTGCTCCGAATGTGACCCAAACCAGTCCAGGGTTCCCTGGGAGCACAGTTCGCACCACCGCAAGGGAGGCAGGGTGGAAGATCCAAAACGCCTTGCCAGGCTCCCCTGGGGGCTGCCAAGTGTTCTCCAGTGAGCCGGATGAAGAGGTGGAGCTCAGCAAGCCAGGTGTGCTAACCTCCACCGGAGGTGTGGAGGAGCCAGCCCAGAGGCAGCCAGAGTCACCCGAGACAAATGTCCAATATTCTGGGAGGTCCAACCGCTTCTTCCTCAGCAGCGAGTGCTCTCTGGGCAGCAATCCCCTAATGATAAGCGAATCCAGCAGTGCCTGCCCCAGCTCCAGCAGAGCCCAGAGGAATCAGCCTGAAGAGAATCACTACTCCTCTCAGTCTGACCACCCCCTCCCATCTTGGGCTACCAGCAATGGCCCAAGAAGAGTCGAGGCTACCAAAACGAGCAGAGCCTCCCTTCTGCCAGAGAGCAGCAGCACCTGGGACAGCACAGCTGTGGGAACTCACGAAGTCCATGTGGTTGAGTATCCTGGCGCTGATCTGGGGGAGGCTCCCAGCCTGAGGGTTGTAGCCAGTGTCTATGAGAACCCATCTCCAGCCAGCTCTGGCTCGAACATTAACAGGCCAAAGCGAGACAGTGATGGGACATCCTTCCCCTTGAAGGACTATATACTGCCAGCTGCCATTGCTGCATTCACTTCTGTTGTGGCTTTCCTGTTCTATAAGCATCTGCGGAATTAGGAGTTGAGCAGGGTGGAGAGGTAGAACATCACTTTGTTCAGCCACAAAGTCAACTGTAAACTTCATGCTTAGCTTTCTCTTGCATAGGAATTTTAACTGGCATATTTAAGGCTAGGCTGGAGGGTGGAATTTCGAATGCACTATTCAATCTTTTTTGGAAATGAGGCCTCAGATGCCTGACCCCCTTGTGCTCTTCTCCATCCTTGTTGTCACTAGTTGCCTTCTCATATACTTTCCTTCTCCTGCTGCACCTCAACCCACCATGCAAGCCGTCGCTGATGGACCCTTATCTGAGACAGTGAAATTTGCAACCCCTTCTGCAGATGCTCATTATCCACACCTGTCTGTGGCCCAGTGCAGTGGAAGCGGGTACCAAAGAGACAGGTGGAGGCTTTCTACAAGAGAGAGCTTGTTGTCCTGTGAATCTCAGGATTCCTACTGCCAGCTCTGAGAGAAGGAGATTCCTTGCAGAATCTGAAGTGTATGAACATCAAGACAACGCAGCTGGCCTCTGCTGCTAGGTTTTGCCCAACTTTAAAATGCTGGTGCATGGAGAGGGGCTGGGCACTAGCTCCTGTGCAGGTACCTGACCAAGGATACTACCTTGAACTCAAACGTGGTCCATTGAGGGCTCTTCTGGCTTTCTCCTCCAGCCATGCCTCGTGATTGGGTCTGTGTTCACTCTCCCCTTCCTTCTTGCCATGTGTTTGTGTATGACTGACTGGGTCCACAATTCAGGATCCTCTGCTCTCGCTGAGTTGAATGGCTGTGCTGCTGGTACAACTATTCACTCATGGAGGGCTAGCATGAGGCCTGTTTGCCAGTCAGATCCCACTGGCAACTAGGCCCTTT
Source organism: Natator depressus (assembly GCF_965152275.1). NCBI lineage: Eukaryota > Metazoa > Chordata > Testudines > Cheloniidae > Natator > Natator depressus. Next base: position 133,095,690 of record NC_134237.1, on the reverse strand, counting down.
GCACTGGGGTGAATTTCACCCTTAGCTTACACCTCACCGGCTTGAATTCAGACCAGATCAGTAACTTGGTTGTTAACATCTAATGCCTTTTCAGTGCCCTGTGTGAAATGAGCAGGGTCTGAAAATCTGCTCAGCAGGTAACCAAGTTACAAAAATCCCACAGCTGGTCCCACTGGTGGCAGTCCCAGCTGAGAGGCCCAGGTTTAAAATGGACCCTGGAGGTTAAACTACCATTCTATATGCCTACAGGGGGGTCCCTCCAGCTTTGAGGCAGTGTGGGGAAGTTTGCACTGCAGCTTCCATGCTGTATCTGCTCTGTGACTAAGTAGAGAGGTCAAATAGACTGTCGCCTTTCACTAGCACAAAATTCTCTTCCCATGCCTGCAGGGGACACCACTAAGCTTGTGGTTTCCTTCTCCCCTTAGCGTACATTTCCCATACCTGTCATGCTGCATAGCCTTAGTCAGAGCCTGGGATTACATGCAAAGGCAGGTGTTGCCTGTTGCCGTCCTAGGCCTCCAAATTGTCTGGGCGTAATTTTACTGTAGAATCAAACTTTAAGTGGAAATGGGCGGGTGGGAATTAAGTAGTTGGAGAGAACTCGGCCACCATCATGGTGATGGTAATGTATGTAACTGGGTCTGTAGGTCAGTTGAAGCAACTGTCCTGCAGGATTCAAGGAACAGAGAATATCCCTCCAGCTTCACTGCTCCAGCGAGCATGAGGTTTACTCCTTTTCCTGTCGCATTGTCTCAGTGGTTTTGCTAATGAGTTGGGCCACGATTTTGGCAAGGGTATTTTATTGAAAGTCACAGGCAGGATGTGGGAAATAAACAATAAACCGTGGATATGTATACAGGGCCAGCGTTAAGGGGTAGCAAACAGGGCAATTGCCCGGAGCCCCGCAAAGCTAAGTTACAGGCGGTGGGGCTCGGGCTTTGGCTTCAGTGGAATTTTGAGGAAATTGCAGAGGTCTTGTAAAAATCACAGAATCCATGATTGACTCAAAGCCTTACTAATGAGAAATCAGAACTGACAGCTATGGTAGAGTGGCCATTTATGTAAAACTCTCCAGGTGTCAATTCTGCAACTGCCCAGGACCCGACAGTGTTCCCTGTTCCTTGCCCCACATGCCCCGGCAGGGCTGAAGCCTGGGGCCCTGAGCCCCGCCACCCACAGCTGAAGTCGAATTCTGAGCAACTTCGCTTTGTGGGGGCCCCCGTATGTGGGGCACTGGGCAGTTGTCCTGCTTGCTACCCCCTAATGCTGGCCCTGGCTTTTATATGCAGAAAAACCATTGCTGTGGCACAGGTGGGTTGTGGAATTTTTATAGCAGGGGGCTCAGAAAGAAAAAGGTTGAAAACTTCTGCCCTATTTCATTCCAAAACACAACGTGCTTCTAAACTGTGTGTCCAGCATGAGGCTCTGCAGTGGGACTAGAGAGAGGCTGGTCCCAAGATGGTCTTCACAGCTAACTAACTATGTACCTTGTGAGGCAGAGCCTCTTCCACTCCTTAATTGAACCTGTTCAACCCTTAAATAATCCAGCAGTAAAACAGAAGATCAGATTGGTTCTCTGCCAGGTGAATGCAGTAAGAACTGTATAGCACTTAAGATCACATCAGTTCCTGTGAGGTTAACATTTTCTAGTTGGAGCCAAAAGATGCAAGGGGTATAAGGGCAGAAAAAAAATGTGCAACAAAAACCACAACTTTGTAGTCATTGATGAATGGATGAAAAATTGAAATGCTTAAATGATTTTCTCCTCCTCCCCCATTCCTATGCTCAACTGGCTGGACTTTACAGTGTAGGAATTTGCAGGCCAATAGTCCTTTTTGCTGCAAAAAAAAAACAAACCCACAGACAGCCCCCCAAGTTGTTAGCATTTCTGAAGAGTCTGTTCTGCATTTACACAGTGGAAGTTTTCCTCCCATTTGGCAGTTTACACTCCTAACTGAGGCTAGTACAGTCCAGTAGTTAATTTATGTGCAGCTAGCTTTCAGCTGATAGAACTTACTCCAAAGACAGCTTCCAGTCCAGAACCTGCTTCTGGGTCTGAACCTGCATGGTGCTGAGCACCTTCATCTCTCAGTTGAAGGTACTATACTCAGCACCACACAGGATCAGGCTCTGAGGCAGTTTCTGGGTTGGAAGCCGTCTATGGAGTAAGTTCTGTCCGCTGAAAGCTAGCTGCATGCAATTCCAGGATTGTATTAGCCTCAGTTAGGAGGGTCAACTCTGCAGAGTGGGAGAAAAAAAATCTGTTGTGTGAGCACATAACAGGCTTAAAAAAACAAAAACAAAAAAAAAAATCTTGCAGGTTGGTTTTAATTTTTTCTTCAACAAGCCAGCAGCGAGGGGAGCAATTCAGTACATAAAATCTATGTGCTTGGAGATGGAGGTGGTAACCTGTTCCCAAACCTAGAATAGGAACTCCTGAGCACTAATCCCATCTGTGACAATGACTCCCCTTTGGCCATGGACAAGTCACTTAACCTCCCTGCCTCAGTATCCCTATCTTGATAATGGGTATATTTACTTGCCCATCTCACAGGGTGGAGGAGGATTAATCCATGGGCCAAATTCTATGAACGGAGTTTGGGGAGGGAGTTTGTCTCTCAGAATGTGGCCTACTGTCTGAAAGACAACAGTCCCAGTGTAAGCATTAAGCATATCTGGGCATGAAACAAACAGTTTTATGCCATGTTTATGAGTCTTGTTTGTTACAAGCCCTGTCCTAGCGGAGTTCATAAACCCTGTAACATTATGAAAACAGGTTTTTATAATGGGAAGCGTCAGGCAACTGTAACTCCAACAACCTCTGCAAGTGCAAGACTTGTGTAGCAGAAGGTGCCCTGAGTTTTAGAAGCCACCTTTAGCTTTTTCCTTTTCTCCCCCTCAGAGAAAAAGAGGGAAACGTAAAATATAAATGTGCCCAGTTGAAGTTAGAAATCCTAGTCTACAGTTTTTAATGGACCCTACAGGAGTTAACATCAATCCCCATGAGACTTGAGGAGAGTTGGGCTCCTAAGTTTAAACACTCAAAAGCTGGGGTATGAGAAAGATAATGGGTACAATTTTCAAACCTGTCTAAGGGCAGGTCTGCTCTGGAGCTGGGAAGTGTCACTGAGCGTACTTCTACACTGCAGCTGGAGGTGTACTTTCCAGCACAGGCGGATATGCATGTACTAGCTCTCAGCAAGCTAGCATGCATAGCCACAGCAGCACGGGCTGGCCACTCAAGTGTAATCCTATCTGAGACCATAGGTACATACGTGGGTGGCTAGCCCCTGCCCCGTGGCCACGCTGCTGTTTTTAGCATGCTGGCTCGATCAAAGCTAGCACAGGTACATCTACCCAAGCCGGAAAGCACACCACCAGCTGCGGTGTAGATGTACCCTCTGATTTAGGCGCCCAACTCCCATTTGCTTTCCATAGCAATGTCACAAAGTGTACTGACCCCAGAGCACCCCGGCACATATGCAGTGTTGCCAGTGTCAAAAGATCAAAATGCATGAGTCGGACCCCCACCCAAATCATGAGATTTTTTTTTTTAAAAAAAAATCTTCACCCCCTGTATTGCAAATTTTGGGGGGTCTCTTGATTTTTTGATCTCCCCCACCCATCCCCAGTGTGTGCGTGTGACAACTAGCCTTGCCCCCTCTCCCAAATTTATTGGGCATGGTGATTTTGGGCCCCGCTGCGGGAGCGCTTAGCCCCATATTTGCCCGTCCCCTGCCCAGCAGCTAATTCTGCCTGCCACTCCCATCAGCTCAGCCCCCTGCTCCATCAGTTCACTTACCCTGCCTCACCTCTGCTCCTCCTGAGCACTTTACCCCCTCCTGCTCCTGCAGGGGAGTCCACACTCCACCTTCCCAGGCTGGGGGAGGAGCAGCACCAGGGGGTCTTCATGCCCCTTCCCAGGTTGGGTGCTGCAGGGAGGGAGGGGAGGAGCAGAGGACCCATCCCAAGGAGGACTGGAGCTGCACTGTTCTGCTGGGTTCTTTAGCTCCTTCCTCCCCTCCTGTGAGAGTGGCTTTGAGTTGCAATGATACTCAGACCTCAGTGGTTCAGGAGCCAAATTAGCAACCAGCATTACCCAAAAGAGCGACAGTCGTGTGAATTCATGGTTTCATTTACTATAGTACTAGAGATTCATATTTACACAGTATCACAGGGGAACTATTTATTTAGTTTATATGTATTATTCTCATAGCAAATAAGTTAATAACTTTAACTTCATTGGTCAATAATATTGTAAAAGCATCCTGATTGGTTAATACCTTAGACTGGTTAATAATTAAATGACACAGTGTTTTAATATAATGATCTGCAAAGAGTGACAGGAGCCACATTAAAGAGCCACTTGCGGTTCATGAGCTGCAGTATCACTGCTCTAGGGAGTGGTTATGCTGCCCCAGGAGGTGGGGCAGGCAGCCAGAGGGCTCAGATTTGCTAGAGGGCTGGAGTCTCTTGAGTCATCGCCAGACTGGCTCCAGCCCCAGCTGAGGTTGTCATGAGAGTTGGCAACACTGCGCTTGCCATCGAGGCCTGGCCTGGCCTCCAGTCAGACTCCTTCTAGTGTCTAGCCCTGTCAGGCGTGGAGTGTCTTTTACCTCACTAGTCCAACAGGAACCCATCTGTGGCCACCAATGGAACAGTCCTTCAGCCATTGTGCAGCTGGAGTTCTGGTTCACCTCTTCGTTGCTCAGGCCTCCTTATCGCCCCTCGGTAGGGTGACCACCCATCCTGAATTGGGCAGGACAGGCCCGAAATGCACATTTCAAGTCCTGGTCCTAGGATGGTTTCAGAGTAGCAGCCGTGTTAGTCTGTATTCGCAAAAAGAAAAGGAGGACTTGTGGCACCTTAGAGACTAACCAATTTATTTGAGCATAAGCTTTCGTGAGCTACAGCTCACTTCATTGGATGCATAAAGTGGAAAGTACAGTGAGCAGATTTTATATATACACACAGACCATGAAAAAATATACAGTGTAAGGAGAGTGATCACTTAAGATGAGCTGTTACCAGCAGGAGAGTGGGGTGGGGGAGAGAAAACCTTTTGAAGTGATAATCAAGGTGGGCCATTTCCAGCACATTTCCAGGAGTTAACAAGAACGTCTGAGGAACAGTGGGGCGGGGGTGGGGGAGGAATAAACAAGGGGAAATAGTTTCACTTAGTATAATGACTCAACCACTCCCAGTCTCTAGTCAAGCCTAAGTTAATTGTATCCAATTTGCAAATTAATTCCAATTCAGCAATCTCTCGTTGGAGTCTGTTTTTGAAGTTTTTTTGTTGAAGGATACTCGCTTTGAGATCAGAAATCGAGTGACTAGAGAGATTGAAGTGTTCTCCGACTGGTTTATGAATGTTATAATTCTTGACATCTGATTTGTGTCCATTTATTCTTTTACGTAGAGACTGTCCAGTTTGCCCAATGTACATGGCAGAGGGGCATTGCTGACACATGATGGCATATATCACATTGGTAGATGTGCAGGTGAACGAGCCTCTGATAGTGTGCCTGATGTGCTTAGGCCCTATGATGGTGTCCCCTGAATAGATATGTGGGCACAGTTGGCAACGGGCTTTGTTGCAAGGATAGGTTCCTGGGTTAGTGGTTCTGGTGTGTGGTGTGTGGTTGCTGGCCTGTCTCCCAAGATTTGTGAGAGTGATGGGTTGTCCTTCAGGATAGGTTGTAGATCCTTGGGAGACAGGCCAGTCCTTGCTTACAGACAGCCCCCCAACCTGAGGCAAATACTCACCAGCAACCACACACCACACAACAGAACCACTAACCCAGGAACCTATCCTTGCAACAAAGCCTGTTGCCAGCTGTGCCCACATATCTCTACGTAAAAGAATAAATGAACACAAATCAGATGTCAAGAATTATAACATTCATAAACCAGTCAGAGAACACTTCAATCTCTCTGGTTACTCGATTTCTGATCTCAAAGTGAGTATCCTTCAACAAAAAAACTTCAAAAACAGACTCCAACGAGAGACTGCTGAATTGGAATTAATTTGCAAATTGGATACAATTAACTTAGGCTTGAATAGAGACTGGGAGTGGTTGAGTCATTATACTAAGTGAAACTATTTCCCCTTGTTTATTCCCCCCACTGTTCCTCAGACATTCTTGTTAACTCCTGGAAATGTGCTGGAAATGGCCCACCTTGATTATCACTTCAAAAGGTTTTCTCTCCCCCCACCCCACTCTCCTGCTGGTAATAGCTCATCTTAAGTGATCACTCTCCTTACAATGTATATTTTTTCATGGTCTGTGTGTATATATAAAATCTGGTTTCAGAGTAACAGCCGTGTTAGTCTGTATTCTCAAAAAGAAAAGGAGTACTTGTGGCACCTTAGAGACTAACCAATTTATTTAAGCATAAGCTTTCGTGAGCTACAGCTCACTTCATCGGATGCATACTGTGGAAAGTACAGAAGACGTTTTTATACACACAAACCATGAAAAAATGGGTGATTATCACTACAAAAGGCTTTCTCTCCCCCCACCCCACTCTCCTGCTGGTAATAGCTTATGTAAACTGATCACTCTCCTTACAATGTGTATGATAATCAAGGTGGGCCATTTCCAGCACAAATCCAGGTTTTCTCCCCTCTTCCCCCCCCGCCCCCCCCCCCCAAAAAAACTCTCCTGTTGGTAATAGCTTATCTAAAGTGATCACTCTCCTTACAATGTGGGCCCACACATTGTAAGGAGAGTGATCACTTTACATAAGCTATTACCAGCAGGAGAGTGGGGTGGGGGGAGAGAAAACCTTTTGTAGTGATAATCACCCAATTTTTCATGGTTTGTGTGTATAAAAATGTCTTCTGTACTTTCCACAGTATGCATCCGATGAAGTGAGCTGTAGCTCACGAAAGCTTATGCTCAAATAAATGGGTTAGTCTCTAAGGTCCTAGGAGGGATGACACTGGGATGCCATTTGTCCCGGATTCCGTGTGGCACTGCTCCATGCCTGCCTGAGGCTCGGGGGCAGCAGCAGCCCCTTCCCAGGGGGGTCTAAGGTGGGCCCCTGCCCCACCATGAAGCCCCACCCCCCTGCTCCTCTTCCCCCTGCGGTCCCACCCATGGCCAGGCCAGAGGCCAGAAGCCGGAGCCGAGCAGTAGTAAGAGCCACACAGGGAGCCCAGGCCACTGTGGGGAGCCCGGGACGCTTCACCTGCTCTGGGCAGCGCACCCTGGAGGGCAGGGACACAGACGGGGGGCTGCTCTTGGGCACCACAGCACCTCACCCAGAGCAGATGGAGGGTCCGGGGCTCCCCAGAGTGGCCTGGGCTCCCTGGGAAGCTCTTACGGTGGCCTGGCTCTGGCTTCTAGCCTGGGCAGGGCCTTGGAAAAGAGGAAGAGCTGGGGCAGGGCTCCTGCATGTGTCCCTGTTTTTATGTTTTGAAAGGGTGGCCACCCTACCCCTCAGCCATCACCCTCTCTTCCAGACCCTTGTCCCACGGTGCCTAACATCCCCTTGTCTGGATCCTTTGCCTTCAGAGTCCTGCTGCCCAGGGACATTCATTCCCCTTGCACCCCAGCACCCCTTGAGTCCTGGCCATTCTTTCCGGGGTATTCTCATTCCCTGCAGCACAACTACCTTCACTCCGAGCTCCTCTTTCAGGGTCCACTGACCAAGGTCCTCCCTTTCCCCTGCAGTTTCAGCTACCTTCAGTCCTAGTTTCCCTCTCTCACTGCCATTTCCCCCTTTTGAAGCCCCCAGCCCTTCCTCTTTCTAGTCTCACATGCTTCCTTAACCAGGTGATAGTCATCAAATAGATAGAACCTTTCAACTGATCCTCATGGCCCAGTTATTATTCAACTCTCCCTTATTAGCGCTGGCCCAGGCTACCTACCTCCCCCATCTCCAGGTGATGAGACAAGGTCCTTTAAAAGGGAGCCACATCACTCTGTGATAGGGAATGATGTGCTTGGATGTGTGAAAACATGCCCAGGTTAACATTACAATATTATGTTGTAGCCAAAGCCTTTTCATTTCCTGATTTGAGTGCTGAACATTGTAACCTTAGGGCTTGTCCACATGGGGAGACTCAAAAAAGTGAATCAGAATAAACTAACATGAATTTAAAGTGGATTTGTTAAACTGCATTAAACTCCTGTGTAGACACTCTCATTTAGAATTCGTGGCCTTAAGTCAGTTTAGCTTAATTCCCTTTTAAATTAATTTTCCTGAATGTCCTTCTGTAGCAAAGTCGTCAGCTTTACACAAACCTATTGGTTTGTATTTTAACTCTCTAACTAGGCCACATCTACTCTATACAATTATGTTGACCTAAATTATGTCAGCATACAGCCGCCGCGGTAATTACATCGCTTGTGCGTGTCCATACTACACTCCTTGTGTCAGCGGTTTGCGTCCTCACCAGGAGCACTTGCACTGATTGAACTGTCAGTGTGGGGCATTGTGGGATGGCCTCTGAAAGCCGGCAACAGTCACTATAAGCAGTGCGGTGTCTACACTGACACTGCGTCAACCTAACTACATTGACATTAATTCTATGTCTCTTGTGGAGATGGGGTTATTAAATCCATGTAGCAGGCGAGTTACGTCGGCGGGAGTGAAATTTTAGTATAGACGCTTACAGAGTGAGGTCGACCTAACTCTGTAGTGTAGACCAGGGCTAGGAACTGGCTTGCTGGTCCCTAGTACAGATGGGATGCAGCCGCATAGTCCCAGAATGCTGGGTGCTAATAAGAGATGTCATTAGTATGTTCCTACCGGTGCTGAGTGGGATATGATGTCTGGGATTGGAAATTCTGTAGTCCTTTGACTTGTTTATAATCCTGTGATGGTCTGTTCTCCCCTTACATGTGCATGTCACTCCCCATTGAGTCTAATGGCAGTTACACATACACTACATGGCAGGGAGGATAGACCCTGATGAATCCTGCTATGCTTTGGTAGGAGAGGATGGAGAAGAAGGTATTAGGGAGCCTCTTTGTATGGTTTAAACAGCAGGGCAGGTTCTCTGCAAAGCATGCCAGAGAGTGCTAAGCCAGGGGGACTGACTCCCGTTCTGACAGACGCACTATGCGCCCAAGAGGGCTTGGGGTGCCAGCTAAGGGTCTGGCCCCTGTTAGCATGCAGGCTCTAGCATGCCATTCATGCAAGCTAACACACGGCAAATGCTATTCCTTTTTAAAGAAACAAAGTGCATCCGCCCCCCTCCCCCTCCACGCACATATTCACCACCTCCCTCTTGCACTGGAATCCTTCCCTGCTCAGCAGGATTCCAGGGTTGACGATGCACCACCAGTGTCTGCTTCCCTTAACCACTCAGGGATGCATTTGGCTCTTCAGCAATACCGTTGAGATGATACCACAAAGAGACTTCAACAATGAGAGCTATGGGGGAGTGGCTACCATTACTTAATTCCCAGTGGGTGTCTACACTGCAGTAAAACACCTGCAGCTGGCCCGTGGCAGCTGACTTGGGCTGTGGGGCTATAAAACTGCAGAGTAGATATTTGGGCTTGGGCTCCAGCATGGGCCCTGAGAGTATGTCTATACTGCAGTTAGACACCCACGGCTGGCCTGTGGCTGCTGACTTGGGCTCATGGGGCTCAGACTATGGGGCTGTTTATTTGCAGTGTAGATTGTTCAGGCTCAGGCTAGAGCTTGAGATCTAGGACCCTGTGAGGTGGGAGGGTCCCAGAGATCGGCCTGCAGCAGAGCCCAAACATCTACACTGCAATTAAACAGCCCCTTAGCCTGAGCCCCGCAGGCCTGAGTCAGCTGACACAGGCTAGCCACAGGTATTTTCTTGCAGTGCAGACATACTCAACGTGTCAATGCTGGGAATAATCAGACATGAGGTTCCTTTTATATTCTGTGCCTTTAGGATGCATCTTGGCAATAACTAGCTCTGCTAACCAGTTAGTGTTCATCAAATGATGGACATTGACTTTCTTTTATCCTTGAAGTATAGGTGTGGTAGAAAAATGACTGTAAAAAATTACTTCCCATATGGGCCAGATTTTCAAAGGTATCAGGTGCCTAAAGATGCAGATGGATGCCTCGTGGGATTTCCCAGATCACCCTTCTCCATCTTTAGGCACCTAATTACCTTTGAAAATCTGGCCTAAAAGCTTAGTCATCACCCTGCTCATTTTGTTCCTACTGTTTTTAGACTCACGGCTGCTTTACTTAGTCGTAGAGGCTTTTTGGTCTGAAATTTTGTTGTTTAATCTTGTTAACACTGCAGCCGATACAGCTTGGTGGGAGGGTGAGCTGGAGTCTGTTCTGACTCGTGCATCAACAGAATTGCCAGTCTACAAATAGCAGATGGAACTTAGTTAATTCTGCAGATGATACTCAAGCCAGAAAAAGCCCAGCTTGACTTTTAGATCCCAGGCTGAGTTTGTAGGTCTGGCAGTTAGGAAACCATCTCTTTACACAGAAACAGCAAGCTTTGCAGTCAAGTGATTGAGACAATAAAAATGGAACTCCACAATGCTTTTTTTTTTAAATCCACATAGTCACTTTTCAGAGTAGAACCAGGCTTATTAATTCTTTGCACTTCTGTAGTGCCTCTTTGAAGGTCTCAGTACACTTTCCAAATATGAATGCATTCAGCCTCACATCAGTTTGTAAGGTAGGCAGCTATTATCCCACTTCAAAGATGGAGAAACTAAAGCTGTGAATTGCCCCAAATCACACAGCTGGTCAGTGGCAGAAGTGGGAAGAGAACCCAGGAGGCCAGACTCCCAGTTCCATTCTCTAATAAACGATAGTTCCCTGAGTGGTTCCTTTATGTTTAAATCAGATTTTTTTTCTAGAGAAAAAAGTTTGATACTGACCTTTGGCTTCATTGACAGACAGCCTGAAAGCTTCAATTGTGACCAGAGATCTAAAGCCTTTTCCTTTACACAGCTCTGGGGTAAACACAAGAATCTTTTTACATGGAAGGATGTTAGTGGAACATCTGCAAAGTAATGAGTACATGATGGGTGTCCCTAAGTAGTAATTATCATTTATTACTATTGTTTATTTGTTCCCAATAGGCTGCACAAAGTGCTAGGCACTGTACAGACAGCAGGAGGGCACAGTCCCAGTCCTAGAGAACTTACGATCTAAATGTGCAGTGCTGTACTACAGAAGAAGATGCATATTATTGGCTACACCCAAAGAGCTGTCCATCCAAATCAGCCTAGCAGTAACATCAATTGAAGGGCTAGGGCTAGCGTCTAATCTGGTGTAAATCAGCAACACTTTTTTGAAGTTAATAGAGCAGTGCTGATTTATACAAGCTCAGCATTTGGCCCTTTGAAAATCGTTCTGAAATTTTCTCCCAAGGCTTCTGTCTCTAACTATGGTGAGTTATCATTGAAAGTCTGGGTTGTTGGGGTTTTTTGTTATTATTAGAAAGAGGGAGTTGAATGGAAAGAGGCCAATTCATTGGGAAAACAGATGGAAATCATCTGAGATCATCAGCAATACTTGTTAATTATAAAACAGAGACAGAATTTTTCCTGTTTAATCAGACACTTTTACCATGTTGTGCAGTCAGTCAGAACATTCAATATTTTAAGGTGGTGGAGCACGTGTATCTTCATATGCTTACTTCCCAACACAATTCTCAGCATGTATGTGGAATGGCTAGCAAGCTGGACCACTAACAGATTGGTCATACCAAGCAGTAGCCTATTCTTCAAAGTTTTGCTCTCTCTTGTTTTGTTCTGTGCTGTGTAGTAATGATTTGTACACATTTATTTTCACATAGTAAAGTTTTCTATGAAATGGTCAGTTTGCGGCATCTGCTAACATTATGAAATTGCACATACCTTGTTTTTATGGTGTGAAATTTTAGTCTTTCAAGCGTGATCCTTTTAAAATAAAGGTCAGATGCACCTGCAAAGTGAAAAGCCATGATTTCACTGTCCACTAAACCTTTCGTGAAGCATTTTGTAGGAGAGGTAATAAAATTATTTCTCAAATCAAACTCAAGTTGTGAAGCTGTTATATGTGTTCCTAAATTCGGGAGGAGTAAATCTGGCTTTTGAAGCACATATAGAACAAAGAGACATTCATAAGAGGTTCTAGCATGGAAGTTAGAAATGGAGAAATCCTCTAATCTAGCCTCGTAGGATCAGTACAAAACAGTGTGGGACCAATACCTCTTTCAAGCAGACAGAGTGATTCGGAAGACAGGTGTAATACTTGCTGGGTGACCTTGGGTAACTCACCTGAGGTCTCTTTGCTTCACTTTTTCCCATCTGTTACTGATGGGTGGAACAGTATGGACTAGTGGCTAGAGCACTGGACTGGGACTCAGAAGACCTGGGGTTTATTCCCAGCTCTGCCAGTGGCCTTGGTCACCCATGCCTCAGTTTCCCCATCTGTAAAATGGGGATTATGATACTGACCTCCTTTGTAAAGCACATTGAAATCTTCTGATGAAAACAGGTAGGTGGTGTTATTATTAATCACCTTATAAGGTACTTTTGAGGTCTAAAGGCAAAAAGAGCTACACCATCTCCATTGCTTTGCCATGTACAGTTTCAAATAACCCAAGCAATGGGCCTTCCACCACTTCTCTTGGGAGACTCTACAGCATAGTAAAAATCTCACTACTGGTATATGTTTGGATTTACTGCTGTGTAAGTTAGACCAAAATCTTGCTCATAATTAGAAAGCTTAATTCCCAAGAGAAGCTATGTGTAAGACCTTCCTACTGTGGCCCTTATCCCCAGGCAATCTTAGTGCATTATTACATGTCTCCTGAAGGGAAATGTACAGGCATAAACAGCCCTCTGGTTGGATTATAGTCCAGAATTATAAATAGTAAAACTGAGATGGGAACAGGTGCTTCCTCTGCAAAGCCTGGCTCGGGCCAGGTGTGACATGACCAATGCTGGTTACTGTCCAGCAGCTCATGACCCTGTGTGAAACGAGTCTGGTCTCAGTGCAGTCCAGTGAACAGGTGCCTGCATCATCAAAAACAACACCATGGCTGACTCGAATGGGCAGTCTTGTCAGCAATCGTGGGAGAGGAGCTAAGGATGGACAGGGCCACAGAGATTCAGTTCTCCTCCAGAGCATTATTGTGGCACATTGGCTGGTTAAGGCAGGAGGGAAGCGTGCTGTGGATAAAAAGGAATCTTCAACTTCCAGAGCTTGGCACTGCAGCACCTTTCATTAGCACTACACTCACTACCAGATCCTAAGTGTTTAATAGTGAACATTTCTAATGTACACCCACAGCTCACACAATGCTATTGGCTAGCTTCTGTCTTCGAGGGCTTAACCAGTATATCTCTAACATCCCAGCTGATGGAGCTCCCACCTTGTTCCTTGGGAAACTACTTCACAGCTGAATACAGCACATTGTCTGGAATTTTTTTCTCCTCCTTGATACTCATCTAAATTTTCCTCACTGATTTGATCCCATTGTTCCTATTCCATACTTCTTTGTATCCCCTTATCAACTTCTCTCCTGCCTTTATGTTTACACCTTTCTAATCCTTGTAGGTAGTTGTTGCTTAGCCAACCTATACATGGAAAATCTGGCCATAATCTAATGACTCCTATTTAGGCACCTAAATGAAGCATCTACATTGTCAAAAGAGCTCAGTGGGAGTTTCTGGGTGCTGAGCACATCCAGTAACCTGGACCTTAGTTTCTTGTCATCTCTCCTCCTAACTCATAGCCTCTTTTTCCTCTCTCACCCTTTGTCTCTCTCGTCTATTTAGATTTCCAAGCTCTCTGGGGCAGGCCCAATGGGCCCTGATTTTGGTTGAAGGTTGTAGGCACTATTGTAATTAATAATATTAAGGAGGGTGGATGTGCTGTCGTCATGCTGCATGCACTGGTTGCGTAAAAACAAAGCAACTGTCACTGTGCAGGTACTAGCCCTGGACTGTTTTAAATTGGATCATGTGGTATAAAGGGAAGGTAAGTCTCTCTTCAGCTACTAATTGAGAATACATGCAATGATCTGGAAGATCTCACACCTGTTCCCTCTGTAGCCAAAGTAAAGTGTCAGTCTGATAGTTTCAGGAGAAAGATATCGCTACATATATGTTACATTACAGTTTTGCCAGCCAGCTGTCACTTCATCCTCCCTCTCTACCGTCCATTCCACAGCTTTCTGGTGCTGTATAAGGTCTAACCTCTCGTCCTTCACGCAAAGGAAATGGAATTCTTTTTCACTGGGCATTGTTTCCTCCCTCATAACAGTGGCATCTTAGCTCTTCTGAGGAAGTTCTGAAAACCTCGTGAGCGAGGGAGATGGGCAAGCATCCAAGTGTGGCTGGATGCCTTTTAGTGCTTTACAGGATGTGTCAGGCTCAGGAACTTCTGATACTGTTCCACTTAATGTTAATGCTGTTAATCCAGCTCCCATACGGTAAGGAATAGTGTCCTAGCCTCTGTTTGGCAGAGGATGGAGGTGGATGGCAGGAGAGAGATCACTTGATCATTACCCATTAGGTTCACTCCCTCTGGGGCACCTGGCATTGGCCACTGTCGGTAGACAGGATACTGGGCTGGGTGGACCTTTGGTCTGACCCAGTATGGACATTCTTATGTTCATACCACACCCTCTTAAGCACTCTGGGACAGAGATTCCCCAGAAGGTTTCTCCCACAGACAATAACAGCTCGTGCAATTTTAAAATGGCCAGAGATGCCTGAGGCCACAGGAATGTTTGGGGGGTGGACAGTAGAGGGTGCGTATCTACATTTACAAAAAGAAAAGGAGTACTTGTGGCACCTTAGAGACTAACCAATTTATTTGAGCATCAGCTTTCGTGAACTACAGCTCACTTCATTGGATGCAGTAGCTCACGAAAGCTTACGCTCAAATAAATTGGTTAGTCTCTAAGGTGCCACAAGTACTCCTTTTCTTTTTCTTTTTGCGAATACAGACTAACACGGCTGTTACTCTGAAACCTATCTACATTTAGCGTGTTCCTGAGGTGCTCCCCCTGCTGTGCAGTTGAAATCTGACAGCACAGGGCCAGTGGCATTCCTAGTCTTAGCAAGACTTTGGTGGGGTTGTTCCACCCCCCAGTAATCTGCTTCTGTGCGCCTCATTTTCACAGCAACAATGAGGCCTCAGACACAGTCCCTCTCTGCCCCAACAGTCCCCTTTTTACAGCAGGAATTGCGGGTGCAGGTCCTGGCTCTTTGTGCTGAGCATGGAGTACTTCTAACTGCCCTGTGCAGTTCTGCCTACCCTTCTGCCATACGTGTGCTCAGCCCACCCTGTTCACCTCATCCCTCCATGTCACATTAGGGCTTGTAGGGTCACACCACAGTGCTGGGATTCCCTTCCGTGCTGCAGTGCAGTCAGTCCAGAAGCAGTTTCTTATCACTCCTATAGCAGTCAGGGGACTGCTCTCCTCCTCCTACTGGTTCTCTTGTTTTAAATCTCACTGCTTGTAGTGGGTTTCACTTTGAGGCCTAGTGGTCAGGCCATGGCCAAATAGTCTCTCTGAGTGTTGGGATAGCTCTTCCAGGCCGTTTGGGTAGCCTGGCAGCCAAGTCCCAGTTAGTCACAAAGCCCACCCCCAACCCGGAGTCCTCTAGGCTCTCTCAGGCAGACAGTGGGAGGAGAGATCTTTAGGGGGACCTGGCTCTCCCTTTCCACTTGATTCTGGCCCAGTGGGAGAGAGGCGAGGGGTGGCTCAGTCCTTGTGGGTGCCGCTCCAAATTGGCCTTCCCAGCCGCCTCCTTACCTTCCCTGGCAGTTTTTCCTTCAGCTTGTGGCGTGGCCCCAGCTTTCTCCTTGCACAGTCTCAGTAATTCAGAGCCCCGAGTGGAGGCTTCCCCGCTCACTCAGAGTCCAGTTGATCCTACTATTCAGGGAGAAGGGGAGAAAAAGGGGCAGGGCCCCAGCCAAGTCTTACTCTCAGACCCAGTCCTTCCCCTGCAGACTGCTCTGTTTCAGTTGTTACTGTCTGCCCGCTTTTTTTCAGCTGTTACTGCCTGCCTGTCTCTCCTTCACTCTCCTGCATGCCTACCTGCCAGAGCTCCCTTTTAAGCAGGTCCTCCATAGGATAGGAAGCATGCCCAGCAGCTGCAGAAGGTCAGGGCCTGCTTGGCCCAATACTGTTCCAGTACTCTTTTAACCTTAGTGTCGGGTCTGTAAACAACCTCATCGCATACTCTCCCCCTCAGACTGGGCACTGGAGTCTGTGCAGACGGGTCTCCTCCGTCCCACGAAAAGAACTCCCATGTTCTTATGATCATGTCCTGCTCACTGTAGTACCTCAAACTTGTACAGCTGCATTGAGGAACCCGATTATAATCTACGGGTTATGGTCTTTCATGGTGTTCAGCCATCACAGGGGTGCATGATCCGTCAGGAGATGGAATGTTTGTCCTCATAAGTAGTAGCAGAGTGCTTCAATATCCATATTACTGCCAAGGCCTCCTTCTCTATTACTGAGTACACAACTTCCCGGCCAAACAATTTCCAGCTGAGGTAAAGGATTGGGTGTTCTTCTCCCTCTACCTCTTGGCATAACACGCTCCCCTGAGGTTAAGGTCAGAGGCATCCATCTGCAGGGTGAAAGGTTTTGAAAAATCAGGGTGGAACAGGATGGGCTCCCGCGTCAGTCAATCTTTCAATTTCTTGAAGGCTGTGGTGCACTCTTGAAACCACCAGACCTTTTTGAGGGCTATGTCTATCACCAGGTCTGTCAATTGGACTGCAATCATGGTGAAATCTGGGATAAACCACCTATAATAGCCTGCTAATCCCAGGAAGTGTCAAACCTGCCACTTTGTGGTGGTTTCGGTGCCAGGGAGCTGCCGCGGGGGGCGGGGGGGGCGCTTCAGGGTGGAGGGGGCGGTTCAAGGTGGAAGTTTCGCCTAGGGTGCAAAACATCCTTGCACCGGCCCTGGTTGAACTAGTCTGACTCTCACAATGCAAACATTGCCCAGTGTCCCTGTTGCAGTGCATGACAACTCTATCTTTTTTTTTTTTTGGCTGAGGATCTTTGCAAACACTCCTCTGGGAGCAAGAGAGAACAGATTTGTTACATGTTTTTACAATACAAACTTTTAGATTTTTAATCTCCAGTAGATTATTTAGAATTTGTTTTTTAATCAAACAGGCTTCTCTTAAACTGAGAAACCTAATCTTCAAATTCATATTCTGATCAGAACAGGATAACCCCATAGTTTCTCAGAAGGAACAGGGTTAAAATAAAAGCTATAGGTTAATGGTGATAATGTTTTTAAGAACAGAGAGGTTACCTATTCCAAGCCTCAACTCAAAAACAGCACAAGGATCTCTGAAAACACACCCAGAATGGCTCAGGTTAAGCACCTACATTGCGGGGACCAGATGTGACATGGGAAAGCTGGATTATGTAGTGCTCAGAGCACAGTACTGTGTACCAGTATTCCTGTGTTCTAGTCCTACTTTGGACTCTGACTTGCTGTATGGCTCTGGGCAGGTTACTAATGCCAAAATTAGAAGTGGCCAGTCATTTAGTATGCCTCAGTTTTCAGGTCTGATATGCCAAGGGTCTGATTTTCAGAGGGGAATTACATCCCCTCCCGACCTCACACTGAAGTTAACTGGAATGGTAAGTGTTAAGAGCTTGACTCAGAAAGTTATTGGTAGTGCATAACAACAACTTTATTGAATCTATTACTTTTTGAACAATGCTACTTACTTTTGTATGCCACCCATCTAGTACCCACCTCTTTCAGTGCTCTTATAACAGTAAGTGCTCAGCACCTCTGAAAAATCAGCCGCTCAGTGTCTGTTTCTCCATCTCTAAAATATTTAGAAACAGGGGCATTAGCAAGGGGGGGCAAGCGGGCATGGGCCCCCCAATCAGTGGGGGCACAGAACTCCTCTGGGCCTGGGACCACGGCGAGGATGGCAGCTCCTCCAACTGCTGTGGGAGAATAAGCTCCACCACCCTGGGGCGGGGGAGTGGGAGGGTAGCCAGCTCCACTGGCCTTGGGGCTGTGGCAGGGAGAACCAGGTCCTCCTGGGGGGGCAGGGAAAGGAGAGCCAGCTCCAGGGGGCTGGCGGGAAGGAGAGCTAGCTCCTTCATCCGCAGGGCACACAAAGTGCCCCTCCAAAGCAGCCAAATTTGTATTCCTGTTTACGCCCGTTTAGAAAAAATAATGGCATTCCAGGCTTAATTAATATTGTAAAGCACTTTGAGATCCTGGCATAAAAAGAGCTAAAGCCCTGCAAGATATTTTACCTGACACATAGGCATTGTTCTGTTGCATTTGAATAACAGTCATGGTACCACAGAGAAAGTTAATGATAAAAAGGTTAAGGGGAGGTGCCATTTGATTCATAAGTCCACAGCATTATAATTTCAATGGTGTCACCTTCTGTGACTCGTTGCCCCTGGCTCCCAGCTCCAGAGCCTCCAGTTGATGGTACTTTTGATAATACAGTGTCATTGGAAAGAGGTTGAGTTTGGTATCATTTGAAAGCCCTTTCTCCCACAAACAAAATGGTATCAAACATGACCAACTTAGAACAATTATGTAGATAGATATTTGAGAAAAATGTTTAAAAAATTATTTTTTTTATTATACGTTAACACAGGCATGTCACACATGTAGCCCTCACAAAGTTAAATTGTGGCCGTTGGCTGACCATACCATTAATGCTCAGACCATGATATCTGATTAATTTTTTTAATATTACAGATTACTGTAAATAGAAAAATATTTCAAGTTGATTTGCAGTCGACAAAAAAGAAGTGGGTCAGTGGGACTGATTATCAGCCTTATTTATTATGCCAAAAGAGTTGCAATGAGGCCCTGTTTAAGACATCAGTATCCAGACAGAAATTACTGGAATCCTTCTGCAAAATGTATGCACACAGTTAATTATAGGTTTCAGAGTAACAGCCGTGTTAGTCTGTATTCGCAAAAAGAAAAGGAGTACTTGCGGCACCTTAAAGACTAACCAATTTATTTGAGCATGAGCTTTCGTGAGCTACAGCTCACTTCATCGGATGCATACTGTGGAAACTGCAGAAAACATTATATACACAGAGACCATGAAACAATACCTCCTCCCACCCCACTCTCCTGCTGGTAATAGCTTATCTAAAGTGATCATCAAGTTGGGCCATTTCCAGCACAAATCCAGGTTTTCTCACCCTCCGCACCCCCCCCCCCCCGACAAACTCACTCTCCTGCTGGTAATAGCCCATCCAAAGTGACCATAGAATCATAGAATATCAGGGTTGGAAGGGACCTCAGGAGGTCATCTAGTCCAACCCCCTGCTCAAAGCAGGACCAATCCCCAATCAAATCATCCCAGCCAAGGCTTTGTCAAGCCTGACCTTAAAAACTTCCAAGGAAGGAGATTCTACCACCTCCCTAGGTAACGCATTCCAGTGTTTCACCACCCTCCTAGTGAAAAAGTTTTTCCTAATATCCAACCTAAACCTCCCCCACTGCAACTTGAGACCATTACTCCTTGTCCTGTCCTCTTCTACCACTGAGAATAGTCTAGAACCATCCTCTCTGGAACCACCTCTCAGGTAGTTGAAAGCAGCTATCAAATCCCCCCTCATTCTTCTCTTCTGCAGACTAAACAATCCCAGTTCCCTCAGCCTCTCCTCATAAGTCATGTGTTCCAGACCCTAATCATTTTTGTTGCCCTTCGCTGGACTCTCTCCAATTTATCCGCATCCTTCTTGTAGTGTGGGGCCCAAAACTGGACACGGAACTCCAGATGAGGCCTCACCAATGTCGAATAGAGGGGAACGATCACGTCCCTCGATCTGCTCGCTATGCCCCTACTTATACATCCCAAAATGCCACTGGCCTTCTTGGCAACAAGGGCACACTGCTGACTCATATCCAGCTTCTCGTCCACTGTAACCCCTAGGTCCTTTTCCGCAGAACTGCTGCCTAGCCATTCGGTCCCTAGTCTGTAGCTGTGCATTGGGTTCTTCCGTCCTAAGTGCAGGACCCTGCACTTATCCTTATTGAACCTCATCAGGTTTCTTTTGGCCCAATCCTCCAATTTGTCTAGGTCCCTCTGTATCCTATCTCTGCCCTCCAGCGTATCTACCACTCCTCCCAGTTTAGTATCATCCGCAAATTTGCTGAGAGTGCAATCCACACCATCCTCCAGATCATTTATGAAGATATTGAACAAAACCGGCCCCAGGACCGACCCCTGGGGCACTCCACTTGACACCGGCTGCCAACTAGACATGGAGCCATTGATCACTACCCGTTGAGCCCGACAATCTAGCCAACTTTCTACCCACCTTATAGTACATTCATCCAGCCCATACTTCTTTAACTTGCTGACAAGAATACTGTGGGAGACCGTGTCAAAAGCTTTGCTAAAGTCAAGAAACAATACATCCACTGCTTTCCCTTCATCCACAGAATCAGTAATCTCATCATAGAAGGCGATTAGATTAGTCAGGCATGACCTTCCCTTGGTGAATCCATGCTGACTGTACTTGATCACTTTCCTCTCGTGTAAGTGCTTCAGGATTGATTCCTTGAGGACCTGCTCCATGATTTTTCCGGGGACTGAGGTGAGGCTGACTGGCCTGTAGTTCCCAGGATCCTCCTTCTTCCCTTTTTTAAAGATTGGCACTACATTAGCCTTTTTCTAGTCATCTGGGACTTCCCCCGTTCGCCACGAGTTTTCAAAGATAATGGCCAATGGCTCTGCAATCACATCCGCCAATTCCTTTAGCACTCTCGGATGCAACTCGTCCGGCCCCATGGACTTGTGCACGTCCAGCTTTTCTAAATAGTCCCTAACCACCTCTTTCTCCACAGAGGGCTGGCCATCTACTCCCCATATTGCGATGCCCAGCGCAGCAGTCTGGGAGCTGTCCTTGTTAGTGAAGACAGAGGCAAAAAAAGCATTGAGCACATTAGCTTTTTCCACATCCTCTGTCACTAGGTTGCCTCCCTCATTCAGTAAGGGGCCCACACTTTCCTTGGCTTTCTTCTTGTTGCCAACATACCTGAAGAAACCCTTCTTGTTACTCTTGACATCTCTTGCTAGCTGCAGCTCCAGGTGCGATTTGGCCCTCCTGATTTCATTCCTACATGCCCGAGCAATATTTTTATACTCTTGCCTGGTCATATGTCATATGTCCAACCTTCCACTTCTTGTAAGCTTCTTTTTTATGTTTAAGATCCGCTAGGACCACTCTCCTTACAACGTGCATGAAAATCAAGGTGGGACATTTCCAGCACAAATACAGGTTTTCTCACCCCCCCAAGTGAGAAAACTTCAATCTCTCTGGTCACGCAATCACAGACATGAAGGTCGCTATCTTACAACAAAAAAACTTCAAATCCAGACTCCAGCGAGAAACTGCTGAATTGGAATTCATTTGCAAATTGGATACTATTAATTTAGGCTTAAATAGAGACTGGGAGTGGCTAAGTCATTATGCAAGTTAGCCTATTTCCCCTTGTTTTTTCCTACCCCCCCCCCCAGACATTCTGGTTAAACTTGGATTTATGCTGGAAATGGCCCACCTTGATTGTCATGCACATTGTGGGGAGAGTGGTCAGTTTGGATGAGCCATTGCCAGCAGGAGAGTGAGTTTGTGTGTGTGTTGGGGGGGTGGTGAGAAAACCTGGATTTGTGCTGGAAATGGCCCACCTTGATTATCATGCACATTGTAGGGAGAGTGGTCACTTTGGATAAGCTATTACCAGCAGGAGAGTGAGTTTGTGTGTGTGTGTGTTTTTTGGGGGGGAAAAAAAAGGGGGGGGGTGGTAAGAAAACCTGTATTTGTGCTGGAAATGTCCCACCTTGATTTTCATGCACGTTGTAAGGAGAGTGGTCACTTTGGATAGGCTATTACCAGCAGGAGAGTGAGTTTGTGTGTGTGGTTTTTGGAGGGGGGTGAGGGGGTGAGAGAACCTGGATTTGTGCAGGAAATGGCCCACCTTGATTATCATACACATTGTGAAGAGAGTGGTCACTTTGGATGGGCTATTACCAGCAGGAGAGTGAGTTTGTGTGTGGGCGGGCGGAGGGTGAGAAAACCTGGATTTGTGCTGGAAATGGCCCAACTTGATGATCACTTTAGATAAGCTATTACCAGCAGGAGAGTGGGGTGGGAGGAGGTATTGTTTCATGGTCTCTGTGTATATAATGTCTTCTGCAGTTTCCACAGTATGCATCCGATGAAGTGAGCTGTAGCTCACGAAAGCTCATGCTCAAATAAATTGGTTAGTCTTTAAGGTGCCACAAGTACTCCTTTTCTTTTTACAGTTAATTATGTTACATAAGTACAATCCCAAAGTAATATATTACAAAATCCCTTTTACTTTGTTCTTGATCATTTTTAGGCCTCAATGGGAAATGAAGAGTACCAACTAGTAGTTGAATCTCTGGAGAATACAACCACAGAGGACCTTGTTAAACACAACACTCAGTGGCACCTTACATAAGAAGTGCACCATAAACTTAATTTGGTAAGGTTGGAGAGGAAGTACATTGAGCATCAGGAAAAAGCTGAAGATGATGGGACAAGCACCAGCTGTGGGTGAGACTCACCTTATACTAGGTCCCACGGCATGCATTTCAAGCAGAACATATGTTTCTATGGTAAGCCAGAAACCTGCAGGCATCCATTAAGCACAGTTTCAATCACAAGGCATCAACTTTCCAATGTGCCGGGGGGCGCTCGACCTCCGGCTCTGCCCCAGGCACCGTCCCCTCTCCACCCCTTCCGCCAAGGCCCTACCTGCCTCTTCCCACCCCTGCCGTGCCCCCATCCCTTTCCTTCCCCTCTCCCGAGTGCGCCATGTCCTTGCTCCTCCCCCGCAGAGCCTCCCGCACGCCATGAAATAGCTGATTGTGGCAGGCGGGAGACGCGGGGAGGAAGGGGGAGGTGCTGTTGGCAGGGCCCACCGGTGGGCAGGAGGTGCTGGGGGGTGCTCCAGCGCCTGTGGTTTCAATTAAGCAGTTTCAGCATGAGACAAGTGAAAAGCAGACACTTTGAGTGAGAAGACTGCATGGAAAGTAAAGGTAAGTGGGTGCATTGACCCAAAAGACGCCCATGCATGCGGCATTGAGTACTACGCCAAGAGTGTATGTAATGTGTTGCATCAAAAGCTAAAAGCAACAGAAAAAAATACTAGATTTTCCTGACATTGATATTCTGATGAAAGCAGCCTTCAATGATGAGACAGTTAAAAAATATCAGTCGAATGGATACTTCAGGTCATGACTTGTATGAAGCCTTCAAAACCCAAAGAATTATCCAAAGTTCTGTCAGTCTATGGACTCCAATCAAGAACAGACTAAAGCTGTGCTCAAATGCAAAGACAATAGTCAGAGTGAAGGTGGCAGGGACTATTACAGAGCTAACCACAGACTGGTAATTGTTTACTCATCTCTTGGTTGTGTCCAGACCTCAGCATGATGTTGATCTGTGTGAGACTTCGGGAAAGTACAAGTTCTCTGTGGTATCATGATCATTGTTCGAAAGCAACGGAACAATGCCTGTGCACCAGGGGAAAAGCAAACTAATGCACATCTTGCTTGGTCTTTCTAAACCAGCGCCTACTGACAACCTAACCAATACCGTAATCCAGCAAAGGCCTTTCAGTATAGCAATCATAGATAGTATACCTGAGATACAACTCTCGACAAATCAGAACCTGTTAACGCTGGCCGAGATTTGGCTGAATACTTCATTCTGAGGCTACAGAGAAAATACTGAACCTATGACGAAGTCCACCTTGTGTCTGACACATACGCAGAGGAATCAATTAAAAATATTACTAGAAAGAAGAGACTCCATGGTATGGCACTTGTCAAAATCATTTACTCCACAAACATCTCCAATCTTACAGTGAAGAAGCTGTTGTCTCATACTTGGACGAAGGATGAGTTAACCACATACCTTGTAGGAAAAATGCTCCAGCATATGAAGAATTGCTCAAAGACTTCAGTCGTTGCATTGTATAATGAAGCTACCACCTCGCAGTGTTCAGTGGAGTTGCTCTGTAGTCCCAGTGAGGAAGCTGACACTAAAATTATCATGCTTGCCATCAGTGCCACAGAGAGAGGTGCTACTAAACTCTACAGAGTTTTGCACAAGTCACATGTTCTAGTGCGGTCTGAGACACATTGTCCAAGACTTCCGCAAGATTCTGTTTTTGTCTAGACTCCTGGGGAACAGAATTGCCGTATACTCCTCAGAGATGTGTTTCTACCCTTGGACACCTCCCACCCCCAGCCCGGAGAAGTCCCGGACCAGCTGCACCTGTGCCTCCCCTCCCCGGACCCTAAGCCACCCAGGGAAAAATGTCTCTGGTCTGGAAGAAGCTTTTGATATGCCCCATGCAGGTTCTGGGGCGGCTGAGAAGGCAGTATTTGCTACTCAGGTTCCTGTGTTCAGTAGTAATCTCCCTGGATTCCCTGGAACCTGCATGGGGGCATAATAAATAAAAACCTTCCCCCCAGAACCCTGCAACCAGCACTGTGTGGTCAAGTCCAGTTACAGGAGTAACCACAAATCAGCCTCCCTGTCAGGAGGGCAGGAAGAGCAGCTGCTGCTGCCTGGAGGAGCCCCCGCTCAGTTGGGGAGAGAGAGAGAGAGAGAGAGAGAGAACTGGCTCCCAAGGCTCTACACCACATTGGGGGGAATCCTGTCTCCCCCATCCCTCTCTGCTTGCCTCCAGCCCCTGCCTCACTCTGGGAACCGACACCCCCCATTCCTCTATACTTGCCCCTGCCTCATTTCGTGAGCCGCCGCCCGTTGTACTTATCCTGGCCCCGGACTCACTATGGGGACCAACCCCCCTGCTGTGCTTAACCCTGGCCCTGGGAGCCACCTGAGGTGAGTGCTGCCTGGGGCCCGTACCCCCTCCTGTATCCCAAACTCCGGCCCCACCCCAGAGCCCATACCCCCAGCTGCACCGCAATCCCCTGCCACAGCCTGGAGCCCCTCCCCAACACCCTGCCTCAGCCTGGATCCCTCTCCTGCACCCTGAACCCCTCATTTCTGGCCCCACCCCAGAGCTTGCGCCCCCCAGCCCAGAGCCCATACGCCTTCCAACACCCCCACCCCCTGCCTCTCCTGCACCCCAAACCCCTCATCTCCAGTCACATCCCAGAGCCCCTATTCACAGCCAGAGCCCTCACCCCCCCACCCCAATTGCCTGCCCCATCCTGGATCCCCCTCCCACACCCTGAACCCCTCATATCTGGCCCCACCCTGGAGCCTGCACCCCCCAGCCCAGAGCCCCTACCCCCTCCCACACCCAACCCCCTGCCCCAGCCTGGTGAAAGTGAGTGAGGGTGGGGGAGAGCGAGCGATGGAGAGAGGGGGGATGGAGTCTTGGAGAAAGGGTGGGGCAGGGGTGTTTGGTTTTGTGCCATTGGAAAGCTGGTAACCCTATGGAGGGGGCAGGGGCCTGGGGTTACTGTGGGGAACAGGGGTCAGGGTGCTGTGGGGGATGGGGGTGCATTGCAGGGGATGGGATGCTGTGGGGGGGGTGAATTACTGCCGAGGGGGTGCTGTGGTGAACGGGGGCAGGGGGTTTCCGTGGGGAGCGGAGGGCACTGTTCTGGGTGTGCAGTAGAGAGGAGGGCAGGAGGTTTCCGTGAGGAGTGGGGGGGCACGGATCTGGGGGTGCGGGGGCTTGCTGTGGGCAGCGGGGGGGCATGGTGTTGGCGGTGCAGTGGGCAGTTGCTGTGGGGAGTGGGGGGGCAGTACTGGGGGTGAAGTGGGGGGCAGGGGACATAGCGCTGTGGGGGCGGAGGGCTTCCGTGGGGAACGGGGGGGCACGGTGCGGTGGGGGCGGGGGACTGCCGTGGGGGGCGGGGGGCATGGTGCTGGGGGGGCGGTAGGGAGGAGGGGGCAGGAGGTTTCCGTGGGGAGCACGGTGCTGTTGGGGGCGGGGGGGCACGGTGCTGGGGGACGGGGGGGTTGCCGTGGGGAGCGGCACGGTGCTGGGGGGGCGGTAGGGAGGAGGGGACAGGAGGTTTCCGTGGGGAGCACAGTGCTGTGGGGGCGAAGGGGGACTGCCGTTAGGGGCTGGGTGCTGTGGGGGCGGGGGGGTTGCCGTGGGGAGCGGGGGGGGGGTCACGGTGGTGGGGGGGCGGAGAGGTTGCCGTGGGGAGCGGCACGGTGCTGGGGGGGGGTTGCCGTGGGGAGCGGGGGGGCATGGTGCTGGGGGGGCGGAGGGGGGTTACCGTGGGGAGCGGGGGGGGCACGGTGCCGGGGGGCGGAGGGGTTGCTGTGGGGAGCGGGGGGGGCACGGTGCTGGGGGGGGCGGTAGGGAGGAGCGGACAGGAGGTTTCCGTGGGGAGCACAGTGCTGTGGGGACGAAGGGGGGCTGCCGTTAGGGGCAGGGTGCTGTGGGGGCGGGGGGTTGCCGTGGAGAGCGGGGGGGCACGGTGCCGGGGGGCGGAGGGGTTGCCGTGGGGAGCGGGGGGGGCACGGTGCTGGGGGGGAGGGGGTTGCCGTGGGGAGCGGGGGGGGCACGGTGCTGGGGGGGCGGTAGGGAGAAGCGGACAGGAGGTTTCCGTGGGGAGCACAGTGCTGTGGGGACGAAGGGGGGCTGCCGTTAGGGGCAGGGTGCTGTGGGGGCGGGGGGGTTACCGTGGGGAGCGGGGGGGGCATGGTGCTGGGGGGGAGGAGGGTTGCCGTGGGGAGTGGGGGGGGCACGGTGCTGGGGGGGCGGTAGGGAGGAGCGGGTAGGATGTTTCCGTGGGGAGGGGGCTCATGACGGTATAGGGGGTAGGGGGTTGGCTTTGTACCGAGCAGGCCACTTTAGGCCACCGCTATTTGCATATGTTAATATAATGCAAACGAATCGCACGCTAGTCTGCGCCGCAGCGCCCTCTGGGGGAATTTGCTCTTCACGGGTTGAGCCACGGAGCCGAACGCGGCTTTCTCGTTGGCCGTGTTGTTATAGCTACTATGGTTGTCAATCATTCCTCTACTCCAACCCGCTTGGTCACCCTTAAGATTCCATTGGATGGAATCCCTGTCACTCTTCCTCCTAAATCGTAGGACTCTGAACCGTCCCCCGATAAATTCATGTGAAACGCCCTATATGAACTCTCGCCACATTATTCGTTGAGATCACCTGTCAATATCTGCGACAGGAGGACATAATTGGACGAGGGTGATCGATGGGCCGTTTTCCCGCCTCGTTGGCCATGTCCCATTTTTATTGGTCAGTTCTCTTGTCGCGCTGGCCCCTGAAGCTGACGATTGGCACAATCTGTAGGGCTGTCCCACCCCCCCCAGGAAGGGGCACGCTCGCGGCCACTTGGCGCCGGCGCAGTGCCTCTGTTGGCTGCGGCGGTGGCGCGCGGCTGCTGCTGAGGCGAGCGGCTGGGCCGCGCTGCGGATGGAGCCGCTGCAGAATGGCGGTGGCAGCGCCGAGGCGGCGTCGACGAGCGGCCCGGAGGAGAAGCGGCGGCGGGAGCCCGTCCTTCCGCGGCGGCGGCGCAGCAACAGCGGGGCCGGGGCCGACGCTGACAGCGGGGCAGGGCCCCACCCCCGCGAGCGGGGCGGTTCCGTGACCCGCCAGCGCCTCGACTCCCTCCGCAAGAGCCGCCCGCGTAAGTGATGCGGGATGGGGGCAGGTGGGGCGGAGGTGATGCTG
Source organism: Natator depressus (assembly GCF_965152275.1). Taxonomy (NCBI): domain Eukaryota; kingdom Metazoa; phylum Chordata; order Testudines; family Cheloniidae; genus Natator; species Natator depressus. Next base: position 133,068,082 of record NC_134237.1, on the reverse strand, counting down.
GGGCGGGGCTGGGGGGAGGGAGTGGGGGTGGGCGTGGCAGGTGGGCGGGGCTGGGGAGAGGTGGGGGCGGGGTAGATGAGGCTGGGCGAGCAGGGTCAGAGCTGGAGAAGAATGGGGCAGGTGGAAGTAGAGCTGGGTGGGGGGAGGTTGAAGTAAGGGGGGGGTAAGGAGAAGTAGATGGGTAGAAGTAGGAGGGGTTAGGAAGGGAGTGGCGAAAGGTGGAGCTAGAACCTGGATGGGGAATGAACGAGGCACACAGGGAGCCGTACACGTCAGGGTTTGAGCCATGGTGATGGGGGAGAGCTGCCCAGGGCTGAAGGGGGAACTAGGTAGGGTGGGTAAGGTGCAAATGAGATCAGAAAAAGCATGTTTTAGAAATGTTGTGTTAGAAATGGCATGTAGAATGAGGAAGCTGGAAAAAGGAACACCGCCTTCATCTTAGCAGGGCATGGAGCAGCTGCTGTTGAGGTGGCTCTAACATATGAAACTTATTTTTCATAATAGAAAGCATCCACTGGTCTGGGTGTTATTTATGCTGATTTCTAGGGAGTACTACTCAGTGCCAGTTTCACATAATGTGAGCATCCTAGGCTTCCCCGCCTCCTTCCTCACTTCAAGTTCAAATTGTGCAGAACTGCTGCAGCAACGCAGTTGTGTCAGGAAATGACTTCCAAAGCTGAAACTGCATAGTTGAGTAGAAGACATTAGAAAGAATTCCAAAGTATAAGATGAAAGAAATTATCCCTTTATTAGGAACCTGTTGATACTTTCTATATTTTATATATAGGAAAGTAATAGCCATAACAAAGGGTATCCATCATTATAATTACAGGTAAGGAAGCTAATTTTTTCGTCATGATACATGAGCATGCACTTGTGTGGATATCTTTAATGGGAAATAGCAAGCAGTAAATACCAAATTCCAAAGTGGGAAAGAAAGTAAATACAAAACATTTATCTCAAAATGCCCCAGGAGAAATTAAAATGGAAAATTTTTTGTTCATTTTTGTAATTTGAGACTTTATTTGCTTGCTTAGTTTGAGGGATCCTGAAGGAGTCAAAGGTTGCATTGGCTGAGGAGAGACAGTCTTATAGTGTTTGAAGGAATTGCAGATCTTAGGGGGGCATACTGAATAGTATAAAGCTCTATTATTCCCAGCTATGGCTTTAGAGAGTCCTTTGCAGATTTTGCCTTGAGGAGGGATCTTATTGGATGCTTTGCATGCTTAGTGTATAACTTGATCCATTGTCAGATTCCAGAGTAGCAGCCATGTTAGTCTGTATCCGCAAAAAGAAAAGGAGGACTTGTGGCACCTTAGAGACTAACAAATTTATTGAGCATAAGCTTTAATGAGTGAAGTGAGCTGTAGCTCACGAAAGCTTGTGCTCAAATAAATTTGTTAGTCTCTAAGGTGCCACAAGTCCTCCTTTTCTTGATCCATTGAGAAGACTGAGTATTGAAGACCTTCAATCATTTAAGATCCCCATAAATGAACAAATATAACTTTCTTCACTCTTTGATCTAGTGTTCATAGACATTAAAGCCCCTTTCACATTCGAAGTAGATTTAGACTTAGAGCAAAAATAAGGGCACCTTTTTATGTTTAGAAAGTTAGTACCTGGACTAAGGATCATCTTTTTAAAAGAAGCATTGAAATGGGGTTCTTTAATTGACCAAGTTTACTCTCCTAATTTATGTAAAAAAACAAATATGGTGAAGCTTCCATTAGGGAATTGAAAAGGCTTTGGAGAGCTACAAAACAAGGTTGAAATGTCAGTTTCATCATATGCCTCACAGGAGAATCCCAGTGAAACAGAAGATGTGAGATGGCTGGGTCTAGAAATGTTGGGTTAATATTCCTGAGGGTTGAGGATTGAATCTTGGGTATCTTTATAAACCTTGGGATCTGCAGCCTGAGAGACCAGCGTGGTGTACTTACGATTACAGATAGTCTGTCTAGACTTATTTTCCAGATCATTGATGATTTAAGAAATAAGGGAAAGACATTCACAAGTAGATCCTGTCACAGGTAGAATGTGTGTCCCTCATCTGTGTTCAGTGATCGCATTGGCAAGAGTATAGTACTGGTACCCTCTTGTTTTATGTTACAAGTAAGTCTAAATGAGAGAACCACTTAATGGGCAGATGATCGAAGATTGTCCTAGTTTAGCTCCCACTTATCTGGCGCTGGTATGTGGCAAATAATCCTTTTGACCTTGAGGTTTGTCTTGCCCTCCATGTACATTACACTAGTAGATGAGCCTGCTTCTTCAAGTAAGAAAGGATTCCAGTGGCTTTGTCGTTCAGGTTGATGATCTTTGTTCCTTTCTGTGTGTTGCTTTGTGGAATAAAAAGATGTTCCTGGAAATTTATGTGAAACAGGGTTCCTATGAGATCTCTGGCTGCTCTTGAACTAATATCAAAATCTTAAATTAGTGCCAATTCAAAAAGTATTTAGTGGTGGGGCATTACTCTCTGTATTTGCATGTGCACAACGCCAATGTACATATGAAAATCGATCCAGAGATAACTTATTTTTTTTCCTCATACTTGCACACTTACAGGACTGTGGCACAGTTAAAAGAACCTTTTCTCCACACAGTTCAGTAAGTACATTTTTGGTAGTAGGTAATGTAGTAAATAGCCCAGATGAAGAAAGAGGGTATCAATATCATATCTATTTTGATAAGACTGTAGGAGAAGATATGCCAAATGACCTGGACATGAATAGACAACGTTTTCCCTCAAGTGTAGGATATAAAACTGATGATGACTAGATCCAAATGATTCATGGAATCTATGCGGTAATGAGTGTTGTTTCTGTTAACAGAAATGGATTGAACAAGGATAGAATCCACTTGTCTTTGTAGACACTACGAACAACTGCAAGAAAATACTTTGTATATGCTCTGAGAGCAGCACTCGGATTATTATTCCTGCGTACAGATATTTTCCTTTCATATAAATGTACTGACATAGAAAATAGAAGAGGAAACATCAGTAGTTCCCCAGTAGGGAATAGGGTGCATGGTGTGTGTCTAGCTGGAGAGCATTGTGGAATGAAGTATTTGGAGGAAAAAAGAATTTTGGGTCACAAAAAGTTTAGAATTTGAGCATTTTTTAAAACTTAAAATTTCTAAAGAAAGTTGTTCCAAATTTAAAAAATCTAAACATTTCATTTTGAAAATGGTGAAATTAAATGTTTTGATTTTTGCTCTTGTTTTTATTTTTTATTTATTTTTTTTATTAAACAATTCAGTGAAATTGGCGTGGATTCGTGAAATGTTTCAGAATCTACATTTTTTGCCAGAAAAAAGTTTTGGTAGAAAAATTTCACCCAACTCTTGTCCTAGGTGTTCTGGTCCCGTTATCTGATTTCTGTGAAAGGGCTTCTGTATCTTTCAGCCTTTCAAATACTGTATATTTGATCAAATCCAGCCAAAGATGTAAACTACACATAACATTTAGAACAGAAAGTAATGTAAATAACTGGAGGTAAAAATAAAATATTTTGGTAGTTATTTTGTTGTCTTAAATTTAAGTCCTGATTTAATTACCTTTTATGATTTGAAATTTTATATAAAATGTTAATTACTAATGAAGCTCCATTTTAGAGAGGTGAAGAAGTGTAGACTTATTAAACACATGTTTAATAAAAAGTTGTACTAAAAAATTCTCAGTTGTATAATTTCCATAATGGTACAAGGTGGTTAAGATTTAATACGTAATATTTTAGAGTAAGTAGAGAGATGCTGTTCTACATTTAGCTGTCATCTGTAAGTTTTCAGTGCTCTGTAGGCTAAGCTTCTTGTTAGCTCTTACTATAATTGTTTCATAACTTAAAGATCAGTCTAAAAATACAGTTTGAGCTTCATAACTTTTTGAGATCTGTGATTATATCTCCATTTTTCACAGGGTGGATTTCATTTATATCAATTTGATTTAAATCATGATCAGTAGTCACTAGTCAGGAAGACTCGATTTAATCATGGATTTCTACAGAAAAGTGCATTCTTGTTGGTTGTTATAACCTAAATACATATTCTTCACAACTTAGAGGTGGACGTAGGTTTCATTTTTAAAACTGTACATTTTTAAAGTAATTTATTTTGAAAACTTTTCAGATTAGTTTTGCAGCAAGATCAGAAAATGAATGCTTGTTTGGTTATTTCATTTACCAAAGGTAATTGAAGCAGATATTTATGAAGTCATTGGGAGGTGAACTATCTCCAATTCAACGGGTTAATCATTAATAGTTGGAGGATTTTCTTGCCATGCTGTATTAGGAGGAGAACATCACCAGACAGACATTTAGATTGTTTTATTTAACTAAAACAACAACATTATGTATTCTGGATTTTTTTCTTCAACAGCAAACATAATATTTTAACAAAACAGGCATATGAATTTTTGAATTTAGTTAAACATTCAAGTTTTTTAAAATCAGGTTTGTTTTTGTTAAAATTGTTTTTAACTAAAATAGTTAAATGAAATATATTTAAAAAAGAAAAATTAAATCTACTATGTCAGCCAGATCAACATGGGAAACTTAAAATTTTGGCTTCTGCAGCTAACTCGGTCGTCTTCACCTTCATTTTCCTGTTTGTTCATAATCTGGAAAAGAAAAACAAGCTTTCCTGCTTTTTCAGGTCCCAAATGATTTCTCAATTTGGAATGAATTAGTCCAAAGGAAGAAAATATTCTTTCTACACTGGCAGAAGAAGCTACTGCTGTTAAAAGTGAGATTATCCTGTCAACAATCTCTGAATCCAAGTGCTTAAGTGACTTCCACCAGTTCACTGGTGTGACTTTCTTTAAAACATCATCAGCAAACATATATTTCTTGAATGGTTCACCTTTAGCTCTGAAGTTTATTGTAGTTGGCATTATGGAGGGATGATTGCTGGATGTCCATGTCCTAGCCAACTCCTCTTCTTCAGCAGTTAAGGTTTGACCCTGGTACCGAGTATTGAGAATATTTGCAAGAAAATGAGCTGGAGATAGTGCTTGTCCCATTCGGTTTTTTTTAATGCTTGTAATTTAACTCTGTCATTGCATATTTCTCTTCTTAAGATCTCACTCAGTTCCTTCCAAATTTCAACAGCGTCAGCAGTAAAACAGCTGTTTCCCTGCATTTTGTTCAAGGCTACAGAAATAGGCTTCAGGGTACTCAGCATGTGTTCAACATTTCTATTAAGCCCAATGTTGAGAACTTTGGCTGTGACAGTACCATCTATTCTTTCACGATTTAGTTCACAAACTGTCATCAGATTAGGCTAGTTCTTGATATAGTGTTCAAAACAGTCCACTACCGAGTTCCATCGCAGGTCTTGTGGGAGAGTTAGCTTGGTTCCTCCCACTTTTTTTCAGAGCGGCTGCTGCCAAGTGGTTGTTACGGCAGTATTTTGAAATTTCAACAACATTAGCCTTTATTTTTTGGAACACTGAAGTCTTTGGCTAGGAGGTGCATCAAATGAGCACTGAAACTGTATGTTGTTAGCTTGGGACTCTCTTCTAAATTTCTTCTTATCTTGGATACATTTGTAGCATTGTCTGTGACCAAGCTGCATACTAGACATCTGAATTTTTTTTCACAGTGTGTTATAGCTTTTACTGCTGCTACTTGTAAGTATTCTGCTGTGTGTGCATTTCCTGGTGTATCAATTGTTTCTGTAAGGAAGACATTCCCTTCTTCTGTTGTCGCACAAGTACATACAACAAGATCATTGTGGACATTGCTCTACCCATCAAGACTCAAGTTAACAATTTCACCCTCTAGACCTTTTGCACACTGCTCAATTTCTCTTTCATACACTTTATGCACCAATTTGCCTGTCACACCTGCTGTTGGGTGGACTGTATCCTGGTCTTAATGACTGAACCATGTTAATGAAGTGTGGGTTCTCAATCATACGGAAAGGAGAGCTTGTTGCATAAACAAATCGGGCACTTTTGTCATCAGTTACCTCTTTTTGTAATCTGCTGGTTCTTATCACAAACTTATCTATGGTTGGTTCTGGGTGATGGAGATTTTTTTTTTTTTTTTGCTTCAGGTGATATCCTGTGGGTATGTGATATACATGGTGTGACTGAAACACTATCATTGGCAGGTACTCTGAAACCTATAGGTTTCAGAGTAACAGCCGTGTAAGTCTGTATCCACAAAAAGAAAAGGAGGACTTATGGCACCTTCGTCTCTAAGGTGCCACAAGTCCTCCTTTTTCTTTTTTCTGAAACTGTAGAAAATGATGGTGCTCTTGAAGGTGGCTAGTCTTCCGAATCCTGTATGTTGAGGATGGATTCTCCTAAACAAAATAAGTCAATACAGTTATTTAATTATTATTCCCATACTGCTCATTCAGTATTACTCATTGCATTCACTGACAGTACTACCTTAAAGGTGAAATTGTAAAAGGAAGATCTGCATCTTTCAACTAGTTATTTTTTATCACAACTGCATCTAAACTGATAGTAGCATAGAGTAACAACTATATTTTTTGCTCAAACATGACAATGCAATAATAGTCCAGAAGGAAGACAGGCAGTCCTTAAGAAAGAGGTATGGAATAAAAAAGTTTACCAGCCTGAAGATCCTGCATGTTCAAACATGTTCCTTTCATCATCTTCAACGCAGCTTCCTCCTGAGATGGAACACGTCTCATGATGTTGTTTCATTCTGGCAGCCAGGCCTTGCATTTCTTTGTTGCAGTGTTTTGCATTTTGCATGCATGCCTGTCTTACCCCCAGATAGAGGAACTTCATTAAAATATTCTCAAACTGGCTCTCTTTTCTGGCCTGCTGCCATTTTCCCTTCTAGTGAGAGAATGGTATGGTAGATCTCAAACCAATGAAGGCTACACTCAGAAAGACCTCAAGACTTCTGGAATATGGTGCTCAAACAGTTTCACTTTTGTTTCTACTGCCTGTCCCTCCCTTCTCATGTTTATCTCCAGATTTCTTCTCCTTATCCAGATCTATTCGCCCCCAACAATCTTCTATTCATTGAACTTTTTTTGAAACTTTGTACTTTTAGAGAGAGGTAAGGGATTGACTCTGTGTACACAAATTTAGGGTTGAGGTCTGTTATTTCTCACCTCTATATATTTTATTTTTATTTATTTAAAAACATTTTTGCTGTTAACAAGCATGTTATCTCTGGAGACACAAATCCACAGTTTGAGAACTGTGAAACTAAGCATCTCTGATGGTATCTTCTAGACTGAGCACTGAGTCCCATTGGGTAGATGGAAAGATTAATCTAAATAATCTTTACGGAAGCCCTTTGAACCCCATAAAATTGGGTCCCTAATCCATGAACTATTGGAACTCATTTACAAAACTTTTCTTAAACCTTACATAAATGTATAGCCTCATACTATAGAATTAGAATTTATAATCCCTGTTCCATGATGAGATATCTTTGAACTATAATGTATCTTTATCTTTAGATAAGTGTTTTTCCTCCAAAAGCATTTTATCAAAAAAATCTGATTTAAATAAAAAAATCTGATTGTTTTGATTTTTTTTTAAAAATCATTGATTTTTATCCACCTTGATTTTTCATCAGACACTTCTGTAGTTTTTTATAAACAAGAAAACAGAAAATTTATGCACTCTACCAGGTTCAAATTCCATAATGTCCAGAACTGCTATATGCTTTTCAGAACAAATAAAAACGTTACATGTTCCTTGCCCCAAAGAGCTCACACTAGAGCTCATGCTTTAATTTTTTATTTGACTTGCGGCTGAAGAGGAAAGGAGTAGGGCAAGAGTTACTATGAGAATAACACATGGTTACTTAAGGCTTGTCCACACATGGAGTTATTCTGTAACACTAGTTGTTTAGGGCAGGAGGGTTGCAGAAAGCAGGCTTGTGTCTGTATGATGCATGTACCACCATGTGCCTAGTCTGAGTGACGGAGTGGGGTGTTAATTGCCTCCCTCACTTCACGGGAATCTGCCTCAGAGATCTCCACAAAACATTCATGGAGATACTGGGCAATCCGCTGCTGCAGGTTCTTTGGCAGAGCTGCTTTGTTTCTTGCCCCATTAAGGGTAACTTTTCCTCGTTACTCTGCTGTCACAGGGGGATGGGGGGACCATTGCTGCACACAGGTGAGCCGCATAAGAGCCAGGGTGGAAGCTGCAGTCTTGGAGAAGACCCTCCCTTGATTCCCTGCTCACCCTCAGCAGTGAGATATCTTCCATAATTAACACAGCCTGGGAAAAATGTGGGGACAGTAATGATTATAAGGCCCATTCCCTACAGTGCTGACTCTCCCCAAGAGCTATGTGCCCAGTGTACAGTATGGTCCTGGAACACTAATTTCCCCTGCGATTACTCACCATTTTGAGGGTCTTGTGGCTCATGTGTGCTGGCCTGGGGTCAGCCAGTTAGTGATAGGTATGTGAATAGTGGCTGTGTTTTAAATAACTGAATCAGTGGTCTCTGTGTTGCAAACAATACTGCTTCGTAAAATGTTGGCAGAATTAGAAATCGGCCACCAAGAACTAAAGAGGACTTTCTGCGTGATGTCATGATGCACTCCGCAGCCGAAAAACAAGAATTGAAGGAGTGGCAGGACAACGAGAAGAGGGACTGAAAGGAGAACGTGGCGTGCCAGAATGAAGCCACGGAGCGGCTCTTAAACATTATGGAGCGCCAAGCGGACACGCTCCAGGTGCTACTAGCACTGCAAACTGAGCAGCTCTGCAGCCACCCGCCCTCCCCTGCAGCTGCTATCGCAAAACTTTTTCCTATGTGCCCCCCAGACCCGACCAACACACAGTTGTCAACCTCCTGGCTCCAATCTGTACCCGCGTCATTCCACTCCTCCCCCGTCATAGTCCAGCATTGTGGACTCCCAGTACCCACTGCACTCAACACCCGGCCCTCTGCAGTTTAATCCTGCTGCAGTGCAGTACCTGCTGCACTGTACTCCAAAGGAGAAGGTTGGATATGATACCTAAACATACACAAATCTTTAACTGTCCCAGGACCCCACCTCCTCCTGGGACCCTCCCTTTCCCCATCCTCCTCAATGCTGATGTATTTTTTTTTGTTTGTCTCTCTCCTCCGGTGGTTGTTTTTTAATAAAAAAATTGTTTTGGTTTGAAAGCAATCTTTATTCCATTAATTGAAAGCAAACAGAGCCCCGCAAAGCAACAGGCAATTTTCTTAAACCTTCATAGTGCATCGTCTGTACCAATCACAATCACCTCCTAGAATTACAAGCACTGCCCTCCCGAGCATAGCAACACATATTAGTGGCTTTCAGCTTCAAATTGCTGCCTCAAAGCATTCCTGATGCTTGTGGTCCTGCGCTGCGTCCGTCTAATAGCCCTGGTCTCGGGTTGTTGAAATTCAGCCTCCAGGCATTGAGCCTCAGTGGTCCAGCGCTGAGTGAAGCTTTCACCCTTCCCTTCACAAATATTATGGAGCGTACAGCACGTGGCTATAAGCATAGGAATATTGTCAGCAGCCAGGTCCAGCCTCCAATATAGGCAGCACCAGTAGGCCTTTAAATGGTCAAAAGCACAGTCAACAGTCATTCTGCACTTGCTCAGCCTGTTGAACTGCTCCTTGCTGCTGTCAAAATGCCCTGTGTATGGCTTCATAAGCCACAGCATTAAGGGGTAAGCAGGGTCTCCCACGATCACAATGGGCATTTCGACTTCCCCTACGGTGATCTTCTGGTCCGGGAAGAGAGTCCCCGCTTGCAGCTTCCTGAACAGGCCAGTGTTCCGAAAGATGCATGCGTCCTGCACCTTTCCGGACAAGTCTGCGTTAATGTCTGTGAAATGCTCACGGTTATCCACAAGCGCCTGGAGAACCGCTAGAAACACCCCTTCCGATTAATGTGCTAGGTGGTCTGGTGCCAGAATTGGAATATGCCTGCCATCTATCGCCCCTCTGCAGTTAGGGAAGCCCATTTGTGCAAAGCCATCCACAATGTCATGCACTTGCCCAGAGTCACGGTCTTTCAGAGCAGGATGCGATTAATGGCCCTGCACACTTCTATCAACATGCGTCCAACGGTCAACTTTCGCACTCCACACTGGTTAGTGACTGATGGGTAGCAGTCTGGAGTAGCCAACTTCCATAGTGCAGTCACCACGCGCTTCTCCAGTGGCAGGGCAGCTCTCATTCTCATGTCCTTGCGCCGCAGGGCTGGGGCGAGCTCATCACAGTCCCATGAATGTGGCGTTCCTCATCCGAAAGTTCTACAGCCACTGCTCATCATCCCAGACGTGCATGAAAATGTGATCCCGCCACTCAGTGCTTGTTTCCCGAACCCAAAAGTGGCTTTCCACTATAATCAGCACCTCTGTGAATGCCACAAGCAATCTCGTGTCGTAGCTACTATGCCTGGTGAGATCAATGTCGCACTCCTCTTGCCTTTGTAGTTTAAGGAATACCTCCACTGCCACTCGTGACATGTTAGTGAGAGCGAGCAGCATATTGGTCAACAGTGTGGGATCCATTCCTGCAAACCAAAGAGGCAGAGCATGCAGTACACACACCGTTGAAAGATGGCGCCAAATGCGGACAGAAGCACAGAGATTGCTGGGATGCAAAGTAATGCATCACGGGGCATTGGGACAGGACCCAGGATGCCCCGTGACCCCCTCTGCTTTCCCACAACTCTTAGCGGGGGAAGAGGAATAGATTCTCTGTGGGATAGCTGCCCAGAGTGCACCGCTCCGAATACCACTGCAAGTGCCGCGAGCGTGAACACGCTATTGCGCAGGCAGCTGACAGTGTGAACACACAACAGCGGTTTCCCTTCAGCGCTCTCTGAGTGGCGCTGTAACTGCCGGCGATGTAACTCGGCCAGTGTAGACATACCCTCGGTGTCACCGCTAAATACAAGGTGGAACAGCTTGTTTAACGTAAGTAGTTAACACGTTTCAAGAGACCATTCAAGGTGAAGTGGCCAGTTAACACCTCTTCAGTCATAGGGGGAAAGGAGAAAAGAAAAAAAAAAAGCTGAGATCCAGTCTGTTATTGATTGTTGTAATAAGCCATAAATCCAAGTGTTTCTATTCAGTCCACGATTTTTAGTATCTAACAGTTTTATGAATTTAAGGTCCCAGGCTCATCTCTTGCAAGTATCCTTTTAGGATGAGAACTGAGAAGTCGGATATAGAGTGCTTTGTGAAAAGTGTTCACTCACAGGTGATACGGTGTTTTTGGCCTGGTCTACACTAGAAAATTAAGTCCGTGTAACTACATCACTCGGATATGAAAAATCCACATCCCTGGGGGGGGTAGTTAAGCCAACCTAACCTCCAGTGTAGACAGCACTAGGTTGAATGAAGAATTCTTCCATGCACTAGCTACCGCTGCTCAGGGAGGTAGATTGCTGACAGTCCTACTCTGATGGGAGAACCCCTCCCATCAGCATAGGTGATGTCTACACTGACACTCTACAGCGATGCTGCTGTAGCATTTCAGGTGTAGACAGGCCCCTTGTGTAGTGATTGTCTTGTTTCACCCACATAATTATTAGGGCATTTAATGCACTGAATGAGCCACACCACGTGTTGTGATAGGCATGTGTAGGATCCATGGATCTTGAAAGGTATGTTGGGGGTGTGTGGATCATTGTAGCAGTGGAGATATGTCTACTAGTTTTACACCTGTTGTTCTGGTGCTGCTTTGAGGTGGTGTGTCCTGGCCTGTGGGGAGCTTGCTTCTGATGATGAGGTTGGGGCGTTGTTTGAAGGCGAGAAGAAGGAGTTCAGGAAAGATTTCTTTCAGGATATGGTCCCCATCAGATATCTTGGCACAGGGTTGGACTAGACGATTCTTGTGGTCTCTTCTGACTCTATGGTTCTATGACTCTAAGTATGGATCGTAATTGTTTAATGATACTCTGTATAGGTTCCAATATTATGTGATCGGTAATGACTATGGGTATGCGGATGGAGGGGGTTTTGTCTCCAAGCAGGTTGTCTTGGGGTATTTGAGTGGCCTGTTCCATGATACAGTCTACTTCTCTGGTAGAGTGTGCTTGTTTAGTGAAGGCATTTTTAAGTGTGTTAAGGTGTGTACCCTGGACTTTCTCCTCAGAGCATATCTGAGTTCCTGACTATAGATAACAGATTTCTTGGTGAGTTTGAGATGGTTACTGGGACTGTGAAGGTAGGTGTAGCGATTCATAGGCATTTTGTGGAATTTTCTGGAAACTGCATGGCATGAAATTGTTTATTAACAAATTGGTTCTCTGTACAATTTAACATCTTTGTTCTGCAGAAATTAAGACATTATAATATGTGTTGTTTTTTTTTCATCTTAGTCTTTCCTTGGTTTGGCTTGGATATTGGCGGGACCTTGGTCAAGCTTGTTTATTTTGAACCAAAAGACATCACTGCTGAGGAGGAGGAGGAGGAAGTGGAAAATCTTAAAAGTATCCGAAAATACCTGACCTCAAATGTAGCCTATGGATCTACAGGCATTCGGGATGTGCACCTGGAACTAAAGGACCTTACCCTGTGTGGACGTAAAGGCAATCTGCACTTTATACGCTTTCCTACTCATGACATGCCTGCTTTTATTCAAATGGGCAGCGAAAAACACTTCTCAAGTCTCCACACTACCTTATGTGCCACGGGAGGTGGAGCTTACAAATTTGAGCAGGACTTTCGCACAGTATGCATTTTTGGTTTCTATACACTTAGGATACGGTAGTGAAGTCTCATGTAACTTGAAAGATTGTAAGATAAAGGCTGAAAGTAATTTCAGTCTCTGACTTAGCCTCTGAAAAGTCTAGCGTCCTAAATTGAGCTCAAGTTTAATATGAGCTAGAAATAAGCTCACCTCTGTAAACACAGATACTTATTATTTTAAGATTGTGCAGCTTTGCTGTGACTCCAGAATTATTCATTTTAATTTCCATGAAATATGCCTTTACCAGACTTGAATAGTCATTAGACTTAAGTCAGCTCTGCTACCTACCTTAACTTTATTTTTTCCATTGCTGTCTATTCATGAGCTTAATATTTGTTTCGTACTTGCCTGGTTGATTAAGGTTCATTTATAACTTATATTGCTGTGATTTGGTTAAGATTCTATTGAATTAAGTGGTAAATTAACTGCAAGTGACTTGCTGGTCTAGATTCATCATAAGAAGGTGTGTTTCATTATAAGCAGAATATATGTGTAGATAATATATTTATAGCTTGATTGTATGTTAACTTTTTCAAGCCCAGGTTCTACAATATATTTATCATACAGCCGAACGTTAAGGGGTCCGATGCAGGGTCCAATGAAAAGATTATCATGCTGCTCCCTCCTGGCTTTTGTGAGGAAGTCAGCATTTTCTCTTCTTCCCTTTACCCCTTAACGTTTCCAGATGTTGTGTGGCACTCTGGGCCTGATCCAAAACCCCACTGAAGTTAGGGGGAATCTTTCCATTGGCATTTGCTCAGGACTTCTAATACTTCCTACCCAATGGGGTGAGGATGTGCATGAACCTCGTTACAAATTGCCAAGCACTAAACTTAAATAGCACAGGGAGCATTCCACTCCGCGCAATACAGATATATGTGGGAAAGTAGGAACCCTCTTGTGATCTGTACTCTACTCCTTCTGCCACAATTCAGAGCAAGGAGGGGTACTGAATGCACTGGTGAGTGCATTTTTCTAGCCCTGAGTATAAAAACATTAGATCTCTTCAGCTCTTTCATAGTTTTATTTCCTTTAACAGATGGGTGACCTTCAACTTCACAAACTAGATGAACTTGACTGCCTTATTAAAGGGGTTTTGTACATTGACTCAGTTGGATTCAATGGACATTCAGAGTGCTACTACTTTGAAAACCCAACTGATTCTCAAAAATGTCAGAAGCTCCCATTCAACTTGGAGAATCCATATCCTCTCCTCTTGGTGAACATTGGCTCAGGGGTCAGCATCTTGGCTGTGTATTCCAAAGACAATTATAAGCGGGTAACTGGGACCAGGTAAGATCTATAAATAATGTGATTACCTTTAAGAGCAGTGGTTCTCATTTGTAGTGGTGACTCCTTTCCCATAGCAAGCCTCGGAGTGCGACCCCCCCCCTTATAAATTAAAAACACTTTTTTATATATTTAACACTAATATAAATGCTGGAGGCAAAGCGGGGCTTGGGGTGGAGGCTAACAGCTCCTGGTCCCCCACCCCCGTAATAACCTTGTGACCCCCTGAGAGATCCCGACCCCCAGTGTGAGAACCCCTGTTTAAGAGCATAGTCTTGGAGCTTGGAATTTACTCGTGGTAAAAGGTAGATCACATCTTCATGGACAAGTTGCTTTAAAAATGACTCTTATCTGACAGAACTTTGTTTCACCATAATATAGTACCTCCTCATTCCCACCCCCAGTAAGCAAAGGTCTTTTTTTGTGGTCTGGATGGCATGTCACAATCTTCTCCTTACCACAGTCAGCCTCTTCAGAAAGGCCAGTTCTTGACCTGGTCATCCGTCTGCTACTGCAAGAAACTAATTTTTTTTTTCATCAGAGGAGTGTAAATCATATTTTGGAAACAACCCAGGTATGCTCAAATAGATGAATTTTTAATGTGATCACTTTAATTCCGGTATTCAGGGTTTGGATTCTGACTTTTAAAAGCTGTACTACCCTTTATGAATGATGGGATGGTGTTCACAGTTCTAGTCAGGTCTGAAAGAATAATATAGCCACCTATTGTACAGCAGAGCCAAAGAGATCTGTGCATGTGAACTTTCTTGGACTTAAGGAATATTGTTGTTACAAAAAAAGTACAGACAAGGATTGCACAGTGCACCTCAGGAAGGACAGTTTTGTTATACATCTTTGCCAGCATGTGTATGCAATGATTCAGCAGAACGTACTTTTTCCAGGCTTTGAACAATTAGACCCGAGTTCTGCAGTGAATTCCATATGGGCATACCCTTGCAGATTCATGGAGCTCATTGCAGGTTGACATCTTACATTGTACATAGCTGTTTGTTCAACACTGTGTAGTGAATATTGTAAGTGGAGAAAACCCACTTCTCATTTAAGCAATAACTCTGGGGAAGGATGCTAAGCTGTGGGTTTATCTGTGGGCTGTGAAGTTACCCGAAGGAGGCAGATTTAAATGTGGTAAGAAAGGAGACATAAATCTAATTACTCTTTCTAGATTTCCAATGAGAAGGAAATTTAAAAAATGCTTGGGCAGCACAGCTAATTTTTGGTAGTCAGAGGAGTTTAGCTACATAACTTAATTAAAAAACAAAAACAAGCCCTTTTTTCTCCCTCTCCTCAAAGTGAGAGGTAGAAAATATCGCTTCTGTTTTGTTTTATTAGTCTTGGAGGAGGAACATTTTTTGGTCTCTGCTGTCTTCTTACTGGCTGCTCCACCTTTGAAGAGGCTCTTGAAATGGCATCCCTTGGAGACAGCACGAAAGTGGATAAACTGGTGCGGGACATCTATGGAGGGGATTATGAGAGATTTGGACTGCCAGGCTGGGCTGTAGCATCCAGGTAAGGATATACCTTGGGTTTTTGAGGATGCATATAATGTGCCTGAATGAAAAACTGGGGCAGCAAGGGTATATTTTTAGCACCTCTAGTTTTTTTTGTGGAACTGGCACTGTGGAGTGTAGACTCACCATTCATGCACCCCCCATGGCTGCGCGTAGCATAGTAGGCTCTCCTCTCTAGCACACCCTACTGACAGCCTCTCCAGCCCTGCATTGGTGTGCTACCTCTTGTAACTCATGTAACTTTTGGTTACCCTGGAAGGAGTGGCACTAAAAGTCCAACAAACAATAGTCCCATGACCTCAAGTTCTGACTCAGTAGTCCTTCCACTCCCTGGTCTCTGGGATCTTTGCACTACTTTTTCTGGTGGTCAGAAGGGGAACCCAGGCCTTTCCTCTTCTCTGGGTTCCATTCTAGGGACGCTGCATTAAGCAGGCAAGGTCTGTCTACTCAAGCCCCATTCTTCCACTCTGGGCTACTTCTTACCTTGGACATCTACAGGCCTCCCCACAAGTCAGTTCCTGGGCTCCCTGTTCACCTATGTTCCTCTCAGGCTCCCTGAGGTCTTGGACTTCACCCTTCCTTCAGGGCTGTGGCCCCTGGAATTCTCCAACAAATCCCAAACCAAAAGGAGAAACGTAAACCATTTCTGCCCTTCCCAGATTTGAATTTTAGTCCTTCCCAGTCTGCCCCAATACTGTGCTCCTCAAATGAACACCAACACCCAAGGACTTCCTCCTGGAGTCTTGTCTGTTTTGAAACCCACCATAGGAGCTAACTCTCAAAAACCAGTCGGAGAACACTTCAGTCTCCCTGGTCACTTGATTACAGACCTAAAAGTCACAATATTACAACAAAAAAACTTCAAAAACAGACTCCAATGAGAGACTGCTGAATTGGAATTAATTTGCAAATTGGACACCATTAAATTAGTCTTGAATAAAGACTGGGAGTGGATGGGTCATTACACAAAGTAAAACTATTTCCCCATGCTTATTTCCCCCTCTACTGTTACACACACCTTCTTGTCAACTGTTGGAAATGGGCCATCCTGATTATCACTACAAAAGGTTTTTTTCTCCTGCTGATAATAGCACACCTTAATTGATGTCTCTCGTTATAGTGTGTATGGCATCACCCATTTTTTCATGTTCTCTGTGTGTGTTTGTGTGTGTGTAATCTTCCTACTGTATTTTCCACTGCATGCATCCAATGAAGTGGGTTTTAGCCCACAAAAGCTTATGCTCAAATAAATTTGTTTGTCTCTAAGGTGCCACAAGTACTCCTCGTTCTTTTTGCTGATACAGACTAACATGGCTACCTCTCTGAAACCTCTCCTCCTGTGGTTTTTCCTTATTCTCTCGCTTCACTTCAGTTGGACCAGTCTCCCATTCTGGGTCTCTTTCTAACTGATCTTTCTCTGTCCTTTTAAGGAAACCTGACTTGTTTCCAGTGGACCTCCTAATTCACCTAGTTAATCTTGAATTGAGCTCTCAGTCTCTTGTTAACCCTCTCAGTACTAGTGTGGGGTTTATACCCCATCACAATAACATAAGTCTATTTTAGACCAACATTAATTGTGATTCATTGTTACTGGATTTAAGTAACAGAGGCTGTAACTACATGATTAGAATTTTACATAATTCCATTAAAAATGGTATTGTGCATTCATTTTGGAATTGCGACATTGCTACATGCGTTCTGATACTGCATAGTTTTCTGTAAATGGACACTTAACTCTATAATTTTCTGCACAGCTTTGGGAATATGATGAGCAAGGAGAAGAGAGAGTCTGTCAGTAAAGAGGACCTGGCAAGAGCAACTTTAATAACCATCACCAATAACATTGGCTCCATAGCACGGATGTGTGCACTTAATGAGGTATTGAGAAATATGGAAAACAGCATATAACCTCTTTTTTTTTTTCTGAGACACACATGTAAATCAATTACTCACGTGTGCCACCAGTCTGCAGTAGCTTGTTTTCAATTCTGTAGAAGCACCTTCATGCATACCTGTCCAGATGCTCTAGTTTAAATTGTAACCCTAGATTTCCCTTCCCCATATGGTCTAGGGGCCCATATGGTCTAGTCAAATAATAGCTCTACAATTCAAAGCCTTGTAAAAAATAATAATAATATGATGTGTTGTCATTTATTGGTCCAGTCAATTTCCCTTATTATTCAGGAGGTAAATTGCTTTCTGGGAGAGTTGAGGGAACTGTGGAATAGCAATGTGTTTTAGTCTCCTGGAACTGCAGGTAGAAAATGATAAGCAATATCCTGTTTCTTCTCAGGCACAAAATTATCATATCTTGTCCTTGCTAGGAATCCAAACT
The DNA here is from genome assembly GCF_965152275.1 of Natator depressus. Classification (NCBI taxonomy): domain Eukaryota; kingdom Metazoa; phylum Chordata; order Testudines; family Cheloniidae; genus Natator; species Natator depressus. Next base: position 133,050,254 of record NC_134237.1, on the reverse strand, counting down.
AAGCGCATCAGTGAAAAGAGAACTATACCTGCTGAAAGAGGACCTTCTGTATGTCATTTGTTCTAGTTACTCTTGCATTTTTAAGCTAATACAACACTCATGGGCCTTAGTGGGGTTGTCTCTCTGAGCTCTGTGCTTTCAGCTTCTTTACAGTGCTGCCTTGTTGCATTCATGTCAAGCAGCATTGTACAGGGCTATGAAAGAACTGAGACCTGTTCTTCACTTTATTTTGGGGCTGTTTAAACAGGATTGAGTCCAGCAGGTTGAAGCATACTTATAACTTTTTCATAGTTCTTATCAGCATACAGTTACTATTCTGCACTAGAGCAAGGGCAATAAATGTACAAGGCACTATCTAAAATGGCAGCCAAAAACAGCCCTGCCCATGGTATGTTCATTTCTCTCCCTCTTGTCTCCCCCCCCCAACCCCCCCCCCTTCCTCCATGAATATAGAATCTAATGCACACAAGGCACTGAACAATTCAGGTACAGGAAGATGTGGTGAATTCATTGGAGTGGAGAACACCATGGGAAGGTGTCACATCCTGGGGTACAATCCACACCAGTGAGGAGTTGTCACAGCTTCCCCTGTAATCTGGGTGTCTCACAATGCTTTGCTGTTGCAGCTCCCACCGTGGGTTACTCACAAAGAGCCTAACAGCATGCAGGTCACGCCCTGAGTGTCTCTGTATAGCCCTAGCCCAGCAGCTCTGACCCCAGCAGCCTGCCAGCAACACATGAGCGCCCCTCTGACATTCAGCAGCCTAGGTTACTATTTGCAGGGTGACCACAACACACTCCCAGTCCCAAATTTTCCCTGAAAGCATTTGTTCTGCCCTCTCCTGGACAGTTCAGATATCATAGTTTCATTACCCCTGTAACGGGGCAATATCCAGCAGACTACTATAAATGGTGTTACCAAATAGCTCAGTTTAAACACAACACTTGATTATCTTTATTTAACTACAAACAGAGAGATTTTAAATGAGTACAAGTATGAGGTCTTAAGGTCAGAAATGGTTAAGAGAGAAATAAAGATAAAACGCTTTCTAGTAATTATCGCTTAACAAACTAGACTTGGTTCAAGGTAAAATCCTTACCACATGTTCCTAGCAACAGGGCTAACCAATTTCTCAGGTCATAACCTTTCCCAAAGTCCAAAGGCTGGTTCTTTTGTCTCTTAGGTGAAAGAGAGCAAGGGAGAGAAATCATGGGGTGATTTTGCCCCTCACTCTTATAATCCAGTTACCCTTGGGAAGTGCATTTTCCTGAGGGTTACCCCTAGGTAAAGTTCTTCCCACTGTGAGGATGGAGAGTGTTGTGATGAAAAAGGTTGTATGTTGTTGGTTAAAATGCAGCTAGATCTGTTCCTGCCCGCTCCATTGCCAAAGAATGGCCACTTGACTTGTGATTGCCAATCAGCTTTGATGACACCTGACTAGAGGCGTCAGTTTATCCTTTGTCTTTGAGAAACAGGTTTACCCCCTTCCCAGAGTTGTCTGGTAAACACATTTCAGTCATAATTTCGGTTTTATGTTCATAACTTTCTATGTAATGTGTCTACACACACATCACCATGATATTATTGACCAGCGAGTTACTAGTTTTCAAATGATACCTGACAAAGCATATTTTGTATAAAGATTATTTACAGTGGTATGTAGGGTGTGACTATGGGGGTGCATTCCATCACAGAAGAATGCATGGAAGAACAGGTTTGAAGGACCAGAGATGGTGCTCAGTCATGATGCTTCAGTCACTTTGGAACCTTACATTTCTTTATTGATTGAAGGATCAAGAAGCTGCAGAACTCCCTGCGCCAAGTAGGGAAAACATCTTTTTTTCAAGAGTATAGTTATTAAAACGTGGATGGAGATTGTTTAAACCCAAAATGTCACTCTGCAGAATCAATGATGATGTATCCACTTCACTGCATAAGGTCACTTAAACATTTGGATTGTTCTGATTATTGGTTTCTTGATCTTCAAGCTGGTAGTGGGTGTGGAGGAAGCATACTTGCACTTTTAGTTTGTGGGACCAAAGGGAGTGTGGGAGGAGGAGTACCCTTCATTGTTCAACAGCATCCCTCTAGCCCAGTGGTTCTCAAACTTTAGCAAACAGAACCCCCATTTTGATTTAAATTTTTTCGGGGACCCCCAAGTCTCCCGGCTCAGCCCTTGCCCTGCTCCTTCCCTAGGGCCCTGCCCCACCCTTTCTCCGAGTCCCAGCTCCATGCTCACTCCATCCCCCCTCCCTCCATCGCTCCCTCTCCCCCACCCTCACTCACTTTTACCAGGCTGGGGTAGGGGGTTGGAGTGCAGGAGGGGGTGCGGGCTCTGGGAGGGAGTTTGGGTGAGGGGTCTGGGCTGGGGCAGGGGTTGGAGTATGGGAGGGGGTGAGGCATGCGGCACTTACCTCGGGTCGCTCCCAAAAGCGACCAGCACATCCCTCTCGCTGTGGCTCCTAGGCAGGAGGCCAGGGGGTCTCTGTGTGTTGCCCCTGTCCGCAGGCACTGCCCCTGCAGCTCCTATTGGCCTCAGTTCCTGGCCAATAGGAGCTGCGGAGTCGGCACTCAGGGTGGGGACAGTGCATGGAGACCCCTCTGGCCCCCTGCCCGTGCAGGGACGTGCCCGCCACTTCGGGGAGTCAGGACAGGTAAGCCTGTTCCCCAGCATGCTGGAGGCGCACCTGGGAGGGAGGGGGAGCAGTTTCTCAGCGCGACCCGTGGACCCCAGTTTCAGGAAATGCTGCTCTAGCCAGCTGAAGGACTGGCATTGTTATTCCACAAGGGGTTCAGACTCATTAGCCAGAAAACATATGGCTGCAACTCAGGGTCTAGAGCAGAGGTGGGCAAACTACGGCCCGCGGGCCACATCCGGCCCGCAGGACCCTCCAGCCCGGCTCCTGAGCTCCTGGCCCCAGAGGCTCGCCCCCAGCCCCTCCCCTGCTGTTCCCCCTCCCCTGCAGCCTCAGCTCACTGCGCCGCCAGCGCAGTGCTCTGGGCGGCGGGGCTGCGAGCTCCTGGGGCAGTGCGGCTGCAGAGCTCGGCCTGACCCGGTGCTTGGTGCTGCGCGGTGGTGTGGCTGGCTCCAGCCAGGTGGCGCGGCTGTAGCGCCACCAGCCACTGGTGCTCCAGGCAGCGCAGAAGGGGGCGGGGGGAGGGGTTGAATAGAGGGCAGGGGAGTTCGGGGTGGTGGTCAGGGGGTGGGGGTGTGGATAGGAGTCAGGGCAGTCAGAGGGCAGGGGGTTGAATGGGGGCAGGGGTCCCGGGGGGGGGGGGGCAGTCAGGAAGGAGGTGGGGGGTTGGATGGGGCGGGGGGCAGTCAGGGACAGGGGATCCAGGGGCAGTTAGTGAACAGGGAGAAGAGATGGTTGGATGGGGCAGGGGTCCCGGGGGGGCAGTCAGGAAGGAGGTGGGGAGGTTGGATGGGGTGGGGGGCAGTCAGGGGCAGGGGATCTGGGGCCAGTCAGTGAACAGGGAGAAGGGATGGTTGGATGGGGCAGGGGTCCCGGGGGGGCAGTCAGGAAGGAGGTGGGGGGTTGGATGGGGTGGGGGGCAGTCAGGGGCAGGGGATCCGGGGGCAGTCAGTGAACAGGGAGAAGGGATGGTTGGATGGGGCAGGGGTCCCGGGGGGGCAGTCAGGAATGAGAGGAGGGGTTGGTGGGGGTTCCTGGGGCGGTCAGGGGACAGTGAGCGGGGGTGGTGGATGAGGCAGTGGTCCTGGGGGGGGCCAACAGGGAACGGGGGGGTTGGATGGGACAGGAGTCCCGGGGGGGGGGGGCTGTCAGGGGGCAAGAAGCCGGGGGGGGGGGGATAGGGGTGGGGGCCGGGCCACACCTGGCTGTTTGGGGAGGCACAGCCTCCCCTAACCGGCCCTCCGTACAATTTCCGAAACCTGATGCGGCCCTCAGGCCAGAAAGTTTGCCCGCCCCTGGTCTAGAGAGTGGATATAAAGCGGTGTGAAAGGGACTCCGGAAAAGAACCTACCCTGAAATAAGCTGGATGCTGTGCTTTTAACATAAACTTTATCAACCCCTTTTATATTTGGATGTATTTTTGAGATCCTATTTGATGCTTTTCAGCAATCACTGTTCATCCTCTCCCCTTCAGTGCATTCTCTGTCTCCTCTCTTCCAGTATCTTGAACACCTGAACTTGCCTCTTGATTTCATCCCACTCTAGTTCCTCTTGTTCCACTACACTGCTGCAAGACCCCAGTCTGCTTGGTACTTCATTCTTTCCCAGTTGCAATTCTGTTCTGTTGGATTTGATTGGAGTTTTCCTAATGAGGATCTAAATACAGAAAGCTGCAAATACATCATGAGTCTCTTCTCAGCCCCAGACACCCCTCCCCTCACTCAAGACAACCATCCTCCATCTAACTGCCCTTTCTTGCGTATCTGCTTTCTCCCTTGGTGTGAACAAAGGAATCACTATGAAGAGCATGGATATTTGGAGTGCTGTGAAGTTCAGTATCCAGACTTTACTCAGTTTAACAAATACTGGCAACTTTAACTTGGCTTTTAGCTGACTTTTACTGCTCTGTTCGAAGCCATATTTGAAAAGCTTCATGTATCCTCATAATTAAATGTGAGAAGTGTAATATATGGATTCTCCTTCAGTGTGATAGCCTTTTCGTTGTGAAGATGAAATTGAATTCAGCTTAAAGTTTCTCCTATCTTTTTTTGTGTTTGCAGAACATTAATCGGGTGGTTTTTGTTGGCAATTTCTTGCGGATCAATACAATCTCAATGAGGCTTCTAGCATATGCTTTGGATTATTGGTCCAAGGGGCAGTTGAAAGCACTTTTCTTGGAACATGAGGTGAAGTTACTGTTTAAATCCATTGTGCCTTGTCAAAACTGAAGACCTTTTTATTTAAAATTATCTGATTATAACATACCAATGTTGAGTTTCTTGGCATTGGCAACATACGTTTTGCAGCCAGTTCTATGCATTTGTTACTATAGCCACAGTTATTGCAGAACTTCCAGTTCTAGGACTCTATCCATGTAACATTTATTGTTTCAGAAGTTAAAAATGCAAACTTTGTCTACTTTATTGCTAACTTTGTAATAGCTTGCCAACATCTACTTTTGAAAACTTTTCACCTGCATATCTAACAATGTAATTTAAAAAAAAAAAATTGTTTCCTTGTATAAACAGTATAACTAGGAGTTGTAATAAGTTTACATACAGTAGTTTCTTCTGTTTTCTTTTATAACCAGTATTTTAAAACGGTATGAATATTTTTAATATTCCTTTCCCAGTATTTCTGTCAAACATATTTAAACCTTGAATCTAATAGAAACTCTTTGCCTTTTGCTTTATAGGGTTATTTTGGAGCAGTTGGTGCTTTTCTGGAGCTTTTGAATTCAACCTGAGTCATTACAGATCCTGTACATTGGACATAAGGTGCAGGAGCTTCTACCCTATTGGAACTCCCACATTTGTTTAGATTTTTTTAAAGCATCTGCTAAGTGACTATTACAGTAATTGTACATGACCTAATCATTGCGGAAAAGAAAAGGACAAATGAATTTTTTGTAAACAGTTAAAATTAATCCTGCATCTTAATGTAGATTAGTTAATAATAAGAAATATTATTTCTGCAGTTTTTATTATAATCTGCTACACATGTTGAGATAGTGTGGGAAGGTGCAAGATGGAGATAGTTTAATGTGAGACTTAGGCTATCCTGTTCTCAAAAGACTTCTTTTGTAAAATGCCAAGTGTCTACATTGTTAACTATTTTATATTTCACTTGCAATGTTTATATGTATGGGATTGAAGGACTTGAAGTATTTGTGGTAGTATTGAATAGTGTATTGTTTATATATGAAAATTATCAAAACAGAAGCCAGAAATATAAAAACTGACCTTTTTCTGAAAGTCCTTGTTTTTTGCCCTGTTCTGAACATTATAGTGGCCTGTAAAAACATCATCCTACGATCAGTAGTGGCTTATTTTCTGGCAAGACAGTCACTGTTTTTTAGTCCTCATTTCTTGTTTCTCTATCTTTTTTGGGTCTTGCTTTCTGTAAAAGTGTGTAGCAACTTCCTACCATCTGCACCCTGGTGACTCCTTATAAGCCAACCAGAAACTCCTCTGGATGTGAGGGTCAAACCCTTATAATGTAGTCTTAGCAACGTGCAGCAGATATCTCACTTGAAATCCACTAAGAGTAAATTTAAGAGTATTTATAACTAGTGTGTGTTACTTTTTTTTTTTTTTTTTTTTTTTTTTTTTTTTTAAAGAATTGTATGTAACTTTACCAAAAATTATAATAATGCTATTCCTGATATACTCAGGCTGTTCTGTATAACTTAATATTCTGTAGATGTTTGTTGTCAGCTAGTTAATAACATAATCCAGACTCAGGAGGAAAATCAATCTTCTTTCCACATCAGCATTACTCTCTCTCTTTCTCTCTTTGTTTCCCTGGTGTGCGCATTCCTGCAGAATCCAAACACTTCATTGCCACGGTTTCAGATTCTTGAAGACATTGACCTTTCAAGATGTTAAACTAGAAGATATTGTGTGAGAGAACATTCCTTCCATGCACAATAGGTTAAACAACATTGGCAGTAGGCTACCCTTAAAAGAGCTATGTTTGAAACAAGCATGTGGCTTATAAACCAGCCTTTTGTCTGGAATAATTGTCAGGTTCCAGGGTCCCCCACGTCCTTGGAGCTATAGTCTTGGGCTACTAATCTGAACAGAATGTCCACTGGGAGGGTGTAAATGCTCTCCCTCCTCTATGGATGACACTAGGTATTTCAGTATAATTTCACTGCAGGGGGTTGGAAGCAGTTCCTTCCTTAAAAGCTACTGCATCTTACCCTGATGTTAACCAGTGTTGCTGCTGTGGAGAGTTTTCTGGAAAATGGTAATATGGCTTTTCTGCTGAATAGCTCCACTATATGTAGAAACCTGGTTCACAGCAGGAAAAATTGAATAAAATTTCTGGCGAATACAGGGATAGATTCTCGGCTAGTGTAAATTTTCATAGTTCCACTTGATATCGGTTTACACCAGTTGGGGAATCTGCTCCAGAACCTTTTAAATAACTTATTCTTTTTAGGATTTAGTAAATTAATGCATCTGCCTCTTTATATTTGGGTTCATATTTGCAGTGGATCTCAAATGAAAGCTCTTTGGTCTTATATAGGCCCTGGTGGATATTTTTTGATCACGGCATAAAAAATCCACACGAGTCTGATAGTTTGACATGATTAGCAATCCTGAACTGAAATAGTTCAGAATTAAGGTGCAGTAGCAGAGATGTGGGATGGGTGGGAGTTGTCTTAGGGCTTCATGCTGCCATCTGCAGACATCACCTGCACGGTACTGTGTGCCCCTTTAACTCCCAAATGCAGTCTATGAGCTGAGTGCTCACAGGAGGTGCTCTTCACCTTGCAGGATTGGTCCCACCATGTCTGTACTTGAGAAATAACTGGGAATTGAGCGTGCCTGGGTTTTTCACAAGATCAGGCCATTTGTTTTATTTACTAAAGGCAGTGGTGTTAGCTACATTGCAGTATGAAGCACTAAATTCCACCGGGTTTGTTGTAAAATAATGTATTGTTAGAACTTATATTCAAGAAATTCCAGCCTCAGCAATCTAGTCATAGACAAAAATGATGATCGAACATCGGATGAGAGAATCCAGAACCTTTAAACCTCTTCAGCTGTATTGGTACATATGAAGGATTGTACCATTCAAGAGATTCAGCTGCTAGTTCTCCACTGTAGACCAGAGTCCTTGTCACCTCTTCTGCAAAGAAGGAAATCTTCCCAGATATGTGGAAAAATAAGTAACTACTTAGAAAAATTGCATTAGCTCTTTAAGTGTAACATTGCTAACTTAGATCATGCAGTGATCTGCGTACAAAATTTGAATTACGCTACTTTTGAAGGTGCACATTTGAGGAGACAATATTTCATGCCTAGGATCTTGGATTTGTGCTTTATCATGATATCCCACTAAAAATAATATGATAATACCGGATCGTTTTAGAAATAAGTCAGACTTCCTAACATACCTAGTTCCAGATATAGCAGAACTTAGATTGTAAGCTCCTTGGGGCAAGGGCTTTTTCTATGCCATGTTCTGTATAATGCACAGCAAATTTTTGATGCTCAGTGAATTTAGACAACTTCTGCAGCTTGCTTGGTCACACAACCTCAACTGGAATTTCAGTCCTTGCTTCAGCTTTGGTCTAGAATCCAGTTGAAATTCTTATTGTCTTTATCTGTTAGGTTGAGGTCTACCCCTGTGCAGACCCTTTGTACCACTGAACCCCTTATTTTGCGGTATAAGATGCAGTGAGCTCATGTGGACCCTCTGTACATTGCTTAATGTGAGATTTAAATGGTGCAAAGGGCTTCATTTGGAATCCCTGTGCAGAGGTGAATTAATACACTTAGTGTTTTAGCAGCAGGAACAAAGGACCTACACTGGACCTCTCAGAGATTAACGTACATACATGTTGGTTACAGGAAAGCAGCTTATCTTTCTATAGCAATTACTTGGAGCATGGTCATGAGTTAAAGGATGATGAAAGGGGCTATCTGACAGTGCTTTCATATGGTCTTGTATACAAATGGAACCTGTGGAGGGAAGAGAAATGTACATAAATTCTGCAGTAAGCTATCTGGCCTAAAACCAGGTCATGTGCCATGTTGCAGCTGTGCACATGCCAAACCTTGGAACTGAAACTGGAGTAAAAAAGCAAGCCATCTAGTGTCTTGGAATTTCCCCTTTCTTGGCTGCTTTTCCCCCATTCACTCCACATACATGTATATGTAAGATGTCTTTTTTTTTTTTTTGGTGGGTTTTTTTTTTTTTAAATAGAGGCTGAAGTTGTGGGTTGTGATGTCTTTGCTTAAACATGGAACTCACCTATGTATTTTTTTTTTTTTTTTGTAAAACTGTTTGTTTTTAATTTTTTCTTTGGATAAAATATTAGTTATTTTTATATACTCGAGACTCATTCTTGTGTTGCCTATTTAAAGTCTCTCGTCCTGCTCAGCAAATGAACCAATCTGAATAATTATCTAGAGTACTAGGATGAGATGGCAGGTCTGACCTACTGAAAAGTTTTCTCCACATTTAACTCTATTTTGACAAAGCTTTTTCTTTTTATGGGGTTGACTGTCATTAAGCCCTTCTAACTAAACATATACATTTTGTTGGTCATCATTGGAAATTAGCTATATTTTAAAGCAGGATACCTGGAGGAAAAGAATCCAATATTTACCTGCTCCTTGTATTGAGAAGAGATTCCAAACAGTAGCTTCCTCAGTCTGAATCATTGCTTTTAAAAATATATTCAAGGCAAATGACGGCAGCATCTACAAAAGGCAAGGCATAGAAAGAAGCTGTTTTTTGTTGTTACAGAATGTTCAGTCTATTTCTGTCTTGGTGTGGGAGGTTTTAAAGTAGGTACCTTCTCGCCAAGTGTTGAGATAAATATAGACTCCTAAAATATTAAGTTTAAATAAAATGCAAAGGTTAGTGCTATTCAGTATCCCTTTTCACGGTTTCTTGCGAAAACAATGCCTTTTCGTCTTTGTCATGGAGAAGCACTGATTGCTTCACAGCTGCTCTAATTCTGCTTCCAGCATTCCAGAATTCCAGCAATTCGTAGTTCATTGGTTTTGGGGAATATTTAAAGCACTGGCTTGCTTAAAGGGTTAAGGCACCAATTCAGCAAAGAACTTAAGCATTGTGATTAAGCCCCATTGAATTTAGTGGGTCTTGATGTAGTAGGGTGTTTTGCTGAATGGAGATGGACTTAAGCATGTGCTTTGCTGAATCTGGGTCTAACTCTGTACTTGATTTTAAATCCCTGAGTACTTTGTACTTTTGTAATGCCTTTTATTCAATGATATCAAAATATTTTGCAAACAGTAACTGGCTCACAGTACCCTAGGGGCCAGTAATATTGGGTGTCTTTCTAAAAGATATGTGGGCTTGATGCAGGAATCACTTGGTGAAATTCTGTGATCTGTGTTGTGCAGGCTGGATGAGCATAAATAGTCCATTTTATCCTTAAAATGTATGAAGGGTATTGTAGCCTCTGGAGGGGAACCAAAGCATCTCTTTAAGATGGGAAATGAAAAATGTTCTATCAAATGGAAACTGCAGAAGTAATTTAGATAGCGAGACTGTAACTGCTCGTAGTTGGCCAGGTTATAAGGTTTAATGCCCTCTACTATTTCATGGGAGTGCTGAATGATCTGTAATGTCAGGACTTTCATTTTCCCCTTATCTGAAAGACATGGCCTCCAAGCAGCACAGTATCCACCATTGCCACCCTGGGGCACTGGGCTCAGTACAGACAGGAAATATTCCCTTTTATCACTTTAATTTTACTTGTTGGTCGCAGCCATCCTAGTTAGTGACCTTTCCTGATTCTTAGCTTTTGAGAGCTGAGAGCATCTTAGCACAATCTTTGAAACAGATTCTGCTTGGAATGAATGGTCCGTTTCTTTAGGGTGCTAAAGGACTTTCTGTCTTACTGCTTGATTCTTATTTTTGTATTTTCTCCTGCCTGCTAATTTGATAACTTCCATCAGGTGTGATGCCAAAACTTAATCATTCCTAAACCTCAAACCCCTGCTCCTTTGCAGCCGTGAGATGATTTTGTAAAACTAAACTCCTTTGGCTTCAAATATAATCAATATTATTTTATGGCTTTCTTAAGGGGGCGGAAAAGTATCATAATAAGTGAAATAATTCTCCGCTGCTTTTAAGTCTATAAAAATAAACCTTTTATCCTTGAGTTTGATGCAAATAATAGGGACTGAATTTATGTTGCAGCTGGTTTTTAGTATATAGCATATAAAATTTCCATGGGCACTGATTGTTCAGGAGAGTGGCTAATTTAAGAGGCCTTGTAGATGGTCGTGTTGGGTTTGTATATATAAAATGTTTGGTAGAGTTACCAAATCCCTTTTTTTTCCTTTCATTTTTTCCATTGTGAATATTCAGTCTTTGAATTGTATCTGTTTTGGCTTTGAATACGGAGCCCAGAGCTGTTTTAAAATGCTGAAAACCTGAACAGATCTTACACAGATCGACATTTTGTCTTAGGAACAATGTGGTTGTTCTCACGGTTCATCTGCAAAAATGCCACTAATTCCAGATAAACCAGTAACTACTAGATTCACCTGCGCACTTGATTACCCCATTGTAAACCCAGAGTGCATCCAGACTTCCCTGGATTTACACTGGTGTATCTAAACTCAGAGTATGGGTGTGCATTTCTATTCTTGGCTCAGTTGTTCAGCCATAAATGAGAAAACCAGCCAGAGAGACAGTACAAATGGTTGATTTAGAGACATGGTTTGACTCTAAATTGTTTTCCTTTTTTGATGCTCACTGCTTGAAGCATGTCAGATTTTTAAGCAACCCTTCTGGGTTGCCCTTAATCTCAGGGAGTGGGAAGCAGAGGTCCTGATGGAAGAGATTTTATATCTGTAACTAATGAACGTAGGTCAAGAAGAGCTTTGTGCTTAAATATACAATTCAGTTCTCTCAAATGCACATTATCCATTGTGGTAATCTTGTTTGGAAAATAATTATTTTGCAGATACTATCAGTCACAATATAGTTATTGGAGATACGGAACTAGCATCTCGTATCATAGAGAAGAGACAGGATTTGGTTGTAATGAATATAAAGAGGAGCCTTTCTGGAGGCTGCTGGACACAAACCGTGTCGTTTTCTTTAGCTTCTTGGCTAATGTAACCTGTGCTGTCCAGTATCTCCACACAAACTATCTCCTTGCAGTTCTGGACTAAGGCCTATGCTATAGTAACCAAGTCCGGATCTTACCAGGATGGATGCTATCCGAATAGTTCTCATGGTTTGTATGCTATTCCACTCCAAGCGTAGCTTAAGTATAGTGGGAGCCACTGAGCTGTAGTCATCCTGAGAGCTGTTTTAACATAGTGTTTGTTATTGGGGCGAAATGGTCAGGTTCTAACATGGTCATCTTTCTTGGTTATCTTACAGTAAGGCCAGGGCTTAAATGGGCCTAATCAATAGAGGGAGTTCCAGCCAGAGTGGTTTTGCTGAAGATTGCACTGCTGAACTCTGCTGCACCTAGCCTGAGGGTAGACAGATCTGCAGCGAGAGAGAGAAAACTGTATTATGATAAATTTAATTTTTGCCATCTTTATTTAAGATAAGGGATATGTATCGAAAATTCTATCAACACTATTACTTTGATCTTACAAGTGCTGAAGACCTGCTGCTCCCATTGCCTTCAAGGGGAATTGCTGGTGCTCAAGACCAGCCAAAGTATTACTTGATGCCTTGTCCCAGCTCAGTTGGTGTATTGGCCCTGTGATCATCAAGATACCTGCCTGGGTGTTGAGCATCCCAGGTGGAGCATGACTGTAGAGTTCCATGGCCAGAAGGGACCATTGTGGCCATCTAGACATTCTGTATAACACAAGCCAAAGAACTTCCCCACAATAATTCCTAGAGCAGATCTTTTAGAAAAACACCTAATGTTGATTTAAAAATTGTCAGTGATGGAAACGACCATGACCCTTGGCAAATTGTTCCAACAGTTTATTGCCCTCACTGTCAAAAAATTTACACTGAATCCAATCCAAATTTGTACAGCTTCAACTTCTAGCCATTGGATTATGTAATAATTTTACTAGCCTGAAGAGCCCATTATTAATTATTAGTTCCTCATGTAGATACTTACGCAATGAAGTCACCCCTTAATCTTCTCTTTGTTAAGATAAATAGATTGAGCTCCTGGAGTCTGTCGCTATAAGGTATATTTTCTGATCCGCTAATCATTCTTGTGGCTCTTCTCTGAACCGTCTCCAGTATATCAGCATCCTTCTTGAATTGTGAGTTCCAGAACTGGACACAGTATTCCAGCAGTGATGCCAAATACAGAAGTAAAATAACCATTCTACTCCTGCTCAAGAGTCCCCTGTTTATGCATCCCAGGATCACATTAGCTGTTTTGACCATAGCGTCACACTATGAGTTCATATTCAGCTGATTATCCACCACAACCTCCAAATCTTTCAGAGTCACTGCTTTCCAGGTGGAAGTCCCTGGTTCTGTATGTACACCCTACAATTCCTAGATGTATATCTTTACATTTACCTATTTTAAAACACACATTTTTTGCTTGTGACCAGGTGACCAACCAATCCAAATCACTCTAAATCAGTGACCCTGTCCTTTTTTTTTTTTAACCACTTACCCAATTTTTGCATCATCTGCACAGTTTATCAGTGATGATTTTCATAGAATCATAGAAGTTTAGAACTGGGAGGCCCTCAATAGGTCATCTAGTCCAGTCATTTGCACTCAAGGAAGGACTACGTAACACTAGACCATTCCTGACAGGTGTTTTGGAGGTTTTTAAGAACAGGTTAGACAAACCCAGGTTATTGATTAAAAAATGTTAAAAAGTGTAGGGCCAAGAACCGGTCCCTTCAGGACCCCACTGGAAACAACTTGCTTGATGCCTATTCCCTGTTTACAATTATATTTTGAGACCTATCAGTTAGCTAGCTTTATATCCATTTAATGTGTGCCATGTTAATTTTATATCATTCTAGTTTTTTAATCAAACTGCTGTGCAGTACCAAGTCAACCACTTTTCAGAAATCTAAGTACAGTAGAACCCTGTTTATCCTACCCTCCATTATCTGTAGGGCCCTACCAAATTCACAGTCCATTTTGGACAATTTCATGGTCATAGGATTTTAAAAATCATGATTTCAGCTATTTAAATATGAAATTTAATGGTGTTGTAATTGTAGGGGTCCTGACCCAAAAAGGAGTTGTGGGGGGGGGGGGGTCGCAAGGTTCTTGTAGGGGGGGTTGAGGTAATGCTACCCTTCTGGCTGCTGCTGGCGGCAGCGCTGCCTTCAGAGCTGGGCAGCTGGAGAGTGGTAGCTGCAGGCTGGGAGTCCAGCTCTGAAGGCAGAGCCACCACCAGCAGCAGCACAGATATAAGGGTGGCATGGTATGGTAGTATTGCCACCTTACTTCTGCGCTGCTGCCCGCAGAGCTGGGCCCTCAGTCAGCAGCCGCCGCTCTCCGGCCACCCAGCTCTCAAGGCAGCGCAGAAGTAAGTGTGGAAATACCGTGATCTCCCCTACAGCTACCTTTTGGGTCAGGAACCCCATTTGAGAAACACTGGTCTCCCCCATGAAATCTGATAGTATAGGGTAAAAGCATACAAAAGACCAGATTTCATGGGGGAAGACCAGATTTCACAGTCCATGACATGTTTTTCATGGCCGTGAATTTGGTAGGGCCCTAATTATTTGGCTCTCCTTATTAACTGAATAACCAGCGCACAGAAGTCCGGAAGAAGGCAGTCCCTCCTGTGACTGCTAGATGGCACTGCAGCCTCACACTTTCCCATTATCTGGATAATCAGAATTTTTGACTATCCGATCTGGTCCCAGTCCCAATTAGATCAGATAAATGGGGTTCTGCTATATAGTACATCACTGGTTTACCTTTGTCAACCAAATTCGTAATCCTGAAAAAAGATATTAATCTAGTTTGACAGGATCTGTTTTTTTTTCCATAAACCCATGTTGATTTTCATTAATTACATTACCCTCCTTTAATTCTTTATTAACTGAGTCCTGTATCAACTACTTCACTATATTGCCCAGGATTGATGTCAGGCTGACAGGCCTATAATATGATTATAATTACTGTCCCATTTACCCGTTTGTAAAGATTGGTACAACGTTAGCTTTCTCCCAGTCTTCTGGAACTTCCCCAGAGCTCCAAGACTTGGGGCAGGTCTACACTACAGTGGGGATTGACACTCTGAGATCGATCCACCGGCGGTTGATTTAGCGGGTCTAGTGAAGACCCGCCATATCGATAGCAGATCGCTCTCCAGTAGACCCCTGTACTCTACCCCCGACAAGAAGAGTAAGGTAAGTTGATCCTCCCGCAATGTAGACCCTAAGGTATGTCAACTACAGCTCTGTTATTCACGTAGCTAGAGTTGCATAGCGTAGGTCGACTTACCGCAGTAGTGTAGACATAGCCTTACTGAAAAGCAACATTTAACTCTTGGGTGCAAGTTCTCTGAACCTGCTGATTTTTAAAATTACCTACTTTTAGTAGCTTCTGGTTAACATCCTCCAGAGCTGGGGGAATGGAAAGTATTATCATCACCATTTGATGAGACTGTCATCTGTTCTTTCCCCCAGATACAGAAGAGAAATATGTATTGAACACTTCTTCCTTTTCTGTATTACTATTGATAATTCTACCATTTCCATCTAATAATGGACTAGTACCATTATTTGTTCTTAATATATTTGCTAGGTGCTATACAAACACAGACCAAGGCGGAAGCATCTGAAATTGGGGAGCCATTTTTGAAAACCTGTGCTCAAGGCCCTGTGGGAGTCAGTCAGTACTGACCACCCAGGAGTCCCAATTGTGCCCTCTGTTCCTGCCGCTAGCTACCATGGTTTCCGCTCTGTATGTGCAATGGTCAGCGGAGAGGCTGGGTGTGGGTGCCATATGCAGAGGAAGGTTTTTTACCATGTGCAGTAAAAAACTCAGGTCTGAATTGTGAGTGCTGGGTTATATTCCCAGCCTTGCCAGGGAGCTGCTGTGCTCCCCCAAGTGTCACTGTTTCCCCATCTGTAAAATGGGGATAATGACTCTGTGTGTGTGTGTGTGTGTGTGGTGGGGAGGGGCACAGTGCTCAGGCCCCTGGAGCAGAGGTGCTATAGCTATGCAAAGTACTGATAGCATGCAAACTCTTGTTCATCTAAACTTACATGTATTTGGGGAAAAAAATATTTTTGGTGTCATCTCCTTTTTCACCCCACTTCCCAAAATCCCTTGTAGCTGCCTGTAACAACTGAGGGCTATTTGGAGTTGCAGGGAGATTGTCATTTTCTACTGATGATTTAATTCTAATTACGATAATGAAATCTAGCCACCTCTGTGGTGGAACACAGCAAATGATCAGCAGAGCATAGAAACACGACAGAACAGGTTAGACAAAATCGAAGACTTGTCTTGTATCCAAATGAAATTTCCGGAGGAATTTAGGCAGGTGCTGGGAACTGGCGTGAGCAGGAAATACTCCTGGGCAGCGGAGGGACAGCCCTCTCCTTGAAATGAGTCAGGGTTACCAAAAGGCTTGCCCTTGAGCTGGGGCTGAGTCCGGGGCGGCGGGGATGACGACGATGACAGTGGTCTTGGCTGAACTTTTCTTTGGATTTGGAGGTTATAAATGTGTGACATTAGATAGTGCGGTTCCCGTGCAGTCCCCTGCCAACGGATGCCTCTGCCTGTCCAGCCCTGCTCTGTTATGGGACTCAGATGCCACAGACACTAGGGGGCAGGGTAGCACCATGCTAGAACATCTTGCTGGGAACAGCTGAACACTAACAGCCTTAGAAAGAAAAGGAGGACTTGTGGTTAGTCTCTAAGGTGCCACAAGTCCTCCTCTTCTTTTTGGGGATACAGACTAACACGACTGCTGCTCTGAAAACTAACAGCCTTGGTGCTCAAGTACGTTCACTTTTGACAATAGAACTGGGCCCTTGGGCCTCCTCCTGCTGCGGTGAAGTACAGATATGGAGGAGATGGGCCCTGCTACTGGCTGGGATGAGTTTAAACCAAACTCCTATACCCCAAAATCCAAAGCAGGCTCCACATTTTGTAAATGGCCTCTTATCTTCCTCGTGCTCTGACCGAACCCTGGCTTTTCCCTGCTCCTGTTTGTGTGGGGGGAGCTGATCACAGAGTTGCCACTTCTGCTGGGCCTGCAGCTTTGTGCTCTGGCTTCCTCAGTCCTCCTTACTGTGAACTGGCAGCTGCATGTGCATATTCAGAGATGGTGCATAGTGCTGGACTGACAGCTCTGCAAGCTGAAGCCCTCTACCTAGGGCACTGGTATAACTCATGCAGCAGCTGGGAAGCTTTGCCTCACACTCTCACCCATGTAGCCTCTTCTCTGCACCCCCCCCCCCCCGGGACAATTTGTCCCTTTGCTGTTGCTTACCAATGACAATTGTAATAGCTTTAATGACGGACCCCTATTCTGACAGGAACTGATCTGATGCCCCCTAACTCATTGTGCTTAGGGCAGCAAACGGAGGTTGAACGTCAATGGTGGTGGGTCATTATACCACATCTTCCATCGCAGATCTTCCCTACCCCCTCTCACCTGCCTCTGTTCCCCCTGGGGGGTGATGAACACTAAAATCAACTCTTTTCTGAAAACTTGGCCTAGCCTCAGTTCCAGCCTGTCGCAGGGAGCAGTGGTGCCCATGAGGATGGGCTCAGTGAATGTCAGAAACAGAGGCCCTGCAGCGCAGGCTGCTGGTAGCTGACGAGCCCCAAGGTGGGCATACAGAAACTGCTGGGTGGAAGGGATGTGTGTGAGACAGGGCACTCAAGCTGCCGGATGGGGAACAGCAGCAGACCGCACCCTCCACACCAGCATTGCCACCCTGATAACTAATCAGTGTGATCTCAACGAGGGCTCAAGCTGCTGGAGAAGAGAAAAGAATCAAGGTCCTGTGGCAGGGCTGGAGGCTGGAGTGTGGCTGGATCAGTAGCAGGCCGTTCCATGGCATCACAGCTCAGATTCCTACCCCCACTAAGTTACAGAGGGGAGACTGTGAAGGGGACAGCAGGCAGCCTGGGATGGGAAAACAGGGGATGGGTTAGATGGGCAAAACCTTCTTGGAGGAGTTTCAGGTTTAGCTAAACCAAACCAAGGATCCTGGTTTCAATTAACTGATTCCTGGGAGGGCAGTTGGCAGTGTTGGTTAGAGGAATGGCTGTAGCACTGGCCCACCTCTGAATTGACTGGAGGGTGATCAGATGCCATGAGGCCAGGGACAGGACAGATCAGGGAGCACAGGATCTAGCTCCCCTCTTGTTACTAAAGGAGAAAAACATCTCCTGGCTCAGTGGGAGGGGGCAGTGAGTCCACTGTTGGGGGTTAAAGGGCTGAGGCCAGCAATAACTGTCTCCAGCTAGCTGGCTGCTATGACCCCTGGCCAGAGCTCCTGGAGCAGAAGCTATTGTTAGTCCCCCTTCTGGCTCTGCCTGCTAACCATCCCCTTCTCCATCCCTCCCCAAGGTCTCTTTTCCCTGTTCAGCCTCCCTCGGGACCTGCCCAGCTTCTAGCTAAGCCTCTTCACAGCTCTTTGCCCTCTCCTGCAAAATGGCTGCCACTCCCCCCCACCCCCCGGGCTTCCCAAACTCCCCCATTCTCAGCCCCCCAACCTCTCTCCACTCCACCCCAGGGAAACACTTGTCCTCCATCACTGGGCGCTCAGTTAGGAACCTGAGTCTCATTGGGGGCTGGGTCATGTTAGAAACTGAGGCAGCCTCCTAAATCATGTCTCCCTTGTAACGCCGAGCAGAGAAATGCCTTGATACCTTTAAAACCTGGGTCGTGGGCCTGGTGCCCATCAGCCAGGCAGCAGGTGGGCTCTGCTGAGCAGGTGGGTTTTCGGCCACAACTGCGAGGACATGAGGGGTTAGCTGAGGGGAGGACAGGGGTGAGGGGAAAGCAGAAGCACAGGGTCAGGGACTGGGCTGAGGGGTGCGCAGAGGGACAGGGGTGTGGAGAGAGCAGCGGGGCATGTAGGAGCAGAGCTGTAAATCGGGCAAGGAGAAAAATGGAACTCAGGGCCTGTGAGGTGCTGAGGCCCCTAGAAGAGCAATGAAACCTTTGCAGGCCGGCTGCAGGGGGCTGGTGCAGCGGGTGACAGAGGCATAGGAACCAGCACACAGCAAACGTCCTTCACCTCCCTCTGCCCGAGTCAGAAAGACACTGTAAACATGGCACCCACCCAGGCATATGGCGTGAGCTGGGGAGGGGCCTACTCCAGCATTACATGGGGCAGAGAAATGCTCCATGGCCCCACAGCATGAAGGATTGAGCCCGGGCTGGGCCCATGGATAGTAGGCAGCGAGCGTGACTTGCCACCTGGCTATTTATTGCCAACAATGCAGTGTTGACAGGTGATTATTGCTTATTAAAAAAAGGGGGAAATAAATCCACTTTGCCTTACGCTAGCACATGAGGCTTTGGTTCCCCGCTAGTTAGTTGTGCTTCTGTTGTCATGGGGTGCGGCTGAAACACCTGCTGCTGCCCCTTGGCTCAGCTTCTGGCTCCGGTTGCACGCACAGCCAGCAACACAAAAGTCTCATGGGCTGGAGCTGGGGGAAGAGAGTGTGGCACTCAGGGCTTGAGCCCAGTTCCTGGGGAATTTCCCCATTGCCTGTAATGGACATAGGATCAGGTTCTTAGCCTTAAATGTATCACCTAGGCTAGCAGAATCCCCCCCCCCCCCCCGCCTCCCTCCCTCCCCACCTCCCTCCCTCCCCAGGTTGCATGTGAGTGGAGCAGCAAAGCCAGTGTGATAAGATTTCTGATGACTGCCAGAGAGGTAACAGCCCAGGGCTGATAACAGCTAATTGTTTGGTCTGATCCCTTGTGTGGTGTGCTGAGCAGCCTCAGGCTGGGAAAGGCTGGAACCTAACCCAGAGAACGCTGTGGGTTCAGGCACTGCAGGACCACAATTCAGGTGGGGATTGGACCTTGAGTTCTGAGGTGGGCACGTCTCTCATGAATCTACCGTTTCATTTTCAGTGGTGGGTCTCTGAGGAGGGAGGGGGAGCAGCACAGGGTAAAAACTGGAGGGGATCTGGTTGGTTGAGTGTCTGTTCAAAGGAATCACAGCAGTCATTTGTGTTGGCTGTTGAAGAATCATTAAATGCCCTTGTGGGTTTCCATAAAGTGCAATTACATGACAAGGTAAAAATGGCCCAGACTTGCTCTAAAGATCTGTCCCATGGGCTGGAGTTTCTTCTCACTTACATCCATGTAAATCAGGAGTTAACACCATGGGGGGTCAATGGAATTTCACCCGGGTAAAACCAATGTAAATTAGAGCAGACTCAGGCTGTGTGCACGTTCAGAGACAGGGCTACTGACTTTAACACCAAGAGTAATTTTCTTACTCCTCTTGGTCCCACCAAGGAAGGCAGCAATAGAGGACTGCTTTGGTGTCATCTGGCTCTTCAGCAGAAATGTTAGCAGTAGTGGTGAGATATGAGAAGGGAAGTACCCAGCTTGACTCTCAGCTCCCAGGTTGAATTTGCAGGGCAGGCAGTTAGAGGATGCAGTTTTGGATTGTCAGTCAAGCAGGCTGGCTACACAGACATCATGAGAAAGGGAAGCCCAGGCTGCCATTTTTACAGCTACATTTCAGAATGCCTACAAAAGCCTCACTTTCCAGGCACAGAAAGGTCATTGCCTGGAGCCACCACTGCCTCATCAGCAGCTCCCAGCTGGCTCTAGCTCCTGCTTTCTTAAACTTCAGTGCAGCCTTCCCCTGAAGCCAGAGGGGAGAGGCAACAAGCAGCTCACATTTAGCCCATGTAAAAGGTAATTAATGTGGTAGTTATGGCTTAAAATGTACAGCACCTTGCACAATGGGGCTCAGATTACTCAGAGGTGCTACTGTGATAGAAGTAACTAATACTTTCATTTGGGTTTGGGGTTTAATGTGGAGTGCAGTTACTTTAAAACACACACGGCTGCCTTTTCAGCTTTCTCCACCTGTAGACATGGAACCACAGCTCTATTCATTTCCTCTGTAGAGGCCAGTTTTCATGCCAGTAAGGCTCTAGGGTGCGTATGTTATGTTGGGATGCAGCCAGTTCCTAAGGAGTATAGCGCAGCACCCATGGCCTCCATACCTAGCACGGCTGGTGGGGAGTGGCGATGAATCTGGGGTTTATGGCCCAGAATCATAAAATCCAACTGCCATGGATCTCATGTGACTAACATCTGCTCCCAACCCCCATCCTTACCTGCTGGGAGCTCAGCCCCTCCTCCTCCTCCTGGCTCAGACAGCAGCTGTGTGTTGTGACTTTGGCAGGAGATTTAAAAAGTTGTGCTCTGAAGTGGGGATCCCCAGTTGCCTTCAAAGGAGGCTCCCCCCGCATCTTCTCAGGGGCCCAAGTGAGATGCATAGCAACAGGGCACTGCAGGCCACACAAGCCTGGCTCGGTGTACCACGGGGGAGCTGCTAAGGTTAGGAAAGCCTGACATCGTTTCTTTGCTCTAGCCTCAGGTGGCTAGCTGGGCTTCCCGATCCATCAAGCAATTCAGTGCTGGTGAAAGGCATCAGCCCACCCAATCTTGGAGCCTGGAGGCGCCTGCCCACAGAACAGGTACAGGCCAAGCAACAACAGCACACACCTCCCGCACTGGTGTGCCTAGACAGGCCAGGTGCCATTGTGAGATAGGGAAGAAGGTACCAGAATTGGCACAGGTACCCCAGGCCCTTGCAAGCTGGGCTGAGTCCAGCAACAAAACCATATGAGGGAACCTGCTCAGGGAGAAAGGGCACCTTAGCTGTGGAACTCTCTGCTGCAGGGGAATGGGACATGTCTAGGTCCCATCTTGTTTAGATCACAGTGCATAGACCATCTTGCCAGAGAGGCATGGCAAGTCCTTCTTCCCCCCATTGACAACTCCCGGAGACCCCATGGTAACACCTCCCTGAGTGAAAGCGGAGGAGAGCTGCGCTAACAAGGCAGGGAGGGCCCGCAGCTCCTCTCCTCTTGCCGTTTGCTCACCAACCATAGTGGCCGTACAGCAGCTAGGGCAGAATTTGCCAGCCTGCTTGTTAAGCAGCATCGCTCATCATGAGGAGGTCACACTGGCCGCCTGGGGGTTTCCCACTGGAATTTAAAGGTGGTGGCTTTGATCTAGAAAGCCCTAAATGGCTTGGGAACTGCTAAGCCACAAGCCCCCTCCCCTGCCCCCTTCTCCAGGGGCAACGCAGCTGCCGTGGAGATGCTCTGTGTGGTCCAAGGGGAGCCAGTGCAGAGAGCAGGGTGAGGTGTTTGTTCACACAGAGCTGTGGGCTGCTGCAGTTCGCACCGAATAGACGCTTTTCCCTCTAAACCTGCCTCCCTAGGAGAATCGCCTCTGGGTCCCTAGAGTAAGAGGTTGTCTAATGCCCTGAAACAGGAGGGGTCAGGTCCCTTCCAGTTGTGACTGTCCTTATCATGAATAGCCTCCTCTATTGCTGTAAAAGCCTGTAGCATTGAAGAACAAGAGAAGTCCCTGCTGGAGAGTTTTGGAGCCATCCTTGTGGAATACTCCCTGGGCTAGTTCGGTTACTTTTGCTAGGATGGTTCAAAAAAGAAAAAAAAAATTTCCTCTTTTCCCTTGCGTTCTCCAGCACCTCACCGGGGGGAGAGCCCAGGGGGCTGCTGCTTCCCCGTGAAAGCAACAGACAACACACAAAAAGTGTCTGAGCCGAACCCTTCACTAGGCAGCAACTGCATGTAGCTCTGGGACCTGAATTACTTCAGTGCCAAGAGCACCATGGAAAGTCCCTGGCAGACCAGAACTTCTCAGGGAAGCTCAGTAAGGAAACCTGCCCTGAACCAGCAGTGCCTCGTTTCTGATGGGGGAAGGGCTGGTTTTCCTGTTTTAGGAACAGGCTGCTTCAGATTCACTTAACTGCAGCCATCAGTCAAGAACTCTGCTTCCCACTACCAGCCCCGAGGGGGTGGGGGAGAGTCAGAGCGGATTGCTCAGAGCTGGCCTGGAAGAATTCCAGCGGTGTGTGGTTTTGCCCCTGTGCTCCCCCTGCAGGAGCAGCCCCCATCTGTGGAGCTGGGGAGGCGATTCAGACTCCTTTGGGCCAGATGGGGATCGGCCCAGGGCAGCAGCAGAGTTCCAGTTGCAACAGCAGCTGACACTTCCCCTGGAAGGGAAAGGTTCGCTGAGCCAAAGCGTTCCATTCTGCTCCCAGAAGACAATCTGGCATTGACTGGTTTTGGCACGGCCTACTCCAGATGATTCCATTGCCATAGTATCCCAGCTCCTGGAACACAAGAATGTGGCTTCTCAGCCTGGGGATTGTGACCCCCCCCTCCCGGGGTTGCAAATGGGTGTCAGAGCATCACAACTGCTCCGACCTATCCATATGGTTAAAGGGAAGGGAGAATCCCAGATAGATTGAAGAGCCCTGGTATGGAAAAGCCAAGAACCCCCTGAACTGGAAACAGCCACCACCACCCTGGGGAAGGCAAGTCTCTGCTCCAGAGAGGGCAAATCTTTCAAGGGTGAGAATGTCACAGCTGCTGTTTCTCTATTTGGCATCAGAAACCCCCCAGGGAAAGCTGTAGAACTGTTGACCAAAGAGTAGTCGCAGTCTTAAGTAGCTATTTACTCATCTGGGAAGACCTTCCAAGCAACTTCTTCTGTACAGACAGGGATCTAGTCTGAAGTCTAGCCAAAAGGCACCCCAATGGAGCTGGGGAAGAATACACAGTAACCCTTGAATTCCTCACCTGAATTCTTTGTTGTGAATGATTGGCTCAGCTTCATCTAGCTTGACAGGACATTGCATTTGGACAATGCAAGGTTGAATTGCCAACACCAGGCTCTCCCAGGTTGATGGTGACTGTTTTCCTTTGGACAGGGAAAAGGAGGACTTGTGGCACCTTAGAGACTAACCAATTTATTTGAGCATAAGCTTTCATGAGCTACAGCTCACTTCATCGGATGCATAAAAGTGGAAAATGCAGTGAGGATGTTTTTATACACACAGACCATAAAAAAATGGGTGTTTATCACTTCAAAAAGTTCTCTCTCCCCCCACCCCACTCTCCTGCTGGTAATAGCTTATCTAAAGTGATCACTCTCCTTACGATGTGTATGATAATCAAGGTGGGGCATTTCCAGCACAAATCCAGGGTTTAACAAGAACGTCTGAGGAACGGGGCGGGGGGAGGAAAAAACAAGGGGAAATAGGTTACCTTGCATAATGACTTCGCCACTCCCAGTCTCTTCCAAGCCTAAGTTAATTGTCTCCAATTTGCAAATGAATTCCAATTCAGCAGTTTCTCGCTGGAGTCTGGTTTTGAAGTTTTTCTGTTGTAATATCGCAACTTTCATGTCTGTAATCGCGTGACCAGAGAGATTGAAGTGTTCTCCGACTGGTTTATGAATGTTATGCCACAAGGGGCCACAGCAATGGTTCCCCCTCAACCCACCCAGCAATATTGTTAATCTATGCAACTATACTCTTAGCCCAGCAGAAGAAGCTGTCCTATCTCGGGGCCTCTCCTTCTGCCCCTCCACCCCCATGAACACAATACAGTTCTGTGGTGACCTAGAATCCTATTTTGGACGTCTCCGACTCAAGGAATATTTCCAACACTCCTCTGAACAACATACTAATCCACAGAGATCTTCCTACCAACACTACAAAAAGAAGGATTCTAGGTGGACTCCTCCTGAAGGCCGAGACAGCAGACTGGACTTCTACATATAGAGTGCTTCCGCCAACGTGCACAGGCTGAAATTGTGGAAAAGCAGCATCACTTGCCCCATAACCTCAGCCGTGCAGAACAAATGCCATCCACAGCCTCAGAAACAACTCTGACATAATCAAAAAGGCTGACAAAGGAGGTGCTGTTGTCATCATGAATAGGTCGGAATATGAACAAGAGGCTACTCGGCAGCTCTCTAACACCACTTTCTACAAGCCATTACCCTCTGATCCCACTGTGGGTTACCAAAAGAAACTACAGAATTTGCTCAAGAAACTCCCTGAAAAAGCACAAGATCAAATCCGCACAGACACACCCCTGGAACTCCGACCTGGGATATTCTATCTACTACCCAAGATCCATAAACCTGGAAATCCTGGGCGCCCCATCATCTCAGGCATTGGCACCCTGACAGCAGGATTGTCTGGTTATGTAGACTCCCTCCTCAGGCCCTACGCTATCAGCACTCCCAGCTATCTTCGAGACACCACTGACTTCCTAAGGAAACTACAATCCATCGGTGATCTTCCTGAAAATACCATCCTGGCCACTATGGATGTAGAAGCCCTCTACACCAACATTCCACACAAAGATGGACTACAAGCCGTCAGGAACACTATCCCTGGTAACGTCATGGCAAACCTGGTGGCTGAACTTTGTGACTTTGTCCTCACCCATAACTATCTCACATTTGGAGACAACGTATACCTTCAAATCAGCGGCACTGCTATGGGTACCCGCATGGCCCCACAGTATGCCAACAATTTTATGGCTGATTTAGAACGCTTCCTCAGCTCTCGTCCCCTAATACCCCTACTCTACTTGCGCTATATTGATGACATCATCATCATCTGGACCCATGGAAAAGAAGCCCTTGAGGAATTCCACAATGATTTCAACAATTTCCATCCCACCATCAACCTCAGCCTGGACCAGTCCACACAAGAGATCCACTTCCTGGACACTACAGTACTAATAAGCGATGCTCACATAAACACCACCCTATACCGGAAACCTACTGACCGCTATTCCTACCTACATGCCTCCAGCTTTCACCCAGACCACACCACACGGTCCATTGTCTACAGCCAAGCTCTACGATACAACCGCATTTGCTCCAACCCCTCAGACAGAGAAACACCTACAAGATCTCTATCAAGCATTCTTACAACTACAATACCCACCTGCTGAAGTGAAGAAACAGTTTGACGGAGCCAGAAGAGTACCCAGAAGTCACCTACTACAGGACAGGCCTAACAAAGAAAACAACAGAACGCCACTAGCCGTCACCTTCAGCCCCCAACTAAAACCTCTCCAACGCATTATCAAGGATCTACAACCTATCCTGAAGGACGACCCATCACTCTCACAGATCTTGGGAGACAGGCCAGTCCTTGCCTACAGACAGCCCCCCAACCTGAAGCAAATACTCACCAGCAACTACATACCACACAACAGAACCACTAACCCAGGAACCTATCCTTGCAACAAAGCCCACTGCCAATTATGCCCACATATCTATTCAGGGGACACCATCATAGGGCCTAATCACATCAGCCACACTATCAGAGGCTCGTTCACCTGCACATCTACCAATGTGATATATGCCATCATGTGCCAGCAATGCCCCTCTGCCATGTACATTGTCCAAACTGGACAGTCTCTATGTAAAAGAATAAATGGACACAAATCAGATGTCAAGAATTATAACATTCATAAACCAGTCGGAGAACACTTCAATCTCTCTGGTCACGCGATTACAGACAGGAAAATTGCGATATTGCAACAGAAAAACTTCAAAACCAGACTCCAGCGAGAAACTGCTGAATTGGAATTCATTTGCAAATTGGATACAATTAACTTAGGCTTGAATAGAGACTGGGAGTGGCTAAGTCATTATGCAAGGTAACCTATTTCCCCTTGTTTTTTCCTACCCTCCTCCCCCCCCCCCCATTCCTCAGACGTTCTTGTTAAACCCTGGATTTGTGCTGGAAATGCCCCACCTTGATTATCATACACATTGTAAGGAGAGTGATCACTTTAGATAAGCTATTACCAGCAGGAGAGTGGGGTGGGGGGAGAGAAAACCTTTTGAAGTGATAAACACCCATTTTTTTATGGTCTGTGTGTATAAAAACATCCTCACTGCATTTTCCACTTTTATGCATCCGATGAAGTGAGCTGTAGCTCACGAAAGCTTATGCTCAAATAAATTGGTTAGTCTCTAAGGTGCCACAAGTACTCCTTTTCCTTTTTGGACAGGGAGTAGTTGCTAGCACAGAGGAAAGCTGAATAGTTTGACCTCTGGAAGTTTCTGCTGAATAGGACACTTTGTACAAGCCAGGAAAGTGCTGGAATGGCTGGCTTGCCATGGGGGAGTTCTCATTCAGCTAGTGTGTCAGCTTCGTCTACAGTACATTGAGGAGACAGGGAGAAGTGTAGTCAGCAGGGGGAGATATAGCTTGTTAATGCTAAGTGCAAGCCTGGATCAGTCTTGTATGGAGGCAGCAGAACAAATAGTTTATGTAGATCACTTTACGTAGTGGGATGCCCAGGCCAATCTCAGGCTAGAAGTCAGTTAGGGCTTGATTTCCATTGGCCCTGAGCACACAGAGTTCCAAACTGCAGTGAACTGGAGCCATGGACACACTCGGCACCTCAGACAATCCAGCCATAAGGCTTTAATATTCTGCTCGGCCTGTCGTGCAAGGGGTGACAGGGAATCCAGGGTCTCCACCACCTTAAGATGACCAGTTCTAATCTTACATCGGAGGTAGCACATGACAGGGGACAGGGTGTTGGGTTCCATTCTGCCCAACTCACTGTGGGTCCTCAGGCAAGTCACTTTTCTGCATTTCCCCTCACCTATCAGAGTGGGATAATGGTGCTTACTTGCTTTGAGACCTATGGGGGAAAAGCAAGGAGGGGGCAAGTCTTTGCTGACTCAATCTCACCATGGTGTCCTGGCCTGGACTGCCCCCAGCAGTAGGTACCGTCTATTTGTAAGCAATGGACTCAAGCCAGAGTCACCCTGGGGGTGACCTACATAAACCAGAGACAGGTGAACATGTGTGATTCAGTGAGATGGTGGCGGAAGTGACTCCAACACAGCACGTTTTCCAAAATCCGCATTTATTTACATTTCAAGTCCAATCACATGCAAATTCTCTTTTCCTTAACAATAGTGTGATTAGCAAAAAAGATGCATTAGAATTTTAAAATAGCAATTAAATATACAAAAATATAGCTTACAAAAAACAGCGAATGTTTTAAAAAACATTCTGCTGCAGAACTCTTAGTGTACAAACAGTCTATGAACCCAGAGGCATAAACATCTCAGGAGTCACACAGTATTTACAGAGAAGGAGAAAACGCCACCCTCCCGCCCCCAACCTAAACCCTTGGTGGCCTAATCACAAGACCGGTCAAATACTAGCGATAGTTCAGGTACTGATGCTATCAAACTACACAGACTAATTGGTAATGGGAAACTTTAGCCCCATTCTAAAAGGATTGGAAAGAACAGTCTACTCTGCCATTAGAAAAGCCTGTACAATGTAATACTGAATGATCCCTTTCTTGCACCCCTTCAGTAGGGAGGGTTGTAAATACTGAAGCAAAAAAGAGAAACTCCTAAGAAAAAGTTCAGGTAATAGCCTGCCCCTTCCATTTACATCCAAAGTCATCTAGAGGCTGATCAATAGTTATCCCCATGACATGGAGTTGGATTCTGATCTCACACTGGTATAAATCCACTGGTGGTCAAGGAGTTACTCCAGATTTACACGGGGGTGAGAGATCAGACAGGTCAGCCCTCCACTGGCAAACAGCTCAATACTGGGGTCACCAAAAACAAGCAAGGGGGAAAGTGAGCTTTCACCAACCATGTAAAGAGTTTTAGGAAGACACATCCAGGAGGACACAGAGCTATGCCCTGCAGCTCCATTTCCTCATCAAGACAATGAAATCTGATCAAGCTTCAGAATCCACCATCACCACTACAAATGCTCTGGACCAATGGGTCAGTGCAACCTGGTTTATGGCAACTAATTAACACTCGGGCCTTTTGCTTTGAAATACACACAAGAGAGTTTTCAAATGTTGACTACAAGTTGCTTAATTTTCTCCAATAAAGGCAAATAGTCAACTTTTGAAAGAAACACAAGACATAGGCACATGGTAGAATCTATACTTCCAAATACCTTATTTGCCACAAGGTTTAGCTTTTACAGTGAACAGTGTATGTTTTGTATCACAAAAGGAGTTGGCACCAAGGACTGGCCATTCACAGAGATCCTGTCCACTCAACTCCTGGGAATGGAAATTTGCATCAATCATGCACTTGGGAGAGAAAGAGCAAGCTAGTAGGGATTATCCATGAGCAACTTGTCCTAGTTCAGCTATAAGAAGCCAACCATGAACTGACTGCAACTAGCCTGCTAAAATTAGTGGCCTATTCTCACATAGATATGTACACATGTACCACCCATTAACTGGTGGGAGTTATGGGTACATACTAGAGGAGAGAATAGTGTTAGAAGGTCTATATACGAAGGGACCAATCAATCAAGGGAGATACAATTGCATTTGCCATGAGGGCTTCTACTTTCATCCACTGGCTGAATGGGCTCTTTGACACCTCTCAAGATCAGACCCTATCACACACAAATCCCATTGAAGTGAATGGGAGTTGTGGGTAGGTGGCCTGTCAAACAAATATTTTTGACTAACGAGATTGGGAAAGGGAATCTTACCAGACAGGAATGTGGTTCCTGTGAATATTTTAGCCTAATTCCCCCCACAAGCCCGGGTCACTGTCTCAAGGAAGTGCTGAGTTTGCAGGGATCTGTGCCACTTTTGGCCACCAGTTAATGTGAAACAAACCACAAATCTGCTCAAGAGCCTGAGTGCTATTCGGCAGAATCTACTGCTGGGAAATGGAGAGAGGACAACACATTCATATGCTCCGGGATGTGGGTATTACCCCTCCCCCCCATACATTTGTGACATATACCGCTGACATTTAAGACATTAAATGGCTCTCTTGAGGTAGTCAATTGCTCTAGAGATACCAGACAGATACTATACACAAGGTGGTGGTGTACCGGTTACAGAGACTAGAGTGGAACTGGCAAACTACCTTCATAACATCCCTCAGCAAGGTGAACCTGAGTACGGTTGAGATGGCTCTAAAATGGACAGCAACAGGAGAAAGATGGAGTCTCACTGTAACAGCCCTTTAAAATAAAATACATCTCACTCCACTGGTTCATTGACTGCGTGGATGTGATTGGGAGCTGAATATTCTGGTAAAGCCAAAAGGAATAAATCAGCCATGCTGTAGGTACTCGTTCAACCAAACACTGAAGGACGTAGCACACCAGGCAAGTGCAGGGAATTCCTCTGGCCATTTGAGAGGATATTTCAAGTGGCACCAATTCAGGCCAGCTTCTGCAAGAGGGTTTTAACCTTCCCCCTCCCCAGTTTCACAGTTGCTGTGCTGACATTCTATGTATCTGTATGGTTACCAACCCCTATAGGATTTGGGGCCCAATCAGAGCATGGCTTCAAGTTTGCTTGTAACTTGATATGATCCAGAGAACCAGAAAAGTTACGTTTTGTTTCAGAGAATTTAGTGAAACTAAATAAACTAATTATAGATTGAAACTCTCAAGACTGAAGATCTATGCCCAGAACAGACAGCGGTCCTGCAAACAGCATCATGCAGTCATCTCCCTGTGCCTCTGTCCCTGCTTTGAAGAGACACCCCTAGGAACGAGAAGGAAGAAGCATCCATGGCCCATTTCTCAGCCTTGCTACTCTGATTCCCAACAAGGGTACCAAATGAGATAAAGTGTCTGGGAATGGAGAGACCAGATGCTAACAAAGGGAATAAGACTGCCAACTCGCAGATCACTCAACCGCCATCATGTGGCCATGACTTTCAGACACTGCAGACCTAGGCTAGATTCCTACCCAGACCTGAAGCTTTTTGCACTACTCTATTACCAACCCACCAACTGAGCCATCAGAAAAAATCCTTAGTGCTGATCCTGCAAACTGTCCTTGCACAGAACTCCAGTGATTTCTGGAGAAGCTCTGAGCACTGAGAACCTGGAAGGGTCAGGAGTTGTGAGAGGAAGCCCCATAGAATTCATACTAAATTCTAATCCAGCCGCAGGAATGGAGGGACACGGACTCCAGGAGTTGTATGCTGCCAGAGACCAGCCTATGAGTCACTTTTATTTACTGTGGAGACCAAAAGCCACCACTTTCTTAGCAAGCATCCTCAGCGGCCTCGACGTTCAGGGAAGAAATTCACGGATTTTCTCCTGCAGGGCACCTAGGAAGCAGTTCAGCCAGGCTGGCTCTTTTTCCAGGTCACAAGAATGCAGGGATCACACAGTTTTATCCTCTATGATATCTTTCCTGGGTATCCGGCTGGTGAACCTTGCCCATATGCTCAGGGTTTAGCTGATTGCCATATTTGGGGTCGGGAAGGAATTTTCCTCCACGGCAGATTGGAAGAGGCCCTGGAGGTTTTTCGCCTTCCTCTGTAGCATGGGGTACGGGTCACTTGCTGGAGGATTCTCTGCTCCGTGAAGTCCTCAAATTGTGGTTTAAAGACTTTAATAGCTCAGACATAGGTGAGAGGTTTTTCACAGGAGTGGGTGGGTGAGATTCTGTGGCCTGCGTTGTGCAGGAGGTCGGATTACATGATCATAATGGTCCCTTCTGACCTTAGTATCTATGAATCTATGAATGAGATACAGCACTGTAGCCTGTGGTATTCATCACAGAAATAAAATGCAAACGTTATCAGCACAGCCAGGAGACAGCAGGGAAGACACTAAGCCAGCCCTGTCACTTTATATTCATAGTTCAAATCCAGACCTTTGTTCCATTCAGAATACAATCTAAGATACCTAATTGCCTAGGTAAGAGTCTCATACATAAAACGTTCAGGACACAGATTCTTCTGAATGACTTAAAAAATGGCTGTGGCAAAAAAAATAAAAGTACACAGAAAGGCTCAACGGTGGTGGTGGGGGGTCAGGAAGGGTGCACGTATCACAGGACAGACCATATGGATCAAATCCTGCTCCTAGTGAAGCCCGTGGCAAAAATTCCCCATTGACTTCAGTGGCAGCAGGAGGTTTTTTGTTCAAGTCTGACCTAAATTATTGTGTAGGCACATTGGAAATGCATATATTAGGCTACATTAGAGAGACAAGTCATCAACCCTCGTTGCGGACATCCACCTATAAGCCAGCGTGCCCTGCTTGGCTGGACCAGAGACAGAAACTCGACAGGCTGAGGCATGGTAGGATTGTTGGTTTCATCTGCAA
Source organism: Natator depressus (assembly GCF_965152275.1). Classification (NCBI taxonomy): domain Eukaryota; kingdom Metazoa; phylum Chordata; order Testudines; family Cheloniidae; genus Natator; species Natator depressus. Next base: position 133,018,533 of record NC_134237.1, on the reverse strand, counting down.
GAGCTGGTGGTGGTGTGGTACTGGACCGTAGCTCTGTAAAGGGAGCAAAGGCCAAAGGCACCTAACGTTTCTTTAATCAATACTGCCGATCACTACCAGCTTGGTGCCGATCGACAAAAGGGAAATAACAGCATTTGGACCTTTTCTATTCTGGTTAAATGGGGAATTTGAAGTTCACGACGGACAAAGTGGTTAATGGTAGATGTTCACAACCCATCCTTCTTCCCACTGGTTGTTGCAAAGCTCCTCTGTAAAACTGTTCAATCATTCACAGCTCATGCAAATACCTGCGAGCAGGCAAATAAGCAGAGTGAACTAGCCACGGGTTCACGTTTATAAACAAATACACGTGTCTTCCCCTCCCATCCCCCGTCACAATACAGTCTGCAAACAACATGCAGGCTGCAATAGTCAAAGTCAGCGCAGAGGGCACTCATGAGTAAGTGAATCTTCCCCCTCGGATGTCCCCAATCCTGATGCCACAGAGGTTAAGGAGAGTTTTTCCACTGAGATCAATGGCAGCAGGATTTGGCCCTTATAAAGCAAGGTTTAGAAGACAAAAGGACTCCTGGTAGTACACGAGATGTAAACTGGATTGGATGTGACAGCAAAGGGATCAGGGGATATCAGGCTCCTGGAACATTGTTAAAGAACCAGAGGATCTGCCTTGAATGGGAGTAGCTGTGAGGCTGTCATGGGACGGCACTACAGCAGATGCTAAGCACGCAGGTGTGTACCTAGGAGGAGAAAGGGCTGGCAAGCCAATGCAGTAAGCAATATGCACATTTACGGCATTTTAGACAATGGCTAGCTACGTACATTTAACTTCCCCCTGATCCAGCTGCATCTGTACTGTTTATTATTGGTCTAATTCAGGAATCTCAGTAGTGTCAGTACTTTTGAATCACTCAGAAAGTGGAGCTAGAAATCGGAAACCTACCCTGCTTAAATATACTTTGGCCAAACACCAAGGGTACTCCTCAACCCCAAGAAACGTACATACACAAACAGACCTTATGCCCTGCCACTTATCCCGATACACATCAATTTCAAGTGGGCCATAGAACTCAAAAGGGCGACTTGAATACCTCTGCACCCAGCAGAATGACATGGTACCTCTCTCTAGTTCAGAGCCAAGAGAAAGAAACAAGATAGTCAAGGTTTATCACTGGCTCTGAAGTAAGAGGCAGCACAGCTCTACTGAATTTAGTGGACTTGGGCCTGTCTGCGCCAAGGTTAAATCAGCCCTTTGAGATTGTGATTGTGCAGACAGGAGGGCATGTGGGAGAGTGAGGCGGTGTACTGCAATCATGCTTCACCAACTACACGAGACGGGAAGAAAAGCATGTAACCGCTGGGCCTTGGACTTAGATTTTTCAAATGGGCTTTTGTATTGCAGAGGAAAATAAGGACACGTGTACGGCTGCTGTGCAGTTTGCAGTAAGTGCCTGTGTCCAAAGCCAGCTTAATGTCAGCGCTTGGTAGGAAATCATCCCGTCACTTTTCAGAACACTCGGGGGCAATGGATGTTCTCAAGACCAGATCCAACCTCACTGCTCCTCTGGGGTCACGTAAAGGTTGATTCTCAGAGATGAAGACTGGGGAGCCGTGGGTGCTCAGCATCTCCGACACAATCAGGCCATACGTGCACATTAGAGTGACCCAGTTCCCTTACTGGACAGTACCTGCAACCCTTCCCCTGGAACTACTTCAGCCCAGAGTGCTTATGCGCTTGCTCTGTCTTAGAGGCAGACTGGTCTAGGACTGTCCCTGCTAACAGGACATTGTCAAAATTTAAATTTCCGAGTAATCCCACAACTTCAGGAAATTCTCCTTAAAGGAACAATGTAAAACCCTTGCTCATTTCTCCAGCCACTAGCAATTCAGCGTGAGGTAACCACTGGCTGGGTTTGGCCTTATGGAGACAGTTTTTAAAGGGGGTGTGAAGGTTGGTTTTGTTTTTTTGAGATGAGAAGATGTCCACTGGCTGCATAGGATCTGCCATTCAAGGTACCCAGGGGCCAGGGTCTTGAAAGACTTGCCCTTGTAAGTTCTTTTATTATGCTCGTAACATTATCCCTCCTATTCAGCACACCATATAGTCAACTAGCCAGAAACAGGTACCAGGCCTACACATGTAATATCGGCGACAGGGTCCGTCATAAAGTGCTCTCAAAAACCCAAACACATAGGCTTGTCGTTGCCTTTTGTCTTCTTGTTGCGCTGGTGGCATATTGCTTTGGTTGTTCTGAAGTCCAAGCATCTGGCCCCATCCCCTAAAGTGCATCGTGGGAGCTCTTCATGAGACAAAGGGAATCCTGGTAGATGCACCAAGGCTGTAAGGAACAGATTCAGAGATCTGCGATTCTCTGCATAAGTCCATCGTTTTCATCCTTGTGATTTTTTTGTGACGGAAGTGTCCTTTGCTTAGGAGAAGCTATACAATGTTCTCTGCCCCAGGCAGCGGTCCCTGGGGAGGCCCATGGTCCTGCTTATTATGGAGTTGTGCCAGCTGCAGGACGGGCATGTTGCAGAGTGGACACACTTTTCGCACCTCCAACCACTTAATGAGGCACCTGGGAATGAAGAAAAGAGAGGACAGAGTTAATGCACACTGAACCCGATTACCACCACTGAACACTCTGTACGCTTCTCTGGCCCCCCTCATTTGAGCGCCTCCTCTCACTTGCCAAACATTAATTCTCTCAGCCTTTTGGAGGTAGAAATCATTATCTCCATGTTAAAGCTGTGGAAACAGAGCGAAGTGAAATGACTTACCCAAGTTCACGTAGAGAGTCAGCGACAAAGCTGGAATCAAGCCCCAGACTCCTGGCTTCCACACTCACCTGCCATTTTCATCCTATTAGGCGCATTTCTACCTCCAGAGTTTTAGTTCATCTTAAAGTCCCTCTTTGCATTCACACGTAGAAAGTCAGTTTTATACAGTGAACAGACATTTTTATAGCCGGAAAATCGCTGTGCCAGCTCGATACTGGAACTTGTCAGAGATAATCTCACCCAAAGAATTTTAAAATTCCGCACCCCCCTCCCCTTATGCAAATAAAAAAACTGCACTTAAACATGCCCGATTCTGCTGAACTGGGATGACTGTCAGAGCGCCATTATGGACTTCTGCGGTGATGCTCACTGCTGCAATGCTGCTTTCTTTCTAAAGAGCAAGCACCATCCAAGCAAACCCCCATCCTTACAGAAGCCCCCAAACGGCCAGAGCTGGCATCCTCAACTCAAGCTCTTGCCTTCTGCCGACCCCCCAACACAGATACGAGCTCTTCAGAGGGTGCTTTGCACGCAGCACGCTTGGAGAATTAGGCCCAGAGTGTTGCTATGTTAGCACAACGCTGCTGGTAGCAATCCCACCTCAGAGCAAAATGTCTGGCAGATTTGAGCCCTGTCCCAGGACTTGGGTTCACACCAAAACTGCAGCATGGGAAGTACTACATGCCCGATGTCAATTCTGACCACCTCTGGCAGGTCAACAGGGGGAAGGTAAAGAACCAGTGACATTTTCCAAAGGGAGGAGGGGTTAACTCCAGCTTCTTCACCAGTATTCTCTCCCCCCTGGGAAACAGGCTCTAGCACCCAAAGGCTGCATTTGAGCTATCGCTAAGTCACAAAGCTCTGCTCCTGCAGGGTGCAAAGCAACCTCAACTCCCACTGAAGCACGGGAGGTGCTCAGCACTTTGCAGGATTGGGTCCTAAACTACCAGTGTCTGGCTTTTTTCTTTCAAAAGGCTTTTTGGGATGCCTTATGCACAAGAGAGATGGTCTATTACTGATCTAGCTCCAGAAGCTCACGCAGCTCTTTCCAGTAGAGCGTGCTGCATCTCTGTACAGAGCATGTGGAATATCTGTCGTGGAACGCTATGATCTAAAGGCATGAACAGGTGCAATGCAGAAAAACACAGACATGCACAGAGGGTACATACAGGCCATTACAGCTAGAATGATTCATGGATCTGCAGATTTTTGAGGGAGTAAAGTCACAAAACCTAGTTCCACGTCCAGATCTGGGTCACTGAAAAACCACCTTTGCATGGCGGGGAAAGCATTTTTCCACTCTCTGTTTAGGTTGCATGCTTTGGGGGAGGGGGAAATTATGCATTCATACCATGGGAACACACAGCACGGCTTTAGAGCAAATTTGAGGCTGTGTCTACACTATGCACCTTACAGCTGTAAGGTACGTGGTAAGGTACGCAGTATAGCTGCTTTGTCTGCAGGAAAGAGCTCTGTTGCCAACAAAATAAAACCACCCCCAACGAGGGGCGGTAGCTTTGTTGGTGCGAGAGCGTCTCCTGCCGACAAAGCGCTGTCCACACCGGCGCTTTTCGTTGGTAAAACTTTCGTTGGTTGGGGTGTGGTTTCTTCACACCCCTGACCGACAAAAGTTTTACCAACGAAAGTGCAGCGTAGACATAGTCTAACAGTTCCTTTACATAGCCAACAATTAGAATCACTTGGTAGACAGCAAGCTGGGGGAAGCAGAGGGAGGGGGAGAATGGATGAGCTTTTACTGTGTGTTAGCTCAACTAAAATCCTGTTGCAGGGTGTGAAGTTCAGAACTAAACTGGAACATTCCAGCCCAATAGCTCTAGAGTGCTGTTGGCCTCTCTCCAGCCAGGGATAGAGGGAAAGGTGACTGCAGTGGGATTTAGAGGCCAGCCATGGCCCCTCCCTCTCCCACATCGTACGCTATACAAGAACAATACGTAGCCTACAAATTAACAGGATAACTCCATTTCAGGACAAGTATTTACTTCATTGCTAGCCTTACTGCTACGACCTCGGTGCAGGTCTTCATTCGTTGCCACCCCAATCACTGTAAGCTTCCTCCACCCTGCATTCTACTCTCTCCACTCCAGCCTGTCAGAAAGGTTACTGGCAAGATTATCTTCCTTTCAGGCCATTCTGATCACATCTCCTCTGCCACTCAAGTCCCTTCACCGCCTTCCCTCTCTCTTTACACATCCAGTTCCAGCTATTAATTCATCAGCCTCTGCACGCCTCTATTCTCATCTCCAGCTCCTCATACATCCCTTGCTACTCCTCACCCGATCTTATCTGGATTTCCATCACCCACTCCACACTTCATGGTCCACATACGCTTTGAGATGCCTTGTATACCCTTTGCCAAGTACCTTTGCTCCCTTCCAAACTCTCCAGGAAGGCTCGCCTGTCCCCACCAGGCAAGCCAGTCCCATGCTGCGTGTCCTGCTTTGTTTTGAGCATTCTGCGTTGCAGCGAGCTGGGCTTTTAGAATGAAGGCCCACCCTGGGCGGGTTTCACTGTGCAACACGTGGTACAGCGCCGCATACACCTCCTGGAACCCTAGACTTCCAACGCAAGTGAATGTGTGACAAGTCTCTCCATTAAAGGCAAGGCTCGTGCACAGACAACTTTTCCCACCAACTTTCAAGGCAACTGTGACTAGATTTCCAAAGCTTTAGTAAACATGGCTCAACTTAATACAGTAAATGAGGCCTTATTAAAGAGGAGTAGCATTTGTTAATCCTTTAGAACACAGCACAGGCAGATGCTCACAATATAAGCCTTTGTAATTAGAGGCCATCAATTACTTAGTGCTGCCAGTGTTTCCAAGAGACTTGCAAGGCTTTTGTAAACATAACTTTGGTCTTTTGTACCGACTGGTAGCTCGGCACTTACTTTCTGTGGAAGGCATGTTTACATGGACAGATTCCCAACTCATCTTTGGGCTTGAATTCCTCCAAACAAACGGCACAGATCTGAAAGGTGAGAAAACAGAGAGACAATGGAATCAGTTGATGGAAAACTTTCTGAATACATACTCTGTAGGTAAGACTAAGTCAATGGAAACATTCCCCAAGGAACCTCTCCACCAAACTGCTCTCTTGACTAACATTGGAGTATTTTAAAGAACTCTGTTTCATCTTGTTTCGTCAGGGATGCAGATTTGTCAAATGGTCTCACTACGATTCTGCCTTGGGACAGAACACACTTCAGCGAAAATGGGTTACGTTATTCACCTGTGATCCTAACAAAAATATTGTAGGGGAAAAACATCCAGAGGCCAGAGTTACAGGCCTGGTTTACACTACATAGTGAGGTCGACATAAGCTGCCTTGCATCCATCTACCTTTGGAAGTATCTTCACTTAAATTTGGCTCCCGCTGACATAAGTGCCTCCTCTCTATGCCGATTTAGTAACACTACCTCCCCGAGCAGCATAGAGTCACGCTACATGTAATTTGGTTAATGCAATGTCCGTATAGACACTACGTAGCTTATGTTGACTGCTAAGGGCCTTCAGGAGCCGTCCCACACTGACAAGACAATCGATACAAGTGCTTCTGGGGAGGACGTGCAGCACCCACACAAGGAGCCATGGGTGTACATGCACAAGTGATTTAATAACTGCAGTGGTTGTATGCCAACATAAATTAGGTCAACATAATTTTGTTGTGTAGACATGGCCACAGTGAACCTGCAGTCTTGACATTTGGACACAACTCTGACATCACTGCCTTTCTGAAGGGCTAAGCTTCTTCTCAATGTTTTTCCTCTAGTATGGGCAAACCCAGAGAGAGTATAAGGGAACCGCAAGTGGTCTGTGCTGTGCAGAACCCGTTCTGTGAGGCTTATGCTGAGTAACCATGCACAGCCCAATCGGAGTTTGGTATAGTCACATGTGTCAGGGTTGGGAGAGTTTAAGTGATAAGTAACCAAGGGCCTCAGTTCGTTAATCTGACACATTAATCCAAATCAAAGAGTTTAACATTCTCTGCATTTAATACAAACGACTGGGCTCTAATCACCCCAATACAACTTATCGCCTTTTATCGCTGAAGATGATCAGACAGATGGTCAGTCTACATAGACTACCCGACCGCCCTCTCCCCCACCTTGTGACATGCTCTTGGTTTAAAAAAAAATTTTCTTAGCATGTAAAACTCACTCCCACACAATTGTCACTAGCGATTCATTGAGACTCTTGGCTTAACTGTCAATAGCAGCCACACCTCTCTGGCAATAGGCTCCTAGATCCAGCCAACTTTCCACTGTTGACCACTGGGATATTTCAAGAGAGATAATCAGTAAGCATAGTAGAACATGCGCTTGCAGAAAGGCACCAAGATACTCAGTGATCTATGGAAATGATGCCAGCAAAGCAGAAGCACTCAGGAGATTGTTAATGCTCCATTTGACTTTCAGAAGTGAACAACTAAAGCTTATGCACACAAGAAACAGACTTCTTTCCTACTCAGTATGGAAACCCTGTAAATGACATGTTGTCTGGCAGTAATATCCTATTTATAAAATTCATGATGTCCTTCACTTTGGCCATACCACTACAGGAGTGCTGGACAATTTGTACAGTGGGGGTGCTGAGAGACAGTGAACCAAACTGTAAACCCTGTATATAATGGAAATCACTTCAAACCAGAGGGAGCTGCAGCACCCTCTGCACCCCTAACTCCAGCACCTATGTACCACTAACCCACTGGATTGCTGGTAAAAAAAAAATTATTAGGTGGGGAGATATTTGTAGCTGAATTTACAGGTCAAATAGCCTGCCTTATACCTGACCTAGCCAGGGTTTGTGCTGTACAAGATACCCAGAGAACCCTTCCAAATCACCTTAATCCTGGCCCGTAAGGACCTTCAGCCTCTCTTATTTCAAGACTACTGTGTGGGTGATTTTCATGGTGTGGATAGCTCTTTGTTAAGAATCACGTTCCCATCTGCACTGTGGAAACTACTCTTTTTTGGGTGGGAGGGGCTTAATATAATACATAGTTTAGTCATATAGTACGGACAGGCTGACCCGGGTTTCAACGGTCGTCCCAGACCATGCTACAACCTTGGACTGTATTGGTTTGGAAGGAGGTGAAAATGCAACTCAGTCGAATTACAGTAGAATCTCAGAGTTACGAACACCTCGGGAATGGTGGCTGTTCGTAACTCTGAACAAAACATCATGGTGGTTCTTTCAGAAGTTTACAACTGAACATTGACTTAATACAGCTTTGAAACTTTACTATGCAGAAAAAAAAAAGTCTGCTTTCCCTTTATTTTTTTAGCAGTTTACGTTTAACACAGCACTGTACTGTATTTGCCTTGGGGGGGGGGGGGGTGTCTCTGCTGCTGCCTGATTTTGTACTTCCGGTTCCAAATGAGATGTGTGTTTGACTGGTCAGTTCGTAACTCTGAGGTTCAACTGTACAATGTAAGTCCTGGGATTGCTACGCTGTAATTGGGTTTCTCAACATGAAAGCTCCTACAGTGCAGATGGCTCCCAAGTTGGACTTCCCCCAACCTCATTTCCATTAGACCTCCAGCAGGGAAAAGACTAGGGCTTTCACCACCCCGCTACTCTGCAACTACCCTTCTTTTAGATCCACTTTGACTCCTTTCCATTGGGAAAGCCCAGTCCGATTTCCTTTCTAATATTTATTCTGTGTGTTCCTCTTCCTCAGCAGTGCTCTACAGGGAGACTGCCACCATGGTTGACATCAAACATCCATACTTTGCCTATGAGAGCGTTATTCTCTTCTACACTGGGTTGAGCTAGTTAGAAACCAGATTTAAAACCACTTCAGGCCAGCTCAGTTTTAAAACAGGGGTTGGCTAGCTAGTGTTAAGCCCAAGTTTAGAAATAGTATTTTAGGCTAAATCTTCATCGTATGAAAAACTAGGAATGAGGTCCTGGTTAGGAGTAGGGGTATAGGCTAGGAGAGAGTTTCTAAGTTTGGTATAGATGCAGTCTGATCCCATCCACCCAAGATGGCTGACCAGTCATGCTAATCCAGTTCAGCAAACATAGCAGGTGGCCCAGTGCGGGTGGGGTCCTTCTGAGTTACTTGCCTTCTGTGAGGCTAATGCAGAAGTGTCTTGTAAAAGATAAAATAGAGACTACAAACTTAAGAGGCACATGATCTAGTGGCATAAACCTGGGAGCCAGTAACTCCTAAACTCTAATCCTGACTCAGCCACCTCGGTCACCTTGGGCAACTCACTTAACCTCTCTGCCTGAGTTCCCCCATCTGCAGAATAGGGATAATAGTCATCTCCCTCACAGAGTGTTATGAAGGCTAGTGAAAATCTGCCTAGGGCTTTGCATATGCGAAATAGTACAGAAGTAGTATCTATAATGATCACCTCCTGGCTTTCCAAGCCCTAAATACGAAGGAACAGAATGTTAAATATCCTGAAATACAAGTAAAATGAGAGCTGATTGAAGCTCGTTAAAGGTGGCTTGTTATCGGAGGTGCTTGTATGAGGAATACATTTTGATTCCTTCCTCTGAATCGCAGGTTCCCCCTCACCCATTTTTGATGCTTCCAACTCCTTTTGCCTCTGACTCTTCACTGAAATGATCCTTTCACTGGGGCTGCATCATGGATACCTGTGCTGGCAGTAGTGCAGGGCTCTTTAATGTGCTGTGCTGTATTTTGATGCTGTTCTTCTCATAAAACTGAAAGCTCCCAAAAGGCTGAGCAAAGAGACCATCTGTCCCAGGGCAGCACGCTCTAAGGGCAAGAGCTGCAGGAACACAAGGAGTTCTTGACTGCTCAAGCCTTTTCCAAGGGAGTAAGATCAACTGAGTATATCCAGTCATCAGTCTCAAGTTCTCTTTACAGATCAGATCAATCCTGCAGCTCAGGCAAACTCTCACGGACTTCAGTGGAGGTTTGCCTGAGTCGAGCCCTCAGGATTGGGCCCCAAAGTGCTATCCAGACTTCTTTTTTCCAGTACCGTGAACACACAGTTTGCTCCATGTTAAGAGCCTGTCAAGTGGCACTACAGAAAATAGAGCAGATGTGCGGACTCAAAGAGCTTTACGGGTTCCTTTCCCTCCTGAGTGTCTGCTAGCTGTCATGAGCAGCAACTGGTGCCCCAAAGGTGAACTGGAGTCTGTTCATCTTCCTTCCTAAGCCAAGTTGCTGAAGCCCCATAATTATTTCTGCTGCTCTTCTTTGAAGTCTCTCCAGCTCGCCTACATCTTCCTGGTAAAGAGGTGCCTGGAAGTGAACGCTGCATCAGGGCCTTAAGTACCGTGGACGAGAGGCACCACAGGTGGACTGAGTATTAATATTATTCCAGGTGCAGTCTCAGGTGTATCTCAGCTCCTTCGGTAAATAAACATTCCCACCGCACACCGTGAACGCTTCACAGTGGCAGGGCACATGCTGTGAAGAGTGTACGCTGGTTAAGATAGCCACTGCTGCATCCCCAGAATACTGGACATGCCAGTACTTCTGGGAATGGTGTGGGCCCAGGTGTGATCCCATTTGTGAGACCTTGCACATATGGTATGTGCAAGGTCACACCGCATAGAGGATGCTATTTTGAAGAGCACACTGCTCCGCCTGCATCGGTGTGACCACAGAAAAAGAGGACCGCCTGCCTTAAAACCAGGCGACAGGCCTGCCTAACTCTGGCTGCTGGATGAAGCAGGCACACACGTATTACTGCAAGTCTAATTAACAGAGGTAGATGAGAAAATGGTGTTTCTGATGGGGAATATTTTTGAGACCGTCCAGCAAACTTCAGTGACAGTCCTGTGGGATATTCCTTCCCTACCCTTTGTTATCAAATTTTTGTTCCCCATGTTCCTACTTACCGATTGTGATCAAGTCGCCCCTTAAGCTTCTCTTTGTCGAAATAAACAGATTGAGCTCCTTGAGTTTTTCACTTCAAAGCATGATTTCCAATCCATTAATCTTTCTCATGGTTCTTCTTTGAGCCCTCTCCAATCTATCAACATCCTTCTTCAATTGCGTACACCAGAACAGGACACAGTATTCCAGCAGCAGTCACACCAGTGCCAAATACAATTTCAACCCATAACAATGTACACGTACATCTAGGCATCTGATGAAGGGGGCAGGGTGGTGAGGGCTAGGAGAAGTGGTGCTAATTGGTGCATGCTCCACCACAATCCTGGAAGTTAAACACTGGAGTAAGTTGCCTAGGGAGGTTGTGAAATCTCTGTCATTGGAGATTTTTAGGAGCAGGTTAGACAAACACCTGTCAGGGACGGTCTAGATAATACTTAGTCCTGCCCTGTGTGCAAGGGACTGGATCAGATGACCTCTCAAGGTCCCTTCCAGTCCTATGAGTCTAAGAACTCAGTATTTTTGCTAAAGTAATCAGCAGCGGCATAATTCTGAACGTACTAAAGTAGACATCTTGCTGGTGTGAATGGGTGCCCTTCCTACCTCTCAAGGTATTGTTTATCTATCTGCAGACTCAGGAAGGCAGCATTGTTATGGCTCATACTGTGAAGGAGATCTCTGCAATCATAATGGACAGAAGCAAAGGTGGCTGGGTGTTTTTAAATTGGAATGAAGTCCCACGGAGTTTACTCAGCCCAACTCAGGTAGCAACCAGAAACGTACCTGTCTGACCCATTACCAAGTCTTAGCCAGACTGAGCCAGAAATCACCTTTATACTGTTATATCTGACAGGTTTCAGAGTAGCAGCCATGTTAGTCTGTATCCGCAAAAAGAAAAGGAGGACTTGTGGCACCTTAGAGACTAACCAATTTATTTGAGCATAAGCTTTCGTGAGCTACAGCTCACTTCATCGGATGCATTGAGGGACCCACATTTGACTCTCTCTTTTATCTAGTTTTCTATCATCTTACATACATTACTTCTGTCCCCAAATGCTTCTCCCCCACCCCCCAGTGACCCCAAACCAACCCAACATCCTGCCCAAACCTCAGTGTAGCAGCATTCCTGATCCAGCAACAGCAAATCATGTGATACAGAAGTATTTCAGAGTCAGGCTTCCAGTTGTTTCATTAACAAATTAGACTTCTAAAAAATTCTAGGACACACCATGACAATGGCATCTGTTTACATTTAGCTATTTCGGGGACTGGGGATGTGCGTTACATAACATACATATTGTGCTCCCAGTGCCCCATGACTGCTGCAGACCCTCTGTCTGACCAACACAGTATGCTGCCTCAGGCCACGGGCTCTGTCTGTCCATTGCAGTTACCCAACCCTCCATTATTTCTGCTTTGTTGTGGTCTCTTTTGCTGCCTCTATCCCTATTAATTCGTGGCAACAACTGGAGCCAACAGAAGCAGAGAGATTGTGTGCTGGGGGGGCTGTCCTTTCAGAAACCTGTCTTCTGCAGAGAGTCACACAAACATTTTGGCTACAGCGTTAAGTACTACGCCATGGCTGCATTAGGGAGATGCACTTTGGCCACCTAGAAACGGAATGGAAACTAATGTGTTTAAGTTTAAGCGGGACAAGAGCTGACAGTTTAGTCATTAGTCTGTTCTGATCACCTTCCTGTAACACTGAAACCACATTAAAAATCCAAACTGGGTTACTAAGTAACAAGGATGTGGCAACAGCTCCTCACTACTGTAAACAACCTTTCTGTTCTTAGACAACCTGGTATTCAACTCCTTTCCCACTTACAAGTCTACAGTTAAACACTGGTTATGCTGCAATCAGAGAGGTTGGGTGTACAGTCCCCCTTGCGCTGGGGCCTTCACTAAATCCAGAATGTTTTCCCTCATTAGTAAGATCTCCACCACTCATTTCTCTCAGCCATTTCTATCCTCCTCCTTGCTGGCTTCTATCTCACCTCTTGCCTTGCTTCATTCTTTCCAAAAAACAGCCAACAAGCCATTCAGTCATAGATGCCAACCCCCCAGTCATATCATAATTTCATGGCATCAAGTTTTGCGGACAAAGCCTTCCAGACAAATTGACCTTAGATGCAAACTCTGTCCCTCCCTCCTCCAATTAAAATATTAGCATAAAAACCCATTTTTTAGTCCTGGGGGCTTAAGTTGGGACATTGAGTTCTGCACAGGTGCCTAAATAATCATTTGGGGGCACATGATTGGTATTCTGGAACTTAAGTACCAACCAGATGTAAACCACTGTTTGCTGTGTTGGTCCCAGGACAATAGAGAGACAAGGTGGGTGAGGTCATATCTTTTACTGTACCAACTTCCACTGGTGAAAAAGACAAGCTTTCAAGCTTCCACAGAAGCGTACAAGACATTACCTCACCCACGGTGTCTCTCTAATCTGATATAAATGCAGAAATGAGCACCTGTAACAACACTGATCGAGAACAATCAATTGTTCTATTTGCTCCTGACCTATTTACACCATAAATTGTAACATGGCGGACTTTTATTTTCATTTGTTCCCTCTTAGCTGTAGATTTTTGGTTATTCTTTATTTACTCTGCCCATCTCCCTCAACCACAAGTCTGCACTAGTGACTAGAAGCCGGAATGTGTGAACTCTACACGAGTTGTATAATCATTCCAGAAAAGGAACGTGACAAACAGCTGACTCCTGAACTGCAGAAAGAGGCCTTGCTCTGTAGGTGTAACTCATTGCAGCCCAACAATACTTGCTTACCTCATGCAGATTAAGCTCTTTTACTTTTTCCTTTAGAATAACCTGCAAGACAGAGAGACAGCATTAGGACCGGGACTTCTACCATTTCTGATCGCTGTACTTCATTACATCAATTGGGTCTTCAGAGATTTCCTTTTAAATAAATAAAGCTGATGTAAATAATTTCCTTTGTATTTAATCTTTAACGGAAGTAATTTAAAAGTGAAAATTTCTGTGCAGTATTTCCCCCACTTTAGCTATATGGATTGAATATCCCTAACAACCAGTGAGGAGGGAGGGTCCCTGAGCCTGAACATCAACAAAGCAATTTTTAGCTCTGCAATGGGAGCTCAAGTCAGCTGACCCAGGCCTGCTGTGGGTCTTTTACTCCACTACTCTAAGTTTCTCCTGTGCTTCCCCAGGAACCTGGAGCTTTGAAGGAGGGCATTTTATATAGATATATAGATTTACAGATAGTTCATGAACGTAGATATTTTTGAACACTGATATACATGTGTAGGCAAATTATAGCTAATATTTTTAGAAGTTTAAAAACAAACAAAAAAAGCCACCAGAAATTCGACAGCCTAAATAAACCAGACATGAATAATAAACTAGTAAAAACAGGTTTTCAAAATGCTCGCCAAGAACACGTTTGAGAGGGAAGGCAGCTATTGTGCAGATTACAACTGCTAATCCAAAAAAGGGGATGAAATCTAGAGAACCTCCTTCTGAAATCAAGTATGCCATGTTCCCATATTTGTTTGATGAACTTCATTATTCAGGTATTTCCTCCTCTTACCAATTCATCCTTTTTCCCTTGTTTTTGTTCAGAGTTCTGTGTCCCCTTTGGCTAACTAGCAGGGAGTAGGATTGTAATCAAAGGATTGTAAATTTGTAATGTTATTAATGTCAGAATGCTTGCTCAGACTACAGAATTGAAAGATAATTTACCAAAACTGAAGAACCCTGAGCCACAAGGTGGGTGAGGACCAGCTTCTATTGTTGGAAGAGATTGGGTCTGGAGAAGGTAACCAGAGTGTCACGACTAAATAGAGGCTGGGACAGATTGTTATACATGAGGGGCCAACACATGTTGCAAAAAACCACTTAAAATGAAAGAGGCAATTAACACCTCTGCAGTCATAAGACAAAGGAGGGATATTAGGTTACAAATTGTTGCATTGAGCCATAAAATCAGTGTCTCTGAGATGATTTTCAGTGTCTAGCACAATTATGAATTTAAGTTCCCAGGCTTGTCTTTTGAAAGACGTTCAGGTTTCCTTTGAGGACCAGGACTGAGAGGTCAGATATGGAATGATTGCTTTGGCAAGAGTGTTTGCTCACTGGTGATAAGGAGTTTTTGTCTTTTATTATTTTTCTGTCTGAGTTCATTGAACAGCATAGTGATTGTCTGGTCTCTCCCACACAGTTGCTGTTGATGCATTTGATGCACTGGGTGAGGTACTGCACAGGTTGTGATAGGCATGTGTAGGACCCATGGATCTTGAAAAGGTGTGTTGTGGGGGATACTGATCATCGTAGCAGCACAGATGTGTCTGCAGGTTTTGCATCTGTTGTTCTGGCAAGGTCTGGTGCCACTTTGAGTTGGTGTGTCCTGGGGTGTGGGAAGCTTGCTTCTGAGGATGAGCTTGGCAAGGCTGGGCCGTTGTTTGAAGGCCAGAAGAGGAGGTTCAGGAAAGATTTATTTCAGAATGTGGTCGCCGTCAAATATAGGTTGTAATTGTTTGACGATATCCCATATGGGTTCCAGGGTGGGAGTAGTAGGTGACAACTAGGGGTGTGTGGGCACTGTGTCCCTTTCCTCCCACCCTACTGGAGCAGGTTCTCTTGCAGTATTTGGGTGGCCTGTTCCATGATGCAATTTACTTCTCAGTCCTTGTTTGATTAAGGTGTGTATCCTGGACTTCTCCTTGGAGCAGATTCTGTGGTATCTGAGTGCCTGTCTGTGGATAACATATTTCCTGGTGTGTCCTGGGTGGTTATTGGATCTGTGGAGGTAAGTGTGGTGACCTCTGGGTTTCTTGTAGATAGCTGTCTGTAGGGTTCCCTTGCTTAAGCTGATTGCAGCATCGAGGAACGGGAGGCTGGTGTGGAAGTGTTCTAGAGAGTTTGGTGAACAGATGGTGGAAACCTATGAGGGAGTTTAGGTCATCTGTCCAAAGGATGAAAGTATCTTCGGGCAGGTCTACACTACAAGCTGGCATCAGCATAGCTACACTGCTGTAGCGCTTCTGGTAAAGACGCTCTAAGCTGATGGAAGAGAGCTCTCCCGCCAATCTAGTGCCATCCGCTCAGGGGATTACAGACGGTATAAATATGTTGCTCAGGGGTGTGGATTTTTCATACCCCTGAGTGACGTAGTTTTACTGAAGTAAGCGTGTAGTGTAGACTTGGCCTCAGGTATATCATTGGTGAGTGTTAATTTTTCCAGAAGTTCTTCCTCGGAGGAGGCCCTCCTAACCTTCCTTTGTCCCATGACTGCAAAGGTGCTGATTGCCCACTTCATTTTAAGGGGTCTCTTTCCATGTGCTTAACAATCTGTCCCACCTCACAGTTAGCTGCAACACTCTGGTTACTTTTTCCAGACCTGAACAAGAGCTCTGTGAAGCTTTTCTCTTTCACCAACAGAAACTGGTCCAATAAAAAATATTACCTCACCCACCCTATGTATGTCATATCCTGGGACCAACATAGTTAGAACACTAAAGAAAGCAGGGCGTTTAAATTTATCCTGCCACTAATCTATTAGCAATGTTTATTTTGAAGCAGACACTGATGTGTGTCTATGGGAGTGAGTGGAAGAAGTTGTTTGATCTGCCAAAAATACTTGGAAACATTCCCTACAGAGAAATCCCACTATTCCAAATTCAGTACACTGCTTTAATGCCCTCAGGATTAGTGTAATCTAACCCAGCAAGATACAGTTCATGGGAACTGAATTTAGATCCACTGGGACAGCATTTTTCTTTTATTGCTGTAGGAAAGGTATATTACTACTTATTGTAAACATGGCAAGAACTGAGAGTCATGTTGCTGGGGCACATCTATTGCCATTCAAGGCAATGGCAAAAGTCCCATTTGACTTCAATCAGGACAGGAACAGATCCCACCACGAGGGAAAGTACACTCAGGTTTTTCTGCCCGCTCCAGACAGTGCAAGCTCCAGGCACAGAAAGTCAGTGCCTCAACTGGCAATGCCCCCTCCCTTCAACCAGGAAAATCCAGTCAAATACAGGATTTTAATTGATTACATTAATTGCCATCTGTGAAAGCTTTGGATGTTTTGTGAAGGAACTGAACTCTCCTTGTGTGAAGGAGGCTGAAAGTCTTGTATTTTTCCCTTTTGTTATCTAGCCTCACACAGTTTGACCCAGAGCTCACTACTGGGTTTGAGCTATGATATACCAGTCAATTTCCTGCCACATGGCTGCTCTACTTATAAATACATTTTTTGAAAGTTACATTCTTATAAATCCCTGATTTTCTCTTTTCTGCTTAGTCGACTCCATCCTTTCTCCATCACTTTGAGGAAGCATCCAGTATATAGGGAGTAACATTAAGAATACAAATCCTAGATCGTTGTAGGGAACAACTGACAACATGCACTGATATAGAGTAAGGTCCTGATTCTGCAAAACACATGGACATGTGTGACTTTAAACATGTGGATATTCCCATTGACTTCAATGGAACTACTTATGTGAGTAAAGTTAAGCACATACGTAAGTACTTGCAGAGGTAGGCCTAAAATGGCAAGACCTCAAACTCTGGAACAGCTCAGTGGAAACCTAAAATGGTGACCATCACAAGAAATTAACAGTTCTTGCTCAGATTTATCTGTAAGAAGAGAGGAAGAAAAAATAGTTTCCTATTTAACATCTCACCTGTTTGTAGGCATAAAGCTCTTTGTGTGCCTGATGTCTGAGCCTAGAAATCGAGAAAGGAAAATATGAACAAAATAGGCCAAAATATCAGGATTAGCACGAAACCAGATAAGAGAAAAAGAAAAAAAAAAACTCGCATTCCCCCCTCATATTTAATAACTTTTTTAGTTTTGAAAAATATAGGACACCTAATGATGCAGTATCCAGTTCCCAGGGAGTTAGTTTAAGAGCTTTTATATCGCTCCAGTTATATCTAGCTCCATTCAATTGCTGAGAACCTTCTACGATTTGTCTTTTTTGAACTATGTAATTTGTTGCAAAAGCATTATCTGAGTTGTTAAATGACGCTCACCAAACTCTTAACCTGTATAAGTTATTGATAGGACGAACAACTAACATACATGTCCATTTCTCTTCCCCCCCCAATCACTTCTTTACTAAGATTCATATGCTGGGTTGAATGGACACTGCATCTTTTTTTGGTG
Source organism: Natator depressus (assembly GCF_965152275.1). NCBI lineage: Eukaryota > Metazoa > Chordata > Testudines > Cheloniidae > Natator > Natator depressus. The sequence goes on along the minus strand of NC_134237.1, from coordinate 133,000,752 downwards.
ATGGGAAAGTGCAGAATACTCAGGGCTCAGTGCCTGGGGAATGTAGGGGAGAAAGGCACCTCTGTTCATACTTTAAACGTGGGGAGTGGATAGAATGAAAAGAGAATTGCCCCTTTCAAATATTTACCATTCGAGCCCTACTCATTGTACTGAGTCGTTAAATTAATCTCAAATGCCAATTGTTTGCTATGCTTTTGACATGTAATATTGTTTCAGAGAAGTTTTCTGATATCCAATGTCTTATAGAGAAACATTCAAGGTAAGTCATTGCACTGGTTAAAAAGCAAAAGATAAATATCCCTTTTTAAGAGGAAAATAAATATGAGAATGGTTTAAACCTGGTGTGAGATTTTGTAGCTTCCAGTTGCAGTTAAGGGACATGAGGCAATTTAATAGCCAAAGAGATAATCACGGTTAAAAATTACAGGAAATTGAAACTTTAACCTGGGAATTTATTTTCATGTACTTAATTCAGCAGAAGACCAAATGATTGTGCTTACCTAACAACTGATCAACTTGTGTTATATTTAACTGTGGAGCCATAATCATATGAGTTGATTATAGGACATGACTCCACTTTCACTTACGCTGGTGTATATGATGAGTTACTCATCTGGAATTCATGGAGTTACACTGGAGTAAAATCAATTTTAAGTGAGATCAGAATCAGGCCCATACTAAAGATTTTATGCAGTGAGAGGCATAAGTGTAGGGTATCCTGAGTAGTTCTTAAGGCTTTCACATTGCTAGCCACGTACAATGTTTGTTTTCTGTATAGTTTCATTTTTGGGCATTAATCAAGAGGTGGAGACTAAGTGGATGAATCCACATTAAAAAGCTCCTGAATAGCAAGGAACTCCAAATGGGGACAAGAGATGAAGTATTTATTTATGAAAATGAATGAATGGTTAAGTCACAGATGGAAGTGTCCCATCCCATTTGCTAGGGACAAAAATGAGTGAAACAAAAAATACATTAAACACATCAGAGCCTTAATTTAGAATCAAAAGAAAATGCTTAGTGCACCAACATGGTTACGAAAAGTTACAATCCATGTACTTATATGTATTTAATGTTAATCTTGTTTCACAAGCTATACATCTGTTTTTGGAAACCTCCAATGGCAGGCCTAGCCTAAAACGCCTACGCTGGGGTATGGGGCGGAGAGGAAAAAGCAGCACATTTCCTAGTCTGTTAGTATTACAGCTGTGCTGGTATGGTTGATGCTCTGCCATGGTTTCCATTATAAACACGTACATTCCAAGACAGAACTAGGTATTAACAGCTACTCTAGGCTGGATTACATTGATGATTTTTAATTTAAGATTTATTAAAAATATATTTGCCAGCCTTAATAACAGCAGCGTCATTTATACAGCTCATTTGAAGATACAAAACCCTTTACAAATGTCAATTGTGCTTATAAAATCAAAAATAGCTTCTCGTTTTAAGCTTGACATTTGGTAAATCATTCATAAAACTGAAGAGGAAAGTTATGGATGTTAAAGAATTGGGCAAGGACTTTTAGAACATGGTCTGAATGTGCACGCATAAAGGCCAGACAGATGTAAGTAATTTTTCTGAACCGTCATTCACTGCAGTCTCCAACACTGCTTGAAGACGTGTAATTTACTGACCTGCAATTCTGCTTCTCTGAAAACATTCCAGTGGGATGCTCATTCCTGGGTTTCAGCTCCCTAGCATTCCACTGATGGAACTCCCCAGGCTCTCAGGGGTTTTTTTGGTCCCTAAGGGCTGCACTTAACACCATGAATCAGGCTGACACGCACCAGTCCCTGAGCTTAAAGTGCTACCCTTGACATGTTCCTATCAGTTTGGAGAGTACAAGAAGCAAAGCTTCCTGAGACATAAACCAGTCACGAAAAAAAAAAATCACGAGGCAATCATCTCCACCTCATCCCAATCGAGATAATTTTGAAACTGTGATGAATAAGTAGCAGGAGAGAAGCTACCAACAGAGAAGCTGAATTCTAGGGCCACCATTTTCTCTTCTCTAAAGATACCATCCACTAGAATTCTCACTCAACGGATGGCCCAATAGTCAGAATAAAACTTGCAACAGGCAGCAACTAGAAGGCAAATGCCAACCAGGTGCACTGGGATTAAGAAATCTCTGTTATCATTGAGAGGTATCACAGACAGACTGTAGGATATGCCAATAATAAGAGTCAGGGTAAAAGTGGCCAGCTCAAGGGGGATCCCCAAGGAAGCAAAAAAAAAAAAAAAAAAACAAAAAAACAACTTTGGGGTCAGGAGACCGTGGCCTCCCCTTTCTGGGAAACAAGTTCTGGAGTCCAGAGAGACCAAAACCAATATTCCTTTCTGGAGACCAAATGCAAGCAAGAATACTCTGTGACAGTGGCGAAAGAGGACCCCACAGCTGCCTTGCAAATGCCTCATGGAAACACTGCTTATGCAGTGGAGGCTGCCTTCTCCCATGTCAACCTATGTTGTGAGCACCGAGACATTGGACAAGTAGAGACCAAAGCTCTCATGCAGGTGCTGAGCCTCTTCAACTGTACACGCTACAGCATCACATATGAAATGATGGAAAGTCTCTGGTGCTAACGCACTGAGCACGTTCCAGCACTAAATTGCTGGATAAGAGGCACCAATGTCACACCAAGGCACTAAAACTGAGAGGGTCCAACCCGCACCCTCCCAAATAAAAAGCCTAACACAACCCAGCACCAAAGCCCTTAGAAGCCAAGGAACCTTTCAGAGCCTGAGGAGTTTTTTCACCAGTCTCATGCCAGGAAGCTGGTACCCAGAAGTGAGTTCTGGCAGATGGTATCTTTAGAGAAGAAAATATGCAGTATTTTAAAAACATGCTCTCCACAATTAGTGCGGCAAGATAGTGAAGACATATTAATCTCCAAAATTAATCACTCATTTCAGCTAGAATTTAGAATCCCCTTCCAATGTTTATGCCCCACACCCAGTGGATTCTCTTTAAAAAGGGAATATTGCATCGCTTTGGATAGTTTTGTTTCTTTCAATTTCAAGTACTATTAGAATATGCTTCAGTAATGAAGTGAGTAAACTACTAACTTAACAAAATTCAGAGGAAATAACATTTTATAGATTTACCTCCATTATTAGTACACTTAACCTCTCCGAGTTCAAAGATAGAAATCTGTAAACCAGGCAGCACAGTCTAGAAGAAAAAACCTCATAAAAGTCTTACATTTTGCAACGGAGTAGCGTTTAAAGATGCAGTATCTCTGGCTGTACTGTCTCAATGGATCTACTAGTTACAGCCCACAATGGAAGTACAGTGGAATGTCCCTTCTCTATTGCTTCTTTATGAAAAAGAACACTCTTTGGCTGGAGCTGCTATTAGCTTCTGTTGGTTACATTTATTTGCTCCTCCCTTTGTTCCTTCAAATCCTGAACTGAGAGGATTCTCAGCTTGAAAAGACCAATGTTTTCTCCTTCCTAGTGAGTACAGTACCCAGCTTTCTCAGTATTGCATATTCAGTGACAACATCATGTCAGTATTCTGTGCATAGGCAACAGTGCTACGCCAGAGGCGATATTATATTTAAAGTGGAATTCATTAAAGAATTGGCCTACTAGACTTCCGAGAGAGCTACTCGAAACAATTTGTGACACTCAGTCAAAAAATGCAATTCTCCATAGAGACACAAACCAAATACAACGCCTCCTTGACATCTGACACTGTCCCAATGGGCTTGGGGAGAAATCCACAAGTAAGAACAAGCAAAAAAAACCAACCCCATGCAATAAAAAGTTTCCATTATATTCAAGATGACTGTATAATTTCCATGGGCTGAAAATAGGTTTATATGAGAAGACAAATCCTTATTTCAATTGGCAAGAACGAAAAGAAGAGAATCATTGTGCCAGAAGGAGCCCAAACTCAGCACAACAGCAGTACATTAGTGTGGTAATTCTCTCAGTGGTAAAAGAGATCTGCTTTTAACAAAGAGATACTGCATCTTTAGCTTTCCACAGCTGACAAGGAATGACTTGTTTAATCTGAGCATGTTTAAAATCGGAAGGGCAAAAGTGAACAAACAGCCTCTTTGGGAAAGAAGTGCCCCACGCCTCCTTACATAGTTCGAAATATTTCAGCTAAAGGTGGCAACCATAAACATGAACACACTATAAACTGTCCGAAAGTTTGATTATGGACAAAACTAGCATTTACTTTAAATTAGCATAAACACCCTTTTAAAATATTTAAAGGAACACACTGGTGTTAGTAACCCTCTGAGTTTGGGTTTTATAGGACTGAATGCAATACATTTGGTGTCACATTAATTAATTTCCCCAAAGTTAAAGCAGATAAAAAAAATCAGCAACTGTCTTTGAAAAATTTCTTTTCCTTGTTAAAAGGCTGAACATAAGAACGGCCAGACTGGGTCAGACCAAGGTCCATCTAGCCCAGTATCCTGTCTGCCGACAGTGACCAGTGCCAGGTGCGCCAGAGGGAATTAACGGAACAGGTAATCATCAAGTGATCCATCCCTTGTCGCCCATTCCCAGCTTCTGGCAAACGGAGGCTAGGAACACCATTCCTGCCCATTCTGACTAATAGCCATTGATGGACCCATCCTCCATGAATTTATCTAGTTCTTTTTTGAACCCTGTTATAGTCTATAGTCTTAAGGCAGAATGCACCCAAACAGCAACATAATAGGCAGCATTACTTTAAAAGAGTGGAATTAAATGTTCCACATATGCATGCCTTTTAAGAGTAGAAGAACATTTTATTTTATTTCAGCCCTTCTTGCAAGCCTTCTTGCCCCCTTTTTCAGGACAGATTTCATATATAACCCAATATACTTCTGTTTAAAGCCAATCTGATCGTGGAGGGCAAAACTCTTGGCTCCCATGGAGTGTACTATGGAGCTTCAGAAGGTAGGAATACAGTCTGACTACTGAAACTATGGGCAGGTCTACACTAAAAGCGCTACATCAGCGCAGCTGCACCGTTGTAGTGTGTCTAGTGAAGACGCTCTATACTGACAGGAGAGCGCTCTCCGTTGGCATAATTACTTTACCTCCATGAGAGATGGAAGCTGACACAGCACTGGTTTGGACAGGGCTTAGGTTGCTGTCATTTGCATCACTCAGGGCGATGTCTTTTTCACACCCCTGCGCGACGTAAGTTAGATCGACTTTAGGGCAGGTCTACACCACCACTTTTGTAAAAAGCAGCTCACTTGGCAGTTTCTCCAAACAGCAGTACCGTTTTTTTAATCCAGGCAGCCATTGGCCTAGCTGTAAATACACCAGGAATCAGGTCTTACCAACGTTTGTTTTCCAGTACCTTCAGTCTGACACATTAGTGCATTACCTAGGGGGTGCTGTTTTATCGACTTTATTTGCAACTCCTAAAACCAAATGCTTGGAAGCAGCACGATGGTGCAGTAAGGAATGGAATATGGGAAACATGTACCAAATAACTTCATGTCACAAGCTCCATCTGTTAGTTGCAAAAAGTACTTGTAGCAATGCTGGTTGCTGAAAAAAGTGGAAAGTTAGATAACGGGATACTTTGTGTTAGCACCTGAACAAAACCCTGTTTTGGCTTCACAGACTGCATTAAAATCAAGCCCTCGTGCATCATGCAAGACCTAAATGATCTAGTCCAGTCAGTACCACGGTGTGGTCTAGTCAATACTGCATCTGTTACTGTTTATTCATATTTATTTTATCCTACCCCAAATGCAGTTTTGTATTAAAATCGTAACTTCATTGCAGAAGCTGCCAGGGGAAAGCAGAAGGTTTAGGCAGGTAGGTAGCGTATTACTGGGGATTTTGGCACCCAAAAAAGGTGCGGGAAGAGAGTTTATTTTTGAAAAAGAAGAGGTAGTTCAAGCTTTTGGAACTGTGAAAAAGATGTATCTTTTCTTACCCCTTTTGGAGCAGGGGCAGATGGGGCTAATTTTTTAAGGTGTTTGTATGGAACAGGGAAAGTTTGAATTCCTCATTCTCTATCCATGCAAATCATGACAGCAACTAATTCCCTCATTGCATCCAATCCTACTGCCACTGCATCCAATAAAGACATCCGAGTACATTTGCCTATTTCTACTAAGCTGGTCAGCAATGGAATAGTTACCAATGCTGACATGTAAAGAATTACACCTCAGAGTCAAAACTCCACTGGTATGAAGGGACAGTGCCCACTTCTCTCTGGAGCTACTGCTTCAGAGACTCTGCAGATTCAGGCAGATGTCTCTATACTCAGCTCATATTTTGAAGGCTATCTTTACAAACATGACAGGTGGAGATCTAATTTTATTTCAGAAATTCAAGCTGAAGTTCTGGAGCACAATTATGCAGCAAATTCAAAGGAGGACAATTATGTGGCAATTTACACGGCTGCAAATCAAATCATATACGAGGCCCTGACTAATGTAAGTTGTTCCCATACTAAAGGTTTCTCAGGTTCATGCTTATCCTGCAAACAACAAATGGAACTGCTGATTATGACTATAAAAGAGAGGGAGGCTTTTTACAGATTCATGGAGTTTAAGGCCAGAAGGGACCAACAGATCAGCCTGTCTGTTTCATTCGGTTATTGCTGTACTGAGCCCAGTAACTTGTGTTTGGCTGAAGCATCTCTTCCAGAAAGGCCTCCAGTCTTGATTTGAAGACATCAAGAGATGGAGAATGCACAACTTCCCTTGGTAATTTATTCCAATGATTCATCACCCTCTCTCTTAAATTCAAATTAGAAGTTAGGCACAACTTTTGTCTAGCTTCAGTCTGCAGCCATTGGCTCTTGTTAGGCCTTTCTCTGCCAGATTAAAGAGCCTTTTAGTACCTAGTTTTCCTCCCTGAAGGTCCTTACAAACTGTAATCAAGTCACATCTCAATCTTCATTTTGATAAGCTAAACAGATTGAACTCTAAGTCTCTCACTGTAAGGCATGTTCTCCAGCTCTCAAAATCTCTTTCGTGGCTGTTTTCTGCACCCTCTCCAATTTGTCTAGATTTTTTTTTTTTTTGAAAGTACAAACACCAAAACCAGATGCAGTATTCCAGCACTGGTCTAACCAGTGCTGTCTACCAAAGTATAGTCACCTCCCTACTCCCATTCCCCTGTTTATACATCCAGGGACTGCATTAGCCTTTTTGCCACAACATAGCACTGGGAGCTTATGTTGAGTTGCTTGTCAACCATGACCCCCCCAGATCCTTTTCAGAGTCACTACTTTCCAGGATACAGTCCTCCATTCTGTAGGCGGGGCCTGCATTCCTCGTTCCTAGATGTATAACTTTGCATTTGGATGTATTAAAATTTGTTGACTTGGTAAACCGGGCCCATTCTATCAGGATTACTCTGTATGACTGACCCGTCCTCATTATTATTTATCACTTTAACCATCTTTGAGTCATTCAAAAGTTTTAGCCGGCTTTGCTTTGCTTCGGGCAACAGTTATGGAGCTGCAAATATGCGAACATTACTGAGCGCTTGTACTCTGCTTTTATGATCTAAGGGATATCTACGCTACTGAAACTGCTGTTTCTGACTTTTAGGTATTAAACACAGCAGCCCCATTGCCCCCACCCCAGCAGCTATCCAGCCAGAGTAAACAGGGTCAATGGGTCCAGTGTTCACAGTAGCAGAAAGTGCTTCACACCTGTTGGAACAAGGCATCCAGCAATGGGTGTAGAACCTTGCTGATCTCGTCTACATTAGTGAAACGACCATTTTCAATACCAGCTTGGGAGAAAGCGTAAAGGGCAGCCTGCTGTCTGACGCTGGGCAAGAGACAGGCTCCAAAGAGGAGGAGTGTGTGCATAAATGTAAGATGTTAACGAGACAAAAACAGAGAAAGATAATATGCAGAACAGCTGTGTATATGTAGGTTTTCAGTAGGAGTTTTGCAAGGTATCTAAGATGTGCGTGGGGTGAAGTGCACTGCTGCCAATAAACTGAAATCTTCACAAAGAGATCCTTTGTTCCTGACCACTGAGGAGAGGCGCAGACAGCCCTGAATCATGCAGACTGCAGTGTGCTGACTTTTCAGAATAGACTTTTTTCTCTCCCCTCTATTGTAGGTTAGTATTTATTTATTTGGCTATGTCTCCATTCTCCCATTCCATCTGGGAGAAATAGTTTTGCCTGACAATTAATTATTCAAACTTCCCAAAACCAGAATGACCTTTACGGACCGCATTCATCACTGTTCAGATTAACAAGTCAACTCTGCATCATTAATCTCTAAACTGCGCTGTTGAATGAGCAATTTGTGTACAAAAGCAAATGGGGCAGGTATCAAACATTTCTTAAGCACACAGTACATGAGTTATTAATTAAAGGGAGAGATGCATCAAAATATTATAAGCAGCAAGCAGAAAACACTGATGCCAAGAAATCATGCTTTTCATGCACGTTTAAATTACAAAAAAATCCACTTTAAAAGCAGTACATTATAATTGCTTTCCTTTAGACTCAACTCTAGAAATGTGCCTGGATCAAATTAGGTACTTACTATATGTGCTCTGGATGGATTTAATATATATGAATGTGTGGGTCTAATACTAAGCCAATGAGCAAATTATTCTACTTAAAAATGGAGAATTAAAATAATTTCATAGATGATATCCAGTGATAAAGACCAGACAACACTGTTTGCAGTGCCAGATGGGAAGGCAGCACTATCCAAATCTATTCAAGTAATACCTGTAAAGTAAATCAACAATGGATTCATTAAATCTAACGTCTTGCTGCGCCTATGGAAAATTTTACCATTTAGGTGGGGGAAAAAAAACAGTGTTTTGTTTTCTTTGAACACTACTTAAAAGGGTTCAATCCTAGAAAAGGTAGAGTGCCTCCAGCAAGGTGCTTAATAGTACTCTCCATGCCTGAATGAACCACGGGAAATGTCTGGCACATCACATGACTGGGACCAAATAGATTTCAGTTGGCTTCAGAAAATAGTAATGGTAGTTTATTTACCTGATCAAGTAGCAACAGAAGAGTAAACTAAGGATGAAGACGAATATGGCAGTGCCAAAAACCACAATGTATATATTGAGAGGCAGGTTCTGAAACCCAATGTTCGGCATCCTGAAACTGTAATGCTGGAAATCTGAGCTCATTGATGGGCTGTGAGGAAACAGAAATAAAACAGAAGGCTTTTAGGTGCAGTCAGAAGAGACCAAGAATCAAAATCGTGTTAATTTTTAAAGTGATGAATGACAGCTTGAACATTTTAGAAGGAGAGAAATAAAGACGACCATCCCATTTCCTGGCAAGTATGTCTCCCATGCCCCTGAGGAAGCATTCCAGCAGTACCAACAACATTTGATTGTTCCCTGTGACATAAGAGAAGGGAAAGGAAGAGAAATGCTATGTTGGCTAGTTCACGCTCCCACAAGTTTCTTCATGAGCTAAGGCCCTGGTTTAGCAATCCCAAGACCAGTCCAGCATTATTGCAGAGCAGACGGACAATAAACCGTAGACAGAACTTTTTCTCCTCCTTATGTGATCTTATCCGGTTATTCCCCTTCCGATAAACATATGCAAGTGCTTTAAAAAAAAATGCCACAAAGAGTTACCACAGATGTACATTTACATAGTACATGTTATTGTGGCCAGCGACCATCAATACCTGAAACCTGAACAACCAAGAAAGGAATGTTTAAAGGGCTGAAGGGCTTTGAATTAAGAGGATTTTATTTTTTTCAACAATTGTTGAGACCAATTCCTCATCTAGTGGAAATTCCCCTCTGAAAACTTCAAGCATGCAAATGATTGACTGCTATCCAAACCTGTTCAAATCAACACTGAGCTGATCCTTGTCTTGGCTCAAGCAAAGCTAGCATTCCTACTTGAATATGGCGTTTCCCTTTTATTTTAGGTGTGGTTTCCTATGCTGCAGTTAGTGTAAGCCTGCATGGGGGCAGAGAAGAATGCAAGGAGATTTCCACTAACATATGGCACAGCCACAGGAAAATTACAGGTTTCAGCATAGCAGCCGTGTTAGTCTGTTTTCGCAAAAAGAAAAGGAGGACTTGTGGCACCTTAGAGACTAACAAATTTATTTGAGCATAAGCTTTCGTGAGCTACAGCTCACTTCATCGGATGCATCCGAAAGCTTATGCTCAAATAAATTTGTTAGTCTCTAAGGTGCCACAAGTCCTCCTTTTCTTTTTAGGAAAATTACAAGTGCCATAAAACTGGATTTTACAGCTTTCACACGGGTCAGCTAATGTCTACCCATGTGAGGCAGATTGGCTCAAAGACAGGTTGTAGGGTGTACCCCTCTGTCTAAACCTTCATTGATTCTCCCTGATCATTCGGGGGGCTTACTAAAGTGCCAAATCATCTTTGAATAGGTGAAGCTGATTTGGATAGGGCAACACGGGAGGAGTATGGAAGGAGAAGGCGGCAGTCAGCTCAGCTGTCAATTTACCAAGATTCAAGCATGAGACCAAAATCAAGTCCCCACAGAGGGACCAAATTACATTGTATAAACTCATTATTGCAAGCAGCTGCTTAACAAATGATCTCTCCCATGATTTCAGCTTCATTACATGGGATGCCAATATTTTACAGTAAGCATAACAGACAGTACACTGAATGCAGGTAAATGTAGATATAAAATGAATAAAATAGCTATAATCAGGTAAAATAGATTAATTAATGTCTGTACACAGTCATTTAAGTTACAGTGCTACTAATTAGAGTTTATACAGCAATGTTTGGAAAAGGCTTTGAAATCCTTGGAAACAAGTGCATATTTATTATTGTAACTTACTATAGCTTGTAAACAGCCCTCTTGCAAAAAGATCATGCTAATAATTCATCCCAGCCTTCCAAAACCCAAATGAACATACATCAGCTCAGGCAAAAAATTTACCTGCCCAACTCTACTTAAGAATTAAAAATAAGATGTTTACCTGTTCAAATGATTTGCCCAAGGCGAGTCAGTGTGCAGTTTGCAAGGCTGAATTACCCACTGTTAGCGTGAAGCTTAATGAAAAATTATCCCTATTTTATGAAAAAAAGAACGAGGAGTACTTGTGGCACCTTAGAGACTAAAATGTGTTTGGGCATACGCTTTCATGGGCTAAAACCCCTTCATCGGATGCATGCAGTGGAAAATACAGTAGGAAGATATATACACACAGAGAACATGAAAAAATGGGTGTTGCCAGACCAACTATAATGAGACTAATCAATTAAGGTGGGCTATTATCAGAAGGAGAAGAAAAGTTTTGTAGTGATAATCAGGATGGCCCATTTCCAGCAGTTGACAAGAAGATGAGTAACAGTAGGGGGAAAATTAACAGGGGGAAATAGTTTTTACTTTGTGTAATGACCCATCCACTCCCAGTCTTTATTCAAGTCTAATTTAATGGTGTCCAGTTTGCAAATTAATTCCAATTTTGCAGTTTCTCGTTGGAGTCTGTTTTTGAATTTTTTTTGTTGGAGGATCGCAACTTTTAGGTCTGTAATCAAGTGACCAGGGTGGTTGAAGTGTTCTCTGACTGGTTTTTGAATGTTATAATTCTTTACGTCTGATTTGTTTCCATTTATTCTTTTAGATAGAGACTGTCCGGTTTGGCCAATGTACATGGCAGAGGGGCATTGCTGGCACATGATGGCATATATCACATTGGTAGATGTGCAGGTGAATGAGCCTCTGATGGTGTGGCTGATTTGATTAGGTCCTATGATGGTGCCCCTTGAATAGATATGTGGCCAGAGTTGGCAATGGGCTTTGTTGCAAGGATAGCTTCCTGGATTAGTGTTTTTGTTGTGTGGTTGCTGGTGAGTATTTGCTTCAGGTTGGGGGGCTGTCTGTAAACAAGGACTATTTTACAGATGAAGAAACTGAAGTACAAAGGCAAATGAGTTTTCAAAAGGAGGCTCCATTCAGTCCTATTTGTGCATGTTCAAACATTTTTGTGTGCACTTGTAAGTGCTATTGTTTGTGCACCATTGATACTACATATAAATCCAAGAGTTACTTGCACTTGCATTTTATTTCCACATCCAAAGTTGCATCTGTGCAAATAGATATGTGTTAAATAAATATCCGACCCTAATTTTCAAAGCAGGGGAACAGAACTTTGGAGCTCTTATCTTTCTAATGCACTTATTCGGTCCTTGTCATTTGCAGTATAGGTGCCTATCACCACCTTTGTTAGGTAGGGAAGAACTATTATCCCGATTTGACAGATGGGGAACTGAGGCACAGAGAAACACAAGTCACCCAGCTCTACTTCAGATATAAGCAGTCACATAAAAATTCAAAAGAGTGGCTCTCTTCTAATCAAGAACTGTCCAGTATTACTGGAATTCTGTACCAGAATAGGATATAAATTGAGATTAGCTAAGTGCTCATTGTATGAATCTGGGACACTGTACAATTTAAAACAATGACGGAAGAAGACTGGTTCCTGGCACTCCTGGCTGCAGGAAGGGAATCCCAAAAATACAAGTGTTGAAAAGGAAAGAGGTGGCGATGGTCAAATGACCTGGCCTCAATAGGAGTACCTTGTAAGATAGAGAATATTAATAAAACACAAACCAGAAGGGGTCTAGTGGACATTTTCAGGATGGGACTTCCACACACTGGAAACCTGTAGGAAGAAGTCCTTGCCCATAGCTCAACTCAGTCTCAGCCTAGGGATCGTCAGAGAGGACAAGCTGACCTACCTAAGCTGGCTGGAAGGGACAGGAGGTGAGTCAGTCACTTGAGCACCCCAGGCCTACACCATTAGTGCTTTATGTACTATCACACGACACACTGAATTTAAAGAGAACCTGAATAGGGCCCTCCTGGAATAAGCTAGATCAGCTGCAGCTCAGGTTTGCTGGTATAAGCTGCTTCCACACTCGAAGAGCTTTGCTGATACGGTAAATCAATAGAGCTATACTAGCAAAGAGCTGCTAGCGTAGACCTGACCTAAGCCCCAGAGATGTGCTGTGATGCGACTGATGCCGAACAGGCAGACAGCGGAGTTTACTGAAGGAAAAAGGGGCAGCCCAAGGAAGTGTGCATTGTAATGATCCTGCCACCACCCTCAGCACAGTCTAAAACCTCCGGAGCCATTTTCCGGGGTGTGGCGGAAGTCAATTCCCCTCGGCTTGGAATAGCTTCCTCCCTTTGCATATTGACGTAATATAGTCAGACTTCTTTAAGGGATTTGACTTGGTACCACATGACATTCTGATTAAAGAACTTGAATGATTTAAATTAACACACCACACACAAAATGGATTAAAAATTGGCTGATAGTTCTCAATGTAACTATAAACTGAGAATGGTCATTGAGTGGATCTGTTTCTAGTGGGGTCCTGCAGCGATTGGGTCTTGGCCCTACACTATTTAGCATCTGGAAAAAACCACAAATCATCACTGATAAAGTTTGCAGATGACAAAAATTGGGGGAGTGGTAAATAATGAAGAAGACAGGTCACTGATTTAGAGAGTGATCTGGAATACTTGGTAAACTAGGCATAAGCAAACAATATGCGTTTTAATACAGCTACATGTAAACGTATACATCTAGAAAAAAACAACATAGGCCACCACTTACAGGATGAGGGACTATCCTGGGAAGCAGTGACTCTGAAAAAGATTTGGATGTGGTGGTGGATAATCAGATGAACATGAGCTCCTAGTGTAACGCTGTGGCCAAAAGAGCTAATGCAATCCTGGAATGCATAAATGGGAATCTCGAGTAGGAAGAGAGGTTAGTTTATCTCTGTATCTGCCACTGGTATGATCATTGCTGGAATATGGTGTCCAGTTCTGGTGCCCACTATTCAAGAAGGATGTTGATACATTGAAGAGGGTTCAGAGAAGAACCACAAGAATGATTAATGGATTATAAAACATGCCTTATAGTGATAAACTCAAGGACTCAATCTATTTAACTTAAAGAGAAGTTGACTTGATTACAGTCTAAGACTTTGTCTAAACTAGCACTTTTGTCAGTAAAATTTTTGTCAATCAGCGGTGTGAACCCCCCTCAGCCCCCCAACCGACATACATTTCAGCAGCGTGGACAGCACTATGTTGGTGGGAGATGCTCTCCCACTGACACAGCTACCACCACTCGTTGGCATAGAGCAGCAACACAAGAGACCTTACAGTGGTGCAGCTGCAGCGGTATAGCTGTGCCACTGTAAGGTCTGTAGCATAGACATAGCCTAAGTATCTACCTGCTGAACAAAGATTTAATAATGGGTTCTTCAATCTAGCAGAGAAAGGTATAACCTGATCCAATGGCAGGAAGTTGAAGCTATTCATACTGGAAATAAGGTGTAAATTTTTAACAGTGAGAGTAATTAACCATTGGAACAATTTACCAAGAGTTATGGTGGATTCTCCATTGCTGGCAATTTTTAAATAAAGATTGGATTTATTCCATAAGCTCTGCTCTAGGAATTGTTTTGGGGCAATTCTCTGGCCCGTGTTATGCAGGAGGTCAGACTGGATGATCACAATGGTCCCATCTGGCCCTAGAATCGCTGAATGAATCTATGAATATGCCCTTTCCTTTTTCAAACCCACTTCTTCTGTTAAACCATCCTCTGCTGATCTCGTTGTGGTTTCTTTCATTCCTCCTTGCATGTGAGCCACTGTTACCTGCATGGCATTTACAGGATTTATACTACCCACTTTCAGAGCAAGGAACCATGGCCTTCTTACCTGCTTTGAAAGCACTGTGTACTCTTATGCTCCTCTATAAACAGTAATAAGGTAGATGGCTGTGCATGTATTATACAACGTATAAGCTTAGTTTTCACGGGAAATGAAAAACCCACCAAAAGAATTAGCGCACAGAACGCTACCCTTTGTTTATGTTGCTTGCCCTCACCCGTGTAAGAGCTGTGGAACGAGATCATTTATATTGATTTTTTACTCAAACCTGCATAACAGTTCTTCCAATATGTGCTAGCATCAGTCATATTTGGGATTTGCATCACCTTCAAACTTGGCTCTGGTTTATTTTCACTAATACCCCACTGAGTAACGAAGGTGTCTCTGTAACTTTAAAATTACCTTTCATGCTGTAATACTGCTGTGTTCTCTCTCACTGGCTTCAGTTCCATAAGATAGCAGTTAAGAGTTTTCATAGTAATTTCTTGCAACTTCTAAGCTTGATTAAAATCCTTAAAGACCAGAATATGTACCAAAAGAGCCTCTGAGCCAAAGCAGAAATGCTCCAATAACTTCTGAGTCTAGAAGCTTGTATACACCCTTAAAGCCACTTCTCGGGTACTGCTTATAACACAATTGTCTGAGGCCTTGTGTTTCAAATGGGATTAGCTATCTTGTGACAACTATGTTGATTTAAGAAAAAAACCCAAAACCCAAACCTATTTTCCTTGTCTAGACACAGTTAATACAGTTTGGTCTTGCAGTAGGAGTTTGGGGTTTTTTCATGTGTCCCTTAACTGGGCTACTGCAGCCTTGTTTGGTCAAAGGCTGTACTATGGATCAAGGATTCTGTTAAAACACAATTTGGTCATATTTACATTGCAAGGGGGAACCATGTTGTAACCATTTTAGGGTGTGTGTTGTAACTGGATCCCCAAGATAGCTATAGTGTATATGGGATCTAAGGCAAAAGAAAGGAAACGTCTAGTTAAAGTCAAAGTCAACATGCCAACCTGACCCTCCCCTTGTGGTGTAACAACAAGGACAAACAAAACAGCCACACATAGATTGTTTGGAACTCCCTACAATACCTTATCACAACTAGATAAGGATAGTGTTACAGTTTTTCTCCTTTTGTCAAATTAAGCAGGCTCTTAATGCTAATTGCTGGTTTTCAGTGTGAAAAGCTATCACAACAAAGCGGGTAACGCAACTTCCCCCTCCTCCCGAAGAAAGGAGTTTGGGAAGGATGTATCTCCTCCTGTGCTATTACAGATACACTTTAAACAGTATTGCAAAAGCAGCAGGGTTAAACAAACGGTTATGTAAACCAAAAGCTTTCCATATGCTGATCTTGCCACATCTTTCTACTTCGTTTTTCTATTGAACGCTATTTATAAGTATTACTTCCTTCACCCATCATATGCTACACATCACTTCTTACTTTTATCCAGTGACTTGGCTGCGTTTTACCTCACATTCTGAAACAAAAGCATTGGGAGCAATTCTTCATCCTCCGACTAGTGCTTCGAATTTTGTTGTGTTCAGACATTATGTTATCCAGTATATATGCCATGGTCTTTTATATTTATGACCTTTGGTATCAGATTAACTACAGAAATTCAGTTAAAGCAACATTCTTCAGAGCAGGAAGTGAAAAGGCAGTTTAACAACCACTAAAGAAAAAAAGAGATGGGCAGTCTTAAATATCTGATCCAGACAGACATCATCTTCCTTCCTCTTACAGTTTGTATGGCAACTTCCACCTTCTCTGTATGTGTATATATATCTTCTTACTATATGTTCCATTCTATGCATCCGATGAAGTGGGCTGTAGCCCACGAAAGCTTACGCTCTAATAAATTTGTTAGTCTCTAAGGTGCCACAAGTACTCCTTTTCTTTTTGATCCACTCAGTCATTCCTTCCTTACATGAGGTAATCCTAACCAACCAATACCTGAAAAAAGTGTAAGTGGGTCTAAGCTGACGATTAAACCCGCCCTAAAACTATCCTAATTAAACCAAATGAAAGTCAATCAGATAATAGGCCTTATCATATAGCCTTTACTCAAGTCATCAGTTCCACTTAAATCAATGAACTGCCTTGAGGCACACTGATGGAAGTGGAAGTAAACTTGCCTGGGTGCTGACCATGCTGTGCATGTTCTATGAACAGGCTTCACAGGATTCGAAATAAATCGTTAGTTGCCAGTAAACATTGATTTCACCGGACACAATGAATCGACGAAAAAAATATCTATTGGTAATAGTCTGCAAGCACAGACTCCCCTGTACCTTGTGCCTGCAGGGATCTGGTGTCACCTGCTGCGAAGGGAGTCCCCTGCGGCACCACTGTGAAACCAAACATTTATTTAAAAATAAGTAAATAAATAAATAAAAACCAGAAAAAAGGTTTTAAAAAACCTGATATAACTGGTGAATTTACATAAAACAAAACTGGAATTCTGCCAAGCCTATCTATAAGTAAAGAAACAACTTCAGACTCTAGGACTGTCAGTCCAGCACTTTTCACAGCATAAAATTCCTTCAGCAATACAATACATTTAACTCTTGCCACATTGGGGTCAACCTGGCAAGTTAATTTTTTTCTTCTATTCCATAACTTAACATAAAGACATGGGAAATAAAAGTGTCAAGTAAAAACCATTAAAGGTTAGACTGAAAATATTCTGCATGAGATTTGGGAAACAAATAGCTTTAAGGGACTTTGTATAAACTGACAGATTTTTAAACAGTTGGGCTCTTCTTTTAACTTGTATTTCAGTCTACTTCACAGATCTATGAAGCAGCAGCCAAAAAAGAAAAGATTTTTTTTTTTTTTTTTTTAATTTTGATGAAGTGTTTTTTTGCTTCTGTCCCTATTCGGAAGTGCTTTGCTTAATGTAAAAAACTCCTTTCCCTACCCCAGGCACCTTTCTTCCAGACACATCAGATCCTTCACTATTCATATTTCGATGGCAAACCAATGGAGAAGGTGGTCAGTCACCCAGAGATAAACTGTAAAATAAGCAGAGATTGTCAAAAAGGTTTTCTATTCTAGGGTAATCAAATAAATGTGGTAGGAAGGGGTAAGAGTGCCTTGATGTACCCTCTTATCCATAATAAGGGCAAAAGATCAGGGCCTAGGAAAAAGCAAGTGTAATGATGAAGGATTTGAGATAGCATAGCGTGCATTCAACATGCTCTAGAAGATCTTGCATCGTTTGTTGCTCCTTGTATGCCAGAGCAAGTGACAACCTTGCATGTGTACAAGAAATGGGGCTGTTTTGAGGAAAGGAGTTGAGGTGGGAGCAACAGTGAAATACAGAAGGGGTTGGGGATGTCTCTCATTAGGGAGGGAAAATGGCACTGAGAGGATAGTACAGGAATTATACTCAAGGAGAAAAGGAGATTTTGC
The DNA here is from genome assembly GCF_965152275.1 of Natator depressus. Taxonomy (NCBI): domain Eukaryota; kingdom Metazoa; phylum Chordata; order Testudines; family Cheloniidae; genus Natator; species Natator depressus. Next base: position 132,982,705 of record NC_134237.1, on the reverse strand, counting down.
ACCAGTGCCCATGGGTAAGAAACCAGAATGGGGTAGAATCTGCTCCCCCAGATCATGGTAGGGCACCAACTGAACTCAATGAAAAACAGCCAGGGCAACTATGCCACTGGTATTTGAGCATGTGTGTGGGTATGGGGAAGGCAACTAAAAACTCAGCTTCAAACAGATTTGAAAAATCAATTGGCCAGTGTGAGAATTTGGGATGGAATTCTGTTCAAAGCTGAATTTCTGTACCGCTCTAATTGCCACTGCCTCCAGCAGAACCCTGTGACCTTGCAGCGTGTGAAGTTTCTGGGAGGGGGGGATTAGACGGTTGTGCGCCCGGGGGCTTATCTACATTTGAAATGCTACCGTGGCATCGCTGTACTGCTGTAGCGCTTCAGTGTAGATACTACCTGTGCTGATAGGAGGGATGCTTTCGTCGGCATAGGTAGTCCTCCTCGAGAGGCGGTAGCTAGGTCGAAGAATTCTGTCTACACCAGGGCTATGGTGGGCTTACCTACACTGCTCAGGGGTGTGGATTTTTGTTAAGATAACAATCTTCTAGCGTAGACCAGTGTGTGTGTGAACGTGTATGTGTGAGTGGGACAGAGAGATGTCAACAATCCCAGACATGAAAGGAATAAGCAAGTTGAAGCAAGATTAAAAATAAGCACTTTGCTATAGAAGGAGAAAAGAGACTGAATATCTTGAATCGTAACAGACCCTGAAAGAGGAAAAGTACAGTACACTTCCATGAAAAGTCCCAAGAGATTGCTTGGAGGAAAGTTCTAGTAGGTCCATAAGAAATGTTACAAATAAAATAGCTTAACTAGAAGAATATGTACAGAAAACAAACTCTTACAGGATGAGGAAGGGACATCAGAGGGTAGCAAAAAGGTGACATACGGACTGGAAAATAGAAAAGGAGTACTTGTGGCACCTTAGAGACTAACCAATTTATTTGAGCATAAGCTTTCGTGAGCTACAGCTCACTTCATCGGATGCATGCAGTGGAAAATACAGTGGGGAGATTTATATACACAGAGAACATGGAAACAATGGGTGTTACCATACATACTGTAAGGAGAGTGATCACTTAAGATGAGCTAATACCAGCAGGAGAGCGGGTGGGGGGGGAGGGGAAGAAAACCTTTTATAGTGATAATCAAGGTCGGCCATTTCCAGCAGTTGACAAGAACGTCTGAGCGGGTGGGGGGGGGGAGGGGGAAGGAGGAAATAAACATGGGGAAATAGTTTTACTTTGTGTAATGACCCATCCACTCCCAGTCTCTATTCAAGCCTAAGTTAATTGTATCCAGTTGCAAATTAATTCCAATTCAGCAGTCTTTCATTGCAGTCTGTTTTTGAAGTTTTTTTGTTGAAGAATTGTCACTTTTAGGTCTCTAATTGAGTGTCCAGAGAGATTGAAGTGTTCTCTGACTGGTTTTTGAATGTTATAATTCTTGACGTCTGATTTGTGTCCATTTATTCCTTTACGTAGAGACTGTCCAGTTTGACCAATGTACATGGCAGAGGGGCATTGCTGGCACATGATGGCATATATCACATTGGTGGATGTGCAGGTGAACGAGCCTCTGATAGTGTGGCTGATGTGATTAGGCCCTATGATGGTGTCCCCTGAATAGATATGTGGGTACAGTTGGCAACGGGCTTTGTTGCAAGGATAGGTTCCTGGGTTAGTGGTTGTGTTATGTGGTGTGTGGTTGCTGGTGAGTATTTGCTTCAGGTTGGGGGGCTGTCTGTAAGCGAGGACTGGCCTGTCTCCCAAGATCTGTGAGAGTGATGGGTCGTCCTTCAGGATAGGTTGTAGATCCTTGATGATGCGTTGGAGAGGTTTTAGTTGGGGGCTGAAGGTGACGGCTAGTGGCGTTCTGTTATTTTCTTTGTTGGGCCTGTCCTGTAGTAGGTGACTTCTGGGAACTCTTCTGGCTCTGTCAATCTGTTTCTTCACTTCAGCAGGTGGGTATTGTAGTTGTAAGAATGCTTGATAGAGATCTTGTAGGTGTTTCTCTGTCTGAGGGGTTGGAGCAAATGCGGTTGTATCGCAGAGCTTGGCTGTAGACAATGGATCGTGTGGTGTGGTCAGGGTGAAAGCTGGAGGCATGTAGGTAGGAATAGCGGTCAGTAGGTTTCCGGCATAGGGTGGTGTTTATGTGACCATCGCTTATTAGCATCATAGTGTCCAGGAAGTGCCCAGGACTGGAAAATGTTTGTTTCTTTAAAAAACAATTAGAAGAAGCCCTAGTACTAGTAGCGTCCAGAGGCCCTAATAAAGATCAGGGTCCCATTGTGCTTGGCTTTGTACTAACACATTATAAGGAACAGCTTACAGTTTGTGGCCCTGATCCTGCCATCAGATTTGCATGCATGGCCCTTTACACTGGAACATTTTAAACACTAGATCCACGCTGAATAGGGAATTAAAATCCTCCATGTAAATTGCCATTTCACACATTTCAGCTGAGATCATTTGAATTAAAACCAGGGGATTAATGCACTAAAACAGAAAGCCTCTAGTTCAGAACTAACTTCTTCTCTCCTCTTTTATTACACAATTCAATGAGGCAGACATGCCAAGGTTTAGCTCTGGGACATAGGCCTATTTCTTTGTCACTTACAAAAGCAATTATATTAAAGTATGAGTTAATGGAAGATTAAGGTTAAAAATGTAAAAAGCCCAGGAGTCAGGAAATGAAGTTACAGGACTCACAGGAACATGCATTTGCCAGCTTTGCTCACATATACTTTTGATTGCAAACTGGACTATTAAAGATGGACCTAAATATACAAAATGGCCAAGTTCATTTCTACAATAATGCCACTATAGTCAATGAAATCACATGAGCCATGAATTTGGCCACTATGTGTAATGCCATCAAGGTAACACTAGTATGAGAACTCAACATTTTCATTTCCTAATTTTAACACATGAATTCCAACTGTATGTTGTTCACTTGGTTTATATTTATTAAACAGGAAAGAAACTGCTTGACTTAATGCCATTACACAAATAGCTCATGTAAGCTCTCTGGATCATACTGGACTTTAGTGAATGGGTTGGGTGAGGAGAAAGCTCATGCCTTCACTGTCAGTGGATGGTTAAAAGGGTAGCAATGCATCAGTTTGTATTGTGACAGTTCTATCTTAGCAATGGGAAAAGACAGAAATAGAATATTTTTAAACAGAAGCTTAGCATTTGTGGGAAACTGGAATGCAACTGTCCCTCTCCATCATTCCCAAGCGATTTTATTCTGTTCTCGGTGTTAAGACAGAGATTTGGGAGAGGATTTATAAGTGCATGTGTGTAACATTCACCATCTCCTCGTTCACATTGTCCCTCCATGTCTCCTGGTTAGGATTGTCAGAGAATGTGCACTTTTCCTAGCTCCCCAACAATCTAATGAAATGGGTGTGGCTTCAATAGACTGATAAAACTTAACACATTCCCAGGAAGCGTGCTCAGAAATGTTTTCACTGATTCATAGATTTTAAGGTCAGAAGGGATGTCACAGCCCCTTGTAAGGGTTCCCCTGTGGGTCACGCCACAGGCTGCTAATTTGGGCCCACATGCTGGGCTCATGCACTCAAACTTCCTGAGTCTGAGGAAAGCCCAGGCATTGCCTCCGGCTTTGGGTCTCTAGGCACACTCTTGGGGTGCAGATCCTCCTAGAACCCCCTCCTGAGAGCTGAGATCCACATCCCCGCCTGGGACTAGTGCCAGCTCCCCCTCAGCTCCCCAGTGGCTAAAGCCCACTCTTTCCCAGAACTCCAACATTGTGAGCAATATGACTTACAGTTTATCCCTTTAGGAAGGTGTGATAGTTGAAGCAGGTAACACACAGGGGTTTGGAAGCTTTGCAAAGTCTATCACTCTTCTCTGCTGCTAAAATGTCTGGTAAGATCCACCTCATCGGGTGATCAGAGTCCTCTACCAGGTGATCTGTTGTTAAGTTACCTCCCTGGGGAGGTTCAGACTTGAGAAACTGGTTTGCCCTGGGCAGTAACCAACTTTGTCTCCCCTATGGCTTCCATGTGAATAGAGGACCATCAAGGTTTAATGACCCTCCATTGTATCACCTTGGAATTTCACTGGAACATGGAGGTAGAAAGACAGAGAAGGCAGGCAAGCTCTATATTCAAAATGGAGCCTGCAGTCTGATACATATATGCATAGCCTCTCCCCAATAACAAACAGAATTCATAAGCTGTACTTAGTCTCTAAGGTGCCACTAGTACTCCTTTTCTATAAGCTGTACTTAGATTCTCCAAACCATCAACAACAGATCATTAGAACAAACTATTTATAACTTAGTTCCCTCCCCCTCCACTGAAACTTAGTAAAAGAATTTGGTCTTGTCTGTATTCAAAGTTGCATCAATTTAACTAGAGGTATGATTTGAAGCTGGTTTAAGCTACAGAGGAGCAAAACCCTGTAAGTCAGGTTTAAAATGAATTCAGAGACCCTGGGGGTTTTTCACCTTCCTCTGCAGCATGGGGAACAGGTCACTTGCTGGTTTGAACTAGAGTAAATGGTGGATTCCCTGTAACTTTAAGTCTTTAAATCAAGATTTGAGGACTTTCCATATCTCAGCCAGAGGTTGTGGGCCTATCACAGAAGTGGGTGGGTGAGGTTCTGTGGCCTGTGATGTGCAGGAGGTCAGACTAGATCAGGGGTGGGCAAACTTTTTGGCCGAGGGTCACAGGTGGGTGGGGAAATTGTACGCAGGGCCATGAATGTAGGGCTGGGGCAAAGGGCTGGGATGTGGGATGGGGTGGGGTGTGCAGGGAGGGGCTCAGGGCAAGCAGCTGGGGTGCAGGAAGGGGCTCAGGGCAGGGGGCTGATGTGCAGGAGGGGTGCGGCAGCGGGCTCAAGGCAGGGGGTTGGGGTGTGGGGTGCAGGACGGGTTTGGGGTGCGGGCTCCAGCCCAGTGCCACTTACCTCAAGCGGCTCTGGGGTGGCAGAGGCGTGCAGTGGGGCTAAGGCAGGCTCCCTGCCTGTCCTGGCCCCACACCGCATCCGGAAGCAGACAGCATGTCCGGCAGTGGCTCCTGGGGGTGGGGTGGAGTAGATGCTCCGCCGCACGCTGCCCTCACCTGCGGGTACCACCCCTGAAGCTCCCATTGGCCGCTATTCCCCGTTCCCGGCCAATGGGAACTGCGGGGGGGCAATGCCTGCAGGCGAGAGCAGAGCACAGAGCTCTCTGCCCACCCACCCAGGGACTTCAGGGACGTGGTGCTGGCCACTTCTGGGAGCGGTGCGGGGCCAGGGCAGGCAGGAAGCCTGCCTTAGCCCCGCTGCACCACAGGGCTGGCAATCCCGCAGGCTGGACTGAAAGCCCTGATGGGCCGGATCCGGCCCACAGTTTGCCCTTCCCTGGACTAGATGGTCATGATGGCCCCTTCTGACCTTAAAGTCTATAAGCCCTCACAGGCTTTCGTACTGATTTAATGAAAACAGTTGTTAACTCAAATTTAAACCGGTGGCAACTTTGAATATAGACAAAGCCTTATTCAAATACCCAGAGGTATGCATTCAGCCATGAGATATGATTATTTTATTCATTTGATATATACATACAATAATCAAAATCCTCACCAGGTGCACACATCTAAACTGAATTCCACGTGATCTTTTGGGCACAGTAGAAAACAGCAGCAAAAAAACCCCCTAAAAACTATTTTTAAAGCTGACCACCTCACCCACCAAAACAGCTCAATGGAATTTTCTCTAACTTCTCCTCTGTAGTAAAGCCAAACCTGGGCCACTTCAACCCAAGGGGAACATTTTGGAGCAAATTATGAGCACATGCAAAGGGGAGGTTACTTGTGTGAAAAGTTAAGGTGAGAGTCTTCAATCACAAAAGCTATAATAAAAAGTTACTCTGCAATTGCTACATACTTCTTTGGGGAAAAGGCTCTTTGCCAGCAAATGCTAAACCAAGGGCCAAGAATGCACTCTGCGTTTCATTTAAAGAAGTAGGGGAAAGTTAGCAAGATCTGTTCCAGCTGCGAGTAATGTCTAAGTAATTAAAAAAAACAAAAAACTAAACACTAGAGCAAAGGGAAAAGGAGTGGAGAAAAAAAAACATGACACTTGTTTCCATTTTCATATTCTGTAATTTTATAATAGGCTCTGGAAACACAGCCTAAAGAAAAAGGACAACATGATGTTTCCACAATATATACATACACATTTGCTATGAGATCTTGATTAACTGGCTGCCTGAGATGTATCTAATATCTGCTCAGAGTCCAGCCAAGATGTTAAACTAACGTAATGTACTGTACCAACATGCTCTCATTAATCAATGCTAAAACCCTATCCTGTTCCCTCCCAAATGAATTTGAGACTAGCTCCTTTCAAGAATATGTTTTATTAAAAGCAATCTATAATAATAATGAAGATAATATATAGAAAACCACACAGGTTACAAAGAGTGACGGATTTTGCAAGCATCTGGATATCCCATGTCATTCAAGAGCAAGACAATATTAGTAGCTAGTGCATACTGTTATGGAAATTCCCTTAATTACAATATTGTCCATGAAAATAACTCTCTTTCTTTGGCTATTATTTATCCCAAGCCAGTTTGATACGCATGGGAATTTGTGCAAAACAGTTACATGAACTATGACTGGCTAAGAGCACATGTCCAGGTCACGCTATTTCAGTACCAACTAGCTATCTGGAATCAGGTTTGCATCTCTTGTAGTTACCAGCTCTGTCTTTTTGACGACATGAATTATACATAAATCAGATACTTTAATCAGATTCACAGAAACAAGGAAGTTCAGAATAAAATGTATGACAATGGCCGAAACAAGAATATTAATAATCTTAATAAAATACTTGAGTGTTGTTATATTTTATATAGTGCCAATATATTATAGAATTTATAGTGTTAAAAACCACCATAAGATGGTACAAACTTATCCGAGACAATGTTAAACATTTGTAAATTCATGAATATGGAATACTGCTTTAGTGACACAATTTTTGATTGGCAAACTGATAAAGACCTATATTTCCCTCCACGTGTTTGTTTTATCCACACAGATTTGGGGCAGGCAACTCTCTGTTATATGTTTGTACGGTGTCTGCCAAAATGATGCCCTGGCTTTTAGGTGCTACTGTAATGCAAATGAATTATAATAAAGAGTCATAATGCCATAATGGTACCAAAGTTACCTCTCCAGAAACAGGAGAGATTAGAATAAGTGTACTGCTTTACTGTGATTTATTATGTCTTGATAAGTTTTAACTTCTTATGTTATATTAATTCATTCACAACTTGGTCAACAATATAATCTGAAATTTTAATTAATAAAATTAAATTTATAAGGCTCATGGAGCTACTACTAATATTTTTGCTAAGCAACCTAAAGTTCAATGAGTTTGAGAAACATGGTATAATTAAAGTTACTTAACTAGTGTGTGTTTGTTCTCACAAAAAGCTGAAACTCCATCTGTAACCCTATTATTTCTCGGCATTGTGGCAACTCAGAACTGCTCCTGGTCTTATACACACACAAAGTGCAATGCAGTACACAGAGGAAGTATAATATAAGGAAACAGGTAAGGGCATAGGACCAAGTTAATATAAGGGATATCAGTAATTTCCATGCAAGTTGCACCTACTTATGCCAAGTTGGCATTTGGCCCAGCGCGTACACAACTGGAGGTCAAGATGCTGATCTGGTGTTGAAATGGTGATTCAGGAGGTAGCACTCCGCCCTCAGTCACTAGTATATAAAGCCTACGCCATGAGGTTGCTATGCTGATGGATGTCCCATGTTTCAGATGAGACATAAAACCAAAGTCTAATGACCACCAGTGGTCACTAAAGATCCTATGGATCTTTTGGCAAGAATATGGATGTTAGAAAGGAAGCATGATGGAGCAGCTACAATGGTGAAATGGAAACATGCATCGAGGTCCCTTCCAACCCTGATATTCTATGATTGTATGATCCCCCGTGTCCTGGTCAAATTCCAAACCTACATAAAATCCCCTTCCACTTTCAATTGCTTATGACATTCTTCAATTTCTCGCCTAACCATTAAGCAGGGCTGCTGTGTGCTCTTAAGGACTTCCCACATGCCACCCTTGAATGGTCGTATATCCCTTGCCTACTCCCTAAGAAAGTTGCAAAGCTTAATTCATGATTTCAAAGCACAAATTCTTGGATAGAAGACACTACAAAAATACAAACTTATTTAAAAGAGCAGAGTAAACATGAAAGCACACTTTGTTCCAACACATCAAAGGCGTTTGTCCTCAGTGAAGACTAAGTCTATGACAAACCTGAACATTTTACAGTGAAGCAATGTAAGTTACCTAAGAGTAGGAAATGAGCCTCCTCCCCCCCGCCCCAAAAAAATCTTTTGCGAAGTGGAAAAAAATTTCCACATCCTGCTAACTCCTAATGGCCAAGTGGAATTTTACTCAACTAAAAAAAAATAATAATTTACCTTTGAAATGAAAAAACTTGCAGCCTTTTTCTTTCTGAGGCCCCCCACAACATACTACAAAACTTCAGGGCCCAGCTGTGGGGCCTCAGGGCTCCTGGCTTTAGCCACCGGGTGTGCACGTGTGTGTGATGGGGGAGAGAGAAGGGAGGGATGGCAGCTTGGGGTTCCAGGCACCGGTGGGCTCAGGGCTCCCCACGGCTCCGCTCTCGGCTTCAGCCCCACAGGGGGCACCGGGGCTCTGGGCACCCGGCTTCAGCCCTGTGGCTCTCCTCCCAGTTTCATCCCTGTTGAGTTGCCAGGGCTCGAGGCCCCGCAGCCCCCTGAAGCCAGCTCGCGAACCTCCTGGGGGCCACGGACCCCTGGTTGAGAACCACTGGAATAGGTGATTTTTTTGCAGAAAGCTACAAGCACTAGAGAAAGAGTGGTTTGTAGCTACTTCAACACTCTCTAATATCACATCCAAAAATAAGTTAAAAGAAAATTAAGGTCGTAAAGTCAAGCACTCAATAGGAAATGGCAGAATTAAGGTTCCTGTGTGGCCTTAATTCAGTCCCCATGTGTATATGCATGATATGGTCTTTGATTACATGATCATATGGAAAATTTCAGACTGAATGGCTAAAGTTTGGCAAAAAGTCATAAGCAGTTCAAAACAGAGTCTTATATTGGAAAGCGTCAGGCAACCTTAACTCTATGTGGCCCTAACAGCTCTGCCTATAATACAGGGCAAGACCCGTTAACTCCTGTTATTTAAGTTAGAAGATAATTATCAAATTTGAGGAACTGCTTAAATGTACCCTTATATGTGAATGAATTTGTGCTAAGAGTGGCATGGAAATAAATGCAGAAAATAGATCATCTCTAGTTTTCATTAGTTCAAATACCTTCATCCAGTGCTTGTTGGGAAGGCAGGCCACAGTCTGCTCAGGGCTGATTTAACATTTTACAGAAAAATCAAAAGAACCTTCTAACCAGCCTAAAATAGTGATGAAATGAAGTTCAAAACAAAGTAAAACATTTTTCGTTCATGATGTGCTCGGATTGGACTGAAGCAGAAATGAGAAATGGAAGTGATTCATTAGGTCATTTTGTCCATCCTCTTGCCAGTGGTTTCAATGGAAGTCCAACCCAGAAAAGTACGTGTGTGGCATAACTGCAGAAAGCTTGCAGAGCAGCCAGCAACATACATTTGGAGATAGTCATAAGATCCATATCCAGCTTACTGAATCGCAGAAACCTAAATTACATCCATTAACTGCTTGTGCCCACAGAATTGTCCTACCCGTGTATTTGCTTCTCCCCTCCTAGCTATGAAATAGTACTTGAAGAATTTTTTCCTTTGGCCTTTTGTTTCACTGTTTCCTGCCACAACAGCTCTATAGGAGATCAAAATGTCGTGTCCCTCAGCATTGACTTTCATTTCTCGCCAGGGTGGTGGGAGAGCATGCAGCGTTTTTTCAAATCCATTTGCAGCGTAGGCTAGTATTAACGCTATGATGGTGGAACAATGACTCTAGTTTTACATTGTCCAGTTTTAAAGGGTCACTATCGCCCATCTCGCATAGGTGAACAGGAACCTTGCGTAATGTTGTCGCTTCTTTTGTACCCACTCTTCCTTATTTTTCATAAAATACTATCATGTACTTAGTTTCCCTTTGTGAGAGGGGGACTATCTGATAATCTCTAGGATTTTAAATTTGGTGCACAATTGGTGGCATCCTATTTGCATGTCCCGTGCAGCTACTTGTCCAGCACACAGACCAGACAGGAGGAGCAAAAGTGCTAAAATGACATGCTCAAAGGTCAGTTTCTCTCTGCTGGTCCTATTGCTCATGGGAGACCTGTGCTGTGCAGAAATAACACAGGCAAGATCCTCTGCGATTGTTGTAGGAACTTAGGGTACAGGTGAGGTTGGAAAGCTAACAAGGTAGTTTCTCTATTTCCCTATCATCCCCAAGCAACAGAGGATCATGTCTATTCTGTTTCCCATTGCCCAGCAACAGCAGCAGAGTGAAAATGACTAGGATCCTGTCATGTTAGTACTTCTAGCCAAATGATGTGTGCAGCTGGAGAAGAAATGATGTGATGAGACTAATCTTGGTCTCACTATCCCTGTCAGGTCTCACTATCCCTGTCTGGTATGTACTCAGACATTGGGGATTTGGGTTTACACACTACTGTGTTGACCCCCTCAGGCCACGTGGAGGAGCAGAGGTGTAAAGTGACACACACAAAGATTAAGTGAATTGTCCAAGGTGACAGAGTCAGGAGTAGAACACTGGACTACAAGCTCTCATCCTCTGCTTTAAGTACTAGATCACACTCCAAGCAACTCTCCACTAACATTTCCCCCTGAATTTGAAAGGGAGAAAGGGAAGAATCCTTGACACACAAACAAAATTAAACTCCAGATCCATGGGCAATTCTTCACAGTGGCGCCAAATGGCTCTTCTTTCAACACAAATCCATATGTTCCTTTTAAATAAAGACACTGAAAGCCAGGAATGAAGCTGCTCCATGAGATGTGGATGTAGAAACACAATAACCTCCTCTTTCTGCTTCATAGCAGTCAATGTTCCAGGCTGGCATTTCACAATAAAGATAAAAACAGCACTCCACCGTTATTGCTCAATTCAGTTAACTTCTTCCTCTTTCAGACTGGCCTCTAGCTTGCTGTGCCCATTCTTGACCTCCCGTGTTTTCCCTGTACATGATTACTAGAGTCCACTGTGGAATACAAACAGGAAACCCTTGTACCACTGAGCAGTAAATTCATGGATACTATGAGGCCAGATACAGTTAGCTATAGGTAAGGCTGCAATTCTGTCACGGAGGTTGCAGAAGTCACGGATTCCATGACTTTCTGCGACCTCCGTGACTTCCACAGCTGCGGTGGCCAGCGCAGCTGTCGCCAGGGCCAGCCACACCGGCCTCTGCTTGGAGATGTGCCAATATCAGCAGTGGCCCCGGGGGCAGCCAGAGCAGCAGCCCCAGGGACAGCCCCAAAGGCCATTGGGAGAGTAGTCCCCGGGGGCCTTGAAGCAATGGGCTGCTGGGGGCAGTCAGCCCTCACTGCTGGAGCAGGGGCCCCACAGAGCAGCGGGGCCCCAGGCGCAGAGATTTAGTCATCATGGGTATTTATAGTAAAAGTCATTGACAGGTCACAGGGCCGTGAATTTTTGTTTACTGCCTGTGACCTGTCCATGACTTTTACTAAAAATACCCGTGGCTAATTCTTAGCCTTAGCTACATGGCAAGTGCACTGGTGATCCATGGATTTACAATGACGACTGAATAAGGGCAGAGGCTCAGAGAAGGAAGTCATTAGGTACAGGGTCCCTCCAAAACTCTGATCCCCCCCAAAATCCTGAAAACGACTTTCTTTGCCAATTCATGAATTGTTATACTACGACAGGGGTTCTCAAACTAGGGATCACAAGGTGGTTATGTGGGAGTCATGAGCTGTCAGCCCCCGGGTCAGCGGTGGGGCTGGACCTGTCAACTCCGCACATTGCTAACAGCCCCAGCCCCCAGGGTGTAGGAGTCACACTCAGAGGCTTGCTGTGTGAAAGGGATCACTGATACAAAAAGTTTGAGAACCACTGTACTAAAACAAGGAGTGCTGCAAAGGAGAATGTGAACAGGCCCTCTCATATCTTTTATGTTAATACACAGACATCTCATCATTTCTCTAACAGAGTAGAGTCAGAAATAAAATACCAAGAGATTAATAGTCTACACAGCATATGTTTAAGGTAGGCATCTTGTGTTAGTGGCAGGAATGCTGTCGGTCACCAAGAACCAAAAGGTAAATGAAATAAAGACCAGCTGAGTTCAGTATGGGGATACAGAGGAGGAACTAAATAAGGTTGCTATATTATCTCAAAAGTTTTTAGGGAGTAGTTTGAAAAGGGACCAGGTGGCTCCAAGGACTAGTTGTGGAACAGCAAAGTAGCATGGGGATAGAAGGGAAGAATCTTTACTCCTCGGGGTATTCTGCACCACTGCACACTGCAGAATTTTGCAGAAATTAATGCAGTGCATGCAGAATTTCCTTTCCCCCACAGAAATGGGATGCAGTGCTGCTGGCCGCCACTAGGGGATGCTGGACCCAACAGGGCCCAGCTCACACATGGAAAACACTGCCAGGGGAGGGAGCAAGAGGGTTCCTGGCAGCTGCAGTTCCCAGCATGTCCTGAGGGAAGGAGACGGCAGCGTGTAGGAAACTCCATGCGAGCCTGGGACCCAGCATCAGGCTGTTTCTCCCTCTGGATCCCTGGGCTCTGGGGGAGGGAAGGGTGTATTGGCTGGCGGGGACACCATGGCTGGGCTCTAGGGGGAAGGGGTTCGGGTTTCTGGCCCCCTGGCTGGGCAGGGGGCAGAGAAACAGGAACTGGGTTGTCATAGGGGTTTCTTTAACTCTCTACTCCTGGGGGAATTTTCTGTGTGTGTGTGTGTGTGTGTGTGTGTGTGTGTGTGTATTGTTACAGACATACTTGCTGACAGGTATTTTGAAATAAATTACCAAAATAATTGAAACTGGTGTGATTATCTAGTGTTATTTTGATAAATAAAATTTGCAGAATTTTAAAATATTGTGCACAGAATTTTTATTTTTTTGGCACAGAATTTTTAATTATTTGGTGCAGAATGCCCCAGGAGCAAATCTTGTACTGCTGTTACCCTCATTCCTTGTTCTGTGAACACAAGACTTCAGTCTCCAGGGATGCCCAAAGTAGCACCTTTCACCTGCACTAAATTTTGTCTCTCTCACACACACACACACACACACACACACACACACAATAGAGCAGCATGCAGATGACTGAAAAGCTGGTGTCCTCTGGTAGAGAAGCACCAACAAAGCCGGTGAGTCTCCTATTTGTTTTAACAGGAGATGTGCCAATAACTCCCTCCACTCTTGCAAGGCAAGGGTACATTTTGGAGCTCAGTGGGATTTTTTGTTTTTGTTTTGTGTTTCGTTAAAAGATTTTAAGATGTCAACATTATTTAAAAAGAAAAGGAGTACTTGTGGCACCTTAGAGACTAACATATTTATCTGAGCATAAGCTTTCATGAGCTACAGCTCACTTCATCATGAAGTAAGCTGTAGCTCACGAAAGCTTATGCTCAAATAAATTTGTTAGTCTCTAAGGTGCCACAAGTACTCCTTTTCTTTTTGCGGATATAGACTAACACGGCTGCTACTCTGAAACATTATTTAAGAACCTTAAAAAAAAAAAGGCATTCCTCACCCTACTCTGATAGGAATTTGTGCCAATGCGTTTTTAATGTTTGTTTTACATCCTTCCTGATGCCAACAGAAGATGTTAACCTCAAAATGTGCTAAATAGATGGTTTCTCTTTCCCCACGTTTTAAAGTAACAGCTGTTTTCTGTGGAGCAGGAGGAAAGGTTTTCAGAATTCTCAGCAGTTTGGTGGGAAGAAAAAAAAAAGTCCTAATGCGAGTTCACGCAATATTCTGGGCCGCATCTTGTGATTTTTCAATACTGTGTATGCTTTACTACCGGCGAGCGGAATTTTTCAACTGTTCTGAGGCGGTTAAAGAAATTCCATGGAATTGTAGAGTCAGGGATACTGAGATTCCACTATCCCACGCTGGGAACTGCAGTAGGGGAAATGAAGAGAACTGAATACTGTGACTCCCTCCACAACACTGCAAAATTGGCCAGTGAACGCAGCAGCATTCCTGGGGCCTTGCACAGGGTGTAGTGTTGTTTGAGTAAACAGTGACAGCCATAAAACAACATGATTTTCCCTCCTACAGTTCCTCCCACCCTACTGTATACTCAGTGGTACAAGCCTGCACAGTTTATAAAATAAAACAAAACAAACCCAAAACCTGACCCTGTCATTTTAGAGGATAAATTTGAAACAGGAAAAAAAAAATTACAGTAATTTACTGTTGTGCTCTCATTATTAGGGGTAAAATTCAATTTTGATTATAAGCCAGGCTGATACTGTCTGCCCCCTTAAGAAATTCACAAGCCAAACTGTAGTGGCCTCAAAATTAGTAGTTTAAGTCTGGGCTGGAGGTAGAATTTTTCATCCACGTAATTGGATAAGAGGTGATTAAATTATGACACCCTTAAAATAGGAGTATTCATCTCAGTTCAGCAAATCTAAGTTCTTTGGCCATTTATATTACTTTTTGACTAGATGATTTCAGTTCACTAAGTTTTGTCTCTTCTCCAGTTTTTAATCAATAAACTATTAGCATTTCAAACATCAGAAGGGCACATTGGATCAGAGAGGCTTACACTGACTGCTAGAGACCTACAGTGGGTGCAGGATTTTTAAGTTTCTAGCCTTTTTCCTTGCAGAAGCAGACCTCAAAGTGTGTAACTCAACTGTATGTCAATGAAAAAAGGAAAAATTTCGAAGTTAATCAGACCAGCTGTTTGCAATTAAGATGTTTAAAAAATGGTGTTTGGTTCTGTTGGGGGGGGAGGATACCTCTCCCCCACTTCTGCAGCCAGATACTAGCTAGAGAATAGAAAGTCAAAGGCAACTGCAATGAAGTTGGATTTTTTTATGCAATAGGTGCACGTGTATAGCAGGTTGGTAGGGGGTGCACAGGAATAACTCCCTGCTGGGTTGCCTACCCGAGTTCCCAATTCCTCTGTTTCCTTGTTTAGGTTTTTTATTGGCTTAAACCTTAACTCTGAATTTTCCAGTTTTCAATTCTAAAACTCACCCCCTATGTTAATACAAGGATTTTTACCTTTATGTTACTGCTTGCAACCTTAACTTCACTTTACAGTGGTTTTTTGGGCCTAGGACACACTATTTATTGAGATTTATTGTAAGATTGCTGCAAAGATATTGGGAGTTCCTAGGAAAATTAAGCCACCAGCACAAGAGAGCGAGCTGCAGTGGTCAAGAGGTTTTATACCAGAACTTTATAACTTCATGTAATTAGAGTCTTCTACTGGAAGGCAAAAGATATAGGCACCAGCCACACAACTTAGCAACGAGCATCCAGGCAATGCCAAGTATCTCTTTAAAAGGTCAAGAGAGCATATGACGCAGCTGAGTAGTAATACAAGCTTTTAATACAGGCTAAAGATACTTTAAACTGGTCCATTTATCAAACCATAATCTCAACCTGTCAGCATTCCCAAGTCCCTCTTGCTACCACTATGCAAGCCTCTCAGCAGGGGAAAAGAAATTGAGCAGACTGTTTCTTTCTTCAATTCCACCCTCCCTACTTTCTATACACTTTGTACCACCTCTGTCTTTAGGAAAAACTCAGCAAAACGTAAGCTTAAATTCTAAAAACGAAAGACTGGAACTAAATCTACACCGGGGCTCCACAGGCTAAACTGTGTTGGTGGAATGATGATTTTTTTTAAGTGCAGAAGAGCAGCATTATTGAAATTCTGTAAGAGAAGCCAGTTTTCCTCAGCTCCATGGGGGCTGCCATGTTAAATCACATTTGAATTCACAGAACAAGGCTGCTCAAATACCACCATGGCAGCTATTGGCACATTTCAATGAGACTACCATGGCCTCATTAGCGTAGTGGAAATCATTAGCCTTCCTTTGTATACATTTAAAAAGCACGTCTTTGAAAGCATACTGGGGGGCAGCCAGGGTTTTCCGGCTTGAAGCTCGGCAATCGGACAATGAGGATCACCTAGCCTACCTAGGTCAAGCAAATACAGAAATAAAACAAGCTGGGGAGAAAATTATTTTAAACAAGCCACACACAAAGGAAGATTTTAAGCAGTACTTTGAAGGGGGAGAGGGAGGGTCAGTAGGGTGTAACTTACTCCTTATCTTCAGATCTGTCCAACTAAAACCTACTTTTCCTGCACTCCAAGGAACAGCATTTTTGCAATAGGGTCTTTTTTTTATTATTAGAATTAAGGTTTTTTTTTTTTTTTTTTACATTTTTAGAATGTAAGTACTTAATTTGATCTTTCTCCCCTTCACATCAAATACAAGAGGGCTAGAAAAACAGCCCTTCCTTTCTGGTCCAACTAGGGTCTGCCAGTCACCCACAGGAGGCAAGGGGACTGATTTTGAAGTCCTTTTCCTACAAGTTAAAACTCATTCTAAACAAATGAAGGTTACATAATCAAGTGGCTTCAAAAATAAATCCTCTTTGTGTATGATCCTGCATACCTCATTCGGGCAAAACTCCAGGGTCAGTTGCAATTTCCCCTGTGTAGGAGCTGCAGAAAGGTACCCTAAATATCTTAGGGTATTGTCTTCACTAGCATTGTTAAAGCGTGGCTGCGGCGGCCTTTAACATGGCTGTGTAGTCGCGGCACCAGTGCCGGGAGAGAGCTCTCCCAGCGCTGTAAAAAACCCATCCCCAAGAGGGGGGTAGCTACCAGCGCGGCTCCAAGCACTGGTGCACTGTCTACACTGCCACTTTACAGCACTGAAACTTGCAGCGCTCATGGGGTGTTTTTTCACATCCCTGAGCGAGAAAGTGGCAGCGTAGACAAGGCCTGAGAAATGAACAACACTGAGTATGCACCAACTGCATTCTTTTTTAGTCTTTTAAATAAAAGGAAAGAACCAGGTATCAATTCAAGTTCTTGGATTTATTAAAAAACCCTACAAATAAATTCAATATTTAAATTAAAAAAAAATCTTACTAACAGCAAATAGATTCCTTCTTAAACCTATATTACTTTGGGTACACAAATGGTGGTGTGCTGCTTAAAAAAAAAAAAAAAGAGAGATAATCCCTGCAATTTTATAAGCCACTAATCCATTGATCTCATTGAAAAGGATTAGAATTATTCTCTTACTAGCAAATTAAAGGAGTTCTGAACCTGATGTAAAGGAAAGCAAAGCACAATCCACATCCTGCAGAGACTGCTACCACACAGAAAGTCACAGATGAGGAACCCTCATCTGGCTTCCCATTAAAGAACAACTACTCTTTCCCCCGTAAGTAAGCAGAGTCAGGACTGAGAACTACCCTGCTCCATAATATATGGCATGCAAGAACAAATTCAACCCAACTGCTATTTTAGTCAGTCTGACTATTACACAAGATAGTTGAAACATCTGAGTTCACGTCCAAGATGAATTCCTGCCATTATGAAGCACCATGAGAAACCTATGGGCAAGTCTACACTATACAATTACGCTGACCTAAGTTACGCTGACATACAGCCACTGCAGTAATTAAATCGCATTTGCATGTCCACACTATGCTCCTGTGTCAGCGGTGTGCGTCCTCACCAGGAGTGCTTGCTTAACTATCAGTGTGGGGCACTGTGCGGTGGCTTCTAAAAGGCAGCAACAGTCAACGTAAGTAGTGTCAGTGTAGACACTGAATTGCGTTAACCTAACCACATCGACCTAAGCGCTACACCTCTCGTGGAGATGGAGGGTGAGTTGCATCGGTGGGAGTTACATTTTAGTGTAGACACTTAGAGAGTCAGGTCGATGTAAACTGCCTTACGTCAATCTAACTGTGCAGTCTAGACCAGAGCTATGAATGACATCATGACATTTTGTGGAAGAAAATGTGTCACAGAGATGTTCTCTATGCACTGTCTTACAGTCTCAGTTGTTGGAGGAGGAAAGTAACAATTGATACATCGGCTCCATAAAAACGAATTTATTTTGCTCTGGTCACTGGACACTAAAAAGTTCAAAACATAGTTTCAGCAGAACCTCCCTCTCTTATCAGCAAGCCTGATAATTCTCTCAAAAATCCTGGCAGTCTCACCCCATTTCACAGCCAAGGTTTAACGGCAGAGTTCTGTAGTCAAGACTTGCACTTCTAAGATTTAATTACTTGTAAAAATATACTATAGGATATCCTATAGAAGTACTGTGAAGTATTATCTGTCATTACAACTACATTTCTCAAAACAGACTACATTGTGATACAATACCTTTGATTTTTAAATAGTCATATTTATTCAATCCTTCATTAGCAAGATTCTACTGTGAATTTAGTTCCTGTCTCATAAAAATCACTCTCAGACAATGAAAAGAAATCAAAATAGAAAGTGCATTAAACAATGGACAGATGATATAACAGACAATTTATTTGAAGGGAATCAAGTCAAATCTGACCCAAAATTTAGATAGAGTAAAAAGTAAGCTTTTGCCAATATAAATCTCTTAAAAAATAAAATCCACTGACACCTCCACTGAAGTTCTAAATTGTATCTAATCCTGGTCTATGTGGGGAAACTGATTGGCACAGTTATAGCAGAATATTTATTTGGTTAGAGATATGCCAGTCAATTTCCGCATGTAGACAAGCCGTAAAGAATGGCTGAGAAAGAAATTAAACAGCACGAAAAGGGAAGCCACATCTCTGTTCTCAGGCTCTTTTCCTACTACAGTGAATGCTACGAGTTATCTCCATTCATGCAAACATTCAGCTGAAAAAGCAGTCACTCCCTTTCTGCTTTTCAGCAACGTCACAATATCACACTCAGCATGCAACATTCTTTGTGTAAGCATGTAAAAGAGGCCAAATGTATAAACAATAAGCTAAAAACAGAACTCACATTACAGTTTGATGTGAGCCCACGCACATTTTGTAACAATGACCTCACTGCTCTTACACTTGATCAGCGCTATCGTCACTTGATAAATATTAGCACTGCAACATTTGACCACATGGACTTTACATTGCTTTGAATTTAGACTGCCACTGCAATGGCAGCTACTGCACATGCATATACCCTCTCTATGAAGCAACATAAATTACAAATGTCCATTTGCAATCACAATACTGTACATTAGTCTGCAGTCACAACAGTCCCTTTTGTATTTTAACTTATCGTTATCAAATCACCAGTTTAAATACTTCCACTCCCAATATTTCAAATTTTCATGTTAGCACAAAAGTTTCCTTCATAAACCAGACTAGCTCATATTGATCTGACATATTTCACGCCAATCGCCTTTTCTCATGACTTTTCTCTAATGGCGAGAACTTTGCATTTAAATCATCTACTAGGAGTCTGGTTTCAGAGGAGCAGCCGTGTTAGTCTGTATTCACAACAAGAAAAGGAGTACTTCTGGCACCTTAGAGACTAACAAATTTATTTGAGCATAAGCTTCTGTAGCTCACGAAAGCTTATGCTCAAATAAATTTTAGTCTCTAAGGTGCCACAAGTCCTCCTTTTCTTTTTACTAGGAGTCTGTTCATCTTAAAAGCACCGATTTATAGGTGTTCAGGTACATGAACCCTAATGTGAGAGAACAGAAAAAACAGTGCACCCCCAATACCCAAGCCTTTCCTGCTATTACCATAGTAATGCTGGATATTTAAACCACTACAGAGCAGGCCCTTCCTGTATTTAACTACCAGTATCAGAGCACAACTTACAGAAAACTGGACATCTGAACGGAGATGGACATCTGTAAAGAAATTAAAAACAAAACAAACACACAATACAGCAGCAGTTGTCAAACAAAGAGCTCCACTAACCCCACGTCTCACTGGCACTGCTGGGGTGATAGCTGTGGTGTTTTAAATTAATACAGCTCAGACAGCCCTGACGAAGCGCAGGAGTTGTAACTGACACACACATCTGCCATGCCAGTCACAGCCAACAAACAAAATGAGAGATGGGTTTTTAAAACAGCACCACTGGTTTTTAATCATCAACCGAGAGGCACTCATAAAAACAATGTTAATGATCGATCAGAGGGCAAGAATGCATTAGTCCCATCAGATAAGAGTTATTGTTCCAGTGACAGAGTCTCTATAACAATAGCGTTCTTAAAAATAATGGTCTTTTCCTCTTGAGTATAAAGAGAAATGCAACAATGAGCTAGCTACTTTGAAGAGACATGCATTTTTTTTCTTTGATTCATTTTAATATACTGAATCCCTAAATATATAATACAGTTTAAAGTAATCCTTTCTGGTGATTATATTTCTCTAGTACATTAATCTGTATGTCCACAGTGTTCTTGCTTTCAATGTGTTCTTTGTATATCTCAAACGTAAAGATGGTTTAAAAAGAGCCATTTAATTTTAAAAATAAAAAGGTGGTCAGGCTATGTGTTTAAACACAGGAAAGTAGGGGCAGGTGGATAAAAGACATTTTTAAAATTCTGATAAAATTCTAATTTAAATATCAGATTTAATATCAGAACATTGCTAGTATTCTTCTGACACAATACTTTCAGATTCTTTTTTACTATAAAGCTTTTCCTCAAATCATTATAGAGTTAAAAGCCATATTGGAAAATTGATTCCTGGATGGCTAATACTCTAGATTACGCAAACAAAAATATAAATATCTTTGTACTTTCCACCTTCTTATCACTTTGGCCAGGGTGGATAACTAAAGTAGACAAGACAGTTTCATGCACAGGTTCTCATGAACTAAGACACTGTTAAAGGTAACAACCCGTCCAGATGAAATGTTTCAATACTAAGATTTTTTTTTTAATTTTATGAATTCTGTAAAACAAACCCACAAAATCTAAATTTGGACCTAGAAACACCTGATATCTTGACAGTGCCCTTAAAAACCTACTAAAGAGGGATATATTATAACAACTGGACGCCTAAACCTGGTTTACTCCCACATCTGCTTCCTCCTCTTCCCATGCCCAAAAACATCTCTGGAGAAAGTCTCACGATCATGCAGGCTTCCTCCACTGCAACTCTCTTCTCTCCCTCCTTCAATACTGCTGTAGACTCTTATCAAACAGCTTTATTTCTCCATCCTCATTGACTCCCATACCTCAAACTCTATTAGGGGTTTGCTATATTTAACTCACTCTTTGCAAAATCTTGCTTGTTTTTCAAAGAAAAAAAATTGTCAGATCATCTTATATGGTCCCCATATACTGAAGTATCTGAGCCCCACACAATATTTAACGGCTTTTTTGCTCATACACTCCTATGAGATAGGGAACTAAGGCACAGAGAGGCTAAATAAACTTGCTCAAAGTTACATAGGAAGTCTGTGGCAGAGCAGGGAATTGAACTCAGGTCTCCCAAGTCCAGGCCATGGACTATTCTTCTCTAAAGGAAAAGCCGCCACCACAACCTCCCTTCCCTTCCCTCTCACTCTCTTCTGCTTTTCCCTGCCAACATGTATCCTCTCCTTCTGTCAGAATGCTGTCTTCCACTCCATTCTCTCCTAACTAATCAACCTACTGTGTTCCCACTCTCAGCCATCCCCTTTCTCTCCTCCTTCACCTTTCAACCTTTTCTGGCCTATTTCACTCAAAATACAAGCCTGCTGTGGTCTTAACTCAGCTGCTTCTCTAACTTTGCCCCACCTCCACCTCACTGAACATGCCATTGCCTTGAGCTCCTCTCCTCCATTTTAGATTCCATCCAGTCCCTCCTAACCCTCTCCAGTCTACACAAACCGCTCTCCCCAAGGTTTCTAATGATCATTTCCTCTCTGGATCTTAGGGCCTGTCCTTCATCTGCCTTGACTTCTCTGCTGCTCCTGGCACTGTTGATAGGACACTGCTAAAAATCATGTCCTTTCTTGGCTTGAGATACCATCTTTCCTGGGTTCTCTTCCTACCTCTCGGATCACTTCAGAATCTTTCAGTAGGGTGAGAGTCTTCAACACACACCCATCTCTCTGTGTGACAGTCCCACAGGGCTCCACTCTTGAACCTCTTGATCCTCTCCTCTCCTTTCTTTAATCCCCATAGGCGGGTGACTTCATTGCTCACAGAGGTTTAAACTGTCACCTATATATTGCTAGGTTTCAGAGTAACAGCCGTGTTAGTCTGTATTCACAAAAAGAAAAGGAGTACTTGTGGCACCTTAGAGACTAACCAATTTATTTGAGCATAAGCTTTCGTGAGCTACAGCTCACTTCATCGGATGCATACCGTGGATGCATGCTTTCCACAGTATGCATCCGATGAAGTGAGCTGTAGCTCACGAAAGCTTATGCTCAAATAAATTGGTTAGTCTCTAAGGTGCCACAAGTACTATATATTGCTGAATCACATCTATCCTCTGGGCTCTCAAGCCGTCTCTCTCAATTCGCTCCTCATCTCAGCCTGTCTATCCAATGGTTCTCCTCCGAGAAGTCTCCACCAGCTTACACTTAACATAGCCAAACTGAGCTCATGATTTCCCCCCAAACCTTCTTCACTAATGTCGCTTCCTGTCACTGCCAACACACCACCACCCTCCGTAGCTGAGCCTCATTGTGGGTCATCCATCTTGAATTCCTCCCACCCTTACCTCATACATCCAGGCTGTAACTTAAGTCGTGCCACGTCTTTCTTCACATCCTGTTTAAAGATCTAACCTCTTCTGTTTGTCCTAACAGTCAATACTCTCATCCAGGCCCTCATTGGTCCTAATGACTGCTGACTCCCCCTTCTGGTCCCCTAGCACTGCCATACAAAAAAGCAGCTACAAAGATCACCACCTTTGCCTCACCACCTTCTCTTTGTATTCATACTCTGGCTCTCCCTATAGCAACAAATCAAGCTCAAGCTTCTCAAACTTCACAACTCTGCCTTTCCCTATTTATCTGAGCTTGATTTATCACATTACAACCTGCCTCCTCTGTTCCACCCACTGGGCAGCTTCTCACACAAACATACCTTATGCCTTCTTCCACAGTGACCCTTATGCACTGAGCACCCACACTGAATTGTACTGTAAGGCCAATAACCTCTCCTCAAGATGCACCTCTGCCATGATGCCTACAAGAAATCAGCCAATTAATAGCAGCTTGAGGACAAGCTGCTCCGCATGGTTCGTACTTTTACATCATGATGATGAAAAAAACTCTATGTGTACACAAAAACTGTATATTTGATAGTGTTCCCCTCCCTTTACATGCCACTTCCTAGTCAACTGTTCAGAGCAGGGACCGTGTTTGTTATGTGTTTGCATAAAAGACTGCTAATCCTGATCAAGACCAACTAGGGGGAGAGCTTTTCTTGACCTGCTGCTCACAAACCGGGAAGAATTAGTAGGGGAAGCAAAAGTGGATGGGAATCTGGGAGGCAGTGACCATGAGTTGGTCGAGTTCAGGATCCTGACACAGGGAAGAAAGGTAAGCAGCAGAATACGGACCCTGGACTTCAGGAAAGCAGATTTCGACTCCCTCAGGGAACCGATGGGTAGGATCCCCTGGGGGAATAACATGAGGGGGAAAGGAGTCCAGGAGAGCTGGCTGTATTTCAAAGAATCCCTATTGAGGTTACAGGGACAAACCATCCCGATGTATTGAAAGAATAGTAAATATGGCAGGCGACCAGCTTGGCTTAACAGTGAAATCCTTGCGGATCTTAAACATAAAAAAGAAGCTTACAAGAAGTGGAAGATTGGACAAATGACCAGGGAAGAGTATAAAAATGTTGCTCGGGCATGTAGGAATGAAATCAGGAGGGCCAAATCGCACCTGGAGCTGCAGCTAGCAAGAGATGTTAAGAGTAACAAGAAGGGTTTCTTCAGGTATGTTGGCAACAAGAAGAAAGCCAAGGAAAGTGTGGGCCCCTTACTGAATGAGGGAGGCAACCTAGTGACAGAGGATGTGGAAAAAGCTAATGTACTCAATGCTTTTTTTGCCTCTGTCTTCACGAACAACGTCAGCTCCCAGACTGCTGCGCTGGGCAACACAGCATGGGGAGTAGGTGGCCAGCCCTCTGTGGAGAAAGAAGTGGTTCGGGACTATTTAGAAAAGCTGGACGTGCACAAGTCCATGGGGCCGGATGCGTTGCATCCGAGAGTGCTAAAGGAGTTGACGGATGTGATTGCAGAGCCACTGGCCATTATCTTTGAAAACTCATGGCGATCAGGGGAAGTCCCGGACGACTGGAAAAAGGCTAATGTAGTGCCCATCTTTAAAAAAGGGAAGGAGGAGGATCCTGGGAACTACAGGCCAGTCAGCCTCACCTCAGTCCCTGGAAAAATCATGGAGCAGGTCCTCAAGGAATCAATCCTGAAGCACTTACATGAGAGGAAAGCGATCAGGAACAGTCAGCATGGATTCACCAAGGGAAGGTCATGCCTGACTAATCTAATCGCCTTCTATGATGAGATTACTGGTTCTGTGGATGAAGGGAAAGCAGTGGATGTATTGTTTCTTGACTTTAGCAAAGCTTTTGACACGGTCTCCCACAGTATTCTTGTCAACAAGTTAAAGACGTATGGGCTGGATGAATGCACTACAAGGTGGGTAGAAAGTTGGCTAGATTGTCGGGCTCAACGGGTAGTGATCAATGGCTCCATGTCTAGATGGCAGCCGGTATCAAGTGGAGTGCCCCAAGGGTCGGTCCTGGGGCCGGTTTTGTTCAATATCTTCATAAATGATCTGGAGGATGGTGTGGATTGCACTCTCAGCAAATTTGCGGATGATACTAAACTAGGAGGAGTGGTAGATACGGTGGCAGGTAGGGATAGGATACAGAGGGACCTAGATAAATTGGAGGATTGGGCCAAAAGAAATCTGATGAGGTTCAACAAGGATAAGTGCAGGGTCCTGCACTTAGGACGGAAGAATCCAATGCACCGCTACAGACTAGGGACCGAATGGCTAGGCAGCAGTTCTGCGGAAAAGGACCTAGGGGTTACAGTGGACGAGAAGCTGGATATGAGTCAACAGTGTGCCGTTGTTGCCAAGAAGGCCAATGGCATTTTGGGATGTATAAGTAGGGGCATAGCCAGCAGATCGAGGTACGTGATCGTTCCCCTCTATTCGACATTGGTGAGGCCTCGTCTGGAGTACTGTGTCCAATTTTGGGCCCCACACTACAAGAAGGATGTGGAAAAATTGGAGAGAGTCCAGTGAAGGGCAACAAAAATGATTAGGGGACTGGAACACATGAGTTATGAGGAGAGGCTGAGGGAACTGGGATTGTTTAGTCTGCAGAAGAGAAGAATGAGGGGGGATTTGATAGCTGCTTTCAACTACCTGAGAGGTGGTTCCAAAGAGGATGGTTATAGACTATTCTCAGTGGTAGAAGATGACAGGACAAGGAGTAATGGTCTCAAGTTGCAGTGGGGGAGGTTTAGGTTGGATATTAGGAAAAAACTTTTTCACTAGGAGGGTGGTGAAACACTGGAATGCGTTACCTAGGGAGGTGGTAGAATCTCCTTCCTTAGAGGTTTTTAAGGTCAGGCTTGACAAAGGCTTGGCTGGGTTGATTTAATTGGGGATTGGTCCTGCTTTGAGCAGGGGGTTGGACTAGATGACCTCCTGAGGTCCCTTCCAACCCTGATATTCTATGATTCTAAGATCTCTAGACATTACTATATTATAAATATTATAAAATGATGACTAAGAACTAACAGGCCCTTGTAGTTTGCTGGGCCCACCAGATTTTGTAGAACAGACTCTCTTTGCTTGGAAAAAAATCTCGTTCTCTCTTTTCAGGAATAAATAAGTTAGTTCAATTAACTGATCAGCGCCAGTGAAAGACGCTATCGTAGTCAATTGCTGGTTTGATAGTTCAAGTGTCCCCTCCAGATGAACGGCCAATAAGTTACACTAGCTCAGAGGTTTAACTTTCTAACTTTTGCAGCAAATATGTACCTTTTACAATGGGTCACCTCCAGGAGAGTGATTATTATGGTTAAGGTAGAAGCAACCAAGAGGCTCCAGCTTGTGCAAAACATGATAACCCAGCTCCCTAGCTAGAGGAATCACATCACCCCTGTACTCTATACACTCCATTGGCTCACAGTTCATTTCCAATTCAAGGCCCTGAGCCTTATTTCCACAGTATGCATCCGATGAAGTGAGCTGTAGCTCATGAAAGCTTATGCTCAAATAAATTGGTTAGTCTCTAAGGTGCCACAAGTACTCCTTTTCTTTTTGCGAATACAGACTAACACAGCTGTTACTCTGAAACCTGTCATTCACAAGGCTGTGAGCAGGTCAAGACCTTTGTATATCTGAAATAGCCTCTCCAACTACAAGCCTCTGAGCCAAGTGTCTTCTGGGAGAATGCAGCTAACAAGGCCTAGAAGAAAAGTTGCAAAACTGTGATAAAATGTCTTGGGTCAACAATGCGCAACTTTGATATCAGTTCTATCTCCCGCAATAGCTAAGCCAAAGCCTAGCCAGCTTCAGAACATATTACACGATCCAGCTATGAGCCAGAGATGTTCTGCCATAACAGAAAGTCAGGAAACCCTAATATTTGGGGTGAAAGTTTTAAGAACTAAACCAAATCAAAAACGTTCAGGCCTACTTTATATACACATCATAAAGAATTAAAATGGGTCACAATTTTTTTTTGCTGTATGGGTCACCTTTAAACAGCTGCTGCATTCCACTGGGGTATGAATGCTCCCCATATAAATTCATACCTTGAGATCAAAGGCTTTGCATAGTGATTATCATCTCCAGGAAGAAGTTTCCTCTGCCTTTGCATTACCCTAGGGCTGGTCTTGGTTTACTGACTGCACAGGGGAGAGAATGAACGGCTAGGGGAAAAGCTGGAGCAGCAGTAGAGGTTGACCAGTAAGACCACCTTGTGTTCTATTTAGAATCACTGATTCTACTGGTGTTCTGTGAAGGGTAAAATAGCTTTGTTGATCTCTACCACTGCAAGAGCAGGAGAATTATCCAGTGGAACGGCATTGGATGGCAGCAGCCTGATATACCTGTAGCCTATGACAAAGTCAGTTGCTGCTTGTGTAACACACTGGTGGGTGGGTGGGTGTTACAGGCTCCCCTTCTGCACTGTTCCAATGGATAAGTTTTTACAGCCCCCAGGTACAGAGCTTTGGCTCAAACTGATGCAGCTCAGGCTTTCAAGTCTGCAGGTTCCCAGTTCCATCCTTGGTGCATCTGCCAAGAGGACAGACGTCATGCTTGCTGTGACTTTCATTGGCTAGATCAGCAGAGGATGGGCCCTCACTGCTGCTACAATGTCCGAGCAGGAGGGAACAAACACCCCTGGCTGAGTTTCTAACGGTGAGCTTGAGCTTAAGGCCAGTGGAGAAGTGCTGGCTTTGTAGATGACTGAAGAGAAGCATAAAGATGGAAAGGGTCCTCTGTTTTAATGTGCAAAGGTGTGGTCCATAGGCATAAAAAAGCCTTCACTTTATGTTATTATCCCAGTCTCTTGTCTAGTCTCTCATCTACCCTTTTCAGGAGAGGTTATCGAGGAAGTGTTGGCTGGGAAGCCCCAATACCACTTGGATCAGATGATACAGAGCTCAGTCTAGAATCATAAACATTAAGGTCAGAAGGGACCATTATGATCATCTAGTCTGACCTCCTGCACAATACAGGCCACAGAATCTGACCCTCCATTCCTGCAATAAACCTCTCACCTTTGTCTGAGCTATTGAAGTCCTCAAATCATGGTTTAAAGACTTCAAGGTGCAGAGAATCCTCCAGCAAGTGACCCAGGCCCCATGCTGCAGAGGAAGGTGAAAATCCCCCAGGGCCTCTTCAAATCTGCCCTGGAATCAAACAGTCTCATGTCATGGAGGCAACTCTGATCAATGTAGCGGTACTAGTGGACAATCTTCTGGTGATGGCGGTCATGGATTTGCCCTCGCTGATGTCAGCAGCCACTCAGAGATGCCTGGGTTTTAGTTGCTTTCAGTCTGGAACGCACAACTGAATCTAGCCTGCGGCAGCAAGTGAAACTTCCCCCTCCCCCTCTCCTTGAGGAGATCTACTGGAGTCTCCCTTGGCTAAAGCATGTACTATACACATAGAGAGATGCACCAGTGGGAGTCTGGACTAGAAACCTGTTCCCCTGGCTGCCAGTCCCAGGCCTGAACAACTAGACCACACTGCCTCTCCTGGCTGTCTCTGGCATCTGGTACAAGGCCTTCCTACATTGGTCAGTACACTTTGGATTCTTTCCACCCCTCCCAGAGATACCATGGCTTTGTTCTGAGATTTTCAGGGGTATTTCTGCGGGCGGGAGGGGGGGAGCTAGGGAGGAATTATGGAGATTGCTTGGACCAGCGGCAAGGGCCAAAGGTACAAAGCCACATAAAGATGGGAGGGTTTAGGGGAATGCCTTGAACACTTGTGGTGCATTTTAGAGGCATTTCCATGCATGTTAAAATAACTGGGACTTCTCCCCCCACAGAGAAACCTGGACCTCTCCCAACTATCTATGACCAAGGAGAGGGCATGCCCACCCCCCTCTTGTTGTGCCCAACCCCCACCCCTAAACAGGGAGAAGGGAAGGATCAGCCCTAGAAAAACTGCCCTTCTATTCTGCATAGGGCCCTTAATTACCTACGTCAGTTCTGGGCCTCCTTATCAGGTTGAGCTTCCTCTGTCCCATTCCCTCTCTCTTCCTGCTGCCACCTCCTCCCCTGCAGACTGCACAGTGAGGGTCTGACAGGAGGCAAGCTGCAGTGATTCTGAATGGAGTTTGGGGCACTGGATTCACCATTCAAGCCACAAAGCTGCATGTCGTGCATTAACTGCCCAAGCGGACCTTACTGGCACACACTAGGTACCTAGAGCACATCAACATAGTCCAGCAGGGTCACAGTTAGAGCACAGCCCGTGGCTTGGGCAGGGAAACAAGCAACATCTTGGCCCACTCAAAATCTCCATAGCTTGTTTCCTATCAGACGCTCACTGTGCGGTCTGTGCATGTGCCATAAGGGTGGTGAAGAATGCCCCCCACAGCTGCGGAACTATTTGCTGTGTTTGTCAGGCGTGCGTGCGTGAGACTCATCAAGTATGCGCATGCTTGCAAAATTTGTAGGCTTAAACCTGAATTAGTAATTTCATAATTACATGTAAAAATCAGGAGCATTACAGAAAATTAGGGTGGGTTGGCATCTCTGCCCGCCCCCAAGGAGTTCTTCCTTTTGAGACTATTTTCTTTTTTTCTGTATTATTTGAGGGAAAAACTAGCTAGTTTTTCTAGGCTCTGGGCCAAGTTTTTCTTTAAGGTTTTGCTATAGATTGCCTAGCACTCCAAATATAGTAACCAGAGGAAGTGCTTTATGAATACAGTAACTGAATAAATAATCTGTTTCACCTGTGTTAATTTTATTATGTAACTAGTTTAAAGTAGTTTTATTTACATCTGATAGAAACACATACCAAGAAGATTGTAGTTGCTTAGTTTAATAATAAACATTGTAGGTTACCCAGGTTGGGATCAAGAATAAAGTCTGAAACATTCCATTCCATTTTTGCTGTCTCATAACTCAAACAGGAAGAATATGGGCAAATTTTGTTTTATTCATCAGTGTAGTTTATCAAGACAAGCCATTTCACTGTTTGAACTAAATGGGCCAAACTTATCTATGGTGTAACTCCACACACTTAGAAGTTACACTTGGAATTATTCTGGTATATTGTATTTCCCTTACTAAGCAATAACAGGGTGGGCTATTGTTTAAGATAAGTAATTATTTCAGTTCAATAATTTTGACATGATAAAGCACACAGGTACTGCCAAAATTCATACATCAAATGTGTGTGCCTAGGAACAGGTTCCACCTTGGTGATATGGTTCTATACAGTATGTATTACTCAAAACAAAACAGGACATGAGATTTTAAGCATGGCTTCACTCTGAAAAGTGACTCAGCAGCCTAATATTGTGAGGTTGATTTCATATCAAATTTGTCCAGTT
Source organism: Natator depressus (assembly GCF_965152275.1). Taxonomy (NCBI): domain Eukaryota; kingdom Metazoa; phylum Chordata; order Testudines; family Cheloniidae; genus Natator; species Natator depressus. The sequence goes on along the minus strand of NC_134237.1, from coordinate 132,952,687 downwards.
TATAAGTAAAAAAAAAAAAAAAAAAAGATAGTTTTTTCCTGTTTGCAGGCACTAGACTCAACCCACAATCTACAAGTCACGCTGGGTTCTTTCCTATTTCTGCATTATCATGATGATAAAATTCTGCAGGCCAAATTCTGCTTTCAGTTACACTTGTACCAACCAGCTATTTTCAAAGGTGTTGCATAGGTGTACCAAAGAGCAGAATTTGGTCTTGTAACTGCAACTTAACAATTCTGTTGATGAAGCATGATCCAGAAGTAAATGCAGCTCTCTCACAGAGCTCTTTTGGCTCTACCACTACTCATAAGAATAAATTCTTCCATTTCTGTCCCCCACCCCACTAAAGCAGATAGTGATCTTGTAAAAATGGCACCTTGGTGTAGTCAATAGATCTGTTCCCTGTTTGCACTGCAAATCCTTTTTCATACTAGAACTGCCCTTTAAATTAGGCAGGACTCTGGGTAGGGGATCTATATTTTATTCACCTTCACACACCTTTTTTTCTTCTTCCTCTCAACATAAGTGCTCTGCAGATATGCTTAACTTTAAGCATGTGAGTAGTCCACTTTAAAATCAAACATGAACTTAAGTGCTCCTATGAATTAGGGCCTTAATGAGCTTCTGGTAGCAAGAGGTATATATAGCCTGCATTTGGAGAGGGATGGACTTTATCTGTTGTAATAGATCTTTTCCATCACTAACTTCTGTATTTCTGTATTTGAATAAAGAAACATGGTAAAACAGAAGAGGGCTCTCAGCAATTAATATAAGAACCATGCTTCAGTTGCCATTTAGTTTACCAGCTAACATTAGACTGCTATATGTCTATTCGATATATACTCATGATATAGTTCTCCAACATACCTAATCTAAATTAGCTGATTGCTACTCCACACACAGCACAAACAAATAAACAACAAAATGAAATGTGAACTATGCAGCTAAGGAAAGGAAACACTCCAGCTAGTGTGCACCCCACAGACAAAAAATAGGTACAAAAGAGAAATGATTAAATAAAAGAACAGAACCATACAGCTCTTGTCTCTATTTGGCTTAAAGTCAGTTGCAGACTGTGAATAGGAGCCCTTCCTAGTTGAAACAGCCCTGCAGAGCAGTAACAAAAACAAAGAAAACCCAGTGAAACAAAATTTCAGCTCAAGAGCCCAGACATTATTCCTTTGTAAAAATCAGAATGAGGAATGCATCTCATTATTTTCCAGCAGCCCTGTGAGAGGAGCCACTGAGCTGGGTTACGTGATATTGAACACGTTATACATGACAGGAAACTCCACATCAAAGACGGGAGCATGCCAGAGCAATATGTAATCAAAACCTCCTGTCAAGGGGGGTGTATGTGGGGGGGGGGGGGGGAAATCCAACACACATACACAGATGTGGAGGATTTGGCACCACCTAGCTATTTGCACATGGTGTGCGTGGAAGGTTCGAGGAGAGCTACTTGGATTGACTTACACATTACAGATATTAACGGAGCCCTGCATCATGAGTATTGCACAGCAAATACACCTCTGGGAACAATTCCGCACTGGCTGGGGGAACAGACTAAACGACCTAATACATCTTTTCCATAGCAAGTCTTTATGCTTTAAGACTTCCTCCCATCAACTCACAGATTCCCTAACCCGTGCATTGCCCATGCACCCTAAAACAAAGACATATGATGCAAGCCAAGAAGCAGAAGGTGCATTTTCTCTCCAGCATTCTCCCCTGTGTAATCTACCCAACACCCCAAAAACAGCAGCCTCTCGGATGCTTAGACTGTCTCTGTATGTGCTTGCATGGCCGGAAAGTCCATCTCATGGTACAATTTAAATACGAAGGTGATGCTTTTATCAGAATCACAAATGTATGTCTCAGCCCCTAAAAAGCCATAGGATGTGCTACAACAATACATTAGCAGCAACCTCTCTGCCCTACCTCTCCACCAGACAGCTCAGCAGCACAGAGCAACAGAGAGGACACACTCGATTGTGCCATCCTGGGCAGATTGTACCCACCTCTGACACAGCCCTGAGAGGGGTGTCTCTTTTGCACTTGCTGGCAACCTTGGCACAGCCCAGGATGTCAGCCAGATATGACCAGACCAAATTGAGAACTTGGGTCGGGGATTTGGGGGCTTGCATGTCTCCCCACGGGGCATGGCTGATGCCAACTACTCTGCAGGAAGGGGAGCGCATGATGGCCCCCCGGGCTCTGCTGCACAGAAAGATGCTCTCCTTCCATCCCCTCTCCCTCTCAGGCCAAGTTATCCTCCTCGCACCACTCCTTGCCCCACTTCAGTCAAGTGGAGGGGCTGAGGCTCCCCTCCCTGAGCAGGTAACCACTGCTCACCTCCCTCTGCCCTCCAAGGGGTTCAGGTCTCCTCCCCCAGAGCAGGTCAGAGCCCCTCCCGGCTGCCAGAAGCCCCAGGAAGAGAGGGGGCAGCTCCTCCCTGTAGAGCCCCCGTCCTCCAGTGAGACCCTGGGGCGGGGGGAACAAGAAACTCTTCCCCATCACCAAGCTGCAGCGTACACCCGGGGGGGGGGGGAGAGTTTGGGGGCAGCTCTCCCCCCTCCCTGCAGCGTACACCCCGGGGGGGGAGGGGGAGTTTAGGGGCAGCTCTTCCCCCTCCCTGCAGCTTGCACCCAGGGGGCGGGGGGGGGTTGGGGGCAGCTCTCCCCCCCTCCCTGCAGCTTGCACCCAGGGGGCGGGGGGGGGGTTGGGGGCAGCTCTCCCCCCCTCCCTGCAGCTTGCACCCAGGGGGCGGGGGGGGGTTGGGGGCAGCTCTCCCCCCCTCCCTGCAGCTTGCACCCAGGGGGCGGGGGGGGGGGGTTGGGGGCAGCTCTCCCCCCCTCCCTGCAGCTTGCACCCAGGGGGCGGGGGGGTGGTGGGGGCAGCTCTCCCCCCCTCCCTGCAGCTTGCACCCAGGGGGCGGGGGGGGGGGTTGGGGGCAGCTCTCCCCCCCTCCCTGCAGCTTGCACCCAGGGGGCGGGGGGGGGGGTTTGGGGGCAGCTCTCTCCCCCTCCCTGCAGCTTGCACCCGGGGGGAGCCCCGCCCCTCACTCACCCAGAGATGCCGCCCTGGCGGAGGGAGTCCGTCGATGCCGCAGCCGCCTCGCTCCCGCTGACAGACAGACAGACACACAGCCCGGCTCTGCCAGAGCGCCAAGGACCCGGATCTGGAGGACCCCGCCCACTCCCCTTCTGCCTCGCGCGGGGAACCTCCCGCTCTGCGCCTGCGCCGAGCGAGGCCGGGGCTCCGCGCGGGGGCGGGGCCGGCGGGGGGCGTGTCTGTCTCGGCGGCCGCCCGCTCTCGTGGCGGCTACTGCGGCCTCCAGCCCTTCGTCCGCGCTCTGCAAGGGCCGGAGCCCTGGTCGCGCCTCCTTCCCAGGCTGGGCCCGTGGGGCCTGGCTGCCGTGTCCCCACCCCGCGCCCAGGGGCCCGCGGGCGTCGCCGGCTTGGGTTGCCCCGGCGTTGCGACCTCTTGTGCCGCGGCTCGGGATGGTTGGCGTTTTTCGGAAAGCCTCAGCTCCGGGAGTCCTGTGATTATGTGAGACTCTTGGCTTTTCGTTTCTCTTCAAAAAGTGAGTTCCTAGCCCTTTGTGGACACAGAGAAATGTGCAAAAAAGCCAGAAGGCAGATAAAAGGAACCCCAAACTCATGATTTGTTTTTTAAGCCACCTCACGATTCGGGGGGAACTGCTTTCTGGGTATCACAGTACAGAGGTTTCCTAATGGTGGGTAGAGAGCTAACGAGTCGGGTGGTGCTGGTTCCTTAGTCACATGTCCACCAGCTAAACTGCATTAAAAAAAGCAAAGTACAAAATACAATTAATATTTTCCTAATCTTGCTTCTCCACGTAAGCAATTGCTGCACTTGCTGTGGAATGTTATGTGATCAAGAGCTTGGGGGGAAGTGACAAAGAAGACTGAATGGTGTAATGCCTCCTAGATAATATCCCCATTAACATGTGATCCTTGGTTATGACCAAGAGTGGGGCATCCCATGCTAGTATCACACAGGTGCATTGTCCATGGTGCCAAGTTTTTGGTAAAGCTGATCTATTTATCCTCTAAGGCTTTTCTTCAGGGCTTGGCTATGGGATAACTGAAGTGGGTTTTAGCCCACGAAAGCTTATGCGCAAATAAATTTGTTAGTCTTAAAGGTGCCACAAGTCCTCCTTTTCTTTTTGCGGATACAGACTAACACGGCTGCTACTCTGAAACCTGTATTTTACTTACGATGGACTGGGGCTGTGTTATGTAGAATTGGTCCTGTTTTTATTTCGAGGCATTGTAAAGCTCATAGATCACAGCCAGATGCTCAATAAAGTGAAATAAAATGTCCTGCTATACAATGTGGTTGCATTTCCTGAGACCCAAAAGAGAGACAAGGTGGGTGAGGTAATTTCTTTTATTAGACCAACTTCTGTTAGTGAGAGAGAGGAGCTTCTGAACTTACACAGAGCTATTCTTCCAGTCTGGGAAATGTACTCGGAGGGTACATCTACACTGCAGTTAGACACCCATGGCTGGCCTGCGCCAGTTGACTTGAACTTCCAGGGCTCAGGCTAAAGGACTCTTTAATTGCAGAGTAGACGCCAAGCTGCTTCCCAAGCTCTGGGACTCTCCCAACTTGCAGCATGGATTCACCAAGGGCAAGTCATGCCTGACTAATCTAATTGCCTTCTATGACAAGATAACTGGCTCTGTGGATGAAGGGAAAGCGGTGGACGTGTTGTTCCTTGCCTTTAGCAAAGCTTTTGACACGGTCTCCCACAGTATTCTTGGCAGCAAGTTAAAGAAGTATGGACTGGATGAATGGACTATAAGGTGGATAGAAAGCTGGCTAGATTGTCGGGCTCAATGGGTAGTGATCAATGGCTCCATGTCTAGTTGGCAGGCGGTATCAAGTGGAGTGCCCCAAGGGTCGGTCCTGGGGCCGGTTTTGTTCAATATCTTCATAAATGATCTGGAGAATGGTGTGGATTGCACCCTCAGCAAGTTTGCAGATGACACTAAACTGGAAGGAGAGGTAGATACGCCGGAGGGCAGGGATAGGATACAGAGGGACCTAGACAAATTAGAGGATTGGGCCAAAAGAAATCTGATGAGGTTCAACAAGGACAAGTGCAGAGTCCTGCACTTAGGACGGAAGAATCCCATGCACCGCTACAGACTAGGGACCAAATGGCTAGGCAGCAGTTCTGCAGAAAAGGACCTAGGGCTTACAGTGGACGAGAAGCTGGATATGAGTCAACAGTGTGCCGTTGTTGCCAAGAAGGCCAATGGCATTTTGGGGTGTATAAGTAGGGGCATTGCCAGCAGCTCGAGGGACATGATCGTTCCCCTCTATTCAACACTGGTGAGGCCTCATCTGGAGTACTGTGTCCAGTTTTGGGCCCCAACTACAAGAAGGATGTGGAAAAATTGGAGAGAGTCCAGCGGAGGGCAACAAAAATGATTAGGGGACTGGAACACATGACTTATGAGGAGAGGCTGAGGGAACTGGGGTTGTTTAGTCTGCGGAAGAGAAAAATGAGTGGGGATTTGATAGGTGCTTTCAACTACCTGAAAGGGGGTTCCAAAGAGGATGGCTCTAGACTGTTCTCAGTGGTAGCAGATGACAGAACAAGGAGTAGTGGTCTCAAGTTGCAGTGCGGGAGGTTTAGGTTGGATATTAAGAAAAACTTTTTCACTGGGAGGGTGGTGAAACACTGGAATGCATTACCTAGGGAGGTGGTGGAATCTCCTTCCTTAGAATTTTTTAAGGTCAGGCTTGACAAAGCCCTGGCTGGGATGATTTAGTTGGGGATTGGTCCTGCTTTGAGCAGGGGGTTGGACTAGATGACCTCCTGAGGTCCCTTCCAATCCTGATATTCTATGATTCTATGCAGGGTCCTAGGAGCTCGAGCCCCAGCTTGGGCTCCAATGTATACACCATAATTAAACAGCCTCTTAGCCTGAGTCCTGCTGAGCCTGACTCAGCTGGTATGGGCCAGCTGTGGGTTTTTAATTGCAGTGTACATGTACCCAGAGTGTCACAGTGGAACAGACTGTTTAGCATAATGAGTTAAAACATATTTCAAGGGACCATTCAAGGTGAAGTGGCTTATTAATACCCCCTCCAGTCATAGGGCAGAAAGAAAGGGAAGGGAAAAAAAGGCAGCTTGTCGAGGTGCTGGCGGTGGTGGGAAAGTTGTTAGTGGGTTATAGTTTTTGTAATAAGCTGTAAATCCAGTGTCTCTATTCAGTCCATGATTTTTAATATCTATAAAAGTTACCATTTTAAACTCCCAGGCTTGTCTTTTGAGGACGTTGTGGTGCTGTGCAGTTTTCCTTTGAGAATGAGGCCTGAGAGGTCAGATACAGGATGGTCATTTTGTGAAAAGGGTTCACCCATAGGTGGGCTCTCCACAGACGTAGGGCTTGTCTACCCTGGCAATTTACAGCACTGCAACTTTTTTGCCCAGGGGTGTGAAAAAACAGCCCCCTGAGCACTGCAGGTTTCAGCACTGTCAAGCGCCAGCGTAGACAGTGCACCAGTGCTGGGAGCCGCGCCCCTTGTGGAGGTGGCTCTGCCGTGACCACACAAGCCACGTTAAAGCGCTGCGCGTTGCCAGTGTAGACTAGCCCCAAGACATACCAACCCAAAGTGGCAACAGACCCTGCCAGAACAGCAGATGCAAAACCTGCAGATATCTCTCCGCTGCTAGAGTGATCAATACCTACCACAACCCACCTTTCAAGGGGTCCTACGCATGCCTACTTAGGCATCTGAAGAAGAGTTTTTTTACCCACGAAAGCTTATGCCCAAATAAATCTGTTAGTCTTCAAAGTGCCGCCGGACTCCTCGTTGTTTTTGTGGATGCAGACTAACACGGCTACCCCTCTGATACTTGATGCCTACTGAGGGTAATCAGACATCCTGATATTAGGGGTTTTGTCTTATATGCACAACTATACGCCGACCCCATCCCGAGGGAAAAAAAAGTGTTCCAGTTTTTCACACTTGCTATCTGGTCAACCTATGCCTATCAAAACAAATGGTGTACCTCATCCAGCCTAGTAAATGCCCCACTAACAGCTATGTGGGTGAAACCAGACAGTCACTGCACTCGCAAATGAACTCACACAGAAAAACAATAAAAAGACAAGAATACCGTATCACCTTCTTACAACAATCTATAACCCACTAACAACCCCCTTCCCAAGCAGCCTTTTTCCCCCTCCCTTCCTTCCTCCCTCCCCTCTTCCCCCCATGACTGGAGGGTTGTTAGTGGGCCACTTCACCTTGAATGCCCTTGAAATATGTAAAAAGAAAAGGAGGACTTGTGGCACCTTAGAGGCTACCATTTATTTGAGCATAAGCTTTCTTGAGCTAGAGCTCACTTCATTGGATGCATTCCGATGAAGTGAGCTGTAGCTCACGAAAGCTTATGCTCAAATAAATTTGTTAGTCTCTGAGGTGTCACAAGTACTCCTTTTCTTTTTGCGGATACAGACTAACGCGGCTGCTACTCTGAAACTTGAAATATGTGTTAACTACATACGCTGAGTAATTTGCACAACCTTGTATTTAGCTGTGACACTCTGAGTATGTTTCCCACATGTGAGGAAGAACTCTGTGTAAGCTCGAAAGCTTGTCTGTCTCAAAACAGAAGTTGATCCAATAAAAGATATTACCTCACTCACCTTGTCTCTCTAATATCCTGGGGCCAGCATGGCTACAACATGGCACTACATGGGACCCAATAGGGTTTTTGGGACCCCGACCCATCCCGCACCTAGCACTTGTGGATCCATCCTCTCTGAAAAAAATGGAATAAACCCATTGGAACATGTATGGATGGTAACCCTATGCATCATAGTAAGAACAACAGGGAAATGTGCATGCTCGTAGCATTATGTGCCTTTAATAACACACTCCTTAAATAACATTAAGTAACAGATCATCATCCCCGTCTTTGAAGACAACTAAGGTTCTATTGCATCACAACGTTGTTAGAGGGAGTGGGGAAATAGGAGTGTAAGGAGGTTTTCAGAGCAGTGCATCAGCATGATGTCACGATGATAGGGTGTATGCACCAAAAGTACCAGGATGTGAATGAAGCTGACTCCATTTTTGACAATAGTAGGTACTTCTGTGCTCCACCCTTCCCCTACCCCCGCCCCCCGAAAAAGGAAAAAGTTGCTTAGATGGAAAGATAAATTTGAAGCCAGATTTCAATAGGATCACAAAGTTATATAAAACAGTGATAGAAGAGCCCTTGAGACTATTAACCAGATTGGTCAACTAGTGGGCCCTAAGCATAGTTTTTGTGCACTTAGCCCAGATCCTCAAAGATATTTAGGCTTCTAGCTTCCATTGATTTAGGAGCCTAAACACCTTTGTGGATCTGGGCCTCAGTAACTGTGGCTGCAAACAGTGTCTTGTTTCTTCCCAGAAGCCAACATTATACCTGGCTGTCTCCCTGGAACCAGTTCAGCACACTGGGTTTTTTATGAAGTGCAGCTGGCCCTCCCAGTCATGCCACTGTAACCAGTGTGGCCAGTCCTCCTTCCTCCCTGCTGTCTGTGCAGTAGGACGTTGTCCCACATGTTGCTAATGCCACTCTTTGTGTATGCTCTTCTGAGGCAGTATGGGGTGGCTGCCCATATTTTCCCAGAATGCACTGTTGTAGCATGGGGAGACAGATGCCCAAATGTTGTCTAGCCACAGATACAGACAGAGTGGTTACAGTGTGGACATCACTCTAAACCATGTTTTTTACTGGCCCAGAGGAGAGTTTCACAAACTGATTACAAAATTCTGCTTGAGGTAGTTGTGGGGAGAGGGCCTTAGGTTGACCATACATGCATGTTTAAATCTTATGTTCAGCTATTCCCAGTCTAGCACTGTTGGTAGAGAGATTTAGGTTTATTTTTTTTTTAATTCAGCTGATCTTTAGCCATAGACATCTGTGCAATCCGTGGCCTTCTAAGTGGGAATCTGCTGCTCGTTAATTTTCTTCCAGGTAGGGCATTAGAGCATCCCTTCAGAATATTTAAGATGCCCATAGTTAGGTGTTGTCTTTCATGCACCCTCCCAGAGATGTGATGGAGTCTGTATGTAGCACAGAAGCCAATCCCACTACAACGAAACAACTTTGTAAGGATTAAGCCACTCATCTGGAGCACCTGCTCTAGGTTTCACACTAATTGTGGCTTCCAGCAGCCTGGAGCAGTTGCAAAGGGAAAACACCATGCTCTGTGCAGGCTCTTCATTGTAACATCTGATATCTCATGAACATATCCACAAAACAGCCGGTGAAGTAGGGGAATCTCCCCATCTAAGACGTGTGGAGGTGAGGCACGGAGATTGACTAAAGTGCCCAAGGACACATAGGGAGTCTGTGGCAGAGCTGGGATTTGAACCTATCTCCTGAGTCCCACTCTAGTACGTTAACCAACTTTTTGATCACTGGCAATGTTTAAATCCAGGTTGGATGTTTTCTGATAGATCTGCCCTAGCTCAAACAGTGATTGATTCAGGGAAGTTCTCCAGAAAGGCCAGTTAAACCCCAAATAGCGATGCTAAGATGGAAGAGTGCAAAGGTTAATGAAATCAGGCTCTGCTGAAAAATGTTTGGGCTAAAGCAGAAGATTGGTATCCGTTCCTAGCTTTGCCACACACTGACTTGGTGATCTTGGGCAAGTCATTTCACCTCTGTGTACCTCAGTTTCCTTTATCTGTAAATCTAGTATAATGATACTTCCCTAGCTCCCAGGGATGTTGTGAAACTTAATTCAAGGATGGTTGTTACAGTGCTTTGATGTACATGGATGAATGTTGCAACAGCATTACTTTGGTTATAATACGCAGATTCTCCTTCAAAGAGGCTTGGCGGGACTGAACTCATACAGAGCTAGTGACTGCTCCCCAAATGAGTTATTGCAGTGTTTCCCAAACTTGGGACGCTACTTGTTCAGGAAAAGCCCCTGCCGGGCTGGGCCAGTTTGTTTACCTGCCACGTCCACAGGTTTGGCTGATCGCAGCTCCCACTGGCCGCAGTTCGCCGCTGTAGGCCAGTGGAGGCTGCGGGAAGTGGCGTGGGCTGAGGGACAAATTGGCCGCCACTTCCTGCAGACCCCATTGGCCTGGAGTGGCGAACCATGGCCAGTGGGTGCTGCGATCGGCCGAGGACGGAGCAGGTAAACAAACTGGCCCGGCCCGCCAGGGGCTTTCCTTTAACAAATGGTATCCCAGGTTTGGGAAACACTGAGTTATTGTTTATAAATTGCTCAGCCTTATCTCACCAAACCCAGCTTAGGACATGACAACATTCCAAGCACTTCTTTCTTCCCAGAGATGAAGATGTTGTTTCCTGGTGACAAATAGTCACACAGATCTTGCATTAGCCGGATGTTTTACTAGAGCAGACAGGCATGGAGTGAATATCAGGACAGTCCACAGCTCACTAATGTTAGCAGGTCCTGGGCCTGCTTTGCATCTTATGTATTTTACTATAACTGGATGAATTCCTTCAAACTTGCTCTTCAGACGACTTCACCACAGTGATCATAGAACCCTTGAGCTTGATTCACCCCTATGGATACACAGGGGTTAATCCGGTTTCTGCATGCAGGAATTAGGGAAGGTGAATCTTAGGTGAAATTCACCAGGGAAGAGGAACTTTATCCACCAGGGCTTCATCATAAGCAGCATCAGCACTGAAGAATCTGTACATCTCCTGGATGTCCTGGCTCCAGCTAGCTCTGGATCTTCCAGCAAAAGAGAGGTTGCAAGTGTGTGGCGAGGGCTGCTGAGATCTCATTTCCGAGGGGAGGAGACATTCAGTCACCTGGAGTTTGCAGGCTGAATTCCATGCTGGAAATGAATGGGGCCCTATATCTTCTAGCTAAGATGTGTTTTTATAGGTGAATTTTAAAAAGCCTCTTTAACAGTATAATGAACATATTAAACTCTGTTTCAGCTGGTTTCCCTGCCATGCGTATCCTTTGCCTGAACCCAATACCCTGCCTTTCATAGAATCATAGAATCATAGAATATCAGGGTTGGAAGGGACCCCAGAAGGTCATCTAGTCCAACCCCCTGCTCGAAGCAGGACCAATTCCCAGTTAAATCATCCCAGCCAGGGCTTTGTCAAGCCTGACCTTAAAAACCTCTAAGGAAGGAGATTCTACCACCTCCCTAGGTAACGCATTCCAGTGTTTCACCACCCTCTTAGTGAAAAAGTTTTTCCTAATATCCAATCTAAACCTCCCCCATTGCAACTTGAGACCATTACTCCTCGTTCTGTCATCTGCTACCATTGAGAACAGTCTAGAGCCATCCTCTTTGGAACCCCCTTTCAGGTAGTTGAAAGCAGCTATCAAATCCCCCCTCATTCTTCTCTTCTGCAGACTAAACAATCCCAGCTCCCTCAGCCTCTCCTCATAAGTCATGTGCTCTAGACCCCTAATCATTTTTGTTGCCCTTCGCTGGACTCTCTCCAATTTATCCACATCCTTCTTGTAGTGTGGGGCCCAAAACTGGACACAGTACTCCAGATGAGGCCTCACCAGTGTCGAATAGAGGGGAATGATCACATCCCTCGATCTGCTGGCTATGCCCCTACTTATACATCCCAAAATGCCATTGGCCTTCTTGGCAACAAGGGCACACTGTTGACTCATATCCAGCTTCTCGTCCACTGTCACCCCTAGGTCCTTTTCCGCAGAACTGCTGCCTAGCCATTCGGTCCCTAGTCTGTAGCGGTGCATTGGATTCTTCCATGCTAAGTGCAGGACCCTGCACTTATCCTTATTGAACCTCATCAGATTTCTTTTGGCCCAATCCTCCAATTTGTCTAGGTCCTTCTGTATCCTATCCCTCCCCTCCAGCGTATCTACCACTCCTCCCAGTTTAGTATCATCTGCAAATTTGCTGAGAGTGCAATCCACACCATCCTCCAGATCATTTATGAAGATATTGAACAAAACCGGCCCCAGGACCGACCCCTGGGGCACTCCACTTGACACCGGCTGCCAACTAGACATGGAGCCATTTATCACTACCCGTTGAGCCCGACAATCTAGCCAGCTTTCTACCCACCTTATAGTGCATTCATCCAGCCCATACTTCTTTAACTTGCTGACAAGAATACTGTGGGAGACCGTGTCAAAAGCTTTGCTAAAGTCAAGAAACAATACATCCACTGCTTTCCCTTCATCCACAGAACCAGTAATCTCATCATAAAAGGCGATTAGATTAGTCAGGCATGACCTTCCCTTGGTGAATCCATGCTGACTGTTCCTGATCACTTTCCTCTCATGTAAGTGCTTCAGGATTGATTCTTTGAGGACCTGCTCCATGATTTTTCCAGGGACTGAGGTGAGGCTGACTGGCCTGTAGTTCCCAGGATCCTCCTTCTTCCCTTTTTTAAAGATTGGCACTACATTAGCCTTTTTCCAGTCATCCGGGACTTCCCCCGTTCGCCACGAGTTTTCAAAGATAATGGCCAAGGGCTCTGCAATCACAGCCGCCAATTCCTTCAGCACTCTCGGATGTAACTCGTCCGGCCCCATGGACTTGTGCACGTCCAGCTTTTCTAAATAGTCCCTAACCACCTCTATCTCCACAGAGGGCTGGCCATCTCTTCCCCATTCTGTGATGCCCAGCGCAGCAGTCTGGGAGCTGACCTTGTTAGTGAAAACAGAGGCAAAAAAAGCATTGAGTACATTAGCTTTTTCCACATCCTCTGTCACTTTGCTAATGATGATGGCAGCACAGCGTTTTCTTCCTGTCACCCTCCTAGAAATTGTTGGAGATCATCTGTCCTCAAAGAGCAAGCTAGTGTCCTTGTGAAAACAAGCTATTCATTGTCTTTTCCAAACCAGAAAACGAGCTATTTGCCTTCTCTTTCAAAACCAACAGATCTTGTTTTCAAAAGGTCTGCAGCCCAGGTGATTGCAAAAACCTATGTACAATTGCATGCCTGATTTGCATACCTGAAAATCATCTGATTGCTTAAATACTACAGTGTTAGGTGCTACAGGAAATACTGTTATAGACTTCGGGCAAGCAGTCATGGTAATTGCATCTGCAAATTAGGAGCATAATTGCACACCTGACAACTTAAAGATCCGGTCAGTACTTTCCCCTTTGTCTTCAAAAACAAACCATTGATCCCACCCTCACTGCCTAATTGTTGTTTGAAACAATAATTGAAAGCCCCATGAGAGTGATTTTTAACAAACTGATTTTAACAAGAGCTTCACCGAGCTCCATCAGGGGAGAGAAAGTTCTCTGACCTTCCACAGACTCCACCCCTACAAGTCTCCAGCTGTAAATAAAGTGACAACACACTCAATCAGTGAAACATCAGATAACAGGCATTACCTCATCAGAACAGATTCCCATTGGCTTGATTATACTTTGAGGACATGTCAGTTTTTCAAAAGGAGTACTTGTGGCACCTTAGAGACTAACAAATGTATTAGTCTCTAAGGTGCCACAAGTACGCCTTTTCTTTTTGCAGATACAAACTAACACGGCTGCTACTCTGAAAAAAGATCAGAACGCTCTCCCTTCCAAATCCAGGCCTCAAAGCCAGCAGAGAAATGTAAGGGCTCCAGAGCTGCCTTAGGCAGCTGGGGGGCGGAGTTTGGGGGTGCGGGTTCTGGGCACCACCCAAATTTCTACAAACCTGCCACCCCTGTTATTAATCTCTCCTCGTACGGAAGCTGATCCATACCCCTAATCATTTTTGATGCCCTTTTCTGAACCTTTTCAAATTCCAATAGATCTTTTTTGAGATGGGGTGACCACAACTGCATGCAGTATTCAAGATGTGGGCGTACCATGGATTTATATAGAGGCAACATGATATTTTCTGTCTTCTTATCTATCCCTTCCTTAATGATTCCCAACATTCTGTTCGCTTTTTTGACTGCCACTTCACATTGAGTGTTTTCTCTGAGCTATCCACAATGACTCCAAGATCTCTTTCTTGAGTGGTAACAGCCAATTTAGACCCCATGTAACAAAGTAGTTCCTTAGGAGGGCAGATCAATCTTTGCTTGTTGTTGGTTGTTATGACTAGAAAGCAGTAGTCACAAGGTAAAGAAGATTCAAAAGAGAAGGTTCTTCACTGTATTTAACATACAACATCCCTGGGTAAATTAGAACAGCAAATGTAGGAAAATCAGGAGTAAACATAGTACAGAAGGAAAACACTTTTTATATAGGGAAGCTGTTAAAAATAGCTGGTAAGGCAAATACATGCTTGTTGGCACTACATAGGCTTGGAAGAATTAGAATTTTATCGATAAGTGTCTGTAACTGTCAATTTTACTGTACACACACAAAGTGACAAACAAATATTTCCATTAATAATCATTGAAATTTACAGATAGGCCATTTACGGTGACCTAACCAAGCGCGGTATCTAAACTGACACTTTGTCGATATAACTTTGCCACAAATAGCTCTACGCCTCTCGTTGAGGTGGTTTTATTTTGTTGGCAAAGCAGGAGAGTTTTGCGAGTGGAAGGAGCAGTGTAGTGTGTACACCTCTACTGTTTTGCTGATAAAAGCTGCCTTTTGTCGACAAAACTTTGTAGTATAGACAAAGCCCAAGGCTCTGTCCCAGTTCCTGTAGCCTGTAGTCTTATACAAGGAATTGCCATTAATTTAATTTTGATCCTAGAAAATAACACTCCTTTCTGATGTAGCTATGCTGGTACAACTTTTTAAGTGTAGCCCCAGCCTGTGTGTTCCCATTCCTTCCAAAGGCTTGTGTTCTCTCTCTCTGTTAGTGTAGGTGGCCGACAGTTGGAAATAATGGCTCCTGGAGCTGAACACCGAGGGAACTTTATGCCTGGTAACGCCTCCTTTTGTGTTGGTTTTTCATAGCATTTGGTGATGAACTCATGGGATCTGGATTTCTGTCCTGTCATCTGATGGTCGGCGGATGGTGACCTTTGAAAAGGACCAGGCTACATTGATGTGTTAAGGTATCACTGACAGCTGGTTCATAGGTAAAGATCGTCATATAGTTGGTTATGACTGCTGATGCTGCTTGGGGAGGGGGAGAAAGCAAATAAAAAGAAGGGGCCAAATTCATCTTGACTGCAGTCAGCTGTCTAGGGGTCAGTGTGACCTATGGGCCTTTGTTTAAACATAGCTAAGGCTCAGAAAAGAGATAATTGGTCATCTACTCTCCTATCCCTTAAATAGCAGCATGGGTCAGTGGATAGCTCCTTAGACTGGGATCCAGGCGTTCTGGGTTCTGTTTCCAATGACCTTGTTTGTAAACTCTTTGGGGCAGCAGCTGTTGCTTTGTGTGTGTCCAAAGCCTGAAATCACACTCTCTAAGCACTATGATAAAATAAACAATAATCTAGGGCTGTCAGTTGGTTAAAAAAATTAATCATAAGAATGGCCATACTGGGTCAGACCAAAGGTCCATCCAGCCCAGTATCCTGTCTACCGACAGTGGCCAATACCAGGTGCCCCAGAGGGAGAGAACAGGTAATGATCAAGTGATCTCTCTCGTGCCATCCATCTCACCCTCTGACAAACAGAGTCTAGGGACACTGTTCCTTACCCGTCCTGGCTAATAGCCATTAATAGACTTAACCTCCATGAATTTATCCAGTTCTCTTTTAAACCCTATTATAGTCCTAGCCTTCACAACCTCCTCAGGCAAGGAGTTCCACAGGTTGACTGTGCGCTGTGTGAAGAAGAACTTCCTTTTATTTGTTTTAAACCTGCTGCCCATTAATTTCATTAGGTGGCCCCTAGTTCTTATATTATGGGAACAAGTAAATAACTTTTCGTTATTCACTTTCTCTACACCACTCATGATTTTATACACCTCTATCAGATCCCCCCTTAGTCTCCTCTTTTCCAAGCTGATTAATTGCGCTATTAAACAATAATAGAATACCATTTATTTATGTATTTTGGTTGTTTTCTACATTTTCAAATATATTAATTTCAGTTACAACACAGAATACAAAGTGTACAGTGCTTACTTTATATTTATTTTTGATTACAAGTATTTGCACTGAAACCCCACCAAATTATATTTTTCAGTTCACCTAATACAAGTACTGTAGTGCAATCTCTTTATCATGAAAGTTGAACTTACAAATGTAGAATTATGTAAAAACAAAAAGCATTCAAAAATAAAACAATGTAAAATTTTAGAGCCTGCAAGTCCACTCAGTCCTACTTCTTGTTCAGCCAATCGCTCAGACAAATAAGTTTGTTTACATTTGCAAGAGATACTGCTGCCCACTTCTTGTTTCCAGTGTCACCTGAAAGTGAGAACAGGCATTCTCATGGCACTGTTGGTAGCCAGCGTCACAAGATATTTACATGCCAGATGTGCTAAAGATTCACATGTCCCTTCATGCTTCAACCACCATTCCAGGGGACATGCGTCCATGCTGATGACAGGTTCTGCTCGATAACAATCCAAAGCAGTGCGGACTGATGCATGTTCATTTTCATTATCTGAGTCAGATGCCACCAGCAGAAGGTTGATTTTCTTTTTTAGTGGTTTGGGTTCTGTAGTTTCCACATCGGAGTGTTGCTCTTTTAAGACTTCTGAAAGCATGCTCCACACCTCATCCCTGTCAGATTTTGGAAGGCAGTTCAGATTCTTAAACCTTGGGGTGAGTGTTGTAGCTATCTTTAGAAATCTCACACTGGTACCTTCTTTGCATTTTGTGAAATCTGCAGTGAAAGTGTTCTTAAAATGAACAACATGTGCTGGGTCATCATATGAGACTGCTATAACATGAAATATATGGCAGAATGCGGGTAAAACTGAGCAGGAGACATTCAGTTCTCCCCCAAGGAGTTCAGTCACAAATTTTAATTAACGCATTATTTTTTTAACGAGTGTCATCAGCATGGAAGCATGTCTTCTGGAATGATGCCCAAGTATGAAGGGGCATATGAATGTATAGCATATCTGGCACGTTAAATACCTTGCAATGCTGGCTACAAAAGTGCCATGCAAATGCCTGTTCTCACTTTCTGGTGACATTGTAAATAAGAAAAGGGCAGCATTATCTCCTGTAAATGTAAACAAACTTGTTTGTCTTAGCGATTGGCTGAACAAGAAGTGGGACTGAGTGGATTTGTAGGCTCTGAAGTTTTACATTGTTTTGTATTTGAGTGCAGTTATGTAACAAAAAATGTACATTTGCAAGTTGCACTTTCACGACAAAGAGATTGCACGACAGTGCTAGTATGAGGTGAATTGAAAAATACTATTTCTTTTGTTTATCGTTTTTACAGTGCAAATATTTGTAATAAAAAACAATATACACTTTGATTTCAATTACAACACAGAATACAAGATATATGAAAATGTAGAATAACATCCAAAATATTGAATAAATTTCAATTGGTATTCTATTGTTGAACAGTTCGATTAAAACGGTGATTAATTGCAATTAATGTTTTTAATTGCGAGAGTTAACTGTGATTAATCGACAGCCCTACAATAATCTAATTTCCCCTACCAATGAAGGATTATGTCAAGATAGTGCTGACACAGCAAAAATAGGATTAATCAGAAGACTGCCAGCATATTTGAAGGGGATAGCGGCTTCTAACCTCAGGCTACATGAGTTATGCTGGGTGGTTTTATCAGACAAGAGAGGGACTTGCCAAAACACGCCTGAGATGTGCTTACGCTGAACAAACAGAGTGTAAAGACTTGTGAGGATGACTTGTAACACTAATACCCATTGACAAAACTGATTGGGGTGGATTATCTCCCTAATCTTTGCTAAATACCCACAGTGAACTGGTTATATTGAGCTTTACATATTGGCCAATCCTAAATGTTCATTGGTGAAGCTTGGAGCTAGGTCCTATCAGTGGGAATGGTACAAGGAGTAGGAATGCTCACACTTAGCTGTTGGCCACGAATTTGAATTAAAGCTCTTCTTCTCTTGCAGTACCCAAAGCCTTTCCCAGGTCTGGGAACATCTGCAAACCTGGGGCACTTTGTAGGCCCAGTGAGTTGTTCAGGCAGCTTTAGGTTAAGCCCAGCTGTGATATCACCGAATGGTGGCAGCTTTCCGGGGCTGCCAGAGGTTGCGCATGCTGCCTTTGCCCTGCATTTCTTTTTTATTCATTTTAACAGAAGTGTAGGTTTGACCCTTTATTAATAAATGGTTAATCCTGGGGTAGTAAGTAGAGACAGCTGTAGCACCAAGTTGCACTGAATCGCATCGTCTTCAATGCACTGCATTTAAAATGTTCATGCACAGGAGCGAAGAAAGCAAATGGGGCAGCCCAGACTCACCAGTTTCTCCTAGGCAAGTTCCTTAGCACCGTAAGTGCGGAGCGCAGGAAATGCCCCGACCCTTTCAGGTATCGGAGGGGTAGCCGTGTTCGTCTGGATCTGTAAGTGTGGCACAGAGTCCTGTGGCACCTTATAGACATAAGGTGCCGCAGGACTCTTTGACCTTTCAGTGTTCTCCGAGTCCAGTTTTTACAATTCCATGCCGAAAAAAAGGAGGTGTGTCCACTTCAAGAGAGCAGGGGCATCCCAGGCCCGCATGGATTCCTGAAGCTGCCATTGGTTTGGAGGACAGAAGTGGTGATGCAAAGTTTTCAAAGGGGAGGAAACATCAGGATAATACATTAGAGCAGAACTGCAGCTCTGCTAGAATGCAGGCCGAGAGTCACTTACTGTTTAAAAGATGCTTATTCTAAGTGCTCTAAAACCCACCTGGTGATTCACAGGGCCCTGAAATTTGCTGCGTGCCATTAGAGGTGCAGAGTAAGGATAGTGGCCCAAATTTGGGGTCATTTGAGTAAGGGGTTCCCGAGATAGAGCCCACTAAAAAGCCACATCTTTACAAAATCACTTGGTGGTTCTAACTTTTTTTGTGCACCCTTGTGCACCCTGAGGGCTCACATTATTGCTGTGATCCTCCTCACACTGATCTTTTTAGTATAAAAAGTCACTTGCTTGGTGCACTGGAGAGCTCTGAACAGAGTCAGCTAACATGAGAGCTTCAGAGGGAATTACTGTGGACTCTGTGCATGGAGGTAGCAGGACTTGGGGAGTGGTTCATTTGGTCCCTCTGTTGGTGGTTTGTTTGATTTTGTTCCCTGTGTGTGAATGGCATCGCTTGGCTGCGTAAGGACCTAAGACAGGTCTGTTTGTTGGTGTCTTGGTAAAGGCTGCAAGGCTCTGACCCTGGGAGCTTTGATCAGCCCTGCTGTTTGAAGTTGGGGTGGGGGGTGAGGAGACTGGAGCTGATATGCACCACTAGTTCAAGGCTCGGTTCTTCCAAGGGAGGTCTAGTGATGAGACGGGGATGCAGCAGGCAGGGCTGCTCTGCAGTGCCCCCTTCAGGGACACAAGCAGTACAGCGTCCGGTTTCCCCTGCCCCCTTAGTCTGCAGCCTTTGGCCACCTGCTTGAGTCTGGGTAGCCTGCGCCATAAGCTTGGCATCAGTCTCTAAACAAAAATAGCAACTCTGGAGTCAGCTGTCTGCACTTTTAAACATGCGCGTAGTTTCGGCACTTAAGGCCAGGCCTTGGCCTGGGTCAGCACTGAAGGGCTCCTTCCCATCCCAATCTCACCCACCTCTGTTCCTGAGCAAAAACAACAGGCAAGCCTTCTTAATGGGCCCAGTGGTTCCTGATTGGTAAATATTTGCTCCTGGCACATACAGGCCTCTGGAGGACTGTCTCGTTGGTTGCCCAATCCGAGTGGATTTTCCTTGGCAGGGAGTGTCTGGGTGCTGGTGTCTCCAGAGAAAGCCTGATAGACCCCATCACAGGGTTCACTGTAGAAGGAGGAAACTGCAGCATCTCAGCTACCGCTCTGGTACCTGTTGGCAAAAGGTGACCTTTTAATGACAACCCAGATTCAGGCCCACCAGTGTCAGCTGGAGCCCAGGGTGCTCAGCATCCCCCTCCCCACAGGATCATGGGCCCGGTGATCCTGACCAGAGCAGGCTCTCCCTGCGCCAGTAGGACTGCGATGGCGGCAGCAGGCGGGCAGGGCACTGAGGGCCACCAGCTCCCCACCCTGGGGAGAGGGAGAGGCCCACAGGGAGGCGCTGATTGATGGGCTGGCAGTGCTTCCCAGGCCTGCGCCAGCCACCCTGCCACCGCAGCAGGGAGCGCGACGCTGCCCCCCACCTCCTGTGGGTATCCCGGCCACAGATATCCCCTGCAGGACCTCTCAATACCTTCTCCAGTGCCCCGCAATATCCCTCCCAGTACACACCCACCCTTCCAGCACCCCCCAAATATCCACTCCAATGCCCTCCCATACCCCCTCCCAGTAGAGAGACACCCCTTCAGCAGCCCCCTAACTGTACCCTCCCCGCAGCAATGTCCTCTGTTTGGAACTTGAAATATGGTAACCCTAGGGGTGGCTCCGTTCTCAGGGCCTCGGGTTCCAGTGCAGGTGGGAGCAAGTTCGCCCTGCTAGCAGCAGCCGCCTGCTCCCGGTGGCTGGGCTGGGCACCGCAGCCAACCTTGGGCTGTGTGACCGTGAGCCTGGCAGCCCTGGCCTGGGACAGGGAAGCCAATGGGAGCAAGGGACGGTTCCACTCTGCACATAAGGCATGTGGGGAGAGTGACTCAGCTGCAGTGGGAGGTCCCTGGGTGGCGAGCAGGGTGTGACTGGGCAGCTGAGAGGCAGGGGTCCAAGGGGGATGAGTACTGCAGGGAGCATCATAGGGAGCAGCCCATGACAGCTGAGTTCTGTGGGCAGGGGCCGGCTCCAGCGGTTGCGTTGGCCAGCGCCGGGCTCCTTCGGGACAGAGCCAGGAGCGTGTCAGGGGCGCACCTTGGAGCTGTGTCGCCCCCCCTGCCTGGGGAGCAGTCAGCCGTGCAGAAGTGGCCTGGCTTGGGAAGCAGGGCAGGGAGGGCTGCCGGGCAGCCAGCCACTGCCCCGACTCCCAAAGTGCGGAAACCCAGGGGCCCAAGCATCTCCCATCAGCTTCTGATCTGCTGGCTCCAGGAAGGAGGCAGTGGTTTTCAAACTGTGGGGTGCGTTCCCCTAGGAAGTCATACCCTACAGTTTGAAAACCATTGTGCTAAACGGAAAGCAGAAATCTGGGGGGGGACATGACCCCACATGTCCCCCGCCCCTCATGTCACCTTTAGGGGGTGCAAATGTGCTTGCTCACCCCAGGTGGTAAAATGCTTAGTTATTGCTGTGGAAGAGCACTACCGACTGCATCCCCAACACTTGCTGCAGCAGTTTCTCTCTGCTCCTTGTAGAACTCCTGTCCTGATACGGAGTAGGCATGTCTTGGCTTAGCAGGGAAGATCTAACCGGATCACAGCGCCAGGTGAGATAGCTGCAGGCAGGCACTGGGGTGCCAATGTTTGTTGTAGGCACCTCATACCAAACATAGGGGCAGTGAATGCATTTGCTTGGATAATAAGAACTGCACAAACAGGCCTTTAGTTTTTCACTTTGACACAATGACACCAAAATAACAAGCGGATTTTAAACAGAACATGTAAAACAACCAACAAAGTGTTACCAAACCAGCTACCTCTGACTGCACCACCTACCACCCCACACTGGAACCCATATGGGGTCTCATCAAACAACTACAATCCATACTCGATGGGGACCCCATCCTGAAAGAAATCTTTGCTGAACCTCCTCTTCTGGCCTTCAAACAACGCCCAACCTCATCAGCAGAAGCAAGCTCCTAGGGTGGATTTGATTTAAATCAAATTGATTTAAATCACTAGTCAGGAAGACTCGATTTAATCATGGATTTCTACATAAAAGTGCATTCTTGTTGGTTGTTATAATCTTAATTCATATTCTTCACAACTCAGATAGATATAGGTTTCATTTTTAGAAGGTACATATTATACATTTTTAAAGAGATTTATTTTGAAAACTTTTCAGATTAGTTTTGCAGCTATATCAGAAAACGAATGCTTGTTTGATTATTTCATTTACCAAAGGTAATTGAAGCAGATATTTATGAAGTCATTGGGAGGTGAACTATCTCCAATTCAACAATCATTAATATTTGGAGGATTTTCTTGCCATGCTGTATTAGGAGGAGAACATCACCGGACAGACATTTAAATTGTTTTATTTAACTAAAACAACAACGTTATGTATTCTGGATTTTTTTTATTCAACAGCAAACATATAATATTTTAAACAAAACAAGCATATGAATTTTTGAATTTCGTTAAACATTCAGGTTTTTTAAAATCAGGTTTGTTTTTGTTAAAATTGTTTTTAACTAAAATAGTTAAATGAAATATTTTTTTAAAAAAAATTAAATCGACTATGTCCTCCAGGTCAACATGAGAAACTTAAAATTTTGGCTTCTGCAGCTAACTCAGTCGTCTTCACCTTCATTTTCCTGTTTGTTCATAATCTGGAAAAGAAAAATGAGCTTTCCTGCTTTTTCAGGTTCCAAACGATTTCTCAATTTGGAATGAATTAGTCCAAAGAAAGAAAATATTCTCTCTACACTGGCAGAAGAAGCTACTGCTGTTAAGTGAGATTATCACGTCAACAGTCTCTGACTCCAAGTGCTTAGTGACTTCCTCCAGTTCACTGGTGTGACTTTCTTTAAAACATTATCAGCAAACATATATTTCTTGAATGGTTCACCCGTAGCTCTGAAGTTTATTGTAGTTGGCATTATGGAGGGATGATTGCTGGATGTCCATGTCAGAGCCAACTCCTCTTCTTCAGTTAAGTTTTGACCCTGGTACTGAGTATTAGAATATTTGCAAGAAAATGAGCTGGAGACAGTGCTTGTCCCATTTGTTTTTTTAATGCTTGTAATTTAACTCTGTCATTGCATATTTCTCTTTTTAAGATCTCAGTTACTTCCAAATTTCAACAGCGTCAGCAATAAAACAGCTGTTTCCCTGCATTTTGTTCGAGGCTACAGAAATAGGCTTCAGGGTACTCTGCATGTGTTCAACATTTCTCTTAAGCCCAACGCTGAGAACTTTGGCTGTGACAGTACCATCTATTCTTTCACGATTTAGTTCACAAAACTGTCATCGGATTAGGCCAGTTCTTGATTTCATGCTCAAAACAGTCCACTACTGAGTTCCATCGCAGGTCTTGTGGGAGAGTTAGTTTGGTTTTTCCCACTTTTTTCAGAGCAGCTGCTGCCAAGTGGTTGTTACGACAGTATTTTGCAATTTCAACAGCATTAGCCTTTATTTCTGGAACACTGAAGTCTTTGGCTAGGAGGTGCATCAAATGAGCACTGCAGCCGTATGTTATTAGCTTGGGACTCTCTTCTAAATAATTTCTTTTCATCTTGGACATTTACAGCATTTGTGTGTGACCAAACTGTGTACTAGACATTTGAATTTTTTTTCAGTTTGTTATAGCTTTTACTGCTGCTACTTGTAAGTATTCTGCTGTGTGCGCATTTCCTGATGTATCAGTTGTTTCTGTAAGGAAGACATTCCCTTCTTCTGTTGTCACACAAGCACATACAACAGGATCATTGTGGACATTGCTCCACCCATCAAGACTCAAGTTAACAATTTCACCCTCTAGACCTTTTGCACATTGCTCAATTTCTCTTTCATACACTTTATGCAGCAGTTTGCCTGTCACATCTGCTGTTGGGTGGACTGTATCCTCGTCTTAATGACTGAACCATGTTAATGAAGTGTGGGTTCTCAATCATACGGAAAGGAGAGTTTGTTGCATAAACAAATCGGGCAATTTTGTCATCAGTTACCTCTTTTTGTAATCTGCTGGTTCTTATCACAAACTTATTTATGATTGTTTCTGGGTGATGGAGTGTTTTTTTTTTTTTTTTGTTTTGTTTTTTGCTACAGGTTATATCCTGTGGGTATGTGATATACATGATGTGACTGAAACACTATTATTGGCAGATAACTCTGAAACTGTAGAAAATGATGGTGATCTTGAAGGTGGATAGTCTTCAGAATCCTATATGTTGATGTTGCAGGCAGAAGTAAACCCCTTTAAGGCTGCATCCTGCTCTCTGTCCAGGAGCAGGGAGCCCAGCTGCAAGCCCTAATGAGGGCTGGCTCAGAGGAACATGCTAAGCTAAGTGTGGACAGCTGGGCTGAGGCATGAGATGGCTATAAAAGCCTTGGGCAAACCTCAGTGGGGAGGCTTGCCTGGGAGGAGATAGGAGGGTGGTATCGCTGTCTCCTTACCAAAGAAGGAAGCCGCAAAAGCCAGGAGACCCTGGGGAGGGTCTGTGGGCCACTAGCTGTTGGGGAATCTGGGAACTGCACGAACACTGTAAATAAAGACACTTGGGTGATCCAGCAAAAGAAGGTGTGGAAGAGTCTTTATTACACCAGCCTAAACACAGGGCGCAGGCTCAAGAGGGACAAAGCCTGCGGGGACCCTGTGACAGCTGAGGATGGATTCTCCTAAACAAAATAAGTCAGTGCAGTTATTTAATTATTATTACCACCCAGCTCATTTAGCATTACTCATTGCATTCCCTGTCAGTACCACTTTAAAGGTGAAATTGTAACAGAAAGATCTGCCTCTTTCAGCTAGTTTTTTTATCCCAACTGCATCTAAAATGAGTAACAACTATATTTTTTGCTCAAACATGAGAATTCAAGAATAGTCCAGAAGGAATTTTGTATTTAACAATGACACTTTGTTAGTTTCCCAGACCTGAAGAAGAGATCTGTGTAGCTTGAAAGCTTGTCTCTCTCACCAACTAAAGTTGGTCCAACAAAAGATATTACCTCACCCGCCTTGTCTCCACCAGACTATTTGACTAATTGATTATTTAAAAAAACTGATAGTGTGTGTGTGTAAACAATCTGGCCAGTATTTTGGGAGCCTTGTGTTTAGGAGTCAGTTATTTTCCATTTTGTTCCTCTCCTCCCACCGTTTATCTAGGGCTGTTCAAATCCATACCCATTCATAGAATATTAGTATTGGAAGAGACCTCAGGAGGTCATCTAGTCCAACCCCCTGCTCAAAGAAGGACCAATCCCCAACTAAATCATCCCAGCCAGGGCTTTGTCAAGCCGGGCCTTAAAAACCTCTCAGGATGGAGATTCCCCCACCTCCCTAGGTAACCCATTCCAGTGCTTCACCACCATCCTAGTGAAATAGTGTTTCCTAATATCCAACCTAAACCTCCCCGACTGCAACTTGAGACCATTGCTTCTTGTTCTTTCATCTGCTACCACTGAGAACAGCCAAGCTCCATCCTCTCTGGAACCCCCGTTCAGGTAATTGAAGGCTGCTGTCAAATACCCCCTCACTCTTCTCTTCTGCAGACTAAATAACCCCAGTTCCCTCAGCCTCTCCTCGTAAGTCATGTGCCCCAGCCCCCTAATCATTTTCGTTGCCCTCCACTGGACTCTCTTGAATTTGTCCACATCCTTTCTGTAGTGAGGGGACCAAAACTGGACCCAATACTCCAGGTGTGGCCTCACCAGTGCCAAATAGAGGGGAACAATCACTTCCCTCCATCTGCTGGCAATTCTTGAGCTCCTTTGTTATTTATCCATCTAGCAAGGGTCTTGTGCTGTGCCCATCATTGTGGCTTCTGATCATGTCACTGCCATCTGTGGGGAGCTTGGCATGGTTCATGCTGGGAGCAGGGCAGCTTTGTGGCTCAGTCTCCTGTTTGAAGCCATCCCTAGCAGGGAGATGGTAGCTCGGGGTCACCATGTGCCACATTTTTCGTGTTGTATTGCCTCGTCGTGCTTAGAAGTGATAGGACGTGATGGCATGTGAAATGCTGGAGGACAGACACTCCTCCTGCTAACCAGTATTGAAATTGCTTGCAAAGGCCCATGGTGGCAGGGGTTGCTGCTAGGAGCTCAGTGCTTTTTGCAAATCAGGTCACTTATTTACATGTTGAAATATGGACTCAGGAGCCTCCTTTGGCCTTTCCTAGTTTTTAAATCTTGGCCTAATTAGTCCAGCCCGAACTGTTTCTCCCCTGTTTCCAGGACTGCATGTTCTGGACGACTGTCCCACAGCTGTGGCTCCCGTGCCTGCTCTTAGTTTTTTTTTAAACCCTCCTCCTGAGGAAATGACTCCCTGTCCCTGGATCTGTTTTCATTTAAGCCACATACACACTTGGCTCTCCAAACACAGGAGTGTGGGGAGAGCAGCCCCAGAACATTCTGCTTCTGCCTCCAACACACAAGCTGTCCAATTGTGGACGGAAGGGGTTAACCGCAAAGGGATGAAGGAGGGAACCCTGGCTGGTGGTCAGAGCAGAAGAGTGTGAGTCATGATTCCTGGGTTCTATGATTGGCTCTGCCAGTGACTTACCTTGTGGCAGGTCACTTACCTGCTCTGTGCCTCCGTTTCCCCTTCTGTAAATAGTGTCAGGGGTGTTGGGGCTTAATGAGTGTTTAAGATGCTTGCATGGAAGGATGGGGTGATGTTTAACAAAGGGCTAACTCTGCTCCAGTCACGGCTCAGAAAGAAACCACCACTCTATGTACTCAGCCTAACTCAAGGAAACCAAAACATAAACACATGCATTTTAAATCCCTGAGACCAAGGCCATGGGGCACAACAGATACATCTTTGTTCCAGGTGTCAGCAAGGAGTTCACAGCTTGATGCAATCCTCCTTCGCCCCTCACCCCGCAAAAATATTTGCCTTTGTAATAGATTCATCCTGTATCTATCTCCTTTTGCAGATCATGTCGGAGGAAGGGACCAATCCAGCAAGCTTCTGATTATCCTCAGCTGCTGCCGACTTCACCTCTCAGGCGTGAGCCTTTAAGTACATCGCTATAATCAACTTGCAGTTTTGCAAGTGGATGTTATAGCTACAGGACTTCAGGGGTCCCAAAGTCCTATGGAAAAGTCTACGCCTAGAGTGGATGTGGTCTGGGTAGATAGCGCAACTTGAGCAAAGTGGATAGAAATCAAAATTCATAAAGAGAGGGCTGCAAATGGAACAGGATCTGTAGGGGGATTAGCTGGTTCAGGGGCAAGTGTGTGTACACAAATGCCCAGGTCCAGAATTCAACTTTTAGATCCTGAAAGTTTATATGGTTTATACGATAGTGGTGTCTGTTTGCAGGGCATAGATCCATTATCAGGTGACCCCAACACCTGTTAGTTCTGTTAGTTCTGGCTGGTCCCTTTAAAGCTACACTCGCTTGGCAGTGACTGGATGGTGTTACCATCTGAGAGCTGTTTAGGGGGCCTCTTCTGTAAAATGACCTAGCAATCTCAAGATGTCCACTGGGACATGGGTCCACATCACACAACCCCTAACCATTACTGGCAGGTTCAGGGAAAATATCCAGGATGTAGCTGGTCCGAGGGGGTTAATCCTTTCTGCTGCTCCTACAGAGACAGCCTCTCCTAGGTTGGGACGAGGCACCTCAGGAGCTAAACAGTCTCCTGTCTGGTCAGTACTTGGATCGGATGGAAGACTCAGAGTGCTGTAGGAAATAACCATACTGACTCTCTCCCTCAGAGCGGCCAGTGACCTCGATACCTTTGCAGAGGGTTGGTAAATTGGGGATTCTATTTTGGATGAGATGGACGACCAAGGCCCTGACTATGTGTTACTAAAGATCCCCTGGGAATAGTATCATTGACCAAAATGTCCTGGCCAAAGCCTATTGTGGGCAATTGTTTCTTGCCTGCTGCTCCTGAAATGCTGCTTACAGGTTCAGCTGTATATACAGTTTCCTTCCCACTGCCTGTCTCACACTACAGTGAAGTGTTGCATGATATTAAACAGACGCTGCATTCCTGCCCAGTGATTCCCATCTGTGAAGCTTGTAGAGAGCGCAGGAGTCCTTTGCAATAAAAAGTTCTCTGTAAGTGCAAGATAATGTGAGAACTATTATTGTTTTAGTTAAGATCCAGTTTTGTTCACAGTTATGTGCATCCAACTGAAGTCAAGCAGAATTGCATGATGTACCGGGGGTGTGTGGGGGGGGCAGAAATTAACCCATTGAGTGTCAGATACTGGGTATACATACAGAAATCAGGAAGGGGCTGGTCAGACTTGGTGCTAAGGCAAAGGATGAGGAGACAGGTTTGTTCCCACTTCTGCTACAGACTTCTGTGACCTTTGGTTACTCAGTGATCCTCAGTTCCCTATTCTGTAAAATGGTGATGGTCATTCCAAGGAGGGAGCAGAACTGGGATGACACAGACTACTGGGACTAATGTAATGCATTTAAGGCAGGGACTGTTTTTTGTGTGTGGTGTGTTTGTGCAGCACCTAGCACAATTGGGTTCTGGTCATGAC
This sequence comes from Natator depressus, assembly GCF_965152275.1. Taxonomy (NCBI): domain Eukaryota; kingdom Metazoa; phylum Chordata; order Testudines; family Cheloniidae; genus Natator; species Natator depressus. The sequence continues at coordinate 132,924,441 of NC_134237.1, read as the reverse complement.
TGGGGCTCCTAGGTGCTACTACAAATCAGTAATAATGGGGAAGTATAAACTGAGTATCAAGAAAGGGAACAATTCTGCATTAGCAGGGAGAGAGACTGGGTGAGCTCACAGGCTTGTTCCATCTCACTTCTGTGAGCTCCCATTCCTGCTTGCAAAGTGCTTTGAGATACGTGCTGCAAAAGCCCAACACAGTGATAGTCCCGTGTGCACTTTATAAAGTGCGTGGAGTTTTGAGCAGGGCTCCAGTTGAAAGGACAGTGGGCGAAATGGGCCCTGCCACATCTCTACTGGCTGTTGCCATGTGCAGCAGGCAAAAGAAGTAATGTAACTCAGTTGGTCTGGCTCTGCTCCTTGGATGACGTAAGGGGGATGTTATGTGATATCCTTGGGAGTGCCTGGCTGTTTGGGAATTGCTTGTCAGATACATCCTCTCTCTGGTTCAACAGTGAAGCTTTGTGGCGCTTGTGTTTATCTTGGTTGATAAATGGAGCAGCAAGGAAGGCTTATGAGTAATATGAGCTTCTAGGATTTCTAAAATATGAATTCCTTCGTTGTTCCTTCCCCCGTCTGCCTCCACTGTATGTATTCCCATCACCTTTCTCTGCTCCATGAGATACTCCCCCGCTCCAAAACTGCAAAAACCTGTTAACGATTTCTTTTAGGGATCTCCCTGATCAGTAGGATTGTAAATGCACAGCAACAAACTTCAGTTTAAAAACTGAACGGCCCGCATTGGATATGCGGGGAGGCATTTAAAAGAAGAAGAAGAGACAATTACTTTCATACTTGCGGTGGGTGAATGTGCTTGCTTGATAAAGTGGCTAACTTAGTGGTTTAAGTGTCAGTTTTAGGTTGCTTAGACTCCTTCAGGTTCAAATCCTGGCAGGGTTAACTGAGCCCTTTGTGTCTGAGGTAGATAAATTTATTTCCATGCAGCCTGGTATGGGAGGGGTCTTTTAGAGGAGACCATGGGTGACGGGTATCATAGGCCAGGGGAGGCTGAGCCTCCCCAAACAGCCTGGTGTGGCCCTGCCCATGTTCCACCACCAGGCTCCCTGCCTGTTTCCAGTTCCCTTTCTGCTCTTCTGTGACCCATGCTGAGGCTGGGGTGGGCAGACAGACTGGTGCTCACAAGCTGATAATCCAACACTCTCCCAAACTTTAGAAGTGGAAAACATGTCAACGTGAGAAGGGAGATAAAAACCGCATTGTACTGATATCTCTGATGGATACTTCCTTCATGGACTATTGTGCCACACAGTCCTCACATGCCTTGTTCGCTTCACGGTAACTTGCCCGTCTTGTGCCTAGAGACAGGGCCATGCTCCTCAGTTCTGATCTGGGTTTTGGACGTTCCAAAGTTCAGATCCGACCCATTTTAAAGATGGAGCTGTTTTGTGTGGGAAGCATTTATCACACTGTGGGCAATACTGGGGGAAAAAAATAAGATCAATTGTGAAATTCTGATCCTAATCCAGGTTTGGATTCGGAACCATTCCTAACATGACAGTGTTGGGCATCCTTGAAAGTCATTCTGGGACCCTTTAACATGCTGTGACCCCCAATTACTGAGTTACAAGTGGGATGATCCCAGGCTAGAAAGGGAACAGGCAAGAGCTGTACACTGTACAGAACATACTGCATGTACAATGAGCTATGTGGGGTGGAGATTAGCACATGGCTGGTGGGAATCATGCAGTGACTCTGGTCAGCTGTGGCACAGAATTTGAAAACCTCTGTCTTGCTGCACTGGTGTAGGGGGAAAAATCTTCCTTCTCCACCACTGTGTCTGCAAAGTCCTCTCCAGTGGAGCTGCCCTGAGTTGTCAGCATCCTGGTGAATCCTCTCCCATCCCACATGCCATGAGGAATCTTCCGCTGTCTCTGCAGATGGGTCTGTTGGATCCAGACAGGGCTGACTGCTGTAGTGAAGGCAGCTGCAACATCTTTGGCGGCATTCAACCTAGTTTCAGTCACAGAGGACGGGGCGCTTTGTGCTCACCACCTGCAAGTTGGATGCATGCCCCTCGTGGCTAGTGACAGGAAAGGCTGAGATGGACATTTCTATATGAGAAGGTATAGTAATTTATTCCCTCAAATGAGCAGTCATTAGAGCCTTACTGTCTACGGTACGTACATGGCCCCTATTACCAGACTATCTTTAGTGTATTTACCGTACAACACTGCTGTGAGGTCGAGCAGTGCGGTTATCCCCATTGAAGTGATGGGAAACTGAGGCACAGAGAGTAAGTGACTTGCCCACTGTCACACAGGAAGCCTGTGGCAGGGCAGAAGCTTGAACCTAGGTCTCCAAAGTCCAACGAAGTGCTCGTGGATCATCCTTGCTCTCAGGAAGCTGTGTCACTGGCTCTCACCAGTCCTTGCTCGGTCTCTAATCTTGCCTTTTTAGAAGAAGGTTATTAAGTTGTGGTGGAAAGGCAGCTCTGGAGTCCTTACATTTCTCTGCTGGCTTTGCTGCCTGGATTTGGAGGGGAGAGTGTTCTGATCTTGATCCTCCAGAACTGTCCAGAGTAGCCTCTGATACCGCTTCCTGTGTGGCTTTGCTAACCTTCCTGACGTCCCTCGCTGGGGTAGGCAGAGTCCCTTGATGGTTCCACTCTTCCCTCTTTGATAGGGCTCAGGGGGTGGAGTGGGACAATGATTCATGGTGAGATCAGAGCTGCAGCATTATTACTGTGCAGATGACACACAGCCCGGTTGTGCTTTCGTCACACCCAGCTGGTGCTTTCCCAGGGCTTGGCTGAGATTAGGATTTAGGTGATAGTTTGCTGGCTGAGGCTCAGTCCAGACCCAACAGAGATGTTGCTAGTGGTTTGATGGGGCTGGAGGAGCAACTGTTGGTGGTAATCTTGAGGGTATCCCCGTCCCTGTTGTTGAGTTCCCCAGCCTTTGTCCAAGAAGTTTTCCATTTGTGTCTGTGCTCCTGTGTCTCCAACTATTCCCGAATCCCTGTTGTCCTGGATGGCCAAGAGTACTTTTTCCTCGACCCAGACCGTATCACACTACTTATTCATAGCACTGTCACCTCAGGCCTGGATTACTGAATGGCACTCTTCTTGGAGCCTTGCCGCACTGCCACCTACCCACTCTGGCTTCAGCCTAGTTGCTACCCCACCTTACCCATCCTAGCGTTATCCGTTACCACGCAGCTTTTTCTAAGCAAGCACATTTATTCTTAAGGGGAAAGCAGTACAGAGAAAATATACTAAAAACAGTCAAAGAACCCTCACACATTCTAAAAAGCTGACCGGAGTGCACCCCACCTCCAACCTCAGGCTCTGGTAGTGTCAGTCCTTCAAACTGTCATCAGACCAGTCCACAACTGGGTTTTCCCCATGGTTAAAAGTTCAGAACTGTCTCAGATTCAGAACCAGAACCACCATAAACAGTTTAGTCTTTCCTTTGTACTGCTTGGGCCTTTGATCTTGGGCCCATGTAACAGGGGATCAGCAGACAAAGGCCCACTCCTCAGGACCTTGTTTGAAAAGGCTGGGTTTTTGCATAACTGGAGGTGGGGAATTTTTATTCACCTTCCCCTAGACCTTACCCAGGAAAACTACTTAAGACTTTTTGTTCCAAAAGTCCATTCTTGTCTGGCACATTGTTCAGTATAGTCCAGGGAACCCCTACGTCTCACATCTCCCCCTGGAGAGGTTCCATACGCTCCTGGCCTGCAATAATACATAAACCAGTCATTTAATAGAATGGACACCAAAGATACTTAAGCTTAATTCAATAAGGTATCTTAAGAATATGGCAGTAAATTGCTGTATCTGTCACAGTCTCTGTAATTAAACATCTGGGAGCTGCTGGCTCAAGGAACAACTCTCCCTTGTGGAATTTGCCTCCTTTGCTGGTCTAAACTGTCTGAGTGTGTTTTTAGGATGTGAGCCTCATACCAAGCCCTATTCTCCAGCATTTGCTTATTTGTTTTAGGGGAAAGTCCTCAGCTATTCCAGCTCCTTGGAAGAGTCAAAACATGGGCTGTTTTTTAAACCAGATGTTGTGTGCGCACCTACAGCCATGGTGGACTGGGAACATTTTATAAATAGTTGCAGAAATGCGGAATCTATGCATCATACCCTGCATACAGGGCGAAGGAATTTCAGGGTGATTTTGTATTGTGTCACATCTAGCTTAACAAGTGGAACAGGTATTGTTTATGGGTGGATAATAAAAATGTAGCAAATTCTTCCTTTCCAGTTGCAGGCAGTGTGCTGTTAGCCATGGCACAAGCTCACAGAGAATTGAAGAGTTTAAACAGGATTCAATGGGGAAAAAAACTCAGTGAATAAGTGGAGTCAGACACTTGGCCACAGGGGTTGTTGCTCCCTGGCACCTGATCTTGCAAAGCGCTGAGCAAACCCCAGCTCCATTGAGTTCAGTGAGACTTGCTTGTTGCAGTACTGCACTCACCTGCAGGGTGGACCTGATTGCCAGATCTGGCCACGGGAAGGAATTTTCCTCTAAGTGCTATTGGCAGGAACTTTTGGGTGTTTTCTGTCTTCTTTCAGAGCAGGGATTGCCTGGTCAGATTAAGCAGGCACATTACACAAAGTCAGCTTCCTGTAATGTAGCAGGGATGGGCCTTGGTCCTTCCTGTCATTTCTATTTACATGCCTAGGTCCAGCACATACTGCTGTCTCATCTGGATTGTATACTCCTTGTACTGTCCCCAAATGATGGAATCCCATTACGAACATACCCACTATCAAACAGTTATCAGCTCGTCACTTCTGCACACCAAATATTAGTGATTGCTCTTCCATCCCCAGAAAGATAGTTATTAAAGCTTTCCCTTCCCACCCTCTGATACCAACAGGGGAGTCAGGCAGGACAGTGCATCTCTTCTATCATGACCTACTTTATTTTTTACTTTGCTGCACTACTGCATGAGCCAGCAGGGGAAAAAAAAAAGTAAAACCGAAAGTCTCTGGAATCCAGTCCTGTCAGCAGGAACATGCTCCCTCTGGAGTGGGCAGAGTGGAGCGCAAGAGAGGACAGAGAACAGAGCGCTAGGAAAGAGAAGAGCATAGGGACAAAAATTAACTAGAGTCAAAATAAGTTGGTGCAATCTGGAGCCATATGCTCTCATGTGAATGAGGCTGTCTTCTAAGGGGTGGGCCACCGAGAGGATAACAGACCTGATATTGGTCCCAGCTCCCTAGAGTGATTGTTATAGCTCCAGGGATAAAGGCTTGCTCTTTGGGCGGAAGGATAGAGTCAGGGCTTAAATTCAGCTGGAGCTGGCCAGAGCGGAGCTCCAGTAAATATTTTCAAACTTGCAGGGCTGAAGCCCCAAGCCCTGGTGCCCTGCAGCTGAAACCTGGTGCCCTGAATGCAGGGTGTGGGTGGGGGCTCCGGGAAATACTGTATGAGAATATAAGCCCTGGATAGAGTTAGAGCACCAGTTCCACTGCTCTGTATATGAGAGAAAGAGATGGACATAGGAAGGGCAGACAACTGATTCTTTACTGTGCCTCATCCTGGTACTCTTTTCACTTGGCCCTGATCGGACTCTGGTGGTGCACAGGCTCCATATGATGGAGGGAAACCTCCCAGAGTAACACTGGTTTCAGAGTAGCCGCCGTGTTAGTCTGTATCCGCAAAAAGAAAAGGAGTACTTGTGGCACCTTAGAGACTAACAAATTTATTTGAGCATAAGCTTTCGTGAGCTACAGCTCACTTCATCGGTGCTGTGCTGGGTGTGGATGGGGTGCCCTGTGTGGAGCAGGGGAAGGATCAGGCAGAGAATAATGGCTAGAAGAAGCACTTGCCGTAAGTGATGAGCGTGCTGAATTACAGATGGCACGTCACCCGCGGGTAAATCAATGGCTTTAGACCATGCAGAGTAGTCCACGTGTTGCAGCAAGTTTCACAGCACTGCCACGGCCTGTCAGGAAGGGCGTGATCAGGGGGGTGGGGAATAGCAACAAACCGACACTTGAACCTACATTTGTTTCCCCTCACAGTCCCAGAGCTGATCAGCGTTATGGCTCAGAGACCTGTTATCTCCCTCCCGCCACTGACTCAGACAGGCAGTTTGCAGTGCTGTTGTAGCTGTCCATTCAGTTACAGCCCGGATATCAGCTGCTGCAAGTGACTCACGATTATTCCCTTAAGCGCTTGGGGCCACATCCACAGGTCTCACCTGCTCCGTCCCCAGGAAGTGAAGTCAGTGAGCTTCATCTGAGTACAGTCTGAATGAAATCTCACCCAGGAGCTCAGGGTTTGGTTCTTTTCAGGGGAGTGAAGTATGCTGGGACTGCGGGTGTTACAAATAAGCCTTGAAAGCAGGATGCTTTCTTTTCCCTCCCTGCGTCTCCTCCTGCCTCCAGCCTATAGCTACAAGAACTCTGCTATGCAAGCTTCCCCCGAATCTGTTCCGCTAGGGACGAGAGGGCACAGCATTGAGCAATGCCACAGGTCCCCTGGCTGGTTATGCCGTGGAATTAGGGTGACCATATTTCCCCAAGGGAAAACGGGACACCGCGTGGGGCTAGCCTGAGGCCCCCTTCCGTGCAGGGCTGGCCCAAGCCCTGCCTCCACCACACGGCTGGGGCTGGTGTCGCTGATCAAGTTGGCAAAAGCAAACAGGACAAATGCTCAGTTTTGCCAAAAAAGTTAGGACAGGGCTTTAAAAAGGGGACTGTCCTGGCCAAAACGGGCTGTATGGTCTCCCTACATGGAATCCCCCCGAGAAGTTGTCATTGGCTGGTCTATAGGTGTTTTCTTCTAGGAGCCTGGGTTCATTAAGAGCTGAGCTGGTCATCCCTGGTACCACCGTTTGTGGGAAGGGTTTATGTTACTGACGTGCTGGGGTCCCTGACCCTGCAAACTGTCCAGATTCCGGAAACTCCTCAAAATCAGCTCAGCACTTCTAAGCATCAGGCCAGTGACTGAGGGGCCTCAGTGATTGGTCCAAGATCCCACAGGAAGGCTGAGGAAGACATGGGACAGAGCCCAGAACTTATGACAATGATGCAGCGGTTGTGTGGATTCCTCAGTCCCCCTTCTTCCCCCCCAACAGCTGCACACCATGCTTGAGGGATCTAAGCAAGGGGCTGTTACAGTTTTGCTAAAGTATGTAACAAATGGGGGGGGGGGGAAGAGACAAAAACAAAACAACCACCCACCAACATCCTTGAAAGCACTCAAATCAAGATAGAAGATGTGGAAGTTCCCTATCTGAAGGCCGCTGTCCTAGACAATGTGCAAGTTGGCTCCAGGGGCCAGTGACTAACATGCACAGAATGCTGCAATTAGATTTATCTCAGTTATTCTAGCCACAGACCGGTAGCAGAAGATGAAATGTTTTGGAGTCTGATTCTGTAGTCAATCCAGATACAGAGCCCTCCTTACACTACATGACAGTTCCAGGTGGGGAGCGGCAGTGCAAGCCAGCGCCTGGTTCTTTAAAAGCTGTTTTGGCCTTCATGAAAGTGTCAGAGTGGCAGTCTGGAAGAACAAAGTCTTTTCTTGACCCCCAGAACAGACACAGAACTGGCAGCAGCAGCCCAGGCTTCACCAGACTGCCCTGCCAATATATTCCAGCCCTGTCCTGGAGAGAACTAGCTAGCTGTAAGGGGCAGAAGGTAATTCATTCTCTGCGGCCCACTTGTCCTCTTTGCTGACACAGACAAAAAATGTACCAAGTGTGGGGGGTGTTTTCTTGTCGCATAGATACTTGTCCACTTGGACCTACACTGAGAATTGCCAAACTCATTGCACATAGAACAACCTTTAATGGTAACCACAGCAGAGAGGCTGAAGACTGAAGGAGCATAGAGAAGGAATTCCCTTCCCATGGTTAGATTAACAGAGTTTCAGACCAAAGGGAACCATTAGGTCATTTATTCTGACTTCCTGTATAGCACAGGACATTACATCCAACCTACTTACCCCTGTATTGTGCTCAGTAACTGGAGCTCACGTGAAGCACATTAACGGGATAGCTGTTGCTGTCTATGCTACACTTCTTCTGAAGATTTCACTCCCTGGCTGGCAACTTTTTGGAGCACTCCCATTAACATTTTAAAAGAAAAAGACACAACCCAATAAAACAGCCATTGTCTCCTGGCAGGCTTTCAAAATGTACCTAATATTAATGCACAAGGAGTGCCGCGTCAGTAATACAACAAGAGTAAAAACGGTTGGATCGTCTGATCATTCTGCCCCTGCTGCGATGCCTCCAAAAAACTTCTTTCTAGCGTTAGTTAGGCTAAGGAATTCTGCTTGTTTCTGCGAACCTCCATTCATTGTATTGTAACCTCGTCCTTCCAACCTGCCCCATCTGCATTTCTTCTGCCTGTTGCATTCTGTCTGACACTTAGATCGTCAACTGTCTGAGATGGGGCGTGTCTCGTTGTCTGTACAGCACCTAGCACACCAGGACCCCAATCTCCAACTAGAATTCCTAAATGCTACTAGAATATAAACAACAGCAGTGAAGTAAGCACAAGAGAGGATGGAATGGTAGGATATTTACATGACAGTGGTACAATAATAGGATCTCTGAGTTGTTCAACATATTCATAAATGATTTGGAAAAAGGGGTAAACAGGGAGGTGGCAAAATTTACAGATGATACAAAATTACTCAGGATAGTGTAATCCAAAGCAAACTGCAGAGAGTTACAGACAGGGCCAGCTGTAGGTTTTTTGCCGCCCCAAGCTCTGACAGCGCAACTGCCCAAGCAAAAAAAAAAAAAAAAAGGGTGGCCGGAATGCTGCCCCTGGAATTGTGCCGCCCCGAGCACGTGCTTGCTTTGCTGGTGCCTAGAGCCGGTCCTGGTTTACAAAGGGATCTCACAAAACTGGGTGACTGGGCAACAAAATGGCAGATAAAATTCAATATCAATAAATGCAAAGTGATGCACATTGGAAAACAATCCCAACTATACATATAAAATGATGTGATCTTTAGCTCTTAGCATTCAAGAAAGAGATCTTGGAGTTTCTGTGGATAGTTCCCTGAAAACATCCACTCAATGTGCAGCAGCCATCAAAAAGCTAACAGAATTTTAGGAACCGTTAGGAAAGGGATAGGTAATAAGGCCATAAATATCATAATGGCCACTATATAAATCCATGGTACGCCCACACACTGAACACTGCGTGCAGCTCTGGTCACCCCATCTTAGTTGTTTTTTCTTGGAATTGGAAAAGGTAGAGAGAAAGGCAACAACAATGATGAGGCGTCTGGAACCGTTTCCATGTGAGGAGAGAGTAAAAAGACTGGGACTGCTCAACTTGGAAAAGAGACGACTAAGGGGGGGATCTGATTGAGGTCTATAAAATCACGAGGGGTGTGGAGAAAGTGAATAAGGACGTGTGATTTACCCCTTCACATAACACAAGAACCAGAAGTCACCCAATGAAATTAATAGGCAGCAGGTTTAAAACAAACGAAAGGAAGTGTTTCTTCACACAACGCGTTGTCAACCTGTAGAACTCCTTGCCAGGGGATGTTACGAAGGCCAAAACTATAATGGGGTTAAAAAAAGAATTAGATAAGTTCATGGAGGATAGGTCCATCAGTGGCTATTAACTAAGATGGTTAGGGATAAAACTCCATGCTCTGGGTGTCCCTATACCCCTGATTGCCAAAAATTGGGAGTGAACGAGAGGGGGCGGCTCACTTGATAATTGCCCTGTTCTGTTCATTCCCTCTGAAGCACCTGGCATTGGCCACTGTCAGAAGACAGGATAGTGGGGTAGACAGACCATTGGTCTGTCCCAGTACGGCTGTTCTTATGCAAAAATAAGAAATCTCAAGATGTATAAAGAACCATTCTGAAACTACTGACTGCTTGAGCAAGGCATCTGGGGATTAGAGGAATTCACTCTTAGCCCTGAGATATTAGTTCACTTCTAAACATAGGTTGCAATATGGACCATCTGGATATAATCAACCCTACAGAGAATGGAATGTTGTAAATTCGGAGTTCTTCCAAACTGTCCCTCATTCTGCTCTCTATATAGACACTAACTGCCTCACTGTGCCTATAGTTCAAATGCAGTTCGAATGGTTTGGATACGATTGGAAGATACTCAGCTGCATGAGGGGTCAGGAGTTGTAACTAGAATTATCCAGGACAACCATTAAACCAGAGTGCATAGCAGAAAGCCAGCCCAGAGTCCACGTGGAAACCTTTGTGAATCAGAGGACAAAGCTGCTTTGATATTAGGACTCCAAATTTGGACCACTGTCCCTACGCTGCACCCCCATGAGCGTAGCAAATTTCAAGACCACCTGAGTCAGCATGTGGCTTTTAAAGCACTCAGAATCCGTCTTTTAAACAGTAAGTGACTTTCAGCCTTATCTCTAGCGGAGCTGCCAATATGTTGATTTGGATATTACTTGCAGTAATGGAGTGAAGTTAATGGCAGTACAGCTTAAGAAAAAATTCCTGGTATTCAGCCTAACCGTAAGAATGATTAGACTGTGCAGTCATTTCCCAAAGGAGATCATTCGAGCTCCATCGCTTGGGTTATTTAAAACAACACTAAAAATCATGGTCTAAATCCTTCAGTCCTATCTCAGGCAAAACTCCCACAGAGCCTCAATCCTATTACTCCAGACTTGAACTTCCTTTCTAAAATATTAATATCACCGAAGATTTATGACCAGTGAAAGAATTTTAAAAATCTATTTGACTTTCTACCATTGCTGCTATTTGTTTGGATGCTTTTTCATTTCCATCAACCAGAACAATAAAATTGAATAGACAGTTTCACTTTTGTTCAGCCCATTTCATTTTCTGCCCCTTGCACAATGCTCCACTGCTTGGGTTACAAACACAGCAAGGCAATATTTCTATCCAAACAAAACTCTGCTTTCAGAGGAATTTTTTTTTAAACAAAAATTTTGGGGCAAAATTTCCATTATTTTTATGGTCAAAATACTAGCCTGGGAGGGAGCAAAGACAGCTGCGTTTTTAATCGAGCTCCACCACTGACTTGGTGTCTTATTTTGGTCAAATCACTTAGCGGCTCTGTGCTTGTTTCCCCCACCAATTTGTAAGATAGAGGTGATATTTACCTGCCTTACAGGAGTGTTGTGAAATCAGAATGTGTTCATGTAAATTCCATGGGATTGGATCCTTAAATGGTAGGTGCTCTAGAAAGACAATGTCTCATTGTTATTTTATTTAAACCTTTTTATAAAACTTCATCCTAGGACCTAAATTAACTAGCTAGTGTCTCTTTAAAACTAGACTGGGTAAAACTCCAGAGAGCATCTGAAGCACACACAGTGAGAATAACTGATGGAGGGTTTAATAGAACATAACTATTGTAGCAGAAAATTCTGCATTGATCCCGGTGGCGGTTGACTAGATGATCTCGTAGCTCTTGTCCATCTTCAGTTTCTATCATAAGATTCTCTCTTTGAAAAGCGGTTGCACCGTTACGTAACTTTAGGGAAAATCTCTGGGAATGTAACAGCAAGGTCACAACAGGTGAAGCCACAAAGCCACTGTCTTGGGACAGTTCTGTATCAGGCTACACAATTTGCTCTGATCTTGCAAGTGTGCAAGGTTGTTGCGGTCTAACCCAAGAGTGAATGGAGTTTGCTTGCTGGCCCTAGTAAGATAATATATCCCTCTGCACTGGGCACTAAAAAAAGTCTCAACCCCCTGGCACCTGATGGCTTACTTGCCTGTGCCCAGGGCAAGCCTGGGGCGAGGTGGAGGTATAGAATGGGCATCTCTGAAGAGGCATGGACTTAAGTGTGATGCTAAGCGTGTCAATGAGGCATTTAGCTAAATACGTCCCTAAGCAGGACTAACTGGGTGGCTGCACAACAGCCCTCTCACATCAGGCTGGGTTGGATTCCCCTCTGCTCACTGTCCTGCTCATCACCTCTCACCTCGCTCTTCTATAAGCACACGCAATTTGGGGGAGCAAGTTTTCCCTGGGCTCAGTGTGAATCTCCTCTCCAGTGGGGCAGGCGCAATGTATGCTGGTGTAACCCACACACCTCCTGGATGTGGTGTTCTTTCCATCTAGTGGCACCGAGACCGTTAGAGAGAGAGATTAAATGAGTCTGCTCTACAGTCTGAGCTACCAGCCAGTTGGCTTTTAGCTCATGCTGTAGAGGCTCATGCAGTAATTTCCAGAGGTCCCCGCTTCGATACTGCCCGCTGGCGACTGGGGTTTGTCAGCGTTACGCTGGCTCACTGGGAAGCGATCACCCAAAGGAGGATATCGGGCCACCGCAACTGGAGAGACAGTAGAACAGTTGATATCAATGGAGGAGCTGTAATAGGCCAGGCTGGCTGAGCTCCACTCGTCAGACTGGGGACATTCCAAATCCCAGAATGGCAAGGACTCACCTAGCGATGGGGCCCAAATTAAAACCCCAGATCTGCACATAACAGAACTGTAGAGGGGTTCAATTCTGGCCAGGAATCCAGGGCCGAAGCCCACATCCTGCTATGAAAAATTCCATCTGATTTTTAATGAGCAAACAGTTGGTCAGGACTTTGGTTATATAGTACACCCGTAAAACACAACACCCTGCGTGGTCTAAGAAGACTCAGAATGAGCACAGGGGTTGGAGCCAGGAGTTCCTAGGACCTAGTCCTGCCTCTGCTGCCAATAGGCTGTGTGGCCTTGGACAATTCACTGAACCTATCTTGGTTTCCCCATCTGTAACACCAAGATGATGATACTGATCTCCCCAGTAGTGGTGTCAGGGTCAGACAATGTTTGTACCTTGCTTTGGCAATGCAAGTCCCTATTGTCCTTTGAGTTATACAGACGCAATCCCATGAATATCAAAAGGGCTGCACCAAGTGTATCAGAGAGGAACATCTGACCCCTGGTATTCTACTATCAGAGCTCTCCCAAAGCTGGAGCACTGACTCAGAGGAAAGACCAGTGGCTACTGAATTACCAATTCCACTCCCTGCTGGATTCTCCTTGGAGGGCTCCCAACCAAGAATTGACCAGATCTTCTGCTGCTTAGCTGATAAGAACACAGCTGAAAGCCTCATACAGCCGCTGGAGGCTTATTACACATAGAACTGAGCTGACTTTACTTGGTCCCACTTGGCTCCTGATTTTTTACCTTCCAAACCTAGCTGCAGCCTATCCATCCATTTTATGCCCCAAGCTTGTGTATTGACAGGACAGTCATGCTTCTAGGACATCATGTTTCCTTCTCAGGCATCTTACAAGGTTATTAAGTGGCCACTGCCTTGGCAGGGGAACTCTGTAGCAGCAGGAACTGTTCAGTTCTGCCTGGAGATCAGGAAGGCCATGTGGGTTTGGGGCAAAGCCTTGTTTGGAGGTCATGTGAGCTGCGTGCTCTCAGAGCTCGGGCTAATTATAGCAGGGTTGTGTCTGTTTACGGTACCAGCACTGAAAATGCGACCCTGCCCTCATAATTCCATTTAAAATATTGTTAAAAGGAATCCGGCAACCTGAAACCTACTCAATTAAAAAAAGAAAAAAGAAGGCAGAGTTGAAGAGTTTCACCCCCTCCCTCTGCCCCTATGCTTGTTGTTATTTATTTATGATGTGTATTGCAGCAGCACCTAGGAGTCATGTCCCAGGGCTCTGTTTGCTATCGGCTGTACAAACAGAGACCAAAACGACACTCCCTGCCCCAATGAATTGACATCTACGGAAGGCACCCGGCCAGTTTTGTGGTTTTACAACCACACTTCCCTTTTTGTAAAGATATTTCTCTCTCCTTCGTATGGAAGATCTCCCACACAAACAAGGGAAATTGATTACACAGGTGAAAGTGACTAAGCACTGTTAGGATATAGATATTCAGGCCTGTCTGCAAAGGCCTATACTTTAAGAATTTAGGTGTATTCTTATCACTTAGCTAGTTATAGAGGTATAAAAGAAAGAATCAAAATCACAGTCTGCCTGTTTACGGGCCTTCTCTTACAGTGACAGTCTGAGGCCCTGTTCTTAGGCCTGGTCTACATTATGAGTTTATGTCGAATTTAGTAGCGTTAAATCAAATCATCCCAGAGACTTGGATGTGGGAGAGGGGGTTAGTTTGGTTTCTGCTGCTGCATGTTAACACGAAAACCGCAGCACTTAATGGCCAACTCAACGAGCTTTGCTTGGTTTGGGAAAGGAGAGCGCTGCTGTTATGAAGGTTGCTGGCGAAGCTGAAAGACTATGGCTTACCATGGCCACCTGCAAGCCGAATTCTGTTGCCGAGCACTGTGTGTGTGATCTCTAACAACAAAGCTGCAGGTACTCAATATAAGATGCAAAATGCGACCTTGTACCAAAATCACATGTGCTATGTAATGTGAATAGTGTTGTTCACTGTGAAAGAGTATAACCATTGTTCTGTAAAATGTATCTTTTAAAATACTTCACTCCCTTTTTTTCCTCCCGCAGCCGCAAATGTTTCAAGCCTCCCTCCTCCGCCCCAAAAGCTATCGCAGATAAGCCGGCGAAAAAAACGCACGCGCAATGAAATGTTCTCTGAGCTCATGCAGTCGTCTGGCACTGACAGAGCTCAGCAGAATGTGTGGAGGGACACAGTAGCACAGTACAGGAAAGCGGCCGATGAACATGAGGACAGGAGGGACGTTTGAGATAAGAGGTGGCGGCAGGAAGATCAGAGGAGGCATGAGGCAACGCTGAGGCTACTGCGGGATCAAACGGACATGCTCCGGCATCTGGTAGAGGTTCAGGAACGGCAGCAGGATCACACACTGCCGCTGCAGCCCCTGTTTAACCGCCCTCCCTCCTCCCCAAGTTCCATAGCCTCCTCACCCAGACGCCCAAGAACGTGGGGGGTGGGGGGGAGGCTCCGGGCACCCAACCACTCCACCCCAGTGGACAACCCAAGCAACAGAAGGCTGTCATTCAACAAGTTTTGAAGTGGCCTTTTCCTTCCTTCCTACTCTCCTCCCACATCCCACCTGGGCTACCTTGTGAGTTATCTCCCTATTTCTATAATCAATTAATAAAGAATCCATGTTTTTTAAATGATAGTGACTTTATTTCCTTTGCAAGCAAGCTGTGATCGAAGTGGGGAGGATGGGTGGCTTACAGGGAATTAGAGTCAACCAAGGGGGTGGGTTTTCATCAAGGAGAAACAAACAGAAGTGTCACATGGTACCCTGGCCAGTCATGAAACTGGTTTTCAGAGCTTCTCTAATGTGCAGCACTTCCTGCTGTGCTCTTCTAATCGCACTGGTGTCTGGCTGCATGTATTCAGCAGCCAGGCGATTTGTCTCAACCTCCCACCCCGCCATAAACGTCTCCCCCTTACTCTCACAGAGATTGTGGAGCACAAGCAAGCAGCAATAACAATGGGAATATTGGTTTTGCTGCGGTCTGAACGAGTCAGTAAACTGCGCCAGCGACCCTTTAAACGTCCAAATGCACATTCTACCACCATTCTGCACTTGCTCAGCCTATAGTTGAACAGCTCCTTTCTTCCATCCAGGGTGCCTGTGTACGGCTTCATGAGCCAGGGCGTTAAGCGGTAGGCTGTGTCCCCAAGGATAACTATAGGCATTTCAACATCCCCAACAGTTATTTTCTGGTCTGGGAAGTAAATCCCTTCCTGCAGCCGTTTAAACAGACCAGAGTTCCTGAAGACGCGAGCGTCATGAACCTTTCCCGGCCATCCCACATTGATGCCGGTGAAACGTCCCTTATGATCCACCAGTGCTTGCAGCACCATTGAAAAGTACCCCTTGAAGTTTATTTACTGGCTGCCCTGGTGGTCCAGTCCCAAGATAGGGATATGCATTCCGTCTATAGCCCCACCACAGTTAGGGAATCCCATTGCAGCAAAGCCATCTAGTATGACCTGCGCATTTCCCAGAGTCACTACTTTTGATAGCAGCAGCTCAATGATTGCATTGGCTACTTGCATGACAGCAACCTCCACAGTAGACTTGCCCACTCCAAATTGATTACTGACTGACCAGTAGCTGTCTGGCGTTGCAAGCTTCCACAGGTCTATTGCCATTCGCTTCTCAACTGTGAGGGCTGCTCTCATCCTGGTATTCTTGCGCTTCAGGACAGGGGAAAGCAAGTCTACAACAGTATGCGGTCCCACCAGTCTGTGCTTGTTTCCCAGGCCCAGAATTGGCATTCCACGGCATGAGCCTGCCCCATTAACACCATGATCTCCAAATTGCCAGGGACCGCGGTTTTAGAGAAATCTGTGTCCATGTCCTCATCACTCTTGTCACCGCGCTGCCGTTGCCTCCTTGCCTGGTTTTTCAGGTTCGGGTTCTGCATAAACTGCACCATAACGCGCGAGGTGTTTACAATGGTCATAACTGCTGCAGTGAGCTGAACGGGCTCCATGCTTGCCATGCTATGGTGTCTGCTTGGGCAATCCAGGGAAAAAGGCGCGAAATGATTGTCTGCCGTTGCTTTCACAGAGGGAGGGTTGACTGACGACATTTACCCATAATCACCCGTGACAAATTTTTGGCCCCATCAGGCATTGGGAACTCAGCCCAGAATTCCAATGGGCAGCGGGGACTGCGGGAACTGTGGGATAGCTACTCACAGTGCACCACTCAGAATGTCGATGCTTGCCATGGTACTGTGGACACAGACCGCTGAATTAATGTGCTTAGTGTGGACGCATGCATTCGACTTTATACAATCTGTTCCCAAAAATCGACTTCTGTAAAATCGGAGTAATTTTGTAGGGTAGACGTACCCTTAGGCTAAGATCTTTGGCTAAGCAGCAGAGGCAGCCATAAGCTGGGAAGCGAACGGTCACATCCTCACATTCCAAACTAGTCTCATTGAAATAAGGTGCTATTGGGCTGTTAGAAATACAATCCTGTCCTGATAATGCCTGTCGCCTCCAGAGAAAGGGAAGTGCCTAGAAGATGTAAAAGGAAGTTTAGTTTGATAGTTTTCTGTTTGGTAAGAACTTACTTATCAATAGACACAGCTGGGAAACCCTTATGTCTTTTTTCAGAGTAGCAGCCTTGTTAGTCTGTGTCCGCAAAAAGAAAAGGAGGACTTGTGGCACCTTTGAGACTAACAAATTTATTTGAGCATAAACTTTTGTGAGCTACAGCTCACTTCATCGGATGTCTTTATAGATGTAGTTGTGAAATCCTCACTTCTGTATTGTTTTGTCATTATAGTTCCCACTTTGCTATTATTTATTTGCATGGTCTCTGTCTGGTTCTGTGATTGTTTCTGTCTGCTGTGTAATTAATTTTGCTGGGTGTAAACTAATTAAGGTGCTGGGATATAATTGGTTAAATAATCATGTTACAATATGTTGGGATTGGTTAGTTAAATTTCAGGAAAATGATTGGTTAAGGTATAACTAAGCAGAACTCAAGTTTTATTATATAGTCTGCAGTCAATCAGGAAGTAAGGGGGGGGAATGGGAACAGGGAATGGGGGTGGGGAAATTGGAATCATGTTTGGCTAAGGGCAGGAATGGGAACAGGGACACAGGTGTAAGGCTCTGTGGTGTCAGAGCTGGGAAGGGGGACACTGAGGAAGGAAACTGGAATCATGCTTGCTGTAAGTTCACCCCAATAAACATCAAATTGTTTGCACCTTCGGACTTTGGGTATTGTTGCTCTCTGTTCATGCGAGAAGGACCAGGGAAGTGAGCGGGTGAAGGAATAAGCCCCTAACAAGCACAACGTGCACACACAATAAATACACTAAAAACAAATGTGTCTCTATCTAATCCCTTTCAGTTACAAGGAATAGCTCCACTGCTCACTAATATTAACAGGACGGTTCGATTGACTTAAATGTGCTTTGGCTCAGGGCCATTGTCATCTTCAGTGTTGTTTGAAACAGTAGCAGGTAAATATAGTGCAGGCCATTGTGATTTTTTTTTTTTTTTTTGAGTTGGTGCCTCTCTAACTTCCAAAACGCCTGCAACATTTTCATTGCAATTTGCCGGCCTGTTCTGTAAAATGGCTAAGCAGGGGCCTGGGATGGGCCAGGACTCCTGGGTTCTATATCCAGCCTAATCACTGACTTTCCTCCCCTCAGTTTTTAAAATGCTGAATACAAAATATGTTGCAAGTGGCTTTTTAAGTGAAGCTCTACTGTGAAAAGGGACTAAGTAATAACAATATTTGAACTGTCACTTGGCTGTGTTCAGGGTCAGAGCTGCTGACTTTAGTGCGAAAAATAATTTCTTCTTGCTTTTTACTCCCAGTAACCCAGCGTGAACTGGATTCCACTCCTTCTTGTGTTCCATAAATAGAATTGGTTGCAAAGCTTCCATGCAAGACCGATCAGTTACTCCAGTAACATGAATCTATCTAGGTACTTATAGAGCCTTTGTCATCACTGTATTCAAGCACCTTCACAACAGCTCTGAGTCGGGGGAAGCACTGTCTCCATTGGACAACTGGGGAACTGAGGCACAGAGTAGATTAAGTGACTTGTCCAAGGTCACCCAGGAAGTCTGTAGCAGGGCTGAGCATTGAACCTAGATCTCCTGCATCCCAGTCCTGTGCAATGGAATTCCTGGGAACGATGCAGGAGATTAAAAGACTCCAGCTTTACTCTGGTCCGCTTAGTGGTGTTTGCAGGGATGGCAATGAGTAAATCTCTTGCTTTTTACATGAAGACTGATCACATTTGATCTGGAGTAAAAACAATGTAAAAAAAATATAACCATGGAATGCTATGATGCCATTTTAACTTTTGTCCTGAGCCAAAGTGCATTTTCCAATGCAATTACCCACATCCTCACTTGCTCCCAGCACCCTTCACACACAGACCTCTTCAAGGAGGTGGGCTTTACGCCATGTCAAACAGCGCAAGCTGTGCCTCTGCAAGGCCAGCGGGGGACGTGAATTCCAGGGTGAGGGCTTTCCACTGAAAATGCCATATCGCCTCTGGAGCAGATTCATTCCTGGCATCAGCCCAGGGCCGTTCAGTGGGTGAACTTGGCCCTGTGGTCACCCAGCTGTCAGATGGAAGTACTGTTGATTTTTTTAGCCTGCATGGATATTATGAGCCCTAATGATGGTTTGTAAAGCGCTTGGAGATCTCTGAATGAAAGGTGCTGGGCAAGGGTGGGACAAAACTGTTGCACAGCTCTCCCCAGCAATCACATTTGCATGGTTTGCTGAGAGTTAGATTGTGTGCTGGACGGTGTTTGAGGGTCAGCGGCAAAGAGAGGCCACACCTGGGAAAGTGTGCGTGTCGAGGGTAGCCAAGGTAGTGTAAGCAGTGTCAGGATGAGCTCCACCCTGACATCTGGTGGTGAGGTGTGGCAAGTTGTGGAAAAGAACTTCAGGGGCTGATCTCATTTGCATAGGCACACCCACCCCACCTAGAATGAGGCCATAGCTGCCCAAATGGTCACTTTGGCTGCTGTGGGATCCCCAGTGTCTCTGTTATTGGGGCAGGAAGAATAAATTGTTATTACCCTGATTATGGGAGCTGTGCTTGGAACTGTACTTGGCCTTTTGTTATGATGGAGGGACTCACCATCAACTAAGTGGCACTCGCTAGGCAAGGGTCATGGGTTCCAAAACTCTGTGAATTGAGAGAGGTTGGGGACAAGTATTAATACTTGGTGGCATGGGCTCCTTGGTGAGGGCCTTACATGCTAATTGCACTTCCTCCTCTCTCCACTGTGGAATATCAGAGCTAATTTTGATTTCATTAGAAGTCTAGTTACAGGCTGCTGAGCTCACTTTGGGCTAACCGTGCACCAGCACTGAGGCTCCCCTACTACAAGCTGAACTGACTAAGAGCTGAAATCACTGAGCGTTGTGTTAAGTAGTGGGGGAGCCTGAAGATATATCGTGGAGCAGTTTGCGGGACAGCTGGAGTGCCTTGTGGACAGGCTGGTGGAGCAGTTCGTAGGATGGCGGGAGCTGCTGGTGGGATGCGGAGCAGTTTGTGGGATGGCGGGAGCTGCTTGTGGGCCGCGGAGCGGAGCTGAGCGAAGGAGTTTGTGGGGCGGTGAGCGGAGCGAAGGCCTATGGAGCTGTGGGGCGGTCAGCTTCAGATCATGTAAGGTGCCTCTTACCCCCGTCCCATCTCCACCCAGGTTGGGAGGTAAAGCTCCGCAGATAAACTTTCGAACTCTGGGGCTGCCCTGACCAGGGACAGAGACTTTTGGGTCATTGGACTTTTGGGACTTTGGGTGATTTGGGGTTGCTGGACTCAAGAACCAAAGGGAAAGGGGTATGCCCCAATTTGCTTGGGGTGGGTTTTTGCTCATGGGTTGTGTTATGAATCCTGTTGGTGGTGTTTCCCCAACATAATGCCACATTGTTTCTCTCCGTTATTAAAAGGCTTTTTGCTACACTCAGACTATGTGCTTGCGAGAGGGGAAGTATTGCCTCTTGGAGGCGCCCAGCGGGGGTGGTATATATTTGTCCCAGGTCACTGGGTGGGGGCTCGAGCATTGTGTTATGGGAATGGATTCCCTAAATATTGAACCCGGCCCTTGTTGCTGCCAACTCTGACGGGCAGAAGGGTTACAGTAGTAAAAGCCTGTCAGGAAGAGGGCGGGATTCCTGATTGGACCAGGCAGTGGGATGGGGAGAAGAGAAAATCCCCCCTGTAAAACCAGGAGAAAAGCAAAGCGGTTGCCTTGTGGGTGAAAGGCTGGTTGGCAGGGGAGTGGAGAAGGAGAAATGATTGTTCCTACCATTAAATGAGTCTATGCGGTGAGTTTAGACCCGAACAAGTATGCTAGTTAAGAGCCTCATTTCTCCCAGAAGGGACTGAAGGACCCTGCTGGGAAAACCAAAAGGAAGACCCAGGGGAAGCTGAATAGACTGATGTGTTCTGGGTGACATGTGGAGGAATGGGGGGATACGAGGTCAGAGGACAGAGAAGTGGGGTGCAGGCTGAGTGAGCAGTGGCTCTCAGGGCAGGGTGGAGAGCAGAGATAAGTAATAGAACCCCACAAGAGCCCAGCCCAGGTAGAGAAGTAAAACAGGAGTTTGCTTTACATTTCACCTTCCTTCCTGCACAAGCAGCAGCCTGCTCAGTACAGGACATGCTGCTTCTGCTCCCCCCACCTTCTCTCCTCCATCATTCTCTCTTCCTGCAAGAAGTTTGGGGTTAGGAGATGGGACAGCAAAATCAGAGTTAGTTCCTCTGTTCTCAAATACCCTGTCCTTCCTCTGCTACTGCCCATGGGGCAGGACTCTGAACACCGTTTAGTTCTGTCCCTGGGCGTTGCCCCACAGGAGCAGAGCCCTGGTTTGTCCAGTCCAATATGACACAGCAAGGCAGCTCGCTGGTCCCAAGCCAACACCGTCCTGTGCAGCTGGGGACGGAACTTGGCCCACTAGAATTAGAAGTAAGCCATGGAGAAGTCACAGCAAATGCCACCCGAATGTGCGGCAGTAACTGACCTGCTTTTCTAGGCACACTTCTGCATGCCCCATTGAAAGCCATTGTTCATTTTACTTCTCCCCCTTATCTCCCATGGTTTGACTCAGCAGCACTGACCAAGGATCGTTCAATCACTACACCACATAATAGCCTGGGCTACTGCATGTGATCACGTCTTCCTCGAGTGGTTGGTCCCAGCAGGAATAAAACCCTGCTACTTACTGACCACTAGCAGAGCTGCTCAGGGGACAGGGCTTGTGGTTCTGGTGCTGAAGGTCCCAGATTCACTGCCACAGTATGTAGCAGGTGAGGTAATAACAGAAGTGGATCCTGTGATGGGTTGGATCACAGAAACCCCTTTGGGACTGCCACCTGATGTGCCTAAACTACCTCTGAGCCTGTTTTCCCTGCCAGCTTAGGACTTCAGTGCCTTGCCTTGTTTGAGCCAGACATACTTGCCTGCTGCAAACACAGATCCAAGTCTGAACCACACAAGCTGCGGGCTTAACTGAAAACAGCTTAAGAAGTGCTCGTCTCCAGCCCTCAGATACCCAACTCCCAATGGCGTCTAAATCCCAAATAAATCCATTTTACCCTGTATAAAGCTTATACACAGTAAACTCAAATTGTTTGCCTTCTAAAACACTGATAGAGAGGTATGCACAGCTGTTTCTTCCCCCTCTCCCCCCAGGTATTAATACATACTCTGGGTTAATAAGTGATTTTATTAAATACATAAAGTAGGATTAAGTGGTTCCAAGTAATAACAGACAGAACAAAGTAAATTACCAAATAAAATAAAATAAAAACATGCAAGTCTTCACCTAATACAGTAGGAAACTAAGTGCAGGTAAATCTCACCCTCAGAGATGTTCCAATAAGCTTCTTTGGCAGACTAGCCTCCTTCTAGTCTGGGTCCAGCAATCACTCACACCCCTGTACTTACTGGCCTTTGTTCCAGTTTCTTTCAGGCACCTCTTTGGAGTGGAGAGGCTACCTCTTGAGCCAGCTGAAGACAAAATGGAGGGGTTTTCCTAGGGGCATATATATTTTCTTTCTCGTGGGTGGAAACCCCTCTCTTCCCCTGTGTAGAACGCAGCTACAAAATGGAGTTTTGGAGTCACATGGGCAAGTCACGTGTCCATGCATATATCAACTTATATAGAACATTCCCAGGAAAGCTCAGATGTGGATTGGCATCTATCAAGGTCCATTGTTAACCAAGTACTCCCAATTACTTGAATAACCCCTTCACACTATGTTGACCAAATCTGCCTTAGGTGCTTTCTACAGCAAACACTTTAAATACAAGCATAGAGCCAGTGCTCATAACTTCAGGTATAAAAATGACACAGTCATACAAATAGGATGAATACATGCAGAAGAACATAACCTTTGCAAAGATATGTTACATGGCATATCTAGCATAAAACATATTCCAGTTATGTCATATTTACACTCATAAGCATATTTTTATAAAGCATTATGGGGTGCAATGTCACAGATCCCATAAAAGATATTACCTCATCCACCTTGTCACATTTGTCTGGGGCAGAGAATCATTTATTATTTGCTTGCCGAGCAACTAGCACAATGGATGCCAACTGCAGTATTAACGTTACATCACAATTTTTTGCATGGATAGACAGCCCTCAACCAACCCCCCCAAAGTGTCTATCCTGGACATTTAAAACAACAGTTCAAAAGAGGAAAAATCCTGAAATCGTCAAGAGAAATCTATCCCTTCACCATCAGACCTTAGGTGTCAATTAACTTGCATCATCTGTAAGGTTTGTTTGAAAAAGTGTGGATGAATTGCCATCAAAAGCCTCTTGCTCTGGGTGTCCCTAAACCTCCAACCGCCAGACACTGGGACTAGGTGATGGGGGATGGATCACTCAATAATTGCTCTGTTCTGTTCATTCCCTCTGAAGCATCTGGCATTAACCACTGTTGGAAGATAGGATACTGGGCTAGATGGACCATTGGTCTGACCCAATATGGCTGTTCTTATGTTCTTCTAGTAATTATATATGGGGTGTTCCTATGAAGTTTTACCTAAGCCAAGAGAGAAAAAACATCCCCATCCTTAATACACATTACATATTGCGAGAGCAGGCAGAATAATGAGTATTGATAGCAACAGGCTACTACAGATTGGCACCCCAAGCAAATACATCCAAACATTTAACGAGGGATCCATGAATACCATCCCTTTCACCTTGGATAGAATGGGCAGGTAAATCATGGCATAGAGAACAAAAATGAAGTTTGACGGGACAGTGCTAGGTTAAAACATACATTTACATCAACGAGCGGTACAAACTTATGAAAAGTCTCCGCCTCAAAGAACTTATTGTGTTAAGAGCTGATT
Organism: Natator depressus; assembly: GCF_965152275.1. Taxonomy (NCBI): domain Eukaryota; kingdom Metazoa; phylum Chordata; order Testudines; family Cheloniidae; genus Natator; species Natator depressus. The sequence continues at coordinate 132,900,733 of NC_134237.1, read as the reverse complement.
GTTTACCTAACACACTTGGAAAATAAAAGTATATCAGTCAGTTACTGTTGTTCAGAGTCTCTTTCTAGTCAGTTTTACTGTTGATTCACCTTCTCAGCCCCCTTGGTCTGCATATTTTCTGCCTTGCATAGAAACCGCTGGGGGGCCTTGTCTGTCTGTCTAGCACCATGCACACTGTTCGGTGCTATGCCAGTAACAATATTAGCCACAGTGTTCACACCTGGCTGCCTAAAGTTAAACTCCATAAATACAAATGACCTTATATCAGAAGGGCTGAGTGGCTGTAGCTCCCATTGAAATGAATTATCCCCATTGTACAGATCAGGCTCAAAGAGATTAAGTAAAGGTACCACAAAGGTGGTCAGACACCATATGAGAATCTAGAAAGACAAATGACAAAGTCAAGGATATAAAATTCCCAACTAATTCCTGGTCTCACAGTTAATCCACCAAACCCCATCTGCCCCCAGAAAAAGGCCATAGCAGTTCTCTTGATGAGGATTAATAATAACACAGAGCGTTAGTCATTCATTCACCAATGGGAGGAGTAAAATCCACATCATACTGGATCTGCCCTTTAATTTGGTCCTGCGGTCTATCTAGAACTGGCTCCAAGGCTGCCGGGTCAGAATCTGAATTTTCTCAGGTTTAGGAATGCTCTGATCCAGGCTTTGGTTTTAGCCTGTAATAGATATGGGAGCCAACTGTGGCTTTCAGACTTGGAGTTGGACTTGAGACAAGCATCCCTAAAATTTAAATACCATGCTTGAATCTTGGGCTCCTTTGGGTTCAGGCTGAGTGGCAGGAGAAAAGACTAGGTAATGGCTAAGCTCTGTTTGATTATGCAGGCTACACAAAACCAAACACGCAGAAGGAAAAACCCAAACAAGTCATTAGGCAAACAGTGGAAAATGATCCCAAGTGACAGAGCAACTGAGCTATAATGAGAAAGTGGGGCCAAGTAATGAGAGATGATTAACTCCTAAAGCAGGATTAAGACTGTTAGTATCACTCTGTAAATCAGGACTTAATAATGAAGGTAGCAACATCACTAGACAGTCACCACTAAACTGCGTGTGGGAGGAAGGGCACCCTGAATCTCAGCTGTAATCAAAGCAGTTACATAATGAGGGAGGGGTGGTAGCTTCCACGGTTCTGCGGAGACTTGGCGGACAAGAAAGTGCTGTCGTAAGTTTCACACAAGACTAGGATCCAGTTGTCAACTGAGGCTAGCAATAGTTTTAACTCATTCCCAAAGCAGACTGCAAGCAACTGGAAGCTTGAAGTCAGTGAGGTTAAAAAAGATTAAAAAATAATAATGGAGGAATGGAGTAATTTAGGATAGAGAGAGAAAAAATAAATGATAAAAATGACACCACAAACCCGCCATGGTCAGTCAAAATACAAGTTAATACAAACCGGTAGAATTCTAACTTGACACGGATGTGTGGGTATTTCAAGGTTGCCATTTACTGAGCACCCCCTTGTGGCCGGGAGTGCCTGTGCAGCACCCCTACTCTATTTCCCCTTGGGGCTGGGTTAATAGCCAAACACAGTTTAAAACAGTTCAGTGTCTCCAAAATAACACCCATTACAGCAACACAAAAGTTCATAGACGTCTCCGGCTCTTCTGCCGCACACACAGCTCTTCACGCAGCTGCCAGTCCTGTCTTTCCTAGCAGGAGGTCACCTTCCTGGTTTTCTTCTCCCCGTTTTGAGGGAGAAGGTAGCATATATACCTCAATTGGCTGAGCTTCCCCTCAATTGGCTGAGAGAGAAGGGAGCCCTGCCCACCCTACACTGCAGGGCTCCTGGTATTGGGCCCTTAGAAGGATAGCAGCCTGGCTTTCCCCCATCCAGTTACTAATTCCCCAGGACTGCTTCCTCTCTTCCCACCACAAGGCCATTTCCCACAGTGTCCCTAGAATGGGGTCTCCTGGCCCTTCTAGTCTTAAAGGGCCAGTATACTCCATTACAGGTATTTATACCAGATCTGGCACAATAAATATTTCACATTATGAACAACCCCCCCCCCCCTCCACCCCGATCTTAAAAAAGCATAAAGGCTGCAGAGTCAAGCACTCAGAAATGAGGGAATTCTAGAATTCAGGTTGTCCATGCAACTGTAACCCACATGCTTGCACTGTAGCATTTAGTGATGTATGTAAGGGAAAAAACCAGAGCCCTCAGAACAAAAACAAGACCTATGCATCCTCCCCACTGTGTGCCTACAGACTTGCTACAGCCAGGTAGGTATACTCTGCTGGATGGGCTAGAATCATCCAGAAATTGCATGGGGGAGGGGGGAGCATTAGGTGGGCTCATTAGCTGTTTGAAGCTATTTGGATGATTTCCATTGTGGGCAAGCAGCCTGGTAGGTCACATCCAGAGTCACTGAGAGTAGAACCATGAAGAACATAAGGTGATGGGAAGAAGTTCATAAATGGGAGGAGTGGGAGGACTCAGTGGTAGAACAGCACAAGGAGCAGGCAGGCCTGACTGTGAAGCTTTTGCTCCAGGAACTTTACCAGTCTGTTGGATTAGACTGCAGACTCCCTCCCTTACTTCACTGGAGAAGAAGAAGAAAACTAGATTTGCTGTGGGCTGTCCAAAGCACCCGCTGTTGCTGCAGAACCTCAGAGTTTGAAGGAGACTTCTGGGACAACCACTAGTTTCCCACACTTCAAGGAGTTGGTGACAAGGAGGGTAAATCCTCTTAGGGAAGTGCTCTAGGGGAACAAATGCACATGTGAGCAGAATTCCATTTTGCACTGAACTTGCATAGTAACACATACTAACCCACGGTGGGGAAACCCCTGAACGCATTGGCTTTAAAAGAGTTGTTATTGACAAGTCACAGTTGTGTCAAGGATTATAAATAAAGGGTTGTGTAGCCCTGTAGCTGTAGATTTAGTAAGAGCGTTTGTTTAGAGATTTTATGTTGCTGTCTTCAGACCATAATCTGGGCTGCTTATAAGCCAGCCAGCCAAACAAAACAGTTCTTTCCCTCTCCCTGCCCAGAGAGAGGGAGAAGCAGAGTAAAAGAAAAAAAAAACAAAAGGGGTCTGTTAGGGAGCTTATTCCTTCACCCACTTACTTCCCTGGTCCTTCTCACATGAACAGAGAGCAACAATACCTGAAGTCCAAAGGTGCAAACAATTTGATGTTTATTGGGGTGAACTTCCAGCAAGCATGATTCCAGTTTCCTTCCTTAGTGTCCCCCTTCCCAGCTCTGACACCACAGAGCCTTACCTGTGTCCCTGTTCCCATTCCTGCCCTTAGCTAAACATGATTCCAATTTCCCCACCCCCATTCCCTGTTCCCATTCTCCCCCCCCCCCCACTTCCTGATTGACTGCAGACTATATAGTAAAACTTGAGTTCTGCTTAGCTATACCTTAACCAATCATTTTCCTGAAATTTAACTCACCAATCCTAACATATTGTAACATGATTATTTAACCAATTATATCCCACCACCTTAATTAGTTTACACCCAGCAAAATTAATTATACAGCAGACAGGAACAATCACAGAACCAGACAGAGATTATACAGACAAACAATAGGGAAATGGGGACTACAGTGATAGAACAAACACAGAAATGAGGATTTCACATCCCAGCTATTGATAAGTGAGTTCCTGCCAGACAGGATGCTATCAAACTAAGTTTCCTTTTACACCTTCTAGGCACTTTCCTTTCTCTGGAGGCGATAGGCATTACTAGGACAGGACTATATTCCTAACAGCCCAATAGCACCTTCTTTCAATGTGACTAGGTTGGAATGTGAGGATGTGACCGGTCGCTTCCCAGCTTACGGCTGCCTCTGCTGCTTAGCCAAAGGCCTTAGCCTAAGAACAGGGCCTCAGACTGTCACAGTAAGAGAAGGCCCTTACACCAGCAGACAGTGATTTTGATTCTCTCTTTTATACCTCTATAACTAGCTAAGTGATAAAAATACACCTAAATTCTTAGAGTATAGGCCTTTGCAGACAGGCGTGAATATCTGTATCCTAACAGGGTCAGTCTCTTGATCACCTCTTTAAGGTTTGGTTTATCTGCATGTTCTAATGTCCTTCACCCACAGTTGATACCTGGTCCATACAGTCTCAGGGGTGGCTAGGTCTGTACCCATCTTCTTTTGTTCCAGTCTGTCCCTGTAGCCAGCAGTCTCCCACCTAGTCACCACCCCTTCCTCTAGCAGGCTTTCCCTTTTTAAGCTTTATCTTTGCAGGGAGAGCATCCCTTGCAGGTGTGTTGGGTTAGTGCTGGCTGTGCCCAGAGAACTTGTTAGCTTCCTCGCTTCTAGAGCAGGGTGTGCCCCCTCACACTTTCATAGCAGAGATTTAGCTCCGTATAATAGAGAGACATGTCAAAGTCTGAAAAGAGTAGACACTGGTCACCACACAAAAGTGTGCGGAGGTACAGGAAGAGGAAAGAAATATCATAGCAGATGTTAGCATATCACTCCCCCAGCCCATCACACAGTCTGAATTCAGTCCCCTTGTGCGTATACATTGTGAGCTACACTTTTCAATGATGTGATCACACGCTGTGTTTCCCACAGGATTTCTGGGCAATATTCCTGCCTCTGCTGAATGTTTGGCATCACCACTTTCATGCACTAAGTATCTCATGATGCTTTGGAGAGAATGACCCAGGGATGCTGGCTCTCCTAGGCAGGAGTAACCTCCAGCTAGTATGGATTGTGTGCTCATGAGGGGGGCAGAGAGAGAGGCCAGCCCATGAACACACAACCCGACCCCTGTTGCTCCCCCATGGGAGGGCTTCCTCAGAGTCAGTGCTTAATTTGTAATGAAAGAGGTGCCAGGGCTCAAGCAATTAGGTGCCTGGGGTTCAAGAAATTTTTTTTACATTCATAACCGATGCAGCAAGCCCAGAGGTGCCAGGGTTATGAACTGCCAAGCCTTGAGGTGCTGGGGCGCAGCCCTGGCACAAATTAAAAGCACTGGTCTGGGTGTAGATGGAAGGAGGCAGCAGATTCCTCTTTGACCTCAGTCACAGGCTTCCCGTTCCCGCTGCGTGTCAAGAGGCACATTTGGTTCCTTGGTAGCGTCCAAGAGTGAGGGAAGGAGGGAGAAGGGGAGCTACCAAGGACGAGGCTGTGGCAGACACTAGGGGCTGCAGAGGAGAAGGCTCTCATCCCAGAGAGGGCGAGAGTGCGTGGTGGGACAAGGGGGAGGCTGGCACAAGGATTGTCCCCATTTTACCGATGGTGAACTGAGACAGAGAGAGATTAAGGGCCAGCTTTTAAAAGGCATTTAGGTGCCTACTGGGTTACTCCCATTGAAATCAATGAGTTTCACCTTGGGTGACCATATTTTCCCAAACGGAAAATGGGACACCCCACGGGCCAGCCCGAGGCCCCTCTTCTCCTCCCCCCATGCGGCTGGCCTGAGCCCTCCCTGCCTCCTGCCTGCGTGGGGCTGTCCCAAGTTCCCACTCCTCCCACAGGGCTGACCCAAGCCTCCCTGTACGGGGCCATCCCGAGGCCCCACTGCCACCCACCCACTGCAGGGCTGGCCCAAGCTGCTCTCCCAAGCCCTCCCTCCCTCGTGGGGCTGGCATTGCTGCTCGTCCCCACCACCCTGCACATTCCTCCATGCCCCGCACCCCACTCTTTTTGGCAAAACTGTGCACTTGTCCAGTTTGTTCTTGTGAACTGATCATCAGTTGGCAAGAGCAAACAAGACAAATGCCCAGATTTGCCAGAAAAGTCGGGACAGTCGGGACAGGGCCTAAAAAAGGACTGTCCTGGCTGAAACGGGACTTATGGTCACCCTAGATGCACCTAAATACCTTCGACCATCAGGCCCTAGTGACTTGCTCAATGTCACACAGGGAGACTGTGGGAGAGGCAGGACTTAAATCCACATCCCCCACACCCCAGTCCATTGCCCTAAGTGCTAGTTCATCTTTCTGGCTAGGTACAGGCCTGAACTGCAGCCCTTCAACACCACTCCCTACACTGATGTGCAGCAACAGCTCAGGGATAGGACATGCTGCCTTCTCAAAGGGAGTGGGCAAGCTGCCTGCCCAGGGGCTCAGAGTGCCTTTGGGTTCTGCTAGGCCAGGCGTCACAGCCTGCACTTATAGAAGAGCTTGTTTTGAGTCGCAGTCGCAGGCTAGAAGCCTGATCACAGGACTGGGTCTCACATGCTCCAGGGTTTTAGATTATGGTTGTGTTGGAGACTCTGTGGTCTTCAGCAAATCATGTCACTGCTCCGTGCCTCGGTTTCCCCATTTGTGAGGTGGAGTTAATACTTATATACTTATCCACTTATCCTCAGAGAGGTGTTGGGAGGTTCACTAGGTAGTGTTTGTACCACACCTTAATGAGAGAAGAGGCTATGTAAGAGCTAAGTATTCATATGCCTAATTAAATTAATATCCGTAGGATGATATGGAGGCTGATTTAATATTTGGCACTTATACCCCTCCCCTCCCACAAATATACTACTAGCGAAGCTCAGGGATGAGCCACTTCAGCCCAGGAGGTAATTTGTAGGTGGGGAGTTATGAACAACTGAAAATAGCCTCCACATATGCAGCCCGAGGCCTCCGTGTTGGCCTCCTAGCAGCTCTCCCCAGCCAAGCAGGGTTGGGCTGGCTTGGGATTTGGTTAGGAAATCTCCAAGGAGCACCTGCGTGTTGGTATGGGTGATTCAGAAGGTGGCTCTCGTCCTGCTGTGTCAGCGCTGAACCCGGGCCCAAACATGATAGGAGGGAACACCAGGTGCTCTCTGCCCAGAGAAGAGAGCCCTATAATTTCAGCCCAATGAGTTAGTCTTGATTTCCGTGCTACAGAGATACTGGGAGCTGTTGAAACTCCTGCAACCCTCCCGCCCTCCCCCGGCCCCCGCCTTGAGAGCTGCTTTTGTTAGGTGTGGTTATGATTTATTTAGGCGGTACATCCTAGTGGCGAGGACACGAGACTGGGACTCAGAAGACCTGCTGTCCATCCCCAGCTCTGACACTGCCCTGCCAGGTGACCTTGGGCAAGTCATCTCCTTCTCTATGGGTATGTCTACACTACGAAATTAGGTCAAATTTATAGAAGTCGGTTTTTTAGAAGTTGGTTTTATATATTCGAGTGTGTGTGTCCCCACAGAAAATGCTCTAAGTGCATTAAGTGCATTAACTCAGCAGAGTGCTTCCACAGTACCAAGGCTAGAGTCGACTTCCGGAGTGTTGCACTGTGGGTAGCTATCCCACAGTTCCCGCAGTCTCCGCTGCCCATTGGAATTCTGGGTTGAAATCCCAATGCCTGATGGGGCTAAAACATTGTCGTGGGTGGTTCTGGGTACATATCGTCAGGCCCCCGTTCTCTCCCTCCCTCCGTGAAAGCAAGGGCAGACAATCGTTTCGCGCCTTTTTTCCTGAGTTACCTGTGCAGACGCCATACCACGGCAAGCATGGAGCCCGCTCAGCTCACTGTCACCATATGTCTCCTGGGTGCTGGCAGACATGGTACGGCATTGCTACACAGCAGCAGCAACCCATTGCCTTGTGGCAGCAGATGGTGCAATAGGACTGGTAGCCGTCATCGTCATGTCCGAGGTGCTCCTGGTCGCCTCTGTGAGGTTGATCAGGAGCGCCTGGGCAGACATGGGCGCAGGGACTAAATTTGGAGTGACTTGATCAGGTCATTCTCTTTAGTCCTGCAGTCAGTCCTATTGAACCATCTTATGGTGAGCAGGCAGGCGATACTGATTGCTAGCAGTCCTATTGTACCATCTTCTGCCGGGCAGGCAAGAGATGAGCATGGCTAGCAGTCCTATTGTACCATCTTCTGCCGAGCAGCCATGAGATGTGGATGGCATGCAGTCCTTCTGCACCGTCTACTGCCAGCCAAAGATGTAAAAGATAGATGGAGTGTATCAAAACAAGAAATAGACCAGATCTGTTTTGTACTCATCTGCACACCCCCCTTCGCCCCCCATCTAGGGGACTCATTCCTCTAGGTCACACTGCAGTCACTCACAGAGAAGGTGCAGCGAGGTAAATCTAGCCATGTATCAATCAGAGGCCAGACTAACCTCCTTGTTCCAATAAGAACAATAACTTAGGTGCACCATTTCTTATTGGAACCCTCCGTGAAGTCCTGCCTGAAATACTCCTTGTAAAGCCACCCCCTTTGTTGATTTTAACTCCCTGTAAGCCAACCCTGTAAGCCGTGTCGTCAGTCGCCCCTGCCTCCGTCAGAGCAATGGCAAACAATCGTGCATCTGAGTTGAGAGTGCTGTCCAGAGCAGTCACAATGGAGCACTCTGGGATAGCTTCTGGAGGCCAATACCATCAAATTGTGTGCACAGTACCCCGAATTTGACCCGGCAAGGCCGATTTAAGCGCTAATCCACTTGTCAGGGGTGGAGTAAGGAAATCGATTTTAAGAGCCCTTTAAGTCAAAATAAAGGGCTTCATCATGTGGACGGGTGCAGGTTTACATCGATTTAACGCTGCTAAATTCGACCTAAAGTCCTAGTGTAGACCAGGGCTATGCCTCTGTTTTTCCATCTGCCAAAGGCCGGTTAATGAAACCGACCTCCTAGGCAAAGCGCTGTGAGACCTAAAGAAAAGATGAGAAGTGCTGTGTCAGAGCTGGTGTTGTTCTACTACAACAGGGCCTAGAGATGCCAAGGGAGAGTGCGGCCCTGCTGTGCTAGGGCTGTGCAAACACAGTCAGAGACAGTGCCTGCCCCTAAGAGCTTACGATTTCAATAGACCAGGCAGCCCAAGGAAGTGCCAGCACCCCATGTTACAGATGAGGAACTCAGGCCCCGAGAGAGGAAGTGACTTGTCTAAGGTCATGCAGCACGTCAGGAGCCCAGCTGGAGGTAGACCCCAGGTGTCCGGCCTCCCAGTTCAGTGCCCTAACAGCTGCCTCTCCAAGAGCTGACTGTCTAAATCAGTGGTTCTCAACTGTGGTCCACCACTTGTTCGGGGAAAGCCCCTGGCTGGCTGGGCCGGTTTGTTTACCGGCCGCGTCCGCAGGTTCGGCTGATTGCAGCTCCCACTGGCCACGGTTTGCCACTCCAGGCCAATGGGGGCTGCGAGAAGCGGCACGGGCCAAGGGACATGCTGGCCGCCCTTCCCGCAGCCCCCATTGGCCTGGAGCAGCAAACCGCAGCCAGTGAGAGCCACGATCGGCTGAACCTGCGGATGCGGCAGGTAAACAAACCGACCCGGCGCACCAGGGGTTTCCCTGAACAAGCGGTGGACCACAGTTGAGAACCACTGGTCTAAATAGACAAGACAAAGGGTGGGAGAAGGTAAGTAGTAGTCCCATTTGATGGATGTGGACCTAAGGCATAAGGGCCCAGATCCTCAAAGGTGTTCAGGTGCCTAACTCAATTGATTACAATGGGATTTAGGCACCTCAATACCTTTGGGGACCTGGGCCAGAGAGATTAAAGTCACATAGAGTCTGACACAGCCAGGAGCTGAGTTTGGGTCTCCTGCTTATCCAGTGTCTGAACCACAATTCAATCCTTCACCTCTGCGTGCAGTGGGACAACTGCTTTTATGTGCGTGATTCTATGCCCAGGTAATCTAATGCAGGGAGAAAGCTTTGATATCTTCTGAGATAAAATCTACAAGAGAAGTGTCAGGGATTAGTTACTGGTGGTGTAACTAGGCAACCAGCAGCAACATGTCAGAAAGTAACCAATGTAAGCTCCCTCCGACACACCTCTGTTATTTCATTCACCATCATCTAATGGCTAAGACACACCTGCGTGATTTGTATTTTTCCTGCTTGTGCTTGATGGAGTCTGGACAAACCGGTAGCCTCTCTGTTTATGTAATAATGCTTGACATTTATAATCTGCCCATGGTTTTACGAGCACTTCCTTAGGCTCATAATGTCCCTGCTAGGTATCATGATCCCCATTTCACCTCTGGGGAAACGGAGGCACCAAGGAGTGACACGATGTCCTCAATGTCACGTGGTGAGCTTAGGGTTTGTAACTGAACCAGAGATCAGGGCAGGTCCACCGCCTGGTTTTTTTGCAACCCTTCACGTGGCTCTTGCTGCATCCTTGTCACAGGTCACTGAGCCACGGTCTTTGCCCCTGTCTTTCCGATGAGTGGCAAGAAAGATAATTGTTGATGACATGCACTCCTTTATTCTAGATGGCTGTTCCTGCTTCTACTGCCAGCTGTGGTCTGAGGATGCAGGGAGGACACATGCTGAGAAGAGAAGGCCATCTCCTCACAAGAACTTACTGGCGCTCTGACAAGGCTGCGGGATGGGCAGAGTGGGTGGAACACAGACATCCAGCCCAGGGAGAGGAGCCGGATTCAAGGTCAAATCAGAGCCAGGGCTTGGCAGTCGCTATCTTGGGCATCGTTTTGACAGCAGCTGGGCTGGATCAGGAGAACAAGCACGGTTCTTCCTGGTTCCGAACTGCTGGGGGTGGTTCACACTGACCTTTCTCTCAGGGTTTCTTAAGCCTTTTTCCGTCTTTCTTTAGAAACACAGGAAGAGGGATTTATCATTCAGAGGATATGGCTGCACAGGTGAGAAGACTGGCCTAGAACAGGGACTGGGAGACCAAACGCTTCTGTTCTGTTTCCACCTGTGAGACTTTGGATGAACTCAGGTGTGTGACTGCTCCACTTCTACAAGGGGTATGAAAACATAACTCAGAGGGTTTAATCAATGTTGGAAAAGTAGCTGGAGATCACGGAGGGACGCGAAGTGGTGTTATCCAGGAATTGGAATGAAGGGATCATGATGTTGCCTAATTGCCACCTACTGTCCCTTCTGCTGCACTACAGCCTTTATCTGTGTGCTTATGAGACAAAGCAGCAGGCGGTTCGAGTACCAATTGTGCAGTATGATAGCAACCAAAATATTATGGTCAGTAAGAAATCCAAATCCAATAATTCTTCCAAATAGGTGCCTCGCCGGTTGAGTAGCTGGGGGGTGGATTTGTGCAGCCAAGCTATCCAACCGGCAAAAAAGAAAACCAGCCGCTTTCCAGTGAGCCAGACCATACACAGTGTTTCAATGCCAGCCTGATCCTGGCCAGGGCTTCGGGTCATACATTGTCTCCCCCACCCAGCTGTGTATGTGGCCTCTCTGGCAGGATGGTCTGTTACAGCTGGATTTTTACTCCACACACCGACCCAGCGGTTTGGTAGCTAAGTGGTTAATCTCATGGTGAAAGGTCACCTCCTGCTGCAAATGGGCCCCTGATCCGTTGGGGTAGCACTGTTGGTGTGATGCCGGTCCTGTTGCTCCCTTATGTACTGTTGCCTTCACTCCATCAGCTTGTTAGGCCACCGGCTTGGGGGAGCTTTGACAGCTGACCTAGCTGTTTGTTTGGTTCCCCCAACCCCCTAAGTCTCCATTCTTTCCTCTAGCTAGGGATGAGCAAATGCCATAAACTTGGGTTCAAACATTGGGCTCAGGGTTATACGTGATTCATCCCAGCTGTTTTGTGGGAGGTTAGGGAGCCTCTGAGCACATCTATTGGCTGGAGCCCCACATGCGAGTTAGGCGTCCGAACGCGACCTCCCATTGGTTCGTGGATTGCTCTGGGGCTTAGGTGGGAGAGAGGTGCCTGGGTGCCCAGAGGAAGGCAGCAGCGTGCATGCCCGGAGGCGGGAACCTTTACTGCAAAGCTGAGGGGCTGAGTGAGGCTAGGCACTTTCCGTGATAGGCGGGGTGCCTAAGTACTTTTGTGGCCCCCCTGGAAGTGGGATGGTGCCTGTCACCTCAGCACCCAACACTTGAGATGGGCCTGACCCAAAACTCCAGGTCTCACCTTCAGGGGTGAGATTTTTAGAAGTGTTGAGCATTGGCCTAACTCCGCTCCCATTAGAACCAAGGGTGATCTTGACAGCGCCCATGCAGTGTCCAGCTGTGATCACTCCTGATTGGCTAAGAATTGGGTTCAGCCTGTTATTTTCTTATCCATCTTTCCCAGCCCAGCCAGGCCCCACTTATTTGTTTCTCTCATCCTCCAGTTATGTCCTGGATTCTAAGATCTCTGGGGTAGCTTTTGCCATTGATCATGTTTGTGCAGCCCCTGGCACAACGGGGGCCTGGCCGGATGGAGGCCTCCAGGTGCTATCATAACATAAATGTTAAACAAGAGTAATAAAATTCCCATTGACAGAAGTGGGAGCAGGCTTCGGCCAGGCCCTGAGCACTTCTGAAAATCTTACCCCCCTTGTCTGTAACAGGCTGCACCCCCATCCCAGAAACAACTGCAACCTGCAAGTGAGTATGTATTCCTGCTCTCCTGCTGTGCCTGATCCACTGTGAAGATGAGCCCTTCCCAGGGAGCAATGACTCTTAGATCATGCTGTAGCAGCTCATGGCTTAGCTCTGGAGATCCATTGTTCAAGCTGGCAGCTACCACCTCAAGTGGAGGGTGTTTAGATTCACTCTACTAGGGTTATGTTAGATACATCACCAAAGCAGCTACTTCTCTGGTAACTTCCTGGTACCTGCTAGTTCTCCCCAGTGCATGATTGCCCTTTCAAAAGTACTCTTTCCCAGCCTACCTCTCTCTGGTAGACCCTTTAAATCTGGCAGAATCAAGCAGATGCACTAGAGGGTATATTTGCAAGTGACAGAAGCACCAGCTGGTACGTAGCTCTCAGCACTGGCCAGCATTGAACTCTTGGGTGACCGAGGAGACCAGCCTGCTAATTAATCCATTTGGATCCCCCAGGCAACAGTGGTCGAGGGTTAATAGAGCCATGCACAAGCATCAATAGCCAACATGTAACAGAGAGCCTGATCATATTGTTAAATATGATCTAATTTAAAATCAATTTGAGAAACGTTTTATTCTAAAATGCTTCCCCATTTACATTTAATAAGCCCATTTCATTCCGGAGCCCAACTTGTTTGATAATTTCCCCATTAACAGGAGTATTTCCTCTGATCACACTGCAGCCGTGGCTTTTGGAAGTGATCATCCTATTACTTAGCTCTTTTCGTAATCTTCCAGATGCTTTGTAAACTTTAATGAATCCTTGCAAGACCCCTTAGAAAAAAAAATCATAATTGTGTGGGTGGGTCACTGCTCACTGCTGGATGGAACCAGAACTGCTCAACTGTGTGTCACGAACCCTGCACTGTTAGCAGCTAATGCTCCCTTAACCTGAGTGGTGGACTCTCTGGTTTGGGAGTAGAAGGACCTGAGTTCTGTGTCAGCTGTTGTCCTGAAGTTCCAAAAGGCCCCAATATGTAGTGGTAACTCTGTCCACGGACTTGTAACAGCATTCAATAGAAGTGATAGGCTGGCAGAGTAGGCCCTAGTTGGAATGCAAATAGATGTAGCTTTTGTAAGACAACTGAATGTCACCCACAAGTGACCAGCAGGTAGACGTTTAAGACAAAGACCTTGATCTTGCACCCATTGAAGTCATTGGCAAAACTCCCGGTGAGACTAGACCAGAGGTGGGCAAACTGCGGCCTGCGGGTCACATCCAGCCCGTGGGAGCATCCTGCCTGGCCCCTGAGCTCCCGGCCGGGGAGGCTAGCCCCTGGCTCCTCCCCTGCTGTCCCCCCAGCCCCGCAGCCTCAGCTCTCTGTGACGCCTGAGCTCTGGCCTGCTGCTCCTGCTGGGCAGCGCGGCGGTGTGGCTGGCTCCGGTATGGTAAGGGGGCGGGGAGTGGAGAGGTTCCAGGGGTCAGTCAGGGGACAGAAAGCAAGGGGCGGTTGGATGGGTTGGGGGTTCTGGGAGGGGGGGCGGTCAGGGGACTGGGGATGGATAGGCGTGGAAGTCCCAGGGCGCCTGTCAGGGGGAAGGAGTGTGGATAGGGGTCAGGGCAGTCAGGGGACAGGGAGCAGGGGGGATTGGATAGGGTATGGGTTCCCCGGGGGGGCAGTTAGGGGCAGGGGGTCCCGGGAGGGGGCGGTCAGGGGACAAGGAGTTGGATGGGGCGGGGGTTATGAGGGGGGCTGTCAGGGGGTGGAAGGTGGGAGGGGGCGGATAGGGGGCAGGGGCCAGGCTGTTTGGGGAGGAACAGTCTTCCCTACCCAGCCCTCCATACAGTTTTGCAACTCCAATATGGCCCTCGAGCCAAAAAGTTTGCCCACCCGTGGACTAGACACAGGCCTGTATATATGAAACGTTCCTAGTAATGAAGGCTGCAAGTGTTATCCCCCTGGTAGAGGGGAAACTGAGGCAGAGAGCTGGAGATTTGCACTAACAGAGCCCTGCCTCCTCGGTAGAGGAATATTCCCAATAAAAATGCGATAAGGTCAAGATGCCCTACACAAAATGCAAGATCCATTGACACTCTGATAGTCCAGCATGCTACCCTACTCTAGTGAAATACAATCAGGTAAAACAGGAGGAAAAACCAACTCATCATGTCTGGCTGAAATGATGGCAGAGGCATTTAAAATCTATTATTTTCAATTGACTGTCTTGCTGGGAGACACCCAAAGAGACCGTAAGATGCCATAATTCCACCAAGATGTAGCAGAGACATGAACAAACAGTTCAGCATCCTTTGGAGATGAAGTGGGAGAGGAACTTGGTAACATTCCTCACATCCAGCTCGCCTGCTGGGGAGCGGAATCTAAACACATAAAGAATGCACAGGCATGTGGGAGAGCTGCAGAGGCTAGAAAGAGGCAGAACCTAAGTGTAGGAGACTTATGTGCCTACGTGCTAGATATTAGGCAAGAATGATGCACTGCTCCTGGTCTGATGTGGATAGGGAGGGACTGTGGCTGAATGGTTAGAGCAGAGATTCCTTGGTTCTGCTGTCATTTGTTGCTGATTTGGTTGGTGGTCTGGGGAAAGTTACTGTCTCTGTGCCTCAGTTGATAGGAATTGCCATACCAGATCAGTCCTATGACCCCATAGTCCAGAATCCTGCCTCTGAGGGCAACCAGGAGTGGATGCTTCTGAGGAAGCTGCAGGCTTCTCCATGTGTAAACTCACTGGGTACACTAATTAACTCAAAGGGGTGCTCTGGGGGTTATTAATGCTTATTCAAGACTTTCCCATCCTGCGATGGGAAGTGAGGTCTCTTGGTTTATGCACAGGGCTGGGAATGGGGGATTTCTGAGTTCTAGTCCTGATTTAGTGGCAGCTGGTGAGCCTTGGGGAAGGTGGGGGGTCTTGGAGGCTCAAGCAGCAGCTCCAGCAAAACGGGGCGGGGCGGGGGCAGTTGGGTGCTGAAGGAGAGCCAAGTCTCCGTTTGGTCTGTGGTAAACTCCCGGAAGGCAGAGAACGTCTCACCGAGCCTGCCTGGAGTGCTGTTGAGGGCAAATCTCCATGGGTCCCAGCTGCTTCTTCTCTTGAGCTTTGTTCCTTTGCGGTGGGGCAAGCCGCAGGCTGCAGTGACCATGGAGCGCTCTCATGTGCTGTGCGCTAACTGCCTGCCCCCTGTAGACCCGGCTGGTAGTTTGTGTTGATGTCATTCAAGCCACTGGGATTTTTGCTGAAATGAGCCCAGCATTTGAGAAGCCCTATATTGCCCAAGCACTAAATAGGTACAAAATATTGCCTTTTCCTACGCTTTGTTCAATACTTCTCTCTGCGCTTGGCACTTCAGAGGGATAAACCAGCTTCATACAGCTCCTTGGCTAGATGCCCTAGGCTGAATTTCTTGATCTTGCAGGATAGTTGCCTTATTCTGTTTGTCACAGACATCTGACATCAGAACGCCAAGCCAGAACACAGTGCTGACCAAGCAAGCATGACTGCTGTGAGATCTGTCCTCGGATACTGTCCAACCTCAGGAATTGTTCAGGGAATTGGACAACTGGAAGGGGCGGGGGGGAGGAGGGGTGGAGTGGAGTGGGCTCAGCTCAAACAAGACGTGTTCTGATCATTTCAAGTCACCTGGGTAAGATTCACCAGGGTTTAACTCTTTTAGTGAATAGAATCATGGAAGTTTAGTGATGGAAGGTAAGCCAGCCCATCTCTACCTCAGCAGGCTGGTCCCTACTGTATATTTACTAGATCTACCTGTAGTCTAATGTTAAGTGTCCCAAGCAATGGGGCTTCCAGCACATCCCACGGCAGGTTATTCCACCAGGTATCAGATGCAATCATTAAGAAACATTGTAATAGAAACACCAGAGGATGCTGTGACCAGGATGGATGCAGGTTGCTTGAGCTCTGAAACGGCCCATGGGGAATTCCCAAACATGTCGTCCCCTGAACACCTCCATCCAACCCCAGGAAAACTTGCGCTGACTACTGAAATCCCCCAGATGCCCTCTAGCTCTGCATCTTCCTCTGCAAATCGGAAAGCACCAAAAAACCAGAGGAGATCTGACCCCTCACCCTTTACAAGCAAAATGGTGCCTAAGCTTGATGGAACCCAGCTGATGGCTGTGCTACAACAGGTGACTGCAGAAAATGTTGAAATTAAATCTACAGTTTCCACCTTACAGACCACCCATGAATGAGATTCAGGGTGCACTACACGCTCTGTCGAGACGGATGGGTGGAGCAGAACACACAATACCTGAAGTGGAAGATGACTGTAAAGAGAACAAATGACAGGTTATGAAGAACTGTAATGATATCGAGGCTATTAAGACCAATTGATCTAGAAAGCTGCTCATGATGACGTAACATCAGGATTGTGGGTGTCCCTGAGGAAATAGAGAAATGCAATTCCTCTGAATTTGTCCTTAAACTGCTAAATTGTCAGATCTGCTGGTAGATTTTTGTTCTGATATAGAGTGGGTACACTGGGCCCTTGCCCCAAGGAGGTCAGCTTAGAGCACTGACTGTGAAGTTCCTGAAGTTTACAACTAAGGAGTTTATACTGTATAAATGCAGAGAAAAAAAGGCATTGTTATGGGGAGAACCAACAATTAAAATACTGTTCTTTCAATATTATGCCCATGATGTATGTGGTTGCAATGAGGGCAGCTTTTAACCAAGAAAAACAATTGGCCAGAAAGATGGACTGGAGGTATTTTATTAAATACCTGGCCACATGCCATGTTAAGAATGGTGAGAAGATAGTATCATTCAGTTCCTTTCTTGAGGCAGAAAAATACCTCAAAAATCTGCAAACACCTCCCTTGTAAGAGGAGACATCTATGGAATGATCTGACCATATGAAATGTATGTATTGCTCGATGAGATCTGATATGGCTGCTCCAAACAAGTTGATGGGCGCTAGTTGATATTGATATTTTAGTTCCTTTTCTTTTTTTCTCTATGATTGGGGCTGAAGGGATATTATCAATTTACTTCCTATTGCCTTAACTGATGGAAAAGGAGCATCAGTGTAAAATCTATCATTTGATAAGTAATTATATATAATAAGTGCTTTATTAGATGGTGCTTCCTTATGTACTAATGTATCAAGGTTCTATTGGTAATAGGTGGTTACTATAGTTGAGATATTTGGGGACTCAGAGGCTGTGAGCATCTTCAAATTTCACCTGATGCGTATTTTGGATGCTTTAAACAGATTCTTCTTTTTGATTGTATGTTACTGTAGTGGGGCTGATTGGCTGCCCACAGACCTGGAGTGGGAGGAGTCCCTCATTGAATCCTAGGGGGTGGAGCCACACCACGCTCACCCTTCCCACTGGAAGTTAGTGGGCGGGACTGGAAGTATAAAAGGTGGGCTGGAGAACTCAGTTGGGAGGCTGCCACTGGAGGAGCCAGACCCCTCCTATGAGCTCCTGAGCTGGGAGGCTGCTGCAGACCCCAAGGGAGCCGAGGACTGGTCAGGGCCATTTACAGACCTGAGCACGGAGGAGCTGCAAATGCTGACAGAGGCCTTCTTCCAGGATGACCCTCTCCAGAGCCAGTACCCCGAGGGGGAGTTGGGAAGTGGCCTGGGGTAGCTGACCCCTGTCTGGCTGCAATGCTGAGAGCAAGTGAGTCAGTGTGTTGCGGTCAGGACCCCATGGACCTGGTGGCAGACCACTCTGCCACTGCTAGGGACCTGGGCCGGGATGCAGTGGCGGGGGTGGGCCTGCGTCCCCCCTGCCACCCAAATCCATGTGGGACAGTGTCCCCCTCTCTTAGGCAAGAAGCCTGTGCTTGTCAGCCCTCTGCCAGAGCTAGGAGGCCCCTACTGTTTGCTGCTCAGCCTGTGTGCAGTCCTGAGCCCCTCAGACTCTTTACTGCCCCAACCAGGAACTGGGGGTCCATAACTGTGTTTGTTGTTTGGCCCTGCCCACAGGCCTGAACTCATGTCTCCTGTTGTCCTGCTGATCCCCACGTCAGGCAATCCCTGGAGATGTAGTGGGGTGGATTGGCCACCCACAGACCAGGATGGGGAGGAGCCACTCCCTGCAACTGATGTGTATTTCTCTATCCACTGCCTTTTCTGTTTTGTTTTTTCACTTCTTTAATTCCTCTTTCTGCCCCTCCTTGTTACTCTCCCATGTTGGGAATTTCCTTCCCACTCCTGTAGAATATGTACTGGGAAGCGACACCTTACCCCTGGATTATATAACTTTCGCTGCTTCAATATGCAAGAACAATGTGATGCTCAGGAAAATTTGCAATGTCTCATTTATTCACAAAGCGACTTTACATTTTATCCAGTACATTTTAACAATGGTGGCTCTGATTACCTGTGTCTCTTGGAATATAAAGGGGTTTAATAACCTTATTACAAGGAAAAAATACTCAATGCTTTAAAAAGATATTAACATTGCCATGCTCCAGGAGACACATCTGACAGAACTTGAAGCTTGTGAACTGATGAGGAATTGGATAGGCCTCTTGATTTCTAGTTGCTTTAATTTGAAAGTGAGGGGTGTTGCTATACTAATCTATAAAAAGGTGAAAGTTAGTATTCTGAGCACGGGGTCTGACAGTGAGGGCAGATCTGCTGTGCTCAAGGCTGAAATTGGCAATTCTATAATCATCTTTGCCAATCTCTATGGTCCAAACCAGGATGATCCCAATATTTTTCCTAATTTTTTAGGAGTATTAATGACATGGGCCACCATCCTATTATTATAGCTAGAGAGCTTAATGAAAATCTAGACCCAGTCCTTTATAAATCTTCATCTTCGTATAAAAGCACAAATATTTGTCAGGTACTTCATATATACATGGCTGATCTAGGTTTACAGGATGTGTGGAGACTGGGTAAACCTAAAGCCAGGGACTACAGGTTTTTTTCCCCCACAGCTCATTCAACATATTTAAGATTTGGACTATTTCTTAGCGTTACAAGACTTGATCAGTTCTGTCACCAATTGTGGCATTGGTACTGTTCTATCTGACCATGTGCCTATACGTGTGTCTTTTAGGTTCCCAGGGTATGCACCCCCCCAACACAGAACCAATTATTGCCCAAGTGGCTTTGGGGAGATGGAGTTTGTTAATCCCCAGTTTGTGGGGTAAAATTAATTAATACACTGAACATAAATGTCCTTTCTAGAATTTTGTATGTCTTGGGGGGCTGGGGGGGGGGGTCTCCCTATTTCTATGCCTCAAAGTTATTTTGATAAATTCAATATTTTCAGAGCATTTATTTGGGGCTCAAGTAAGAAACCTAGCCTGGCACTGAACTAAATTACTGCTCCCTCTGTGACTGGGAGGATTTCCATTTTCCCAACTTGGAAAATTATTCTATCTCCTTTCTGTTAACCCAAGCATCTTTTTGACTGTTAGATATGACGTCACAGACTCCACCTTGGATTCTGACTGAATGAGAATTGGTACACCCTCTCCCCCATCAGGCATTGTAGGATCAAATTACTATAGATTTGATGGCTTCAGAGCTCTCACAATAGCGGCTGTGAGGCAAGCTTGGTCAGAGTTGACTAGAAAATTCTGCTCCCATCCACTCCTCTATGTAGAGGTGGCCCTATGGAGCAATCCTAGCCTTAAACTTGGCAAACCTTCATGTGGAGGGATTGGATGGACAATGGAACTATGACTATATCACAGCTAATTGACAATGATACATTGAAACTATTTGTAGATCTTCAGCAACAGTTTGGCTTGCCCTGCTCCAGAGCATGGAAATATCTCCAGTGAAAGCTCTTGCTTATGAATATATTTTGATGGGATGCACTGGGAGCTCCAGAACCTCTGGAACTCCTATTATATTGGAGGAAACTCCCTGGGTTTACTTGCCCAGCGGTAGTATTTGATTTTTCCGGCCCGCAAAACTGCCAGACTAACTTGAGAGTTGCTTGGAGGAGAGATTTGGATACATGGCGCTCTCTGACCCAATGTGATCCAATTGAATCTAATGCTTAAAAAAGCAACTATAGACCTGAGACTACTGCTTATTTTCCAAAAGACACCTTTTTCAATATACTGGTCCCCACATAGACTAATGGTAATGGGCCTCAGAAATGCTGACTGCTGTTGGAAATGTAACTCCTTGGTGCTCCATTAGCTCATGTGTTTTGGGAGTGCCCCTGTATCAAGAATTTCTAGTTTGAGGTGGACCAAGGGCCTAATTTGATATTGGATGCTAAATTGGAGCCCTCCTCCAGTTTCATTCTTGGATATATTCCTGATACCTGGAGGTTACCTGGTAACAAGGTAGCATGGTTCCAATGTACAGTTTTCATTGCTAAAAAATTAATCCTGTAAAAATGGAGAAGTTGATCCCTATCAAAATATTGATACCCGGCTCCATGATGTGGCTGACCTCACAGCTAATGAATTACTGGCCTTCTGCAGAAAGGGAATACTCGAAAAATTCAAAGCAATTTGGGCTGACTTTTTTTTAGAGGTTTATGATTAATGTAGACCCTGAAGATCAATATGTCCCTTCCCCTCCCCTCCCTTTATCCTAAACCTCTTTATTTACTTTGCATATTATAAGAAAGCTGGTATTTTGGTGTTTGGAAAAATAAAAATAATTAATAATAAAAAGAAACATTGTAATAACCAGTCTGATTTCCCCCCTGCTTAATTACATCCTTTTTTTCACCTATACCCCCACCCCTTGCACTACCCTACATGTTCTGTATCTTGCCTGATCCTATGTATTGCCATAATGAATATGTCCTAGATTCAAAAGTCCAGTGTCTTGTTACTGAAAGTCATGCAGTGACTTGAAGCAAGTTGAGAAAAGAATACATGGAACATAGTATGGGGAACAATCCTACATGGTGGGGAGGGTTGCCTATAAGGGACAAACTAATCTAACAGGACTTTCTTCTCTGCTCATTGATTCTCTCCAGGGCAGATCCAAGAGGGATTCTCCAGTGGAGCTACCCTGCAATCTGATTACATGCTTCTCACACCAATGGTGGCACACAGGGTAGGAAAACAGTCTCTTCCATCCCTCTCTGTCATTAGCTGCTGCTTCCATCTGCTCTAAGCAGTTGAGATCAGCTGTTCTGCCCTCCCTGCTAAGGGTTCTCCTTAATGTTTCTCCAGGGAGCCCTAGTTTCCTCATTCCAGTTGGTTGTTGAGTTTAGTGAGTATTGTGACTGCCCTTTCTATCCTTTATGTCCCTTCTTTTGGGAGGTCTCAATGGGCTAGCATGGTGCTGCCTAGGTAGGTGAACTGTTCTATGCTTTGATGTCTTTGCTGTCTAATGTGATGTTCCTGCTTGATGTCTTGGTTTCAGGGATGTTTGTTTTCTGCAAGCTGAGCCAGAAGAGAAAAACACAGCTGCAGGCAGCAAGGCGTACCAATAACCTAAGCAGGTAAGAAGCAGAAAACACTCCACCTTGGGGTTTCTTGTAGCCCTGGCTGCAAATACTGATCTCTTCCCAAGGGCCTGCAGACTAATTACAGTGCACCTGTAAGAGGGGAGGAGGATACTGTACTGAGATAACAAATCCTTGTTGACTTGCTACTGCACGCTTTCATGCTCCTGCGCTCAGACAGCTTGTTAGCCTTCCTAGTAATGATTAGACTTTGCTACAGAACAGAGTGAGACCTTGCCAGAGATTCTCCTAGTGTAGCCTTATAGAATCATAGGATGATAGGACTGGAAGGGACCTCAAGAGGTCATCTAGTCCAGTCCCCTGCACTCAAGGCAGGACTAAGTATTATCTAGACCAGAGGTCTCAAACACAGCCTGCGGGTTGCATGCGGCCGTCGGAGTTATTTCCTGCAGCCACCAAGCTCCCTGCCCCCTCTTCCCCCAGTGTGCCGTGTTCCCACGCCTCTGTCTACCTCCAGGCGCTTCCGCCACCAAACGATTCTTTGGCGGCACTTAGCACTTTCCAGGGGGGAGGAGCAGGGAGCCGCACACTCAGGGGAGGAGGCGGAGAAGAGGTGGGGCAGGGGTGGGGATTTGGGGAGGGGGTTAGAATAGGGGTGGGGGCAGGGCCTCATGGAAGGGGTGGAGTGGGGGGCAGGGCCAGGGGCAGTGTGTGTGGGGTGTCAGTGATGCGGCCCTTGACCCAATGTACTAGGCCTCATGTGGCCCTCATGGTGGTTTGAGTTTGAGATCCCTGATCTCAACCATCCCTGACAGGTGTTTGTCCAACCTGCTCTTAAAAATCCCCAGTGATGAGATTCCACAACCTCACTAGGCAAGTTATTCCAGTGCTTAACCACTCTGACAGTTAGAAAGTTTGTCCTAATGTCGAACCTAACCCACCCTGGCTGCAATTTAAGCCCATTGCTTCTTGTCTTATCCTCCAGAGGTTAAGAAGAACAATTTTTCTCCTGCTTCCTTGTAACAACCTTTTATGTACTTGAAAGCTGTTATGTCCCCTCTGACTTCTCTTCTCCAGACTAAACAAACCCAATTTTTTCAATCTTCCCTCATAGGTCACGTTTTCTAGACCTTTAATCATTTTTGTTGCTCTTCTCTGGACTTTCTCCAATTTGTCCACATCTTTCCTGAAATGTGGTGCCCAGAACTGGACACAATACTCCAGCTGAGGCCTAATCCGCACAGAGGAGTGTGGAAGAATTACTTACTAAATACTCCTGCTAATACATCCCAGAATGTTTGGTGCATGGGTGTTTTTTTGTCTTGCAACAGCGTTACACTGACTCATATTTAGCTTGTGATCCACTATGACCCCCAAATCCCTTTCCGCAGTATGCCTTCCTAGGCAGTCATTTCCCATTTTGTATGTGTGCAACTGATGGTTTCTTCTTAAGTGGAGTACTTATTGAATTTCATCCTATTTACTTCAGACTATTTCTCCAGTTTCTCCAGATCATTTTGAATTTTAATCCTATCCTCCAAAACACTTGCAACCCCTCCCAGCTTGGTATCATCCGCAAACTTTAAGTGTATTCTCTATTCCATTGAAGACATTGAACAGAACTGATCCCTGCGGGACCCTACTCATTATGCCCTTCCAGCATGACTGTGAACCACTGATAACTACTCTCTGGGAACAATTTTCAAACCAGTTTTGCACCCACCTTATAGTAGCTCCATCTAGGTTGTATTTCCCTAGATTGTTTATGAGAAGGTCATGCGAGACAGTATCAAAAGCCTTACTAAAGGCTTATCTGATCGCTGTTAGATCAGTGGGAGTTACTGGGTGTACCAACCTCTTGGGTACTGTACACTTAAATCCAAATAGTTCCCACTGATTGCTACTTCCTGTTCATCAAATACAGATGTTTGATTATAACTATTGTTAAAGCATCTGACTATGTTGCTGGAGTGGTTTCAGAATAAGACTGTGTAAGGACTGGTAGGGCTCAGGCCACTGGTGGAGAATTTAACCTTACATAATGCTTAACGGTAATTGCTGTGCACAGAGCGGCAGCTAGAAACATGCCTTCCCAGCAAGGGCAATCAGCTCAGCTAATGTCTCTGCAGTGCCAACAAGATAGCCAGCTCAGCTGACTTCTCATCACTAACAGGGGGCCAGCGATTGGGGCTTCTGAGCAAGTAGATGCAGCCAGGCCTGCAAACGGTGGTCTGCATTCCTTTTGACACATCAGCCCTCTGATAGAGCTAGGATCTCAGCCAGGGAACTGCTTAGGATAAGCTCTGGGGAAGGATCCCTGACTTGACAGATGCACTCAGAACTGTTACTGTTTGGCCTTCACCTCCGCTAATTACTCAATGTTCAGCCAAGCCTGAGGCAGAGCATTGACCAAAATGTTTTTATGCAACAGCTGAGGCCAGCAGAACCTCTGTAACTGTCCCCTTGTGGCCTTGGGCAAGGCCCTGCTCAGCCTCTCAGCTTCATTTAACCTCTCTGTTCCAGCTTCCTCTTTGGTGAAGTGGGAATAAAAGTACTTCTGGGCCCCACAAAGGAGCCAGGACTAATCGGTTAATGTCTGTACAGCCCTGGGAGGAGGAGGACTGAATGCGAGGGGTAAGTTACCCTTGTCCTATGCCCTAACAACACTGCCATCCTTTGGAAAGTGCCTTGCAATCGACTGATAAACACTATGGGAGATGGGGTTTATTATTACAGACTCGCCCTGACCTCCTTTCTATCCCTGTAAATTGCAACAACCCAATCAATGCAGCATTATCTTGTATAGCACTTTCCATACTCATTCTCCCCAAAGCACTGTACAGAGCTGAATAAGAAATAATAGAGGGAGAGAAACTTGAGTGGTACAAGTAAAGGAGTTGAGGGAGGGCATTAGACAGTATTAAGACAGTTATCATTTCTGTCCCTATGCTGTTTTGCTGCAGGCGTGTGACAGCGCTGAGAGATACAGTTTGAGCCAGCACTCTGGTCACTGTTAAAACCAGTTAGGTTTCCCTGGGGGAAGCCTTATTGGTCAGGTTGCCTGATAACTACCTAACCCTAGTCTGGACTAGTAAATGAACTAATTAACCCATTAACAGGCAAGTGGCTTAAAAAGAGCACTGGAAGGAAGTGCTTGAGAGAGAGGGGAATGAATGAGAGCAGGCTTGGAGAGGTCTGAGTAGAGACTTCAAACCCCATCCCCATAGGAAGAGTTGTGGAAGCACTGATATGTATTGGTGGAGGGATTGAGGCACTGTAAACAAAGTACATGCCACTGTTTACCAACAAGAAGGTCTTAGAGCAGTCTGTTAGTGGATGAGGGGGTGCAGCACAGAACCCCATCGCAACTAGTGTGCAGCACAGCACACTGTCACGTGTTGTGTTCTGCCCCAGAAGTGGCTGCACTTCAGTGCTGGGTGAAATGATTGCTCTGTAATATAACTTGTAGAGGTTGTTAGTAACGTTATTTGGGATGACAGTTACAGGCCAGAATAAGACAATTGTCATTATCATTTCTCTTCACATGAAATCTGAAAGGAAATGAAGAGGTGGAGACAAGCAAGGAGGCTGCTTCAGCAGAAGGGATGATGATTGTGCATTCAAGTCCCTCTCCTGGTGGTAGAGGGAAATGAGTACAATAGTTCCTCTATGGAAGGGTGGGTGCAAAGCACTTTGCATTTCCATAGCCTCTTCTGTCAGAGGATCACAAAATACCATCAGAAAAAGGGAGCTACCTATTTGTCAATTCGCCCCTAGGTGCCTGGCTCTTGAGGATGAGCTGAGCTAAACTTTGACATTTAAGACAAAGGACGCAGCAGTACTTGGGGCCCTGTTACCGAGGAACAAGGTCTGGTGGGGCTAGTGGTGCAAGTGGAATCCATTTCTTACTGGTATGGGCTGGAGGGGAACAGCAGTTAATGGGGGAGCCATGTGACTCCTCCCCGCCCTGCTGGGCAGGCCCCATGCCCACAGCTCCTATGTGCGGTTCTATCACCCCAGCCCTTCCACGCAGGGTCTCCTCTGGCTGTACAGCAGCCTCGCCAGAGGACAGGGCTGTGGGCGGCACAGCTGGACTAGAGGAGCTGCTGGCGTGGGGCCGCTCAGTGGCCCCATGTTCTGCTCCTTTCCCCGCTGTGGTTCCTGGGAGAGGCCTGTGGGGGAAAAGAGCAGAACACCAGCAGCAACTCTGGCAGCTGTAGCACCCCCAGCCCTAGCCTCTGGCGAGACTGCTGTACAGACAGAGGAGACCCTGCGTGGAAGGGCTGAGCTGTGCTGGAGGTCAGGGCCAGCTCTAGGTTTTTTGCTGCCCCAAGCTCAGGTGGGGCTGGGGCTTGCAGGTGGTGCTGGAAGCTGAGGGACTGATGTCACCTTTTCCCAGTGCCTGCAGGGGCTTCCCCCCTGCCCTGCCCGGCCCCGCAGAGAAGCCCCAATATCAGGGGTGGCACAAGGCAGCGCAGCAGCCAGTGCGCAGATGAGGCTGTGCAGCCCTGGCTCCCTGGCAGGACTTGTCCTGTCCTCCCCAGGTAGCAGCTGGGCCCTGGCAGCTCAGCATCCTGGGGCTTCCCCTTCCTGTTGTGGCCAGGGGTAGGGTGCCCTTGCCCTGTCTAAGTGGCACAGCTCAGAGCACAACTGCCCCCCAAAACTGGAGGGCTGGAATGCCACCCCTGGAAATGTGCTGCCCAAGCATGTGCTTGCTCTGATGGTGCCTAGAGCCGGTCCTGCTGGAGGTGTGGGGCCGCTGGGCTCCTCCATTCTGCTCCTGCGTTTTTTCCAGTACGCCATACTGGCTATAAATATCTTGCTGGTATGATGGACTGGACCGCCCTACTTGCACTGCTGGGTAGAGCTCAAAAGCATGAGGTGGTTTGGATACTTTGCATGGGGAATTTTAGTAGCAGAGAGAGGGTTACGTGAAGAAACTGATATGAAATCTAATGCAACAACAGTAAACATAGATTGAGTGGGCTTGGTATTAATCAGAAGAGAATCAGAAAACCAGCCCACAAAAGTCAAGCTGGTACAGGGATACCACCCAAGTATAAGAAAATGCACGCTTCTCACTCCATATAAGGAGAAATGGATGCTTCTCTGGCAAAACAGATGAAATTGCAACAGTTAGCTCATAGGAGGCACCATCCCAGATCAGATGATCTCACCTGCCACCCTGCTTCAGATAGGATTCAACAGTTAGTATCTTGAAAGATGATGAAAATCCCTGCTAATGCACCTACTTAGAGAAGGGCAAATGTAATTTAGTGGACTGAGCACAGAGCCAGGATTCAGGAGTCCTGAGTTCAGTTCCCAGCTCTGCAAGTCAGCTGCTGTATGTCCCGGGGGAAATCATTTCACTTCTTTGTGCAACTCTCCCGTCTGCCCTTTTGTTTTGTCTGTTTAGACTGCAAAGTCTTCAGGCAGGGATAGTTTCTCACTGTGTCTGTGCAGCACCAGCTCAAAAGGCCCCTGATCTCAGTTAGGGTCTCTGGGTTCCCCTTGATACAAATAATGAATATAACTTTTCATCGCTGCTGATTTGAGCTGAGTTAGACCCAGTAATCCTAGAGATGAAAATTCCATTATCAATAACCCCAAAGCAAACTCCTCCCAAAAGAAAGCTTTTCCATGCAAGATACCATACTTACTGTTTTCAATAGCACTTCTCAGAGTGCTTGTAAATGTTCATTAATGAAACCTCACAACCCCCCACAATATTGAGGCACAGAGGTGACTGTCTCGTTGTCATAGTCATAGAGTCAAGAACAGAACCCAGGATGCTTATCCCGTGCCAGTCACTAGCCTTGACTTTCTACTTTTTATTGCTCTGAATTTTAAGGACATAAGAATGGCCATACTGGGTCAGGCTGCTGGTCCATCTAGCCTGTAGTGAGGCAGCAGCCTGACTCTGATAGGCAGGAGTTAAAAGCAGCCAAGCTAGGCTGATTAGGGAGGGGCTGACCACAGGTGTGGCCAGCTCAATCAGGGCCCAGCTGGTCCTGATAAAAGGGCTGTGGGGCTAGGAGACAGAGGAGTCTTTCTTCCTCCCTGGAGGGAGAAGGGCTAGCTGCCTGAGAGGAAGGTACCTGAACTGGAGCAGTGCTGGGGAAAAGGGCAAGAGAAGCTGGGGAACTCTAGCTTGGCAACTCCCCAGGCTGCAGGCCTTGTTGAAGGCTTACAGAGGTACTGGGGCTGCAGAGGGGTAGCTTGGGGATAGGCAAAGGCAGCAGGTCCTAACCCCTTGCCAATGATGAGTAGCCATTACAGACTGTAGTGATTCATCCAGTCCCAGCTTCTGGCAGTTGGAGGTTTAGGGACGCCCACTGTGTGTGGGGTTGCATCCATGAATATCTTGGCTAACAGCCATTGATGAACCTATCCTCCATAAACTTATCCAATTCTTTTTTTAACTCAGTGATACTTCTGACCATCACCACATCCCCTGGCATCAAATTCCACAGGTTCACTATGTGTCATATGAAGAAGTACTTCTTTTTGTTTGTTTCAAACCTGCTGCCTGTTAATTTCATTGGGCAGCACCCCTAGTTCTTGTGTTAATCCTCCACTGAAAACACATTCAGAGCCCATTCATGCTCCAGTCTTGAGTGAAAATTGGTAACTGTGGCTCATTCAAGACTCCTGATCAGTGGATCGACTTTACAAACCACTCTCCATGAAAGCCACCATCTTGAATTGATTCTGTCAGTTTTATTCAGCAACTGTCAGACCACGAAACCATGTCTCTGTAATGCTGAGCTTTCCAAGACTCTCTTGGAGAAGCGCCCACTAAGGTAGCCTCTAGTGGTGTTACCCAGGGTTCTTTCTTACCAAAGCTCTTGGTAACTTTTAATCTGTGCGAAGTGGTGTCAGAAAATAAATCAGGGGAGACACGGCCATGTGACCGATAGATGGCTGGCACAAACAGGACAACATGAGTGCTTTCACTTAGAGCTAAACTTTACTTAGCCTCAAGCACTTACACATGTCCACAACAGGTTAGTAGAACACCCCCCAACCCTCGATAATTACTGAAGCTGAATATGGCTCTCAAGTGGCAGAGTGCCAGTGGGGAACACAAGATTCATCCGGGGGAGAGTCCCTGAAGAGCCCCTTCTGAGAAGTCCTGCTACTTTAAACTTTCCCCCCTTATTTATACATTAAGGGATATGTCATTGTATTACTAAAGAAAACTTGCTAAGCAAGCAGTTTTTAAAGGTCAAGCAAGAGGTTTCCTTATGATGGTCAATTAACCAGATATGTGTTTTGTTTTTTTTTTTTTTTCTCCCCAGAGTGTCCATGCCTTGGGACCCTGACAGACACATTCCTCAGGGTACATTATAGACAAGCTTCCTGTTTTTTCTAAAATACATATATCCAGAATTTCAACATTCTTGGCAGGAAGGGCGTGGGGTCAAGCTGCCCTTTCTGTGGCACCCAAAACCCCCTCCCCTCCTGCCTTGGTTATGCTAAGGCCGCTGCATGACCAATTTGCGGTCTGCTGACTTGACTGCTTTTAGCAATAAGCAATAGTGGTTTCAGGCACTTTACTGTTTTGCCAAAATCTCCCTGTACAGTGAGAGATAAAAGGTTACAATCAAACTCCATTCAAGAGGTTTTATTAACTGGGGGAAAAGGAAGCACTGGAACCAGCTTGCAAAGAAATAGCTCTTCCCACCCAATCCATCTTACTGATCAGCATAGGCTTCAAGCAATGGATAAAATGACATTTGGCCCACTGTAACAACAGCCACTGGAATCATTGGATACTTACTAATCCCTGTCACATGACAGGAGTATTTTGTAATCATCACTCATGCGGGGCCAGACAGTATAGATCAGTCTCTAGTAGCACCTCCTGTCACATCTTTATTACAACCCTGAAGTCTCCCTGAAGTTTCAGTTGGTCATGGGATCCTTCATTTTCCTGTCTGCTGTTAACCAGCGGCCACATACATCCTAGAGGTGGCTGCATTTCAGTGGCTGGTAAAGTGATTTCTGCCCTGTATATATTAAGGGCTTCATCCTACAAACTTATATGTGTGAGTAATATTCATGTGCACAAGTGATTATGGGATCATGCTCTAAGGGTGAGATTGTCAGCACCCACAATCAGGGCCAGATAGTTGCAAGGTCTCAATACATTGGACGGTGAGCTCCATTGGAAATCTGGCTCTTATCTAAGTACCTACATGACAACTGAGGTCTTCTGAAAATCTGGCTCGAAGTATGTAAATGATTTGAGTTTCTTTGGAAGAAGGGCAACATGAGATTATTCTTCCCTTACCAAAAGCACTTGTAGATTTGTCTGCAGTCAGACTCCTTAGTGTTGTATCTTTCTTTGTGTGTTATGTCTCTGTTGGTGTTTGGGACAGAAATGGATTCTAGCCACAAAGTTCAGGTCTGGATCCAAATTTTCCCCTAGTTTGGAGTGTCCAGGTCTGGGTTTTTGTTCCAGGCCCAT
The DNA here is from genome assembly GCF_965152275.1 of Natator depressus. Lineage (NCBI taxonomy): Eukaryota > Metazoa > Chordata > Testudines > Cheloniidae > Natator > Natator depressus. The sequence goes on along the minus strand of NC_134237.1, from coordinate 132,870,680 downwards.
CTCTAATTTGGATATCACATTTTTAAAACCTTCCTTTCCTCCCCAGAAGATTCATAGCAAGTCATCTCCAGCTCTAGGTCCGAGGGACAAATATTCTGTTGGTTGAGTTCTTCTCCCTCCTTTTCTCTAACTGCAAGGATATGACCCACTACTCTCAGCAGAGTGGCAGTACTTAGCGCTAAAACACTGGCTAAGGTAAGAATTTGGTCCAGATGCCCTAGGACTGCCAGAGGCTCCACAGCTACTAAGAACCTTGGACATACTTCATAAATTCCCTAGGCCCAGGTCTGCTATGTATGCTTTGCCAATGAAGAGGGACTTTACTGGTCTGGAGTTTTTTTTTGTGGAAAAAGAGCTCTAATGGTAGAACATATTACAGAATGTTAAAAATGCTTCTGTGGATCTCAGGCTACGCCTGGTATAACAAAGGAGTCTATTCAAAATGTATTGGATGCCACAAAGGTGGTGCAAGATGGGGGGGCCTTGTCCTCTGTTAGTTCTTTGTGGTGTAACAAAGAAAAAGGAGCCCTGATGCGTATGCTATGGACTGCCAGGTATCTGTGAGATAAGGTGGACGCAAGAGCGGAAGTAGTGGTTGGTTTCAGCAACCAAACCTCAGCTGAAAACTAGATCCTAGATTATGGATCTCCTATGCTGGGTTTAACTCCACCACAAAGACTTTGGCTCTTGAGAGCTGTAGTGGTTACCAAGCGCTTGATTTGACAACAATGGAGGAGCAGGCTTATGCCCGGAATAGATCAGTGATATTCAGACCTGTCTGAGGTAGCAAGGAAAGAAAGAATAGCTTATCAATGTAGAGAGCAATTTATGAATTTGAATAAATGCAGACCCCATTTCTCGATACATTTGGATAAAGAATACTGAGATCAAACAATATTAGACTTCCATTCCACCTGCTTTTCCTTTCCTCCTACCCCGGTCTCCTCTTTCCCTTTTTTGCCTGTTTGTGTATGTCTTTTACTTAATTTTTATTTTTTATTGTTACCCCCACGATACCATGTTATATCTGTGTAATATTGTCTGATTTTGTATTGTCTGGTCTTGCAGCTTTGAGAAAATTGTAAAGTTTTGTTATTGCATAATTTTATTGGCTATCCTGTGAAATGAGCAGCATGTGGTTGACCTTTTTGTATTTTGATTGTTTATGAAAATTAATAAATTAATCACAAAATAGCAGTCCAAAATTTGTTCCTGAAAACCCATTTAGTTATTTCAGTGCAAGTTTGTGCGTGGGCATGCCTATTTGGGAATAAAAGTGGCTAAGCTCTCCTTTGCCATGAGTATGGTTGCCAGGTGTCTGGTTTTTGACTGGAAGGCCCAATCAAAAAGGGACCCTGTCAGATCTGGTCTGCACTGCTGACTGGGCCATTAAAAGTCCTGTTGGTGGCACAATGGGGCTAAGGCAGGCTCTCTACCTGTCGTGGCTCCCAGAAGCAGTGGTAGTCCCCAGCTCCAGCTTTTAGGCGTAGGGGCAGCCAGGAGGCTCTGTGTGCTTCCCCCACCCCAAGCACCAGCTCAGCAGCTCCCATTGGCCGGGAACTGCGGCCAATGGGAGCTGCGGAGGTGGTGCCTGCAGACAGGGCAGCATGCAGAGCTGCCTGGCCATGTCTCAGCGTAGGAGCTGGATAGGGGACATGCCGCTGCTTCCGGGAGCCACCTGAGGTAAGCGCCGCCTGGAGCCTGCACCCCCTCCTGCCTTCCAACCCCCTGCTCCAGCCTAGAGCACACTCCTGCAGCCCAAACCCCTCATCCCTGGCCCCAGCCCAGATCCCACACCCCCAGCCAGAGCCCTCACCCCCTCCCGCACCCCAATCCCTTGAGCCAACCCAGTGAAAATGAGTGAGTGAGGGTGGGGAGAGTGAGCAACAGATGGAGGGGGGATGGAGTGAATGGGGGTGGGGCCTCAGAGGAGGGGCAAGAGTGTTCGATTTCTGCCAGTAGAAAGTTGGCAACCCTAGCCGTGAGGCCTACAAAAAACCCAGTATGGTCTCATTGTTTCTTTAGCCCCTTGTATTCCAAAATAATTGTCCACACACATTAGAACCAGCCTAACAAAATCAGTTTTAATTCACACCTTATCTTATGGGGTGAGTTTGAGTATTTAGACCTGCTTGAAATTACAACACTTTGCTGGTAAAGGCTAGTGCACCTAAAATGTATTTGCTTCCCCAGTCTCTGGTTCTGTGCTAGCTCAATAGGTTGCCACAGCTTTGCAAGTTCTATCATTTCCAACTCCTTCCAAAGGAGCTCGTGCTGAACCCCTATTTATATCTTGTAGGGAGATTATATCTTGTAGGGAGAAGGGGAGTAGATGACTATTGAGCAGGAATGCTCTTACCTCTTTCCCTTTCATGTATAGTCAGTGCAGGTCTAATAGAAGTGCTCGGAGGAGGAACAGTAGAGTCGGTAGCAATGCAATTCCCCCCACGCTACCTACCAATACACTCAGCCTTTAACCCTAAAATGCACACCTCCAAGCAAAGTAGGTAGCTCAGTCTATGGCCTGTTCAGGCCTTTGCTTCTCTGCCATGATTGCTAACAGAGTGTGCATTTTGGGTGTCTTTTTTTTTTTTTATGGGGACGCTGACATACTAGGGACTGGATTGAGACAGATTCATTTCACACAAGCTACTAGATGGCAATAACTTTCGCTCCCTACTGACCTGGCCCCAATTTGTACATAGTGAAAAGTTGTGTCTTCTTATCCAGTCTGCCACCAGATTATCCTGATAGTGAATTGTGAACTCCTTGTTGGCTAGACTTAATGTGTGGGTGCTGGGTGGTATTGGTGGCCTGTGATATGCTGGAGGTCAGACTAGATGATCTGGTGGTCCCTTCTGGCCTTAAATTCTATGGGTATGTCTACACTGCCATAAAACACCTGCAGCTGGTGTCAGCTGACTTGGGCTTGTCGGGCTCCAGCTGCGGGGCTATAAAATTGTGGTGTAGACCTTTGGGCTCAGGTTGGAGCTGGGAGTCTGGGACCCTGTAAGTGTGGTGGGCCTCAAAGCCCGGTCTCCAGCCTGAGTCAGAACATCTACACTGCAATTTTATAGCTCTGCAGCCCTAGTGAGCTGACACAGGCCAGTCATGGGTTTTTTATTACAGTGTAGACATGCACTATGACCCAAGGCTGGGACCCACTTGTAGCTTGTCTACAGAGTGTGCCAAAAAGAAACTAAAATAATCCTTTGCCGTCCTCTAGTGGTCCAATTAAGAAATGTAGTTAGCATTCAGTTAAAGCAGGCAATATTATGTATCTTGTACTATCACACCACAACTTATTGCATAAATCTGCAGCCTCTACCCTAGGAAAATGTCTACTCCATGTAGCTGAAGAAATCACTGTGAGCCAGCCATATTCCCTTTGTCTCAGGTCCTGGCTAGCAGGGGAACACTGGAAAATATTATTTTCCTTTCCTCTGCTGGTCGGACAGCAGCAGAGGCATTTTAATGAAGCACATGGTGTCTGGGGGAGCTGAGGTCCTGGGACAGGCTGCAAAAGGGGTTTTGCAGACCTCAGTCCTCACAGAGAAAGGATGGCCCAGTGGTGAGTGCACTAGGCTAGAATTTAGGACAGTAGGTTTAAAATCTCTGCTCTGCCACAAACACCCTGTGTGACCTTGGGCAAGTGGTTTAGGCCTAGATCCTCAAAGGTGCCTAACTCCCATTGAAAACAAAGACCAGTGGGAATCCGGGCCTTAGTGTGTCTGTCTCTGTCTCTGTTTCCCATCTGTACAATGGGAGAATAGCACTGCCCTGCCTTGCAGTGGATAAATAGATGAAAGAGTGGGAGGTAATGAGGAGCCATGGGTGATTTCTAACCATCTTTGTGGTGGGCATTAGCAGAGCACAGAAAGTTGATGTTCAAGTTAGATGATTTTTTAAAAAAAAATTAAAACCTTCTCCCCCTGCTCCTTCCACCCCAAAAAATGGCCTAGCTCCAAAACAAAAATTTTTTCATTTTTAAAATGACACTTTTTTTGTTCAATGCAGAAAGAAAACATTTCCTTTCTGCCTTCAGGAATCCAGGGCATGGGGTGGGGGACGATTTTTTTCATTAACTCCCTCCTCCCCCGAATTTTCAAACTTAAAAAAAATCTTTTAAAACAACAAGGGATTTATATTTCCATGACCACCGCACCCCTGTTTTTTGCCTAGCACAAATACAATGAAGCTTCCCTTGGCCCATATCAGCTACCAGTCACCAAGACCCCCTGTTATTCTAGCTGCCACTTAAGGTCTGTCTACACTGCAATTAAAAAAAATAGAGGCACCCCCAAGACTCAGAGCCCAGGTTAGCTTACTCAGGCTCATGAGGCTCAGGCTGCTGGGCTAAAAATTGTGGAGTATCTGTTCGGACTAAGGCTGGAGCCTGGGCTCTGAGACCCTCCTGCCTCACGGGCTCTCGGAGCCTGGGCTCCAACTCTAGCCCGAACATCTACGTTACAATTTTATAGTCCTGCAGCCCCCGCCCCATGAGCCCAAGTAACCTGACCTGGGCCAAATGTAGCTGTGCCACAGATCTTTTATTGCAGTGTAGACGTTCCCCCTAGAGTCCTGACTCTCACAGTCAGACTTGGCCCCTAGTGACTCCCCCTCCCATGTAGACAAGCCTTTGGTCCCATCTGTTTTACTGTGTGACAGGGGGATAATTTCCTTACAGGAGGCCTGTCCCTGCTGGCCTGGAAATCACTGTATTCAGGGTAGGCAACTGTGCTCCTTCCTCACGCCACCGGGCGAGCGTAAATCCCAAGCTGCGGAAGTGGGCTGTCTGCTTCGTTCAGATGTGAATGCTTCACATGTTGTACGGATGGAATGGGGGGCAGGGCACAAAGATTCAATGGCAGTTGGGGGGCTGTGGGGTGGCATGCTGGGGGGTATGGTTCTATAGCAGTTGGGGGGGCTGTGGGGTGGTCTGTTGGGGGGTATGGTTCTATAGCAGTTGGGGGGGCTGTGGGGTGGAATGTTGGGGGAGCTGGGCATAGTTCCAGAGCTGTTGGGAGAGGGCTATGGGGAGGCCCAAACAGTCCACATAAGTTGGGGGGGGTGGTGTCCCATTGCTCTATGGCAATTGGGATGCTCCATGGTTCTGTCACCCCCTCCTGTTCACCCTCCCAGTATTGGATTGTTCAAGATTGTGTAAAAAGCAACAAGGCAGACTTATCCTACTTTGAGTGTCTGGGCCTGAGGATCCTCAATGTGCTCTGCACTGCATGGGTGGAACCTTGGGGCGCCCCATAGTTCTTTGGCAATTGGGGGCTGGAATGTTGGGGGCCTCATAGTTCTATGACAGTTGGCAGGGCTGTGGGATAGAATGTTGATTATGGGGCGGGTTCCATGGCAGTTGGGAATGGCTGTTGGGTGGAATGTTGTGTGGGCCTTGGTTCTATGGCAGTTGGGAGGCAGTGGGGTAGAATGCGGGGGGGCCCATGGTTCTTCGGCAGTTTGGAGGGCTGTGGGATGCTATGCTGGTGGGGGGTAATGGTTCCATAGCAATTGGGGGTTGTGGGGTGGAATGATGGGGGGCCAGAGTTTCCAGCTCAGTTAGGAGGTGTCTATGGGGTGGAATGTTGGGGGTGCACAATTCTGTGATAGTTGGTGATCTGCGGGATGGTATGTTGGGGAGATTATAGCTCAATTTGCAAATGCACAATATTTCAGTAAATTGGATGCATCCTTAGTTTTTTGGCAGCTAAAATTAACGGAGAAAGCTCAAAACTATGCACATTTAATACCCCATTTAGAAGATACAGATTCTTACACTTACCCTTTGGCATAGCTTCAGCACCACAAAACCATACATATGATCTATGAACGTATTAACAGTGTTGACACCTGAATGGATGGCATCATTATCTGGGGCTCAACAAAAGAGGAGCATGATCGTAGGCTTCAGGAAGTCCTGCATACAACTTGAGCTGAAAACCTCAAACTAAATAGGGAGAAATGTGTTTTAGGGGTTACAGAACTGGCTTATGCTGGGGACATTATTTCCAGTGAAGGTGCAAAATCTGATAAGAGGAAAATTTCAGCCATTGAAATGATGCCATGTCGCCAGTCAAAGAAAGATGTCCAGTGGTTCCTAGGAATGGTTAATTACCTTGAAAAATTCATACCTGATCTATCTACCAAAGCAGCGGCTTTGAGAGAAAACTCCTTGAGAATACAAATGAATGGTGTTGGGGTGCAGAACAGGAGGAATCATGGTCAAGTTTGAAACAACAACTGATACAATAGCTAGTGTTGAAGTTCTATGCACCAGGAAGGCCTATTAAAATCTCAGCACACGCTTTGCAGTCTGGGTTAGATACAGTGTTTTTACAGAAGCATGAGGATTGTTGGCAACCAGTGGCATGTGCATCCAAATCACTGACTGAGGCAGAAACCAGATACACACAGATTGAGAAGAAGCTTTTAGGAATATTGTTTACCTGTGAGAGATTCAATCAGTATATTTATGGCCGGATAGTGGAAGTCGAAATGGACCACAAGCCCCTTGATATGGTTATTTAACAAACTGCTAAATGACTATACCTTAAGGATTCAGAGAATGGTGATAAAGCTGCAAAAATATGATTTGGTTGTGACCTAGATGCCTGGTAAATTCATGTTCACTGCAGATGCACTTTCCAGAGCAGTGACTCCCACTACGAAACCAGAGAAGACTTCAGAGATAGAGCCTATGTAGATATGATTGTAAAGTCAATTCCCTTAGCTAATAGGAAACTGTAACAAATAAGAGGGGAAATGGAGAACATGAATCAGGGATCCTTAGAGACAGTGGCCCCAGAACAGTGGAGCCAGGGGGCCATGGCCCTCCCACTTTTTGAAAGTGGACAGGCCTGGCCTGTCCACTTTTCATCACGGTGGACCCCTTCCCCTCCTCTTCCCCCTTCCCCTCCGCTTCCCGCCCAGGGCAGATGGAGGTGGAGGGTCCGTGCCAGCTCCCCACAGCTGCCTGCATGGTGCTTACCCCAAGCTGGTTCTGTCCAAGGGGCGGGGCCTTGGAGCTGCAGCCCGGCCATGGTAAGAGCTGCTTGGGCAGTTGTGGGGAGCCATGGTGGACCCTCCACCTGCCCGTGGTGCCGGGGCCCTGAGCAGCCTCCGGCCCATGTCCCCACACCCCAGGCCCTCCGCCCAGGGCAAATGGAGGGTCCATGCCATGGCTTCCCACAGCTTCCCGCGCAGCTCTTACCATGGCCTGGCTGCAGTTCCGAGGCCCCAGCCTGAGGTAGGTCAGGGTAAGAGCTGGCAGGTAGCTGCGGGGAGCCTGGGTCCCTCCATCTGCCCTGGGTGGAGGGCCTGGGGCGTGGGGACCTGGGCAGGGGGCTGCTTTTGGCCCCTGGGTGGCCTCCCCGATCCTGCTCTGGCTTCTGGCTTGGCTGGGGTGGGGCCTTTGGTGGAAGAGAAGTGGTGGGTGGGGCCTTGGGGGGAAGAGGATGGGCCCCCTGGATCCCTCACTTTTGGGATGTCTCTGCCACCCTTGCTTAGAGAAGTGATAATGAAAGGGTGGCCTGAACAAATAAGCAGTTATTCTCCAAGTATAAGAGACTATTGGACCTGCAGACATGAACTTACTATGATAGATGGGGTGATTTTCAAGGGCAGTAAGGTTGTAATTCCAATGAGCCTCTGAAAAGAAATGCTGCAGAAGATCTACGAGGGTCATTTAGGACTTGAGATGTACAAATGACAAGCACGACACTGGGAAAGGGGGTGGGATATAAGTGTCTTCTCTTCCCCACTAGAAGATGACTAGAAGATCAGAAAGGGGATGACTAGGGCTGAGCAAGAATGACATGGTGCTCCCAGCAGAGAGGGACGTCTTGGCTGGGAAGTAGGTCTAGAGATAGGTAGGGCAATAAGGTGCCCTTGGAGGGGTAATTACAAGCTGGACTCTAAGTGGTGCTGGTGAGCTCTGCACCAAGGGAATGAGAGTGATTTAACCTGGAAGTGAAGGGGGTGGTCTGGGACAAATGAAGCAGTGTAGGCTTGGGACCTTGAATAGGCACTGCGTAATGTTTAGGGGGCCCAGGCTGGTTTGCAGAGAGAGCGAAAAGAAGCCCCACAGCTCTTTATTCTCCTGCCTTAGAGGAGGGAATGGTTGCACAGACACTTGAGGTGGGGGGCTGTGGCCTCATGGAGGGGTGAAAGACTGCTGGGGGACTCTGTAGGAGTAGCTGTGGCTCAGAGAGGGCCAAGAATGGCTTATTAGAGCCCTGTCTTGTTTGAGAACCTTGCTACCCTAGAAAGGGGGATACTACTACTTTAGGTGGACGGTTGAATTGCCCTGTCCCCAGAGGGAGAATGTGGACTGGTAACGACACAGCTACACCTAATGCTGAGTTAGGGAAGGTTCCTGTCACACAGCTTAGGCAGACAACACAAACACATGGGATGCTCGGCAGAAAACTGTACTTTATGACCTTGATTTTATATAGAATGAAATGATGGGCTGGGCTTGCAGGGTGCAGAGAAAAGTGAGCTTTGAGGAGGGATTTCAGAACAGGAGGGATGGGTGCCTGCCTGGTACATTGGGGTGAGGGGGGGAGTTCCCAGCAGCATGGAAGAAAGCAGGCAGGGTAGAGTGAAAGGAGGTTTGGTGGGAATTGCTGGCAGAGACAAAAGGGTGAGGGGAAGAGATGCGATTAGGCCTGGAGAGGTAGCTGGGGGCAGAGCTGTGCTGTGAAGGTATTTAAAAACAAAATAAAGCCACCAAAGAAGTGAAGCAAAAAATCTGCCAAATCTTTGGTCTGAATCCCAGATAGCTCTGGCTAAAGGGCCTAGTGGAAGGTGAAAATGTCACTGGACGCAGCCTAAGACGCAACTTGCACAGGATATTGTTATTTAGAATCCAAAGAGCCCCATTTCCCCTGTCTTCCTTCCTATACACAGGAGCTGTCCTTTCTCCGTACAGGATTTCCTGGAACAATTGATGCAGCTGTCTCAACAACAACACCAACACAAGAACTATATTAAAGGGAGTACGAACTGGAGATGGGGGCGATGGAGCCCCAGGTCACGCACAGGGAGTGTTGCCCTACATTCCCTTTAAGCAGACTTCAAATCCAGCCCTTTCTCTCAGCTTTCGAGCCAAGCTCAACATAAACAAACCAGTTCATATGGAATAAATGTCAATGCCACAGTTCAGGAGGCTCCGTTTGTTTAGCAGCGTTTTTTGGGGATGGGGGTGTAGTGGAGGGAGCAGCTGCCAGGCCTGGAGCATGGAGATAGGGAGATCGATTAAATGTTTGAAAATGTCATTTCACCCCAAAGGCTCGGGAGAAGCAATTAATAAGTTCCACTGATGCCAGCGCACACTGATGCATGCTGTGTGCACTGCTGCTCTCTAACTCCACTTCAGACGCAAATGCTCAGGGTGAGTGTGTTTCACATTGACTCCTGGAGATTGATGGCACGTGCTCTGGTTTGCTCTTGTGTCTGTGCAGTGTGTGCTGCCCTGTCCTTAGGGGAGATACCCTTAGATCTGCGCTCCTTACCTGCCTTTTCGTGGGCAAACAGGCTTGGTTTGTCTCTGGTCCCAGGATAAATTTAATCTGGATAGCTTCGTTTGCTGTAGCCTTGAATTAGCATATAAAGAGTTACTTTCTCCCAGATCACAGGGTAAACATCTTCTGCCTAATGTGTCACCCTCTCTCTTTATTTTCTAACTGTAAAAGGGTCGTTCACCCATTTCCCAGTGATTCACCCCTTTGAACAGCAATTTGAACTCTTGCACCTAAGTGATGCACTGCAACTGGAATGTGCTCTGATTCAAGGGGAATGAAGGCCATATAAGTACCTGGCTGGATAGATAGACAGAATGCTCTGTGAAACAGGTGTGTTTCAGAAGGAAGATGTCATGGGTAGCCTGGCCCTTTTAAGGAAAATCTGGGCCCTGGCTACCCGCAAGGAGATCATTTAAAGGGAGTGAGCCCATCTAGGCAGTTAACTGAATAATGAGCACTTGGGCCTGATGAAAGGCCATCAGGGCTCAGTTGCAGAGAGGTGCTCCTCGAGAGAGAAGTTATCTGAGACCCTAGCAGGAGAAGGACTGGAGCCTGTCAACTTCTCCAAGCTGACAGGTGAAAGCAATGAGTATAAAAGGGGAAAAGCTGCCTGAGGCCTACAGCTGGCCTGAAGCATAATCCTGCTCTGGGAGGAGAGCTGGGGGACTCCTGGATTAAGAAGAGGAAGACTCCTTGATAAACCAGCTGCATGAGGAGGGCTGACACCTGAACTTTGGAGAGGTTGCTTGTCAGCATAAGTCCAGGGCTGAAGAAGTATTGAATCTGAGGGGCTGATAAGGATGGATTTTCCTGGTAACTCTGAAAAATGAGCTAATAAATGAGACCATGTGCACCTTATTCTCAGTTCCTGGATCTGAGTAAATTATTGCAAGACCACAAAGAGAGGAGGAAGGAATCCAGCTGGTAAAGCCACACTGTGCCACAAAGGGATGCGCTCAAGGGTGCCACCCTGTGACAAGCTGTACTACAAGTGGAATTCTGAGACACCCTCCCATCAAGAAGGGATGCCCAAGCAGCACGGTGCAGGTGTCTTCCTTGGTAGTGACACATTTACCCTCCCACGTCAGCATATGGAGGGGCAACCAGAGTGGCAGCAGTTCCAGCTCCAGTTTTTGGGAGTGCCCAAAAGCAGGAGAGGCCTGTGGAGGATGTTCAATGAGAGGTGAGAGTTGATTGTCATTGACAATAAAAGAGACAAAGGTACCAGGCTGGACCAACTGAATGAATTGACTGCGAAGAAGTGGGGCATGCAGGATGGGTTTGCCCCTGTAATAACAAAGATGATAAAGATGGCCCGGTTGCACTGAGCACTAGAGGAAGTGGGGGGAACTAAGCGGTTCAAGACACCGGACCACAAACTGCTGAGGTTCAGTCTATTGTGAAGTCTGAACAAAGGACTGAAGGGATCCAGTTTGGGCAAGGAAGGATGATGCCCCAGGGGCAGACTGTTTTGGTTGTGGGGAGAACTGGCACATAGAAAGGTGTTTTTCTGCTAAGAATTTCAATGTTGGGCAAATGGGCTGTAATTATGGGGAAGCTGGAGCCTACAAGCATAGATGAATAGGGGATAGGCAAGGAAATAGGCTGGGGGTATAAAATTGAAAGTGGGAGGACGGCCAGGGGTTTCACTCTTCCCATTGGTTAGGGAAGATACCCTGACACCACTTTCAGCCCCAGAGGGTGAGAGGCTGGGGAACTCAAATAATCTCCTAAAGGAACTAGGTCAGACCCAAGACCCAAAGCTATTCTGTTCAAGAGGGGTTCAAGCAACTGCCCTGGGGGATGACAAGATCTGGGTGTAATGATGCTGGTTCTGGTGGTACCCAATTGAGAGTGCCAATTCAGGACAAATTGCTCAAAGCAGGGCAGTTACAGAAAAATGGAAAAATCATGGAGCAGGTCCTCAAAGAATCAATCCTGAAGCACTTACATGAGAGGAAAGTGATCAGGAACAGTCAGCATGGATTCACCAAGGGAAGGTCATGCCTGACTAATCTAATCGCCTTTTATGATGAGATTACTGGTTCTGTGGATGAAGGGAAAGCAGTGGATGTATTGTTTCTTGACTTTAGCAAAGCTTTTGACACGGTCTCCCACAGTATTCTTGTCAGCAAGTTAAAGAAGTATGGGCTGGATGAATGCACTATAAGGTGGGTAGAAAGCTGGCTAGATTGTCGGGCTCAACGGGTAGTGATAAATGGCTCCATGTCTAGTTGGCAGCCGGTGTCAAGTGGAGTGCCCCAGGGGTCGGTCCTGGGGCCGGTTTTGTTCAATATCTTCATAAATGATCTGGAGGATGGTGTGGATTGCACTCTCAGCAAATTTGCAGATGATACTAAACTGGGAGGAGTGGTAGATACGCTGGAGGGGAGGGATAGGATACAGAAGGACCTAGACAAATTGGAGGATTGGGCCAAAAGAAATCTGATGAGGTTCAATAAGGATAAGTGCAGGGTCCTGCACTTAGGATGGAAGAATCCAATGCACCGCTACAGACTAGGGACCGAATGGCTAGGCAGCAGTTCTGCGGAAAAGGACCTAGGGGTGACAGTGGACGAGAAGCTGGATATGAGTCAACAGTGTGCCCTTGTTGCCAAGAAGGCCAATGGCATTTTGGGATGTATAAGTAGGGGCATAGCCAGCAGATCGAGGGATGTGATCGTTCCCCTCTATTCGACACTGGTGAGGCCTCATCTGGAGTACTGTGTCCAGTTTTGGGCCCCACACTACAAGAAGGATGTGGATAAATTGGAGAGAGTCCAGCGAAGGGCAACAAAAATGATTAGGGGTCTAGAGCACATGACTTATGAGGAGAGGCTGAGGGAGCTGGGATTGTTTAGTCTGCAGAAGAGAAGAATGAGGGGGGATTTGATAGCTGCTTTCAACTACCTGAAAGGGGGTTCCAAAGAGGATGGCTCTAGACTGTTCTCAATGGTAGCAGATGACAGAACGAGGAGTAATGGTCTCAAGTTGCAATGGGGGAGGTTTAGATTGGATATTAGGAAAAACTTTTTCACTAAGAGGGTGGTGAAACACTGGAATGCGTTACCTAGGGAGGTGGTAGAATCTCCTTCCTTAGAGGTTTTTAAGGTCAGGCTTGAGAAAGCCCTGGCTGGGATGATTTAACTGGGAATTGGTCCTGCTTCGAGCAGGGGGTTGGACTAGATGACCTTCTGGGGTCCCTTCCAACCCTGATATTCTATGATTCTATGATTCTACAGCCCAAGGCTGGGGTTTCTATGCACACCAAGGCAAACTAGACCTGCCAGAGAGAACTTTGGTTTTACCCCACTGGTTAACCACAAGTCACACAAGCAATTTCCTTAGACACTCCAGTTTCCCTGTATCACCACCAGTGCCACTCATTATGGGGACAAATGGTTATGAAAACCAATACCCCAGTAAAAGAAAAAATGTTCTCCCAATCCCAAAGGACCAAGCCCCAGACCCAGGTCAATATACAAGTCAGCTCTTACCCACAAATCGTGCTGTTGCCAATCCTTTAGAATCTAAACTCTAAATGTTTATTCATAAAAGGAAAAAGATATAGATGAGAGCTAGAATTGGTTAAATGGAATCAATTACATGCAGTCATGGCAAAGTTCTTGGTTCAGGCTTGCAGCAGTGATGGAATAAACTGCAGGTTCAAATCAAGTCTCTGGAATCCATCCACAGCTGGGATGGGTCATCAGTCCTTTGTGTAGAGCTTCTGTTTGTAGCAAAGTCCCTCCCGAGGTAGGAAGCAGGATTGAAGACAAGATGGAGGAACTGCAGCAGCTTTTTATAGTCTCTTGCCGTGTGGTCCCTGCTTTCTTTGTCCCAAAGACAAGCTGTCCATCACATGGCATGAAAAACCTCAGAGTTCCGTCCATAGGCATGTCCCTGCCTGCCTTGCTGAGTCCCAAGGTGTATCTGCCTTCTCTCAATGGGTCAACTGGATAGCTGATGGTCCTTAGTGGGCTATCAAGCAGGCTAAGCAGAGCTGACACCAGCTCGTCTGGGGTGTCACCCAGAAGCATAGCATAAGTTTGAACTACAGACAGTATAGAGCCAATACTTATAACTTTAAGTACAAAAATGATACATGCATACAGATAGCATAATCATAACCAGCAAACCGTAACCTTGTCTTAGACACCTTATTTGACCCCCTTTATACAAGATTTGGTGCCACTACAGGACTTTTCTTGCAACAAAGATCTATATGGTCCCAGTTCATGTCAATAACGTCATGCTGGGGTTGAGCATGCCAGAAAAAAGATAGTCCTTTAATCACGAGATCTGAAAGGCCAGGGAAATGCTAGCAACAAGAACTGTGATATGGCTGTCAAAACAATTCAATAGACTTCAGGTTTGGAGACTTTCTACCAGCAGATTGGACAAAGAGTCAGGAGGCCCAAATCTAAGAAATGAGGTGGAGGGGCTGACCACACAGTGGGAATGAACCAGGCAAATAGAAGCAGTCCTTGAAAGGGCAAAGTAGACATGGGAAAATGAATATGCGAGGCTGGCCAATGAGATTAAGATGCCTCTACCTGGGAAGGAAACACTTCACACTCAGGGAAGGAAGTAATTTGAGCCAGCAGATAAATTGGCAGGCGATGACCTAGGAGCCCAATTGCAGATGACGCGGTAGTTATTGTAGGAAGTGACATGCCAGAAATTGAGTCTCTCTCGTCTGTCCTCTGAACCAAAGAGGCCCAACTTCTTCTTCTTAGCATATGCACAATGTGCCTCAAGTGGCATGTGATCAGGATTCATCACTGAATTTGGTCTGTGATTGGATCATTAGCTTTCCCAGCTCGGCCCGGGTACTGATGGGGAATGTGATGTGAATGCTGATTCATGCCTCCGAGGACCAGCCTAAAACACTGGATTCCAACACTCTGAGGAAGTTCAGATCCGCATCTAGACCTGATCTTCACTCCTGCATCTTCTATATAATGGGCCAAACTCAAACTACAAATCTAAATATCCTCAGAATTTGGGAAATTTGGGATCTTGGTCTGAACTTTGTGGCCTGGGGCCCATCTCTCCTCTACACTACCCCACACTTCTCTATAAATAGTGTTTAGGCTTCCGGAGGAATTCTCAGTGTGAACTAAGATGGCTGCAATTTGTGGGGTTTGCTGCCACAGATCCTTATTCTGGTATAGGGAGAACTGACAAAAATCCCAGTGAGAGACTGGGGGTGGGAAATGTCTTCCCTGCAAAACCAAAAGAGAGCTGCTATTTAGCTGTCAAACACTGGGTGAACCTTAAGGCTTCCATTTTGGCTAAAGAGAGACGAGTTAGGCTCTCTTCTATTGTTTAGCAAGTGGTTCAGACTACGCAGTCACGGCCTGGGTGCAGCCTGCTGATCCCACACTTGGTGCTACAACTACATGGTGTTTGGTAAACAGGATGTTGATATTCTTAGCTTTCCTGTCATCAAGCCTAATAGGAGCTGTACAATGGCAAGTCCTCTTGGCTGCTCCTGGCAGTTTCAGTATGGAAAGATACAGGGTCGATTTCAATCTGTTGATTTCTTCGGTCTCAAAGCTGCAGGTGGGCATTCCCAGAGGTCCTCTGCCAGATTAACACTTCATTTTCCATCCCACCCCAGACTCTGAATCCCTGCCCAAGCCTGGGAAAAACAGAATTGGAACTTGGCACAGAGAAACAAACCAATCCTGAAATCGCTCCAGCCAGCGTTTGCTATAGACAGTGTGGAATGATGCTGGAAGTCTCCACCAGGCCCCTATAGATTGAAACAGAGGGTGTGTCTTGCAAAACACACCATCTCCTTATCTGTGGTATGATGAGTTGGCTCCATTATGTTGGCTCAGGAGGGATGGCAGACGCTGACTGGAGCATGGGGAGTAGTCTGTGGTCTGGTGGGCTTTCCAGAATGGAGCTGAGGGCAACATGAGGGGAACTTGCCCTGCCTCTGCCCATGCTGTCTATGGGGATGAGGATCACCGAGCTAGAGCTTTGGGTCCCAGGCAGGCACAGGCCAGGGATCTCACAAAAACTGTGCTGAGAATAGCTGAGCAGGAAACAATTTTCCCATCCTGTGGGAACTTTCAAGAAAAATAATAATAATTTTTCCCATCTCAAATCAGAACAAAAAACTGAAATCTCAAATTTTTTTAACCTAAAATCCAAAAAAAATAATAAATACAATTTTTGGATCCAATCCATCCAAATATTTTGTTTTGATCATTTCAGAATGTTTTACTTTTATTTTGATCTTCTTTCATATTTCTTACTGTCAATTTTCTTAAATTTAGCAATGAAACATTGTTTCAATCAGAAAACTGGAACTTTTTGTTTGCAAAATATTGAAATGACAATTTTGAAAGTTTTTTGCAAATTTTTTTTCAGTGATATTTGTCAAAATTGACCCTTTCCCATGAAAATATTTGGTTTTGCCAAATCCGCACTTTACATTGAAAAACCATTTCATCAAAAAATTGCCACTAAACTCTAGGGCTTAGCTCCTGGAGGTGGACTCTCTGGTCAACTCTGGGGTGGCAGTGATAAGCTCACAGTGACCTACATCTTTGTCCACCCTTTGAGCATAGCTGGGTGGAATGGGGAGAAAGTCAAACGTACAAACTGAGAGATCCTTGATGGTTTGAAAACCTCTTAGAGGCTGGGGAGAGGGAAGAGTGATTGGAATACCTGGGTGTTCATTAGGAGTGGGATTTTCAAAAACTCTTATGTGATTTAGGAGCACAAGTCCCATTGCCTTTCAATCAGACTTGTTCTCCACAATCACTAAGGCCTGGTCTACACACAGATTTTGTTCTGGTATAACAATTTCAGCATGGGGATGGGGGAGGTGATTTTTCTTATTTACTGATATACTTATGCCAGGAGAACCCCTAGTGTGGACACACTTTTTTATATAAAAAGAACAGGAGGACTTGTGGCACCTTAGAGACTAACAAATTTATTTGAGCATAAGCTTTCGTGAGCTACAGCTCACTTCATCGGATGCATTCAGTGGCTTTCCCCTGAATGCATCCGATGAAGTGAGCTGTAGCTCACAAAAGCTTATGCTCAAATACATTTGTTAGTCTCTAAGGTGCCACAAGCACTCCTTTTCTTTTTGCGAATACAGACTAACACGGCTGCTACTCTGAAACCTTTTATATAAAGGTGTCTAATACCCATATAGCTTATTTCCTTTTCCATATGGGAATAAGCTATCCTGCTACAAGCACATTTATACTGGTATAACTGTCCGTGCTAGAGGAGTGGCAGGGGTGAAATCAGTGTTTTCATAAATTAGGTTAAAGATTGAGCCCCACCATTGAGAAAGTATATAAAATTAGCTATAGTGGCATATGGCTCTTAGATTAGTTTTCCTTTCTTTCCCCCAGATACAGCCAGATCAGCTGGAGCCACTGGCCTGCAAAAACCTCTCGGTCATCAAATGGACCCTTCAGATACCAGCCAGACAGCTAAGAAACTTGAACTCCGCTCATAAGATGCAAGGGGAAACAGTGACTGTTTGGAGGTTCAGTTTTGTGTTGACTTGTGTATTTCAGATTGCTCAAAATGAGGTTGTGCAAGAAGGCATAAAACAGCATAGTGATCAACTGAGTTGTGAGCCTCAGCAAAGAAACAAGCCATTAATCCAGCTGAGCCATAAAAACCTGTGGTCATTAAAGAGCCCACAGCACCTTTTAGAAGAGTTGGGGTGTGACTGAGTGCACCCCAGGATTCACACCCTAAACACTATTGTCATAATCTCTGATTATTAGCCTTAGCTCTCTCATCTAATTTCCAATGGCAGGCTGCTGATGTTATCAGGCAGGCAGGAGGTCATGGGCAACTGGATTGGTGCTTCTGTGGCCTCATTTAACTGTTATCCACCTAGGGAATCATTTAAACAGAGAAAACACTTAGTCATGAAGAAACTCTACGCCCACCCCCACTCTCCCAGCTGTCTTACTTCAGTAAGAACAGGGAATGGCAGTCCCTCAGTGGGGCCACAGGGAGATCCTCCCTTTTTAAAAAACTTGGCTGGGCAGTGGGGACACTTGAGAAGAAGAGGTTTATTTTGCAGGGCTTCTAGTCCTGCTCTTGGCATCACCTGCCCTAAATGTTCTCCAGGAGAATGTCAAATCTAGTCTAAATTCTTAGGCACATGCCAAGCTTTGGGAGTGTTTACAGGCAGCCTGTGCAGTCTAGGATGCGTGAGTTCATTGCTGTGATACAGGCTAATGACAAGTATTGTGTGTGTATTGAAGGAGGGTTATGAGACATATCTGAAGGGTGAAAAGCTCTCAGAAGTTAGATTATGAACCCGTTGTTCGAACTGATGAGCAATTACCTGCTCCAGTTCGCCATTAACTCCAATGCAACTCCTCACGTAAGTAGCCGCTCATCTGGGAGTTCACACTCTGGCCCTAAGGAAGGACAATTGTTCAGGATGGTTATAACTAGGAGTAAGGGGATTAAGTTGAGCAAACCAGTACTGAATATTAATGATGAAATCTACTCGAGTGATGTACTTAATGCACTGCTGCATTTACGCGATACCCTTAAAACTGAATTGGACAAAGCACTGTGGAATTCATTGAAGGGATCAATCCTGCACTGTTTGGGGGAATAGACTTAAGACATAGGGCCCTGTCTTATGCGCCATATGAAGGCAAAATGACAATGGGAGTACCAGCCTGTGATCTGTGACGGGTGCCTTCCCTCTCCAGTGTCTGGCCTATACTTGTGTCTTCATTATGTTAACTTCTTTGGGTCACCACTAAGGTTGTGGAGCATCTAGGTTGTTCTTCTAAGCACAGCCTGTCACCTCTGATTATGGATCTCTGAGTCTCTAATACTCCTGGATGAGTGCAGCAGCAATGGCTGTGCTGCAGAGCTTCCAGGGTCACCTGGCAACACCGAATTCACCATCCATACAATGTTTTGTATCCGTGATCACGGGGTAAATACTCATACTTTGGGGTTTTAAGTAACTGCAACTTTGCCTGCTGTTTGACAGAGAGAAACAGAACAGATTCCAAACTGGCTAATAGGCAACTGATTAGAATTAATCTGTGACCCTTCATCCATGGTTCTCAAAGCACATCATAAACACTAACTAGATGAGTCTGACAGCACACCTTGGAGGCAACTATTATTCCTATTTTACAAATGGGTAAACTGGGCATGCTAACCAGCACTGTCCCATCATTTCTGTGTGCTCCCCCGTCTGCTTGTTGTATGCGACTAGTGTCTCTTGTCTTATACTTTGATCATAAACACTTTGGGACAGAAATCATCTTTGTTCTGTGTTGTCCAGTGCCTAGGACAATGGAGTCCTGGCCCATGACTGGGGCTTCTAGGTGCTATGATAATGGAAATAATTAATAGTTACGTGATTTGCCCAACGTCACTCAGCAGGTCAGTGACAAAGCTGGGATGAAACTCAGAAGCACTGACTTCCAGCCCCCTGTTCTAGTCAGTAGGGCTCAGATCCTCAAAGTGTTTAGGCACCTAGCTTCCATTGGCGTCTATGGCATCCACATAAAGTGGCGGGATGTGCAGATCTCGTAGAGTGTGCAGTGATCAGATACTGTTGAATGAGCTAAAGAAAGAAATACATAGTACAGGGCGGATCAAAATTGCAGGTGATATTTGATTAGGAAGAGTTGTTTGTAAACACAGAGGAAGATGGAGGCTGAATCCCAGAGGATCTTGGAGAGATTAGAGGAAGGGGATGGGATTCATTTAAAGCAATGCAGAGGAATGCCAAAGGGGGGACAAACATCTGAACACTAAGCCTGTGTGGAAGATATGAGATTGGTGGGCTAGCTATGGTAGGAGCTATAGAGTGTTGTATACATGGTCAGTCAGATAAAGGGCAAGGTGGGACTCTGCCCTCCCTGTACACCAGTTGCTGTCCTGTAGGGGGCACTGAGGGAACACACATGCTGTTTCTGAAGCACAGGTGAAGGATGTGGCTGAGTGTAGTGTAAAGGTCCAGCAATCTTTTGAGTATCACTGAAAATATTAGTAGCAAAACTGTGACCTACTAACCCCTTGGCTCACTGTCCGTGTCTTGTTCAGGCTGAGTTCTGTAATCCAGGTACAGCAGCCATGTTCTGCTTATCTCTTGGATGGTGGTTGGAGAACGTCTATTACTGGGATGGCTCAGGGCTACTTAAAGGTTCGTCCTGGACCAAAGAGGAGACCCCACTAAATAATTAGTGTTGGCAAAATTGGCTGCGTGTTTGCTCCCCTCC
The DNA here is from genome assembly GCF_965152275.1 of Natator depressus. Classification (NCBI taxonomy): domain Eukaryota; kingdom Metazoa; phylum Chordata; order Testudines; family Cheloniidae; genus Natator; species Natator depressus. The sequence continues at coordinate 132,850,888 of NC_134237.1, read as the reverse complement.
AGCTGGTGCCTTCCACAAACTTGGTCTAATGAAAGTACAATGAGTCACTTGACAAAGACAAGAAGCACCTACAAAGGGTGTGTGACGGGACTTGGGCTTTTGAGTTTGGTTAGTCTGGAAACCTTAGAACAGTCTTGGACTAGGTTAGCAGGGAGTGTCCCTCTTCAGGACAGGCAGTGTCTTCACTGATATCTGCAACACATCATGTACTCCCTGGTATTATAGAAATAACAAAACAGAGAACCATGAGCTTGTTCCCATTGAACTCAACAGCAAAATTCCCACTGCCTTCCCTAGCAAGCAGGATTGAGCTGGATTTGCATGTCGTAGGGTAAACTGGCCCTTTAAGGGGGTTGGGGCTCAGCCTTATTCACCTGTATCAGGTTTATACAATCTCCCCAGGTGGAGGGAATGAGTCTAAGGGTCCCGTGGTGTGGGGAGCATGTGTCTAAGAACAGCCCGCTGGGAGATCTAAGAGCAGCCTTTGGTCAGTCAGGGCTGATACTGCAGGGAGAGCAGACCTGGCTGTGAGTGGCCTATTAAACAGCAGGAGACCAGCCAGGAGGTCTAGGCTGGGCCCTGGGAAGATATCCTGGGAAGGATAGTCAGAGCCATTTGAGTTGTGGGATAGACAGCTCACTTGTGTAGGGTCCCAGCTTAATTTGTGCCAGGGCTGAGCCCTGGCACCTCTAGGTTTGGCAGTTCATAACCCTGGCACCTCTGGGTTTGCTGCATCAGTTATGAATGTAATAAAATGGCTTGATCCCCACCACCTAATTGCTTGAGCCCCGGCACCTCTTTCCTTATAAATTAAACACTGGGCAGGGACCCCAGTACTGCAACTCTCAAAAGTTCAAACCCATGAGGTGTTTTTTTTTTTAAGGTTATCATTTGTTTTTGGTCTTTCTTTTGAGGTTTTTGAACCCCCAACTCCTCACCCCCCTTTTGTATGGGTCTATGTGTGAGATAGCTATGGGGTTGCCAACTTCCCCAAGTCTTTAGAGTAAGGTCCCATTGGCCCCTGCTGCAGGAGCTCTCGTGGGTTGCTGGATAGTGCAGAGCTTCCACCTTCTCCGCCACAATCTATTTATCCTTCCACCTTTCAGCCCAGTAATTAATTATGAGCCCCTCATCAGTTCTTGACCCTCAGCCCTACATCTGCTCCTCCTGTTTTTCCAGAGGCTTTCCCCACCCTCCGGTCTGGAGGACTAACCATGGTGGGTCCTCTTCTGCCCCCTTCCAGGCCTGAGATAGGGGGTGCAGCTCCAAGAGGTTTTTCACACTCTTCCCCCATCCCCGGCCTGGTGTTGCAGGGATGCAGTGGGGAGGAGCACACAAAAGACTGACCCACTATTCAGAGGATGAAGGAGAAGATCTTCCCTGAGCTGCTGGGGTTTTTCTGTTCCCCACTGTCCCTCCTATGAGAATGGGTAGGGGAAGGAGGAGCCAACACCAAAAACTCCTCTTAGCTCCAGAGTGGAGTGCTGCCTCCTTCAGTAGCCCTGATTGGTTACTTTTCCCCAAGAGGTGGGGATGTGGGGAAGGCAGCCAATCATTGCAGGTTTTCCAGTGGGCATGGCTGGACCTTCTCTATCATCACCAGAGTGGTTCCAGCTGTGGCCAAAATTACCTTCCTTCAAAGGAAATCATGAGAGTTGACAATGCTTGGACACGTAGTCAAGTGTGGATGCAGATTGCCCCATGCTGCCACCCTTGCCATCAAGGGGAAGAGGGGATTGATTCCTGCCAACAAAGGCTGGAAGTTGAGCCCAAGAAAAGGCTGTTGTGGAAGAGGACAGACCCTGTGAAGAAGGGCTGTGCCTGGCAGGAGTTGGGTGGAGGATTGGCTTTTCTTTTTGTTTCCTTTTGGATTCCAGTTGTCTCTGGATGGGGTGGACTTTCACAACTTACTTGGAAAGCAAAATCAGCTCAGAGCTGGTGGTCGACCATTTGAGAGAGGGAAACTGAGGCAGTGGATGGTCCCAACGCCAGACTGGGTAAGTCCCATGTCCACTGGATGAATGTTTCTCTTTCACTAAGAGTGCGGCTGGCATATGTAGTCTCCTACCGGTTTTGCCCCACAGCAATAGGGTTCACATAAGCCAGACCTTAAAGTACAGCCCAACCTGCAGAGTTTTCTCTTGACTTCCTTGATGATGACAATTAACCTGATTGTTGTGACTTCCATGGCTGTTTGCTCTGGCTGCCCTCACAACCAACAAAGCATGGGGGTGACAGGACCCTCTGGAGAGAACTTTGCCCAGTACGCTCAACAATGGGCTATCAATCTGAAAGGAAGGGGCGCTGATTAGATTATTTTAGTCGTGTCTGAGGTTTGTATTGGCATCACTGCAAGCCAGACAGATCCATTTGGCAGAACTGCAGGAAGCACCTGCTGTCTGGGTTAGGTGTTTTGCTGTTTGTGTTTATGTGATATGGATACCTGCCCCCTTCCTCCCTCTGTGTTTAATTAAGTGATCTTCTGGAAGCCACAGGCTAATAACTGGAGTAGTAGTATATTTATGTCAATCAGCCTTTACCACAACGCACAGAGAAACAAAGGACCCAATTCTCTTCTCACTTATGGACAGATCCAAAGCCCATTGAAGTCAGTGGAAACTGGTGTAAATTGGAAGTAACTGCATAACAAGCCAATGGAATTACATTGGTGAAAAGGTAATGGGCTGGATTCTGCTACCCTTGTGTTGAATAAATACTTTACTCTTGGAGTAGTCCCATTAAAATCAATGGAATAAGAGGCTACTGAAGGAGTAAAGGTGGCAGAATCCAGCTCTGTGTAAGTTAAAGGTGAATTGGGACCAGTTATGTGATTACAAGAACACAGTATAAACCAAGAATGCACATTAGTTTTTTTCCTATAAATTTCAAACTACATGGGGTTCCAAAGGACATTCATCTGCTGCCTTCCTGGTCAATGCAGTATTAGATAATGACCCATAATATTGAGACGCCTGGCTTGCTTTCTTCTGACTCTTCCCAGTACCTGTATTAGATTTCTCACAGCATGAAGTCCTGATTCTTTTGTTCTAGCTCACTGGGGATTTTCAATAAGTCTTGGAGCACTGGGGAAGTTCCAGAAATCTGGAAGAAAGCTAATGTTTTGCCAATCTTTAAAAAGGGTCAGTGGGATGACCTGGGGAATTATAGGCCTGTCAGTCTGACATCAATCCCGGACAAGATAATGCTGAGGCTGATACGGGACTTGATTAATAAAGAATTAAGAGGAGGATCATGTAATTAATGCCAATCAATTTGGGTTTATGGAAAATAGATCCTGTCAAATTAACTTGATTTTTTTTATGCAATTACAAGTTTGGTTGATAAACGTAATAGGGTCGATGTAATAGACTTAGATTTCTGTAAGGTGGTTGACTTGGTACCGTACAACACTTTGGATTAAAAGGCTAGAAAGATATAAAATGAACATGGCCCATGTTAAATGGATTAAAAGCTGCCTAACAGATAGGTCTCAAAATGTAATTGTAAACAGGGAAACATCACTGAATGGGTGTGTTTCTAGTGGGTTCCCACAGGGACTGGTTCTTGGCCCTATGTTATTTAACATTTTTATTAATGACCTGGAAGAAAACAAAAAAATTATCACTGATAAAATTTGCAGATGACACAAAAATTGGGGGAGTGGTAAATAACAAAGAGGACAGGACACTGATACAGTGATCACTTGGGAAGCTGGGCGCAAGCAAACAATAAGCATTTTAATATGGCTAAATATATACACCTAGGAACAAAGAATGCAGGCCATACTAACAAGGTGGGAGACTATCCAGAAAAGCAGCGACTTTGAAAAAGATGTGGGAGTTGCGGTGGATCATCAGCTGAACATAAACTCCCAGGGCAACACTATGGCCAATTTTCAGAGTAACAGCCGTGTTAGTCTGTATTCGCAAAAAGAAAAGGAGGACTTGTGGCACCTTAGAGACTAACCAATTTATTTGAGCATAAGCTTTTGTGAGCTACAGCTCACTTCATCGGATGCATACTGGGGAAAGTGTAGAAGATCTTTTTATACACACAAAGCATGAAAAAATACCTCCCCCCACCCCACTCTCCTGCTCGTAATAGCTTATCTAAAGTGATCACTCTCCTTACAATGTGTATGATGATCAAGTTGGGCCATTTCCAGCACAAATCCAGGGTTTAACAAGAACGTCTGAGGAGGCATGAAACAGACATGAAAGTTGCGATATTACAACAAAAAAACTTCAAATCCAGACTCCAGCGAGAAACTATTGAATTGGAATTCATTTGCAAATTGGATACAATTAACTTAGGCTTGAATAGAGACTGGGAGTGGCTAAGTCATTATGCAAGGTAACCTATTTCCCCTTGTTTTTTCCTACCCCCGCCTCGTTCCTCAGACGTTCTTGTTAAACCCTAGATTTGTGCTGGAAATGGCCCACCTTGATTATCATACACATTGTAAGGAGAGTGGTCACATTAGATAAGCTATTACCAGCAGGAGAGTGGGGTGGGGGGAGGTATTTTTTCATGCTTTGTTTGTATAAAAAGATCTTCTACACTTTCCACAGTATGCATCTGATGAAGTGAGCTGTAGCTCACAAAAGCTTATGCTCAAATAAATTGGTTAGTCTCTAAGGTGCAACAAGTACTCCTTTTCTTTTTACTATGGCCAAAAGGGCTAATGTGATCCTGGGATGCATATAGACAGGGCTCTCAAGTAGGTGTGGAAAGGTTCTTTTATGTGGCGGTTCAATGATGAGACAGAACACAGATTTATTCAAGCAAGCAAGCTGGTCAGCTGAAATGGGCTGCTGCCTGTCAGCTTTCCACCTTCCCTTTTATTATATTTCTCCCCCCTGCGCATTACCTACTTCCACCGCAAAGAGACACAACAACGGAATGCATGACTTTGATTAATATTCTTATTTTTCAGCCTCTATCTACTACAATCCTAATTCTCAGGCCTTGAGGCCAGGCCAAGGAAGCTTCCCACGATTACTGTCCTTTAATTAACTTCCCAGGGTTCATATCTGGTCCTCGTCCTTGGACAGAGCAATGTGTTGCTCCTACACAACGGTCAGGGTGTGCCCTGACTGTTTCCAGGTGGATGGACTAAACATGAGCCTTCATCTCCCCGTTTTTTGTTTAATTATACTCGGCCATCTCATGGTAGCCGTCAATTTGCTTTTGCAAGCAATTTAACTCCCAAACAGACAAGGACATAACTCGGGGAGCTTGCCAGGGCGAATCTCTACAAAGCCTTAGCAAAGAGGGAATACATTGTACACAGCAGCAGCAAAAAATAAGCCCAATGATTATAAACACAGCATAACCAAAAAGTTGTCGCAGCCAGCCTAGAGATGGCTTGTACTAGTGCAGTTAACCACACGCGCACAGGTGACATCGTTGGCCCCGGCCGGGTACGGTGTGTGGAGGGATATAGCCGTGTGAGGCAAGGTATAGTTGGCCGGGCCCCAATTAGCCATGCCAGAGTACTGGGAAGAGAGATTCGCGTAAGCAGCGAGCATCGTCTCATTCCCTATCTCCTCAGGGTGATGACATACTGGAATAAGGCATGTACCTAACAATTCTCCGGCTGCTACAGAATCAGACAAACAAAAGTGGGTAACATTTGCTATTGAAGCCAATCTTTCCCATATGTTATATGTCATTCGGGCCCGTAACGGGGGAAGCGCTTCCGAGCCAACCCCTACAGGAAATAGCAGGCACAAAAAGCATACAATCAGTACAGAGTTAGCAGTGATTTGGGCGAGAATCGCCACAAACAAAGTCTCAGGAGTCTCTGGCTGTTGGTTTGCTGCCAGTCTTCGTTGAGCCGCCGCGACCAATGCTTTTACTGCTCCCCATGTCACGGGCTGGCTTGGGGCGCTACGCCTCTTCCGTTTCCGTCCTGCCGTTGTTGACCCGGGAGGCACCGCGTTCTCCTCCAAGGTCAGCTGAAACTCCAGTATGGGGTTCGGCAGCCCCTGGCGCCATGCCATGCTGTTTCAGTGCCGGTGGCACACACCGGGCTGGAACCCACAACGGTCCTGCAGGGAGAGACACCGCAGCATATCCCCGACCCCAAGTGATTAGAGGTACTGGGCCCAGCCACTGCGGATCAGGCAGCTGACGGTAAAAGACACGCGGTCTTTGCAGTACCTCAGATTTGTGAAAATGCCGATCCGCGGGGGTCTGCTGATCTGCGTTCAGCGTTAAATTATTTAAAGTAAACAAAAGGATATGCATTTGTTGTTGAATGTCTCCTAAGGTTCGGAGACGCAGCTCCCCTTGTTTTAATTGTTTATCAAGCAAGGTTTTGAGCGTGCGATTGGCACGTTCAACAATGGCTTGGCCCGTGGAATTATAAGGGATCCCGTGTTTAAGACGGACGTCCCATCGGGCACAAAAGGTGGAGAGGGCTGTGGAGCAGTAGGCTGGGGCGTTATCTGTTTTAATCTGGCTTGGGCGACCCATAACAGAAAAACAGGCTAGCAAATGGTGAATCACTTTGGCAGTGGCTTCCCCACGCTGTGGGGTTGCCCAGAGAAATCCCGAATAAGTATCAACAGAAACATGTAAACAGGAATAGGGGCGGAATTGCGGCACGTGAGTGACATCCATTTGCCACAGCTGATTCGCTGCGGTACCTCTGGGGTTAACGGCATAAGAGAAAGTAGGAGCAGCAGCGGCACAGTGGGGGCAGGAACGAACAATGGAACGTGCATGATCAGTAGGAATGTGAAACTGCCGGGCCAAAACAGAGGCAGACTGATGAAAAAAGGCATGGCTTTCAATGGGGTCAGAAAAAAGGGAATTTACCTGACCACGTAGCGTGCGATCGGCGCGCGCATTGCCCTCAGTGAGTGACCCAGGCAAAGGGGTGTGACTGCGAATGTGAGCAACAAAATAAGGAAAATTACGAGTGGAGATAAGATATTGCAAAGACAAAAATAGGCGAAGGAGGTCCGCATCGACCTGAGGGGTAATGAGGGCAAGGGGTAAATGATCAATCACTTGATAAACATAATGGGTGTCCACAATTAAATTAAAGGGACAATCAGCAAAAAGTTGAAAGGCCAAAATAACAGCAGCCAGTTCCGAGCGCTGCGCGGAACGCTGAGGCAGTGTAAAACGAGAATGCCAGCGAGGGGGGTCACCGGATTGATAGGTGACAACACCTCGATGTGGAGAGCCATCAGTAAAAAGAGTAACAGCAGAAACAATGGGTTGAGAGTGGCTAAGACGATGAACAATTAGAGGCACCTTTTGGGTAATTACCAACCGAGGATCTTTTGGGGGATTATAAGAAATTTCTCCCACATAATCACAAAGAGCAACCTGCCAAGCCAAAGAGGTGTGGCACAAGGAATCAAATTCACTACGGGACAAGGGGAACACAATATCAACTAAATCAGTGCCAGTGAGTTGCACTGCACGGTGGCGGGCTTTACGAACAAGATCAGACAGGGCATCTAGATATGGGTAAATATTCCGAGGAGGAGTGGAGGAGAGGTACAGCCACTCTATGATAGAGACGGCTGTATTCGTACGGGGTACAAACAGAGCCGCAGTGGGCGTATGAGGGGTGGCAAGAAGAATCAACCGTAGGGGACGGACCTCAGGGGGTCTGTCCACAAACTGCTGACTCAATGCTGCATTAATTTGTCGAATGCAGGCAATGTGCTCTTCAGTGATGGCAATAACTGCACCCGGTGCTCGGGCTCCACGTAGGAGCTCGAACAACGGCTGCAGCATTGAGGTGGGGAGACGAAAATAGGGCCGAATCCAATTTAAATGACCCAAAATCTGTTGTAATTTAACAAGGGTTAGGGGTTGAGGTAGAGTTAGTGCCGGACGAACCGGAGCAGCATAGGTTTGTAAAACCTTATGGCCGAGGTAGTGGTAGGGATAAGAGCGTTGGATTTTTTCTGGTGCCACCAACAGGCCATTTTGGCCGAGAATTTGAGACAAAGAGTCAATCTGTTGTTCCGTGACCTGGGGACCACTAAGCAAAATGTCATCCATATAATGGTAGACCTTTAGCATAGGGTACCGGGCACGAAAAGGGGTGAGGGCCCGATCCACAAAAAGCTGACACAAGGTTGGACTATTTTGCATTCCCTGGGGTAAGACCTTCCACTGATACCTTTGAGAGGGTTGCTGATTATTATATTGTGGCACCGTAAACGCGAATTTTTCGCGATCTTGTGGGCAAAGGGGGATGGTGAAAAAACAATCTTTTAAATCTAACACACAGAGCTGATCGGTTTGAGGAATTAAATTTGGATTTGGTAAGCCAAACTGCAAGGGGCCCATAGGTTGGATGCGTTTATTTATTTCCCTTAAATCATGTAACAGCCGCCAAGCACCAGATTTTTTCTTAATAACGAACACCGGGGTGTTCCAGGGACTAGTAGAGCTCTCCAAGCGCTGTGCCTGCAAATGCTGCTGCACAAGCGAATGAAGTGCTTTCAGCTTTTCTAGAGGGAGGGGCCACTGGTCAATCCAGACAGGCTCTAAGGATTGCCATACCAAGGGTAATGCGGAGGGCAATGTGGGTGAGGGAGGGTTTTGAGCCATCAGATATTAATATCGAGGGTGGTGTCCAGCTTTGTAAGTAAATCACGGCCCCAAATATTGAGGTGGACAGGGAGCACAAAAGGGCGGATAGTAGCAAGGGTACGGCCTCCCGGTTTAGAGACTGTGACCCAAGACAAACTCTGTCGCCCGGGTTTACTACCCCCGATCCCCCACAACTCTTTAGAAGGAACCGTAGGCCAACTAACCGGCCACTCCGGATCACGAATCACCGTAACGTCAGCTCCAGTGTCCACCAGCCCTGTGAAGGGAACATCATTTAAGAGAAGTGTTAACTGAGGTTTCAAGGGGCGGACTGACATTGTCAGAGCAACAAGTGGAGAGGACGTGCTGTGAGACGGCGAGTGAGACAACGTTGATCCAAAGCCGCCTCCGCCCCGAGTTCGATCCTCGGCAGCTGGCACCTGATAGGGGACTAAAATCAATTGTGCAATTGATCGTCCACGCGGGAGCGACTGTGGAAGATGAGTCCACACCTGAACCTTAATAATGCCGGTGTAATTGGCATCAATGACCCCGGGGATGACAAAAAAGCCCTGTTTCCCAGCATGAGAGCGAGGGAGAACGAGACCCACAAAGCCGGCAGGGAGAGGTCCCGTCACCTGGGTAGGTATGGCGCAGACCTCCCCTGGCAGCCGAAAATCAGTGTCCTCCTGCATGATCAAATCAAGCCCTGCACTTCCAGCAGTCGCCGCCCTCATAGAGTCTATGGATTTTAAGGCAGAGGAACGGTTGTCTGAGTGGGAAACACCCCCGTTTGGCCCTGGGTTCGGGGGGAACCCGTCGCGCGGTTTCCCGACCCGCTACGACACTGATTAGCCCAGTGATAGCCCTTCTGACACTTGGGGCACTTCTTTGAGGGTCGAGCGGGTGCCTTTGATGAGCGGCACTCCCGCTGAAAGTGACCCTCCTTACCACAGCGGTAACAACGCTTCCCCTCCCTCCCGGTTTTTCTCAGGGCGGCAGCCAGAACTCCAGCCTTATGGGCTTGTGTGCCGATGTTCTGGCACGCCCGTAGCATGTCTGAGAGCTCTAAAATTCCAGAGGCTTGCGCCGTCTGGAGAGCACGGCGGCAATCCTCGTTCGCATTCTCAACCGCCATTTTTAACAGGATCTCCTGAGCTGCCGCAGCATTATCCACCTGTCGGAGGATAGCCTCCTGCAATCTGTTGGTAAAATCCAGAAAGGACTCTGATGCACCCTGACGGATACTGACAAAGCTTTTTGTAGGCTTGCCTGAATCCGGGACCTTCCGGAAAGCATGCTGGGCGCAGGTGGAAATGAGGGGGAAGAGGGCCTGAGGGAGTTGAGTCTGCATCTCAACGGTAACAAACTGTCCCTCCCCTGCCAAGTGCTCATAAATAACACCTTCTGCTCTATGAATCTGGGCCTGGCGTTCCGCCTCCTGCCGATACTCACTAAGCCAAATAACATACTGACTGGGTGACAGCATCATGCGCAACAGCGCCTTCCAGTCTTCAGGGATCAAGGAGTACCCACTACCTAGCCCTTCAACGAGACCACGCACAAACGTGCTAGTCAGACCGAACTCGCGAATCGCTTTCTTTATCTCTCTAATCACCGAGTAAGGCAAAGTAACCCAGGTTCCAACCGTGTTGCCCTGCTCGTCATTCTGCCAGGTCACCGGACAAACTGAGACCAGCTCAGCCAGCTCCTCTGCTGTAAGATCTGAGCGAGTCTTCGCTGCGTGAACCATTTGTTGCACCAGCGAAAGCCTCTGAGCAGATGCAGACGACCCCCTGGGGGGCCCCGAAGCATGGGGTCCTAGGGGGGGATGGTAATCACACACCGGCTCCGGCGGGGAAGGTAAGGGAGGCGGTGGTAATAAAGGCACTGGGGGCGAAGCAGGGAGAGGGATGGCTGCAGGAGCCGACGGCGGTGGCGGAATTGGCAGCCCCTCTATTGGCGCGGGAGAAGGTTCTTCCGAGGCGACACACTGTGTTGCATCGGTAGGAGGGGGGGTGGCTGCAGGAGCCAACGGGCGTGGCGAGATCACCAGCCTCGCGAGGGAGGGCCTGTCCGAGGAGACACGCTGTATCGCATCGCGGCAGAGGTGCCAGGCATGTAAAGCCTGCACGGGCGCCCGAGGCTCTTCATGCAATGTCTGGCCCAACCGCTCCCAGTCCGCTAGCTTAAGGGTTCCGGCTTCAGGGTACCACGGGCACTGGGCACTCACCTCCTGTAACAGGAGAGTGAGTTCTCGAGTGGGGCAGTCATGCTGAGCCTTACGCAGCAAATACTGTAGCTCATTGCGATGTTGCACTTGCAAAGCAGAGAGGGAGCTTCCCATACTTACCACAATGAAAAATACTCACCGGGATCCACGAAGCGGATGAGTGACGCGTCTGAAACCCTTGCCGGGCGAGGTGAGTGCTGAGGGCCCCACGTTTGGGCGCCAGTTGTGGCGGTTCAATGATGAGACAGAACACAGATTTATTCAAGCAAGCAAGCTGGTCAGCTGAAATGGGCTGCTGCCTGTCAGCTTTCCACCTTCCCTTTTATTATATTTCTCCCCCCTGCGCATTACCTACTTCCACCGCAAAGAGACACAACAACGGAATGCATGACTTTGATTAATATTCTTATTTTTCAGCCTCTATCTACTACAATCCTAATTCTCAGGCCTTGAGGCCAGGCCAAGGAAGCTTCCCACGATTACTGTCCTTTAATTAACTTCCCAGGGTTCATATCTGGTCCTCGTCCTTGGACAGAGCAATGTGTTGCTCCTACACAACGGTCAGGGTGTGCCCTGACTGTTTCCAGGTGGATGGACTAAACATGAGCCTTCACTTTTACCTCTGCATTTGGCACCTGTGCGACCACTGCTAGAATATCATGTCCAGTTCTGGTGTCCACAATTGATATATTGTCACGGGTTCAGAGAAGAACCACAAGAATGATTAAAGGATTAGTAAACATGCTTTATAGTGATAGACTCAAAGAGCTCAATCTGTTTAGCTTAACAAAGAGAAGGTTAAGGGATGACTTGATTCAGTCTATAAGTACCTACATGGGGAACAAATTAATAATGGGCTCTTCAACGTAGCAGAGAAAGGTATAACATGATCCAATGGCTGGAAGCTGAAACTAGACAAATTCAGACTAGAAATAAGGGGTAGATTTTTAACAGTGAGAGAGTAATTAACCATTGGAAAAATTTACTAAGGGGCAAGGTGTATCTTTCTATCGTTGACCATTTTTAAATCCGGAGCGGATGTTTTTTTAAAAGATATTCTCTAGAAATTATTCTGGGGAAGGTCTCTGGCCTGTGTTACACAGGAGGTCAGACTAGCTGATGGCAATGATCCCTTCTGGCGTTGGCATATATGAATAACTCAAAAGGGGTCTGCATGGTCTTTGATAGTCATAGTATTCTGATCTGTAGCATTCATAGATATTAAGGTCAGAAGGGACCATTATGATCATCTAGTCCGACCTCCTGCACAACGCAGGCCACAGAATCTCACCCACCCACTCCTGTGAAAAACCTCTCACCTATGTCTGAGCTATTGAAGTCCTCAAATCGTGGTTTAAAGACTTCAAGGAGCAGAGAATCCTCCAGCAAGTGGCCTGTGCCCCATGCTACAGAGGAAGGCGAAAAACCTCCAGGGCCTCTTCCAATCTGCCCTGGAGGAAAATTCCTTCCCGACCCCAAATATGGCAATCGGCTGAACCCTGAGCATATGGGCAAGATTCACCAGCCAGATACCTAAGAGAGAATTTTCTGTAGTAACTCAGATCCCACCCCATCTAACATCCCATCACAGGCCATTGGGCCTATTTACTATGAATATTATAGATATTAAGGTCAGAAGGTCATTAAGGTCAGTCCCCTCAGAGGGGATTGTTCATTGTACAGGTGTGTGTGAAGCTTTTGGATGGTACCTAGTATTTACACACTACCTTCTTAGGTGTAGATCTCAGTGCTTCATAGAGAAGGGCAGGTATCGCTAGCCCCACTTAAGAGATAGGGAAACTGACACACATAGTGAAGTACTTGTCGGAGATCATCCAGCAAGTCAATGGCAGAGCTGTAAACAGAACCCAAAGTCTCCTGAACCCAGTACCTATCCACTGGGCCACACTTGCCTTTCAACTATTATCTTCCTGCCAGGACCCGAGTATTGAAGCCAGGACCACCAGCAGCATCCTTAGCTGCTTCACTACAGCTATGTATTGAGCCACTGCCCCGGACCAAGAGCCTAACTGGTAAAGGCCTGCAGGCTCACAGCAGTCACGCCCCAGGTCCCTGATTGGATGGACAGGCAACACTCTCATTGGGTACCTGGACTATATAAAGGCTCCAACAGGAAAAGGAAGCTGTCTGAGCAACAGACCATTGCTGGCTGGTTGCTGCCTAGACCACGTTGCCTGACTCTACCTTGTTGCCCTGTTGCCTTGCCCAATCTCCCTCCCAACCCAACCCCTTGCATTGGATTTTCTGGCTAGTGACCCCTCTGAGAACTCTGACCATTGCCCCAGACTGCCTCTGATACAGGCTGACCTGCTAGCTACCCACACAGACTTGACTACTGCTCTGGACTGCCCCTTAGCCTGCCTCAGCAACCGGGCATTACATTTCCACACTCATCCCAACATTGACTATCATAGTAGACAAGAACTGAACTGCACATAGATGGCTAAAGGCAATCCTGCCCTGTCAGGGTTCATAAATGTGGGCGGAGCTTGCACTGCCATTGTCTGTGCTGTATTTGCTTTGTTGCTCAATAGAGGATCTTCAGGGCAGTCAATCTTGCCCCAGTTGTCATCACTAAGGCCTGTCATCAGAAGGGCTTGGCTCCCACAACTGGGGCTATCTTATCAAAATTGCTCAGTACGTTGTTTGTTGAGCACTCTTGGAAAATATGGCCACTTAGTGTAGATGCCTGAAGGGGAGCTGACCTCTCTTAAAACTGAATTAATCTTTCCCCTTCCTGACATTTGCCTTTCTTCTCAGATAGATTTTAATGCTATGAAGAGATAATGTTTCTAGACTAGCTAGCCTGTTGTCATTATAGGACAATGGTTTTCCTTCTGGGCAGAAGAGAAAAATATTTCAGGGTTTCCAAGCTGGATCTCTTTAACTTCCAACCCACATTAATCAGAAGAGTTTCCCCACACTGAAGGTTGATAGAAATTGTAGCCATTAGTTATAACCACCAGGGTCAGACCTTTATATCAATTTAGTTATCAAATACTGTAATTAAAAACTAATTTATTGCTTTTTACTCTTCCTTAACCCGTCCACTGTTGCCTCACTTTCTTCGTATTTGGGACAAAATTAAGCTCTTGTCTATTCCATGTACATAAGGAATGACTACGCTCATTCAGACGAGTGGTTCTGCTAGTACAGAAACCTTTCTCTGGCAGGTGGCCGGTGCCAGCTGCTTCCAAGGAAAGTGCAAGAACCCTGTAATGGAAAACTATGAAATAACTTACCAAGAGGGTACATTTCTCCTTAGCCTCCATCAGTTAGTTAGTGGCTAGCTCATAGCCTGAAGCATGAGCATTTTTATCCCTTGTAACCCCATCACCTCCTACCTAATGAGAGGTTTCAGAGTAGCAGCCGTGTTAGTCTGTATTCGCAAAAAGAAAAGGAGGACTTGTGGCACCTTAGAGACTAACCAATTTATTTGAGCATAAGCTTTCGTGAGCTACAGCTCACTTCATCGGATGCAGTGAGCTGTAGCTCACGAAAGCTTATGCTCAAGTAAATTGGTTAGTCTCTAAGGTGCCACAAGTCCTCCTTTTCTTTTTGCTCCTACCTAATGTATCTCTGGGTGTTCTCATTATACATATTACACACAGAAATCCTTTCAACGAATGCTAGGATTGCAAAATCAAGCACTCCCAAGTTAGGAAATGCCAGAATTAAGGCTGCCCGTGCAACCTGAATTCACCTCTCTTGTGTGTATGCATTATAATAGTCTTTAATTACATGGTCACATGCTACTTTTTCTACAGGATCCCTGGCTCTAGGCCTTATTTACTGCACACTATTCAAACCCTGCTCTGAAGGTGGAAATATTAATTTCCTTATGGGCTTTTCTATGGTGCTCATTGCTAATAATTGTGACACATCCAAATACTGTAATGAATTTATTTTCACAACATCTCTGTGAAATGAGGGGGTGGTATTAACCTCATTTTACAGATGGGGTGCTGAGGAATAGGGAGATTCAAGTCAAAAGTGTACCCGATTTTGGGTGCCCAATTTGAGATACCGAGGGCCTGATTTTTCAGACTACTTAGCAGTCTGTAGCACTTCAGAGGTTCAAAGCTCAGCTCCCATTGACTTTGGGTGCAGCTGTGAGTGCTCAGCCCTTCTGCAAAGCAGACCCCAGAGTCTGAAGTGGGGCACCCAGAAAATGAGGAACACACAATTAGTGACCACCTGTGAAAAGTGTGGTTTAAACAACCCGCCCAGTATCACACCAGAACTCTGTGGCAGAGGCAGGGATGGAATCCAGGGCCCCATTCAACTGCCTTACCCATGAGACCATCCTTTCTCTTCTTGCAGCCCCCGTCTCATTAGCTGCACACCTTTGGGCTTCTGCAGCAAATGAAGCAGGGGTGCTACAGACAACAGCATCCTTCACTGCACGACCCTGTTTCATCGCCAGCGTTCAGTCCTGTGGGAAAAATAGTAGGTGATCACATAATTAAAGACCATATCATAATGCATACACACAAGGCAGCAAAATAAGGCTGCATAATCAACCTTAATTCTGTTCTTTTAAACACAGGGTTTTTTTTGGTGCCTGTAATTTCCTAGGTTTTCAAAAAAGCAAACAGAACACACAGAAGTTCTCTCATGTGGAATCATACTGACCCCTACATGGTTTCATTAGCAGGGTTGCAACCTTTAGTTCCACCACACAGATCTCTGCCACTTGAGCTAAGAGAGTAACTCAGAGCAGTAACAATAATACCTATACTTCAACAAAAAAACTTCAAAAACTGACTCCAACGAGAGACTGCTGAATTGGAATTAATTTGCAAACTGGATACAATTAACTTCGGCTTGAATAGAGACTGGGAGTGGATGGGTCATTACACAAAAGTAAAACTATTTCCCCATGTTTATTTCCCCCCCCCCCCACTGTTCCTCAGACGTTCTTGTCAACTGCTGGAAATAGCCCACCTTGATTATCACTACAAAAGGTTCCCCCCTCCCCTTGCTGGTAATAGCTCACCTTAAGCGATCACTCTGGTTACAGTGTGTATGGTAACACCCATTGTTTCATGTTCTCTATGTATATAAATCTCCCCATTGTATTTTCCACTGAATGCATCTGATGAAGTGAGCTGTAGCTCACAAAAGCTTATGCTCAAATAAATTTGTTAGTCTCTAAGGTGCCACTAGTACTCCTTTTCTTTTTGCGAATACAGACTAACACGGCTGCTACTCTGAAATAATACCTATGTCTTCTACAGCTCTTTTCATCAAATACCATCCTCTATGTGGACCAGGCACTAGAGGGCGATGAGACACACACACTGGATTTCATAGCTATTTGCTGACGTGGAGGAACATAAAGACTCTGGAATCTTGGGTTCAGCTCCAGCTTCTGGAGGGGTGTGTGTTTTAGAGGGCACAGACCTGTCTGCCACCCTAAAGTCTGCCCTTGTGCTAGTTCTGTCACCCTGCCTTCCAATTCTGATATTGTTACCCTCCCAGTCTCTTGCTCTGGGCTCCTCATCCAAGTCATTGCAGTAAATCGATGTTAAAACAAAGGGAGCTCTCTTTTAATCTGCTCTAATGAATAGAACATTTCTCTGTATTCTGAAGCCACCAGGAATTGGAATTTATTAGTATATGTGGTTCTGAGCACGTTGTCAGTTTAAAAATAAAAAGTACAGAAATATGAGACTGCTGTTCTGGGGGAAGGCAATTTATTCAGCTGCATTTGTACCTTTCCATCTATTCTGTTGCCCCAGGATAGCTTTTAATTGCATCTTAACATGACACAATGTTTTTTGGCAATAAGCTTTCCTGATGGGCTGTTGCTAAGGTGTCATTCATGCTGTAAGGTTGCTGGGAGCTGTGATACACCTTAAAATGAGAAGACTTGGAGAGCGATTGTTTGAAAAATCTACAGACAGGAAAACACCATAAATATTTTGTGAGAATGCAGCCGGTAAGATGTAAATACGGGGTTCAAAAAAGAATTAGATAAGTTCATGGAGGATAGGTCCATCCATGGCTATTAGCCAAGATGGTCAGGGAGGCAACTATGGGTGGCGGGTGAACCCCCGCTTTGGGGAGGATGGTCTGCCAGCCCTACCCTTTCTGCCCAAGGCCCCGCTTCCCTGCATGCAGGAGCCCTGAAACTCCCCTCTTATGCCGTAAAAGAAGAAGCCCTTACTCTGAGGGGCCCCCGCAACCAGAGGAGCCCCGGCCCCCCTGCCCCAGCCACATCAGGCTGAGCCGGCCCTTCCGCCCGCCCCCCCGAGTCAGACGGCCCCAGCACCAGGCCAAGCTGCGAGCCTCCCCGAGCGCTGGGCTGAGCTGCTGTCCTCCCTCAGCACTGGGCCGGGCTGAGCCACTGGCCTCCCCCAGCGCCGGACTGGCCCCAGCATCAGTCGTAGCTGCTGGCCCCCCTGATCCCCGAGTGCCTGCTGGGCCAAGCCGCCGTCCTCCCACCAGAGTTGGGCCAGAAGGGAAATTACATAATCGGGTTATTCTTGCTGTGAAGTATTTCCCATTTGTTTTGCTAAAAGTTCAGTTTTATCTAGCTGAGACTTGGATAAATGGCGGGGGAGAAAGCTATGATTAAACCTCCTTCTCTGGTTGAGTTTCATCCTAAGGTCTCAGATTTGTAACAGGCTACCTGCAGGTTAGATCCTTGTGATTGACAGAATATAGTGAGGTTTTATTTTTGCTCATAATTGACAAGGATTGCAAAAGGCCAAGGTCCTTAGGCAGTGGCGAGGTCCCTGCTCCAGGAATCATTTTGACATTTTCAGCCTTGCTAATTACAGCCTGATTCCTTACTTCCTCTTTTTGGGGGAAGGCTATTAAGAAGGTGACATTGCAGCTATCCTGGGCACATCTGGGTCTCATAGGTTTCTATACTCCTCGTGAATTTAGTTTTATGTATAGGTTTTTAGAATGAGTCATTCTCAGATAATTCCATCTCCGCCTGGTGATGGATACAAGAAAAGTCTGTGCTAGTTTTATTAGATCTGTTGGCAGTATTTGACCCAGGTGATTTGATTGACTTGTCTGCTAAAACTTGTGGGCGTGGCCAGCAAGGCCTTTCAGTGGATTCCTTCCTGTCTGAGACGTGCCAAGGACTCTCACATGCTGGGTTCAACATGATTCTATCTTGCCCCATCCTGTTCGATGTGCACGTAGAGCCATCACAGTGAAGGTGAACTATCTGGGTGTGCAGCATCACCAACGTGAGTGGCACTCAAATCTATACCTTTTCACTCAACCTGGATGTTGTGGGTTCGCTGCTGTCCTGGTGCTTGATGGAACTGGAAGAGAGGATGGCAACAATCTGGTGTTGGCTCAGTCTGGATAAGAGAGAACTGGTGCTGATACAGGAAAGGAGAAGCATCTAAAGGAAAGGACAGAGGCTGTGAGTGCACCCTCCTTTTGGGATATGTACTCAGCATTTGTCAAGAGAAGTTTTTGGTTTTGGGTTTTTTTGGTCCCATCAATGCTCCTGGATTGCTTGGTGACAACCGTGACATGAAGCTCTTTTGTCAATCAGGAGTCTGAGTCCTGGCATCTCTGATGCAGATGTAGACACAGCGATTCATGCCTTTGTGACTTCCATGCAACCCTAGTGCAGGTAGGCTGGTGGTGAGGAGAGCACCTTTGCTGCCTCTCACTCAGTGCAGTATCCCATCCTTGGCCTCTGCAATGGCAGCAGGGTGCCAGCAGTGTTAAACAGCTTCAGCCAGGTACATGACTCTCTTTCCAACACATCCCAGAAATGGAACTTGTGAACCTTCCTCCCCAAGACAAACCACCAGACATAAGCTCCTGCTCTCCCCGAGTCTCCCATGCGGGTTTTCCCTTGGTGGTTCTCAAAGTTCTCAGTGGCATTCCCTCAGCTATGACCATCATACCCCTATTCATGCAAGAGGTTAAAAGCGGTGTATATAGCTTTTAAAAATTCATGAAGCTCACAGAAACCATGATTCCCATGAAAACTGCAACAAAAATACAACCTGGGCTATGCCTGGACTTCTGGCCCAACTTCCTGCCCATAATGATGACCAGCTGGAACAAATCAATGTCCTGCAGACAACACACTAAGTTACCGTATAAATGACCCACAAATAGATGGAACTGGAGCTAGAACATGAACCCTGGTCCTTCCAAAATCACAGGTCTCTAGAGCCAGACGAAAACTCCCTGGCTTGGAAGCAGTTCTAAGTCCGTATTCCTCTAGAAGGCAACAGTGACTAAGGCACACAAGCCCTGAGGCCATGTCAACACCACAAACTTTGGCTGATGCACGTTACATCAGGATAAAGCCACTGAAGTTAGTATATTGCTTATGCGTGTGCATACTTGACTCCTAGCCTTGGGGGTGTGCATACTCACCAGGAGTGTTTGTGTCGATGCACAGGTCGGTGCACCATGGGTAGGTATCCCAGTGTGCAACTCTTCATCATCAAGTGCGCTGTCTTTTGAGAAGTTTTTGCAATGCATGGTTGGGCAAAAATGGTTCACGCAGGAGTGACTGGGAGCAAGGGGTCAACTTCCCAGTATGCAACCTTCTCCATCCCATAATGCTATCTATATCCCATAATTTTGGTGCCTTTTTAAAAAATCCCATGAATCTGTGTAGTCCCCCTCGCTGAGAGAAGCATGGAGCCTGCACAGTTCTGCACAGTTGTCATGAGCATTGCAAGCACAGGACGCACAATCCTCTAGTGTTTGCAGACCCGCAAGAAGAACTGCATCAGAGGGGAACATGACGACTTTGTGGAGGACAGACTACTGTGGGGCATAGCAAAATCCAATTCAAGTTTGTTGGTGGCATTCACAGAGCAGCTGCAGATGGTGGAGCACCACTTCTGGGCCCCAAAAACGAGCACTGACGGGTGGGATCACATTGTAATGCAGGTTTGGGACGACGGACAGTGGCTGCAGAACTTTTGGATGCAAAAAGCCACATTCTTGGATATGTGAGCTGAGCTCGCCACAGCCCTTCAGCATGGGGACACCAGAATGAGAGCTGTGCTGACGGTGGAGAAGCGAATGGTGATTGCACTGTGGACGCTTGCAATGATGGATTGCTATCAGTCCATGGGAAATCATTTTGGAGTTGGAAAATCCACTGTGGGGGCCGTTGTCATGCAAGTGTGCAGGTGTTGCTGACTGGGCCGTGGGTGGTCAGGCCTAGTAGTGAAGGAGAGAGTTCAGCCTACCAGTTAGAGCTGGGTCCAGGATGGGCGGAGTCTAGGAAACAAGCCGAGGCTCAGTATAGGAGGGGCAGAAGCCAAATGCCAGAGCCAGAGGGAGTAAACCAGTCATAAGCCAGAGGCGGAGCCAGAGATCAGTACTGGAGAGACAGAAGTTGAATGCCAGAACCAGAGTTGTAAGTCAGAGGCAAAGCAGGGGGTTGAAGCCACAAGTCTGAAGCCAGAGAGGAGCAGGGGCTGGAGCACATCAGGAGCAGGACTGGAACAAGGGCTGGAGCAAGCAGGGCTGGAGCAAAGGCTGGAATAAGCAGGAGCAGGGGTGGAACAGGTGGGGAAGGGGTGGAGTTGGGGTGGGGCCGGTGCCAGGGGGGCGCGAGCAAGGGCTGGAAGCAGGGACTGGAACGCGTGTGAGCACAGCTGCAGCATAGTATGTGTTGAGCAGCTGCTGATCTGCTGTGGGGGCTCTGATTGTTTTAAGGCAGAGCAGCTGGGCTCACTGGTTGCCCAGCAAGTGTAGTTAGTCAGGGAGCAGGCCAGCAGCTGCTGTTCCTAGCCGGTCTGTTCCCTGCCAGCAGGGCCATGAATCACCTCCTGCTACGCAGGACTGTGACTCTGGGCAATCTGCAAGACACAGTGGAGGGATTTGCAGCAGTGGGGTTCCCAAACCGCAGTGGGTTGATAGACGACGCTCATATCCCTATATTGGCACCAGACCACCTTGCCACAGAGTACATCAACAGAAAGGGCTACTTTTCAATGCAAGTGTTGGCGAATCACTGGGGATGCTTCACCTATATCAGTGTTGGCGGATGAGGAAAGGTGCATGATGCTCGTATCTTTAAGTACACAGGACTGTTCAGAAAGCTGCAAGCAGGGACATTCTTACCCGACTGGCAGATGACCATTGGCGATGTTGAAATGCCAATAGTGATCCTGGAGGACGCAGCCTACCCCTTGCTCCCCAGTTCACGAAGCTGTACACCAACCACCTTGACAGCACCAAGGAGAGATTCAGCTATTGGCTCAGCAGCTGCAGAATGACAGTTGAATGTGCTTTTGGTAGATTGAAGGAATGATGGTGTTTTATCAACAGGATAAGATCTCTGTGAGAAAAACATCCCAATGGGTATAGCTGCCTGCTGTGTCCTGCATGATATCTGTGAGGCAAAGGGGAAAAAGTTGTCGCCAAGGTGGAGGGTGAAGTTTGACCAGCCAGACACAAGAGCTATTAGAAGAGCTCCACACAGGGCTGTATGGCTGAGCGAAGCCCTGAAAGAACAGTTTAACCATAAGCCACTGTAATTCATTATGGTGAACTGTGCACTACCTGGGCCTGCAGTTTGGGGGCCTGTAGCTGGGCAGTTACCCCGCTCTGATGGAAAAAGGCTACGGTGGTTGGGGAAGCAGCCACAGCTGGGGCCACACCCCAATCAGGCCACACCTGGCCCTGTTATAAGGGCTCAGGGAGGAGCTGGGACAGTCTTTCTCCAGACTTAGAGAGAGAAGCACCTAGCTGCCTGGGAGCAAGGTACCTGAAGTGGAGCAGGGCTGGGGAAAGGCAAAAGGAGCTGGGGAGCTCCAGCCTGGCAACTCCCCAGGCTGCAGGCCTTGTTAAAGGCCCAAGGCAGGTACTGGGGCTAAAGAGGTGTAGCCCAGGATTAGGCAGAGGCAGCGGGTCCAACCTTCTTGCCAATGATGAGTGGCCATTACGGACTGCAGTCTGCCCCAGTGAGAGGGGGCTAGATGACGACTGGCAGTAGCCACTGAGGCAATGTGGGGTTAGAGGGTTGGGGGTTCTGGGAGGGGAGACCCAGGGTGTGGGGGTACTGCTGGGGCAGAACCCTGAGGTAAAGGGCACTGGGGTCCTGGGAGGGACACAGGGTCCGAGGCAGGCGAGACACCGGCCAACAGAGGGCGCTCTGGAGTGGGCCATGAGCTAACTCCCAGGATGCTCAGCAGGAGGCGCCGCGGTGGTGAGTCTCGCTTCGCCACAGGGCCTGTAAGGCATTGTGTGGTGCTTGGTGCACATCCATGAATATAACACTGTCAATGCCCCTATTGCTTTTGTAGTTCTCGCTGAACATTTCTGATTCTTACACTGTGTTTGTCACTGATCCTATGAGTTGCGTTGCACTATACAATAACAAGCAAGCAGATGCTTTCACTACTGCTAGGCATTCTGTAGCATATGTCAGGAACTCATAAAGACGAATGATTATCCAAACAATGGAATTTTATTGTGTAACCAGAACACTGCAAAAATTGTGCAATTTAAAAGCAACTGCATTAAAAACTTAATAAATTACGGGAACAGAACTTAATAAGGGGAAAGAACATTCGTGTTAATTTTACCTCTACACACATTGACCATGGCTGCCACAAGTCAGTGTATGTGAAGCTGTGGTTGTCCTTACTGTACCCTGCGGTACAGTGAAGTGGTTGGGGTAGGGTTTGCAGCCCCTGATGCCACATGGGATGATGAGGGACGGTGCTGGGATGTCCTGAAATAGAGTTCTCCATGGACTGCTGTCAAGGTTCCTTCCCCACTCTGAACTCTAGGGTACAGATGTGGGGACCTGCATGAAAAATCCCCTAAGCTTATTTTTATCAGCTTAGATTAAAACTTCCCCAAGGTAAAAAGTATTTTACCTTTTGTCCCTGGACTTTATTGCTGCCACCACCAAGCGTCTAACAAATATAACAGGGAAAGAGCCCACTTGGAAATGTCTTTCCCCACAAAATCCCCCCAAGCCCTACACCGCCTTTTCTGGGGAAGGCTTGATAAAAATCCTCACCAATTTGCATAGGTGAACACAGACCCAAACCCTTGGATCTTAAGAACAATGAAAAAGCAATCAGGTTCTTAAAAGAAGAATTTTAATTAAAGAAAAATTAAAAGAATCGCCTCTGTAAAATCAGGATGGTAAATACCTTACAGGGTAATCAGATTCAAAACATAGAGAATCCCTCTAGGCAAAACCTTAAGTTACAAAAAGACACAAAAACAGAAATATCCATTCCATTCAGCACAACTTATTTTATCAGCCATTTAAACAAAACAGAATCTAACGCGTATCTAACTAGATTGCTTATTAACCCTTTACAGGAGTTCTGACCTGCATTCCTGCTCTGGTCCTGGCAAAAGCAACACACACACAGACCGAGAGAACCCTTTGTTTTTCCCCCCTCTGGCTTTTAAAGTATCTTGTCTCCACATTGATCATTTTGGTCAGGTGCCAGCGAGGTTGTCTTAGCTTCTTAACCCTTTACAGGTGAAAGGGTTTTTCCTCTGGCCAGGAGGGATTTAAAGGTGTTTACCCTTCCCTTTATATTTATGACAACTGCAAAGGGAGGTGAGCCTGTGTTTGTTGAATCTGTAGGTCCACAAGAGCCTGCAGCATCTGTGTTTGTTGCTGGGGAAGCTGCACTATGTCCTGGTGCATCTCCTTCTCCTTTTCCTGCTCAGACTCCTGTCCACTCTTTCCTTCTCCACACAGTCTGCACTATTCACCCTCCAGGCCCTCTGCTGACAGTCTCATGCAGCACTGGCTTGTAGGATCTCACTGAACATGTCATCCTGGGCCTCAGGGGATCAGAGGAGGTGTGTGTATATGGAGCCACCCCTGCAGCTTTACGCCCTGCGCGGCTGCCCCACTCTGCCCCACTATGGCCCTGCAGTTTGGGATGGCAACACCTCCCTGTACTCCTCCCAAATCTGTGGCCTTCTGATATGCCTGACACAGCTCCTTTGCTTTCATGTGGCACTGCTGCTGACCCCTGTTGTATCCCTTCCTTCTCCTGAATCCCCCGTGCAATCTGCTCATAGATGTCCATATTTCTACGGCTGGTCTGTAGCAGTGCCTACACAGCCTCTGCGCTTCCCCACAGGCCCAGGAGATCCAACATCTCCTGTCTGGTCCAGGGCAGAGTGTGTCTGGAGCGTATAGACAGCAAGGTCAGCTGGGCAGTTGCACGCAGCCCTGGAGAGCGGCTAGGTGTACTCGCCAAGCTGAACAATCGGGAAAAGGCTGTTCAAAAATTGGCAGGGCTTTAAGGAGGCTGCGGCTGGTCTCTTTGACCCCTTGGCAGTAAAGTTCAGAATGGTGACCAGAGCGGCCAGGGTTGAGCAATGTGGGACAGCTGCTGGTGGACTGTTAGGATCAGCAGAGGTAATACTGTGTCTACATTCACACTGTGTCAACCTCAGTATATTGACCGTGGCTCAACAGTGCCTGGGGAGGTGGTGTTACTATGGTGCCATACCGGCGCACTTGCATCAGTGAGAGACAAATTTAAGTGTAGGCACATGCACAATTAGGTCAGTGCAAGGCAGCTAACACTGACCTAGCTTTGTAGCGTAGACCAGGCCCGAGCTTATAAGCAGTTCCACATGTTCAATGGGACTACTCAAGTGCGTAAATATTTGCAGGATCTGGATCAATGTCAATACCCTGCACAATGCTGGATGCTTCAGAGGAAGGCTTAAAACCCTTATTGAGTATCTATATGTGCAGTTCATCACCACAGGGGGAAATGTCTTCCTGTGAGCACCTTACTATGCCCTAAAGTGAAAGGGTTGACAGGCCTTGCAGCTTCATCTGAGCTAGGGTGACTGCAGGCGCTACTTTTTATTCCTCAAAATTTTTAATCCTTTCTTGCCACTTATCCAATTCCAGATGTCACTACAAAGTAGGAGATTAAGAGATTATGACAAGTATGTCAGAATACAGGAGGAGATTAAGAGGTCTCGTTAGTGAAAGATAATGATCAAATCAAATGTAGATGTTTGGAAATTGTAAAGGGATACTGACAAGATGGAAACCATAGAGCCGGATGCTCAGCTGGCATAAAACAGTAAAGCTCCACTGACTTTATGCTGATTTACACCAGCTGAGGATCTGACCTCCTATATTTAAAAAGAAGCTAGCATCTTGAAATGTAATCGCTTTAAAAAAGGAGTTAAAGTTGTTTCAAATACTAGAGTGTCACTTTTAAGTTGACAGTTTAAAAAGAACATCCTTAGTCGTGTTGTTAACAACACGACTATGGATGATTAAAGTTGAAAGAACTTGTAAAATCCGACTGACTTTTCCTGCACGGGCTCGATCTGTTTCTTTTTCATATTTCACAGAGTAGACGGGTCAGTTTGACTTTTGTTATAGACAGGATCGCTTTGTGGGTCTCCTGCATTGGCTCAGAACTGTTGCTGCCGACTGAAGTCCGCTTAACTTCCAAAGCTATTTCATTTGAGGTATGTGTTCCTGATAACACTAATTAGGTTTCACATTCAAAAAGAGAATATAAGATTTTACTCAATATCTTCCAAACCCAAACATGTGGCTGAGGGTCCAGGATTCTCAAAGTTACTTAGTAACCTAACTCAGACTGATTTCTATGGGAATGAAGTGCCTAAATGCCTTGGAGGATCTGGGCCTAAATTCCTTGAGTGTAACATTATAGACCGGCTAGCTTCGAGAAACATTCAGAAAAAACACAGAAGGAAGGAAGGAAATAGTCTTTGCTTTAGTTGCTGGTTTCCTATCAGCACTCCCACCTGTAATCCCCTACTTTGGGGATGGTGCCAGAACTGGGGTGGCCAGAGGCTCAGTTAGTGAATTCAATGGGAGTAGGTTTGGGCCTGAAGAAGCTACAGTTGTCAACATACAGGCTAACTCAGCTGTTCTTCAAGCAGTCAGATGGGGTTGGAGTAAAGCAGCACTCTCCTTATATTCTACTTTGCTGCAGGCTGTGCAACCTGGCTCTTTAAAAGGGCTGCCAGATACTGGAAAGGTGGTTTTCTCCCTTCAGCAAAAGAAAAGAGCAGGCCAATCCAATAAGATTATTGGAGCTGTGTGGCCGTGTAATTACATTACTCATGATCAGTCATGTCAAAGGATGACTCACCCTTCACTCCCCTAGTTCATGGTGCTCCTACAGTATCCCACTCATTTCAGTCAGTTCACATGTTGGCTCTTTAATAGTTCCTTTTTCTTTGAATTTCTCCTGGAAAATCATTCCCAACAATTAGAAGTTGCTTGTCTTCCCTTTCCCAGGGTATTGAACCAGTACCCAAGCAAGGAGTTAGACGGCACAGAGTTGCCACCTCTCCAATGCAACTGTAGCATAGTGACCACAGTGCATATGGGGCCTGATCCAGTGTCCTCTCAAGTCAATGGGAGTTTTTCTATTGACTTCACTGGAGGTTGCACCAGGCCCTATATTACTGCTTATTAGTGGCTGGCCTGTAAAAGGAGGAAAATCCTACTAGCAGTGACAGCTGGAGGGCTCCTTTCAGAAGTGCTCTAACACCATGGGGATGGGAAGCATAGATGTTCCTAGATAAGCTTTACTTTTAGAGTCGGAGGTGTCTGGTTTCATCTCTAGTGTGGCTGATCTGTGGTCATGTAGCAAAAAAGCTCAGCGTGCACAACTGGGGCCAGGTTTTAAAGTGAATTCTGCTTTCTTTTAGGCACCACAACAAGTGGCTAGAGTTTCCAAGCAGCTCAGCGTGTTTGGTGCAGAGCCGTTTAGCAAATCTGGCCTTAGTTGTGGATCCTGAGCATTTGGCAATCTGATGCTATAGCTGATCACGGATTTGTTGTGAGGCTCTGACGTGGTCATAAAATGTCCCATGGCACTCTTCAGAAGAGTGGAGGTGTTAGCGGCAACATCCTGGTCAGTCCCCAGGTGGGTAGCTGCATTCTCTCTAGGCACGTTTCCCACGCTTTTTCAGGTGAAGTTGTTCTTCCCTTCAGAGAATTACATAGAAGATTAGGGTTGGAAGAGACCTCAGAAGGTCATCTAGTCCAATCCCCTGCTCAAAGTAGGACCAACACCAACTAAATCATCCCAGCCAAAGCTTTGTCAAGCCTTCACTCTCCATTAACTTGTCATGTTGCTGGCATCCAGTGGTGGTTGCTTTCTACCCTACATGTTGCAGGGTAGCTGAAATGGTGTTCATAGAATCATAGAATATCAGGGTTGGAAGGGACCTCAGGAGGTCATCTAGTCCAACCCCCTGCTCAAAGCAGGACCGATCCCCAATTAAATCATCCCAGCCAGGGCTTTGTCAAGCCTGACCTTAAAAACTTCTAAGGAAGGAGATTCCACCACCTCCCTAGATAACGCGTTCCAGTATTTCACCACCCTCCTAGTGAAAAAGTTTTTCCTAATATCCAACCTAAATCTCCCCCACTGCAACTTGAGACCATTACTCCTTGTTCTGTCATCTGCTACCACTGAGAACAGTCTAGAGCCATCCTCTTTGGAACCCCCTTTCAGCTAGTTGAAAGCACCTATCAAATCCCCACTCATTTTTCTCTTCCGCAGACTAAACAATCCCAGTTCCCTCAGCCTCTCCTCATAAGTCATGTGTTCCAGACCCCTAATCATTTTTGTTGTCCTCCGCTGGACTCTCTCCAATTTTTCCACATCCTTCTTGTAGTTGGGGCCCAAAACTGGACACAGTACTCCAGATGAGGCCTCACCAGTGTTGAATAGAGGGGAACGATCACGTCCCTCGATCTGCTGGCAATGCCCCTACTTATACATCCCAAAATGCCATTGGCCTTCTTGGCAACAAGGGCACACTGTTGACTCATATCCAGCTTCTCGTCCACTGTAACCCCTAGGTCCTTTTCTGCAGAACTGCTGCCGAGCCATTCTGTTCCTAGTCTGTAGCGGTGCATTGGATTCTTCCGTCCTAAGTGAAGGACTCTGCACTTGTCCTTGTTGAACCTCATCAGATTTCTTTTGGCCCAATCCTCCAATTTGTCTAGGTCCCTCTGTATCCTATCCCTACCCTCCAGCGTATCTACCTCTCCTCCCAGTTTAGTGTCATCTGCAAACTTGCTGAGTGTGCAATCCACACCATCCTCCAGATCATTAAGGAAGATATTGAACAAAACCGGCCCCAGGACCGACCCTTGGGGCACTCCACTTGATACCGGCTGCCATCTAGACATGGAGCCATTGATCACTACCCATTGAGCCCGACAATCTAGCCAGCTTTCTATCCACCTTATAGTCCATTCATCCAGCCCATACTTCTTTAACTTGCTGGCAAGAATACTGTGGGAGACAGTGTCAAAAGCTTTGCTAAAGTCAAGGAACAACACGTCCACTGTTTTCCCTTCATCCACAGAACCAGTTATCTCGTCATAGAAGGCAATTAGATTAGTCAGGCATGACTTGCCCTTGGTGAATCCATGCTGACTGTTCCTGATCACTTTCCTCTCCTCTAAGTGCTTCAGAATTGATTCCTTGAGGACCTGCTCCATGATTTTTCCAGGGACTGAGGTGAGGCTGACTGGCCTGTAGTTCCCAGGATCCTCCTTCTTCCCTTTTTTAAAGATGGGCACTACATTAGCCTTTTTCCAGTCGTCCGGGACTTCCCCCGATCGCCATGAGTTTTCAAAGATAATGGCCAATGGCTCTGCAATCACATCCACCAACTCCTTTAGCACTCTCGGATGCAACGCATCCGGCCCCATGGACTTGTGCACGTCCAGCTTTTCTAAATAGTCCCAAACCACTTCTTTCTCCACAGAGGGCTGGTCACCTCCTCCCCATGCTGTGCTGCCCAGTGCAGTAGTCTGGGAGCTGACCTTGTTTGTGAAGACAGAGGCAAAAAAAGCATTGAGTACATTAGCTTTTTCCACATCCTCTGTCACTAGGTTGCCTCCCTCATTCAGTAAGGGGCCCACAGTTTCCTTGACTTTCTTCTTGTTGCTAACATACCTGAAGAAACCCTTCTTGTTACTCTTAACATCTCTTGCTAGCTGCGACTCCAGGTGTGATTTGGCCTTCCTGATTTCACTCCTGCATGCCCGAGCAGTATTTTTATACTCCTCCCTGGTCATTTGTCCAATCTTCCACTTCTTGTAAGCTTCTTTTTTGTATTTAAGATCAGCAAGGATTTCACTGTTAAGCCAAGCTGGTTGCCTGCCATATTTACTATTCTTTCTACACATCGGGATGGTTTGTCCCTGTAACCTCACTAAGGATTCTTTAAAATACAGCCAGCACTCCTGGACTCCTTTCCCCCTCATGTTATTCTCCCAGGGGATCTTGCCCATCAGCTCCCTGAGGGAGTAAAAGTCTGCTTTTCTGAAGTCCAGGGTCCGTATTCTGCTGCTTTCCTTTCTTCCTTGTATCAGGATCCTGAACTCGACCATCTCATGGTCACCGCCTCCCAGGTTCCCATCCACTTTAGCTTCCCCTACTAATTCTTCCCAGTTTGTGAGCAGCAGGTCAAGAAGAGCTCTGCCCCTAGTTGGTTCCTCCAGCACTTGCACCAGGAAATTGTCCCCTACATTTTCCAAAAACTTTCCAAGTGTTGTATATGCAGTGTTCACCAGTTAATACCACAGACCAGTAAACCTTCGTTATCTGAGGTGTTTTTGATGGGTCCTACTTCAGATATAAGAAATAGTGAAGATATCACAGTAAAGTCAAATCGCGTGGAGGTGTAAATGGTAATATTGTTGTTTACACTCTTACACAGATAGTGCTTCTTAAAGTGCTTTAGGAGCTTTGAGAATTAGAGGTGCTATTTATATGTTGGGTGATAAAAGTTATTAACTTTAGTAGATCACTAAAGATATGTATGGGTTTTCCAGGCAAATAAAAGTTATTAGTCCCAAAGAGCTTACATCCTAAATCAGACATAACACAGCAATGGAAGATGGTAAACAAGGGACTATTGAGAGGACCAGGCTTAAAACAGTGAAGACCATAAAACTGAAATGTGTGCTTCATATTGGAGCCTCTCTTTTTCAGTTAGTACTTGGGAAAAGAGTCTGGAAAGATAGCGGGGGACGAAGTGAGCAATGGAAAGTTCACTGAAGAAAGTGAGTTTGGAGGAAGGATTTGAAGTTGCACAGCACACCAAGAGAGGGAATGTGGTCTAGCTGTCAGGGGAGCATGCTGAGAAGGAGATCAAGGGAGCATCAAGCTGAGCCTACTTGACACAATGTGGGGAGTGGCTGGGGATCAAGGGGAAGAGTCTTGGGAAGGAGAAATTGGAAAGTGACATGGAAGAACTCTTGAAACCAGTGCAGGGGCACCACATTCAATAAGGCTGGTGAGGAGGCTGGTTCTAATGGCAGCATGTCAGCCAGATTTGAGGGATTCAGGGTCAGTCTTGGGGGAAGCTGCGAGAGTTTAGGCTATGGATAACCAGGGGATGGGTCAATGTTTTGGCCATGAGGAAAAGTCAGATTTTGAAGGTACCATGTTATGGAGGAAGAATGGGCAGGATGCAGCAACAGCCTGCACTGTTAATCAGAAAACCGCCAGGTAAAGGTGATTCAGATGCTGCCTAGATTTGCTTCCGATTCTCCAAGACAAGCAGCTTCAGATTGAAATTTTTATCTTTCTCTGCTTCGTGTCTTCATTTGAGGCCAAATTCAATAAAACATCTGGCGCCTCCCAAACCCACTTTGCACAAGCCTGGACAGATCTGTTTGTAAATGGATGCGGAAGCAAAGACACTTATTAAAATAATATTTCAGTAGCTGGTGGGACTCGTAACTGTCTAAACCGACGTGTTCTGATTCATCCCAGTCCAACCAAAAGAGCCAGGGAATGGCTTAGAGCAGGTGCTGGCCACCCCACCTGTTCCCTATTTTTAAAACCAAACTGTGAAGCTTCCCATGGGAGAGGAAAGCTTGTGCTGAAAGAGAACCTAGAGGCCAAGGGTTTTCTCTGTGATGAGACGGGAACCTAACTTCTGTCTCCAGGATGCTGGCTAGGGTAGTTCTTACAGTAAGGACAAAAGTGGTAAGAGCTCTTTGCTCCCAGGTCTGAGCAACCTCTCCCTGCTGATCCCCTATTTGTCAGGCATGGTGCCTTCCAAACCAGCATCCTTTGCCTAAGAGGCTGGCCCTCTGCTCTTCCCTTTCTGAGGATGGGCTACCCACCTTCCCCCGCTTATCACTAAGGGAAGTGTTTCCTGCAGGAGAAACTCTTGTGTTGAGATGTGGTGACGTTTTCCAAGCTGGAAATAATTGATGAGCTAGTAAAACTGTCCTGCACTCACTGCCTGCAGGATGTGGGAGTGCCCTGGCAAACTCAGAATGGGTGGCAACTTCCTGCTTTCTTATATGGCTGGTTCAGGGCTCCTGCCCACTCTTAGAAGATGAGCTCCATGAACATGAAAAGGCAGCTGGCACACTCTCTACTCCAGGGATGGGCTTTCAGGACTCACTCTTTGCCAGCTGCTTTTTTGTGCACCTGGCTCTTTCTCCTCCCTGCTCTTCTGGGATGGGCCCAGGAGCACGAAACATCTGTCAGCAGCTTTCTCATGCAGCCACTGTTTTGCTCCTGCCTGTCCCTAGGGCTAGGCTTCCTGAACAAGTTCTTGGCCAACTTCTTCTCTCATGTGGTTTGCCCTCTGCACATGCCGCCATGCTAGAGGTAGGCCTGGGACTCCAGGGGGGTCAGAGAATCCAAACTCTGATTCCAAGAGACTAGACTTGTCTACAGGTGTCAGTTCATCTGCAGGGGACAAGGAGCAAGCTGGCTTGTCAGCTGGAGCTGCGGCTTCAGGTCCAAACTTGACTCTGGGATGAGTCAAGGCTCTGGTTACTGGAGTAGAGAGGCTGACAGCGGGGAGATGTCATGCTTGATCTCTTGTCACATAGAAGGAACTGGATAACGGGTGGCAGATGTGGACAGGAGGTTGGGATTCTTGCGTCAGAGGGGAGGGTTGGCCGGCTGGGAGGCAGACTGGTGCCAGTCATTGCCCTTCTCTCCAGTGTGGGATCCTGGAGCTCAGGATTTAATTCGTCTCCTTGCAGAGGAAGGGGTTTAGTAGGTGGGAGGGGGATGATTCATTTCCTTCTCTTTCATCCCTCTGGGGGCGGGGGATGAGAGTAGAGACCCTTCTGTCACCACAGTGCTCTGACGTTCTACCAGTGCAACCTGCTGTTATAATCCCCAAGCCTCCAGGGCTGCCTGCTCCTGGACACTGCATCCCACAGGGTTTATTGGGCCATGGCTCAGCATCATCCCCACTCTGCCTCCGCAATCGCGCACATCCCCAAGGCCCACATCTCTTTCAAGGTCTGGATTTTCCACCTGCTTATTGTTTGCAGAGACCCAAGGCTCATTACCTTCTTTCCCGTACATTAATGCAGAACCCTGCTGGCCTCCAGCAGATTTCCCACGTTGATTTCACATTCCCCCTCCCCCCTGCTGTATCATCATCTAGTGTGGAATTTTACGGCTTGAGAGATGACTGTCCAGCCCTTTCTCTGTCACCATGTCCTCTCCCCCCCCCCCCCCCCGAGAGTGGCTTCCCCTTCTGTCTGGTGTGGGCTGTCCCCCATCCTCTCATCAGCTGGGTGAGCAGCACATGCACACAGGTCAATCATAAGAGACAGAATTTTATAGCACCTTCCAGGCTGATGCACGCTACCTCCCTAAACAGTACAGAGCACCCATTAGAATGCAGCCACTTCTGGGTGGAGGGCAGCAACTCGCTGCTGGGAGAGAAGGAAACTGGGCAATCCTCTGAGCAGACAGCATGGTGGTATCTTTAGCGGAGCAGACAAGACCTTGGTTTTTAAGGTCTCATCTGAAAGGCTTCTCATACAGAAAACGGTGTGGAACTCAGTTTATTACTGAGGCTACAGGCTGCAATTTGAACCTGTGAAGCGTAGGTATTTAAAACCTGATGTTTGGGTCACTAGACCACCCCCTCTAAAGTCTCTCTGCCCTTAGCTATCCAGTAGCAAAAATACAGATCCTGCCATAGAAACCAGTCTCAAAATCCCATGGGCTTTTGTTGAGTGTCCTGAGTTTGCCATGGAAGGACTGGGTGCTTCATGCCATTCTCCACACTACCAGTAGGAATCGGGGCCC
This sequence comes from Natator depressus, assembly GCF_965152275.1. Lineage (NCBI taxonomy): Eukaryota > Metazoa > Chordata > Testudines > Cheloniidae > Natator > Natator depressus. The sequence goes on along the minus strand of NC_134237.1, from coordinate 132,818,005 downwards.
TCAATCTGTGCCATCTGTGTGCACACACATACACACTTGTACAAAGGCTGGTGTTCAGGGAATCCCATAGCCTTAGCAGTAGCAGAGGGACCAGTCAGTGCTTCATGCTAGATAATAGGATTTGCCTCCCATTAACACTGTGAAGATTATATGCATTCAGGCATGCTCTGCTCCTGTAATGGTCTCATGCTTAACATTACATTTCTCAGGAATTGGGTTCAGGCAAAAACACAACTGGAAAATGAAGAGAGTGCCCAGCTAGCCATCTCTGTGACTATTCTGGGCCTCACGTAATCCAACTAAATGACTAAAAGCTTCTCGTTTGGTTCTGTAACATGCTCAAATCAATAGGGTTTTAAGTTAGCCTTCCCTGCAATACAAGAACAAGAGAGAACTCTATGAAATTACAAGGCAACACAGTTGGACAGGAGATACTTTTTACAATATAGTTAAACTATGAAACAGGTTGCCATGTACTGTCAAGGCAAATGGCTTGGCAGATATTAAAATATTAGGCATTTATGATACAAATAGCATCTGCACTTACACTGAATGGTTCTTACAATTTTTACCCTGGACATCCTCAGGCTTCAGGGCATTTGCTCCTCCTTAGCTGGGGTCAGGAAGAATTTCTGCTGTAATACTGTATAAGGTATAAAATGGAGCGTTTACAGTTTCTGAAGCATCCAGTGCTGGGCACTGGTAGAGATGGGATGCTGGCTGGCTGGATAATAGCCTCTACTCCTAATATTTGTAGGGTCTCGCTATCTTAAAGAGGCAATGTCGAAACTAATAAACCCAGATTTTTTACTCTGTTTTTTTCCTAATACTCTAAAATGCAGGCCACTTTTTGTTTGTTTTTATTTATCACTTTTTTTAAAAGAAAAAAGAAAATGCCATGAATCACCCTACCATAACAAACCAGTATGTGCAGCTCTGTCCTCATAATCAACACAATAACAAACCAGCCAACTTACCTGTGTCTCCATGAGCAACCCTACAATAACAATCCAGCACATACAGCTCAGCATAAACCCCTGGCCAGAGAGGGAGAGCGAGCTTACTGCAAGTGTCTGGGGCTGCACCTGCCTCCTCTATGGTTACTGGTTTTGGTTTGGCCCATCCCTGGTGTATGTGTAATGTTGACAAAGCAAGAACGTAACTGGAAGAGTCTTGGAGACAGTGTTCCTGCAGGTTTAACTGCTGCAGTCAGTGAAAAGCATTGACTCAATGACTCTGGCTCAGGGGATTGGTGGTAGAGTATGGGGCCTCTTCCCTATTAGGGTACATCTGCACTTCCAGCTGGCGCATAGATTCCAGCTCAAGGAGACAGCCCTGCTCCAGCTCTGATTGAGCGAGTGTTCTAAAAATAGAATAGAGCTGTGGTGTCGTGAGCTACGGAAGGGACTAGTCACCCCAAGTATGTGCCTACTGTCCATTTTCCAAACCTCATTGGAAGCTATAGCAGTAGAAGTGGGATGATTTTTAAGCACCATACATGTCAATATAATTCTATAACATTAAAGGGTTGACATTGAAGCTATAAAGCCAGTAATTGAAGCCAACACTTACCCCTCATGTGCCTCACTAAATGCAGGTGTCTGAGCTAAATGCATGATTCTTCATGCCTATTCACTGTATATACTCTCATCACAAAAAAGAAGGCATGTTTGTGCAGGTATTAAGACTTGGGTAGTTTATTCAGCTTTCCTAAATTCCCCTTGCAGTTTCCATTGGATACAGGATACTTCTTCACTTCCTGTCTTAACTGCTTAGCGTTATTTGCATTGTTCAACAGCTGCCACAATCTGTCTCAGAGGTGGCTGCATTTCAATGGTGAATGAAATGGGTTGCTGGTTCAACCCAGCCCAGTAAGGGGCTGTGTCAAGCCTGGCTGTAACCCTGGGTGCTTCTATGCTGTGAAGCTGTGTCTCAGAGCCCTGATACCAGCAGCCTGCTCACAGCACAATAGTCTCTCACCAGCCTGGTTTCTCCATGCAGGGTGACCCCAACAGCCCTGAGTTTCCTTCAAACCGTCTCCCCGGTAGTGTCTAGTCCCTCTCCCTGGACCCCAAACCCTTACACATTTGCTGCTCCTTTGAAGAGACAGTACCAGCCTCGTAGCCAACCAGCCAGCACATCCCTCGGCCCGCGCCACTTCCCACAGCCCCCATTGGCCTGGGACGGCAAACCGCGGCCAGTGGGAACTGCGATCGGTTGAACCTGCAGATGCTGCAGGTAAACAAACCGTCCCAGCCTGCCAGCGGCTTTCCCTGGTGGGCCACGGGCCAAAGGTTGCCCATCCCTGGTCTACCTTGTATGTCAATGTCATTTATTGTCTCTCTTTGCTCAATTTACATTGGAGACACATTCAAGCAGGTGGAGCCACATTCCTTTATCTAGGATGGAGTGATTTAAGCCCTGCCTGCCAACCCCCTTTTAAGAACATATTTCCAGCACATATTTATGATTTTGCATATATCATCTGTACACACACCATGCAATAATATTAATACCAGCTGGTGGCCAGTTTGCATGTGATACCTTACATGACACATTTTAGAGACAGATTATGACAACAGTGTGGTGCGGTACACTGAGCTGGTCAGGCCAGCTGAGGATTGCTGCTACCGTCTGGGGAGCCCCTTGCCTTCTGGCAACGGAGCGCTCTTAGTGTCACAGCTGCACACTAGCTGACTCCGTCCCCTCTTAGAATCTGCTTGGCTGCTGGCATCGTGAGGCCTTAGAGAACATTGCTAGCTGCCAGACACATGTCGGGATGGTGGCTTGGCCAACTGGGATAAGGGCAGGAGTTCTATGCATAGAGGGCAGCATAGAAAAACATACACAGAGTGGAGAGACTGTGTGGCTAGCGTACCAGCCCAGGTGCTGAGAGCCCTGGGTTCTATGCTTGCCTTGGCTACTGCTCTGCTGTATGACTTGGGCAAGTCGCTTCCCCCATTTGTCCCTCTGATTTTCCTCCTACCCTTAGTCCCTACTTACACTCTATATAGACAATCTTACTATGTGCACATACAGTACCTAGCACAATTTGGCCCCAACCTTGACAGGTGTCTTTGGGTGCTGCTAGAATATACATGATGTTAGCACTGAGGAGCTGAAAGAACGGTACATGATATGAATTGCCATGCATGGCTTGTTATGTTGCACTCGATGCAATCAAAACGATTTGAAATATAATTTAAACATGCCGCTCCGGCAGGCAGTGTAGCACGATTTAGGTTTTTCGAAACACAAAATGTCCCAGAAAATTTAGCTTTCCATGGTAGCATCACATCCTTTCTAACAAAGCTCTACGGTTCCCAGCACTGATTTGATCTGCAGTGACTGCATTCAGCTTTGATAAGAGACTCTCTCAGTTCGCTCTCTTCTTCTCCAACAAAGAACATTTCTGCCAGAGCTTGGCATGGGTCAGAAAGTATTAGGGACTGTAAAACTTTATTAATCCCTGTGAAGCCTACTAATTTTGAATAAAGGACCACAGAGACTGAGATGCCTTGGGAGAGCAGAAATCATAAATGAAGATCAAAGGCCTAGCAGCCACTTTATAAAAAAAAATCTTGATAAATAAATCTACTTTAGTTGTAGCAGTAATAACGGCTGATGTCGATAGTGCTCTTCATCCAACCCTACAGAGCTGGGAATAAAATTAGACTCCCAGTCCCTAGCTTGAACCACTGCCACATGCTGCCTCCATATGCATCATTTGCAAACATCTGTCCTCTTCTAGGTGCTTGCAGACAGCTCTGTGCAGGGCTAGCGAACAAAAGAGGAAAGGAGGGGGGCGGGGGGAGATGTGCAGATTTTGGGGAACCGGAGAGAATTTTGAGTCGCGTGACACCAGGCTCAGCCGAAGGCAGCTTTATACCGTACCTGATGGCGTATTGGCAACAGCTACGCTCACCCCAGTGACTGGCGGCTGCCTCTGCAGATACATCTGAGACAACTGAACTTTAAATCTCTAGTGCTGGTGCATTTAGCAGAATAAGGCATTTGATTTCCAGCTGTCAGTCCCCATGGGGTTGCCACTGCCTGCTTCCCTGACCCTCCTGCTCTGGAGGAAGCATGTTGCTGTTCCAATTAGCCATGTCTGGCCTGGATTTCTGGCAACATGAATCTGCCCTGAAAGGCTGAGATTTATCCCAGCTGGTTCCATGGAGACAGCCATACGTGGTTATGCAGGAGGTGTTAAACACGACCCCTAGTTAGCCAGCTCAGCTGAAACGCTCTTCCCCCGGTTGCATTCTGCCTAACTCAGGCCTAAGCAGGCAGAACTGCAGCCTGGCTGGGGCTCAAGCGCACAATGCACCTCGCCTCCTAACAAGTCACACATTAGCTGTAATGGCTGAATCTAGGCCAGAGGAGGGCATCAGTGTCAGAGCTGGGAACAGAATTTGGGAATTCCTGGCTCCCAAACCTGAGTCCTGATCACTATGTAACACATCTTCCTGTAGCCCACCCTGTGTACCACTTAAATTCTTCAGTGGATTTCAGGTGTGTGCACAGAAATAAAAATTTGTCCGCTTTTGGAGGGGCACTTTCTGTGCTCCCCGCATCTGGAGGAGCTGGCTCTCTCCTGGCAGCTGTAGGAACTGGCTGTCCGGCCCTGGAGGAGTTCTGTGCCACGGCCCTGCTGATTGCAGAGGCCTGTGCCTTGGCTTGCCCTCTCTTGCGCATGCCCCTGGATTTTCAAAGGGCATCTCCCAATGTGACTCCGAAGTGTATGACTTGAGAGGGAGAGGGGAGTGCAGTCAGATGGGAAATGGAGCCAATGTGAACATCTGGCTGGCCTGCCTTGCCAAGTTTGACACCTAGTATAAATCAAAGATCTTCCTTCCTGCACAGGAAGCCCGGAAGGAACTTCCTGGTGGCATTTTCGTAACTGCTCCTAGGGAACACATCTTCTATCCTCTCCAGTAGAAACTATGTTTTCTCTGGGAAGTTCACACGATTGAAGTTCTTTTTTTAGACACACACTGTTAGAACAATTCCGGCCAGAGGCTGGGAACGGGGATGCTGGTTCCATCACCCTACTGGGTACAGTCAGGGTTGGATTTGTGCATCTGCCACTAATTAGGCTTCCATAGCAAAGAATTTGAAACTGATTACACCACTGACTGCCTGGAGGTAGGAAGAAATTTCCCCCTTGTAAGCAGCTTATTCCATAATTATTAATGATGAGGTTTCCTTTATCTTCTGGAATCTGGTATTAGCTATTGTCAGACAGGACACCAAGTTAGATGGACTCCTGGTCTGATCTGGCAACTGATGTTCCTATGTTCACTGCTTTATGACTCTCTCTTTACAAGCTCAGTGGTTTTTGATATGTACAGTTGCCCTGAGCCACCAGTTGAGATGCAGGCGTGGGAGCATATGTTGAAATATGACCGTATATTAAAGGGGACAGTCTAGTAACTTACATTCATATGTGGGTGTGATGGGGTCCCCACCCCACACAAGGCCTGGAGCGGAGGGGTTAAAGTGGGTAGGCAGGCCAATTATCTGCCCAGACTACATCTGAAGAAGGAGACGGGACAGGCCACTAATTGGAGATGGGCTCAGCTGGGCAGGAAGAGAAGAGGCCTGTATAAAGCCCAGGAGCTGTGAGCAGCAAGGGGCTGCAAGAAAGTAGTCTATAGTCACTCCCTGGGAGGAGGGAGTGTGGGCTGGCAAACACAGAAAGAGAGGGAAGCCCGGTAGGTCGGAAAAAGCGCAGGGAAACAGCAGCAAGGGGTAGCATCATACAGACCGTGGCTGCTTGTTATAGGGTCCCTGGGCTGGAACCCAGTGTAGAAGGTGGGCCTGGGTTCCCCTACCAGGCACTGGGGAGTGGTGCAGGGTGTTGGAGACGCCTGCCAGACAGCTGGTCTGGAAGGACTTTGATTTCCCCAAAAGGGGAGGACCTTAGTGACCTGGCTGGAGGGTCAAGCCACAAACAGGAAGGCTGCACTTCCAGGAGTGAGAAGGGGGTGCAGGGTGAAAGAGATGATGGGTAGAGACATCACCAGAGGAGGGTAGCGCCTGGCTAGAGCTAATCCCCAGAGCTGCCAGGAGGAGGTGCTACCTGCAGTGAGTGGCCTGCATGACTGTGGGGAAATAATTGTTGATGAGGTAGTGTTATCTAGTAGTTAAAACGGAAGGATTGTGAATGAGGACTCCTCGGTTCTATTTCTGGCTCAGCCACTGACTTGTTGTGAGTCCTTGGGCAAGTCACTTCATCTCTCTGTTTCCCCTCTTACCCTCTGTCTTTTCTATTTAGACTGTGAGCTCTTTGGGCCAGTCTCTTGCTGTGTATTTATATAGTGTCTTGCTTAATGGGTTGGGGCCTTGATCTCATCTGGGGCCTCTAGACACTACTGTACTACAAAAACTTAATAATTCCCACTTGTTTTCTGCCCTTGGGCACATCACTAAACCTCTCTGGGCCTCTGTTCAGCCCCAGTTCATAACAATCTTTACTAGAACTGCGTGAATAAGAACATAGGACTGGCCATACTGGGTCAGACCAAAGGTCCATCTAACCGAGCATCATGTCTTCTGACAGTGGCCAGTGTCAGGTGCTTCAGAGAGAATTAACAGAACAGGTAATCATCAAATGATTCAGTGAATACTTTTTGGATAGATTTTGCCTAACTTTCCCTGCTTGTGTCTTGTGTGAGCTGTGTACGCATTTTTTCAACTGTATTTCCTGAATAAATGATTGCTGAGATGAATTCTTGGACTCTTTGATATCCAAATATGGGCTACATCGGTAAATTTTTATTGGACACAGAGGCCACGTGTTGTTGCTGGTGTTTCGATTCTCTGGCTGGATGAATGTAACTCTTTGGTTCAGGCTTATGGTGCAAGTTTTTTTGGGTTTCCACAAATATTCTCTTAAAATTCAGGATTTCCATCAACATTCCCAGTGGTGAACTCACTTGTCAAAATATTCACACAGACAGGGGCAAGAAGATGGGTGAAGTGAATCCAATTGATTATTTTCAAGCAAATAGTCAGAGAGAACTTTCTGTGATGTTCCCTCAGTTAAATAACTACTTCATAAGGGTGGTGGGAGGCTTCATCTACCAAGCATGTAGACGTCCAGAGATGAAAAGCAAGACAGAAGTACCTATTCATTAGGATGAGGCTCTTAACTTTTCCTGTCTGACCTGGCACCATAATTATATCTTCACTTATTAATTACCTTAAGAGCAGCTTTCATCTTCCAGTTGCCTGAATTGAGGGTGCTCCAACCACCTCTCTCCAATCAGCTGTAATAGCAAGGATTAAGGGAGGTCACGAAGAGTGGGAGCTCCTGCCACCAATGAATTCTCTCTCATTTTGAAACATGTTCCTATTCGTATCTTGCCGTTATGATGATTAATTATTGTAAATGATTTATTACTTGTCCAAAGCCCTTGCCAAGGATACTGGTCTGACATCAGATCTTTTCACACTGGGGAAAATATGCAGCCATCAGACAGGAATGACTTCTGGTTGATTCTGTCCTGGCTATGACTTCCATAAAATGTCACAAACATGAAATATAAGAGCAGCTTTGAAGTTAGGACTGTGCCATGTCTAGAAATTAGTAGAACTTTAACTTCCTAGGGAGGTGGTGGAATCTCCTTCCTTAGAAGTTTTTAAGGTCAGGCTTGACAAAGCCCTAGCTGGGATGATTTAGTTGGGGATTGGTCCTGCTTTGAGCAGGGGGTTGGACTAGATGACCTCCTGAGGTCCCTTCCAACCCTGATATTCTATGATTCTGTGATTCCTAACTCTTGCGTTGCCCTTCCTCAGCTGGTCATCTCAGCTGTATAGTACTTCACAATAATTTAGCTCCATCAGAGCAGTTTCTATGGGAAGCAGAACACGGTAATTGCATGCTGCATGACAGATGAGAGGCACCTTACAGCTGAAAGGCCTTAGGCTGTGGGGCAAAAGAAGAGCGCTTTACAAACACCTTTTTTGCATACCTTTAATGGAGGCCTCAGTGACTGCTGCAATATTTGGTTGTCTGTTGTGCAGCCCGTGAGCGGAAGTACTTTACACAACGCACAGTTGACCTATGGAATTCGCTGCCAGGGGTTGTTGTGAGGGCCAAAACTATAATGAGGTTCAAAAAAGAGCTAGATAAGCTCATGGAAGATCGGTCCATCAATGGTTATTAGCCAAGATGGGCAGGGATGCAACCCCATGCTCTGGGTGTCCTTAGCCTCTGATTGCCAGAAGCCAGGACTGGATGACAGGGGATGGGTCACTTGATTGCCTGTTATGTTCATTCCCTCTGGGGCACCTGGCTGCTGTTGGAAGACAGGACACTGGGCAAGCTGCACTGTTGCTCTGACCCAGTATGGCCATTCTTATGTTCTAACTCTTTAGTTGCTGAATTTACACACTATGAAAAGTGCATTCCCGGCAACCCAGATATGAAGTCAGGGCAGCAAACTGGGTGGGTCCCAAAGATGACACAATATCAGTGAATATCAGGGTTGGGAGCCAGTGCTGATTGTGCTTCAGCTATAGCAATCTGTACAAGGAAATCTCGGCGAACTGAATTCCATCAGGAAACCCATGTGCTACTTGAAAGGTTCTTGGAGCATCTTGTGCTGGTGCTTGAAGTGGAGATGTGCAAAGCTCCTGGATAAAGTAGGAACTGGTCCAGAGCTTCATCCATCACAATGATCTGGACTGGACCTCGATGGAGGTTCTTCCTGGCTCCAGGTGAGACAAAGTACAAAGTGATGAAAGACCCCAGGAAAGGCAGTTTCCTCTTCAGAACCTTCTGGCCCAGTGTCATATGCAAGCCTGCTCTTCTGAAATCTCCATCCCTGGCTCCCAGTGCTATCCGGGGCTGCACTCCCCTTTGCCATGCTGTGATCGGAGATGTCATTATCAATAATGCTTGACAGTCACCCAGTGACCCGCCTCACTGATCCAGTGTGGCCGTTCCTCCGTTCCTAGAGAATAGATATAGCCTAAGCTTCCTCCATGCCTCCTCTACAAACTAGAGGGGCCACCTCTCTGAGCAGTAGGGGACCTTAGTCTACGTGGCCCACTGAGTTGTTGGCTTTCTGCTGAGCTTGCCAACAAAGGGGCAGACTATTGCCAAGTGGGATGCTGCTGCTTTGTGATGGGGATGTCCCTCCATATGCGCTGGGCTGAGTTCCCCCAGCTCACTTCACCCAGGGCACAGACCAGATCAGAATTTTGCTTCACGGCTCATTTGGGAGAAACACCCATGGCTTTGTACATTGGCTGCTCTGACCTGGCTGGTGTTTCACCAGCCTAGCAGGTTTTACCTTGCAGCGGGTCACGGGGAAAGAGAACATCCTGGCAATGTAAAAGCCTTCCCCAGAGTGGCTGTAGTGGCACCTTTGCTCTCTCCCCTTAGCCCAAGGGACGTGCTCTGGAACACACACAGGAAAGAGGACTCCATCTGCACCTCGCGCCCAAACTTCAGCCAACATCTGGGATGACTGGTGTTTGTTCTTTGGCTAGTCTGGGAATTCCCAAGCTGCCTACAACAGAGACTGGCCTTTAACTAATGGCTGGACAAATCTTGCGGGGAGTTTCAAGTGGTTGCTTCATGCTGGCATGTGCCACCCATCTAGCATGCTTCATAGGTTCATAGATACTAACGTCAGAAGGGACCATTATGATCATCTAGTCTGACCTCCTGCACAATGCAGGCCACAGAATTTCGCCCACCCACTCCCGCGAAAAACCTCTCACCTATGTCTGAGCTATTGAAGTCCTCAAATTGTGGTTTAAAGACTTCAAAGAGCAGAGAATCCTCCGGCAAGTGACCCGTGCCCCATGCTACAGAGGAAGGCGAAAAACCTCCAGGGCCTCTTCCAATCTGCCCTGGAGGAAAATTCCTTCCCGACCCCAAATATGGCGATCAGCTAAACCCTGAGCGTATGGGCAAGATTCACCAGCCAGATACTACAGAAAATTCTTTCCTGGGTAACTCAGATCCCACCCCATCTAATATCCCATCACAGGCCATTGAGCCTATTTACCATGAATATTTAATTATCAAAACCATGTTATCCCATCATACCATCTCCTCCATAAACTTATCGAGTTTAATCTTAAAGCCAGATAGCTCTTTTGCCCCCATTGCTTCCTTTGGAAGGCTATTCCAAAACTTCACTCCTCTGATGGTTAGAAACCTTTGTCTAATTTCAAGTCTAAACTTCCTGGTGGCCAGTTTACATCCATTTGTTCTTGTGTCTACATTGGTACTGAGCTTAAATAATTCCTCTCCCTCTCTGGTATTTATCCCTCTGATATATTTATAGAGAGCAATCATATCTCCCCTAAACCTTCTTTTAGTTAGGCTAAACAAGCCAAGCTCCTTGAGTCTCCTTTCATAAGACAGGTTTTCCGTTCCTCGGATCATCCTAGTAGCCCTTCTCTGTACCTGTTCCAGTTTGAATTCATCCTTCTTAAACATGGGAGACCAGAACTGCACACAGTATTCCAGGTGAGGTCTCACCAGTGCCTTGTATAACGGTACTAAAACCTCCTTATCCCGACTGGAAATACCTCTCCTGATGCATCCCAAGTCCGCATTAGCTTTTTTCACAGCCATATCACATTGGCAGCTCATAGTCATCCTATTATCAACCAATACCTCAAGGTCCTTCTCCTCCTCTGTTACTTCTAATTGATGCGTCCCCAGCTTATAACTAAAATTCTTGTTATTAATCCCAAAATGCATGACCTTACACTTCTCACTATTAAATTTCATCCTATTACTATTGCTCCAGTTTACAAGGTCATCCAGATCCTCCTGTATGATATCCCTGTCCTTCTCTAAATTGGCAATACCTCCCAGCTTTGTATCATCCGCAGACTTTATTAGCACACTCCCACTTTTTGTGCCGAGGTCAGTAATAAAAAGGTTAAATAAGATTGGTCCCAAAACCGATCCTTGAGGAACTCCACTGGTAACCTCCCTCCAGCCTGACAGTTCACCTTTCAGTAGGACCCGTTGTAGTCTCCCCTTTAACCAGTTCCTTATCCACCTTTCAGTTTTCATATTGATCCCTATCTTTTCCAATTTAACTAATAATTCCCCATGTGGCACGGTATCAAACGCCTTACTGAAATCTAGGTAAATTAGATCCACTGCGTTTCCTTTGTCTAAAAAATCTGTTACTTTCTCAAAGAAGGAGATCAGGTTGGTTTGGCATGATCTACCTTTTGTAAAACCATGTTGTATTTTGTCCCATTTACCATTGACTTCAATGTCCTTAACTACCTTCTCCTTCAAGAATACTTAGAATACTGCTGTCAGCTCCTCCTGCTGCCTGCTCCTGGCAGGTTGGCCCATGGGCCAAAGCCTTCCTTGTGGCTTTGAACATACGCCTAGCTCTCTAACTCCTCCTGTGCCCTGTGATATTCCTGTCCGGCTTCCCTTACTCCTTTCCACCCTTTTCAGCCCCTCTGCCCCTCCTAGCAGCCCCCACTATCCTCCCAGCTGCCTTGAAACATCCACCCGGCCCACCTAATCTCCTTCCTGGTCAGCTGTCCTGCTCCCAGCCAGGGTTGTGTGCAGCATGCTTGCCTCCATCCCAGTCACTCTGGCCTTCCTTCTTTCACTGCTCTTCATGTGTCCCTCCTCCCAGTAGCTGTTGCCTTTGTACTCCCCTTTATCAGTCTTCTGAAGGGGGAAAAAAATCTGCCACAAACACTGAGCTCCTTATGTATTTCAGAGTCAAAATTCCCGACACTCTTCCCCTTTAAATGCTAGCTGCTTTCCAATCTGTTCAGGTTCTTCCAGCCAGAGCAGACTAGCGCAAGCCTGGAGAGCAGACAGGGACCCACACCAAAAGGCTGGATTTTAACAGCCACAGCACTTGAGAGTGCAAAGGCTAGAACCCAAGTATGTGGCTTCCAACTGCAGAGGTGCCCGAGTTTCTTCACGAGCAACAGCCAGTCCTCGGCTTTACTCCTCAGTGTTCAAGCACACACAGAGACAGAGCCAAGAACATGCAATATTGGGTTGCCACCTTTCTAACTGCTGGTAATCAGACTCCCGAGGCACTGCCTCTGTTCTGCCTCTCCTCTGAGGCCCCACCCCTGCTCTGCCTTTTCCCCCCAGGGCCCTGTCCCTGGTAGGAGGTGGCCCCGGCTGAGCAGAGGCTGGCACGGGTTAATGACCTGGCACCTCCCTCTGTCCTGCAGTAATCAGACTTTTGGTTCAGGTGCCATTTAGGGTGGCCAGGTCCCCTTTTCGACCGGACTTTCCAATCGAAAACCAGGCACCTGGCAACGCTAAATGGCACTTAGACACAGCAGCCAAAAACCGGACTGTCTGGATAAAACCTGGACGAGTTGCAACCCTAGTGCAATATTCCAGCTTTATTCCTTCCCCCATATGTGCTGTACTCTCACCAAATAGTTCCTAGACATTGCTCTGCACATAAGCCTGCTATAATGCCCCTTGCTGGGAAGCTGTCCTAACACCCACTGCCTCCTCCCAGTCACATAGACACATGCATACGCAGGACGGCCGGGGTGTGTTTACACACAGTTTAGCCAGCTATTAGTTCTGTTTATAACTCCTCTGAGATGAAGCTAAAAATACATCGAAGGGATCCAAACAAACCTTGATCCAGCCCCACTCTTCAGCCCCAATGGGCTAAAAATAAAGTGACAAGCTTGCTACAAGTGGTAACACTAGCAGTGATCTGAGTTCCTCTGCAGGACACGTCATTGCCACTGCGGGCCCATCTGCACAATGATGTCTGGCTCCCATCCATCTGCCTTAGTGGCAGGCAGTTCACTGGGCTCCAGGTAGGATGCCTTGATCTTCCTTTCCAGAGCAGACCCCTTATCTAAACCACACCTTCCAAAGACCCTTGCTGAATAAACTACTGCTGCATTCCTCTAGGTCACTGCTTCAAACAGCTCTCGGTCAGCGGTTCAAATCCAGCTCCAGGATGACGGTGACCCAAAGTCCTTGGTATCTGACACCTGCGGGGTGGCCTCGGTGAAATGTGTGTGTGTGTGTGTGTGTGGTGTCTCTGTCATTGCTGGAGGACAAATGAACCCACCAGTAAGGGGCATCATTGTTGGCTGTCTCAGTGGAGAGACCAAGGGCTGAGCTGGCATGAAGCTAAGTTGCTGGCATCCCTTCCCCGGAGGGCACAGCAAGCATCTGGGGTGGTGGGTGGAGGGGAGTTTGCTATCACTGCCTTGCTGTATACTCAGGGCTGGTGCCAATCACCAGCCCTAGACTTGCTTCTGAAATGACTTAGGAAATGGATATTAAAAGGACAAAACCTCCTAGTAGCTAGAAGGCAGTTCTGCTGCTAGTTCAAGGCTGCCTTTGTTCATTTCCAGCCCTGCCACAGACGTCCTGTGTGACCTTGGCAAGTCACATGAGCTCTGTGCCTCGGTTCCTCATCTGTGAATTGGGGACTAATACTTCCTGTAGCAGGGTGGTCACCCGCTCTTGCCCTGAAGGGCTGAAAAGCCAGCCCTTGGAGAGGGCTGTGGGCTAGAAGCTGGGCTGAGTGGGGAAGTAGCTGCAGCTGGGCCATGCTCCAGTCAGGGCCCAGCTGGCCCTTATGAAGGCTGGGAGCCAGAAGCTCAGGCAGACTCTCTCTGGCTGGAGAGTGAGCGAGGGCCTGGCCTGACCGTGGGGGAAATTCACCCGGGGGACCTAGAGTGAGGCAGGGCTGGGGAAAGGCCTCAGGAGTCAGGAAGCCCTAGGACAGCAACTCCCCAGGCTACAGGGCCTGGTCCCAGACCAATATAGGTATTGGGGCTGCCTGAGGATGGGTAAAGGCAGCCAGTCCAAACCCCTTGTTGCCTGTGATGATTGGCTTTTACACTGCAGTCCACCCCAGTGTGCGGGGGCTCAATGGTGACTGGCAGTAGCCATGACTGAGGTGATGTGGAGATAGTGGGTGAGGTTTCCCTGGGGTGGGGAGACCCAGGGAGTGGGGGTATTGCCAGGGGGCCAGCACCCAAGGCAAGGGCACAGGGTCCTGGGAAGGACTGGGGGCCGGGGCCAGTGCCTAAGCAGATCACCGGCCTGCAGAGGGTGCTCTGGGCTGGAAATTGAGCTAATTCCCAAGGATGACCAGCAGGAGGTGCTGCTGGGTGAGTCCGAACACTTACACTTCCTTTCTCCCTTGTGTGTGCAGACGCTAAGCTCTTCAGGGCAGGTGCTGTCTCTCACTGGATTGTGTACAATGCCTCGCACAATGCAGGGCTCTGGTCTCAGTCTGAGAACACTTGGTGCTGCTGTAATACTATTAATATTAAAGAGAGCTTGAATTCCCATCCCTTGCCCTGATGGGCCCCGGCTACGGTGAAGCAAGCCAGAGAACATGGTGTATGACCTGTCCACCTCTCTGCTGCTGATTCCTTTCTTGACCCATTGGCAAGTGCCCCGAACGATCTCTGAGCACAGGCAATGCACTGCCTGCCTGCTCCGAGCGACCCTGCCAAGCTCTGTGTTGCCCCAACCTCCTTTTGTCGAGAGCAGCCTTCTAGCCAGAGTCACTTCTTGAATTATCAGCTGGCTTAAGTGGCAGATAAAGCACTTAGTTCATGGGAGGCAATTGAGATTTACACACAGGAGCCCATAACCAGCTTCCTGGGCTTTCTTCCTGTTTGGATTGAAATGAAATGGAGCAGGCACAATAACTCCATCCTGGCAGCTGAGTGCAGAGCCCCGGCCTGTGGAAACCGCTCTGCTGTGCCTGCCGCTCATGCACAATGCGCGCTTTGTGGGGCTGTTCTGAGAACCCGTGGGGCACAAAGGGGCTGCTTCTCTGCATCGCGGAAACTGGCAGAGTTCAACAGAGCCCGTCCTTTTCCTCCCACGAGCCGGTTGGCATGGCCAGCCCTGGGAGTGGTGGCTGTATCACATTGTTGGTTACGTAGACCAATCAGCAATGTGTGATTAATCTCTTATGCCCGTGGTTAGGGAATTTACAGCGGTTCAGAGCGCTCTGTGCAGTGGGTGTGCTCCGTCTGCTAAGCACACTTCCTGTTCTCCTGACTAGTGGTAACCGGGCATTTTGACTAACAATGGCTGTTGGGTTAAAATAAGAGCCAACTTGGACTTCTGCCCATTCCTCATATAGACCCTGAAGCTTTTCTGGGCAAATTGGGGTCCCCCTTTCTAGCTTTATTCCTCTCCCCTGCAGTGAGATCTGGCCTCTGGGACTTTCCTGCCAATAATATTTAGCACTTAAATCACATTTTTCCATCCACAGCTCTCCAAAGGCAGGTGAGATTCATTGCCCCCATTCTTCCAGTAAGGAGGTGGGGCACAGGGAGATGAAGTGGCTTGCCCATGGTTACATGCTGAGTCAGTAGCACAGCCAGAAATAGAACCCAGGCATCTGGCCTCCCAGTTTGGTCTCCTATCCCCTGCCCCTTGGAAATCCGAGATTTTTCCTAATCTGAGGGGGGGAAGCCTCCCATGCTGGGTCCAGGAAGGAAGGGCAGCAGGGCACTTGATGCCTGTTGAGAGGTGATTTGCCCACCCAGCTGTTACTACTGAAACTGGCTTTCTAGCACTGATGGCCCCTCACCTCCCAGTCTCTTTTGCAGTGTTAACTTTGTTGTCCAGGGAGTACATTTTAGAAGGAAATCTATACTGAGAGAATAGCTCAGAAACTTTACAGGGAGCAGGCAGGTGAAAGAGGGCAAGCTGCTGGGAGACCGGAAACCCTGCTCAGCTTTAGGTTTTCTAGCAGGGCTCTCGCTTCTTGTTCTGAAAAACACCCCTCTGTCGGACTGGGACTTTTGTAACTGGACTCACTATTCACCACCTGTTGGGTTGAGGACTGTTTGCACCACAGGGATGAGCTTGTCCTTCCAAAGGCACATGGGATCAGATTTTCTGTACACTGCCAAGCATGCAGGTACATGACACATTCTGATATAAAGCCAATGGCTGGCCCTTTGTGTTTGAGAAATCATAGGACTAGAAGGGACTTCAAGAGGTGATCTAGTCCAGTCCCCTGCATTCAAGGCAGGACTAAGTATTATCTAGACCATCCCTGACAGGTGTTTGTCCAACCTGCTCTTAAAAATCCCCAATGATGGAGATTCCACAACTTCCCTAGGCAATTTATTCCAGTGCTTAACCACTCTGACAGTTAGGAAGTTTTTCCTAATGTCCAACCTAAACTGCCCTTGCTGCAATTTAAGCCCATTGCTTCTTGTCCTATCCTCCGAGATTAAGGAGAACAATTTTTCTCCCTCCTCCTTGTAACAATCTTTTATGTACTTGAAAACTGTTATGTCCCCCTTCAGTTCTCTCTTCTCCATACTAAATTAACAAAAAATTTTCAATCTCTTACCTCATAGGTCATGTTTTCTAGACCTTTAATCATTTCTGTTGCTCTTCTTTGATCTTCAACTTGTTCACATCTTTCCTGAAATGTGGCACCCAGAACGGGACATAATACTCCAGCTCAAGCTGTATCAGTGTGGAATAGAGTAAAAGAATTATTTCCTGTGTCTTGCTTACAACACTCCTGCTAATACATCCCAGAATGATGTTTGCTCTTTTTGCAACAGTGCTACACTGTTGTCTCAGATTTAGCTTGTGATCCGCTATGCCCCCAGATCCCTTTCCACAGCATTGCTTCCTAGGCAGTCATTTCCCATTTTGTATGTGTGCAACTGATTGATCCTTCCTAAGTGGAGTACTTTGCATTTGTCCTTATTGAATTTTATCCTATTTACTTCAGACCATTTCTTCAGTTTGTCAAGATCATTTTGAATTTTAATCCTATTCTCCAAAGCATTTGCAACCCCTCCTAGCTTGGTATCATCTGCAAACTTTTATATACGTACATAAGAACGGCCATATTGGGTCAGACCAAAGATCCAGCTAATCTGGTATCCTGTCTTCCAACAGTGGCCAATGCCAGGTACCCCAGAGGGAATGAACAGAACAGACAATCACCAGGTGATCCATCCCCTGCTGCCCCTCCTAACCTCTGGCAAACAGAGGCTAGGGACACTATCCCTGGTACTCTCTATGCCATTATCTAAATGATTGATGAAGATATTGAACCGGACCCAGGACTGATCCCTGTGAGACCCCACTCAATATACCCTTCCAGCTTGACTGTGAACCGCTGATACTACTCTCTGGGAATGGTTTTCCAACCAGTTACACACTCACCTTATAGTAGATCCATCTACGTGGTATTTCCCTAGTTTATGAGGTCATGTGAGACAGAATCAAAAGTCTTACTAAAGTCAAGATACAGTACATCTACCACTTCCTACTAGTCACAAGGCTTGTAACCCTGTCAAAGAAATCTATTGGGTTGATTTGACACAATTTGTTCTTGACAAATCCATGCTGACTGTTACTTATCAACTTATTTTCTTCTAGGTGTTTGAAAATTGATTGCTTGATTATTTGCTCTATTATTTTTCCAAGTACTGAAGTTAAACTGACTGGTTTATAATTCCCCGGATTGCCCTTATTCCTCTTTTTATAGATGGGCACTACATTTGCCCTTTTCCAGTTCTCTGGAATCTCTCATGACTTTTCAAAGATAATCGCTAATGGCTCCAATATCTCCTCAGTCAGCTCTTTGAGTGTTCGAGGGTGCATTTCATCAGGCCCTGGCGACCTGAAGATATCTAACTTGTCTAAGTAGTTTTTAACTTGTTCGTTTCCCTATTTTAACCTCTGATCCTACCTCATTTTCACTGGCATTCATTGTATTAGATGCCCAATTGCTATTAAATCCAGGCTACACACACTGGCCTGGACTAAGTGATGACAAAGTCTGGGACATTGGGGAAAGGGAGAAGCTTGAGCCTGCCTGACTTCTACACCAGCTCCAGAATGCTCCCCTCTAAATGGAAGAGAGACGACAAGCTGCCACGCCAAATTTTACTGAAAACCTTCCCAGTTCCTGGGAGCAGGGCCTCCCTCTATGACACAGCAGTTGCACTCCAACTCCCATGTGAGCTTGTTAGCAGCGAGTTGCCAAAGTGCTTTAAGAGACTCTGTCAAGTCGATTAGCCCTGATCACCAGCCTCACTTATGTAATGAGTGTGACACACACAGGAGTGCTTGGGAGAGACTGTACTTTAATTGCCAGCACAAGTCACATGACATGTATCAGGTTCTGAAGGCAAGTGCCCCATCATGTACGTAGACAGCGTAATGTTCACTGACTACTGTGGCTTTTATTGCACCTTTAAAGTGTGGTCAGAAAAATGATTTAGAGGTATCGATTGCCACTCGTGTAGACATACTAGTGCTAGCTTTAATCTAGCTAGCATAGGTCCTGGAGCAGCAAAGCGGCAGTACCATCGGGTTCTGTGCAGGCTAGTCCTACAAGTAATTACCCCGGGGTTCCAGGTGGGTTTGTGCCAGACCTAGCTAGGTTAAAGTATTGACATACCCTATGTAAAATGGCACCTTCCTCTTAATTCCCTGCTCCCTGGGTCTCTGAGTCAGATCTGTTTAAGGGACAAATTTAAGGGACAAACAAGTTTTGACAGTTCTTATACACAGCAAAGACGACAAAGCTACAGAAAGCAAGCTGGATTCTAGCTGTCTCGTGCATCAGCAAAACAATTAAATTCTGAGAGTGAGGTATTGCACGGTTTGTATCTCAGGTCACAGGATAAAGCAGCAAGATTGACATTTTAAAAATGAAATCTTCTCCCTAGTTAAATTGAGCAAATGTAGAGCCTGATCCAAATCTCTTTGACATCAAGGAAATTCTCCAGGCATGGTGCAGCAGCTCAGGAAACATGGCTTGGAACAATTTCTTTTGGGCCTCAAATGACAAATGGAGTGCGCTACTACGTTTCCTGTGGGCATGTCTCCTTGTATTTGCTTTGGGGTCAGAAATTTGCTCCTGCTACAAGACACCAAGGGCCTTTTGTAATGCCACACTTCCAGGTGGGTCAGCGGCAGCAGTGATTGATCCTGGGACCTCTGGATCTAAATACCGGATGTGCCTCTTGTCACTGGCTGTGCTAAAAGACTCTTCTGTTAAGCAAGGCTATAACAAGCCATAGCTACCACTAGAGAGGGATAAAGTGCCACACTGAGTGGGCGTAGGTTACATACTCCCCCTGGCTGGGGAAGCTGGTCTTAAGCTTTAGAATTCCCCCTATGAGCCATGTAACAAGCTGGCTTTCTCTCCAGCTCACAAATGAGCCACTGCCATGGTTGCCCCCCCCAGCTGAGTGAGTGGCGTTGCAAACTAGAAGAGGGGGTTGCCCCTCCTACCTTTCCACTCAGTTTGGGGGCCCATCTCAGACAAGGGTGCCATCCTGCCTATCCCCAGGGTGCCAGCAATCAGAGCCTCATGTATCTCTCATGCTGTAAGTACAAAATAATTGCATTTAGAATCCCGTACAAAGTCTGTCTGTGTGTCTGTTTCCATATCCCTCAAGAATTAAACTGTAAGCTCAGCGCATCCATACAGCGAGGGTTGCTAGTTTTGGTGAGATGTGTTTCTGGAGGTTTTATCATGTGACATAATCTTTAATTTAAAAGATTAATCTTTAATTCCTGGAGACTCCAGGACAATCCTGGAGGGTTGGCAGCCCTCCACACAGCTGGAGTTCTGGGAGAGGGTGTGTTTAAGCTACGGGGAAGTCTCAGGGGTCAGTACTGGTAATAGCAGCTAGACATTTGGACTGAGGGATCTCAGCCTCAGAAGGGGCTGGTAGAGAGAGGGTCTGGACCCCAAGAGCGTGCTGAGACACCCCAGCCAGAGGCAGTGCCTTGGGCCTTTTCAGACTCAGAGGCTTAGAAAGCATGTGGACTTAGTGGGGTGGGCCCCAAACACAACACTGTCCAGTTGAGGGAGCTCTACCAGGGCTTTGTGTGTGTGTGAGAGAGAGTGATGGGGGCCACCTAGAGCCCCTGGCATGAGGTGAGGGTAGAGGGGTTGCCAGGAGTCACTGAAGTAGAGGGGTATGGAAGGGTGGCACACATGGATCCTGTAGGAGGGAATGGAGGGAGGCAAGGTGCAGCCCGGGTGACTGCAGTGAGCTCGGCCTACAGAACTTAATAAGTGTGCGACCAGATTCTCTGCTGCCCCCAGTTCCTACTGTGTGTGCAAGGGGAGGGGGCTTTCAGGGAGCTGGCTGCAGTTCCCTGACTCTCTGGTCAGGTCTGCAATTGTCAGGCTGGGGTTTAGAAGCTCCATTCACTCTCAACAGAGACTGCTATAACATGAAATATATGGCAGAATGCGGGTAAAACCGAGCAGGAGACATACAATTCACGCCCAAGGAGTTCAGTCACAAATTTAATTAACGCATTTTTTAATGAATGTCATCAGCATGGAAGCATGTTTTCTGGAATGATGCCCAAGTATGAAGGGGCATATGAATCTTTAGTGCATCTCGCATGTAAATATTTTGTGATTCTCGCTACAACAGTGCCATGAGAACACCTGTTCTCACTGTCAGGCGACATTGTCAACAAGAACCGGGCAGCATTATCTCCTGTAAATGTAAACAAACTTGTTTGTCTTAGCGATTGGCTGAACAAGAAGTAGGACTGAGTGGATTTGTAGGCTCTGAAGTTTTACATTGTTTTGTATTTGAGGGCAGTTATGTAACAAAGAATGTACATTTGCAAGTTGCACTTTCACGACAAAGAGATTTCCCCACAGTGCTAGTATGAGGTGAATTGAAAAATACTGTTTCTTTTGTGTATCATTTGGACAGTGCAAATATTTGTAATAAAAACAATACACTTTGATTTCAATTACAACACAGAATACAATATATATGACAGTGTAGAAAAGCATCCAAAATATTGAATAAATTTCAATTGGTATTCTATTGTTTAACAGTGCAATTAAAACTGCAATTAATTTTTTTGAGTTAATTGCGTGAGTTAACTGCGATTAATCGACAGCCCTAGTTACTACTGCAGTGTACATTTCCTTAAGTGTCTCATTCAGAAAACTATTGGAGAGTTGCAAGCATTTGGTAATGCAGCCACAATCCAAAGTTACCGGACTGCTCCTAACCAATAAACTTTCAATTTCCGACCGGAGCAGAAAGTGCTCTAATCATTTTAAATTGCTTTCTGATGGATGAACGCGCACAAGCCTCAGATTCAGATCCAACGAGGCAAGCATGTGCCTACCTTTAAGCACGGGGCAAAGTACCTTGTTGAATTGGACCCATAGGGTTTAAAATTTGAGGAGTTAAAATTTTGCCCCGGGGGGTGGGGGGGAAGAGCATTAAACTATTGGAACCAATGCAGTGCTATCATGCAGCTCTTCCTACTGACGAGTCTCACACTGCAGGTGGATAGATGGTACCAAAGTTAGTGTGAGCACAGACACTATCCAAGTGTAAAACATTATCCAACACCTGCGGCCAGCCAAACTGACAACAGCTCTCTCAAGTCATATTTGCAGCTTGAGGAAGACAGTGGGCTTGATTCTCCTTTCAACTGCTCTTTTATCAAGGGTTGTGGTGGATTCTCTATCCCTGGCAATTTTTAAATCAAGATTGGATATTTTTCTATCCGCTCTACTCAAGGAATTATTTTGGGGTCCCTTCTGGCCTTGGAATCCATGAATCTATGAAATCTGGAGTAACTTCACTGATTTTAAAGGAGTCATACTGACCTCAAACCAATGTGTGATCAGAAACCAGCCAGTATCTTCTGTTTTGCTTTTGTATCTTATCTACTTCCAATACGTTTGAAATTCAGTTTTGCATTTGGGTCTTGCTGCACGTAATCTTTGATTTCTCAAAGTGGGAGAAAATCTCCCCAAGATAAATATGATTGATCGGTCCTGTGTAGTCAGTAATTGTGGCTGCCAGAGTGGCAGCCCATATACTGTATAAGTTCCGTTTTACACCCATGTGTGTGTCTGTGTGTATGTTAATGTAGCTTACAGGAGGCAGGTTGAGAATTTAAGCACTTTTAACAACAAAAATGTACTTTTGGAGCTAAAAATATGTCCTCCTTGTGGTTATGTCTAAAATTTTATCTCCATTTCCATTCCAAATGATTGATAAACAAATCCCATATAAGACAAAGTGGAATTTCTGACACAGCTTTATGTCCAGTATCTTACAATATATGGCGTTCCAACTTGGCTTTATTTTTAAAAAATCTCACTGAGATCTATAATAGAGGCGGGTATAAGAAGCCCTCCATGCTTGTACCACTGGGATAATACCCACAACACTGCATAGCCGAGGACTAATTAGCTGCAATGTTTTGAAAACTTGGAATGCTAAACAAGTGCTAAGTATTATTACTCAGTAAGTAATTATTCTATATTACTAAAACTTATTCTCCTTCCACTCCCTCTACCCTACTTCTTCCTTAGGCTCTGGATCATCCTCTTAAAACCCGTTTGCTAAGGCACCACCCTTTCTTCGAAGGCCTGATCTATACCTAAAACTTAAGTTGACCTAGTTGCATCACTCAGGACTGTAGAAAAAATTTCACGCCTTCTGCAACGTAGCTTGGTCAACCTAACCCCACTGTAGATGCAGCTGGGTCGACAGAAGAATTCTTCCATCAACCTAACTACCACGTCTCTGAGGGATGGATTTACCGCAGCGACCAAATAAACTTCTCCGTTGCTATAGTAAGTGTCTACGCTTCAGTGGCATAGCTGCAGCTGTGCCACTGTCGCATTTGTAGTGTAGACATACCCTTCATTCAAATCCCTCCTAGAATCTGATGAGTTTGTTGCCTACATGAGTCAATATAAATAAAACTATATCTTTTAAAGAACCATCAAATTGTGCCATGGCAGACCATGAGTCAATAACTGCATAAACTAACTCTCTAGTTAAGTATAAAAAGAATTTATTTGGGCATAAGCTTTCATGGGCTAAAACCCACTTCATCAGAACACGGCTACCACTCTAGATAACTATAGTTACTCTGGCCTTCATCCCCAAAGTATCTGAGAACCTCCTGAATATTTCAAAATAGAAATAACAGCAATCTCTTGCTTTGTTTCCAGCCTGTGGGTGAAATAGATGAATTCTAAATGCAGCAAGGCCCGGGGTCATTCCTATCTCTTCAAGTAGTCTATAATCACGGCCCAGATCCGGTTTCCTGTGCTCACGAGTCCCTCCTCGCTGGTTGACAGCCTCATTGTCCTGGTGGAATGTAGCTGTCTTAGGTGGTCGTGGTTATGGAGGGAGAGTCTATCTCTCTCGTAATTTCATGGAGGGCTTTGAATATCAGGGCAGAAATATGGAATTGGACCCTGTATTCAGTAGGGAACCACTGCAGTGAGCGGAGTACCAGCTTGATGGGCTCATGGTGATCCACGCTGCTAAGTAGACCGGCTGCTGAGTTTTGAATCAGTTGGAGATTTTTCTGCCTGTGAAACTTCCTTCCAAGATACAGTGACTTGCAATTATCATGCCTGGAGGACAAAAGTCCTCTTGAAAACTACCGACAGGTCCAAGACTGATAGGATGAGGTCCCATATTCTGGTCAGTCATAGATGGAAGTGAGCATTTTTTCCTACCACTGCTGTTTGGGCATCCAGTGGAAATGAGGAGTCTAGAAGGATTTGAAGGCTGCAGAATGACTCAATGATTTGAGAGCTCTGGACAGTGGAGGATTCTACAGAGCAGGCAAGTTCTTCAAAGTACTTGTCTATTTTCATCTTTCCAAAAGAGTGTTCTTTCCAAGAGAGAGATTGTAAGCTCAAGGCAGGGACCCAGTCTCTATTTGCTCTGTAAAACCTAGCACACTGCTGGGCATGGTATAAATAAATGATTGTAATAATTGAGTGTTTTCTAGTTGTAATATCGCTGATCATTAGAAGGTGCTACGTAGGTGACTTTGCAAATTCTCTAGCTGAGGGTGCAGGAAGTTAGATCTTGTGCTCAGCTGTACCGTTCTTTAGAGAAGCTGAGCACATCCCCCATTCAAGTTGGTTCTCTCTGTGTCCGAGTCTCCGACTAGCATCGTTTCTTAGGAGCAGAGCTGTTACTTACAGGATGTACCCCCTCAAGCAAAAAACATTGTATGGTCTGAAAACATCATAGCAGTGACGCCTTCTGACCTTTCGTGAGTAGTTCAGGCTTGGAGTGTGGGACTCTGGTGGCCCCTGCATACAGCTACCCTTGACTGGAAGGCCCTTGGATCTCGGAGGGTAGAGAGAGTAAATGGGGAGAATTCTTGGGTCTCCAAGCACAGCAGGATAGATCCCAGCTCTGGGGGCATACGATTAGCATGGGGTCAATTCCCAGCCTGATTCTATTGGAGGCCTCAGCAGTAGGTGCTCTTCAAGCCTCTGGGGTGATTAAAGTGTAAATTTTAAAAATAGGCACAAATGAGCCCAGAGCTCAGAACTAAAGGCTCCCAGTGCTTCCGAGCTGCCTGAAAGCCACAACAAAACCTTTTCTCATCTGCCCCTGAAAAGAAAACCCACACAAGTTCTTTGCTATTCAGACCAAACACAGTGCCAGTTACTCATTCGAGCCTTCTGAATGCTTTCTTTGCTCCCAGCGCATCAGACTGAGCCAACAGTGCAAATAGCAGGGCTGCTGGTTCTAGGTGGGCAGGAAATTAAAGCTGTCGGGGATAGCGTTTTCTAGAACAGGAATAATCAAGGCTCGTCTTGTTTTTTCATAACTGTAAACTGTAGTTAATATGCAAGAGTGAATGTGACGACGTTCTGGAGTTCTGTATTTAGTTTCCTTTTGTGGCTTCCATTTAAAATTTTGGCTCAGTTTGTAAGTCAGAGGCCAGGTGTATTTTAGCATTAGGGTGCTCCATGCTTTTGACTTCAAATGATGAGAGACAAGCTAGCACAGAAGCCATTTATTGAACCCTCCTAAACACCAGGGGTGGGATAAAATGGGATCCAGCTCTGAAGCATGAGGTCTGAAACCATCCACCACTTCAAATATCTCTGTGTTGTATGTTGCCATCATCCATAAGCGAGCAAGGATGGTTTTGTGGTTAAATCACAGGACTGGAAACCAGTGTCTGCAGGCTAATTCACTGGATGACTTTTGTTAAGTCACTTAGCTGTGCCTCAGTTTTCCCATTTCTAAAATAGGCACATTATTACTCCCATACCTCACAGGGATGTTTTACTATTACCAAAGTGCAATGATCTCCTCTGATGGATGAGAGTCTAGAATCAGAATGCAGCAAGCTATTTTCATCTGCCTGATCCAGGAAGGAAAAGAGAACACAGCTATCTTAACCACTCAGAAAGCCTGAAGTTGGGGAGTTGAGGGTGCTCAGCACCACCCATCACAGTGTAGAATCAGACCCTAAACCTGCTTCATGCCAGTTTTGTAAAAACCATTCAGGCTGCCTGGAGCCAGCTCCACCCGTTTATAAAACTAGTTCAAGTAATCTGGTCATCAAACCAGCTAGACCTCTCTGAAAAATTTTCCCTGGAGTAGACCAGGTCTTGAACAACAGAAATGGGCAGTACAAACGGAGTTGCTTTAATTACCACTGAGCACCATAGCATGGCAGTTTACATTACAGTCATGCCCTGTTGTACTAAGGCATTGTACATACACAGAGAAAGGGACAGTCCCTGACAGTGTGGGGGAGGAGAAATAGAGGTGACCCAGCATCACACAGGTCAGAGACAGAGTAAAGACTAGAGCCCAAGTTTCCTGCATCCTAATACTGTGTCCACTTGACCATGCTGACTGCCTCCC
Source organism: Natator depressus (assembly GCF_965152275.1). Lineage (NCBI taxonomy): Eukaryota > Metazoa > Chordata > Testudines > Cheloniidae > Natator > Natator depressus. The sequence goes on along the minus strand of NC_134237.1, from coordinate 132,792,328 downwards.
TGTGTACAGTGATATAACGTCCCCGCCTTGCAAAGCTCACAAGCTGAAGTAGACTTGAAGAGCCGTGCGACGTTCAAAAGCTTGTCTCTTCCACTAACAGAAGCTGGTCCAATAAAAGATATTATCTCACTCAGCTTCTCTCTCTAATATCCTGGGACCAATACAGCTATAACAACATTGCAAACAATCTGAATAATTGCCAGGAGAGGCCAGCCAAGGTGGATCAAATAAGAACTGATCCAAACTTTCACTCATCTGGGCACCAAATTAAACCTTTCATGACTTCACAAACCCTTCAATTTTATTTATTTATTTATTTTTCCTCATGGAGGTGGGAACAGGGAGAGGCGTCTCCATGTTTTGCTGCATTTCCTGGCTAAATCCAGAAAGTCCCAGAAGTGTCTCAAAAATCCTTGATTTCTAGCCCAGAGAGGACTGAAGAGGGAAGCAGTGTGGGCTTGTGGTTGTGGCAGGGAATGGAAAGGATTTGGGTTGTAATCCAAACTCTGTCCCAGATTTGCTGTGGGATTAAGCTGCTGAACCTCTGTGTGTCAGTTTTAGTTGTAAAATGGGAATTAAACGCTTGCTCACCTTTCTAAACACTTTCGTGTTCTCAGATTAAAGGTGTATGTACAGAAATGCAAAGTATGAGTATTAGAAGCATTGTGACACCTATCAAAGTTCTGCCCTTCTAAAGGCTGACCTATTACTACAGTATGGACATACTTTTTGGACCAGGATCACTATATAAGATCTCACACCATGACGACACTGTCTACACTGCGGCTGATGATAACTCCATTTCATCATTAGGAAATTCCCTGAGAGAAACCATCCCAGCTCTGAGCTGGCTTCGCTGTTTGATCTGCTGCCTTTGCCAGGCACCATGTTGCTTCCCTGTCTATTATGATGGCTAATTGGTGGTGTGCCTAAGCCTTGAAAAGCAGCAGCTTGCTGCTTAGATGTTGTGCTTTTAAATCCCGTCTTAGCGAACAATGCAGGGATTTGAATTTCATGTTTATGAGCGTGGATCATGCTAGCAGGGTTGGTCATGCCAGGAAACTCTTTGCATTTTCTTGGGCAATTTGTAACTCTGGTTCTCCTGTTGGTATCTGCTCTGACATTGCCTTTGTTTGTAGTGGCTACCTCAGAAAAGAGTTATTGCAGTTCCTTTCCTTGCAGCCTGCATGAAGCCGGTTATTTTTAAAGTGAATGTGGTGTTTGCACAACCTGCTGGACTAACATCCCTGCAAGCTGGAGCTCTTTCTACCCACAACAGGCAAAATCCAAGTTTCCTTTCTTTGCTTTGTTAATTTGCTTCATGCTCTCAACTGGACGATCACTAGTGGCGGGGCAGGCTTTGAACTACTAACCTAGGGCTTGAGCCAAAGCTTACTGGCCTTGATGCAAAGAATCCCATTGGGCTATGAGAGAGAGGAAAGACTCCATAGCTCATTCCCCATTCCCTAAGCAAGAGGTTGCCCAGCTCTATCTTGGTGCAGATGACCCGTCAGTGTAGACATTTGTCTTGCGAACAACCTTCCCTCTCATTCACAAACACACAACACCCCTGTGCCAAAGGCAGCAATTGCTTATATGAGGTGTTATTATCAGGACATGTCGTGTATTTTTATCATCTTTAAACCTCCTTCCCTGACCCTGGCCACTCACATGAACTGTTCTATTTTCACTATACCATTCCACCAGCTCACCACAGGCTTAGTGGTAAACACACCCACGCCCTATACGTCATTACTACAGGTGGAACTGCACCAAAGGCAGGGCAACTGGTGGGAGATTTCCCCCCAAAGCCCGTGTAGATATAAGCAAAGGGCAGATACCAGGCATGAGGGGAGAGAGGTGGGCATAGAGACTGAAGACAGTGTTTTGTTAAAGGAGCTAAAAGGACACTGACACAAACCTCACAGGCCCAGTCTAACTCCAAATGAAGTGAATGGGAGTTTTGCCTAAGTAAATACCACAGGATTTGGCCTCTCTGTTTTTTAATTTTCTTCCTGCTGTTAGTCTTATGACCTCAGATAACTAAGGCCTAGACATGACCTTGACCCATGAAGTCCAGATGTTCATCTCTGATTCAGATAGCTAGAAAGATTTTGTACATAATGCTTTGGACTTGAGTTCCACTGGACATGTCTGCATGGATTTGGATCTTACGTCTCTTGGTTCACTGCCACACTGTGGGCATTGGCACTCTAATATCTTAGCTACATCACTATCTGAACTTCCCCAAAACCCAGGGGATGTTTCAGTCCAGGGGTTCGGTTTGGCCGCATCTTCCTTTAAAATGGAGAGAATTTTAAAATTCTAACATTCTTTTTCCTGTTTAGTCGATGTTGTGTCCTTGGTACTTTTCTCTCTGCTTGGATAATGAAAACAGACAAGTCACTTCCACTCTCAGGGTGGTGAAACACTGGAATGCGTTACCTAGGGAGGTGGTGGAATCTCCTTCCCTAGAAGTTTTTAAGGTCAGGCTTGACAAAGCCCTGGCTGGGATGATTTAGTCGGGGATCGGTCCTGCTTTGAGCAGGGGGTTGGACTAGATGACCTCCTGAGGTCCCTTCCAACTCTGATATTCTATGATTCTATGATTCTCACTCATTAGCACAATGTGAAGGAATGTAACTAACCCATGTGGCGCCCCCCATCCCCCCGAGCCATGGATGGAACAATCCAAGCTGAACCAAACAAGTGGGACTGAATGAAACTGAGCAAAGTAAATTTTAGGTTGAATATCGGGAAAAACATCTCAACCACGAATGCTACCAGAGTGTGGAAGAGTCTCCTGAGGGAAATGGTGGAAACCTCATCACTTGGGTCATTTTGCAAACTGGACAAAATGTTAGAGGTTGTACTATAAAGTACAGTCCTGCATCGGCCAGGGACTAGTTGAGGGGCAACATTTCAAATTTAGTTGCCTGAAGTTTAAGACACCTAAATAAATGCCCTGTGTGTTTTTTTGGCAGTGCTCAGCATCTTCAGCTCCCTTTGAAACTAATATGAATGGCAAGTGTTCAACATCTCTGAAAACTAGGCCATTTATTTTGGTATCTCTGTATGGATTTCGGTGTTACCCAGGTTTGAAATCTTTGATCTAGATGACCTAGCTCCCTTCTATCTTTACTAAGGACTTGCTGTGACTGAAAGACCTCTTAACATCAAGTTCGTAGGAGGTGCAGAGTGGTCACAGCTTCTCTTTGGTCCGGTGTGTACATTCTTGTTCATCAAAGAGTTTCACATCAGGTCTTGAATAAAAGCCTGTGTCACTCTCTGGTCATCAAAATAATTGTGAAATGTCTGTACAAATACTATGTAAGGAGTTCTGTGTATATCCTGAAAGGCTGTAGGCTCTGGTCACCAGCAAAGGTGAAAAACTGGTGTTCTTTTGAACAAGAGATGTTTGTTCATCTATCTGTTCACATGTAACCTGAATATTGTCTCATTCACCGTGGGCTTCATGTCACGCGTCTGAACTGAATACAAACAAAGGATAGTGAGAACTTCAGAGAAAGGAACTAAGTGAGAGAGAAAAGCAGTGGGAGGGCTGGGGAATCCCTATCTGGTTGCCACATTTCAAAGGTTTGCTTGACTATATTTGGGAGGCAGAGAAGACCCCCAGGTACGCTTCACTGAGGACATAAAGACAGGTTTCAGAGTAACAGCCGTGTTAGTCTGTATTCGCAAAAAGAAAAGGAGTACTTGTGGCACCTTAGAGACTAACCAATTTATTTGAGCATAAGCTTTCGTGAGCTATAGCTCACTTCATTGGATGTGAGCTGTAGCTCACGAAAGCTTATGCTCAAATAAATTGGTTAGTCTCTAAGGTGCCACAAGTACTCCTTTTCTTTTTGCGGACATAAAAAGGCAACAGTTCTGCTGAATGAAAAAGGGGACTCAGCCAGGCTTGGTTGAAAATGCTGAAAGAACTTTGGGTGAGATAAAACTTCTTTAGCCAGGTTAGCTTGTTAGTTTAGCCTCTAGACAGCATGTTGCGATTTTGTTTGATAGGAAACCATTTGTTTCCTGTATGCTTACTCACTATTAAATGAATCTTTGATAATAAACTTATTCTGTAACTCTGTCAGTGTTGTGGGGTTAAGCAAGATGCCAGCCCTGAGTGAAAGCTCACAAGCTGGTGTGTACTGTTCCTTTGGGAACAGCAGGCCTGGTCATTTGATGAGCATTCATCAAGGGCTGGACCCAGCCCAAGGGCTGGATCAAGGGCTGGACCCAGCAGGAAATGCTCTGATGACTCAGGGTTTGGTGTATGCCTATCGCTACCTATACAGAGAGAGGGCGGCCAGGAGGTCATGCTTGTGTTGCCAGAGGCTGATGGTTTTCAGGGAGCTGATCCACCATAGACACAGCCAAGGCTGCTTCAGGCTAATGGGAGTTGGTGGTGAGGTGCCACATGACCCCACTTACCCCAGGGGGCGTAACACTTGTCTACACGGTGCATTTGTCTGCACCACAGAGGTGTAGATTCTAGTGCGCACCAACTGGCGCATGTGAACCCTGCTGGCATGCGCTGAAAAGTCCCTCGTACCTCTTCATGCGGTACTGTTTGAAACAGGAGTACATTAATGTGTGGTAGGAACTTCTAGTGCATGCCAACCATGCCTACGTGGTCCAGTTAGTGTGTGATACGCTCATGCACACTAGAATTTATACCTCTTTGATGTGGCTAAGCCCCTTAGTTACAAAAGGATTGGTAAGCCATCACTCCCAGCAGAGCTGGGTTTAATGGGGTCCGTCCCTCCAGGCCTTCGCCACTGGAGTATCTCTCTGCTTCCCATTACCTAAAAGAGAAGTGTTCTGTCTCTCCTTTCCCTGCCACCCAGAAGCAGGCTTAGAGTTTATTTAATGAATGACTCTGACAATGATGGGAATGCCTGAGCAAAGAGGTGAGTGTTACACGTATCTCTGAATGCAGCAAGGCTAGTGGTGGGTCTTTTTCTTAGGGTCCTTTCTGCACACTGAAGCTGTTGAGGCTTGAACTTTTTCTCTTGATGGCACCCTTTTCTGCAGATCGATTCAAGTAATGTTGGCAAGCATTTACCTACAATTATCTTATGTTCTATCATTTCAATGTTGAAGTGGAAGAGATGCTGCAGATTCCAGAGGCTGGGTATGCAAAGAGTTATTGAAGATTGCCCTCTGCTCTTTAATCTCTTGCTCCTGATGCTGTTGCCAGCAATTACTGGCATCCCACTGACCCAGACTTGCAAACTCTGAAACTCCATCAAAACAAGGAGAGGCCAGAACTTGGAAGCTGTGATCTGTAGCTCACGAAAGCTTATGCTCAAATAAATTGGTTAGTCTCTAAGGTGCCACAAGTACTCCTTTTCTTTTTGTGAATACAGACTAACACGGCTGCTACTCTGAAACCTAAAAACCATCCTGTCTCCCTTCTCCCCTATCTCATGGAGCTTGCTTATTGCTTTCATGACCTTATGTTTCTCTTCTCTCGCTCTCTCACCAATTTCCCCCTCCCATCTGGCTTCCTGTGAAGCTTTTCAGGTTTTCTTACTTAAAAACAGGATCTATTTTTGAGCGAAAAGTGGGATTATTTTTGCTCAAATATTTTTAAGCAAAGAACTCACTTTTTGAATCTAAGATTTGTTTGGATAAAGATCTTTTTTTTTGCATATTGTGATGCAAACCCAGCTGCTCCAGAAAGACTGTGAGAAAGGAAGTTTCCAGTTGCAAATGTTGATATTTTGTTTTTTCTAACAAAACTTTCTCCTAAAAAACTCGCATCAGTTTTGTCACTACTACCCAAATGTGTGCTGGCAAGTAATGCCTGTGTTCTGAGTCCTATCACATAAATGTAAATGATGACACAGTTGGATTTATTTTGATCTCATTACTCTGAGTGAAGACCTCTACAATATTTAGAAGGGATAGGGTCTGATCATACAGCTCTCCCTTTGATGTTAATAGAGGATGTTTTGCTTGTGGTTCACAAGCATTAGCACTCTTTGTACTCCTATAGACCCTTCCATCTGATCATCTTCAAAGCACCTTACAAGCATAACTGAGTTATACTTATAAGGTTTGGTATGTAAATTTATATTTTTATACGACTGATGGGGAAACTGAGGCATAGAGGTTAAATGACATGCCCCAGGACAGTGTCAGGAACAGATTATGTGCTTTAACCACAAGATCCTCCCTTCTTTGACAAACACTTAGACTTTAGAAGTCAAGTAAACCAAACCCCGTCTATACACTTTGAAATTTCATTCCATTTCAATAACCAGAACTAATCCTAGGGCCATCTTATTCTGCTGCTCCAGAATGTGTGAACCACAGTTAACAGAGTGACATTCCATCACCTCCTTGCCCAAAGAATGGGAGCTTCTTTCTCTGGCTTGGACCGCAGAGGAATGCTAGTTCCAATTTCCTCCTAACTGTACAAAAGATGCAGCATTTTTCTCTGCGGTTTATAAAGCAGCAATGGCCCAGTATTCCCCACAATCTGGCAGAAAGATGCAGGCTCATGTAACTCTCTCTCTCTAGTTGTCATTCATCACCCAAGTCCTCTTCAGGACAACTCTGATTGCTACAGCTCACTTCATCGGGTGCATTCAGTGGAAAATACAGTGGGGAGATTTATATACATAGAGAACATGAAACAATGGGTGTTACCATACACACTGTAAGGAGAGTGATCACATAAGATGAGCTATTACCAGCAGGAGAGGGGGGTGGGGTGGTGGAGAAAACCTTTTGTAGTGATAATCAAGGTGGGCCATTTCCAGCAGTTGACAAGAACATCTGAGGAACAGTGGGGGATGGGGGGGGGGGAATAAACATGGGGAAATAGTTTTACTTTGTGTAATGACCCATCCACTCCCAGTCTCTATTCAAGCCTAAGTTAATTGTATCCAGTTTGCAAATTAATTCCAATTCAGCAGTCTCTCGTTGGAGTCTGTTTTTGAAGTTTTTTTGTTAGCAAGTCAGATACCGGGGGATGGGCACAAAATAAGGACAGAGAGAAGAGATGTGGGATGAAGAGAAATGTAGCAAAGTGAGCCTGGGAGGGAGAAGAGGAAAATGAGCCAGGGACAATAGGAAGCAAAAAAGGGTGGTGTCAAGGCCAAAGGCGGTGCAGTTCAAGGCAGACAGTAAAAGAGACTCCCTCAAAATTAGAAACTAGAACAAAGGAGGAAAAGGACTGTCATTTCCCCCCACATCTTCCAAGATATTATCAGCTCCTGTCTGACCATAACTCCTGTTTTCTCCCCTCCCTCCCTCTCCCACCAGGAAGCGTCTTCAATCCCATTTGTAAAAAAATGAGGAATACTTGTGGCACCTTAGAGACTAACAAATTTTTTGGGCATAAGCTTTTGTGGGTTAAAACTGATGAAGTGGGTTTTAGCCCACGAAAGCTTATACCCAAATAAATTTGCTAGTTTCTAAGGTGCCTCAAGGTCTCCTCGTTTTTTTTTGCTGATACAGACTAACACGGCTACCACTCTGAATCCAATTTGTGACACGCGAAGGAAAGAATTCTTGTCAGACCAACAGAAGTGGAGCAACCAGAACACAATTGCCAATAGAGAATCGAAAGACAAACTGGTTTGTACAGCATGAAGCCCGAGTGGACCATATCTTTGCAGATATTATGTACTATGTGTTGTCTTATGCTTTAGATGCTGGCCAGAATAAACATGCAACATGAAAGATTAGCATCTATCACTAGATTGCAACCACGGTGACACAGCCAGGTCATGTGTGGCCAGACCTAGTCGTCAGAGCCAGAGTTTGCAGTCAGGAGACACGGGACAAGAGTCAGCTGGGTCAGGATACCAGGGTGTCAGAGGCAGGAGACAAACTGGAGGTCATAAACAAGAAGTCAGATGCCAGGAGTCAAGCCAGGGGAGTAGGTAGCACACAATCCAGAACAGAGTAGAGCCCAATTGCTCAGTCAGCTTCCAGGGCCTGCGGCTGTCTTAAGTAGGGCCAGTGGGCCGATCAGCTGCTCTGGAACTCCTCCAACTGGACCTCAGGGGAGGAGTCTCGTACTGGGGCTGGGCTTTCTAGGTCTTATGTAAACTATTGCCAGCAGGCTACTAGGTGGAGGGTTGGATCATAGGTGCCTCCCCTGAGCCTTGTGGGCCTGGGTGTGAGGCCCATAATGCAGGAGATCCTGCTCCCATAGGGCAGCGTTTTTCAAAGTTCGGATTGCGACCCAGTACTGGGTTGCGGCATGTAAGCCACTGGGTCGCTCTGGTCAAGACTGGGAAGTTAAAAAAGTCCTGTCACCGCGCTGCGCCCCGGAAGCAGCCAGCCGTGTGTCCGGCTTCTAGGCAGCGGGGCCATGGGGCTCCATGCGCTGTCCCAACCTCGAGCACCGGCTCCGCACTCCCATTGGCTGGCAACTGGCCAACAGGAACTGGGGGGAAGACGGGGGCAGTGCCTGCGGGCGAGAGTCACATGAAGCCGCTTGCGCACATCTGCCTAGGAGCCGGATCTGCTGCTGGCCTCTTCCAGGGCACAGCGCGGTCCGCGGTGCACCCCGGCTGTGCCGCTGTCCGGGAGCCGCTGGAGGTATGTCGGCACCCCAACTCGGTGCCCCAATCCCCTGCCCCAGCCCTGAGCCCCCCCAAATCTGGAACCCCTTCCCGCACCCCAAAGCCCTCATCCCCAGCCCCACCCCATAGCCTGCACGCCCAACCCAGAGCCCTGTCCCCCTCTGACACCCCAACCTCCTGCCCCAGCCCACAGCCCCTTCTCACACCCTGAACCCCTCATTCCTGGCCTCACCCCCGCATCCCAAACCTCTGCCCCAGCCCTGAGCCCCTCCCACACCCCAAACCCCTCATCCCCAGCTCCGTTGGGTCACGGGCATCAACTGGGTCCCAGTTTGAAAACCACTGCCATAGGGTATAAACCAGCTAGGCATTATTTTCTGTAATTTAAGGACAAGAAAACTTTTAAACTAGTTCAGCAGGAATCAAACAACTGATCCGTGATGGCTCTGTTCAAGGCTTTGAAATTTACTTCTTGTGTTAAGAAAAAAACAATAGTCTTCAGAAAGAGAGATTCTGATCAGTTCTGTAGACTGGTTATTCCTCTTTCTCTTTGCAAAAACTGCAGGCAGCCACTGTTATGTTGCCTGGCCACGTTTACATGTGGAAGGCTTGGCCGGTATAGCTGCATCTGCAAAGGGTTTCTAGTGTGGATGCAACAGTGGATGTGAGATGCTCTCCCATCAACATGGAATAGCTCCGTAACCCTTCTGCCTGTCAGAGGTGGCAGCAACAAGGGCTGGGTTCAGGATCTAGGGGTTCCATTCCAATAACACAATGCAAAACTGGCTCGAGCTCCCACCCAGTGACCTATATACTACCCCCACTGGGCGCCTCCAAGAGGCAATACTTCCCCTCTTGCAAGCACATAGTGTGAGTGTAGCAAAAAGCCTTTTAATACCAGAGAGAAACAATGTGGCATTATGTTGGGGAAACACCACCAACAGGATTCATAACACAACCCATGAGCAAAAAACCCACCCCAAGCAAATTGGGGCGTGTCCTTTCCCTTTGGTTCTTGAGTCCAGCAACTCAAAATCACCCAAAGTCCCAAAAGACCCAACGACCCAAAAGTCTCTGTCCCTGGTCAGGGCAGCTCCAGAGTTCGAAAGTTTATCTGCAGAGTCATACCTCCCAACTTGAGTAGAGATTGACGGGGGGAGAGGAGTGGGGGTTAAGGGGCACCTTACGTAGTCCAAAGCTGATGGCCCCACCTCTCCATGGGGCTCTGCTCTGCCAGCCACTCCATGAGCTGCTCTAGGCATCCAACAAACTGCTCTGCTCCACCAGCCGCTCTGCTCCACAAGCCGCTCTGCTCGCCGTCCCGCAAACTGCTCTGCTCTGCTCTGCTCGCCGTCCCGCAAACTGCTCTGCTCCACAAGCCGCTCTGCTCGCCGTCCCGCAAACTGCAATGCTCTGCTCTGCTCGCCGTCCCGCAAACTGCTCTGCTCTGCTCGCTGTCCCGCAAACTGCTCTGCTCCACAAGCCGCTCTGCTCGCCGTCCCGCAAACTGCTCTGCTCTGCTCGCCGTCCCGCAAACTGCTCTGCTCTGCTCGCTGTCCCGCAAACTGCTCTGCTCTGCTCGCCGTCCCGCAAACTGCTCTGCTCTGCTCGCCGTCCCGCAAACTGCTCTGCTCTGCTCGCTGTCCCGCAAACTGCTCTGCTCTGCTCGCCGTCCCGCAAACTGCTCTGCTCCACAAGCCGCTCTGCTCGCCGTCCCGCAAACTGCTCTGCTCTGCTCGCCATCCCGCAAACTGCTCTGCTCTGCTCGCTGTCCCGCAAACTGCTCTGCTCCACAAGCCGCTCTGCTCGCCGTCCCGCAAACTGCTCTGCTCTGCTCGCCGTCCCGCAAACTGCTCTGCTCTGCTCTGCTCGCCGTCCCGCAAACTGCTCTGCTCCACAAGCCGCTCTGCTCGCCGTCCCGCAAACTGCTCTGCTCCACAAGCCGCTCTGCTCGCCGTCCCGCAAACTGCAATGCTCTGCTCTGCTCGCCGTCCCGCAAATTGCTCTGCTCCACAAGCTGCTCTGCTCGCCATCCCACAAACTGCTCTGCTCCACAAGCCGCTCTGCTCGCCGTCCCGCAAATTGCTCTGCTCCACAAGCCGCTCTGCTCGCCGTCCCGCAAACTGCAATGCTCTGCTCTGCTCGCCGTCCCGCAAATTGCTCTGCTCTGCTCTGCTCGCCGTCCCGCAAACTGCTCTGCTCTGCTCGCTGTCCCGCAAACTGCTCTGCTCCACAAGCCGCTCTGCTCGCCGTCCCGCAAACTGCTCTGCTCTGCTCTGCTCGCCGTCCCGCAAACTGCTCTGCTCCACAAGCCGCTCTGCTCGCCGTCCCGCAAACTGCTCTGCTCCACAAGCTGCTCTGCTCGCCGTCCCGCAAACTGCTCTGCTCCACAAGCTGCTCTGCTCGCCGTCCCACAAACTGCTCTGCTCCACAAGCCGCTCTGCTCGCCGTCCCGCAAACTGCTCTGCTCTGCTCTGCTCGCCGTCCCGCAAACTGCTCTGCTCCACAAGCCGCTCTGCTCGCCGTCCCGCAAACTGCTCTGCTCTGCTCGCCGTCCCGCAAACTGCTCTGCTCTGCTCTGCTCGCCGTCCCGCAAACTGCTCTGCTCCACAAGCCGCTCTGCTCGCCGTCCCGCAAACTGCTCTGCTCTGCTCGCCGTCCCGCAAACTGCTCTGCTCTGCTCTGCTCGCCATCCCGCAAACTGCTCTGCTCTGCTCGCCGTCCCGCAAACTGCTCTGCTCCACAAGCCGCTCTGCTCGCCGTCCCGCAAACTGCTCTGCTCCACAAGCCGCTCTGCTCGCCGTCCCGCAAACTGCAATGCTCTGCTCTGCTCGCCGTCCCGCAAATTGCTCTGCTCCACAAGCTGCTCTGCTCGCCGTCCCACAAACTGCTCTGCTCCACAAGCCGCTCTGCTCGCCGTCCCGCAAATTGCTCTGCTCCACAAGCCGCTCTGCTCGCCGTCCCGCAAACTGCTCTGCTCTGCTCGCCGTCCCGCAAACTGCTCTGCTCTGCTCTGCTCGCCATCCCGCAAACTGCTCTGCTCTGCTCGCCGTCCCGCAAACTGCTCTGCTCCACAAGCCGCTCTGCTCGCCGTCCCGCAAACTGCAATGCTCTGCTCTGCTCACCGTCCCGCAAACTGCTCTGCTCCACAAGCCGCTCTGCTTGCCGTCCCACAAACTGCTCTGCTCCACAAGCCGCTCTGCTCGCCGTCCCACAAACTGCAATGCTCTGCTCTGCTCAGCGTCCCGCAAACTGCTCTGCTCCACAAGCCGCTCTGCTCGCCGTCCCGCAAACTGCTCGACCGTATATCTTCAGGCTCTCCCACTACTTAACACAACACTCAATGATTTTAGCTCTTAGTAAGTTCAGCTCTTTTGTGATTTCAGCTTGTAGTAGGGGAGCCTCAGTGCTGGTGCACCATTGGCCCAGAATGAATTCAGCTCAGCAGCCTGTAACTAGACTCCTAATGGAATCAAAATTAGCTTTGATATTCCATAGTGGAGAGAAGAGGAAATGCAATTAGCATGTAAGGCCCTCACCAGGGGACCCATTCCACCAACTATTAATACCCATCCCTAGCTTTTCTCAATTGACAGAGTTTTGGAACCCATGTCCCTTGCCTAGCGAGTGCTACTTAGTTGATGGCGAGTCCCTCCATCATAACAAAAGGCCAAGTACAGTTCCACTATCCTTGATTCCCATAATCAGGGTAATAACAATTTATTCTTCCTGCCCCAATAACAGAGACACTGGGGATCCCACAGCAGCCAAAGTGACCATTTGGGCAGCTATGGCCTCATTCTAGGCGGGGTGGGTGTGCCTATGCAAATGAGATCGGCCCCTGAAGTTCTTTTCCACAACTTGCCACACCTCACCACCAGATGTCAGGGTGGAGCTCATCCTGACTCTGCTTACAGCTCTAAACAATAGACTGGCTCCCAGCCAGGAAAACTGATTTAGCAGGGGAGAAGGTGCCTTGGCAAGAATGTCACATGGTAGGGGTCTGTGATCACCTGAGGAGGCTGAGCAGGGCATCACCTGACAAAGGGGGCAAAAAGTTGTAAAAAGGGCAGGAGTTGCTCATCTGGGGGCCATTTTTCTCCAGCTCAAGACGGGGGAGAGCTTGAGCCTGAAGCAGCTTGATGAGGCAGGGGACGCTGTCTATCTTCCTGGACACAGATGGTCCCCCAAGGACTTGCAAGGGAAGGGTGAGCTAGTGAGGAGCATTGTGGTTCGGGTGTTTGTTGCTTTCTAAGCAATCTGCACTCTCTTGTGTGCTTTATCTGTAAAGCCAATAATGAGTTAGACTCTAGGCAGAGTGTTGGTGTGTGTTACCTCTTCACAGCTACAAAGTGCCTCTGGAGAGAGTTAAATGCTAACCCAGAAGGCTCACGCCTTGGGGTGAAGTTCTGCAAAAGTGTGTGTCTAAGCTTTGGGGGAGTCTGATGGTCCAACATTGAGCCCAGGGGCAGGGCAGCTGGACAGTGGGTTCCAGTTCTTAGGTGGGGTGCCAGACCCAGGATCTGTGCCCTGAGAGCATGCCTAGGAACCCCAAAGATGGGAGCAGTGGCTAGGTTCTGTTCTGGCTCTGGAGGCTTAAAACACCTGGGGATCCAGAGGTTTGGGTTCCCCGCACAGCAATCCAGTGAGCTACCAGCAGAGTGGGCCTGGCTGGATCTGTGACAAGCATATATGAGCAAAACCGTGTTTTTGTCAGTATAGCTTATTCCAGTTGCCTCTCTCCCCCTTGAGTGAAATAAGCTATCCCGGCTAATGCACAGTTTTGATAGTATCAATGTATCTACACTAGGGACTTTTGCCAACACAGCTATGCCAGTCATCACAAACCGCACCGCATCACGCTCCTGACTGACACACTTGTGCTGGCAAAAGTCTGTAGTGTAGACCAGGCCTTAGTTACTTTGGTTGGATCACAATTGCCACTTCATCTCTCTGAATGAGTCTCGTTGTTGGTGGGCAAATTTTCATTAGTTGGGAAAACAAAATGTATTGGCCGTTCAGCAGCTCTTCACTCACCAGGAGCATAGTGCTAAAGAAGCATTCAAAATGAATGTAGCGGGTCCAGTTCTGATCTCCTACACTGGTGTAAATCAAGAGTAATTCCACTGAAGTCAGAGTTACACTGGTGTAAAGCAAGTGTGAGATCACAGGCATACTCAGTGGGTTCAGATTCTCTTCTCACACTGGTGTTACATCAGTGTAAGTCTGTTGACTTAAATGGAGTTACTCCGGACTCACATTGTTGGAGAATCCAGTCTTGCCACTTACTTCAATGGCAGCAGGATCGGGTCCTAGATAATGAGTACTGAAGGGACTTTAGAAATCTTATTCATTTTCAGCAGTTAAGCTCTTAGTTTCCTTGTTGCCATTCATACAGCTTGGCGATTTGGATCATTCTGTTTCTCACTCATTCACTAACACAAAGGCAGTAAGTGTTTGGTTTTCTAGCCCTGCCAGGGAGTGTTTTTTAAAAAGCCACCACTGCAATCCTATTCCTATTTTTCTTAGTAAAACTTATTGTCCAAAACCACTTGGAAAGCATCCCTGTAATCAAACGAGATCCACGGCTGCTGGTGAAATATTTCATTATGGTGAAGACCTCAGGCCTCACTAATGAAATATTTCACCAACATCAGTTACTGATGTGTCACCAGTGTGAGAAGAGAATCTGAACCTCATGCCTCATTACCTCAGCACGAGTACAGAGGTCTTTGAGTTTTCTGCTGCTGGTTTGAGGGGGTGAGCTAGTCGTGGTCAGTAGTGGTGTAACCTTTTGTGGTGGTGTAGCACAGTGGTTTTCAAACTTTTTTTTCTCACGACCCAGTTGAAGAAAAACACTTATCTCCGTGACCCAAAACAGTAATATCTTCTGACTAAAGTTTTCATAAAATTACAATAAAGGGCAATACATGCTAGCTTTAACCAATTCCCTTAAAGTAATAACTAAAATTAGACATCGTTACTTGTAAACATTTTAAAATACAGTATAAATACAGTAAAAATGACCGATTGAGTTTCACTTTCTTAATGGGACGGGGTGGGCCTGCCTGGTGTTTGTGATCTCGTTCCAGTCTGGATCACAAGATGAAAGCTCTGCCCACATATCGGGTGCACTGTTGAGTCAGCTTCTTTCTTTTGCTTTTAACCTTGTCAAAGTTGAAAATCCCAGTTTGCACATGTAGGTTGTTGTGAACCGTAGCAACGACAGAACGCTAAGCTTACTTAACAGTAGATATTCTTTGAAAACACTTATCCAAAATGATGACAAATTCAATGACCAGTGGCATGTTTGGAGTGTGCTATCACAGGTGAGTTGCCGCAGCAATTTTCCTAGTCCAGGCGTCAAGTTTAGCTCCGTTATTGATTCAGGATTTTCAAAAGCTAAAGGATCTGTCATCCAACGCTTTTCCTTCAAATTTTCAAACCCCTTTGCAGGGAAGTAGGGACTAAAACTATCAGACAGAGCAGCGAGATGTAACTGTATGATACTCCTCATTTCATTCCTTTTTTCCCCCCACTGATGCTGTTCTCAGTATATTGTAACAGCGTTGGAAACATGTAGTAGCTCGGAAGATTACTTTCCAGTTATGCTTGCCACACTGCTAATGACTTTTGTATCCATTCACAGCGTCGAAACAAATCATTGCCTCTTCCTTACAACTTCAGATTAGCTTAAAATTGAGAAAATGTGAGCTAGAGATGACAACTTTATTAACCAGCTGTCATCATCAAACGAATTTGCCAAGTTAGACTGTTTCTCTACCAGAAAAATGTGAATCTCGTTCCTCGTACAGCGTCGTAAGTGCCCTGCCCTGTGACAGCACCCTGCCCTGTGACAGCACCCTGCCCTGTGACAGGAAATGAGTATACTCCACTCCCATTTCTGAGCATAACACTTCAAAAAGCCTGCTGCTCAGTGACCTTCCATTAATGACATTAACAATTTTCACTACTTCCCTCAGTACTGCCATAAGATCTGGGGAAATACCCCAGAGCTTTGCGGTTGAATGAAACAGTGAGAAGGGTGGTGAAACACTGGAATGCGTTATCTAGGGAGGTGGTGGAATCTCCTTCCTTAGAAGTTAAGGTCAGGCTTGACAAAGCCCTGGCTGGGATGATTGAGTTGGGGTTGGTCCTGCTTTGAGCAGGGAGTTGGACTAGGTGACCTCCTGAGGTCTCTTCCAACCCTAATCTTCTAGGATTCCAAACAACACCATTACCAGCTGCCTCAGATATTTTTTCACAACTATTCCTACCTCTCATATTTGCTGCACCATCACTTGTAATTCCTTTGCAATTAGCCCAATCCAATTTGTATTTTCCAACTACGCAGTCAAGTAGTGCTTCGAATATCTGTGCTCCCGTTGTATTGGTTGGTAAAGTCAGGACAGCAAATCTTCCCTAAAGTCAACTTGCGAAACATACCTCACATAAACTAACAGTGTTGCACAATTTGAAATAACAGTACTCTCGTCAAGCTGGATAGCAAAATCCCCTCCTGACTGTAACTGAATAATAATCTGGGCTTCCAAATGCTCTGCAATATCATATATTCGCCAAGACATCGTGTTATCACTGAGAGGAATACTTCTCAATTTTTCAGCAGACTTCTCATCGAAAATTGTATGCATCATATCCAGAGATGCTGGAAGAATAATTTTTTTTGGCAACTGTATGGGCCTTTTTCTCTTTTGCCATATTGTATGCAACCAAATATGATGCCAGTTGTGTCTTACCATTCAAAATAGTCTACCGACCAGGAACTTGCACTGATAATTTTAATTCCCTTTGCTTCCTTTGAAAATATGTAAGAGGCTTATGAGTGAGTTTCCTGTGTTTTCTTTCTAAATGTCTTTTTCACTTTGATGGTTTTAAACTCTCATTTGCAAGCATCTCACAGCAAATAACACAGCTTGGAGCTTGGTTTGCATTAGCGCAATTGATGAAACCCTATTTCAAAAGAGCATCACTATGCTGCTTTGTCCATGATTTGGTTTTCTTTTTAGTAGTGGTTCAGATGAGGTCGACATGGCAGAAGTCTGTCCATTATTACTAGAACTTTCTGTTGCAGACGACGTACTTACACTTTTCATTTTCAGATGTAGATGGATCTGATGACTGTTTCTGAACTTCTTTTTCTTATTACTAAATGATCCATTTTTCAGGATGAAGGTTTGTTGGGTAAGCCTCGCAACTCGAGTCTCCACAACATTAACAAAACTGACAGTGCACGGAAAGCAGTCTCATTAGGTGATTACATTCAAAACAGCTGTGTTGTGTATGTGTGTAGTGCATAAGAAACTCTCTGCAAACAAATAAGTCTGACCAGAAGTAAATAAAACGTCCAACATTTAAACGACTGTTATGTTATTTTAAAACTGTAATGAAAGACATTTTAAGAGATCGTGACATTTTAAATTTGCAGGTGACCCAATCCAGTACTGGGTCATGACCCATACTTTGAAAACCACTGCTGTAGCTGACCAGCTTGTGAGTGTACCCACCACTACCTTCTGCAGTAATGGAATATTGCACATAGAATATCAGGGTTGGAAGGGACCTCAGGAGACCATCTAGTCCAACCCCCTGCTCAAAGCAGGACCAATCCCCAATTTTTGCCCCAGATCCCAAATGGGCCCCTCAAGGATTGAACTCACAACCCTGGGTTTAGCAGGCCAAGGCTCAAACCACTGAGCTATCCCTCCCCTGTGCTCCTTTGCTGGCTCATTGAGGCTGGGTCTACACTTAAAACTTAGTTCAACACAGCAGTGGCACTCAGGGATGTGAAAAATCCACCCCTCTGAGCACGATAGCTATGCTGAGCGAGCCCTCAGTGTGGTCGCGGCTACTGGGATGGAAGAATGCTTCCATCAGTCTGGCTACTGTTGCTCGCGGAGGTGGAGTTCCTACAGCAATGGAAAACCCTCTCTGTTGCTGTCGTCTGCGGCTACACCACAGGGTCACAGTTGTATGGCTACAGCACCCGAAGTGTAGACCTGGGGCTAGTCACACATTTGGTTTGTTCAGCCGCATTCTGAGCCTTATTGGAACAGAAGGTTATAACTAGAGCTGGGTGAAATTCTTTAACGGAAACTTCTTCTGCAAAAAACGTAGATTCAGTGGCACCAAACTAGTCTGAATTCCTGTCAGTTTCTCCACCTCATTCGCCTGGTGGTGGTGGAACAATTTTTTAATTTTTTTTAAATTTGAAATGTTTCATTTCGACATTTTAACTTTTGGATTCAAAATGCCTCTTTTGCATAGAAATTTCCTTTCCTTTTATTTAAACAGTATTCAGAAGGTTAAGAAATGTTCAGAAATTAAATGTTTTGGTTTGGGTCAAACAAACCATTTTGTTCAAGCTCAAACTTTGAATTTTCAATTCACCAACAATTTGAGAAAAATTTGTTTTCAGTTCAACTTGAAACAATTCCCCCCCCTGATTTTCTGTGAACCAAAAAAAGTCCTCTATTCACCCAGCCGTAGCCAAGAGTTCTCTCCGCTCAGAGCAGAGGAGTAAATCCTGGTGTCCTGAAGAGAGTCCATTCAGGTATTTACATTCTGCTTCCTTAGATTCCTCTTTGCCATTTCAATTACACCAGGGCTTCTTCGCTTCTTGTCCTAAACGCTTACACAATGTTGCTGGGCTCTATGAAACAGCTACATTGTTTCACCTCACTGTTTGTAGGAGTGATGGGTGAAGTTTGTGCTTCATAAATGAAAGTTCTTGGTATGTGTCATAGGGATAAATGATGCAAATATAACATGATTTTTAAGTGTGTGTTGGATCCCCCTCTAGTGGCTGGCCACACAGAAGGTAATAACCTGCTACTGCTGTCAGCTAATGGAGTTAGCACTTACAGTGGTAAATCTGTGCTGAAAGTCAAGCATTCAGACCCTGGTGATGACTCATGGCACAAACCATTACAAAAATGCATTGTGGCTAATATATAACTAGCTTTGTAACTGGGCAGCAATATGGGCCTGGATCCTAAGAGAGAACTCAGCACCTCCATTCCCACTTATTTCTTTGGGAGTTGAAGGAAATCTGCCCATCATCAGAGTGGGACCTCTATGAACAATCCATGGAAGTTTTTCTTTCTTACTCTCTTTAAAATAGTTTGCCTAAGATTTAAATTTGTTCTGCCCTACAGTTGAGTTTAAAAAATTAAAATCAATATCAGATATTAAAATTTATATCTTTTAAAAATCTCATGTAAGTAGAGCTGTTTGGGAAAACAGAAAAGAAGTGTTTTCAAATATTTGTGTGAAAATATTCCATTTTTTCACTGAAATTGAATTTCAGTGGAAATTTTCTAGCCAGTTCACCTGCTTACGTGTTGAATAAACTCTTCACCACTTGGGCAGTGAAAGTTGAACTATTCAGCACTATTTGAACATGGATTTCTGTCTGAGCAAAAATGCTGTAATAATAATCTCCCCAAATGCAACGTCCTGCATTTTTCTTTTCTCCTAGAAGTGTCTGTATGTTCAATCCAAATGAAATGGGTGAGATTCATGGTAATTTGGAATTTGTAAAAATACACTGGAATTAATAGAGTTACATTTACTTAAACCAGGTGTGAATTTGGCTACATTCTGTCCTCAAGTGCACCCCTATAATCCCATTGAATTTGCAAAGATTTAAGGGAAGATATAAGTTGTGTATGCTTTATTAGACAGTAGACCAAATTTTGCTGTCCAAAGCAATGCCATTTTTATAAGATATAACTGAGAACAGATCTTTTTTGTAATTACTTCTAGAAGTAGTGATTTTCACATCCCTGATGCAAATACCAACCGTAACCTATGCAAAATTCATATTTATGTAGTAGTTTTAGGACGAAGTCTTTAGTAAACTACTGCAAGAGGATTATGGTATCCTGCCACTGAGCTGGTACTCAGCCTATAGGGGGCAGTAGTTACAAAAACACATTAAGTAAGAACGGCCACACTGGGTCAGACCCATGGTCCATCTAGCCCAGTATCTTGTCTTCCGACAGTGGCCAGTGCCAGGTGCCCCAGAGGGAATGAACAGAATAGGTAATCAAGTGATCCATCCCCTGTCACCCATTCCCTGCTTCTGGCAGTCAGAGGCTGAGGACATCCAGAGAATGGGATTGCATTCCTGACCATCTTGGGAATAGTCATTGATGGACCTCGCCTCCATGAACTTATACTTATCTAATTTTTTTGAGCCCCGTTACAGTTTTGCCCTTCACAACATCCCTGGCAACCAGTTCTACAGGTTGACTGTGCATTGTGTGAAGAAATACTTCCTTTTGTTTGTTTTAAACCTGCTGCCCATTAATTTCATTGGATGATCCCTGATTCTTGTGTTATGAGGAGTAAATAACACTTCCTTATTTACTTTCTGCACACCACTGGTGATTGTATAGACCTCGATCAGATCCCCCCTTAGCTGTCTCGTTTCCAAGCTGAAAAGTCCCAGTCTTTTTAATCTCTCCTCATATAGAAGCTGCTTCATAACCTTAATCATTTTTGTTGCCCTTCTCTGTACCTTTTCCAATTCTAATATATCTTTTTTGAGATGGGTCGACCAGAACTGCCTGCAGTTTTCAAGGTGTGGGCGTACCATAGATTTATATAGTGATTATATTATTATTTATTTATTATTATGATATTTTCTGTCTTATTATCTATCCCTTTCTTAATGGCGCCTAACATTTTGTTGCTTTTTTGATTGCTGCTGCATATTGAGCAGATGGAGAACTATCTACCATGAATCCAAGGTCTCTTTCTTGAGCGGTAACAGCTAATTTAGATCCCATCATTTTGTAGGGATAGTTGGGATTATGTTTTCCAATGTGCATTACTTTGCATTTATCAATATTGAATTTCATTTGCCATTTTGTTGCCCCATCAAGCAGCTTTGTGAGATCCCTTTGTAACTCTTCGCAGTCTACTTTGGGCGTAACTGTCTTGAATAATTTTGTATCATCTGCAAACTTTGCCACCTCAGTCTTTACCCCTTTTCCCAGATAATTTATGACTATGTTGAACAGCACTGTCCCCAGTACAGATCCTTGGAAGAATGCACTATTTACCTCTCTTCAGTGTGAAAACTGACCATTTATTCCTACCCTTTGTTTCCTATCTTTTAACCAGTTACTGATTCACGAGAGGACATTCCTTCTTATCACATGACTGCCTACTTTGCTTAAGAACTTTTGGTGACGGACCTTGTCACATGCTTGTTGCAAGTCCAAGTACACTAGATCCACTGGATCACCCTATGACGTTCCCCTCTGGTGTTGTCTGGACCAGTGATCTGCTAGGCCACTCCAATCCTTGACTCTGGGGAGCCCGCCTTACCCTGCTCTGCTGTGAGAACCCCCACTCCTGGGCTGTCCACACACAGCCTCTGCCGTGTAAGCGACTTGAAAGCGAATGACACCAGCCAATATCTCCGGTCCCAGAAACAACCCTAAGAACCTCCGTCTTGCAGCGTCCAGTTATGCCCGCTGGACGCTGCAAGCTCATATAAGTTTGTCAATTTAACAAAGAAATTGCTATGTACCAGGCTTGTTATCCCAAGGAGAGTCTCTGACATGCTTCAAACCAAACACACTGCTTCAGGTAGAATAAACAAACAGATTTATGAACTATAAAGGTAGATTTTGAGTGATTATAAGTCAAAGCATAACAAGTCAGATTTGGTCGAATGCAACAAAAGCAAAACACATTCTAAGCTGATCTTAACGCTTTCAGTGCCCTTACAAACTTAGATGTTTCTCACCACAGGCTGGCTGGTTACTTTTCAGACATTGATCATCAGTTCAGTCGCTTGATGGGGGTGGTGTCTGTAGATGTAGGTGGAAGAGAGAGACCATGGCAAAATGTCTCTCCCTTTTATCATGTCCTTTCTTTCCTCTTGGCTTTGCCCCCCTGCCCCCCTTCAGAGTCAGGTGAGCATTACCTTATTGCAGTCCCAAACTGACCAAAGGAAGGGGGTGACTCCCTCCAGGGCCTAACAGATTCTTTTGTTGCTTTCTAAGCCAGTGTCCATTGTTCCTGTGAGGCTGGGCTGGGTTTGTCCCATCCATGCCCTGACGAGGTGTGAACTGCCCCTCTGTTCTTGGAGAGTTTTTGCATCGGCCTGCTTAAAGCCATGAGGATACATTTTCAGCCTCATAACTATATACATGAAATTATAATCTATAACCTTACTATACCATTACTGTAGCAGTTACTATAACATCACTATAACAACCATGCTCAGTGCATCATGAGCCTTCCGAAGACACCCAACATGACAAACTTTGCATTGGCTACCACACAATCATTTTATAAAGATGAACATGGGGGTACAGGGGTTTCCCCAAGGCACAGAGCGTCACACCTCCCCTCTTAGTTTACTGCAAGAAGGTTAGTCACTGACTATCTCAAAGGCAGTTTGTTGTTATGGTTCTCTTGGCATCCAGCCATTAAGGCCAGTAGGCAGTGTGCCTCAGTTTCCCCATTCACACATAGCAAACCAGTTTTTTTTAATGGTTTCTCATGCTGTGATAAGCTTTAAACCTGTTTAATTAGAACCAGAGGCTGGTTTAAGCAATAGGTTACATACCACAGTAGTTCTGCAGTTTCATATTTGAATTCCTTCAGAACTCTTGGGTGAATACCATGAGGTCCTGGTGATTTATTACTATTTAATGTATCAGTTTATTCCAAAATCTCCTCTACTAACACCTCGGTCTGGGACAGTTCCTCAGATTTGTCACCTAAAAAGAATGGCTTGGGTGTAGGAATCCTCCTCACATCCTCTGCAGTGAAGACTGATGTAAAGAATTCAATGAACTTTTCCACAATGGCCTTATATTTCTCGACAGCTCCTTTAGCACCTCAATCGTCCAGTGACCCCCCCCTTATTGTTTGGCAGGCTTCCTGCTTCTCATGTACTTACAATTTTTTTTGCTGTTAATTTTTGTCTTTTGCTAGTTGCTCAAATTCTTTTTTTTGGCCTGCCTAATTATACTTTGACACTTGACTTGCCAGAGTTTATGTTCTTTCTATTTTCCTCAGTAGGATTTGACTTCCAACTTTTAAAGGATGCTTTTTGCCTCTAGCTGCTTCTTTTACTTTGTCGTTTAGCCATGGTGGTACTTTTAAAAATTCTTTTACTATGTGTTTTTATTTGGGGATATACATTTAATTTGAGCCTCTATTATGGTGTTTTAAAAAAGTTTCCATGCACTTTTGTGACTGTATCTTTTAATTTCCATTTAAGTATCTTCCTCATTTTTGTGTAGGTCTCCTTTCTGAAGTCAAAGGTGGTGGGACCTAGCTTATAAACTTGGCAGGCACGCTGTCCTGGCAACTCTGGATGATCCTAAATGACCTTGTACATTCCTTGATGTTGAACTGTTTTGACATGTGAGACTTCAAGCTCCACTAATTGGAGTGTTCTGAAATAGGGTAACCTCAACCCAATCATCATTAATATGCATTTGAGAAGAAGAAAAAAGGAAGAAAAGTTAGAATGTGCAAAGGTGGCATCTGTAAATGTTCATACAGAAGAATGATCTTGTACTTAAGGAATTGGATGGGGACTTTGGAGGGCTGGGTTTAATTCCCAGCTCTGCACAGGTTTCCTTTATGACTAAGGACAACTTACTGGGGGTATGTCTACACTGCACACTAAGTCCATATGTGTGCGATTTGGTCTTGTGAAATCAGTGTTTCCAAGCCCATGCTTGAGCCTCCACACTGCACTATAAACCTGGGGCTTACAATTGCTGGACGCGGGTCTCACAGCCAGCCTAACACATCCATGTGGCGGTTCAATGACAAGACAGAACACAGCTTTTAGCAAGCAAGCAGGCTGGTCTCTGCTAACCGACTTCTGCCTGTCAGCTTTCCACCTTCCCCTTTATTCTCTCTCTCCCCCCGCGCATTACATTCTCCAACAGATAAAAGGAATACACTGGCTTTGTTTAACATTCTTATTTACCAATTTCTATCTACCGCATTCCTTGCTCTCGGGCCTTGAGCCCAGTCCTGAGAGGCTTCCCACGATACATGTCATCTTGGCGAGATTCCAAGGTTGATGCCCTTGGATGGAGCAGTGTGTGCACTACTCCTACACAACACTCCGGGTGTGCCCTGAATGTTGCCAAGCGCATAAACCTTTATGAATCCTACATCCCCTCCTTTTTTGTTTATTTGTGCTCGGCCATCTCATGGTAGCCATCAATTTGCTTTTGCAAGCCAATTAACTCCCGGACAGACAAGGTCATAACTCGTGGAGCCTGCCAGGGCGGGTCTCGACAAAGCCTTAACAAAGAGGGAATACATTGTACACAGCAGCAGCAAAAAATAAGCTTAAGAAGGTAAAGTGTAATTGGCCAGGCCCCGATTAGCCATGCTAAAGTACTGGGAAGAGAGGTTTGCGTAAGCAGCGAGCATATCTCATTCCCAATTTCCTCAGGGTGATGACATACTGGAATAAGGCACGTACCTAACAATTCTTCAGCTGCTACAAAATCAAATAAACAAAAGTGGGTAACATTTGCTATTGAAGCCAATCTTTCCCATAGGTTATATGTCATTCGGGCCCGTAACGGAGAAAGCGCTCCTGAATCAACCCCTCCAGGAAATAGCAGGCACAAAAGGCATACAATCAGTACAGAATTAGCAGTGATTTGGGCGAGAATTGCCACAGACAAAGTCTCAGGAGTCTCTGGCTGTTGGTTTGCTGCCAGTCTTCGTTGAGCTGCGGCGACCAATGCTTTTACTGCTCCGCATGTCACGGGCTGGCTTGGGATGCTACGCCTCTTCCGTTTCCGTCCCGCCGTTGTCGACCCAGGAGGCACCGCGGTCTCCTCCAAGGTCAGCTGAAAATCCAGTATGGGGTTCGACAGCCCCTGGTGCCACGCCATGCTGTTTCAGTGCCGGTCGCACACACCGGGCCGGAACCCACAACGGTCCTGCAGGGAGAAACACAGCAGCATATCCCCGACCCCAAGTGATTAAAGGTACTGGGCCCAACCGTTGCGGATCGGGCAGCTGATGGTAATAGACACGCGGTCTTTCCATTTGTGAAAATGCCGATCCGTGGGGGTCTGCTGATCTGCGTTCAGCGTTAAATTATTTAAAGTAAACAAAAGGATATGCAGTTGTTGCTGAATGTCTCCTAAGATTCGGAGACGCAGCTCCCCTTGTTTTAATTGTTTGTCAAGCAAGGTTTTTTAGCGTGCGATTTGCACGCTCAACAATAGCTTGGCCTGTGGAATTATAAGGGATCCCGTGTTTGAGACGGACGTCCCATTGGGCACAAAAAGTGGAGAGGGCTGTGGAGTAATAGGCTGGGGCATTATCCATTTTTTTCTGGCTCGGGTGACCCATAACAGCAAAACAGGCTAGCAAATGGTGAATAACTTTGGGAGTGGCTTCCCCACGCTGTGGGGTCGCCCAAAGGAATCCCAAATAGGTATCAATAAAAACATGTAAAAACGAATAGGGGCAGAATTGTGGCATGTGAGTGACATCCATTTGCCACAGCTGATTCCCTGCGGTACCTCTGGGGTTAACGGCATAAGAAAAGGTAGGGGCAGCAGCGGCACAGTGGGGGCAGGAACGAACAATAGAACGTGCATGATCAGCAGGAATGTAAAACTGTCGGGCCAAGACAGAGGCAGACTGATGAAAAAAGGAATGGCTTTCGATGGGGTCAGAAAAAAGGGAATTTACCTGACCACGTAACGCGCGATCGGCACGCGCATTGCCTTCAGTGAGTAGCCCAGGCAGAGGGGTATGACTGCAAATATGAGCAACAAAATAAGGGAAATTACGAGTGGTGAGGAGATACTGTAAGGACAGAAACAGGCGAAGGAGGTCCGCATCGACCTGAGGGGTAATGAGGGCAAGGGGTAAATGATCAATTACCTAATAAACATAATGCATGTCCACAATCAAATTAAAGGGACAATCAGCAAAAAATTGAAAGGCCAAAATAACAGCAGCTAGTTCCAAGGACTAGTAAAGCTCTCCAAGCGCTGTGCATGCAAATATTGTTGTACAAGTGAATGAAGCGCTTTCAGCTTTTCTAGAGGGAGGGGCCACTGGTCAATCCATATGGGCTCTAAGGATTGCCATACCAATGGTAATGCGGATGGCAAGGTGGGTGAGGGAGGATTTTGGGCCATTATATATTAATATCGAGGGTGGTGTCCAGCTTTGTAAGTAAATCACGGCCCCAAATATTGAGGTGGACAGGGAGTACAAAAGGGCGGATTGTAGCAAGGGCACGGCCTCCTGGTTTAGAGACCATGACCCAAGACAAACTTTGGCGCCCGGGTTTGCTACCCCCGATCCCCCACAACTCTTTAGAAGGAACTGTTGGCCAACCAACTGGCCACTCCGGATCACGAATCACCGTAACGTCAGCTCCAGTGTCCACCAGCCCTGTAAAAGGAACATTATTTAAGAGAAGTGTTAACTGAGGTTTCGAGGGGCGGACCGACATTGTTAGAGCAACAAGTGGAGAGGACGTATTGTGAGACGGTGACTGAGACAGCGTCGATCCAAAGCCGCCTCCGCCCCGGGCTCGATCCTCTGCGGCTGGCACCTGATAGGGGACTAAAATCAATTGTGCAATTGACCATCCACGTGGGAGCGACTGCGGAAGATGGGTCCATACCTGAACCTTAATAACGCCGGTGTAATCAGCGTCAATGACTCCTGGGATGACAAAAAAACCCTGTTTCCCAGTGTGTGAGCGAGGGAGAACCAGACCCACAAATCCGGCAGGGAGAGGTCCCGTCACCTGCGTAGGTATGGCGCAAACCTCCCCCGGCAACTGAAAATCAGCGTCCTCCTGCATAATCAAATCAAGCCCTGCACTTCCGGCAGTCGCCGCCCTCATGGAATCTATGGATTGTAAGGCAGAGGAACAGTTGTCTGAGTGGGAAACACCCCCGTTTGGCCCTGGGTTCGGGGGGGACCCGTTGTGCGGTTTCCCGACCCGCTACGACACTGATTAGCCCAGTGATAGCCCTTCCGACACTTGGGGCACTTCTTTGAGGGGCGGGCGGGCGCCATCGATGAGCGGCGCTCCCGCTGAAAGTGACCCTCCTTACCACAGCGGTAACAACGCTTCCCCTCCTTCCCGCTTTTCCACAGGGCGGCAGCCAGAACTCCAGCTTTAAGTGCTTGTGTGCCGATGTTTTGGCACGCCCGCAGCATGTCCGACAGCTCTAGAATGCCAGAGGCTTGTGCAGCCTGGAGAGCACGGCGGCAATCCTCATTCGCATTTTCAACCGCCATTTTTAGCAGGATCTCCTGAGCCGCTGCAGGGCTATCCACCTGTCGGAGGATGGCCTCCTGCAATCTGTTGGTAAAATCCATAAAGGACTCTGATGCACCCTGACGGATACTGGCAAAGCTTTTGGTAGGCCTGCCCAAATCCGGGACCTTCCGGAAAGCATGCTGGGCGCAGGTGGAAATAATGGGGAAGACGGCCTGAGGGAGTTGAGACTGCAGCTGAACGGTAGCAAACTGGCCCTCCCCTGCCAAGTGCTCATAAATGATACCTTGCTCTCTATATACCTGGGCCTGGCGTTCCGCCATCTGCCGATACTCACTAAGCCAAATAACGTACTGACTGGGCGTCAGCATCATGCGCAACAGCGCCTTCCAATCTTCAGGGATCAGGGAGTACCCACTACCTAGCCCTTCAATGAGACCACGCACATACGTGCTAGTCAGGCCGAACTCGCGAATCGCGTTCTTTACCTCTCTGATCACCGAGTAAGGCAAACTGACCCAGTTTGCAACCTGGTTGCCCTGGCCATCATCCTGCCAGGTCACCGGACAAACTGAGACCAGATCAGCCAGCTCCTCTGCTGTAATGTCTGAGCGAGTCTTCGCTGCGTGAACCATTTGTTGCACCAGCGAAAGCCCTTGAGGAAACGCGGAGGACCCCCGGGGGGGCCCCGGAGCATGGGGCCCCACATCACACACCAGCTCCGGTGGGGAAGGCCAGGGAGGCGGTGGTAATAGAGGCACTGGGGGCGAAGCAGGGGGAGGGATGGTTGCAGGAGCGGACGGGGGGAGCGAAATCGGCAGCCCCTCTGTTGGCGCGGGAGAGGGTCTTTCTGAGGCGACACACTGTGTCGCATCGTCAGGAGGGGGGATGGCTGCAGGAGCGGACGGGTGTGGCGAGATCACCAGCCTCACGAGGGAGGGCCTGTCTGAGGCGACATGCTGTATCGCGTCGCGGCAGAGGTGCCAGGCATGTAAAGCCTGCACGGGCGCCCGAGGCTCTTTGTGCAATGTCTGGCCCAACCGCTCCCAGTCCGCTAGCTTAAGGGTTCCGGCTTCAGGGTACCACGGGCATTGGGCACTCACCTCCTGTAGCAGGAGAGTGAGTTCTCGAGTGGGGCAGTCATGCTGAGCCTTACGCAGCAAATACTGTAGCTCATTGCGGTGTTGCACTTGCAAAGCAGAGAGGGAGCTTCCCATACTTACCACAACGAAAAATACTCACCGGGATCCGCGAAGCGGATGAGTGACGCGTCTGAAACCCTTGCCGGGCGAGGTGAGTGCTGAGGGCCCCACGTTTGGGCACCAGTTGTGGCGGTTCAATGACAAGACAGAACACAGCTTTTAGCAAGCAAGCAGGCTGGTCTCTGCTAACCGACTTCTGCCTGTCAGCTTTCCACCTTCCCCTTTATTCTCTCTCTCCCCCCGCGCGTTACATTCTCCAACAGATAAAAGGAATACACTGGCTTTGTTTAACATTCTTATTTACCAATTTCTATCTACCGCATTTCTTGCTCTCGGGCCTTGAGCCCAGTCCTGAGAGGCTTCCCACGATACATGTCATCTTGGCGAGGTTCCAAGGTTGATGCCCTTAGATGGAGCAGTGTGTGCACTACTCCTACACAACACTCCGGGTGTGCCCTGAATGTTGCCAAGCGCATAAACCTTTATGAATCCTACACATCCATACTGCACTTCTGATCTGACTGGGGTCTATGACTTGAGCTGCAGCCACACTGCAAAATGACAGGGCTTGGACCCGAGACACAGTGGGACTTGGGGTCTGACCCACCGCCTAGCAGGGTTCTATGATCCAGGTCCCCAGTGCTTGCTGACCCAAGTCAGACTGATTTGGGTGTCAATGGAAGAGGGGCTTGGGTTCAAACCTGAGTCAGAGCTCAAGCTTAGTGTACAGTGTAGGTACACCCTTAATCACTCTGTGCTTTGATTTCCCATCTATAAACTGGGGATAATATTTCTTGGCTCCCACCCTTTGGCTTGTCTGTTTAGATTGTATGCCATGCAGTGACCTAGCACAACAGGGCCTTTGCCTGTAGATGCTACTGTCTTGTAAATATAGAACAATGGTGATAATAACACTGAATGGATTTTCTTCAATCTTGGTTTCCTTTATAATACTTGAGAAGCTCCACAAACCAAGCCCAGTTTCTGGATGTAAAGCTCCGTGGACTAGAACCTGGATCTGCAGAGCCGGGAACAGTTGATGGTCCCACAGCACTACTGGGAAGCAGTGTTGAGCCCTACCTAAGGAGCACTGTGGAGAATAAGCATCACAGGAGGTACCACCCAAGATAGTACCCTGCAGCCCTCTGATTGGTCAAGCACCCCATTTAACCCTAGCAGGTGGCTCAGGAAGTTGTCTGGGCAACCTCCCAGTCTTTGATCTGCTGTGACTCCAGACTTTACCTTGTCTTCTGGTCTCAGCCTGACCCTTGCTGCCTGATTCCTGCCTGGAACTATCTCTGATCACTGGTCTCTGACTCTGACCCTGATTCCTGCCTCCTGATTCCACGCTGGTACTGCCTCTGATCTCTGCTCTTTCACCCCAGCCTGACTGTGACTCCGACTCTTGCTTATTGAATCTGGCTTTTGTGATTCCTGCGACTACCGTCCCTGATGTGCAGATCCCAACTCAGCTGTGACCAGTGGGCCAGACCACCTACACCCTAGGCCCATACACTGGCTTTACTAGAGCACACAGTTTCTGACTGGAACATTTGGAGAGATTATGTTTTACCTCCTCATGCCACCAACTCCTATGTGGCTCAACAGATGTCACTCAGACTTTGAGAGAAAGAACTGAAATTTATGAACAACTGATTCCCAATGGAACTGGGAAATTAGGATTTAGAAGAGGAGGTGAAATTCAGCCAGGGCTACAGTGGGTGCCACGTTCTGTAATGGACGTTGTCTACAGCAGTGTCTCCATGTACTGAGGATGATGTGAGTCCTATATGAATAGCTGATCGCATGCTATTTCTGGCATTTTGGGTTGCAGATTTATGTCAGTGCCTAGATTCAATATCATTTACTCTAGACTTGAACCTTAGCTCTGATTTGGCCCAGAACCCTGAAACTCTAGTCTAAATCTAATCCAGATCCAAACACAGCCTCTGGATTCTACCAGTGCTTAAACAAGCAGTTGCTACTAATAAAGCACTGAGCACATTTCCCACCACACAGCCCTTTGTAACTGATTCCACTTGGACCAATAGTGGGATTTGAACCTGGCCTTACACAGCTGCAAATATGAACAATTAGGTGCCAATAGACTTGTGAGGATCTGGACCTAAACTCCCTAGCTGGCAAGTGTAGTAGACTCATTCACCTCTTATGTGGACTAACCCCACTAGGGGAGACAAAAGTCCATCCCCACTTTCATAGAGCACTATCATTATGTAGCAAAAAATGTCCGCCCCCCCCCCCCGCAAGCCCCCACAGATTTAGCAGCTATGGAAGTTTGTCATTTCTTGGCCTTTGGGCTATGATCAAAGACCAAATCAGTTTCCGGTCTCTAGCCTGCCCTGGCAGAAAGGGATTTCTGATTTACATTATTTGTGGCACTTTCTTCTACTCTATCCATGTTTTCCAAGCTTCTCTTCAGCCGTACGTGCCTCTTCAACCTCAATATTTGCTCAAGGAAACCAGCCCTATTGGTTTGGTTCCCTACTCAGTTCACTCAGCAAACATTTGGCAGACGCTGACAGGCATCTGTGTGGCAAAGCGTGGGTGAGAAAGGTCTGTCCCACCTCCGGCTTGAGCAGTAAACACAACGCTTCCTGAATGTCTCAGAAGATTGTGACTGTTTGTCACGCCAGTAGTAGAAAAACAGTGGAAATGATGTTAAAGGAAATAGTGTGGCTAGCCCAGCAGGAACAGTTCTGCGTAGTTGTGTCATGGTCCCTCTGCTTCCTTGTCCTCAGCTCACTTGGCACGGTCTGTGCAAGAGGAACCGGCAGATGTGAGTGCTAGCCCTGCCGTTGTGCTGACGGTCTGGGTACCATTGTGTGCAACACAAAGACAACCCTGAAGACCAAACTAGTCAAGTATTTGTTACAGTGTGACTAAAAGCACTATCCCCCATGGCAAGGGTTAAGGCTTTGTCTGGCTTTAAAAACATCTTTCCGACCATAAAACAAAGCCTGGAGTAAAGGAAAAAGCTTCTTGGTCAATGAGTCGCCATCATGGGCTGTATCACCTCAGGACTTAATTACTTTACAACTAGGATGAACTTGGCTCCAGCGTGCTGTTAGATGTGGGGGAGAGCAGCTCTGAAGCTGCCATTTGGCAGCTTTGGGAAGTTATGCAGCAGAAATTGAACTCTGGTAATGACATGCTGCCTACTTACAGTAGATACTCTCTACCAGCCCATATAATTTCCCTCCTTCCAAAAATGCAGCACTTAAAGCACTTTGAAACCATAAAGTGCTCTATTGATGCTGACTCGTTTCTCCTTACGGCACCCCCAGGAGGCAGCAGGGAAGGTATTATTATTGAAAAGGCTGCTCTTGGCACGATGGACTATTATGTTTATTCATTTGGTGGCAGTCTTCTCTGAGCCACTCCTGGACTCATGCCACAAGGCCGTGGTGAGCATGCTGAGCTTCAAATGGGACCTAACAGCCTTGTGGCCATTTCCTAAGAAAATTTCAACCCAGGTAATTGCATTCTACTGGCTTAAGTTCCACCTCCAGGTTCAAATGGATATTTTGTATCACTTCTTGCCCTAAAAGGTTATAGAATGTTGTGAGTTTAGCTGCTGCCTTTTCACCCCAGAAGTGGCTGAATTTCAGCAGCGGGTGAAGTAATCCCTATATACAATATGTAGAGCATTTAAGTTGAAGTGTTTTGACATAACAAGTGTTCTATATACGTTTTTATTATGTTCCACATTAAAGGCTGCTACATTTTGATGGAGGGTGTATATAAGTAGGTTATGGTTTGTGCACCTTGAGATCCTATTTATCTTGGGCTGAGCGACACTGTATATAGTACATTTAAGGCACTTTTCCTAGGATAATGCAGTTACTATTTATACAACAGTGACCTGGACTGCATTAGTAGGAGCATTGCCAGCAGATTGAGGGAAGTGATTATTCCCCTCTATTCGGCACTGGCAAGGCCACATTTGGAGTATTGTGTCCAGTTTTGGGCCCCCGACTACAGAAAGGATCTGGACAAATTGGAAAGAGTCCAATGGAGGGCAACAAAAATGATTAGGAGGCTGAGGCACATGACCTGTGAGGAGAGGCTGAGGGAACTGGGCTTATTTAGTCTGCAGAAGAGAAGAGTGAGCGGGGCATTTGATAGCAGCCTTCAACTACCTAAAGGGGGGTTCCAAAGAGGATGGAGCTAGGCTGTTGTCAGTGGTGGCAGATGTCAGAACCAGGAGCAATGGTCTCAAGTTGCAGTGGGGGAGGTCAAGGTTGGATATTAGGAAACACTATTTCACTAGGAGGGTGGTGAAGCACTGGAATGGGTTACCGAGGGAGGTGGTGGAATCTCCTTCCTTAGAGGTTTTTAAGGCCTGGCTTGACAAAGCCCTGGCTGGGATGATTTAATTGGGGTTGGTCCTGCTTTGAGCAGGGGGTTGGACTAGATGACCTCCTGAGGTCGCTTCCAACCCTAATCTTCTATGATTCTATGGTTCTATGACTTTAAAAATCTGAAACTGAGATGTTTTCCAATTGAATTTGCCTATTTCAGTTTATGTAACATGCAGCTTTATGATCTGCTAGCAAGGCTTTAAAAAAAATCTAATTTCCCCTCGCTTTGACACTGCTTGGGTTCTCACTCATATAACCCCAGGTTAGAGCTCATCAACACCTCCCTCACAGTTGAGATGGAGAGAAAAAAGAGCCTACAAAACCCAGGAGCCTTGTGTTCACAGTGTTTTAATCCAGCAACTAAAGGGTTCATTATTTTAGAACTTGTGAGTTAAACAAAAGGGGACTCCATGTCAGGAGCCCTCTTTCTATTGGCTAGAAACATATGGGTCCAGACAAAGTGCTACACTGTTGTGACTAGTGTTCTAGCCTGCTGCTGTGTTTAATTAGTCTGAGGAAATGGCTGTGCATAGTAGCAGCTTCAATAATAAATGTGCTGGCTTCTAAGAAGTTTAGACCATTCTAGTGATCTCTGAGTGCTGCGGAAGTTTTTCCGGTGTTTTTAAATAAGAATTAAGCATTGATTAAGGAAATCCAAATGGGTGGTTGGTGAATCTTCATGGCGCTGCGGTCAGTGATTGAACCATGATAGGGCATGGGAGAGAGTTGTGCGAATAATGGATTTTTTTGGTTATCTGGCAATTCCTTAAAAAAAGTTTTGGGTTGAACAAAACATTTCATTTGACCTGAACTGAAATGTGTCGTTTCAATTTTGAATATTTTTTTAGTCATTTTAAATGAAAAAGTATCAATTTAAAGGAAGTTTAGAACGGAAAATCAAAACACATTTCATTTTGAAAACACCAAAATGAAGCATTATGATTTTTTCAGGATGTTTATTTATTTATTTAGCTGAAATTGACATGAATTCACATAATATTTCTGTCATCCCGAACCTGCATTTTTCACCAAAAAAAAGTGTGAGTTAAAAACTTTCACTGTGCAATCCTACACACAGTGCTTAACTAAACAGCATAAAGATGTGTCCCGTGACACAGGCATCTCTCCAGTATCCAGCTGCAATGTCCCTCACTTGTTAAGGGCCAAGAACAAAGGCTAACCTGATGTATTTTGCTTGAGGCAAAGAGAAGCGGATAGTGCATGCACTGACTTCAAGCTCTGTAAGGACGCTTTGTGAACATAATGCCCGGAACGTAGCCATGTGCATCTTGTTCCTTAATGCTATTTTCACTTCGGTATAAAAATATTGCTCTCAATATTTAGTGTTGCAGTGAGAGAAGGTGTACTGTTCTCTGGTAGAGATGGGGCCAAACCAAAACCCAGTCGATTTGCGGAGTGGGCGGGGTTGTAATCCAGATCTCAGTGTTGCAGCCTGACCTAATTCCCATTGTCTGACGTCAGTGATGTTCTCATGCACTGTTCTGAGTACCTGAATATTTCTCCTTGTGCAAAGTCTAAAATTAGTGGTTGTTGTTGTCTTGTCCCTTGATCATATTAGGCCATGAAGTTTGAGAATGAATTTGGCAACTCATATAGGGTCCTTTGTAAGGGCTCGAGGCAAGGTATTCAATCCCAAAAGTTTCACTTTTCCTTACAATATTACATTCAAGAGCGTGGGCAGGTGTAAAAGCATTCTCCTGACACATCTTGCCAAGTGGATATATCTTGGTCCCATCTCTACTGATTTTCATTCCTGTGGCGTGTCCCATCCACAGTCTCACAATAGTGGATATTATTTTCTGAGTTGCTCTGATGTCAACCAGAGAATCTTTCATCTTTTAACTATTTATTTCAGCTAATATTTCCCTTGAACATAAGAACACAAGGGTATGACTATCCTCAACAGCTGTCATTCCAACCCGAGTTTTTGATCTTCCAGTTTAGCTAGGTCCTTAGCTAGCTCACTCTCATGCACACCAACATCTGATGGAATCCACTGAAAAGTCAATTTATTGGCTCCCTTTCCAATCATCTGCTCCTCCTTGTGAATTGCATTGTTGCTAATGTTCTGATTTCTTTGAAAGGAACAGAGGATCACCGACCATAAGTCAACAAACATCACATCATCTGCCTCTATTTTTGACATGTTTGTTTCTTGCAGTGCAGTGAAAATAGCTTTCAGTTTGGCCGTATAGTACAAGCTAATGTATCCTGAACTAGAGCTCTTTATTGTACTCTCTCTATGAGGCCACTAGATGAAGAAACTACAACTATCATTCTTGAAGGATTTGTCTAATGAACCATCAGTGTACACATGAATCTGTTTGACTCATGATTGATACTATTGGGTAGTCTTATCTACAATTTTCCCTAGTGTGGCCAAATCCGTGTGTTCCTTTGAGCAAGGTTCCAAAAGAGAGAGACATTTACTAAAGGAAATAAGGTCATGCAGAGGAATTACTGGGCATACAAACTTCTTCATGCGCTCTAGCTTCCTAACATCATCAAATGCTTCCATTTCTTTAGTAGTCTTTACATACTGTGACAATACTCTGTCCTTGCCTCTGTGGGTCCCGCGTTTCCTGGCGGATCTCGCTAGCCTCAGAGGCTCACTGTGACCCTCCATGTAACCCTTCTCTCTCTAGAGACAAGGGTCACAGTCTACTGAGCCATTTTCATCATAAGCCAATGAGGGAGGTGAGGAGAAGTTATCCTTCCTTGCACAGTCTCTGTTGTCTCTCAGTCTCAGTGATTAATCAGGGCAAAGGTGTGGGGGGAGCCCGGGCCCACCCTCTACTCCGGGCTCCAGCCCAGGGACCCTATTAGTATCAGCTGTGGTAGCTGACCTTTTAGAAACATGACATGTACAATTACCTGGGCTACTTCCCCCACACAGCAGCCCTCACTTCCTCAAGCTCCACTTCACCCTTACCTCAGGGCCTCCTTCCTTGTGCCTGATATGGTGTGTACTACTCAGCCTCTCCAACAGCGCAACTTCCTCCCACAGCTCCTGACATGCACACCCACCTGACTGACTGGGAGGCTTTTAACTAGTTTCAGCCAGCCCCTGATTGGCTTCAGGTGTCCCAGTCAACCTAGCCTTCT
Source organism: Natator depressus (assembly GCF_965152275.1). Taxonomy (NCBI): domain Eukaryota; kingdom Metazoa; phylum Chordata; order Testudines; family Cheloniidae; genus Natator; species Natator depressus. Next base: position 132,756,774 of record NC_134237.1, on the reverse strand, counting down.
CCCTGCCTTCTGGAAAGTTCTTAAATGGCCCCAGGTGTCTTAATTTACCTGGAGCAGCTGCCATTTCAATTATCCTGGTACCAGGGATTTGTTTAGCCTGGAGCTAATATATCTATCTCCCACTACTTTTCTATAGCCATCTGGCCTTGCCCCATCACAATACCTTTTGAAACAAGATGATCATTTCAGCTTAATTTGGCTTTCCAATTTCTGAACAGACCTGAGCAGTGATGACATTCAGGTAGGGAATGAAGAAGGTTTCTATACTGAATTTGCTGTTCTTTTCTATGATTGAACATCAGACTCTTGTTCACAGATTGCTTTCGGAGTGTCTCTTACTGCTCCAATTATCATGAGAACTGCAGACGACAGCACAACATCAGTCTTAGCAAGATTACCAGAAGCAGAACATGACCAGACAGGTAATGGATACTCAAGTTTTGGGCGAATTATTAAGCAGTGTGTTGTTTTCAGTGTCTTAACATGTGAACCCCAGTTGGTACTGGCAATACATCATAGAAGATTACAGCCTATAGAGCTAGCTTAAGCTATTTTATGTAGCAGCTACACAAGAAACCTACAGGCCTACATCCTGTAAGATAATTAGCTTAAATAGTTAGCTTAAGGCTTTGAGGCCTATCTTCTTAGTGTATGCGCAATGTGCCTCAGGTGGCATGTGACCAAGATTCATCACCGAATTTGGTCCCCTGGTTGGATCATTAGCTTCCTGGTCCAGGCCGGATACTGATGGGGAGCATAACATGAACACTGATCCATGCCCTCCCTTTGAGGCCTATGAGCCTTAGCATAAGTGAGTTACCCAACAGTGGCAGCCATCTTTCCGTCTTGTGGTCCAAACCTTAGTTCTGTGTCCAAGGTCACTCCAAAGTATACCAGGTTCCTCTCAATGGCAATATCTTCTCCAGCTAGTGTCAATTTTGGCCAGTAGGTGAGACTCCTACAAGTTGTGATAAAGTAGGTGGACTTTATTTTTGCTTGATTCAGCTGGAATTGATGTTCCTTTGCCCATCTAGTTATAATGTCCAAGTCTTCATTTAATTCATTCTCCAGAACATCTATTTCATGATCTATGATACGAAGCATAATATCGTCTGCATATGGACGTACAGTTGATTTCCAGCAGAGCTCCCTCTGACTTCAGTGGGCATTCCATGCGCAGAACGGGCCCTATTTTATACCCTGAGCATGGGGTCAAGTGAGGACCCCAGCAATGGGTTTTTTTCACACTTAAAAAAAAATACAGCCCAAGGTGACTGTTAAAAAGCAAGACATGTGAGGAGGAGGGAGATCAGGATTATGCAAGGCACCATGTGATGCACAACGTGAGGAACTACAGCTACACCTCAGCTGCTAGAAGAGGGCTTCATCCTCCTTGGTTGAACTAACCTAGTTATCCCTAGCCTGATTCTTGCTTGTGTAACCCTTCTGCCAGGCCAAGTTGATAGCAGCAAGGGCCGGGTTCAGTACACAGGGGTTCCCTCTCATCAAAGCAAATACAAAACTGGCTCGAGCCCCCACCCAGTGACCTGGGAAAATCTTACACACCCCCTGGGCGCCTCGAAGAGGCAATACTTCCCCTCTCGCAAGCACGGAGTCTCGGTGTAGTAGAGAATCTTTAATAACATGAGGTAAACGACATCAGCCTTAAATTGGGAAAACACCACAAGTAGTGTTCATTAACCAAACCATGAGCAAAGACCCACCCCAGAAAATTGGGCCACATCCTTTCCCTCGGGTTCTTGAGTCCCAGAACCCAAATGTCTCTTGAGTCCAGCAATCCTCAAATCACCCAAAATCCAAAAAGTCCAGCCCCAGAGTTCAAAAGTTCATCTGCAGAGTGTTACTCCCCAGTCTGGCTAAAATGTGCCTGTGTGTGGGGGAAAGAGGTAAGGGGTACCTTACGTGTCCTGCCCCACAGGGCTCTGCTCTGCTACGCTGTCTCACGAACGGCTCCGCTCCACCACGACCGGCTCCGCTCTGCACAGCTCGCCGTCTCACGAACAGCTCTGCTCAGCTCACTGTCTCACGAACGGCTCCGCTCCACCACGACCGGCTCCGCTCGGCACAGCTCGCTGTCTCACGAACAGCTCGGCTCAGCTCGCCGTCTCACGAACACACCGCTGTCTCATGAACAGCTCTGCTCAGCTCGCTGTCTCACGAACGGCTCCGCTCCACCACGACCGGCTCCGCTCGGCACAGCTCGCTGTCTCACGAACAGCTCGGCTCAGCTCGCCGTCTCACGAACACACCGCTGTCTCACGAACGGCTCCGCTCCACCACGACCGGCTCCCTCTGCACAGCTCGCCGTCTCACGAACAGCTCTGCTCAGCTCGCCGTCTCACGAACGGCTCCGCTCCACCACGACCGGCTCCGCTCGGCACAGCTCGCCGTCTCACGAACAGCTCGGCTCAGCTCGCCGTCTCATGAACACCCCGCTGTCTCACGAACGGCTCCACTCTGCACAGCTCGCCGTCCCACGAACAGCTCTGCTCAGCTCGCCGTCTCGCGAACAGCACCACTGCACTCTAGATCTTCCGGCTCCCCACTACTTGACACAGTGCTCAGTGATTTCAGCTCTTAGTGATTTCAGCTCTCAGTAGTGGGGGCCTTAGTGCTGGTGCACCATAAGGCCAAAGTGAATGCAGCACAGTACCTGTAGCAAGACTCTTAATAGACCCAAAATTAGCTCTGACATTCCACAGTGGAGAGAGACAGAGGTGCAATTGGTGCTTCAGGCCCTCACAAAGGGGCCCACACCACCAGGTACTAATACCTGTCTCAAGTCTCTCTCCCTTCACAGAGTTTTGGAACCCATGTCCCTTGCCTAGCGAGTGCTACTCAGTTGATGGTGAGTCCCTCCATCATAACAAAAGGCCAAGTACAGTTCCAAGCACAGTTCCCATAATCAGGGTAATAACAATTTACTCTTCCCGCCCCAATAACAAAGACACTGGGGATCCCACAACAGCCAAAGTGACCATTTGGGCAGTTATGGCCTCATTCTAGGCGGGGTGGGTGTGCCTATGCAAATTGAGATCAGCCCCTGAAGTTCTTTTCCACTACTTGCCACACCTCACCACCAGATGTCAGGGTGGAGCCCATCCTGACTCTGCTTACACTTGCATATTTATACCTGCCTCTGGAAATTTCCACTACATGCATCCGACAAAGTGGGTATTCACCCACGAAACCTTATGCTCCAATACGTCTGTTAGTCTATAAGGTGCCACAGGACTCTTTGCCGCTTTTACAAGTAAATGCGAACCAAGCCCACTTGTATAACACAAATGGGATTGCAACATCAGTGTGACAAAACCCAGCATGACTCATCGCATAAACACCACCCTATACCGGAAACCTACTGACAGCTATGCTTACCTACATGCCTCCAGCTTTCATCCAGACCACACCACACGATCCATTGTCTACAGCCAAGCTCTATGATACAACTGCATTTGCTCCAACCCCTCAGACAGAGACAAACACCTACAAGATCTCTATCAAGCGTTCTTACAACTGCAATACCCACCTGCTGAAGTGAAGAAACAGATTGACAGAGCCAGAAGAGTACCCAGAAGTCACCTACTACAGGACAGGACCAACAAAGAAAATAACAGAACACCACTAGCCGTCACCTTCAGCCCCCAACTAAAACCTCTCCAGTGCATCATCAAGGATCTACAACCTATCCTGAAGGACGACCCATCACTCTCACAGATCTTGGGAGACAGGCCAGTCCTTGCTTACAGACAGCCCCCCAACCTGAGGCAAATACTCACCAGCAACCACACACTACACACCAGAACCACTAACCCAGGAACCTATCCTTGCAACAAAGCCCGTTGCCAACTGTGTCCACATATCTATTCAGGGGACACCATCATAGGGCCTAATCACATCAGCCACACTATCAGAGGCTCGTTCACCTGCACATCTACCAATGTGATATATGCCATCATGTGCCAGCAATGCCCCTCTGCCATGTACATTGGTCAAACTGGACAGTCTCTATGTAAAAGAATAAATGGACACAAATCAGACGTCAAGAATTATAACATTCAAAAACCAGTCAGAGAACACTTCAATCTCTTTGGTCACTTGACTACAGACCTAAAAGTGGCAAGTCTTCAACAAAAAAACTTCAAAAACAGACTCCAACGAGAGACTGCTGAATTGGAATTAATTTGCAAACTGGATACAATTAACTTAGGCTTGAATAAAGACTGGGAGTGGATGTGTCATTACACCAAGTAAAACTATTTCCCCATTTTTATTCCCCACCCCCCACTGTTCCTCAGACGTTCTTGTCAACTGCTGGAAATGGCCCACCTTGATTATCACTACAAAAGGTCTCCCCCCCCGCCCGTTCTCCTGTTGGTAACAGCTCACCTTACCTGATCACTCTCATTACAGTGTGTATGGTAACACCCATTGTTTCATGTTCTCTGTGTATATAAATCTCCCCACTGTATTTTCCACTGCATGCATCTGATGAGGTGAGCTGTAGCTCACGAAAGCTTATGCTCAAATAAATTTGTTAGTCTCTAAGGTGCCACAAGTCCTCCTTTTCTTATCACTAAAGTGGAAACTTTTCCTTTAATTTCAGTGGCTGACAGTTGGGGCTTCTAAGGGCCATTTCAATACAAATTATTATGAAGTCCCAGCTTGTGGAAAGATCAGGCACCCGACTAAGGTAAGGACAGATACAGGAGATAGCTTTAGATTTAAATGTGGAAAAAAATTAGTGGTCCTGGTTCACTGTGTTCACAGCACAGAACCCGTCCTATAGTAGGCACTGCCTGGCCCCTCGGCTGGCAGCCTCATTAGATAGGCCAGAATGGATTGAGCATGGAGACAGAGACCCCTTCTCATGTTTAGAGGCTGGTCCCTCGCACTATCTATGTCTTACCTGCCCTGGATAAATAGAGGACTTTTGTCACCCAGGGGGCTATCGATCCAGCAGTGTACTTACAAACAACCACCATATTTACTTCCAGAGAGCTTGAATGGTACATTTCTTCCCACAAGTAATAAGTATGAGATTTCTCCCTCGCTGACTGAGTTCTAATCCCTGTGGAATCTCTAGCAGATTGACCTGCAGTGGCAGTGGCTGGGAGAGAATGGTCTGTCACAAATGCAACATTGATTAGCTCTAGTTAAATGCTAAATTATGTTATTGGAATTCAGAGGTTTGCAGCTTACATGGCAAATAGCGAGCAGCTTAACAGCAGCAGCTGGGACTGTTTTCTTAATATCTACAGACTGCAAGAGGGTGCTGGCTGGGATGTAGTTTAATGACTATCAGGAGTTTAGATACGACCGTGGCTGACAGAGTGCAGAGATCTAGGCCAAACAATTTCTATATACAGTTTTAGTTGCCTAAGTACATGATCTGCAGGCTTCAAGAAAATGTTTCCGGATCAGAGTCCTAGCTGTTTTGAAGAGGGAGTACAGTTTCATGCCATGAGCAGGGGGCTAGGAACCAGGGCTCTTGGCTCTGCCTAGATTTAATTAACCACTTATAAGATGCCTATCGCTGTAGTGTCTAGGCTGACTCACTGTATGACCTTGAGCAAGTTACACAGGATCAAAGGATCAAAAGCAGCCACTCACTTTGAGAGTGTCCACTTGGCGGTGCCCAGTTTAAGATATTTTTGGCCACGTGTCCTAAAGGGCTAAGCACTCCTGCATGGGGCCAGGTTTTCAAAGGTGCTTGGCTTCCATTTAGGCAACCAAATGAGCAGCCAGCTTTTCAACAGAGGCCAGCATGCTGGGTGCTGAAGGGTTGTGAACACCTGGCCAAAGGAGCACAATACATTGCTGCGGGGTGCTCAGCAGTTCTGAAAATCTGGCTTGACTTTGTTCCTAAATGCAAGCTGAGCTCTTTTGAAAACCTGGGCCCAATGGTGCGCATGAAGGGCCCAATTTGCAAAAATGTACAGCTGAAGCCCATTGAAGTTGAGTACTCAACACCCTTGAAACATTACCTCATTAACCTCCCATTTTTGTACAATGGAGTACTCCCTGCCTCACAAGGAGGCATTAGTATGTGTAATTCCCTCCAAGATCCTTGGCTGGCAGATACCACCTGCAACTAAGTGAGTTGTTATTTCTTGTCCTGTGCTTCCAAAGGAACAAAGGAGGGAGTTGAACCAGCTCCTTGGCTGGAGCCAGGCCTTCCTCCAGTTCCGCTCCCATTCATGACCTAGGTTTCAAAGGGTGGACCCAAGGGCTGTCGATTACTCGCAGTTAACTCATGCGATTAACTAAAAAAAAAAAAAATTAATCATGATTTAAAAAATTAACCAGGATTAATTGAAGTTTTAATCGCACTGTTAAACAATAGAATACAAATTGAAATTTATTAAATATTTTTGGATGTTTTTCTACATTTCCAAATATATTGATTTCAGTTACAACACAGAATACAAAGTGTACAGTGCTTTATATGTTCATATTATTTTTACTTTATATTATTATTTTTGATTCCAAATATTTGCACTGTAAAAATGATAAAAGAAATATTATTTTTCAGTTCACCTCATACAAGTACTTTAGCGCAATCTCTTTATCATGAAAATGCAATTTACAAACGTAGATTTTTTTGCTACATAACTGCACTCAAAACCAAAACAATGTAACACTTTAAAGCCTACAAGTCCACTCAGTCCTACTTCTTCTTCAGCTAATCGCTAAGACAAACAAGTTTGTTTATATTTATGGGAGATAATGCTGCCCTCTTCTTGTTTACAATGTTACCTGAAAGTGAGAACAGGCATTCACATGGGACTTTTGTAGCAGACACTGCAAGGTATTTCAGTGCCAGATATGCTAAACATTCGTATGCCCCTTCATGCTTTGGCCACCATTCCAGAGGACATGCTTTCATGTTGCTGTTGTTTGTTAAAAAAAAATCATAAGTTAATGAAATTTGTGAATGAACTTCTTGGGGGAGACTTGTACGTCCCCTGTTCTGTGTTACCCACATTCTGCCATATATTTCATATTATAGCAGTCTCAGACGATGACCCAGTACATGTTGTTCATTTCAAGAACACTTTCACTGCAGATTTGACAAAATGCAAAGCAGGTACAAATGTGAGATTATTAAAGATAGCTACAGCACTCAACCCAAGGTTTAAGAATCTGCAGTGCCTTCCAAAACCTGAGAGGCACAAGGTGCGGAGCGAGCTTTCAGAAGTCTTAAAACAGCAACACTCCGATGCAGAAACAACAGAACCTGAACCCCCCCAAAAAATCAAAAATCAACCTTCTGCTGGTGGCAACTGACTCAGATGATGAAAATGAACATGCGTTGGTCCACACTGCTTTGGATCGTTGTCGAGCAAAACCCGTCATCAGCATGGATGCATGTCCTCTGGATTGGCGGTTGAAGCATGAAGGGACATAGGAATCTTTAGCGCATCTGGCACATCAATATCTTGTGACACCAGCTACAACAATTCCATGTGAATGCCTCTGCTCACTTTCAGGTGACATTGTAAATAAGAAGTGGGCAGCATTATCTCCCATAAATGTACACAGACTTATTTGTCTGAGCGATTGGATGAAGAAGAAGTAGGACTGAATGGACTTGTAGGCTCTAAAGTTTTACATTGTTTTGTTTTTGAGTGCAGTTACTTTTTTTACATAATTCTACATTTGTAAGTTCAACTTTCATGACAAAGATATTGCACTACAGTACTTGTAATGGGGGAACTGAAAAATACTATTTTTTGTTTTTTACAGTGTGAATATTTGTAATAAAAATAAATATAAAGTGAGCACTGTACACTTTGTATTCTGTGTTGTAATTGAAATCAATCTATTTGAAAATTTAGAAAACATCCAAAAATATTTAAATAAATAATATTCGATTATTAACAGCACAATTCATCACAATTAATTTTTTTTAATTGCACGATTAATCACAATTAATTTTGTTAATAGCTTGACAGCCCTAGTGGACACTGATATTAGACCTGACAAACACAAGCCTTTTCCTGTAACATTTTAGATTATAGCCTCACATAGGTCTCTGGGCACTAGGACATAACTGCCTGCTGTTTTACATCTCACAGCAGAAACTCTAGGCGCAAAAGCCTGCAGCTACAGCAGAGCTTTCCGTGTCTACGGACTTGTGTGTTCTGTTGTTGAAAGGAAGAAGGGATTTATCGTGTCTGATCAGACCAGTTATGCTCCAGGTTCAGTATTGTGCTTTCTGCAGTGTCAACCTGCAGTACAGAGCGGCAGCGCTCCTACCACCCACAATCCACCTTTGCAATTTTTAAGCATGCGGCATACCTCTCTCCTGACCCCTGCAGCTTTTGCCCTGAAGCACAGGATTTAATCATGTCTACCACAGCAGCAAATCTTGCTTCCACTGAAGCAATGGAAGAGCTCCCATTGACTTCAGTGGCAGACAGATTACACATCCTAATGGCCCAAACACTCTGGGCACGGTCGTGCAATTAGCCAGCTCCCATACCATATTTATTTGTAGGCCCAGCATTGATGCCTGCTGCAATGTGTGTGTATTCACCGGACACGCTGAGAACCAGCATTTGCACGGTGAAGGCAGCGTTCCTCAATGCTAAGCAGACAATTGCGCCCACAGCTGGGCACTCAATCCATTCGGAGTTTCCAAATACAGTGATTTTGTTGATACAACGGAAGTGAGAGCATTTTGTGCTGATGCATTTACTAGGTTGGCTGGTTGTATCAGCTGCTGAGCCCAAATGTCAGCAAAAGAGGTCAAAGATCATATCCTCAAGTGCCTCAAAAGAGGAAGTGCTGTGCATGTGGAAACTGTCACACAGGCAATAACCGAGACACAGACTACAGCTGGAGTTTCTAATGGCCTGACTTCTAGTAAGATGTTATTGTGCAAGTTAAGAGAAGGGTAATTAAGAACAAGGCTTCAGGGTGTAAACTGATCTTGTGCAAGGATCAGAAGGGGTGCAGTGGTGTGAAACCACTCTCCTATTGTGCCATTGATGACAACTGTACTGCTGGCCTTGGCATACAGTTGTTTAATGGTAAGAATAAGCTTACGACCAACATTGTACTTCTTCATGGTTGCCCAGAGAGCTTTGTGCCATACTCTGTCAAATGCCTTCTTGAAGTCAACAAAGATGTGGTAGATGTCCTGCTGGTGTTGTAAGTACTTCTTCCATAGAACACGAAGGTTGAAAATCTGTTCTGTGGTACTTCTTCCAGCACGAAAGCCAGCCTGTTCTTCAGCGATGACATTCTCTGCTTGTGGCTTCAATCTGTTCAGTATGACTTTCAACATCACTTTGATAGGATGGCTGATTAGGCTTTTGGTCTGGTAATTTTGACACAATTGCAGGTTGCCTTTCTTTGGCAAAGTGATGATTAGTGACTGTGTCCACATGGAGGGCCACTCACCAGTGAGTACATCTACATCGATTACTATTTCTCCTCTGAATTTCATCAGTTCAGCTGGGATGTTGTCAATACCTGTAGCCTTTCCATTCTTGAATGATTTCACATCTGTCTCCACTTCTTCATGCAGTATTGGAAAGTCACCCTCCTCTGTTGAATCTGGGCTGTCTAGGACACTAGGATCTCCATTTGTCTGGTGATTATGTAGATCAGAGCAGTAATTGTCCACCTATTGATGATGTCCTTTTCTTCTGTAAGACTGTTCCCTTCGTCTTGAATTGCGTTAGCTTTGGTCCATCTTTCCTTCGTCGGATCTTTTATAATCTGGAAGGCTCGTTTGCTATTTTTATTATTGATACACTCTTCAATTTTAGCAAAAAGAAAAGGAGGACTTGTGGCACCTTAGAGACTAACAAATTTACTTGAGCATAAGCTTTCGTGAGCTACAGCTCACTTCATCGGATGCATTCGATGAAGTGAGCTGTAGCTCACGAAAGCTTATGCTCAAATAAATTGGTTAGTCTCTAAGGTGTCACAAGTCCTCCTTTTCTTTTTGCGAATACAGACTAACAGGGCTGCTACTCTGAAACCTTCAATTTTAGAGCATTCTTTTTTGATCCATATCTCCTTGGCCATCTGCATTCCTTTCTTGATCTTTCTGCCAATTGCTCTGTATTTATCAGCTCCCTCAGTGCTGCTCTTGTCTCTCTTGAGTTCTCTTCTAATGTCACATATTTGTAGTATTTCTTTTGTGACCCAGGGTTTTGTCTTCTTATGGTATTTCCCAAGAATGTCCATTGCTGCCTCATTCATTATAGCGTTGAAATTGTTGTTCATTGTTTCTACATCTTCCTCTAGAGCAAGCAGCGGAGCAAATTTTCTGCCGATCATTGCTTGGAATTACTCAGCAATGCTTCGGTCTCTAGGTGTTTCTAAGTCAAACTTGATTCTGGTGAACTTTGGGCTAACGATTTTCCTTAGCCGCAGTCAAAAGTTTAGCATCACAAGGTCATGATCACTTCCAATATCAGCATCTGTGAAGCTCCTTGTTTTAGCTCTGTTGATCTCAGAACGAAATCGGTTTTGCACCATGATGTAGTCGATCTGACTGTGATGTAAACCATCAGGTGCATGCCACGGGTGCATGCCACGTTGATTGTCTAGATGCTTTATGTGCTCCTAATGTGTTTGCAAGAACCAGATTGTTATAGTTGGCAAACTCCAAAAGTCTCAGTCCTCTCTCATTGGATACCGCATTACAGAAAGGGCCACAATTATCTCGCCAATCTGCCTGGGCGTTAGTACCCACTTTAGCGTTCTAATCTCCCTGTACAGTCAGGATATCTTTCTTGTGTACCTTATCGATGATGTCTTGGAGCTGATTGTAAAAATCTTCAATTTGCTCATCGTCATAGTCTGTTGTAGGGGCATAGACTTGTACCACTGTGATATTGAACGGTACTGCCTTTAGATGGATGGAAATAAGCCTGCTGGATATTGGGTGGCATCCTAGTACTGAATTCTTGATATGTTTTTATGCACAAGAAATCCTACGCCATTGACATGTTTGTCCTCTTCACTGTAATAGAGTACATGGCCTTCTTCCATTAGTGCCTCTCCAAAGTTCTTCCATCTGACCTCAGAGATTCCTAGGAGGTGCCAGGTGTATTGTTCCATTTCGTACATGAGTTCTTTCAACCTGCCTATTGGTCTCAATGTCCTTACATTCCCTGTGGCTATGGTGATGTTATCTCTTCCACGGTAGAGAACCTCTGTGTTGGGGTTACACCAGTAGTATATTTGTCATGTCCGCCCTGGTGGGAGATGATTGCCGCGGTCATAATTAACCTGAGACATGGAACCTTACGGCAGAACTTGAATGGAAAAACAGGTAGTAGAGATGAGATACTTCTGTAAAATCCTGGGCATCTCCTACTTGGACCACATCACTAATGAAGAGGTCTGCAACATCATCACCCAACGTACTGGGTCATATGAAGACTTCCTGATGACTGTGAAGAAGCACAAGCTGAAGTGGTACTGCCATGTAACACGATCATCTGGCCTATCCAAGACCATCCTCCAAGGGACAGTACAGGGGAAGAGAAGAAGGGGTAGACAGAAGAAGAGATGGATTGACAACATAAAAGAGTGGACAGGAATGGACTTCACGGAGACTCAAGCACTGACACACAATCATCAGGGATGGAGATAATTGGTTGATTGCTCACCAATGATGGTGCCCCAACAACCAATGCAGTTATGGGAGTGATGATGATGATGAAGAAGCAAGAGTTACAGAGTCAGGTATGGTTCCAAACAAAACAAAACAAAACAAAAAACATGCTTTCTAGGGACTGAAACTCAGTTGTAGCAAGTACAATCTTTGCGTAGGCAGTTTTCTCTCTTACACGATCAGCATCTCCAGCCCTCCAGGCCAGAGGATCCAATGTTCACAGAATCAGAGTGTGCCACCCTCTTTGTTCCCTAACTGAGGGATAACTAAGGAGTTCTCTCTCCTTTTTATAGTCCACTAAACCTTTGAAATATATTTTTGCAAAGCAAACCCAGACAAAGTTAATCTCTCCTGCTGGGGTGTAGACGCTATGCTGTCTTCCTCATCCTCTGGTCAATTTGCTTTTTCTATTGGCTTAATCACTTTGTTTACCATAGATGTAAATGTACTTCCATTGTCTCTGGCCTCACCTTGCTCCGTTTACATTGGAGATCCAGGTGAAATAACATTCCTTTGTCTCCGACAAATGTGTTTATTTGCTCTGCTCAGATTGCTTGGTCTAACCCTATTTTAGGAAAATATTCCCAGTGTACACACACAGTTCTTTACACACTAACCATACATACATCACTCACTAATATTAACAGCCAGTGTGTTGCTGGCTTGTATATGACACCTTACAAGACACTGGCTAAATACTGGGTGTGCCCTTTGCCAGTTGGCATAAAGGGACTCTTAGGGTCACAGTCAACCCTGACTATTGACCCTATAACTTGCTGAAATAGGGCTGGCCATGCTCCCTACATTCCCCCTTAACCTGGTACAGAGGAGGCATCCATTCTTCCTTCTCCTATCTCATTAGAAGAGGCCTAAATAGCTCAGCCAGGCCCTCTAACTCACAAAGACAGGTGGCTACCAGATTACCTCAGGGGGATTTGTAGGCTGTCTCAGTGGGTGTTGTGTAGCAAGCCTGGGGAGTGGGTAAGTGTCGAGAGAGGCCACTGTGTCATGATCTCCATTCTCGCTCTGGGATGTGACCTCACACCAGCCCTGCCTACCCTGCCGTTCTTGGCTACAGGATCTGGCCTTCTGCCCCCTCCTCTGGCTCCCCTGGGGAGTCTGGCTTTCCTAGGCTGGCTGCCATGAGGCAATTTTTAAAGTGAAGCCCCTCTTTTTATTTGCCTACGGAGCGGGTGAGAGGCTAGAAGACACCCTGTCTTCGCCCATTGCTGGGAGGAGGGTGTAGGGGATGCTGTCTCTTCGCCTCGACCATGTGGTGCCCACAGCATTTAACAATTTCCTGCCCAGTGTGAGCTGAGTTGTGCTCTGTACCTCCCCTCCTGCAGGGGAGAGAGAAGGCCGGAGAGTCTGGCTTCTCCCCTGCTGGGCAATGAGTGCCCCAGGACAACTGGAGTTCACTGTAATCACTCTCCATTTCCTGAACCATTGCCCCGCATCTTGACTTCCCTTTATCTTAGCTCTGACTAAAAGCATTCTGGGGGCAGAGAGCATCCATTATAGTGTTGTGGAGTGCCACTTACAACTGCAGAGCTACCTAAGTGAGATCAGTAATAATGAAGCTTTGCTGGGTTAACTTAACAGAAGCCCGTGCTATGCAAACAGTGAAAAAAAATCTTGGTTGAAATTAATTCTTGCCCGACTCCTGTAAGCATCAGGGAAATGAAACCTGGTGCTTAGTCCCCAAAGCAACAAGCATCACCTACCCAAGCATTCGAAAATCATGAGTCAGACCCCACAAACTCATGAGATTTTTAAAAAATAATAAGTATAGGGCACTTTTGATTTGCCTTCTGGTTTCTGAGCATTTAGGCTTTATGTCTTCAAGCTTTACTCTGTAACCTAGAGAGCTAGACAGTTACAGGGACTTTTGTTTCAGAGGGGTAGCCGTGTTAGTCTGTATCAGTAAAAACAACGAGGACTCCTTGTGGCACCTTAGAGGCTAACAAATTTATTTTGGCATAAGCTTTTGTGGGATATAACTCACTTCATCATATGCACGGAGTGGATTTTTGTGTGGTTATTTTAAATGAAAGCAGTGATCCTCATATAATTACTTGACTCAAAGAGACAGTGCTTTAACAAAATACCCAATATCATGAGACGCATGATAAAATAGCGAGAGAGATCTTTCGAAAGGTGCAAGATAGCTGAAATGCAGCAACCAGAAGTCAAGGTTTGCCGGAGTTGAATCATGGAACCATAGGGTTAGAAGGGACTGCAAGGGTCATCTAGTATAACCCCATGCCAAGATGCAGGTTTTGTTGTGTCTAAACTATCCAAGACAGATGGTTATCCAGCCTCCTTTTGAAAACCTCCAGTGAAGGAGCCTTCCACAACCTCCCTAGGCAGTCTGTTTCATTGTCCTTGTCACAAATATAAAGGGAAGGGTAACCACCTTTCTGTATACAGTACTATGAAATCCCTCCTGGCCAGAGGCAACATCTTGTTACCTGTTAAGGGTTAAGAAGCTCAGCTAACCTGGCTGGAACCTGACCTGTCATAAATATAAAGGGAAATGTAAGCCCCTTTAAAATCCCTCCTGGCCAGAGGAAAACTCCTCTCACCTGTAAAGGGTTAAGAAGCTAAAGGTAACCTCGCTGGCACCTGACCAAAATGACCAATGAGGAGACAAGATACTTTCAAAAGCTGGGAGGAGGGAGAGAAACAAAGGGTTGGTGTCTGTCTGTATGCTGCTTTTGCCGGGGATAGAACAGGAATGGAGTCTTACAACTTTTAGTAAGTAATCTAGCTAGGTATGTGTTAGATTATGATTTCTTTAAATGGCTGAGAAAGGAACTGTGCTGAATAGAATGACTATTCCTGTCTGTGTGTCTTTTTTGTAACTTAAGGTTTTGCCTAGAGGGATTCTCTATGTTTTGAATCTAATTACCCTGTAAGGTATCTACCACCCTGATTTTACAGAGGGGATTTCTTTACTTCTATTAAAAGTCTTCTTATAAGAAAACTGAATGCTTTTTCATTGTTCTCAGATCCAAGGGTTTGGGTCTGTGGTCACCTATGCAAATTGGTGAGGATTTTTACCAAACCTTTCCCAGGAAGTGGGGTGCAAGGGTTGGGAGGATTTTGGGGGGAAAGACGTGTCCAAACTACATTTCCCAGTAAACCCAGTTAGAGTTTGGTGGTGGCAGTGGAGATCCAGGGCCAAAGGATAAAATTAATTTGTACCTTGGGGAAGTTTTATCCTAAGCTGGTAAAAGTAAGCTTAGGAGGTTTTCATGCAGGTCCCCACATCTGTACCCTAGAGTTCAGAGTGGGGGAGGAACCTTGACATGACCCAAAGGACCAATAAGGGGACAAGATACTTTCAAATCTTGGGGGAGGGGGAAGGCGTTTGTTTGTGCTCTTTGTTTACATGGTTGTTCTCTCTTGGGACTGAGAGAGGCCAGACAGAAATCCATCTTCTCCGACCCATCCTAATCCAAGTCTCCAATATTGCAACCAGTATAGGTAAGCCAGGCAAGGCGGATTAGTTTATCTTTTGTTTTATGTGAATTTTCCCTGTGTTAAGAGGGAGGTTTATTCCTGTTTTCTGTAACTTTAAGATTTTGCCCAGAGGGGGATCCTCTGTGTTTTGAATCTGAATACCCTGTAAATTATTTTCCATCCTGATTTTACAGAGATGATTTTTACCTTTCTTTTCTTTTCTTTTCTTTTCTTTTCTTTTCTTTTCTTTTCTTAATAAAATCCTTCTTTTAAGAACCATTTGGTTAGGATATTATTCTCAAGCCTCCCCAGGAAAGGGGGTGTGTACGGCTTGGGGTGACGTTTTGGGGGAAGACGTCTCCAAGTGATCTCTTTCCCTGTTCTTTGTTTAAAATGCTTGGTGGTGGCAGCATACTGTTGAAGGACAAGGCAAAGTTTGTACCTTGAGGAAGTTTTTAACTTAAGCTGGTAAGAATAAGCTTAGGGAGTCTTTCATGCGGGCCCCCACATCTGTACCCTAGAGTTCAGAGTGGGGAAGGAACCCTGACAGTCCTAGTGTTCTTACAGCTAGGAAGAATTTCCTGAAATTTAATCTAAATCCTGCTATGTTGTAGTTTGAGCTCATTGCCTCTTGTCCTGCCCTCTGTGGCAAGAGAGAACAACTTTTCTCCATTATTTTTATGGCAGCCTTTCAAGTATTTGAAGACCATTATCATGTCTCCCCCTGAATCTCTTTTCCAAACTAAACATACCCAGTTCCCTCAGCCTTTGCTCATATGACTGCCATTCCATCCCTTTGATCATCTTTGTCACTCACCTCTGGATCCTTTCCAGTTTCTCCACATTCTTTCTTTACATTGGTGACCAAAACTGGACACAGTACTCCACCTGAGGCCTAACCAGCGCCAAGTAGAGCAGTACTATCGCCTCCTGTGACTTGCATGCTATGCCTCCGTTAATGCAACCTAAAATTGCATTTGCTTTTTTTAATCTGCAACAGCATCGCATTGCTGACTCATGATGAGGTTGTGATCCATCACAACTCCCAGATCCTTCTCAGCAGTGCTGCTAGCAAGCCAGTTTCCCCCCATTCTGTATTTATGCATTTGGTTTTTCCCTACGTGTAGCACCTTACATTTGTCTTTGTTGAATTTCATTTTGTTGACAATAGTCCAGTTCTTCAAGTTATCAAGATCCCTCTGAATTTTAGCTCTTTCCTCCAAAGTGTTGGCTTAGCTTTGTGTCATCTGCAAATTTGATCAGTATGCTGTGTATATTCCTACATCTAGGTTCTTAATAAAGATGTTAAACAACACCAAGCCCAGAACAGATCCCTGTGGAACTCCACTTGAAACCTCCCTTCAATCTGACACCATTCCATTAATAGTTACTTTTTGGTTGCCGTTTTTTAATGAATTATATATCCACTTAATGGCAGTTCTGCTGAGCCTGCATTTCTCTAGTTTACTTATCAGAATGTCATGTGGGACTGTGCCAAAAGCCTTGTTAATGTCCAGATATATCATGTCCACCGCATTTCTTGCTATCCACCAAACGAGTTACCCTATTAAAGAAGGAACTCAAGCTGGTTTGGCATGATTTGTTCTTAGTAAATTCATGCTGGCTGCTAGTGATCACCCTTCATCCTCCAGGTATTTGCAAACTGAATGTTTTATACATTGCTCTTGTAGCTTCCCAGGTATCAAAGTCAGGCTGACTGGTCTATAGTTCCCCAGCTCCTCCTTCCCCCCCCTTTTTAAAGATGGGCACCACGTTAGCCTTTCTCCAGTCTTGGGACCTCTTCTCTTATCCATGAGTTTGCCCATGGCTCTGAGATTTCTTCAGCTAATTTGTTCAATACCCTCAGGTGAATTGTATCAGGCCCCGCTGATTGAATTCATTCAAATTGGTCAGATGATCTGGCATGTTCTTTACTTCTCCCGATCTCCATCCCTTCCCCCTTATTGTGTACTATAGGAACTTCACTAGTTGTCTGATCATGTTATTTTTTGTGAGAAGATTGAAGCAAAGGAGGCATCGAGCAGCTCTGCCTTCCTATCATCTTCCATTACCACTCACCTTCTCCACTGAGCAGTGGGCCCACGTCATCCCTGATCTTTCTTTTTTGTCTGAGATATTCTTTCGTCTCTAACATTTCTTGCCAGCTGTAACTCATTCTTTGCCTTTGCTTTCCTGATTTTGTCCCTACACGCTGGCACTATTCCCATGTATATTTCCTTGGTGACATGTCCCTCCTTCCATTTCCTGTATGTATCCCTTTTGGCTTTTTAGATCACTACAAAGATCCTTGTGCAGCCACATTGGCCTCCTGTGGCTTTTCTTATCTTTCTTCTGCATCGGAATAGCTTGATGTTGAGCCTCTAACGTTACATCTTTTAGGAACTGCCAGCCCCCTTACACGCCTTTTCTTCCTAATTGGTCTTTCCGTGGGACCTTGCCTACCGTTTCTCTGAGTCAGGTGAAATCTGCCTGTCTGAAGTCCATTGTCCTTGTTTTGCTGTTCTCATGTTCTCCTTTCCATAGGATCTTGAATTCTGTCGGATCATGATCACTTCCTTCCCTGAACCACCAAAGTTTTGAATTTTCCTCTGTTTAGAACCTATGATCTGTGAACAAGTTCTACATGTGGCAAAACAACTTCTCCTCATTTGGATACAGACACCTTGAAAAATATTTTAAAGATTGGGATAACACTCAACAGTGAGAGCCCAGTGACCTCTGCCCCTGCACAGGGGTGTCAGAAGGAGCTCAGAGAGTCCCTCCCACCTCATCCAGTCTGGCACAGAAGGCAGATGTTGTTTGGCTAGAGGCTGTGTGCGTGTGGGGTATTGGCTAGCACTGATCCAATGCTCCAGAAGGGGTGTGGGTGTCTAGGTGGGATCATGGCCCTGCCCACAGCCGCTTCCCTAGCTGCTTGCCGGGAGACAACTAGCTGGCTGCAAAGGACTAGTAAGTCCCATTGCTCCCCAAGGGGAGGGATAGTGTCTTTTGACAGCATAATGCGTCTTGACACTGACATGCTAGCTGTGCACCTGTTCCTGCTCTCCAGAACAGCTCTGCTGCTGAAGAAGCATAATTTAGCCCTTGGGGATGGAGGTTTTTTATTTGGGGCTACATGCTTGATGACCAGGATAAGCAGGTATTTATTGCCTCTAACTTTTCCCCCCGGGCTATGTAGTGACTCTGTTCTTTGCCCTTCTCCCTTTAGGGAGTTCCCTCCCCACTCATCTAACAGCCTCAAACCACACTTTCCTGTTAATGGAGGAGGCTTTCCCAACCCCTTGTAGGGCACATTTGACATGTGGCAAGGACAATGATGTCAAGAATGGTTGCCGAGGCAACAGAATGTCCGAGTGCATGCACCCCATAAAGAAATGCAGTTGTGGCTCAGGCCTGGCCTCTGGCTTAGTTTTGCCTGAGCATGAATTTCTCCTGAATGGGATCCAGCCCGTGGGTGAGATGTCTGGAGGCAGGCGCCAGCCAACTCTAAAGGGAGAACCGCTCCAAAAACTACACTGGACACAGGGAAATGGTTTTCAGACAGATAAGTGACTTCTGTATACAGGAGTAATTGGATCTCTACAATGGTGGGACCTCATCTTGGAAAAATGCAGTGACTGGCAGTGTCTGCATCTCAACAGAACCAGAGCAGAAAGAGAAAAGGTGCAGAGAACAACAACAAAATGATTGCAGGGTGGGGGCGGGAGGTTCTGTAAGAGTTTTTAAGGAACAGAGCTAGTCAGGAGCTGAGCCTGTGAATACACAGCCCCTCAAGAGACTAGCTGAGGGCCCTCAGATCCCATAGACAGCAGTGGCCCTCAGCACTTCTCCAAGAAATGCTTAGTTTCTCACAGATTTGGTTCCATTACACAGGAATACCCAATGGTATAGGAGAGACTAACTGGGTGTTCCTGAAGTCCCCATCCCATTATGGAAGATTAAGAGACCACTCAATAAAATTAAAAGGGCAACTAATTTCAAAAGGGTAAACGAGAAACATTTTTACCAAGTACGTTGCAAGGCATTGGCTACACTTTGCACCACTGCTCTCTCTGCAGGCGAGAGAGTCGAGCTGCTCAGCTGTGTGACATCAGCCTTATGCGGCTAATAACGAATGGAAATTCTTTGTCAGGGCAGGAGCCTGTACTTTTGCAGTAAGAAGGAGCCAAGGTCTCTCCCTGCTGTACCTGTGAAGCTCCAAGTGGCCGTGATGGTGTACGCATGCTATTAACCGGGGAGGTTGTCGGATGGCCATAGATTTATTATAGCATAACCCTTGGAACTCCCTGAAGGCTACATTAATGCAAATACTGAAGTATCATAAGTTTCCAGAAAAGATCTGCCATCTATGAATAAGAATAGTGTCCTTCAGTTGCGTTAGCTAACCAAAAAATGATGCGGGCTATCAATATTCCTCCTTTGAACTGTTAACTCCTTTCAGCTGGAATCACTGAGAAACCCCCCTGGGTCAGTACAAAATGTTGTTAATATGCTGTACTACAGGATCAGCACTGTGTTTGTTTTTTACACATTTTCCACAGAAGCATTTGATATTGGCCCCTGCTGAAGGCACCACGTAGGCCTACCTGGAGCTGGAGAGCGTGACCTAAGGAAGTAACTCATGATTGCTTTTGAGCCTGAAAAGTTCTCTGGCTACTTCTCAGGACAATGTTTTACAACTGTGACCGTAATTGGCCTCCGTGCAGAGGGCCAGCCTAGTCATAGTACTGCTTCGGTCCCAATTTACTAGGCGCCTACATCCAAATCCACAAAGGGACTTAGGCGTTGTGACGTTCAACCGCTATATAAAGAATGGGGGGAAAGAGGTGCTTAAGGAGGTGACCCACAAAAGTCAGCATGCTCAATGGGGAGCTCCCTAGAGTAGCCAAAGGGAAATGCCAGCAAGAGAGGTGTGTCCTAAGTCCCAGCCCTCTCTCAGAGTCAGGCATCTAAGTCCAGGGTAGAGGGGGGTGCCTCACTTTGCTTGCGATTCACAACCTGGACCCCCTCTCCTGGAGTCAGGCAGTGTAGGTGCCTATAGTGTTTCTTGTGAGAATGACTTAGGCACCTGCCGCACTCCACCAAAGCAGTAATGATGCCCACCCTGTCACTGTTAGCCTTGTGGTTAGAGCAGTCACATGGTCTGGGGGAGACCTAGGTTCTATTCCCCCCACTTTGCCTGGGGAGGAGGATTTAGTCGGGCATGTGCTTAACTTCAGGCACATGACACATTTTAGTCAATGGGACTTAAAAGTTAAGCATGGGGTTCAGTGCACGGCTGAATTCAGGCCTCAGAGGGCACCCAGGGCAGGGAGGGGCAAAGGGCAGCTACACATCTCTCATTGAAGTAGAGGAGAGTCAAACTGCTGTGTGTTCTTTACCCAAAAGACAAGAGAAGCTCCGCTCTAAATAGTAAAAAAAAAAAAAAGATTCTTCAGTCCACCTCCCAAAATACTCCTCACTTTAATACACTGATGCAGTGAAGTGTGAGGGCATTCTCATAGTTGCTCCAGCCCGACCAACGTGAGGCAGCTTGTTTTAATGGAAAACACACGTGTTATGGATGCAATTGATCTGATGGCTATAGCACAGCGAAGCTGATTAGATCACTTTAACTATTTGCAGTGAAGTGTCATTCTTGCTTTTATAAATAAAGGTCAAGCGCAAGGCACTTCCTGTTACTCTTGCTGACACGTGGCTGCCCTTTAATGATTCATAGTCTCTACACACTGCTTGGCAAACAGATGGGTTTGCGTTTGTTTTGTTTTTGAAACAGTTTTTGACGTATACAAGCACAGCACAGGATCTTAAAGGGACATGGTTAGATCCATGCAAAGTGCAAAATGTATTCCAAAAAACCTGTTCACAAAATCTAACCTCAGTAGAAACGAATCCATACAATTGGTTACACTTCTATGGAGATTTATTACTTTTAAAAGAATAACTTTTCCTTGCAGTGTTTGCAACACAAGCATTACATCAGCAAAAATGCTGTATGAGAACAAGAACCTGAAACTGATTAGAAACGGACAGCATCAAAATATTAATATCTTGCACTTTACATAATGTTTTTATTTATATATCTTAGGGCTGTCAAATGATTAAAAAAATTAATCGCGATTAATCATACTGTTAAACAATAATAGAATACCATTTATTTAAATATTTTTGGATGTTTTCTACATTTTCAAATATATTGATTTCAATGACAACACAAAATACAAAGTGTACAGTGCTCACTTTATATTTATTTTTTATTACAAATATTTGCACTGTAAAAAGAACAGAAATAGTATTTTTCCATTCACCTAATACAAGTACTGTAGTGCAATCTCTTTATCATGAAAGTTGACCTTACAAATGTAGAATCATGTACAAAAAATAACTGCATTCAAAAATAAAACAATGTAAAACTTTAGAGCCTACAAGTCCACTCAGTCCTATTTCTTGTTCAACCAATCGCTCAGACAAACAAGTTTGTTTACATTTGCAGGAAATAATGCTGCCCGCTTCTTGTTCACAATGTCACCTGAAAGTGAGAACAGGCGTTCACATGGCACTGTTGCAGCTGGCGTCGCAAGATATTTACATGCCAGATGTGCTACAGATTCATATGTCCCTTCATGCTTTAACCACCATTCCAGGGGTTATGCGTCCAGGCTGATGACAGGTTGTGCTTGATAATAATCCAAAGCAGTGAAGACCGACACATGTTCATTTTCATTATCTGAGTCAGATGCCACCAGCACAAGGTTGATTTTCTTTTTTGGTGGTTCAGGTTCTGCAGTTTCTGCATCGGAGTGTTGCTCTTTTATGACTTCTGAAAGGATGCTCCACACGTCATCCCTGTCAGATTTTGGAAGGCACTTCAGATTCTTAAACCTTGGGGTGAGTGCTGTAGCTATCTTTAGAAATCTTACATTGGTGCCTTCTTTGCGTTTTGTCAAATCTGCAGTGAAAGTGTTCTTAAAATGAACAACATGTACTAAGTCATCATCGAAGACTGCTATAACATGAAATATATGGCAGAATGCGGGTAAAACAGAGCAGGAGACATACAATTCTCCCCCAAGGAGTTCAGACAAAAATTTAATTAACACATTATTTTTTTAATGACTGTCATCAGCATGAAAGCATGTCCTCTGTAATGGTGGCTGAAGCATGAAGGGGCATAAAAATATTTAGCATATCTGGCACGTAAATACCTTGCAATGCCAGCTACAAAAGTGCCATGCGAACGTCTGTTCTCCCTTTCTGGTCACATTGTAAATAAGAAGTGGGCAGCATTATCTCCTGTAAATGTAAACAAACATGTTTGTCTTAGCGATTGGCTGAACAAGGAGTAGGACTGAGTGGACTTGTAGGCTCTAAAGTTTTACATTGTTTTGTTTTTGAGTGCAGTTATGTAACAAAAAAATCTACATCTGTAAATTGCTTTTTCATGATAAAGAGACTGCACTACAGTACTTGTATAAGGTGAACTGAAAAATACTATTTATCATTTTTACAGTGCAAATATTTGTAATAAAAATAATAATATAAAGTGAGCAGTGTACACTTTGTATTGTGTACTTGTGGCACCTTAGAGACTAACAAATTTATTTGAATGAGCTGTAGCTCACGAAAGCTTATGCTCAAATAAATTTGTTAGTCTCTAAGGTGCCATAAGTCCTCCTTTTCTTTTTGTGAATACAGACTAACACGGCTGCTACTCTGAAACCTTTGTATTGTGTGTTGTAATTGAAATCAATATACTTGAAAATTTAGAAAAACATCCAAAAATATTTAATAAATTTCAATTGGTATTCTATCATTTAACAGTGCAATTAAAACTGCGATTAATCGCGGTCACTGTTTTAAATTGCAATTACTTTTTTGAGTTAATCACGTGAGTTAATTGCGATTAATTGACAGCCCTAATATATCTTAAGGCTTAACAAAAGTGTATAAGCACTGCTATTTCTAACATGTAGATGGCAAAAACTGAGGCTCAGAGAGGTAAGAATGACTTGCCAAAGTTCACCTAGTGTGTCAACGGACTCAGGTTTCCTGATTCGCAGCCTGGGCCTTTGCCACAAATGTAAAATTCACAAGATTGATTTAATTATCCAGGCAGAAGTGCAAAAAGCTTGGATGTGATTTTAAGCTCCTTAGGGAAGGGACCATCATTTTGTTCTGTATTTGTACAGCACGTAGAACAATAGAGTCCTGATCCATGACTGGGGCTCCTAGGGACTCCTGCAATATGAATAATAAAAAGCAAGCAAATGACATTAATAGTGAAAAGTGCATTTGATTTTAAAAAAATTCTATTGGATTTAATATCTGGTGCTACTACGAGTAACGTAAGTAATGAAATCTTTTATTTTAAAAAGTTGATATTTGACCCCAATAGTAGTGACAGTGCAAAACTGTGGGCAAAAAGTCTCATCCAATCCTTGGATGCATAAATAGAGAAATCTTGAATAGGAGTAGAGAGATTATTTTACCTCTGTATTTGGCACTGATGTGACTGCTTCTGGACTGTTGGGTCTAATTCTGGTGCCCACCATTCAGGAAGGACGTTGATACATTGGAGAGGGTTCAGAGAAGAGCCACAAGAATGATTAAAGGATTAGAAAACCTGCCTTATAGACTCAAGGAGCTTAATCTATTTATCTTAACAAAGAAAAGGTTAAGGAGTGACTTGATTACGTGTATACGTATCTTCCTGGGGAAGAAATAATTAATGCTCTTTGACCTAGCAGAGAAAGGTATCACACAATCCAATGGCTGGAAGATGAAGCTAGACAAATTCAGTCTGGAAATAAGGCATAAATGTTTGACAGTGGAAGTCATTAATCATTGGAACAACTTCCCAAAGATCATGGTGGATTCTCCATCACTGACCATTTTAAAATCAAGACTGGATCTCTATCTAAAAGATCTGCTCTAGGAATTATTTTGGGGAAGTGCTATGGCCTATGTTACGCAGGAAGTCAGACTAACTGCAGTGGTCCATTGTGACCTTGGAATCGATTAATCAAATTTAAATGAATAATCAAACTTTAATTTTATTTGAAAAAAACCTTTCCATTTTATATTTTAATTTACAGTCCACTTACAGTAAAAGCTGTTTTATCCGGCATGTTGGGGGGAGCCAGTAAGTGAAAAATTCCGGTTAACTAAGAGGGAGGGAATTTGGATGTGGGAGGGGGCTTGGGTCAAGGGGTTGGGGCGTGAGAAGAGGTGCAGGGTTGTGGGGTTCTGGATCTGGGCGTGCTCACCTTGGGCAGCTCCTCTCAAGCGGTGACCTGTCCCTGCTGCTCCTAAGTGGAGGTGTGGCTAGGCAGATCTGTGCACTGCACCTGCCCGCCCCAAGTGCTGGCTCCGCAGCTCCCATTGGCCAGGAACCGCGGCCAATAGGAGCTGTGGGGGCAGCGCTTGTGGGTGAAGGCAGCACGCAGAAGTGCCTAGCCATGCCTCTGCCTAGGAGCAGCAGGACAGGTCGCTGCTTCCGGGAGCCACTCAGAGTCAGGTAGGGAGCCTGCTGGCCCTGTGCCAACTGGACTATAAACCGGCCTTTTAATGAAGATCAGAAATGCCAGTTTAGAGAGCTTTCCCGGTGGTAAAGTGCCAGATAACACAACTTTTACTGTATATAGCTGAAACACAAGCCGATTCTGATTTAAAGATAACTGAATTAGGAAGGGTGTTCTCCTTATAAAAAAATAGTAAAGCAATGGCCCCAAACACTGCAGTAAACAGTGCCTTGAACATTAGCATTTTGGATTGTGACTGAATGCAGAAGACTATAGTAGCTCTTTTTATACAGCATCAACATTTTCATTATACCCTGATAGAGCTCTGCTAGATCTCTTATTCTAATTAACAAAACCAAATGAGTTGATCCTAAACTTTCTTGCTGAGGGGGAGGCGCTAATTAGAATTGGGCTGAGATGCAGGAGCTGGGAACCGTGTGTGAACATTAATTCACATACGAACCATAATTTCTCTTTGATGTTTGGCCCTTTCAATTCATTTTTTGTATACAATTTTATTTTATTTTCTGTCTATTCACTAGAAAGTGCAGGGAAATAGAGAAAGCCATGATTTCTCATGCAAATGCTCTTGTGTGAATGTTCACAGCACTTTCTTTTTATTATTACAGACAAGGACCCCATTGTGCTGGGTACTGTATAGACACATAATGAGAAACAGTCCCTGCTATAAAGAGCTCACACTCTAAACAGAACACTCTAAATAGAGGCATGAAGAGCTGAAGTAACTTGCCCAAGGTCATACAACAGGTCAGTGGCAGAGCTGGGCACCATGGCCCTATCCACTAGATCAGTGATTCCCAAACTCTTTCCGCCACTTGTGCAGGGAAAGCCCCTGCTGGGCTGGGCTGGTTTGTTTACCTGCCACGTCCGCAGGTTCAGCCGATTGCGGCTCCCAGTGGCCGCGGTTTGCTGCTCCAGGCCAATGGGAGCTGCTGGAAGCGGTGCGGGCCGAGGGACGAACTGGCTGCCACTTCCCGCAGCCCCCACTGGCCTGGAGCAGCGAACTGTGGCCACCGGGAGCCGCGATCGGCGGAACCTGCGGACGTGGCAGGTAAACAAACCGGCCCGGCTAGGGCTTTCCCTGCACAAGCAGAGGAACAAGTTTGGGAACCACTGCTCTAGATCATGCCACTTCAAGTAACTTATTAAAAGCTGCTTCCTGGTGAGGGAGCCGAATCAAATAGCATGTGATTAGGTCACAGAACACAAACATCACACTAGAAATAGCAAATCATTGCAGCAATACGAATAATCCATAGGCTGAAATTAAGTCATCTAAAACATGTCCAACGGCTTTGAAAAAAATAACAAATCTGTAGAAATCCAAGTCTGTTTTTGCATCCTTTGCGAACAGAAGTTATTCTCTAGGCATAGTTTGCCCAGCTCTGGTATTAATCTGAGGTCCCCAATTTGTGATGGTGTTTGCTGAGATCACATCACAATTCTTGCTGACCTGAGGTTCTTTTTTGCTGTTGGCAGAACAAAGCCGTGGGACAGTGTTCACGTACTGTTTGTCTAATGTCACGATAACAGGACGCTCAGCACCTAAAAACACCATGTTTCATCAGCCTTTTTTTTACTTTGAAACTTAAAGCAAAAAAAAAAAAGTGTAAACCAAAACATTAAAAAAAAGCAGATTACGGGTATGTCTACACTGTGATTAAAAAACTTGTGACACCGAGTCTGAGTCAACTGATTTGGGTTGGTCGGGCTCGGGTGCGGGGCTAAAAATAGCAGTGTGGACGTGCAGGTTCAGGCTGAAGCCTGGGCTCTGAGATCCTCCCCCCTCATGGGGTCTCATATGCTCAAGCCCAACCATCTGCCCTGCTATTTTTAGCCCTCCAACCCGAGCCCGAGTCAGCTGACCCAGGCTAGCCACAGCCGTGGTGTGGGTCTTTTATTGCAGCGGAGACGTACCTTTAGAGAGAGATGAAACATAGACACTTGGCCAAATTCTAATCCAGCATAAATCTGGATTTAAACCGGTGTAACAGAAAACAGAATTTGGCCCCTAGTAATAATGATGCTTTCTAGTAGGCTTCCAAGTTTACATTCCTTGTTACCCTCTTATCTGCCTCAGGATACACTGAAGGATGCGTACAAAAGAGGACTAGCCGGACTTTGGGCCCAATCCAAATTAAGTCAAGGGCAGTACGTCCACTGACTCCAGTGAAATCAAGACTGTAGTGGTCCAATGTGAGGTCTGTAAAAGAAGAATAGAATTGGCCAAACTTTCATCCCTCCCCGGCATGGAATTAGTACTTAATGAATGTCCTAGCACAGTGTCAGGGGCCAAGAAACAGATAGCGAATTGAGATTGTGACTCCTTATGGCTATTAAGGAGCTCATAGGGATTTTTATATCTACAAGAGTAGGGTTGCCCTGATGTCCTAGCCAAAATCCGATCTGGGTAATGACATCCTATCTACCTAAAAATCTTTGGTTTCATTTGCACACAATATTCTTCCCTTCTTGACCTAATCTGTAGTGTGATGCTGCTTTCTGTGTCCCACTCCATCTGGCAGCAGAAGCAGAGCACCAAAGTCCAGGTATCCTGGTCTAACTGCTAGGCATTACTGCCTCCTTTTTGCACCTTCCCGGGAAAACATAACCCATGTAAAAAAAATCTAGCAAATTTGTCATTCTTATTTTAGCAGTACTGCTGCTTTTTCCTTTTTTATTCTACACGCTGGACACACATCAACACAGTCTGCAACTTCTCAATTATGTTATAGAGATTTTAACGTCACAGCAGGCAAAATAGTTTAACAAAGGAAAATTTTGTGCCGACTTTAAAGAGCAATAGCTTGCTAATGTTCCCTTGGGAACCAGCCATCAATCTAGCTTGCTGGATTCCTTACTGAAGTGTGTGTGGGAGGGGAAATTCTACATAGAAATAGTTCTCGTGCACAGGAGGGATGCAAGGTTCTTCATCCTTCCCTGGTTTTTAAGCTGGTTGATATGGACTGGTTTTTGACCCTGGAAGTGTCCCTCTTTAACAAGGGGGAGGGTGATGCTCTGACATCTACTTGTGGTGGCTTTCGGCTGTGCTGCTGCCGGCATCTGACTGGTGCGTGTGATGGAAGAACAGACTTCTATAAATAATTCATCTTTTGGGGGGATTTTAGCTCCAACTGCCAGTATGAGGAAATACTGGAAATCCATTGTTACCTGCTTTTTGGTGCTATAAATGGACTTCTGTCCTGGAGGTCAAGCGTAGTCCTTTCCTAGCTGCCCTGAGGGTCATGTTGCAATGACTATATTTCCACATTTAAGATGTTGCTTCTGTTTTTGCTGTCTTTCTGTTTCCTCCATGCATCTGGCCCCTTTATACAAGGGGTGGCCCGTCTGGATGCTGTTGCCTTTCTCCTATGTTGAATCTGGCTGGCTGGTTCTATTTTTCTGCCTCTCTTTTAAAATTCAGTATTATTTTTATTGGGTCAGGTTAATGATGCATGGATCTGCTGCTTTCCAGGTAGGGGTGCTGCTTCTACATCTCTGTGTCCCTTCCCATTGCCCCACACGGATGCTATGATTGGCTAGAATGCAGCATCCCAAATCTCCTCCCAACAGAGGGAGTAGTCGAGGAAAATGCTGCACAGGGAATTTCAAGAGATTTCCTCCTCCCTTGTTTGGTTTAACACAGGGGTGACTTGAGCCATTGTTTGGTATTTAGATGATTTACCGTTGTTAGATTTATTTACAATGCACTTATCCATCACTCTAGACATCTTGCAAAATGGTTATTGAATAGTAGTAGGGATTAGCCTTCCTTAATATAGCTGAATTATTGTAGCTGTGTATAGAATAGCAGATAGCGTAGAAGGCCTTTGAACAAAGGACAGTCAGTCTCTGTGAACAAGGTTTTTGGAACCAATCATAGCTTGCTTTGGGATATCCTTCACATATGATTTGAATGAAAAAAACTTTCAAAGACAGACTGCCAGGTTTTTCAGGTCCCAAATGTAGGTGTCGTAAACCTTCTGTAGAAATATTGTCTTGAAATCGAGGAAGAGGCGGAGAAAGTCAATGAGAACTGGGTTTTTTTTTTATTGTCAACATTCCGCTGTTGTGTTTGTGACCCACATTCTGTAGCATTGTGCTAAGTATTCATCCATGAGCACTGCCTCAGAAAAAGAACGTAGTAGTAGAATGTTGTATCTATTTTAGAATATTTCTCTCTAGCACACATTTTGTGGTGTAGCACTCTGCTCTACTTTTTAGGTTTTGTCTTATAAGTGCTGTGACACAGGTAAACGAACTGCTCTGGCTCTGGCCAAGGTCATAGGCGCTAGCTAAGAACTGACAAACTCCTAGCTGGAGACCAAACCAGCTCACCTGTATGTTCGTTTTGTTCAAAATAGATATATGTCTTATAAGAATGTATTTAGTGTTTAGATTCTATGAAATGCTTGTACGTTGCTGCATGCATTAATCTCACTTGTAAGTCTGTATTCCATGCTACAACGTAAAATATAAGGCCAGGTTTACATTACAAATTTACATCAGTATAAGTCGCTCTGGGGTGTGAAAAATCCACATGCTGGAGCAACAGTTATATTGATCAGTGCTATGTCAATGGGAAGGCTTCTCCTGTCAAGGTAGCGACCGCCTCTCGCAGAGGTGGATTGACGACACCAATGGGAGAAGCTCTCGTCGGTGTAATAGCATCTTCACTAATGTGTTACAGCCGAGCAGCTGCAGCGTTTTAAGTGTAGACCTGCCCTTAATTTTATAATTATAAAAATGCCTGCTCTGAACTTGTGAACTCAGGGCAGCTCTACACTTTAAAAAGCTGCATCATCCAGCTGCCGTTTAATGAAGATGCTCTAAGCCAGTGGTTCTCAAACTTTTTTTTTTTTGCGGACCACTTGAAAATTGCTGAGGGTCTTGGCGGACCCCTTAATGATCTTTCCAAACGTCATTTGTACCGTTAGCTAACTATTGTAAAGCACTTTGGATAAAAGCGCTATATAAAACAAATGTTATAATTAATGGGTTTTTTTCTACAAATAAAAGCAGACAATTCATATTTTAATATCTGTAGTCTTACCTTTCTAATGTGATGAATATGCCCTCTCTCCCCTGCCGTAGCAATCCCCGAGCTGGGACTGGAAAGGAGAGCGGTCTCTCCCTTTCTCCCCAGCCACAGCAGCCCCCGAGCTGGGGCTGGAAAGGAGGGGGGGGGTCTCTCCCCCACCACAGCAGCCCCTGAGCTGAGGCTGGGAAGGACTCCGTTTCTCCACAGCAGCCGCAGCCCTGGAGCTGGGGAAAGTTGCCTCTTTCTCTAGCCGCTGCAGCCCTGCATGTCCCAAATTCCCACCCACCCCCTCTTCTCACCCCACTGCTCCCTCCCACCTACCCCCAATTCCCCCCAAGACCACCACTTCACCTTACATGTGCGTCTTCTCCAGGGTCCAGGCACCTAATTAGTGAAGCCATGCCTGCATGGCTCCACTAATTAGGTGGGTGGCCCTTCATTCTGTTGTGTGCGCGCACCTTAGAGGGCACCTTAGAGGGAACTATCTGCGGCCATCTGAATGAAACTCGGTCCGCGGATCACAGTTTGAGAACCTCTGCTCTAAGCCAATGGGAGAGAGCTCTCCCGTTGGTTTAGTTAATCCACCTCTACAAGAGGCAGTAGCTACATAGCACTGTCTACACCAGTGCTTAGGTTGGTATTACTACGTTGCTCAGGGGTGTGGATTATTCACACTGCTCAATGACATAGTTACACAGAAGTAATTCTGTAGTGTAGACCAGGACTCAGACGGGATCATAGGACAAAAGCTTTGTTAATTGCCCCATCCACGCATCAGGAAGTATGTGTAGAAGGCCTCATCCCAACAGTTTGAACGCTGGAAGAGGGAAATAAAAATATCTGACAGGTAAATGTTTCATCTCTTTGCTGTTTGAACTCTCACAGGGCCAGACACATTAAACTAAGGCAAAAATCCCTTGTGGTTACCCTGTGTCCACCCTGAAAGACCTTTTGAATTAACAGATTACGACTTCTCTGTCATCTTTCGGAACCGCAGATGGTAACTCATGTGTGTGTATGCTTGCTTGCTATAACCTGTAAATAACTCTTGTTTCTTTTCCCTAGTTAATAAGCTGTTAGTTAGTTTATTACAGGATTGTCTACAAGCACTGTTGTTGGTGTGTGATCTGAGATACACATTGATCTGTGTTATTTGACTGGTCCCTTGGGACTGGAAGAAACCTGAATATTTTGTGATCTTTGGTATGGGAGACCAGTTACCATGTCCAGCTTGCCTGGGTAGCAGAATAGACCAGAGACCCTAAGGGGACTGTTGTGACTCCATGGTAAGACTGTTATAGTGATCCAGGAGTTTACATTTGTTACTGGGTTGGTGAAAATCTAATTATAGGACATACCACCAATTTGGGGTGTCTGCCATTTCTGACAGTCTGCCCCAAGGTTGGCACCCACGGTTGTAAGCTGCTCCAGACATTGTGACAGTGGTGTACATTTTTGCTTGATTAGTCAAATGTCACTAAAGTGGGGACTCAATCAGAGAAATGCTGTGGATTGAAGGCATAATAAAATACTGTATCTGAGATTTATAACTACATTTGCTATGTCTGCTTGATCTTTCCCTTTTTTATATTTTAATGTTAATTTTTTTTTAAAGATTGCAGAAAGCAAAATGGGTTGGTCTTTTCAAAATAAACAAACAGCATAAGTGGTGAAAAAGTAAATTGGACTGTTCTGGATTATTCTAAATTATCTAAAGTATAACACAGTTTATTTTTAAAAAAGTTATTATTTTAATCTGACAATGTCCCTTTTGAGTAAAAATTATGCCCTGATCCTACAATGACTTATGCATGTGCTAAGCTTTAAGCATGGTAATAAGTCCGTTAACTTCAGTGGGCCTGCTTGAGTGGTTAAAGATAATCATGTGCATAAATCTTTGCATGATTGGAGCCTTAATCTATAAAGCCTGGTGTGGCCCAGTGGATTGGGCACTGCAGCTGGAACATCAGTATTATTAAACTATTAATTAGTAAACTTAGAGGATAATAAGGTGATAAGCAATAGCCAACATCGACTTGTCAAGAACAAAGTGTGCCAAATCAACCTAGTTTCCATCTTTGACAAGGTAACCAATCTAGTGGATAGAAGGGAAGCAGAAGACGTGATATATCTGGACTTTATTAACGCTTTTGAGACAGTCCCACATGAGATTTTCATGAGCAAACTAGGGAAATATGCTCTAGAGAAAATTACTATAAGGTGGTTGAAAGACAATGCTCAAAGAGTAATTATCAATGGTTCACTGTCAAATGAGAGGACGGATCAAGTGGGGTCCTGCAAGAATCCATCCTGGGCCCGGTACTGTTCAGTATTTTCAATTACTTGGGTGATGGAGTGGAGAGTATGCTTATAAAATATGCAGAGGTCATCAAGCAAATGGGAGATAACTAGCAAGGCAGCAGTGCAGCATAAGAAGACCTGGGTCCAAATTGTCCACATCGTTCTTAAAGTGTGGTACCCAGAACTGGACACAATATTCCAGCTGAGGTCCCCTGAGCTCTAAGTAGAGCAGAACAACTGCCTTCTATCCCTTATATATGACACTGCTGTAAATGTATCCCAGAATATTAGCTTTTACAGCTGTAACGCATTGTTGGTTCATATTCTATTTGTGATCCATTATCACCCTCAGATCCTCTTCTGCTGTACTAACTGCCAAGCTATTGTTCCCTATTTTGTATTTGTGCATTTGATTTTTCCTTCCCACATGGACTACTTTCCACTTTTTATTGAATTTCACGTTACTGATTTCAGAGCAATTCTCTGATTTGTCAAGGTCATTTTGAATTCTAATCTTGTCCTCCAAACTGCTTGCAACCTCTCCCAGCTTGGTATCATCCATAAATTTTATAAGCATACTCTCCACAGCGTTATCCAAGTCATTAATGAAAATATTGACTAGTACCAGACCCAGGACTGACCTCTGCACGACATCACTGGATACGCCCTTCTAGTTTGACAGTGACCTATTGATAACTACTCTGAATATGGTCTTTCAAACAGTTATACACCCACCTTATAATTTTCTTCAAGACCACATTTCCCTAGCTTGCTTATAAGAATGTCATGTGTGACAGCATAAAACACCATACTAAAATCAAGATATACCATGACTACTGTTTCCCCCATCACTAGGCTAGTACTGTCAAAGAAGGAAATTCAGTTGGTCCGTGGGAGGGTGGGATGAGGTATCTGGGGGATGGTGGTTGAGGATCCATTGGGTATTGGTTGGATGGTGATATAGGGACGATGGAGGGCTGGACTTGGAGGGTGTATTTGGGAAATGGTGGTAAAGGGGTCTTGGAGGATGGGGATGGTAGCATAGGGCAGTGGTTCTCAACCGGAGGTCTGTGGTTCCCTAGGGCAGTGGTCTCCAAACTTTTTGAATTGTGCACCCCCAGGGCCAGCTCTGGGGAAACAAAAAAACAAAAAACAAGAGCTGCCGCCGAAGACGGAGCCGGGAGAGCCGAGGTGCCGCCGAAGAATCAAAGGTCCAGGAGTGTTGTTGCTGCCGTGCCGGAGGCGCTCCTTTGGCGGTGCTCCTCCTGCCACGCACCCCCACGGACGGTCTTGCGCGCACCCCACTTGGGAGAGCACTGCCCTAGGGGTCCAGGAGCCCTTTCAGGGGGGCCGCAGAGCCCCATGGCAAAAACCCAGTGCGCCGAGCCCTGGCGTTGAAGCTGGGAGCAGCGCGGGGCTGAAGCTGGCAAACCTTCCCCAGCCTCCCCAATCCAGGAGCAGCGGGGGGCTGAAGCTGGGAGCCCCCCCGCCCATACACAGCCCCTTGATACCCCCGGCCTGCACACAGCCCCTAGCTACTCTCTGCCTGCACCCTGAGCGGTTTTCAAACTTTTTGAGCTTTGAGTTATAGTTTTTTGGTTGCGTTCCCCCCACAGCCCAGACATGCTCAGTGGCCTCCCGAGTGAGTCAGGGGCTGGAGGTGGTGCTCCTTCCCTGGATCCCGCTGGGAGAAACAGGCTTGAGCCCTGCCAACCCTTACCCCCCTATGCCCAAGGGATCCCCCTTCCAGCCCCTGAGCTCCGAGGCACCATACCCAACACCAGGGGTTCTCAACCTTTTCCTTGCTGAAGCCTGCCTTAAGATGCTATAAAAACGCCAGGGCCCGGGAGGCAGGGACAGGGTATGGGGAGACTGGGCACTAGGGGGCTGCTGGTGTAGGGGTCAGGGGGTTGTGCCAGGGTAATGGGGGACGGAGGTACGGTGGGGCTGGGTGGGGTACCAGTGGTGTAGGGGCCGCGGGGTACGGGGGGGGGGCTGGCCGGGGTACCAGTGGTGTAGGGGCTGCGGGGGAGCGGGCAGGGACAGGGTATGGGGGGGTAGTATCGGGGGGCCGGTGGCGGAAGGGGCTGGGGGGAGTAGTACCGCGGGGCGGGTGGCAGAAGGGCGGGGGGGGGCAGTGCTGGGTGGCGGAAGGGCCCGTTGGGGGAGCAGGGCCGGAGGGGCCAGTGGCGGAAGGGCCCGGGGGGGGGGTAGTACCGGGGGGAAGGGCCCGTCGGGAGAGCAGTGCCGGGGGGCTGGGCGGCGCCGGGGGCGGGTGGCGGAAGGGCCCGGGGGGGCGGGTAATACCGGGGGGAAGGGCCCGGGGGGGGAGCAGTGCCGGGGGGCGGGTGGTACCGGGGGGAAGGTGGCGGAAGGGCCCAGGGGGGGGCGGGTAGTGCCGGAGGGAAGGAGTGCCGGGGGGCACCGGGGGGAAGGTGGCGGAAGGGCCCGGGGGGGGGAGCAGTACCCGGGGGCGGGTGGCGGAAGGGCCCGGGGGGGGCGGGTAGTGCCGGGTGGCGGAAGGGCCCAGGGGGGAGCAGTGCCGGGGGGCGGGTGGTGCCGGGGGGAAGGTGGCGGAAGGGCCCGGGGGGGGGGCGGGTAGTGCCGGAGGGAAGGAGTGCCGGGGGGCACCGGGGGGAAGGTGGCGGAAGGGCCCGGGGGGGGGGAGCAGTACCCGGGGGCGGGTGGCGGAAGGGCCCGGGGGGGGGGGGGCGGGTAGTGCCGGGTGGCGGAAGGGCCCGGGGGGAAGAGGCCGGGGGGGAGCAGTGCCGGGGGGCGGAAGGGCCCGGGGGGTGGCTAGTACCGGGGGGCTGGGCGGCGGTCCCGGGGGCCGGGGCGCTAGGTCCGTGCTCCGGGGGATGTGTCCCGCTCGCTGCGGGGCGTGTCGGCGCCGGGCTCGGGCTCCAGCTCCACTCCCCCGGCGCGGCGCGGCGGCCCCCGAGCCGGAGCCGGGGCCGGGGCCGTGCCCCCGCGGGCTCCAGGCCAGGCTGCCGGGCCGGTGGGGGGCGGGCGGGCGGAGGGCCCGAGGCGGAGCCGGGGCGGGCCGAGCGGGGAGGAGGCTGCGGAACAGGCCGCCGCTGGTTGTCGCCTCTCAGCGCAGCAGCCGGGCGAGCCGAGCGCCGAGCCGAGCTGGACAGGCTGCAGGAGCCCTTCGCCGCCGGCCCCCGCACAGCCAGGTACCGCCCGGCCTCCGCGCTTCTCGGGGGCGGCTTGGAAGCGGGGGGCAGCCTCGGAGCCCCCAGTTCCCAGGAGCAACTCGGCCCCCGGGGCCGCTTGGGAGGGGGAAATTGGGGTGCTCCGTCCTGTAAACCCCCCAGTCTTCCCTAGGGGACCACAGACCCCTTCCCCCTAGTACTCCCCCAGTGCTGCTTGGGAGGGGGAAATTGGGGTGCTCCGTCCTGTAATCCCCCCAGTCTCCCCTAGAGGACCACAGACCCCTTCCCCCAGTTCTACGTGGGAGGGGGAATTGGGGTGATCCATCCCGTAACCGCCCCCCCCCATTCTTCCCTAGAGAATTCTCCCCCCACACCCACCCTTTCCCCAGAGGAACGCATACCCTGTCCCCCCTGGGCACTGATGTTCTGTCATAGCTTCAGCTGCCCCAGGAATTGAGGGGGGCTTTCACCCTGGGGATCTACATATGAAACAGCCTGTGTAGATAAGGTGATCAGATAGCAAGTGTGAGAAAGCAGATGGGGGTGGGGGGTAATAGGTGTTTATGTAAGACAAAGCCCTGAATACTGGGACTGTCCCTATAAAATCAGGACATCTGGTCATTCTACTAAATTACTGGTAGATATTATTTCCCCCCCCCACCCCCTTTTCAGAACCCTGCTTTGCTGTGTTTGTTTCAGATTCTTCTTGTGTCAGAGTCAGACTCCTGCCATGCAAATGCTGTGCAGTTAGTGCTCACTGAGGCTCCTTTCTTGACCTCTTTATGGTCTTCTGTTTTTGTTGATGTTGCAAATTGATGGATGGAGAGGCAGTGAATCCTGAAACAAAGCCGGTTCCTTTCCCCCAGTCACATTACTACACAGGGTTTTGACACTGACTACCGCTGCGTCTCACTGCAGTTTGAGATGTGCTCCACTTAGATAATGCACAGTGAACTGTGTGTGTTTATGCATGCACACGCCAAAGCATAGAGTATATAATAACCATAATAACAGTGGCGGGGGGGGATGGGTGTATTTTTTGGTGGGCTCATGTTTCATTATATAGAAGTAGTGAGAAATCTGTGGAATATCCAATGTAGCTCAAGGCCAGACTTAAAAAATTGTCTTGGAAATTTACCAGACACCCTCCAAAATTTCCCAACTCTTCTGTGCTGAACCTTGATAATATTAAGGAAACAGCTAATTATACTTTGACTCGTACGTTTTTGAACAAAATTGCTCCAGGCAAGTAGAATTGTGCAAGGTGGGAGTGAGACAATTATTAATGGCTTCAACCTTATCTTTATGTCAGCTCATAAAGTAGTTGAGTGGGATTGGTTATATATGTGTGCGAATATATTTATATTAAGGAGTTTTTCTGGTAATAACATGACAACAAAGCTCCAATAATAAATGTCATCAAAACTTCAAGATTATTGATGTAAATTATGATCTGCAAATGTTTTAAGTGTGCATTAGGTGTTTCTTGTTTGTACATGGGTTTAATAATGCTGTGGTTTTGGCACTAGTTTCTGATCTCCTGTACTCAAGTAATTTAATTGATGTCGGGTGGAGTTATACAGATTTACATTGGTGTGACTGAGATCAGAATTTAGCTTCAAAGCTGCAGTATTATAATACCTTGGTAGCACTGTAGTGTCAGAGTCACCGTAAAACACCTTATGTAAATTACTGGCTACGAAAGATTTGTATTTACATAAATAATCTCAGGATTATGGTGACATCATGAGACTAAAGCTCAAGTAGTATCAGCAGAAACATCCTAATAAAAAGTGTGTGTATTTATATATATATATATAAAATAATACCCCACCTCCAAATCCACTTTGTAATCTAACCAAGATAAGGTTTGTGCTTATCAATAATTGTCCTCCTGTATATGATACAATTACACACACACACATTAAAATTCACTTTGCGTATGTATGTATAAAATTACACACACACACTTTCTGATCTGCCATAAAGACAAGGTTGAGGCCAAAACTCTGTCCTTACCTCACCCTGGTGATGCAAGCTTTACTTAATATGCACAATATAGTATGCAGTTCTGGGAGTAACCAGGCTGGTTGAGTTAAGGACATGGTGTCAGCTTAGAGTCATCACAGTGTATTGTGTAAGAATCGTGTATGTTTTGAGTCTCTAACAAACTCAGTTTATTGACATGCTGATAATACTTAGCATTTATATAGCCCCTTTCCTGCTTT
Organism: Natator depressus; assembly: GCF_965152275.1. Taxonomy (NCBI): domain Eukaryota; kingdom Metazoa; phylum Chordata; order Testudines; family Cheloniidae; genus Natator; species Natator depressus. The sequence continues at coordinate 132,719,356 of NC_134237.1, read as the reverse complement.
TAGTGTTAACCTAACATTCATTAATTCCTTACAAAACCCTTAGAGTTGGTGAACAGTTGTCACCATTTTATAGTTGGGGACATTAAGACATGGAGTTTGATGTGGTCAAGACCACTCATGGAGTCAGGTTCATAAATGGAGATTAGAGCCCTGTTTTAGTCATTACCCCTCTGGACCATGCCTCTATATTGAAAACAGTCTGACATTGCCATCCTTCAGCACTACAGATATTTTAAAAAAAGAAGTAGCAGCTAAGATACAAGTTTAACAGTGGACAGGCCTGTCCAGGACTGGCAAAGTACTTTAACGAGTTAATTACATTACCACTGAAATGCAACCACCCCTGGGGTGGAGGATAGAAACCAGCTTACACATAATGTTGTCTGGGGTGTGGAAATTGTGGTTGAACTAGTTTGAAAAGTGCCATGGGATCTCTAATGTCCACATTTAGCAGACAGAATGTCTGCTTTTCATGGGTTCATTTGCAGGACCCTCTGCTTTTAATTACATGCATGGAGCTAACTTATCCACCTCAGCCAGAACCAGCCTTAACATTTTGGGTTTGGCCTCGGAGACAACTTTTTGTGAGTCCCCACTCCTAAAATGTACTGGGATGGCCTAGGAAGGTTGGAGAGGGTTAGTAGGGTGACTCCTTGGGTACGTGTACTCTTGAGCTGATGGCACAACTTTCAGCATGGGAATATGTATATACATTAGCTTTGATAGAGCGAGTGTGCTAAAAAATAGAAGTGTAGCAGCAGTGGTGCAGGCAGCAGGGTAGAGTATCTGCCTGAGAAAGTACCTAGGGTCTTGGGATGAGGGGTGGGGGGGTTGTATTCAGGCAGCTAGCCCATGTTGCTGCCTACACTGTAGCAACCACTTCCATTTTTAGCACATTTTTAGCTTGATCAAAGCTAGTGCACGTACATCTGCTTGAGCTGTAAGAGCCTTTAGCTCAAGTGTAGACATACCCTTTGGCACACATAACTGGCTTATTTTATACTAATGGTGGTTTGTCCACCCCTGCTGCAGAAAACTCTCTTTCCAGGAAAAATGACTAGATTTTTTTTAAATGAAAGCTGAGATTCCTTTTTTAATTTCAAATCAGAAATGGGAAGGACAAAAGCTTTGACCTCTGAAGGTTGAAGCAGTGAGTCAGCCCTGCAGGGTCTTTATAATATGTGCCCATATAAATTTATCAAAAGAAATACAAATAAAAAATGCATATCCCCTGCACTGGGTGCCTTTGACAAAATACTAAAGATAGATTCTACTATATTCACAGACGTAGCAGCCTCTATGACCACCACTAACCAAAACTAATAAATGTAGAAATATACTCACCCATGGCCATAGCCACCACTCCTTATCATGCTTCCTCTCACAAAAAGGAATGAAAATATATTGAAATATTGGGTTTCACAGAGTCCAGGTGTTCCATACATTGGAGTAGGGGGTATATTTGGCTATGAATAGTAATAGTTGTACTCTCACTGGTGGTCACCATGGCAAGCCTTTGCAATTGCCACTTGTAAGTAGCTAACATTACTATGGTATTTCCTGTAACAGATTCCAGGAATAGTGTGGGTGGTAACGTGAACTATTTACAACAGAAGATTTTGATGGCAACCACTGCTAGAGCCAAAGCCCCATGTGCTGCACAATAAACTAGGCTTAAATGGTGTAGCAAGATCTTTGGGTTCTGTATCACAGCAGCTTCATTTAAAGTGAGGTTCTACTCTGAAAAGTGCCCTTGTAAAAATATTATTGTGAGGTTCTTTTTCAGCAGTGCTCTGTATACATGTACAAATATTTTGAGATGTGTGGTTCTCTTCCCTTCTCCCACCCCCAAAAAAGAAGAAGAAGAAAAAATGCTGCTAGCTTTGCAAACTCAGCCTGAGTTCTGTTTGCACATCATACCTATAATAAAAGTTCTGCAGGTTAAATTAGCTTCTCATTGACACAAGCGCAACCCATTGTCTTCCACTGGAATTGGCACCCATAACTTTTTGAATAAACTGGTGTCTTTTTTTGTTTTAACTAATTTTTTTTTCAAATTAAAAGGAGGGTCTTTGATGAATTTAGTGTAAATGGCCTCTATTGTCTGGATATGTTTATTTTGCATTTCCCCCACACTTTCAGTTCTTGATGTGCTGCAGATTTTTGTCTTGACAACCTACAACTGCATCACAGAAGTTGTCAAGGGAAATGCTGCAGGGAGTGGTTTGGCAGCTGGATAGAAGACATTTGGGGGTTTTGGCACCTGGGAAGGCATGGGATGCAGTTTGGATTGGGAGATAAGAACATTAAATGGATACCTCTGATAAAATGACCAGAAGCAAAATACGTAATGTTGACTTTAAATTGTTATATTCTGGTTTCATCACTGAGCTGAATGGAATAGGACGCTGTTCTCTAGAGCCACTGTTTAAGGTTTTCTGCAGATCTCAGGAAGACAACACTGTTTATTCTGTATTTATGTTTTCAAGGTTACCTTCAAAAGCCTGAAGACTAGAAATTTAGGCTTAGATTCTGAAGCACGGCTTCACAGGCAGAAAGATTTGCAGCCATCGATTTGAGGCATACTCAGGGCCTTGGTTATAGAACATTTGCTCTTCAAAGATAGGTTTCAGAGTAGCAGCCGTGTTAGTCTGTATTCGCAAAAAGAAAAGGAGTACTTGTGGCACCTTATGCTCAAATACATTTATTAGTCTCTAAGGTGCCACAAGTACTCCTTTTCTTTCTTCAAAGATAGTTTCCTCATCGCCCCTCTAGGATAAATATTATCTCCATTTTGCAGCTAGGCAGGGAGGTGAAGGCTACATAGAAAATCCGTAGTAGAACTGGGATTAGAGTTTTTGGGCCAAATCTTCATCTACTGTAAGTCAGTTTAACTGCATTGGCTTCAAAAGAGCAACATCAGTGGTCTCCAAACTTTTTAAGCACACGAGCACTTTTTAAATTTAAGTGCAACCCAGGATCTACCTCAAAGAAAATGTAGAAATAACAGTAATCACACAAACCCAAACACCCTTGCCCTGTCCCTACGCTGCCCCATCTCCGAGGCCCCACCCTGCTCACTCAATTCCCCCCGCCCCCCGTTGCGTGCTGTCTCCTACCCTCATTCACTTTCACCAGGCTGGGATAGGGGGTTGGGGTGCAGGATGGGGTGCGGGCTCTCGGCTGGGGCCAAGGGGTTTGGAGTGTGGGAGGGGCTCTGGGCTGAGCCTGGGGCAGAGTTTTGTGGTGGAGGAGTGGGTTGAGTGCTGGGGGAGGGGGTTGGGAGGTGGTGCGGGGTGCTGGCTCTGGGAGGGGGCTCAGGCAGCGGGTTGGGGTGCAGGGTGCAGGCTCTGGGAGCGGGCTGGGGCAGGGGGTTGGGGTTCAGGCTCCGGGAAGGGGTTGGGGAGCAGGAGGGAGTGTGGGGCTCCGGAGTGGGCTCAGGGCTGGGGCTGGGGCTTGGGGTATGGGGGGGGCAGAATGCAGGCTCTCGCAGGGAGTTTGGGTGCTGGGGGGGGCTTAGGGCTGGGGCAGAGGGTCGGGGTGTGGGATGCGGGCTCTAGGAGTGAGTTTGGCTGCAGGAGGGGGTTGAGGGCTGGGGCAGGGAGTTGGGGTGCGGGAGAGGTTTGGTGTGGGGGCTGCGGCTGGGCGTCACTTACCTCAGGCGGCTCCCAGGCAATGGCGCAGCAGGGCTAAGGTAGGCTCCCTGTCTGCCATGGCCCTGCACTGCTCCCGGAAGTGGCTGGCATGTCCGGCAGTGGCTCCTGGGTGGGGAGGGGCAGGTGGCTCCCCCGCATCCACAGGCACCACCCCCGCAGCTCCCATTGTCCGAAGTTCCCCGTTCCCAGCCAATGGGAGCTGCAGGGGCAGTGCCTGCAGGCGAGAGCAGTGCGCAAGACCCCCTGCCTCTCCCCCGCCCCAGGAGCCCCTGCCAGACATGCTGGCTGCTTCCGGGAGCAGCGCGGGGCCAGGGTAGGTAGGGAGCCTGCCTTAGTCCCGCTGCACCACCAGACTGTTAGCGGTCAATCTCCCTATTAGGCTGCAGGAGAGTTGGCGACCCTGTCGCGATCAACTAGTCGATCTTGGAGCCTGTGACTGAGATCGACTGTCAGAGGCTCCATGATTGACCAGCTGATCGTGATCTATCAGTTGGTGACCACTGAAGCACTTAGAGGAGAGGAAAGTGATCAGGAACAGTCAGCATGGATTCACCAAGGGCAAGTCATGCCTGACTAATCTAATTGCCTTCTATGATGAGATAACTGGTTCTGTGGATGAAGGGAAAGCAGTGGACATGTAATTCCTCGACTTTAGCAAAGCTTTTGACACGGTCTCCCACAGTATTCTTGTCTGCAAGTTAAAGAAGTATGGGCTGGATGGATGCACGACAAGGTGGGTAGAAAGTTGGCTAGATTGTCGGGCTCAACGGGTAGTGATCAATGGCTCCATGTCTAGTTGGCAGCCGATGTCAAGTGGAGTGCCCCAAGGGTCGGTCCTGGGGCCGGTTTTGTTCAATATCTTCATTAATGATCTGGAGGATGGTGTGGATTGCACCCTCAGCAAGTTTGCGGATGACACTAAACTGGGAGGAGTGGTAGATACGCTGGAGGGTAGGGATAGGATACAGAGGGCCCTAGACAAATTGGAGGATTGGGCCAAAAGAAATCTGATGAGGTTCAACAAGGACAAGTGCAGAGTCCTGCACTTAGGATGGAAGAATCCCAGGCACCGCTACAGACTAGGGACCGAGTGGCTAGGCAGCAGTTTTGCAGAGAAGGACCTAGGGGTGACAGTGGACGAGAAGCTGGATATGAGTCAACAGTGTGCCGTTGTTGCCAAGAAGGCCAATGGCATTTTGGGGTGTATAAGCAGGGAAATTGCCAGCAGATCGAGGGACGTGATCGTTCCCCTCTATTTGACATTGGTGAGGCCTCATCTGGAGTACTGTGTCCAGTTTTGGGCCCCACACTACAAGAAGGATGTGGAGAAATTGGAGAGAGTCCAGCGAAGGGCAACAAAAATGATTAGGGGTCTGGAACACATGAGTTATGAGGAGAGGCTGAGGGAACTGGGATTGTTTAGTCTACGTAAGAGAAGAATGAGGGGGGATTTGATAGCTGCTTTTAACTACCTGAAAGGTGGATCCAAAGAGGATGGATCTAGACTATTCTCAGTGATAGCAGATGACAGGACAAGGAGTCATGGTCTCAAGTTGCAGTGCGGGAAGTTTAGGTTGGATATTAGGAAAAACTTTTTCACTAGGAGGGTGGTGAAACACTGGAATGCATTACCTAGGGAGGTGGTGGAATCTCCTACCTTAGAAGTTTTTAAGGTCAGGCTTGACAAAGCCCTGGCTGGGATGATTTAGTTGGGATTGGTCCTGCTCTGGGCAGGGGGTTAGACTAGATGACCTCCAAAGGTCCCTTCCAACTCTGTTATTCTATGATTCATGAGCTACACTGATTAGGAGGATTTGGCCTCATGAATTCATAGTTCAGCTGTGTTAAATTTCTGATCACAGTTTGTTTTTTTTATTAAAAGTGCCATATTGACTTTGTTGACATCCTGTATCAATTTCATTTAAATCTGCCTTTCCTTTTCAAAATTAACAAGGTAAAGGTGTGTGAAAGGAGAGGAACCACCTGAAACAGAAAAATCATCATATTCTCACAGTTGATATAACTGCAGAACTGACAAACAGTGGTAGATCTCTTCCAAAGAACTGATAATTGTTTGTTCTGTTCTTCATGGTTCATTAGTTTGCTGTGTAATGACAGATTTGTTTAAGATGTTTCTCCATAATTAGCTAAATTTAATTCACCAAAGTATATTATTGACCTGTTTAGAATTACATGTTTTCATGCCGTGAAGAGAAGAATAGGTTTTATTTTTAGGTTTGGTACAACACTGAAGTTAAACAAACATGTAGTTCACTAATGCAGAAATAGTCAGTTACAGCTACCTTGTAGCTGAGGTGTCGAGAATAACCTATGTTGTCTCAGCAGAGAGAGCTGAAAGCAGTACAGTCTTACACTACCCCTAATCCAACTCTCCTGTTCATAGGGAATACTTCTCCCCCATCCCCAAGAATTTAGGATCTGTATTGTAGATGTGGCCTATGGCAGCCTAACTATGCCAGCATAACCTGCTAGCATAGACATAGCATATGCCAACAAGAGGAGTTCTGACAGCATAGTACCGCCACCCATAGGTGACGACTTCCTTTGTTCCCGGGGGGTGCTTGACCTCTGCTCTGCCCCAGGCCCTGCCCCCACTCCATCCCTTCTCCCAAGCCCCCACCCCGCTTCTTCCACCCCCACCTCGCCTCTTCCCTCTCCATTCCCCCACCTCTTCCTGCCCCCACTCCTTCCCCTCCCCTCCAGCACCTCCTGCACACCACTGAACAGCTGATTCGCGGTGCGCAGGAGGTGTAGAGAGGGAGGGAGAGGAGCTGATTCGGGGGGGAATGGGCATCTGCACATCTACCAATGTGATATATGCCATCATGTGCCAGCAGTGCTCCTCTGCCATGTACATTGGCCAAACCGGACAGGCTCTACTTAAAAGAATAAATGGACACAAATCAGACATCAAGAATTGTAACATTCAAAAACCAGTAGGAGAGCACTTCAATCTCCCTGGACACTCAATAACAGACTTAAAAGTGGCCATTCTTCAACAAAAAAACTTCAAAAACAGACTCCATTGAGAAACTACAGAACTGGAATTAATTTGCAAACTTGACACCATCAAATTAGGCCTAAATAAAGACTGGGAGTGGCTGGGTCACTACAAAAAGTAATTTTCCCTCTGTTGATATTCACCCCTTCTTGTCAACTGTTGGGAATAGGCCACATCCATCCTAACTGAATTGGCCTCATTTGCACTGACCCCCCACTTGGTAAGGCAGCTTCCATCTTTTCATGTGCTGTATATTTATACCTGCCTACTGTATTTTTCACTCTATGCATCTGATGAAGTGGGTTATAGCCCATGACAACTTATGCTCAAATACATTTGTTAGTCTCTAAGGTGCCACAAGGACTCCTTGTTGTTTTTGCTGATACAGACTACCAAGGCTACCCCTCTGAAATTTGACAAATTCTATGTCTTCAAGTCACCAGGGCCTGATGAAATACATCCTAGAATATTCAAGGAGCTGACTGAGGAGATATCTGAGCCATTAGCGATTATCTTTGAAAAGTCATGGAAGGTGGGAGAGATTCCAGAGGACTGGAAAAGGGCAAATATAGTGCCCATCTATAAAAAGGGAAATAAAGACAACACATGGAATTACAGACCAGTCAGCTTAACTTCAGTACCTAGAAAGATAATGGAGCAAATAATTAAGCAATCAATTTGCAGATGCCTAGAAGATAATAAGGTGACATGGATATGTCAAGAACAAATCCTGTCAAACCAACCTAATAGCTTTCTTTGACAAGCCTTGTAAATAGGAGGGAAGCAGTATATGTGATATATCTTGACTTTGGTAAGCTTTTGATATTGTCTTGCATAACCTTCTCATAAACAAACTAGGGAAGTACAACCTAGATAGTTGGAAAACCATCCCCACATCCCTAGAGAGTAGTTATTAGTGGTTCACAGTCAAGCTGGCAGGGCATATTGAGTGGAGTCCCACAGGGATCAGTTCTGGGTCCAGTTCTGTTCAATATTTTCATCAGTGATTTAGATAATGGCATAGAGAGTTCACTTATAAAGTTTGTGGACGATACCAAGCTGTGAGGGGTTGCAAGTGCTTTGTAGAATAGGATTATAATTCAAGATGATCTGGACAAACTGGAGAAATGGTCTGAAGCAAATAGGGATGAAATTGAATAAGGACAAATGCAAAGTACTCCACTTAGGAAGGAATAAGCAGCTCCACAAATACAAAATGGGAAATGACTGCCTAGGAAGGGGACTGCAGAAAGGGATCTGGGGATCATAGTGGATCACAAATTAAATATGAGTCAACAGTGTAACACTGATGCAAAAAAATAAACATGGTTTTGTGATGTATTAGCAGGAGTGTTGTAAGCAAGACATGAGAAGTAATTCTTCCGCTCTACTGCACGCTGATTAGGCCTCAGCTGGCGTATTGTGTCCAGTTCTGGGCGCCACATTTCAGGAAAGATGTGAACAAATTGGAGAAAGCCCAGAGATGAGGAACAAAAAATACTAAAGGTCTAGAAAACATGACCTATGAGGGAAGTTTGAAAAAATTGGGTTTTGTTTAGTTTGGAGAAGAGAAGACTGAGGGGGGACATGATAGTTTTCAAGGACATAAAAGGGTACAAGGAAGAGGGAGAAAAATTGTTCTCCTTAACCTCTGAGGATAGGACAAGAAGCAATGGGCTTAAATTGCAGCAAGGGCAGTTTAGATTGGACATCGGGAAAAACTTCCTAACTGTCAGGGTAGTTAAGTTTGGGAATAAATTGCCTAGGGAGAATATGCCTGTGGAATCTCCATCACTGGAGATTTCTCAGAGCAGGTTAGACAAACAGCTGTCAGGGATGGTCTAGATAATACTTAGTCCTGCCGTGAGTGCAGGGGATTGGACTAGATTACCTCTCGAGGTTCCTTTGAATTCTGTGATTACGTGATTTAATATTGTTCATTGTTGAGAATGCTGACTCACACATGTATGTTGAACCAAGCATAGTCAAAAAGTTAAATGCCATCTTCCTCAAGTGTGGATACTTGGAGTCCAGCACAAGAGTTGTCCAGAACATTTCAGATGTAGTTTGTATGCAGCACCTTAAGCACTTCATCCGCTTGTAAATCAGTACACTCTAGCTGTGGTTTTGCTTTTTTCAACATCTGGAAAGGATGCTTTTGCTTGATCACACCAAGTGCCATTTGCTTGTACCACGAATGCGTTTCTTACAAATAGGAAGATGTCATTAACACTTTCAAATTCTTGGAACCTCTGCTGGAAGTTTTGAAGAAGCCTGTCTAGAGATGATGCCATCTGATTTACGTCTGGTGTGTCCTGGCAACTTAGCAGCGTTGGGAAATGCAGCATCTCCCCAGTTTCCAAATCGCTTTTGAAGAGACTCAGTTTGTTTTGATAATGGGGATCTACTAGATTGTGATTTTGTCCTCTGTAGCTTTAAGTTGAAATCATTTAAGTGGCCTGTCAAAGGAACAAGGATGGCCAGGATGCTTATGGTTGCAGCATCCCTCAAAAATGCATGTAGCTCTTCTGCCTTTTCCCTGGAAAGTTATGTAGATATTCTTCCACGTGAACTCAAATTTCCCACAGCCTTCTTAGACTTGCCCTCTGCTCAGCCAACAGATATCATCATGAGCCAATGGGTCATCGTAATCTGCAAATATTTCTGAAAGAAAGCTTTTGAACTGTCTTTGTTGCATTGATGACTCGGACCGAAGGAAGTTGACAACTTTAATCACCATCGACATTACAGTAGCATACTCCTCTCTCAGCTTTGCACAAAGTGCAGTTTGGTGGATTGTACTGTGATAGGAAATCCAGTTGGGGTTCAGATCTTGCAGGCGTTTCACAAGCCCTCAGTGAGTACCGAGCATGGCAGGAGCGCATTCTGTTGTAATTGACACAATCTGAGTCACATCAAAACCTTAATTAGACAGAACAGTTTGAACAGAATTTAAACATATCCTCACCGGTTGTGTGATTGCTGTGCGGTATAAAGGACAACATATCCTCCACAACTTTATCTCCATCAAAAAAATGTACATACAGCGCTAGCTGTGTGTGTCCCTGATATCACAGGATTCATCCCCTGCCATGGAAAAATTTCTAATTTTCAGTTTCTCACACAACTGTTTGAAAACGTCTTGTGCCATCATCTCGGCGCACCTAAAACCTGTGATGTCTGAGAGTAGCCATTGTCTGAAGACATCAACAATGTCTCTCTTCTCCACAGAAAGGGTTTCAGCTGTAGAAATGATACACTGCTTAATAATGTCCGCATCTGGAAAAGGGTTTCTGTGTTTTGCCATTACCCCCACACCCCCCTCAGTGAATCTTCAGTAGCTTTTTCCTAAGCACAAATAGCCTTTGAGATAATATTTGTGCTCTGAAAATATGCATCCTTTGATGAAGTGATCTTGTCTGATCTTAAACAGAAGCCCAGTGGGTCTTTGTGGTCAAAATCCATGTGCTTCGTTTCGTAGCGCCTTTTGGTGTGGCCGCTTTTAACAATAGCCACAGTCTCTGTACAAATTAAACATACGGGTTGACCATTTGGATATTGTGGCAAAATAAAATAGTAAGCGTCAGTCCACTCTTCTTTAAACGAATGATTTTTGGTGTCAACTTGCCTTTTTTTTTTATGCCATTTTTAAACACGGTGCCATTAAACACTGAAAGTGCCAGAGCTGGGACTACCTTGGCTCACCTTTGCTCCTCCTGCTGTTCCTGGGGCTCTTCACCTCTCCCCACACAGTCCAGGGAGGGAGAGAAGAGGAGAGAGCGGCACAAGAGCCCTTCCCTTCTCACAGGAGTAGAGGGAAGAGAAGAGCTCCTGGAAGCCCCTGAACCTTTTCTTCTCCTTCCTGTCTCCTGTAAGAATTGGCGCCTGCCGAGGGGCAGGGGCAGAGAGCACTGCTGGCTACCTGTAGCAGCCCTGATTGGCAGCAAGGGAAAAAGCAGCCAATCAGAGGAGGTTTCTCCAAAAGACAGGAAATATGCACCCCTCAGAAGGAATTGTGGACATTTTAATTGCGGGGTTCGTGACCCAGGGGCGCCGTTTCAGATTGTGATTGGGGCGAAGGGCGGCGACTTTAACTATGGTTCATAGGGTTGCCTCCCCCTTCGCTTGCTGAATTGTCTCAAAGAGCCTGCCCGCAGGTAGGAGACAGCCCTGGCTGAGCAGGGGCTGGTGCAGGTTAATGACCTGGTGTCTCCCCCTGCCCCACGGTAATGGGATTTTTGGTTTGGGTGCCATTTAGGGTTGCCATGTCCCCTTTTCGACCAGACTTTGGGTGGAGTGCGGGCGTGACTTTGGGAGGAGACAGAGTGGGGACAGGCCTCAGGGCGTGGCCACGGTTTGGGCACATCCAGCCTCCCCAGATGGAAGAGCCATGCACCGCCCATGGTAATAAACCATAAATCCAGTGTTTTTATTAAGCCTGTGATTTTTAGTGTCCAGCAAGGTTATGAATTTAAATTCCCAAGCTCATCTTTTGAAGGTGCTGTGTGGATTTTCTTTGAGAACAATACAAGAGAGGTTCGATGTGACGTTATTGCTTTGTGAAAAATGTTTGCCGGTGGGTGATATGGTGTTTTTATCTTTTGTCTTTTTTCTGTGTGAGTTCATTCGAGAGAGTAGTGGTTGTCCTATTTCACCCACATAGTTGTTATTGGGGCATTTAGTGCAAATGTTCCTCATAGATTCCCACCACAGCTTCAACAACCACCATCCATCCGTCAGTCAGTCTCTCTCTAGAACACTCCCTGTCAAGGTTCCTTCCCCACTCTGAACTCTAGGGTACAGATGTGGGGACCTGCATGAAAACCTCCTAAGCTTACTTTTACCAGCTTAGGTTAAAATTTCCTCAAGGTACAAATTAATTTTACCCTTTGCCCTTGGAATTTCCACTGCCACCACCAAATTTTAACTGGGTTTACTGGTAAACGTAGTTTGGACACGTCTTTCTCCCCAAAATCCTCCCAACCCTTGCACCCCACTTCCTGGGGAAAGTTTGGTAAAAATCCTCACCAATTTGCATAGGTGACCACAGACCCAAACCCTTGGATCTGAGAACAATGAAAAAGCATTCAGTTTTCTTACAAGGAGACTTTTAATAGAAGTAAAGGAATCACCTCTGTAAAATCAGGATGGTAGATACCTTACAGGGTAATTAGATTCAAAATATAGAGAATCCCTCTAGGCAAAACCTTAAGTTACAAAAAAGACACACAGACAAGAATAGTCATTCTATTCAGCACAGCTCTTTTCTCTGGCCAGGAGGGATTTCAAAGGGGTTTACCCTTCCCTTTGTATTTATGACACTCCCACATCAGCATCACGTTCTTGGACACCACAGTCAGCATCAACAATGGTTCCCTATTTACAAGAAACCTATGGATTACCACACTTACCTTCACAGATCCAGTAACCACCCCAAACACACAAAGAAATCTGTTATCTGCAGCCAGGCACTCAGATACCACAGAATATGCTTCGAGGAGAAAGTCTGGGATATGTACCTTAACACACTTAAAAACCACCGTCACTAAACAAGGATATTCCATCAGAAAAGTAGATTGTATCTTGGAACGGACCACCCAAATACCCCGAGAACTTGCTTCAATACAGGGGAAAAAAAAAACACCTCTCACCACACACCCTACTTGTCACCTACTGCCCTACACTGCAACGCATACTGGGTATCATTAAACAGTTAAAACCTATGCTTGATGGGGACTACTACATCCTGAAAGAAATCCTTCCTGAATCTTCTCTTCTGGCCTTCAAACAACCCACCAGCCATGCCAAACTCATTATTAGACGCACGCTCCCCACAGATCAGGACACACCAACTCGAAGCAGCACCAGACCCTACCATAATAGGAGATGCAAAACCTGCAGACGTATCTCCACTGTTGCGATGATCAGCACCCCCCCACAACACACCTTTCATGATCCATAGGTCCGACAACACCTTAAAAAGATGAGCCTGGGAGCTTAAATACATAACTTTGCTGGACAGTAACAATCATGATAAAGACACTGGATTTATGGCTTATTAGAACAATCTATAACCCTCTAACTCCCCTTTTTTGTTCTCTGGCTGCAGAGATGTTAATTAGTCACTTCTCCTTGAATGGGGTTTTTTGCTAAGTGATCTGTTCCACCTTGTATTTAGCTGTGACACTCTGAGTACCTTTCCCAGACCTGAAGAAGAGCTCTGTGTTAGCTCAAAAGCTGGTCTCTTCCAATTGGTCCAATAAAAGATATCACCTCACCCGCCTTGTCTCACTGAAAATACAATGCTATTATATAATTCCTGATATGCTCTCACCTGGAATACGGTGTTCATTTCAGGTGATCCCAAGACAAAAAATAAATAAAAAACGCAGAAACAGAAAGGCTTTAGAGGTAGGTGACAAAAAGGATTAAGAGACAGGAAGTTATATTTGCCTGGGCAGAGATTGAAAAGACTGAGGTTGCTTAGTTTTGAAATTTGATGAATATCAGGGGACGTGAGAGATAAACGGGGCACTCCTAATACATTTTTTTTAACAGTACAGGAACAAATGGACCTTCAGTGAAATTGAGGGCCAGGAAACTTAAAACGGACAAAAGGAAATAATTTTTAATACCTAATTAACTTGTGGAGGTTATTGTTGAGATATCACTACGGCCAAGAACATAGTAGGGTTTTTAAAATGATTAGACATTTTATAAAAAGAAAAGGAGTACTTGTGGCACCTTAGAGACTAACCAATTTATTTGAGCATAAGCTTTCATGAGCTACAGCTCACTTCATCGGATGCATACTGTGGAAAATACAGAAGATGTTTTTATACACACAAACCATGAAAAAATGGGTGATTATCACTACAAAAGGTTTTCTCTCCCCCCACCCCACTCTCCTGTTGGTAATAGCTTATGTAAAGTGATCACTCTCCAGTGTATATATCTTATATATCTTCTTACTATATGTTCCATTCTGTGCATCCGATGAAGTGGGCTGTAGCCCACGAAAGCTTATGCTCTAATATATTTGTTAGTCTCTAAGGTGCCACAAGTACTCCTGTTCTTTTCCCCAGTATTTGGTCACACACAGCTACTATTACACACTACTTTTCATACGGGGCATAGAAGTTTGCATGAATTACTGTAGAAATGTTGATGAGAAACCTTTTACTCTGGTGTCACTGCTGCTGTGTTTGTGTGTGTATAGATATATCTCATGACTTTATATCTTTTGACGCATTATAAACCAATGCATAGGGTGGATCGGGTTTTCACAGTTCATGGGAGCCACGTGCTGCAGGAAATAGTGTTGGTAATGCTCTTCTTTATGAACTGATATTGAACCAACTCCTGAACATGGTCCTCTTCTGCTTGAGGTGCTGGCTCTTCTATGGGATGTAAAATGTAGGTCCTGATCAGCTGTGGCCAGTTAGAATCTCCTGGCACTCTTCAGGCTGTGCGGCGGACCAAAATTATACGGAGTTACGAACACATTGGGAATGGAGGTCTTCGTAATTCTGAACAAAATGTTATGGTACTTTCAAAAGTTTACGGCTGATCATTGACTTAATACAGCTTTGAACCTTTACTATGCAAAAGAAAAATGCTGCTTTCCCTTGCTGCTACTAGTTTACGTTGAACTCAGGACTGTACTTTGTTTGCTCTTTTTTTTTTTTTTCCCTGTCGTCTCTTCTACTGCCTGATTGTATACTTCAGGTTCCAAATGAGGTGTGTGGTTGACTGGTCAGTTTGTAACTCTGGTGTTCGTAACTCGGAGGTTCTACTGTGGTTTGGATAACCATGTTCTGCCTATCTAATCTCTCCCTTCAATTTTAGTTGGACAATGATAGTCTGCTTCACTTCATATCCTAAACTGTTATGCACCATAGTGTCACCAAGGGCTGTTAAACAGCTGATGCATTTCACCCCAGAAGTACATTTTGGTGGTGGGTAAAATTATTGGTTTGCTTGTAGGATTGGTAATAGTTGGGCATTTGGGGACGAAAGATGCTATTTAAACACAAGGCATTATTATTACATAGCAAATGTACGGGGACAAATGTTAGAAACATTATTTATGAAAATAAGCTACTAAACCGAGGCATGTATGAAATCTGTAACATATAATTGCAATTAAACTACATTTAAGCACATCATTTGAAATCACAGCTGTCCTTTAAATATACATGATAATTTAAAATCTCAGCCAACCTCAATAGTAACATATTTAACTGGTGTTCGATAATTGTCATTGCTTGATTATTATGTCCTTAGTAAAATGATTCTGAGAAGCAATTGAGTAACAACGGAAGCAATTGGATTGACATTTGATGGCTCTTGGTGGTTCTATGTGAAATGAATTTGGCCTTTTCTGGTTTCAAACAGACAGGTGTCTACATCACAGAACACCTCAGTGGCACTAGTTGAAATCTACGTGGGACATCTTGCATATTATGTTCATATCAATTATCATGGGGTTTTAAAAAGAATATTAATTATTCATGCAGAAGGCAATAGCTCCACTGTAAACTGAAAAATTTAGATATATTCATTTGAAACTAAAGGGGAAATTTTATATAACAGAATGTCATTATCCCAGTTGAAATTGAGCTACTCCCATTTACAAGATTAACCCTTAATTCAGATTAATTTTCCTATGTGTCCCTGTGTAGACAAGCCCCAACAGTGTACAAAGGGTGTTTTTATGGGATTAACTGAGGGAGCTAACCCCATTGTAAAGGCTAGCCTGGATATTCCTGAAACATGTAAGCGACAAATGTTTGTGGTTTACCCCGGGATTAATTTATGTACATCACTTACTCCCCCCCCCACCCCTTGCTATCAGGGAGGATTGATTTAAATCAAAGCCATTTAAATCACCAATTTTAATTGTGATTTCCATCAGCAAGCAGGAAACCTTGATTTAAATAATTGATTTTAATTATTTTGAATTTGTACTTTTTATTTATTTTCCTAAAGAAAGGTGGATTCTCATTGGTTGGTAACTATTAAAAATATTGATTTGCAACTTAAATATAGTCTTTACACTAAATTTGGTGCTTCTTTTTGCTAACCAGGATAATATATCTATACACATTTATTTAAATAATTCTATAGTTTAACATATATTTATTCAGATTCTTAATTTTTACATTTTTATTATGTTAGAAAATGGTGAATGATGCATTTCTCATTGGCAAGATGATTAATTTTGTATTTGCGTCAAGCTCTATTTGGATGGACATTCAAATTCCTTAAAAAATGCACAAAAACAGCATTTTAAAATTTTATTATTAAATAAAACTACATTAAATGTGCTGGATACATCAGAAAAAAGTTTATCAAACAGTTTATTAAAACAAGTTTTGCATTTAAAAGTAACTGATTTACTGAACAAAGAAGGTTTCAGAGTAGCAGCCGTGTTAGTCTGTATTCACAAAAAGAAAAGGAGTACTTGTGTCATCTTAGAGACTAACCAATTTATTTGACCATAAGCTTTCGTGAGCTACAGCTCACTTCATCGGATGCATCTGATGAAGTGAGCTGTAGCTCACGAAAGCTTATGGTCAGATAAATTGGTTAGTCTCTAAGGTGCCACAAGTACTCCTTTTCTTTTTGAACAAAGGAAGTTATTGAATTGAACTGATTGTTTCTGGTCCCCCTGTCCTTCAAGATTTTAGAAATAGAAGATCTCATAGTCTCTCACACCTAGTTTTTATTCATAGAAAGGAAAAGGAAAACAAGCTTTCCTGCTTTTTCAACTCCCAGTTGGTTTCTTAATTGTGATTGAACTAGTCATTGAACTGAACTAGTTGAATAAACTGAAATGAAGAAAATATTCTCTCTGCACCAGCAGAAGCGGCTACTGCTGTCAAAAGCTGGTTTAGCACTTCAGTAAACTCTGGTTGCAAGTGCTTAGCCAGTGACTTCCACGAGGTCAGTGGCTTGAGTTTCTTTAAAGCTTCAGCAGCAAACGTGTACTGCTTAATATTTTTTGTATTTAATTTAAATGACTTTAATGGATTATAATAAATTGAGACCTGCTCAAGTCTGGTCCTGCTTTGAGCAGGGGGTTGGACTAGATGACCTTCTGAGGTCTCTTCCAACCCTGATATTCTATGATTCTATGAGGCCTTATCATAGATTGTCAATTTCAAATGTAATTTTAAATATGTGTATTTTAAAAAATAAACTTTAATTTAATTTGAATAAAAAATCCAATTTAAAATTTTTGAAAAATTGTTTTTCTTTTTCTTCTTTTGTTTTTAATCCACCTTGCTTGCTGTTAGTTCTTATGGAGCTTAACCTTACATCTGCTCAGACAAGACACGTATTCATATACATCTTTTATATGGTACCTTGTCCAGTGTGTATCTCCAGCTTTCCTTGAACTTTGAAACATCTGGCTGTGGTAGCCAACAAATACACTTGCATGATGTCAAGTATCAGGGGGTGCCGTGTTAGTCTGTATCCACAAAAACAACAAGGAGTCCGGTGGCACCTTAAATCTGTTAGTCTTTAAGGTGCCACCGGACTCCTAGTTGTTTTTAACAAATACACAATATTTTCTCCTTTAAAAAAATTGTTTTAGGTGAACTTAATGCTGGCAAAAAGTAATTTTATTGACAACCTTTGACACCAAAGTCCCATTTATCACTAAATAGGTACAGCACAGTCAGCCGTTGTGCAGACTTCCTCGCCAATGTGTCTTTACCCTGATCTGTGGGGAGAGGTTGGGTGGAGTCCCTCTGACACTTTCAAATCTTATGCCTCTGGAGACTTGCTAACGAGGGTGTTGGTTAGGATGTATAACAGGAAAACAACTCCGGGCTTGTCTACACAGGGAATGTATTCTGGAATAAAATAGGGTGTGAATTTAAAAAGCAATAGCTCCCAATGTGGATACTTAAAAAGAAGAATGCCTTTTACTGATTTAGCTTAATTCACGAAGTGGATTCTGGTCTATTTCCCTGTATAGACAAGCCTTAAGACTACAACTGAGTTCTTATAAGCCACTGAACAGCTGTCAGATACATGAGACTGTGTTGCAGCTGACTTGGCCAGATTTGAATTTTTGACCTACAATACAAGTGAATTATAGCTGTTTGTTGTGCAGTGCGAGCGTGTCTGAATTGGGTTGACAGATGGTGGTTACACAATTTCCCATCAGAATTTAGTCTGATCATTTGCTCCCCTCTCTTTCCCAACAGCCCCCCCCACCCATGCCTGACTAATTGGCCTGCCTTGCTGAGCCCCCATACCAACTCTCAGTAGTAATGCAGTACACTCTGAGCAGTTAGTCTACAGTGCTAGTAAGAGAAGAGAAGAAACACTCTTTCCAGCCAGGCTAGTGAAACTAGGTCATTTAAACAATTTAAAAATCAATTTCATGTACGCATTCCCTTACTGATTCTAAATACCGCCAAAGAATTTCTCCTTCTGCCTGTGCTGTTGTCTGGACACATAACCTGTTTACAGATGTTTAAGGCCTTAAGGGACCATTATGATAATTTTATCTGACCTCCTGCGTAACACAAGACAACTTCATCCAGTAATTTCTACATTAAGCCAATAACTTCATCCAGTAATTTCTACATTAAGCCAATAAATACAGCATCATTTTTAGAAAGATATCCAGTCTTGATTTAAAGGCTTGAAATAATGGAGAATCCACCAGATCCCCTAGATAAGTTTTTCAGTGCTTAATTATTCTATTAAAATTTTCCACCTTCTTTCTAGTCCAGATTTGTCTAGTTTAGGCTTCCAACCATTGGATTTAATTATACCTTTTTCTATTACATTAAAGAACTGTCTGTTATCAGAAATCTCTTCCTCATGTAGGTACTTGGAGACTGTGAGAGAAACCTTCTTTTGGGTAAGCTAGATCAGTGGTTCTGAAAGCCGGTCTGCCGCTAGTTCAGGGAAAGCCCCTGGCGCGCCGGACCAGTTTGTTTACCTGCTGCGTCCACAGGTTCTGCCGATCGCAGCTCCCACTGGCCACGGTTCGCCACTCCAGGCCAATGGGGGCTGCGGGAAGGGCGGCCAGCATGTCCCTTGGCCCGCGCCGCTTCCCGCAGCCCCCATTGGCCTGGAGCGGTGAACCGCGGCCAGTGGGAACCGCGATCGGCCAAACCTGCGGACGTGGCAGGTAAACAAACTGGTCCGGCGCACCAGGGGCTTTCCCTGAACAAGCGGCGGACCGGCTTTGAGAACCACTGAGCTAGATGGATTGAGCTGCTTTAGTCTCTCATGGCTAGGCAAATTTCCCAGGCCTTGAACCATTCTTGTAGTTATTTTCTCAACCCTTTCCTTCTTGTTTTGTTGTCTCTTCTTTTTTCCCATCTGTCCCACCCCACCAGGATCTTGTAGTTCTTATTATGATCATATTTAGATTTCAAGCTGCATGGGAATTGAATCTTGTCTTACTTTTTAACTCCATGCATACACCTATGGCAATATAACTCATAGATTCCAAGGGTAGAAGGGATCATTGCAGTCATCTAGTTTGGCCTCCTGTACAGGCCAGAGAATCCCCCCCAAATAATTCCTGGAGCAGCTCTTATAGAAAAAAACATCCAGTCTTGATTGAAAAATTGTCATTGATGGAGAGTCCATTATGACCCTTGGTAAATTGTTCTGGTGGTTAATTACTCTCACTTTAAGAATGTATGCTTTATTTCCAGTCTGAATGTGTCTAGCTTCAGCTTCCAGCCATTGGATTGTGTTGTCAGATAGACTGACATATTTCTTCCCCATGTAGATACTTATCGACTGTAATCAAGTCATCCCTTTATCTTCTCTTTGTTAAGCTTAGATACACTCAAAGAGCTCAATCACTATAATGCATGCTTTCTAATCCTTTAATTATTCTTGTAGCTCTTTTCTGAACCCTCTCCAATTTATCAACATCCTTTTTGTATTGTGGGCAGCAGAAATGGACACAATGTTCCAGCAGTGGTCACACCAGTGCCAAATACAGAAGTAAAATAACCTCTCTACTCCTATCTGCGATTTCCCTGTTTATGCATCCCAGGATCACATTAGCTCATTTGACCATAGCATCACACTGGGAGCTCATGTTCAGCTGATTATCCACCATGACTCCCAAATCCTTTTAAGAGTCACTGGTTCCCAGGATAGGGTCCATTAACCTGTAAGTGTGGCCTACATTCTTTGTTCCTAGATGTAGATGTTTACATTTAGCCATATTAAAATGCACATTGTTTGCTTGCGCCCAGTTTATCAAGTAATACAGATTGCTCTCTTTCAATACTGCTCCCCCAATTTTTGCGTCATCTGAAAACTTGATCTTTGACGATTTTATGTTTTGTTCTAGGTAATTGATGAAAATGTTAAATAGCATAGGGCCAACAACCATCCTTGTGAGACTCCACTGGACACACACCATCTTGATGACGATTCCCCATTTACAATTATGCTTTGAGACCTGCCTGTTAACTGATCTGTAATCCATTTAATCTGTGCCAAGTTTATATCATTCCAATTTTTTTAATCAAAATGTCATGCTGTACCAAGTCCAATAGTCTATTACATCAACACTATGGCCTTTATCAACCAAACTTGTGATCTCATTAAAAAAAAGATACCAAATTAGTTTGACAGGATCTGTTTCCCATAAACCCATGTTGATTTGCATTAATTACATTACCCGTTTTTAATTCTTTATGAACTGAGTCTCATATCAGCCACTCCATTATCTTGCCTGGGATTGATGTCAGGCTGACAGGCCTATAATTACATAGGTCATGTGGATGTAAGAACCATATCTTTGCTACTTAAGGTTCCAGTCCTGCTTCTTTTGAAGTCCATGACAAAACTCCCGCTGGCTGGAATGAGAGAAAGAATAACTTCATCTGCTTCTGTTGTGTAAACTTCGCTTGAAGTCACTGGGTCAGGTTCTGTTCTCTGTTAGACCAATATATGTCTGTCTGAAATGTCCATAACAATTGGCTGTTGGGGAAACGTCCTAGAGTTAGTTCAAAAAATTTTGATGGAACAGTTATCCATTGAAAAATGCTGCGTCTTTGAAATTGACATTTTTGCAGGGAAGGTGTTGATTTCAATATAATTTTTAATGGTAAAAATTTTTAAATTATTTGAAATTGAAATGGGAGTATTTCATTTCAGTTTCCTTGTTTCAATTTATTTTTTAAAATGTAATTTTAATATTTCTGTATTTACATATGTAACATTTTGACATTATCAGAACAAAACATTTCTGTTGGGATTTTTTTCATGTTTTCTAACTGAAATATTTTTGGAATTTCCATACTGCACATTTTGACTTTTCATACCAATTCGGGTTGAAGTTTTTTCGAAATGTCAGAATTTCCCATGGGAAGGAATTTCAGTTTTCTCACCAGCTGTAATTTGTCCATAAATGACTATGATTTTCAATATGGGAATAAAAGGTAGGAGTAGTTGACTTCTTAAGCCACAGTGTGATGGGGTGTGCAAACCCCACACTGAGCAACAAGGGCTTAAGGGCTCATTTTGGGCTCAGCCAGCCCTGCCTCGCCACACCTGCAGCAAATGCTCCGTCTTCTGGAGGAATTAAAAGGCGGCAAATTAGCTCAGTTGGTGAGCAGTGCTGAAGGTGAACAGACCTGCAGCCCACAGCTCCAGCAGAACAGAGCAGAGAAGAGTGAAACCTAAAGGCTCTGATGCACCTGCTGAAAGGGGTCCTCCATGAGGAAAGGGAGGATCCTTCACAGAGAGAGCAGAGAGGGAAGTATCGTGGCCCTGGACAGTGGCGACTCCCTCTTGCTTCCTTTTGATTTGAATTTTCCCAGCAGGCAAAGGCCTTGGACTGAGGTGACTCTAGGGAGGGAGACGAGAGGAAGAGGCCCAGGGAGGACAGGTCTTGATTGCCAGGTTACTGGTAGCCCAAAGGGCCCTGGGTCAGAGCTCAGTGGAGTGGGAGGGCTCGGGCTCCCCTCCCCACAACCCCCTTGGCAGTCCAGGGTTGTGGCCATGACTACTAGGCCACGCTTCCCAACCAGACCCTGAGTGGAGACCATTACATACAGGCAGTCGGAGCTCAATTCTCATCTCACACTGGTGTGAACTGGGCATAACTCCATTTTCTTCAATAGATCTACTCCTGATTTACAGTGGTTTAAGTGAGATCAGAACCAGGCCCCCTGTCTTTATAAAGAAGCATTGATAATTAATAAAGTTTTGTTACAGTTCTGCCCGAAGACCCCATTCAGGATTGGGGTTCCATTCTGCTGGCTGCTGTGCAAACAAAGGCATGTAGTCCCTTCCCTAGGGAGTACACAGGAGAAGAAAGTGAAGTGATGGAGGATGTGGGGCCATAACTTAGTACTCTGCTGCCTGGCTTGTCTGGTTTATTTGTTGCCATTTGCATCCCCCTATTCCAAGGCAGATTGAATGTGATATTCTGATGCCATTATGAAGTGTACTTTCTATTATCCAATTAAACAACTAGCTAGATGTGAGTAGCAGCACGTAGGCACAGTAGGCTGGTCCAGACTAGACATGTTCCTTATTTCTCCTGCACTTGCAGAAAGTGGTTTAGGGTTAGTTCAAAGACTGCTTTGAAGACTGGTTTTGTATAACAGTTTAATTTCATTTTAGGCCCATAAATGCATCACGTTTGTTTCCGTTTGAGTTGTCATGTGGCAGCTGTTCTGTTATGAAAAAGTTCTGAAAAATCTGGTTTAGCTCACATTTTCACTTCCAGTATGGACAGGGCAGACCTCTCCAAAGTTGGGACTGCCAATAATAATAGACCCTGTCTATGCTAGCAGCATAATGATGTTTAAAGACACGTACCTGTTTTAATTGTTAAACCCCATTTTAAAACCTTTTATTAAAAGATTAGCTATTTAAAACGGTTAAAACTCCATTTGGACCCCAGGGCATTTCAGCACTGGGAAGCTACCCTATTATAACATGGTACTCTGACATGTATCAGAAACATTATCTCAAAAAGCTATATCATAATATGGAAGAAAATGTAGTGTAAACAGGGTCAGGAGGCTTGCAAAGACCAGAATACAGTAATTGGAACAAAGAATTCAGTACTCAGAAAAAGTGAACTTTTAAAACCTCACGATTGCTCCAGAAGTCTTGCTTCCCTTACTGAGAAGGAAAAAAGGTGGTGCAATAAATTTGTCCCAGGAACAAATGGGGATAAACTGGCCAGGAATAAATTTAGGCTGAAAATTAGGTTTCTAATCATTAGAGAAGAGAGGTTCTGGAACAGCTGTCTAATGGGGACAGACAACCTAGCTAGTTTTCAGATAGAGCTTGACAAGATTTTGAACAGGATTTTATGATAGAGTTGCATGTGGTAGCAGGGGACTGGACTTAGTGACACAGGAGATCCCTGCCAGTTCCTATGTTAAGGAGTTTTACCTTTTTGAAAAGGTTTGTAGATGAAATGACTTGCAATAAAATTTAAGACTCTATATGGAATAGATTAGATAAGATTAGAATAGGAAGATATTGTAATATCCACTTCATTCTTTAGAGGTGCTTCCTTGAGGGTTAGAGCTTTCATCTTGGTAATAAATGTAATAATGGTCATGATTTTCAAAAGTGACTAGTGATTTTTGAGAGTGTCTCTTTTTGGGTGTCCAGTCTAGCATCTTAAAAGGGACTGCGTGCTGAGCACCTACCCCTTTGAAAATCAAGCCCTGTCAAGATGTCTCAATATGAGCATACAAAAATCACTAGTCTCTTTTTTTAAAAAATATTGACCTATATTCGTGAAGATGACATTGTAAAGAGGAGGACCACTTGAATTCGTGTGTTCCCAACCAAGTACTTTCTATTATTATTGGTTGAGAATGTTAATCAGGACTTTTTGTAGATTGAGGAGACTTTGCTTCCTCCCAAGTTTTCAAAATAAGCTTTCCAAAAACAGGGACTGTGCTTTATTCAAGTGTATTTTTTTTTCTTTTTGAACTGGAAGTTAGCCCAGGGGAAAAAACAAACAAAACCAAACCTCCCCAACCTTCTCTGTAGGACAAACCCTCATGGTTGCAATGGAAAAATGAGGTGGGTCAGACTGGTTAAACAGGAAGGGGAAATAAATAAAACCCTCACACAGGGTAAGGGAAACTCTCTAATCTAAGTTTAAAAAAGAGTCCTCCTGTGAAATACCTTAGATTTGCATTGTCTTTGAAGCATTATACTTTGGCTGACATTTACATCTGTCTAATCTTACTGTATTTCTTGTGGACATGTCATCTGATCTGTAGTAATGCATTCACCCTGTAGTTTCGGGCTTAATGTAAGAATTAGTAATTGAAATTATATGGTCCTGTGTTAAGGAGGTGAGTTAACATCTTAGATATACACTTAAGGCTTTTGGAGCCCTGTACAAATATGAATGAAAACACCCTTTTGACGTAGCTAAATATTATTCCTTTATTACTCATGAGGAAACTAAAGTGTAGAAAGGATAAAGTGCAACATGCTGAATGCAATCAACTCTCCTCAAAATACATGGAAATTGAGGGTACTTAGTAGTTCGTGGTTAGAATTTTATGTTTATTATCCCAGATCACACAGAAAATCTGTGGCAGAGCCAGGAATAAAATGCAAGTCGTCTGATTCCTAGTCCTCTGTGTTAGCCACGTGGCCATACTCCCTGCCCTACCAAAACTTCCCCTTGATCTAAAATGTCACTTTCCTCCTTAGCCTATGCTTAACTTTTCTCTTTCTGCATAATTATTTACTTCTGAAGGCAGTTTGGGATATAGTTTATTAAAGATGTAACACAAGATAAAGTTCCATTTGTTTAAAACGCAGTATATCTTGGTAATCATTAAGAAATGTCAGTCTGATTTAACCAGTGTCACTCTAATTAAGCCATGGTGGGGAAAACTGAAAGCCGTATTGTACAGATAAATAATCCATAGTTTATGTACATCCTAGCGTACATAAGCCTGGGATCCAATGATCTCAATCCAAGAGCTCCGCTGTCCCCAGAGCCCCAGGATAGAATTTCAGTCGTCTACTCTGTTTTGGTGTAGGTAATCATATGGAAACAAAGGACTGTCTGTTGTTACCATGCATTACTAGTGCATTTCCATCTTTCCCTTCTCGTGCTGTCTCTCTTTACCCTTCTGCTCTTCTCCTCCCTCATTTCACCAGCTAGGTCTTCTCTCTCTGCTCTGGGTCCAGACACTGGTAATCATGAGAGCAGTGCAGAGTGGCTTCTGGAGCTACAGCAGGGATAAATTTGGCCTTTTCAGTATAAGATGATTTCCCTTCATGGTAACATAGTGATGATTTGTCTTATTTCCTACAGCTGTCACCAAACAGTAGCTTCTACGTGTCTTTGCCACAGAAACATCTGTAAGATAAAAGGATGTGCATTTCATATTCAAAAACACACCCTTTGATCAGCACTGGGGAGATGTCTTAATCTTCAATAAGAGGTCCTTGATTGAAACTTCATGAAGAAATTGGGAAGGAATCTAGTCATGGGTGTATCATAAATCTCAGAAGCCCATCCATCAATGTTTTCAGAGAATTTAGGTCTGGTTTACACTAAAGTGTTAGGTTGACCCAGCTATGTCACTCAGGGGTGGGAAAAATACATCCCTCTGAGCGATATAGTTAAGCCCACCTAACCCCCGTGTAGACAGTGCTAGGTCGATGGAAGAATTCTTCTGTCAACCTGGCTACTGCCTCTCGGGGAGGTGGATGACCTATGCTGACAGTAGGACCCCTCCCCTTGATTTAGTTGGGGTTGGTCCTGCTTTGAGCAGGGGCTTGGACTAGGTGACCTCCTGAGGTCTGTCCAACTCTAATCGTCTGTGATTCTATGGTGTTGGTAGTGTCTACACTGAAGCATTGCAGTGCTGCAGCTGCAGCATTTTAAGTGTGGACAGGTCCTTTCAGGAAGCCTCTTCCCACCCCACCCTACCCTTCTTCAACAAATTAACCTTGTACTGTATGTTCTTCCTCCACACACTACCCTTGTGACACTTGCTGCAGCAAGAATTGCTTTGGATTAATGATAATTCTCCTCTGTAAGAAAAATTTGAAATAACATCTGCTTTGTGTCTGTTTCTAGTTAATTATATTTATCAGGCCTTCCTTCCTGCCTTACACCTGGAATTTTAAAGTGAGATGTGGAGTGTTAAGGTTTATGTTGTAGGTGTTTCACAATCCTTATGTTAGTCTCTTGCGTGGGGCTAATGCAGGGGTGGGCAAATTCCCTGCCTGCCCTGGCCTGTGCCGCTCCCGGAAGCGGCCGGCACCATATCCCTGTGGCCCTGGGGTGGGGGGGGGCAGAGGGCTCTGTGCTCTGCCCTCGCCTGCAGGCACCGCCCCCCACAACTCCCATTGGCCGGGAACGGGGAACCACGGGCAGCCTGCCTTAGCCCTGTGGTGCGCCGCTGCCACCCTGGAGCCGCTCAACGTGAGCGGTGCTGGGCCAGGGCCAGAGCTCGAACCCCTCCTGCACCCCACACCCCAACCCCCCGCCCTGAACCCCGTGCCACACCCCGTACCCTTCCTGCACCCCAACCCCCTGCCCTGAACCCTGTCCTGCACTCCGCACCCCCTCCTGCGCCCCAGCCCCTTGCCCTCAGCCCCTTCCTGTACACCGCACCCCCTCCCACACCCCGCACCCCCTCCCGCACCCCAGCCCTACATTCATGGCCTTGCAGGCAATTTCCCCACTCAGATGTGGCCCTCGGGCCAAAAAGTTTGCCCACCCCTGGGCTAGTGAGAATTTAGGATTCTGCTGCTTCCTCCCATGACAGTACTTGATGGGCAATTAGAATTCTGCAAGAAGTCAGGCAAGGGAGCCCTTCTAAATCTGTATCCACCCAATGGGTCAAATCCTGCACTGATTGACTTCAGCAGAAATAGGCTAGGTGTGAATGATATTGTTGTGGGGGTGAATTACTGTAGAATCTGGCCACGTATATCTTTGTTTAAAAGACAGGGCTTCCATTATATTTAATTATTTTTCCTGTGGTTTGCAAGGGAAAGGTGTGGTTACTGCTTAAGGGTAGCTTTAAATCAAAGACTCGGAGTGTGTGCGGCTTTCAAATATAGCATAAATGATGCTGTTTATAGAACTGGGCTGCTACTTCATTGCAGTCTGTAATGTCTGGATTCTAGGAAGTGGTTCTTTTGATGTAGTGTCCTTAATGCAATGTGTCCTGAATAGGTGGTCCTGCCTATGCTGTAGACACAGTGAACATAGCTTCCTTAACTGACTCACCTCCCTTTACATTGGTGAGTTGTACTCAGAACTCAGGCATCGCTCCTTCGCTTACTGTAACTCGTTTACAAAACAGTCGAAATCCCAAAGCATTCCGAAGTGTAATGTGAATAGGGACATCTTCATTTATTTGGTGCAGACCCCATTTTGCTCAGCGCTGTATAAACATTATAACTG
This sequence comes from Natator depressus, assembly GCF_965152275.1. Lineage (NCBI taxonomy): Eukaryota > Metazoa > Chordata > Testudines > Cheloniidae > Natator > Natator depressus. Next base: position 132,692,250 of record NC_134237.1, on the reverse strand, counting down.
AGGTCAGGAATCTGATTTTAAGACTGATCTTATTGAGTTAATAGGAGAGAGAACAAGAATAAGGTTAATAAGATCATGTGGTTATGTGTGCTGGGTAATGCACAGCTGTGCCCTGGTTGTGCTTCCGATACAACCACCTAAGGGAACCTAGCTGCTGCACTGGTCCAGTTTATATCAAAACATGGTTCCAGTTTCTAGTGCAGACTGACCCTCAACTCGCTCTCATATTGCCTCTCGGTTTATTCTCCAATATACATAAGTTGTCTCAAATCCCCTCCTGTTTGCAATTCCCAGGTGTTTTTCCCTTCTGTTCATGATCTTGTACCATCTCCATGACAACTACATACTTACCTTATCTGCCTGTTTTACTGTTCCAGGGATCTCCTGTATCCTTTTAACGTGTCTTAGGCCTGGTCTACACTACAGAGTTAGGTCGGCTCAAGGCAGCTTTTGTTGACCTAACTATGGAAGTGGCTATGCTTAAATTTGACTCCCACCGACATAAGTGTTCTGCCACACTGGCTTAATAACTTTATCTCCACGAGACGCTTAGAGTCAATGTCAATGTAATTAGGTCGATGCAGTATCAGTGTAGACACTATGTTGCTTACGTTGACTGTTACTGGCTTTCAGAAGCCATCCTACAATGCCCCGCAATGACAGTACAATCGATACAAGCGTTCCTGTTGAGGATGCTCACCGCCGACACAAGGAGCATAGTGTAGACACACACAAGCGATGTAATTACTGCGGTGGCTGTATGCCATTGTAAGTTAGGTCAACTTAATTTTGTAGTGTAGACATGCAGCTAGAAATGAGGAGAAGAGTTAGCACCATGTGAGCTTACAGCAGACCCCTAGGGTCCATGGACTACAGTCTGAGGCATGCTAGCAAGTAACATAGGCTTAGGAATTTGGGGCTATATCATCCTTTTCTTCTCCAGGGGTAGAGGGGGAAGCTTCCCATTTCCTGTGGCAATGGGGACACATTAGAATGGTCCAGGAGCATTGTTGCTGCTGCTTCTCCCATAGAAAACCACAGGTACTGGGCTGTAGCAGGAGATGATATAGTGGGAATGGGGGATGGCTGCTCTGTGTGTTACTGTACCCTTCCCATTTCATAGGACGCTGACCCCTCAGCATTAACTTACTTGTGTTTTCCTGCTCCTTGTTGTGGAACTGGGGATGAAGGGGAGCAGGGGATTCACTGGCAGCCCTTGCTTTTCTTTCAGGAGACACTTCTATGGAAGGATGTGGGAGAAACATAGTTAACAGTAAAGGCATTCAGAGTGAGGTGGGCTTTAAACTAGGCTTGATGGGGACAGGAGACTAAAGCCCCTGGGTAAGATCAAAACATGGAGACTCAGGGGAAAGGTCAGAATTTGGGGGGAACATGGGCAATCGTAGTAGGGACAAAGGAGAGACAAAAGGGAATATAGAGGGGAAAACCAATGAACATCTTAGATGTCTGTGTCCTAATGCAAGATGTTTGGGAAGTAAACAGGAAGAACTAGAAATACTAGGGAATAATCATAATTACAGCACAATGGGCTTCACAGAAACTTGGTGAGATAATTCACCTGACTGGAATATTGGTATAGAAGGATACAACTTGTTCAAGAAGGACAGGCAGGGGCAAAAAAGGGAAGAGGTGTTGCCTTGTATGTCATAGATGTTTACACTTGCGCTGAGGTTGAAAGAGAAGTGGGAGGCAGACCTATTGAATGTCTCTGGGTAAAAATAGAAGGGGTAAAAAAACGAGGGTGATGTCATGGTAGGGGTCTGCGATAGAACATCTAACCAGAAAGAAGAGCTGCAGGGGAGATTTACGTTGAACATTAGGAAAAACTTCCTGATTGCCAGGGTAGTGAAGCATGCAAACAAATGGGCTAGGGAGGTTGTGGAATCTCCATCATTGGAGATTTTTAAGAGCAGGTTAGACAACACCTGTCAGGGATGGTCTAGCTAATACATAGTCCTGCCTCAGTGCAAGGGACTGGACTAGATGACCCATGAAGGGCCCTTCCAGTCCTACATTTCTATGATTCAGTGAACTGTGCCAGGGAAAGAACACACTGAGCCCAAAGTTATACCCTTGCTGCAAATGTAAAATTCTCTTTCACTGTATCCTGTTTAACACTGAATCCTCCGGCACATTACTCAATGAAGGACCATTGCATAAGTATTCTGACCTCATAAGCTGGGTGGACAGAGGAACGTTTGTAACCCAGGCCACAGAGCATGGGAGAACCATTTTTGTCTCATTCCAAGACAAGCTATCAACCTTTGGATGTTCAAAGAGCTAAAGGTTGCATAAAATGGTATTGAAGGGTTGTGGAATTGAAGCTTCTGCAAGAGCTGGCTGACAGCAGCTAGTCCATTCCCTGCCAGTGGAGGAGGCCTCTGCAGTATGTTCCTCAAACCCTATTAGGTTAATTCTTAGCTCATACCTCTGGGAATCATTGCAGGATGGTCACTGACATATGGGCAGATGGATTAAGACTTCCTATCGTGGAGGAAATACTCTAGGATTTACCCTCCTTGGTGTAACTTCATCTCCACTTATCCTCAAGCTCTGCATGTCCCTCTGACTGAGTTCCACTCCAGGAGCTAGTTAGAGGGGTGTGACATTCCCCTGGTGTTATCTGGACCAGTGATCTGCTTGGTCACTCCAATCCTCGACTCTGGGAGCCAGCCTTACCCCACTCCCGGGCTGTTCACGCACAGCCTCTGGCATGTAAGCTGCTCCCAGCTACGTGAGTGAGCACTTTTGGCCAGCCACTACTTGGGTTGTGCAACCGAATGACACTAGCCAATATCTCTGGTCCCAGACACAACCCTAGGAACCTCCGTCTTGCAGTATCCAGTTATGCCCACTGGACGCTGCAAGCTTATATGAGTTTGTCAGTTTAACAAAGAAATTGATATGTACCAGACTTGTTATCCCAAGGGGAGTCTCTGACGTGCTTCAAACCAAATGCATTGCTTCAGGTGTAATAAACAAATTTATTAACTACAAAAGATAGATTTTAAATGATTATAAGTCAAAGCACAACAAGTCGGATTTGGTCAGTGCCCTTACAAACTTAGATGCTTCTCACCACAGGCTGGCTGGTTGCCCTTCAGCCGGGCTCTCCCCTTTGATCGGCGCTTCAGTCGCTTGGTGGTGGTGCCTGTAGATGTAGGTGGAAGAGAGAGAGAGCATGGCAAATGTCTCTCCCTTTTATCATGTTCTTTCTTCCCTCTTGGCTTTGTTCCCCCCCTTCATAGTCAGGTGAGCATTACATCATCGTAGTCCCAAACTGACCAAGGGAAGGGGGGTGACTCACTTGAGAGTCCAACAGATCCTTTGTTGCTTCCTAGGCCAGTATCCTTTGTTCCTGTGAGGCTGGGGTAGGTTTGTCCCATACATGCCCTGGTGAGGTGTGAACTGCCCCTCTGCTCCTGGAGAGTTTTGTCTGGGCTTGTTTTAAGCTATGAGGACACATTTTCAACCTCATAACTATACACATGAAATTGCAGCCTATAATATTACTATAACACCAATGCTCAGTGCATCATGAGCCTTCCAAAGACATCCGACATGACAAACTTTGCATTGGATACCACACAATCATGTTATAAGGATGAACATGGGCGTGCAGGGTGTTCCCCTGAGGTATAGAGTGTCAGAAGGGGTATTTAGAGAGCAGTGCAAGGTGCTCCGCTCACCCCCTGGAGCTGGCTGAGCATGCTATATCTGCAGCACACCCTAGCCTCAGGAGCAAGTTGAGGAGCCAAATGTGGGCCACCCAATTATTTTTTCCCTCTCTCTCTGAGATCAGAAGGGTTGAGAAAACGCACAATGGCAGGTTTTATGAGTGTTCTAAACAGACATGAGTCACACTCTGAGCACCTGGCATGATGTTCTTCAACTTATTATTTTGCTATTCTGCTAGTTTGGAGCACTATATGGAAGTGCCCTTTGGCAGAAAACCTGTTCTGCCCATATGTTCGCTTTTTTAAAAAAAAACCCAGGGAAGTCTTTAGACTGCAGGCCAAGATGCTTGGGAACTTGTTCGATATCTTCAGCTTAACAAAAACTGAATTTAATAAATTGCTTTCATGTGAATCAGCTTCAGATGAGTTCATTTTACCCCAGGGATGTTTGGAGACAGTAAAACAAGTCCAATCACACCTGGTAAAAATGTGCAGTGCTTTGATGATCAAAAGCTCCATCCAGTGGCCTTTGTTTATAAAAAGAAAAACAGTCTGGGGCAGAGAGATTTTACAGTTAGCAACTTTCTGGCGATGTTTGGGAGAGTGGGGAAAGTTTGTTGGGTCAAATGCTTCTTAGCAGACACTAGGAAATTGTTAGAACCATATGCTTAGTATTGAATATTGTAGCTATCGTCACCTTCTAGAGGGATCCCAAAGCACATTACAGTCTCAATAGAGGCATTGCTTCACTCAGCAGTGGCCTGTGGATTGCAACACGGGAGTTCTTTTTGATGCTCAGCAGCATTACACAATGATATAAGGAAGAAAATGAGGAACCGTTACTTATCCGACTGAAACGACATGGAGTGCTCAGATAGGGAAGAAGTAATTACTGTGACTGGGACCTGTGTAAGATACCAGGGTTATCCTTTTGCTTGCAAAAAGTGTCTCAGAATCTGTAAAAAGCACGAAAAAATGGCAAAGTCAGGATCCCTGGTTGCTCTCTTGTCCTAAAGACAGCAAATCAGCAGCCCAGTACCCATTGCCATGCTGATTGGTGGGAAATGAATGCCAAAAACTGTATGACCAGTATCCAGAGACTGCCTTGAGGTTCCCCGGTGAGTATTAGCCATAGCCAACTCTGCTTATCTGAGAGCACCTAAAGCGCAGTGTCACGTGGAAGTGATCTGAAAGATTCTTAATGTAATCTTTAGTCACTGGAGATGGAATAGGACTGCAACCTCACATTCTGATTTCCTCTTTGTTACTGTACAGGAGCTAGGAGGAGATCAGGGACCAAATTGAGTCCTCATATAAGCAGGCGTAACTCCATTGGAGGGAAGCGGCTTTTTTACAGGAACTCTGTGTTATTATTCAGTGGGATTCACCCTATAGGACATGAGATCCCCAGCAGCATAGGTGGAACCTGAAGGCTCCCAGGTAGTGGGTGATCTGTTATATGTGAATGCTGTAAAAATTACAGATTTTGTGACTGCGTGTTGCTTTTGTGATTTTAACGTATTGTTTTGTTGCATCAACCGCTTTAAAAATTAAATTGAAAGCATCTGTATTCAGAACCTCTTTTTGTAAAACAATATTTGTTCATAAAATTCTCTTTGGTCTTTTCGTGGCGCATTGTGCTCTTTGTTGCTGTGTTCACCTTCCCAGCCACCCGCCTTGTTAGCTGTGCAAGTCATCTCGCTGTGATGAAGTTTGCAAGCATTTGATAAGCACGGGAAGTGAATCATTGCAACACAATCCTGTCCTGTCCCGGGACATTTTGAAGACCATGTCGTCACCCAGGGGAATGTTGTTATATTTAGGTTTCACTCATTCGATGGCTTGTTTTACTGATTAGTCAGATACTACACACTATCTCACTTCAACTCTGGTTGCGATGAGATTCTGCGTAGCATCTGAGTAATCAGTGAAACAGTCCAAAGAAAGGGTGAACTAGTGCCTATTGGCTGGTGGTAGGGCTTGCCTGGAGCCTTTCACATCTTGTTTGCATAGCTGTAAATACCTTTAAAATGTAGGATTTGAGTGTTTAGCTTTCTCTCCCTCACATTTTCCCTTGATGATGTAGGAAGAGACAAAGGGAATGGCTGTCTTGGATGACTTTTACAAAAATATATCTTGTTTTTTTTTGTCTAAGAACTTAAACTTTTATGTTTATTTTTCTATGAAGTTTAAAGACTTCAAGTGCTACTCTTGATGTATTATATTGAGGTCCTTTGTCTCTATAGTATCTAATGTTCATTAGTATAATACTTAAAACTAGAAATTAACTTTACAAAGATGGGTCTTTATTATACCATTTTTGGTGGGTGAGGGAAACTGAGGCACAGAGCTGAAGTAGCTTGCCCAAGGTCACACACTGCATCAATGGCCAAACTGGGAATAGGAACCCAGTCTGGTGCCCTAGTCACTGTGTTAATAGGAGTATTATGTATGTATTGAAGGAGCAGGTTCTCAGCCTGGGGGATGCAAACATGTGTCAGGGGATTGCAGTGCCCCTGCCTTTCTGATAATGTTAAAATGGGGGTGGAGGGTGGCTAGATGGAAGCAGAGGGACCTCAGGGGTAGGGAGGGTTCTGACATGGAAAAGGGGGTCCTGGTCTAGAGAAAATGGGGGTTCACTGTAGGCTGCTCTAGAGCAGGGGTTCCCAAACTTGGTTTGTGGCTTCTTCAGGGTAGGCTCCTGGCGGGCCGCGAGACGCTTTGTTTACCTGAATGTCCGCAGGTACAGCAGCTCGCAGATCCCAGTGACCGAATTTCACCGTTCCCGGCCAATGGGAGCTGCGGGAAGAGGTGGCCAAGCCCGCGTCGCTTCCCGCAGCTCCCATTGGCCGGGAACGGTGAACTGCGGCCATTGGGAGCTGCAAGCGGCCGTAGCTGCGGACATTCAGGTAAACAAAGTGTCTTGCGGCCCACCAGGGGCTTACCCTGAACAAGCCGTGAACCAAGTTTGGGAACCCCTGCTCTAGAGGGATGACCTTGTGCTGCTCCCCCTTTGCAGACCCTGGCACAGGGGGGAGTGCCCAGGCAGGCCTGGAGCTAGGGAGGCAGGAGGGGTGGTATGCTTGTAGATTCGGTGCTATGAGGATTCTGGGCTGCAGAGCAGGTGACATGCAGTCCTGGTAAGGCTGCCTTTTTAGGCCCTCAGGAGTCCAGAATCTGGGCAGGACAAAGGTGGCTTAAAGCTGTCCTTCTGCCACCCTCCTTTCCCCGTTCTTCTGGGCTGTGTCTTTTGGGCTGCATCACTCAGGTGACAAAGCACAGAATCTAGCCTGAGGTCTCCATGCTGCCTCCAGATAGGCTGGCTTTGAGGTGATGTTGGGGTGAGTTGGGATCAGGGCCATAGGATCTGCAAGTGTACAAATCCTGTGGCCTGAAAACCATGCGTGGGGGACATAGGAGGGCAGTGGGAACCGCTGTTCCAGCCAATAGGGGCATGCGCTATGCTGTGTGCACAGTTAGTCTAAGTGAAAACATGCTCATATCATCATCCTCATTATCCTGCCTTGTCTGTTTGTTTCATCCGCCTATTGTGTCTTGTCAGTAAACAAAACTGTAAGACTAAACAAGACTTCGTGACAAGGACTGTCTTTTTGCTGCAAACTTGTGCAGCGCCTGCCACGAAGGGGCCGTAATCCCTGGTTGAGGCCTTTAGGGGCTAATGTAATACACATACAATTGATTTGCATTCCCCTCAACATCTGCTTAGCATCCCGCACAAAGCCTGATTGCTTGGGCTTTGTGTGGGGAGGCTGACTTTCACCAAAGATTAAAATCTTAGGAAAGTCATCTTTTGATTTATAAACTAACCACCAGCCCTGTAAATTTCATCAGCACTCTGGAAATCAAGCCACCTTGTTTCTGCGTCTTGAGTCGTTGCTTTGGTGTCTGTAATGGGAATACAGCCAGTGATGCATGAAGCAGAACAGGTCACGCAGTGCTATCAGGAGTAAAAACTTGTTTCTTTCACTTAAATAAGCGGATGTGACTGCAGAGAGGGAGCTGATGTAAGTAATAATACTTTGCCCTTGTATGTATCACCTTTCATCTGAGGATCTCAGAGTACTTTACAAAGCTGTATTAGAGTTATTAGAGTTTGGAGATGGGACACTTGCTGGCGGTAACATGTTTGGTGGGAAAGGCAGGAATGAATCCCTGGAACACAGTCCCTTGCTTTACTCACTAGCCAGTGCTGCTTTCAAGTAAGGAGGTGCTACTTTTTATTCTCCCTGCAGTATAACAGCATTTTAACATTTAATTCTCCGCATTTAACTATCTGCAGTGTATTTATTTATTGCCCACAATGAAATGCTAAGTACAGGGGTGTGAATATTGACAAAGGAGAGTAAAGAACCAAATCTGAATAAACAAAGTCAGAGGCCAAGGATGAAGATGGTGAAATGACACTGAGTGAGGGGGTGGTGTTACAATTGGAATTCAACACACAGGTGTCAAGTTGCAATAGTTAGATATATAGGAATTTTATAACAGCAGCAGACTGATGTGGTGTACTTGAGTTTTATTTATTACTTATTCTGCCTTCAGTGAAATGGTGCTGGTACTTAACCTGTGCTGGTGTAAACAGTAGTGCTGAAAAGCATTGTGAATGGTCTTAATTTGGCTGGGAGCTTGGGAAAGGGGCAGGGGAGGGGGGGAATCAGGATGTTATTTCAGTTGGGCAACTTTAGTTTTGAGAGCACTGAGATCATGTTTCAGAGCAACAGGGAGTGATGTTTAATGCACTTGTTGTTAGAGGACTAATTAGAGTGTACAAGAGGGAGAAATTACAAAATGCTTGTTTATTGTTCTGGGAGACAGGATGACTGCAATTAAGATGCGGGAGGTACTGGCGATAGGCAGCGTAGCAGCAAACAGTACGATCCTCCTGCCACTCTGCCTGCTACTTCAGGCGTATTTTTTAATCTGTTAAAAAGCACACACTGTTCTGTGCCAGGCAGTGTATACCCAACGGACAGCCTGAATTTTCAGAAAGGAGGGGGCATGCAGGGAGGTAACTGCTGGCAGCCTGAAGATGTTTATTATCCTTCCAAACACTTCCTTGCCCTTACTTGGTTTAAAAAAAGAAAAAGGAAAAGAAAAATGTACATTAGAGAAGATAATTGAATACTTTCTCAATGCAGTTAATTAGATAAAGGTTACTCATTAGAGCCTGGCTTGTTATATGTTTGCTTGGTTCGAGTAGTGCTAGGCTACTTAATGAGATAATAGCCACTCTGTGCATTATCTTTACATCTGCTAAATATATTGCCATTCCTGCTTCTGTTGTGTGAACCTTATGTATATGGATTCCATTAGCTCTGGTTTCAAATAACAATCTTTTTTTTGGCAGGGCGGGGGGAGAATAGCCTATTGAAAAATGCATTTTCAGTCCACTTATTTAAGATTGTTTTGGATTGTTTGGAGAGGAGGAAGCATGCTTCTGGGTATTGTGTAATCCTTCTTTATTCTTTAAGGGACACTGAGAACAGCATACACTCCCATGTGTGTTGGTATATTATATGGACACAAATTAAGCATATATTATTTTACATACATGCACGTTTGTGTGCGTAGTTATAGATTTCCTAGATTAAGGCCAGCAAGGGCCATTATGATTATCTAGGCTGACTTGCATAAAACAGGCCATAGAATATCCCCCAGTAATTCCTGCATCAAGACAATCACTTCTGGCTGAGCTAGAGCATATCTTTTTAGAAAGACACCTTGCCGTGATTTAAAAACTTCAGATGATGGATTTCAGAGTAGCAGCCGTGTTCGTCTGTATCTGCAAAAAGAAAAGGAGTACTTGTGGCACCTTAGAGACTAACAAATTTATTTGAGCATAAGCTTTTGTGAGCTACATGAAAGCTTATGCTCAAATAAATTTGTTAGTCTCTAAGGTGCCACAAGTAATCCTTTTCTTTTTTCAAATGATGGAGAATCCACTGCAGCCTCAGGGGAGTTGTGCCAATGGTTAATTACAATTACTAGTTATTATTTAGCAACTTGGTGTCCTAATCATGGGCCAAGACCCCACTGTGCGAGGTGCTGTACAAACACAGAACAAAAACAAACAAAAAATGGTCCCTGCCCCAAAGAACTTAACCATCTAAATGTAAACCAAGAGACAAGCAGATGAATACAGATAGGCGGGGGAGCACAAGTAAACAGTGATACAATACAGGTCATATTCCTAGTCTGAATTTGTCTAGTTTCAGCTTTCAGCCACTTGCTATGCCTCTGTCTGCTTGCTTAAAGAATCCTCTGCTATCAGAAATCTTCACACTATGTAGGTATTTTTGGATCAAAGCATCTCTTATGTAGTATATACTATGTGTGTGTGGTATCCTTACAGGTATTGATGATGTCTTAGATAATTAAAATTATTTAAATGTAAGGTCCTTCTTTTTGTCTTATGCGTACTGTGTTTATCTCTTCTTCTTCCATTGGACTGTACAATGAAAACTGAGTTAGTCTATTTCATTTTGCTGTCCCACACAAACCCCGTGCTGGTGTCTAGGTTTCCAGTGCAGGATAACCTTTCAATCCTGTTTCACTGAAATTAAAAAATACTCCATGCAACTGACTGTGTTAAATTTGTCCTTTTGCGCTTGAGGGAGTCGGTGGGTCAGGAGGGATTTCCCCCCTGCTGGTTGGATATCGCTTTTGTTAATTTTAGCGCCTCAATAGGCACCTTTCATAAACGCTAAGACGTTCATTCGAGAATAGTGTCTAAAAAACCAAACCCACACAAATGAGCCTGGGAATAGTATGTAGACACACAACTCAGAATTTTTCCCATTTGTCCATTATTACAGCACGGTAGTATGCACGTACTTCAGCATGCAGCTCATACGTGTGGCTAGTGCATATTCTACAGTCTACTTTAGGTGAGTTAAGGACATTGTGGCAGCTTTGGCTCAGAATTGCCTTGTTTGCTTTTTTAATTTTGTCTGACCCTTGGCAATATTCCTGACAAGTTTGCGTACTGTTTTACTATTCTCTCTGATACCTGCTCCCCTCAGGATCCTAGAGAAACAAAGCCATATCAGGAGAGTGCCACATTCCAAGAAAACAGTAAGGAAGCAGCTACGGACTACCTTAATCCTCTGGGCTTAGTGCTGGAATATAATTGTCTGACTTGTGTACTGCAGGATTTTGCTGGCAAAAGTCTGATAAGATGAGAGGAAGTTTATAAAATGGATAGATCTCTAGGCTTGTTCAGGACTGTAGCTGTAGCTGCTGAATTTGGAGCACAGAAGACTAGCATCGGTTTTTGCTTCTCTAGTGTTGCTGGGGTGGACTTCTGTGTGAATAAGTGGGCAGTACAAAGAGTATGGATGCAGGGGGTTGTCTTGCATGTGGAGGAGGGAATAACTTAGAGAAATCTATTATCATTTCTTTTTAAGGGAAAATGCTGCTGGAGCAAACCTTAGCTGAACAGTCAGTCCTGATTTGTACACAGATTTTTATACCACTATAACTATTTTCAGTTAGGAGTGTGACCTTTTTTAACCTACATAGCTATTCCAGTGCAACTTCTTGATTGGATGCAGTTATACCATTATAAAGGCCTCTTAGGCCTGGTCTACACTACGAGTTTATGTCAGATTTAGCAGCGTTAAATCCAATTAACCCTGCACCTGTCCACACAACGAAGCCATTTTTTTCGACATAAAGGGCTCTTAAAACTGATTTCTGTACTCCTCCCCAACGAGGGGATTAGCGCTGAAATCGACATCGCCGTTTCGAATTAGGGTTAGCGTGGACACAATTCGAAGGTATTGGCCTCTGGGAGCTACCCCACAGTGCACCATTGTGACCGCTCTGGACAGCACTCTGAACTCAGATGCACAGGCCAGGTGTACAGGAAAAGCCCCGGGAACTTTTGAATCTCATTTCCTGTTTGGCCAGGCGAGCTCATCAGCAGAGGTGACCATGCAGAGCTCATCAGCACAGGTGACCATGCAGTCCCAGAACTGAAAAAGAGCTCCAGCATGGACAGAACCGGAGGTACTGGATCTGATCGCTGTATGGGGAGAGGAATCTGTGGTATCAGAACTACGCTCCAAAAGGCGAAATGCCAAAACATTTCAAAAGATCTCCGAGGCCATGAGAGACACAGGCTACAGCAGGGACGCAACACAGTGCTGCGTGAAACTTAAGGAGCTCAGACAAGCGTACCAGAAAACCAAACAATCAAACGGACGCTCCGGGACAGAGCCCCAGACATGCCACTTCTACGCTGAGCTGCATGCAATTCTAGGGGGGGGCCGCCACCACTACCCCACCCCTGTCCGTGGACTCCGAAGATGGGGTACTCTCCGCCATGGCTCAGGATTTTGCGGATGGGGAAGATGAGGAGGAGGAGGACGAGCTTGAGGAGCGCACACAGCACGCTGTTCTCCCCGACAGCCAGGATCTTTTTCTCACCCTGACTGAAATACCCTCCCAACCCAATGAAGCCGGAAAGGGACCTCTGGTGAGTGTACCTTTTTAAATATAATACATGTTATAAAAGCAAGCGTTTTTTAATGATTAAGTAGCGCTGAGGACTTGGGATGCATTCGTGGCCAGTACAGCTACTGGAAAAGTCTGTTAACGTGTCTGGGGATGGAGCGGGAAATCCTCCAGGGACATCTTCATGAAGCTCTCTTGGAGGTACTCTAAAAGCCTTTGCAGAAGGTTTCTGGGGAGAGCAGCCTTATTCCGTCCTCCATGGTAGGACACTTTACCGCGCCATGCTAGTAGCAAGTAATCTGGTATCATTGTATGACAAAGCCTGGCAGCGTATGGTCCCAGTGTTTGCTGGTATTCAAGCAACATCCGTTCTTTATCGCTCTGTGTTATCCTCAGGAGAGTGATATCGTTCATGGTAACCTGGTTGAAATAGGGGAATTTAATTAAGGGAACATTCAGAGGTGGCCGTTTCTACTGGGCTGTTTGCCTGTGGCTGAAAAGAAATCCTCCCTGCAGTTAGCCATGTGGTGGGAGGACAGGGTGGGCATTGGCCCTGAGCTGTTTTTGTTTGGCTAGCAGGTATCTTCCCTGATACCAGCCACACGGTGGGGGGAGGGGTAAGCGATCATCCCAGAGAATTGGATGGGGGTGGGGGGTTAGTTTGGTTTCTGCTGCTGCACATTAACAGGAAAACTGCAGCACTAAATGGCCAACTCAACGTGCTTTGCTTGGTATGGGAGAGGAGGGCGCTGCTGTTATGAAGGTTACAGAAGCCGAAAGACTATGGCTTACCATGGCTGCCTGCAAGCCGAATTCTGTTGCCCGGCCCTGCGTGTGTGATCTCTAACACCAAAGCCGCAGGCACTCAATATAAGATGCAAAATGTGACCTTGTACCAAAATCACATGTGCTATGTACACAGGGAAGAAAGGAGAGCAGCAGAATACGGACCCTGGACTTCAGAAAAGTAGACTTTGACTCCCTCAGGGAACTGATGGGCAGGATCCCCTGGGACAATAACATGAGGGGGAAAGGAGTCCAGGAGAGCTGGCTGTATTTTAAGGAATCCTTATTGAGGTTACAGGGACAAACCATCCCGATGTGTAGAAAGAATAGTAAATATGGCAGGCGACCAGCTTGGCTTAACAGTGAAATCCGTGCTGATCTTAACACAAAAAAGAAGCTTACAAGAAGTGGAAGATCGGACAAACGACCAAGGAAGAGTATAAAAATATTGCTCGGGGATGCAGGAGTGAAATCAGGATGGCCAAATCACACCTGGAGTTGCAGCTAGCAAGAGATGTTAAGAGTAACAAGAAGGGTTTCTTCAGGTGTGTTAGTAACAAGAAGAAAGTCAAGGAAAGTGTGGGCCCCTTACTGAATGAGGGAGGCAACCTAGTGACAGAGGATGTGGAAAAAGCTAATGTACTCAATGCTTTTTTTGCCGCTGTCTTCACGAGCAAGGTCAGCACCCAGACTACTGCACTGGACAGCACAGCATGGGGAGGAGGTGACCAGCCCTCTGTGGAGAAAGAAGTGGTTCGGGACTATTTAGAAAAGCTGGATGAGCACAAGTCCATGGGGCCGGATGCGCTGCATCTGAGAGTGCTAAAGGAGTTGGCGGATGTGATTGCAGAGCCATTGGCCATTATTTTTGAAAACTCATGGCGATGGGGGGAGGTCCCGGACGACTGGAAAAAGGCTAATGTAGTGCCCATCTTTAAAAAAGGGAAGAAGGAGGATCCTGGGAACTACAGGCCAGTCAGCCTCACCTCAGTCCCTGGAAAAGTCATGGAGCAGGTCCTCAAGGAGTCAATTCTGAAGCACTTAGAGGAGAGGAAAGTGATCAGGAACAGTCAGCATGGATTCACCAAGGGCAAGTCATGCCTGACTAATCTAATTGCCTTCTATGATGAGATAACTGGCTCTGTGGATGAGGGGAAAGCAGTGAACGTGTTGTTCCTTGACTTTAGCAAAGCTTTTGACACTGTTTCCCACAGTATTCTTGCCAGCAAGTTAAAGAAGTATGGGCTGGATGGATGCACTACAAGGTGGGTAGAAAGTTGGCTAGATTGTCGGGCTTAACACAGGTAGTGATCAATGGCTCCATGTCTAGTTGGCAGCCGGTATCAAGTGGAGTGCCCCAAGGGTTGGTCCTGCACTTAGGACGGAAGAATCCAATGCACCGCTACAGACTAGGGACCGAATGGCTAGGCAGCAGTTCTGCAGAAAAGGACCTAGGGGTTACAGTGGACGAGAAGCTGGATATGAGTCAACAGTGTGCCGTTGTTGCCAAGAAGGCCAGTGGCATTTTGGGCTGTATAAGTAGGGGCATTGACAGCAGATCGAGGGACGTGATCGTTCCCCTCTATTCGACATTGGTGAGGCCCTCATCTGCAGTACTGTATCCAGTTTTGGGCCCCACACTACAAGAAGGATGTGGAAAAATTGGAAAGCATCCAGCGGAGGGCAACAAAAATGATTAGGGGACTAGAACACCTGACTTATGAGGAGAGGCCTGAGGGAACTGGGATTGTTTAGTCTGTAGAAGAGAAGAATGAGAGGGGATTTGATAGCTGCTTTCAACTACCTGAAAGGGGGTTCCAAAGAGGATGGCTCTAGACTGTTCTCAGTGGTAGCTGATGACAGAACAAGGAGTAATGGTCTCAAGTTGCAGTGGGGGAGGTTTAGTTTGGATATTAGGAAAAACTTTTTCACTAGGAGGGTGGTGAAGCACTGGAATGCGTTACCTAGGGAGGTGGTGGAATCTCCTTCCTTAGAAGTTTTTAAGGTCAGGCTTGACAAAGCCCTGGCTGGGATAATTTAGTTGGGGATTGGTCCTGCTTTGAGCAGAGGGTTGGACTAGATGACCTCCTGAGGTCCCTTCCAACCCTGATATTCTATGATTCTGTGAATAGTGTTGTTCACCGTGAAAGAGTATAGCTATTGTTCTGTATAATGTATCTTTTAAAATACTTCACTCCCTTTTTTTCCTCCAGCAGCTGCAAATGTTTCAAGCCTCCCTCCTCTGATCCAAAGGCTATCTCAGACAAGGCAGCGAAAAAAACGCACACGCGATGAAATGTTCTCTGAGCTCATGCAGTCGTCCATCACTGACAGAGCTCAGCAGAATGTGTGAAGGGACACAATAGCAGAGTACAGGAAAGTGGCTGATGAATGTGAGGAGAGGTGGTGGCAGGAAGATCAGAGGAGGCATGAGGCAATGCTGGGGCTACTGCGGGAGGTTCATCAGTGGCAGCAGGATCACAGACTGCTGCTGCAGCCCCTGTTTAACCGCCCTCCCTCCTCCCCAAGTTCCATAGCCTCCTCACCCAGACGCCCAAGAACACAGGGTTGCGGGGGGGCGGGGGAGAGAGGCTCCGGGCACCCAACCACTCCACCCCAGTGGACAGCCCAAGTAACAGAAGGCTGTCATTCAAGAAATTTTAAAGTGGCCTTTTCCTTCCCTCCCACCCTCCGCCCACACCCCACCAGGGCTACCTTGTGAGTTATCTCCCTATTTTTATAATCAATTAATAAAGAATCCATGTTTTTTAAATGATAGTGACTTTATTTCCTTTGCAAGCAAACTGTGATTGAAGTGGGGAGGGCGGGTGGCTTACAGGGAATTTAGAGGCAACCAAGGGGGTGGGTTTTCATCAAGGAGAAACAAACAGAAGTGTCACACAGTACCCTGGCCAGTCATGAAACTAGTTTTCAAAGCTTCTCTGATGCTCAGCGCTTCCTGCTGTGCTCCTCTAACCGCCCTGGTGTCTGGCTGCGCATATTCAGCAGCCAGGCGATTTGCCTCAACCTCCCACCCCGCCACAAACGTCTCCCCCTTACTCTCACAGAGATTGTGGAGCACAAGCAAGCAGCAATAACAATGGGAATATTGGTTTCGCTGAGGTCTAAGCTAGTCAGTAAACTACGCCAGTGACCCTTTAAACGTCCAAATGCACACTCTACCACCATTCTGCACTTGCTCATCCTATAGTTGAACAGGTCCTTTCTACCGTCCAGGGTGCCTGTGTACAGCTTCATGAGCCAGGGCATTAAGGGGTAGGCTGGGTCCCCAAGGATAACTATAGGCATTTCAACATCCCCAACAGTTATTTTCTGGTTTGGGAAGTAAATCCCTCCCTGCAGCCGTTTAAACAGACCAGAGTTCCTGAAGATGCGAGCATCATGAACCTTTCCCGGCCATCCCACGTTGATGTTGGTGAAATGTCCCTTGTGATCCACCAGTGCTTGCAGCACCATTGAAAAGTACCCCTTGCGGTCTATGTACTGGCTGCATCCGATGAAGTGAGCTGTAGCTCACAAAAGCTTATGCTCAAATAAATGGGTTAGTCTCTAAGGTGCCACAAGTACTCCTTTTCTTTTTGCGAATACAGACTAACACGGCTGCTACTCTGAAACCTCCCAAGATAGGGATGTGCGTTCCATCTGTAGCCCCACAACAGTTAGGGAATCCCATTGCAGCAAAGCCATCTAGTATGACTGGCACATTTCCCAGAGTCACTACCTTTGATAGCAGCAGCTCAATGATTGCATTGGCTATTTGCATCACAGCAACCCCCACAATAGATTTCCTACTCTAAATTGATTACCGACTGAGCGGTAGCTGTCTGGCGTTGCAAGCTTCCACAGGGCTATTGCCACTCACTTGTGAACTGTGAGGGCTGCTCTCATCTTGGTATTCTTGCGCTTCAGGGCAGGGGAAAGCAAGTTACAAAGTTCCATGAAAGTGCCCTTACGCATGTGAAAGTTTTGGAGCCATTGGGAATCATCCCAAACCTGCAACACTATGCGGTCAAACCCGTCTGTGCTTGTTTCCCGGGCCCAGAATCGGCATTCCACGGCATGAGCCTGCCCCAGTAACACCATGATCTCCAAATTGCTGGGGACTGCGGTTTTAGAGAAATCTGTGTTCATGTCCTCATCACCGCGCTTCTGTCACCTCCTCGCCTCTTTTTTCAGGAGCTGGTTCTGCATAAACTGCTCGATAATGCTTGAGGTGAGCTGAACGGGCTCCATGCTTGCTGTGCTATGGCGTGTGCTCGGGCGATCCAGGGAAAAGGGTGCGAAATGATTGTCTGCTGTTGCTTTCATGGAGGGAGGGAGGGTTGTCTGACGACATTTACCCATAACCACCCACGACAAATTTTTGGCCCCATCAGGCACTGGGAGCTCAGCCCAGAATTCCAGTGGGCAGCGTGGACTGCGGGAACTGTGGGATAGCTACCCACAGTGCACCGCTCGGAATGTCGACGCTTGCCACGGTACTGTGGACGCACACCGCTGAATTAATGTGCTTAGTGTGGACGCATGCACTCAACTTTATACAATCGGTTTCCAAAAATCGACTTCTGTAAAATTGGAGTGTAGTGTAGACATGGCCTGCTTTGTTGTCTTTCCCTTCCCTTATGTGGATAAGCTCTACTAGTAAGAGCATCTTTATACTGATGTAACTGTTCACATTAGGCATGTTGTACCCCTTTAACTATACCAGTATAGTTAGTGGTACATCTTTTGTGTGTAGAGAAGGCTTAAGGGTTTGTCTCCACTGTGAGGTAGACACACATTATAGCAATGAAGGGGTTCTTCCATTACTGTCGTAACTCCACCTCCCTACGCGACGGTAAGTAGGTCAAGGAAAGAATACTTCCCTTGATCTAGCTGTGTCTACACAGGGGATTAGGTTGGCATGGCTGTGGTGCTCAGCGGTGTGGATTTTTCACACCTCTGAGTGCCGTAGCTAAACGGACCTACATTTCAAGTGTAGACAAGGCATAAGAGTGGGTAAGAATTTGAATGGTGAGAAAAATGAGAAGCCCAAGATATGGGCCAAATGCTGAAGTCTTCACTCAGGTTGAACTTCCGCTGAAGGAATGTTGAGCACAAAGTGCTCAGTGGGAGTCTGCTTGAGTAGAGGGGAATATGGACTTCAGAATTTGATTGTAAGCTCTTCAGGACAGGGCGAGTCTTTTTGTTCTTTGTTCGTACAGCACCTCGCACAATGGGGTCCTGGTCCATGATTGGGGCTCCTGGGTGCTACACTGCTACTAACCACATCATGATAATTTGGCTTGCCCAGAATTAAACAGGTTGTGCTATATTGTGCTCAGTTTGTAATGACTATTTATTTGTATTTTGGCAGGCCCCATTATGCTAGACACTGTACAAAAAGAACAGAAAATAGTCCCTGCCTTGAAGGCCTTGTATTCTGAAAGATAAGACAGAGAAACAGAAATAAACAAGTAATTATTAATAGCTGTATTAATTATTTATAGAGGGACCAAAGTAAGCTAGGTGCCTTCAAACAAATAAGACTTTTTCCCTGCCCAGAACGCTTACAACCTAAGACCCTGATCCTGCAACTGGATCATCTGCTTGGACTTCCCCTCTTGCGTGCTGTCCTGCCGGAAGTCAAAAAGGCTATGCACAGGGGCAAGGGCCCACCCAAAGGGAACCAGCTGCAGGATCGGTTGCTGAACTGAGATGACCACTGGAGATAAACATACAGGGAGTCCATAGGCGGTGAAGAGAGCAAGCATTGCAGTTACAAGCCCTTGAGTTTGCTTTGATGTTTCCATGCACGTCTTGGTGATGGATTTATTTTTGCAGATGTGTCGGTGCTTCTTGGAAGCAGGATCATGGCTTGTTTAACTCTGCGAAGTAGGAATAGAGAAGAGGGCAAGTGGTGAGGGGAGATGAATGAAAGTAGGTGGGGTGGGTGAGGGAGTATGGAGTGGAGAAGCAGGTGGAGAAAGGCGAGCAGGGAAGTGCAGGTAATAAAAACCAGAATGGAGGCAGTAGTGGGTAGATGATGAGGCTAAGCAGAAGTGGGGAGATGGTGAAACTAAAGGCTCTATCTTCCCTGCAGAAAAGTTGGGGGTTTTTACAGCAGGATAAAAATCCTAGTGGAGATAAGGCACTGCAGTTTGACTGGAAGGTGGCTGGGGGAGGTCAGCACTATACTTGCCTGGTTTACCTCGCGGTCAAACTACAGATGCCTTGTCTCCACTGGGATTTTATCGCAGGCTAGCTAATGTGCGCTAGTTCTCTCATGGAAAAAACACCCCCCCCCCTTTTTTTTTTGACAGTGAAGACAAAACCTTAAAAGCCCAAATCTTGCAAACTTCTTTCAGTGTTGGAGTGAAGGGTGACACTTACACATTGGCTTGGGTGCTGTCTTGCTGCCTGGCAGATACTGTAGGTATTATGTCCAATAGACCCGTGATTCATGCGCTCCTCTTTCTTACGAGCCCAACACACTGTATTAATTGACAGTGAAATAATGTGCAGTGCGGAATTATAGATTTTTATATAGTATCGTCATTTTACTGCATATCATGGTTTAGAAGCCTAGGATCCTATTATTTTAATTGTCTTCCCCTCTGTAAGTTGCATAGTAAAATTTGAGCAAGCTAAATAAGGGTGGTTTCTACATTGTACATGGCATATGAAATACCCTGTTATTGTCTCATCTGTCTAGACAGATCTTGTAAACCAAAATTAAAATGCTGAACAGAAAGGGAACCCACATGTTCTTTAAGTTTTTGGTGGCGTGAGAACATCCTCTTTATTAAGTTCAGAATGCTGTACTGGAGATCTGAGACAGTAGTTCCTGTTTAAAGCTTACAGTATTATAAACGGTAGAGGGGACTGTTCCATATCCAGGCCTTTATAACATACTCATCAATACAAAAAGAAAAGGAGTACTTGTGGCACCTTAGAGACTAACCAATTTATTTGAGCATGAGCTTTCGTGACCTACAGCTCACTTCATCCGATGAAGTGAGCTGTAGCTCACGAAAGCTCATGCTCAAATAAATTGGTTAGTCTCTAAGGTGCCACAAGTACTCCTTTTCTTTTTTGCGAATACAGACTAACACGGCTGTTACTCTGAAACTCATCAATACAGTATCTGAGAGTTCCCACAGCTTGGCATGGAGAAGATGATTGTTTGAAGAATTTTTAAAACTCATGTTGGATGCATTAAATCCTAAAATACATCACCATATTTTACCTGAGTGAAATAAAGTACTCAGTTTTAATTATAGTATAACCTTTATAACAGACGTTACTTTGCACTTTGTGCTTTACAAATGGTAATTAAGCTTCAAACTACCTCTGTGAGACTGTTATAACCCCAGTTTGCAGACAGATAAACTGCAGGACAGGGAAGTGATATAATTTTCACACAATGATCCAGTGGCAGAACCCAAGGATCCTGGCTCCCTGTCCATCTAGTATTTCAAAGAAACTAGGGCTGTCGATTAATCGCAATTAACTCAAAACAATTAATCGCACTGTAGAATAGAATACTAATTGAAATTTATTAAATATTTTTGGATGTTTTGCTACTTTTTCAAATATATTGATTTCAATTACAACACAGAATACAAAGTGCACAGTGCTCACTATACTTTATTATTTTTATTACTAATATTTGCACTCTAAAAACTGATAAACAAAACAAATAGTGTTTTTCAACTCATCGCATAAAAACACTCTTGTGCAGTGGTTCTCAAACTTTTGTACTGGTGACCCCTTTCACACAGCAAGCCTATATATACATTAAAAACACCTTTTAATGTATTTAACACCATAATAAATGCTGGAGGCAAAGCGGGGTTTGGGTGGAGGCTGACAGCTCCTGACCCCCCATATAATAACCTCGCGACCCCCTGTGTGGTCCCAACCCCCAGTTTGAGAACCCCTGCCCTAGTGCAACCTCTTTATCATGAAAGTGCAGTTTAGAAATGTAGATTTTTTTTTTGTTACATAACTGCACTTCAAAACAAAACAGTGTAACACTTTAGTGTCTACAAGTCCACTCAGTCCTACTTCTTGTTCACACTATTGCTAAGACAAACAAGTTTGTTTACATTTACGGGAGATAATGCTGCCTGCATCTTATTTAAAATGTCACCTGAAAGTGAGAACAGGTGTTCATATGGCACTTTTGTAGCCGGCATTGCAAGGTATTTATGTGCCAGATATGCTAAACATTCATATGCCCCTTCATGCTTCGTCCCCTATTCCAGAGGACATGCTTCCATGCTGATGACGCTCGTTAAAAAAAAAAAAAAGTGTTAATAAAATTTGTGACTGAACTCCCTGGGGGAGAATTGTATGTCTCCTGCTCTGTTTTGCCATATATTTCATGTTATAGCATGCCATATATAACGTTATCGATGATGACCTAGCACATTTTGTTCGTTTTAAGAACACTTTCACTGCAGAATTGAAGGTACCAATGTGAGATTTCTAAAGATAGGTACAGCACAAGACCCAAGGTTTAAGTATCTGCAGTTCCTTCCAAAATCTGAGACGGATGAGGTGTGGAGCATGGTTTCAGAAGTCTTAAAAGAGCAACATTCTGATGTGGAAACTACAGAATCTGAACCACCAAAAAAGAAAATCAACCTTGTGCTGGTGACATCTGACTCAGGTGATGAAAATGAACATGTATTGGTCCACACTGCTTTGGATTGTTATCGAGCAGAACCTGTCATCAGCATGGACGCATGTCCCCTAGAATGGTGGTTGAAGCATGAAGGGACATATGAATCTTTAGTGCATCTGTCACATAAATATCTTGCGACGCTGGCTACAACAGTGCCATGCGAACGCCTGTTCTCACTTTCAGGTGACACTGGAAACAAGAAGTGGGCAGCATTATCTCCTGCAAATGTAAACAAACTTGTTTGTCTGAGCGATTGGCTGAACAAGAAGCAGGACTGAGTGGACTTGTAGGCTTTAAAGTTTTACATTGTTTTCTTTTTGAATGCAGTTTTTTTTATATAATTTGTAAGTTCAACTTTCATGATAAAGAGATTGCGCTACAGTACTTGTAATGGGGGAACTGAAAAATACTATTTCTTTTGTTTTTTACAGTGCAAATATTTGTAATAAAAATAAAGTGAGCACTGTATACTTGTATTCTCTGTTGTAATTGAGATCAATATATTTGAAAATGTAGGAGACATCAAAAATATTTAAATAAATGGCATTCTATTTTTGTTTAACGGCGCGATTAATCACACAATACATCTTTTTAATCTCTTGACAGCCCTAAAAGAACCAAAAGTGTCTGACTTCCTACCTTGAGCAGTGTAAGATTCTTGAATTTGTTTGTTTGGAATTGGTAGGAATGGATCCTTGATTGATTTTACAGGCCACTGGTGCACACTGGAACAGCAGGAATTGAGAAATCTACGAGACACCTTCTATCGGGAGGTGGGTGAAAAAGAAATGAGGTATGGGTGAGGGATTGGTGTTGAGGGGAAGGGGAGACACGCCATGGTAGGAAGCCCAGTCCCCCTATTACTTACAAATAGTGAGAAAGGGGTCGGTGCTGTTATGTTTACCCGGGTGCTGTCTATAGATCCCGTTTACAGGGTGTGCGTGTGCTTCATCTTCCATATCAGCCTCTGGCTCCTAAGTGTCTAAAATCTGAAGCTGTAACCTACCCCCAGCTGCTGAAAGAAAGGAGTTTTGTGTCTTCGCCCTACTCAAGAGCTTGTATGCAAAACGAAGGAAAGAGTTCTCTGCTACTCCTTCAGCCTCCGATGTTCGGCTCCAACTTCCCCATGAATAACTCCAGTGCACACTCCTGCTTGCCCATAGCCAGCAACAGTGGCCAATAGGTTCTAAATAACAGCAATGAAATTGACTAGAGTCTTGTTAATTAAACATTGCTGCTTAGAAATGCGTCCACACCATGAAGACTACAATCTTTTGCTGGTGTACTGATGTTGGTCAGGGGCGTGAAGAGGTGTGATTTGTGGCAGACATAGCAGTGCTGGGAAAAGCCTTTATTGTAGATGCAGATAGACTGGTAAAACTGTCCTTTTACTGTTATAGCTTATTATGCTTAGGTGACTGGAATGAATTATACTGGCACAAGCACTGGTTTGATGCTATAAGCTGTGTCCATACTAGGGTGACCAGATGTCCTGATTTTATAGGGACAGTCCCAATATTTGGGGCTTTTTCTTTTATAGACACCTCTGACCCCCCATCCCGTCCCAATTTTTCACACTTGCTATCTGGTCACCCTAGTCCACGCTAGGAGTGCTTTGCTGGTATAGTATAGCTATAGTGGCAAAGGCTTCCAAGTATAGACCTGGCTGAAGTTGCACCAATTTCAAACCAGTTTCTAAACTGATTTAAAATGGCACAGTTTTAAGAAATAGCATCTGGATGCTAGATGGATGCAGTTTTGCTATTTATACCACCGTTTACGTGACTGCTGAACTTGGACCATCATTTGTCTCCTCCATATCTGATCTCTGCGTACTACACAGAGGTGGAGAAGTTTAGTTAATATGTGCAAAGTGCTTTGAGATCCTCAAAGGAATGGTACCTCAGAAGTGAAAAGTAGTGTGACTGTTTTGTGATCATTAGTGCATTTAGTCACATTTCTTAACAATGCAATAATCAAATGGCCCTCTAACGAGCAAACCCCAGATTCTCTTCCCCACCTGCACTTTCCATTCAGCTGTTGGTTTGATATCTGGTCTTCCTGCTTTGAGCTAAGTCCCATTTACCTAGTATCATATTTATATGATCTAAAGCTTATGCTTTGTGGTTGCCACAGAAGCAGAATAAAGTTACATTACTTCTTTGAACAGCTAGTTGTCACAGGGTGTGTGTTTTTTCTCTACCACAAAATTGCCACCTCAGTAGGTTATATAAAGAGACAGGAGGTCAGAAATCCTATGAATTTGCTGGAAATTGTTACATGGTTACAATGTAGAGGGTGGAGACTGCAGTAGGTTCAACTATTGATGCTCCAGAGTCGAGACCAGAAACTCTTACATTCCAGGCTGATCTTTGTTGCCCTTTCTGTGGTTCCCATTTGAAAGGGCTTGTTCTAGTTCATAGGTTGACTTTCTTTTCTGCTAGTCATATATCTAGAGACACCCCCAAATTTGCTTCTGTGCTGAGAGAAGAAATCTTCGTGAAGCGTGGAGAGTTGTTGGCTTAGTTCCTTGAACCTGTTTGTTTGCTTTTCCTTAGATTCCTTAGAAGGAGAGCTTGGACGGCATGCAAAGTTGTGAAACATCTTCAGACAGCACTGATGATCCTCTTAGTAGTGGCCTACGGAGAAAACGACAGCCTCGAATAGTCGTTATTGGTGCTGGCCTTGCGGGCCTGTCAGCTACAAAATCTCTCCTGGAAAACGGTTTCACGGATGTAACAATCCTTGAGGCGTCTGACAGAATTGGAGGCAGAGTGCAAAGCGTCAGACTTGGTAAGGAAAATGTTGTTGTACCGTTGTATCAGACTCTCTCGTCTCACAAGAGTTTGTATTATTACGAGGGTTAATTTGTTAGATATCCTCTTAAAGCCATTTCCTGGTCATTTGCACCTGCAAATGGGTATTTTAGCATGCGATTACCCGTCTTCGGGGTGCAATGGGTTATTGTTCATGTGTGGGGCACAGAGCTTCCCAAGCACTTAGAGCTTTAGATGAAAAGCTCTGCAGAAGTGTAAAGTATTATTGTGAAGTGAAGGTGTTGGTGATCAATTGGCTTTATAAACAGAGTTCAGCGTGGCTGAGGGTGGGGAAGGGTATTTTTCTCCAGTAACTTGAATGTGTGAACTAGGAAGTCCCATCCTCCCCAGACCAGCCAGGACTAGCAGCTGAGCCTGGCACAGGGTAGGGAGCCGGGTCTTCCCCAGTCCCACCCCTTACCCCACAGTGATTTACCTCTCTGCTGGCTGCCCTGGGCACCTGAAACATACTGCTGGGGAGGGTCGCGTGACCGCTTTTGTGGCTTCCCTTTGCTGCCCCGTCAGAAAGTCATTTTAATACGGGGAGGCAAAGAAATCTGCGGGGGACATACATTCTGCGCGTGCATAGTGGCACAGAATTCCCCCACAGGAGTAACATTAACACTACCAACTGCCCTGTCTTCATAAGGCATTTACTTCACATCACTTACCATGAATTAGCTAACATGGGATAGGAATACGAATTCTAATCTGATCTCATCCCAGCCCAGGTAGATGGACATGCACTAGCTCTACTCCAGCTAGCACGCTAAAAGTAGCAGCATGGATGGTGTGGCTTGGGCAGCAGCCCAGGCTAGCCACCTGAGTGCCAAGCCAGGGGGTCAGGTAGCCTTGCCCTCAGGTGACTAGCTCGTGCCGCAATGTCCACACTGCTATTTTTAGTGTTCTAGTTCAGGCAGAGGTAGCGTGTCTGTCTGTTCGGCCTGGGTGACTCACTCCCAGCTGCAGTGTATGTGTACCCCAAGATACCTACGTTCTGTGGTCAGCAGATGACTGAATGTTCTTAGCCAAGAGCAAAGATTGGATGCCATAGGAGAAAACTTCCTCGTCCCCTGCACAGCGTCTGGGGCTGGGTCAGACCCTCCCCCAGCTGCAGGAAGCTCTGTAAACTACACCCCACCACTTCCTGTACCCATTGCTCTTCAGCTGCAGGGGGAGGGATCCCTGTACAGCTGCTGCTCCCCCATCCACCCCACCCCCGTGCATCTGGACCCCCTCATACCCAGATCCTCCCGTCAATCCTCACCCCCTGTGTTCAGAACCTCCCTGATAAGCCCCACTTGCCCTGCACCTGAACCACCCCGATGAGCCACCGCATCTGGATCCCCACCCCACTGAGCCCCAATCAGTTGCACCTGGATTCCCACCCCACTGAGCCCCACCCCTGAACACCTGGACCCCCCCCACTGAGTTCCCCACATCCAGACCCCCTGCCTAGCTCTATCCCCCACACATACAGGACCCCCCCCCCGCTGAGCCCCCACCACCTTCACCTGGACCCCCCTGCAGAGTCCCATTACCATTGTGCCCAAAAACCCCCAACAAGGCCCTGTGCATCCAGATCCCCCCACTGAGCCACCTGCACCCTGATTGTCCCACTCAGAACCCTCTCAACCCACACCTGGATCCCCCCACACTAAGCCCCTGCCCACACCTGGTGCAACTGGCATGGAGGGGAGTGGTGTTTCTGGGGCAGGTCCAGTCCTCATGCTGTGTCAGGGTCGGGTGCAGCCTCACTGCTGAGTCCGTTTCCCAGGGGTGGGGGTGCTGCAGGATGGTCTCCCACATTCGTGCAGCCAGTGGCCTGTGCTTCCCAATGCCATGCTGGAGCCTCCACATTTATTCAACAAATAAAATTTGCAGAATTTTGCCGAATTTTAAAATATCTTGCGCAGAATTTTTAATTTTTTGGTGCAAAATGCCCCCAGGAGTATAACGTGTATTAGCTAGTTGAAGTAAACCTTAGGCTCCAAATTGCCTGTCTTCACTAGGATTTTTCCTTGTGTTAGTTACCATGTGTTAGCTAACATGAGGCAAGAACACCCTTTTCTTCCTAGAGAAGGCAAGGCCACAGAGTAACATAGTGAACAGGGAAGGCAAAATTAGGCCCTATATTAGTACAGTACAAAAAATTCCACAGGGAAAATATTGGCCCTTTAATATTCCAAACCTTTAACACTCCCCTCCACTCACATGCATGATCAAGGATATCTTGGACACAGCCCACAGGGAGTAAATGACACATTTCCCATTCTAATCTCTGTGCCAAGTCTCGCCAGCATTTGAAGTGCCCTATTCAGACTCCAGAGTTTAGATTTGTCAAATAGCCTTTTCATTCATTTCCCTTCTGAAAGGTCACAGGCACTCATGTTTATTTACTGTGGTGAGTTTATAGAGTAAAATTCAGTAAGTGACGTAAGGCCGGGCTAAATAAAGTGAAAGAAGACCAGCTAGAGGCCCAAGTTAATGAATACAGAGAACCTGGTCAAAAATTAAACTAGTTAGTTGGCATTAGGGAGGTGATTCCATAAGACCCACGAGGTTCATTTACCTACTGGTAGCACAGAATGTACCTTCTTGTCTAATGTAGATGCACCTGTGAGTATCCCCTTTGCTTCTGTACAGGAGCAAGGCTGGCAGATTCTGGCTCAGAGGGCCTTTCATCTCCGGATCTCCAGTCTGTTTGAAAACATTCCTCATGGTTTAAATATTCAAAGCCACATCCTTAGCTGGTATAAACTGGTTTAGGTTTGACTTCACTGGAGTCACGCCTGTGTGTACCAGCTGGTGATCTGGCCCTCTGTATTTGAGGGCATATTGTTCCTGGTGGAGGGTTCTTGGCTGTTGAATTCTTTGCTACTGGTGATCAGGAGGAGCTCAAGTTTTCCTCCTATTAGGTCAGCTTGCAAGGCCTTTATATGCAGCCCCTCCTCCTCAATGACAAAGCGCAGGCTTGGCCTAGTGATCTCTTCCTTGGGGTATGTCTTCACTGCAGATGTAACTCAGTGTTTTCTTTAGTGTTGCCCCTAACCCCCCTCGTGTCCACACACAAAGCCCTCTCATCCGAGGTTGGTAGTGCTTTAAACCTGGGCTAGCTGGCCTGACTGGAGGTATAGGCTAGAACTTGAGTACCACTTTCACTTGAGCGGGTAGCCCACCCATTTGACAATGAGGATGCAAGCTAAACCATTCAATTGCTGATAGTCCTCCAGTGCCTTCCCACAATTCCCCTCATGTTCTCTGAAGCACAGACAAGTTTTTCCATAAGTCCATTGGGAAAGAATCAGAGCAGCTCAGCTTTCTGCAGCACACATGGGATATGCCCCCGAAGTCCTAGTGACACATGCCGGGGAGCATAGCACCAGTTAGGACACAGGCTTTGCAGTGGGTTTGCTTGCACCTGGGCTAGGCTAAGCTGTGTGCCTAGATCCGGGTGCTGATAACTCAGGTAATCTGCAGTGAAGACATACCCTTGAAGACAGTTACTTAAGGTCTAAATTCAGATACCCTTACTTAGTAGCTGCAGTTCCAATGAGACCACTCATGGAGTTAGTTGCAACTCAACATAGACAAGTTTTTCAGAATTCCACTCAGGGCAATAACAAAGAAGAGGTGGAGTGTTCTGCTTTGATTATATATATACGGCTTCTGCATTGGTCTGATATACATATTGCAACAATCATAGTAACAGCCAGGTGCTGCATCACAGTGGTGCATGGGAAATACATATTATAACTAAATATGTATGTTAATGGGAGCAGCAGACCTATTTTATGAGGACTGTATACTATTCGCTTACTAAGGACTTGTCTACACTTACCAGGGGATCGATGCTCGGCCATCAGTGCATCAGCAGTTGATTTAGCAGGTCTAGTGAAGACCTGCTAAATCAACTGCAGATCGCTCTCCCGTCGACTCCTGTACTCCACCAGATCGAGAAGAGTAAGGGGAATCGAGTAAGGGAAAGCGTTTCCTGTCAACATCCCATAGTATGGACCCCGCAGTAAGTAGGTATAAGCTACACAGCGACTTGAGTTATGCTAGTCACGTAACTCAAATTGTGTCGCTTAGATCGGTTTTTCCCTGTAGTGTAGACAAGGCCTTATTCAAATGAGATTGGTATTGGAACTACTTGATTTTTCAAGCCCTGAAGGGCCCTGGAACTAAATGGAGTATCTGTGTAAAAGAATATGATTAACTTCACACTTTTAAAGAATTTATCATGCCACTTACTTCAGGAAATAACTGGCTTATCTGCTTTGAGTAATGTCAGTTAATGAGTTTCTAAATATACAGGTGAGCTAGACTATTTTTAGTTTCCCTGTACAGTATTTAATTACATTCCTCACAACGCCTCTTCACAGGAGAAAATGAAGGGAAATGGCTTTTCCTTTTTTGTTTGTGCTGTGACAGTAAAATTTGGGTAAAAATAAAGAAGAATATGCTAGTATTTTGTGCTACTTTAAAAAATGCTGATGATTGAAAGAAAAAGAGCAAGATTCTATTTGGAAGTCAGTATTAATGCCAATTCATACTAGTGGAATGGGGACCACAGACTGACCTACATGTTTTATATACTATTCCAGCTCATAATCTTGTATGCTATGGTTTGTATGAAGATCCCAGGTAATAAGATCACTGTCACTTCAAACCTGAAATATTTATGAGCACTGTACCATTGACTGCTGGACTGAATCATTTCCACCAGACTGCATGATCTATGGGTATGTTCAGACGTTGCAATGCCTTAAACATTAACACATTTAGGCCCTGATTTTGCAAAGACTTGAGCACATGCTTTATGTGCCCATGTAAGTCTTTGCACATTCAGGGCCTTGACGGATAACTTCCACTGGCACTTTATTCCCTTTTGAAATTATTCTTGGCTTGGAAAACCAAATGTCTGGGGATTTGCTTTGAAATAGTGACTCATTTGTACAACTTGATAGCATCACTTCTAACAGTGAACCCACTGTAAATGTTAGCATACTTGGAATGGCATTTTTCAGAGTAGCAGCCGTGTTAGTCTGTATTCGCAAAAAGAAAAGGAGGACTTGTGGCACCTTAGAGACTAACTCTAAGGTGCCACAAGTACTCCTTTTCTTTTTGGAATGGCATTGTGACTGAATTTACATGTTAAGCACTATGTGATGGTGTAATCCAGCTGTTCTCAAACTGTGGGTGGGGACCCCAAAGTGGGTCGCGACCAGTGATGAGCTGCCAAAATCTTAACAATGGGTTCCCTCCTCACCCCACGAGGGGGTCGTTGCCCACCCCCGCCCCCCCGGGACTCCTGCCCCATCCAACCTCCCAGCGTTGGGAGGGCTCCCAGTGGGGCTGGGCTTTGGCTTTGCCCCTGAACCCCACCTGGGACAGTGGGGCTCGGGCGAGCTCAGGCTTCAGTTCCCTGTCCTGGAGTTGTGTAGTAATTTTTGTTGTCAGAAGGGGGTTGCGGTGCAGTGATGTTTGAGAACCCCTGGTGTAATCAATTGCACGATTCTTATCTTCTTCAGTAGGAAGTTATTGAGAGTGAAAACATCTAGGCTAGTAGCTAACCTGCTAATTCCTAATAAAATGTCCACGGAAACTACAGGACATGCTGCATTGCATGGGGTTGAGCATGATATTAAAGGGACAGTGTTGGGTCAAATTTAGTCCAAATTTTTGTGTTTGTACAAGTGAGCTTTTACAAACCCTAATTGTAATAAGAAATAATCCCATAAATTAAGATAAAATCCTCTAGAAATAGTGTTTCTTTTTAACCTAATAAATATCCCCCTGTGTTGTTATCAGCTTAAATTTTACAGAATTGGGCTAATACATGAGACTCTGAGTGCAAAACTGATGAGACCTAGACTAAAGAGAACCATGTAACTGACCAATTAGTTTGCATTGTCCAAACTGAGAAATGCAAAAAGCAAACAAACAGCATAGGTAGTGAAAAATAAATGATATTTTTTAATGTGACAGTGCATCTTTTTAAAGAAATCTTTCAAAGGCACAAATAATAAAATATGATCTAATTTTACCTTATGGATATGCAGGTAGCAAACAACACACATTTTTAATTGCAGAAGAAAACTTTCCTGCATGCTAAAGTAAGCAGCCTCAGGCTGCCATTACAGGACAGTCTCAGTCTTTCCTGCATTCCTCTGCTTTAGTGGAACAGATGCCTTTTTGCCCTGTACTTGAATAACAATCACCTTCCCTCCCCTTCCCTCAGACTAAATTTGATGTTTGAAGGCTTTGGGTGGCCTACCGATGCTCTTATTCTTTCCCTACCACTTCTTCAATATTTATGTAAGTATTCATTTATATTCTGTTTGCAGTTGTACAGTACAGATAGCCAACTCCTCTTTTCGTCCCCTAACCCCTCACACTTTCTGAGCAAGAGAGATCAATACACCCTCTGGTGCACTAAATTCTAATGATGTTCGTAGGGCAGACACCATTGAATTCTGCTGTTACACTGCTCAGAATCTGATACCAGGATATATAAAATACTCACATAGCTCTTTTGAAGATATAAAGCACTGTACAGAGGTCCTTCTAGCATCCTTGTGGTAGGTAAACGAATAGTATCCCTATTTTATAGGTGGGAAGGATGAAATAGAGAGGCTAAGTGGCACCTGTTGAGCTAGTGACAATCATAGATTAGGACCTGGAGTTAGGGCTTCTGCATTGTTCTTGAACTATTAGAGACCATTGCTGCTGCATACCTTGGAATCTCTTTAGGGAGCACCCTTCTTGTGATTGATCCCCTTTTGTAGCACTGTATGACACTTGTTGTGCAGAGACCTAGGATAAACAAACATTAGTATGACACTTAAGCTTGTCCTTAAGTGAAAGCACTTCTTCAATTCTTCAGGTTTCAGAGTAGCGGCCGTGTTAGTCTGTATTCGCAAAAAGAAAAGGAGTACTTGTGGCACCTTAGAGACTAACCAATTTATTTGAGCATAAGCTTCCGATGAAGTGAGCTGTAGCTCACGAAAGCTTATGCTCAAATAAATTTGTTAGTCTCTAAGGTGCCACTAGTACTCCTTTTCTTTCTTCAGTTCTTCAGTGTTGTTTTTTTGGTGATGTGGCATCATTGGGTAAATGTCCTATTTGTGCTCTATTTACTGCTCTTCACGTGTAGACTGGGGTGTGACATACAACATCTCTTTTTAAACGAGTTCATCGTATTGGTCTAATTGGATTGTTCCCCCCTAGAGAACGCCACTTTTGAACTGGGAGCTACGTGGATCCATGGTTCAAATGGAAACCCAGTCTATCATCTAGCAGAAGACAATGGCTTACTTGAAGAGACTACTGATGGTGAGAGAAGCGTTGGCCGTATCAGTCTTTACTCCAAGAATGGGGTGGCTTATCACCTTACCAACAATGGGCAGAGGATTCCAAAAGATGTGGTTGAAGAATTCAGTGATTTATACAACGAGGTTGGTATTTAGCAGTCCCCTCCAGTTGTACATTGGTCTGAAAACCACTAGACACTTGTCAGTGCTGAGACAGTAGAAAAAAATTTTAATGCCTTCAGTTTCTCTACTTAAAATAAGTTTTGGATTTTTTAAAACCAGTATGGTGCTTTCTGCTTAATTCCATCACCGGTTAATGTGACGGAGCTCCTGGAACCAAATCACACCCTAGAAGAATGCCCCTTCTGTCCTGCCTTATCATTAGTTCTGATCCCTTCTAGCAAATATTGTGGGATAATTTAATCAATAGCTGTAGACTTGCCACATAGCTAATAATAAGGAAGGGGCCCAAACGAGGCAGAACATAATAACTTAGGAAGACCCAACTAAAAGATGTGGCAGTGAGACATTATTATTGACATTATAACTACTACACTGTGCCGTGTAAGTTATGACATTCATCCTGATATGAATTACAAGCTCAGTTTCATCACAGGTGCTGTGACAAATGTTACAAGGGTTAAATATCATTTCTCTTTTGGAGAGAGCTTTCATTTTTACGGTTTGGAAGCTACTTGTAATGTTCATTCCTCTATCTTAAATGATTTTCTCCAAAGATCTATGTAAAACAGTGCCTAAGCTCATGATAGAGACTCCAGACCAAGGAAAAATAGAAATGAAAGCACTAAAAACATTAATAAATGGAAAATGGCAGAATAAAAGTGGAAATACAGGTTCAGTAATGAAACGTGTCCTAAGCAAATACCCAAGGAAAAAGCGATCTTCGGTTTCCTAGATAGGTAGGGTTAGTCTCACTTTGGTGTAAATGGGTACCATTCCACTGATTCTAGTGGAGTGATGCCTGCTTCTGCTCAGGGTGAATGTGATCCCTGATAATTAATGGTTGAACAGATGTAAAATGGCATTACTTTTTTACTTTTATAATACCAAGACTTAGACTTAAACAATGCTAAAACAGCTTGCCAGGTTTCACTCTAAGTATTCTCCTGATTGGTTTCCTCTATTTCTAATTATATTTGGATGAGGGGCCAATATAAAATTTCCCCAATCAAAATGCTCTCAGAGTGGGTTACATAAAATGGGGGTGGAGGGTGGGGAATCATCCTTGCCAAGTTGTAACCATTTGTAGAGCCTTCAAAGTTTGCAACTGGATCTGAACTTCACCAACACTTGTTTGGGTAAATCTTTTTTATAATGTCACACTCTGGGATCAGCCGGACATCGTATAATATATATTTAAAAATATGTACATGGATATTCAAACCGACATTGGTAAAATCCTTCACCAGAGGCCATTAAGGAAACAATAGTCATGGGGGGAGAGGTAAAGTGCTATCATGAATGAGAGACACAGTGGAAATGCTGATTTTCAACATAGAAAGAAGTTTAGCATTATGCCATGACTAGGGCTAATGAATACATGGCCTATAATTAATTGGGTTAATAGGATTGTGGGGAACATCCAAGGGGTCTAGTTAAGATAGGCAATTGGGCAACACAGCGGCAGATGAAATCCCACTTGGACAAGTGCAGGGTGATACACTTTGGCAGGAATAGATTGAGCTGCTTTTACTTATTACTAGGTTCTAAAATTAACAGTAGCCCCTCAGAAAAAAGAGATGAGCTCAGGGGAAACCTCAGTTCAGAGTGCAGCAGTGATCAAAAAAGCAAATAAAATGCTGGTCCAGATCAAAAAAGAGAGAGAGGGAATAACACTGGAAATGCTGCAATGAATGACATTATATAAGCAAACGGCCTGCCATTGCTCTGGATACTGGTTTCAGTTCTGATCATCCTATTTCAAAGATATAGAAATATAGGAAGTGTATAGCAAAGAGGAATGAAAATCACTAGAGGCCTAGAATGACCTGTTATGAGAAGCGAACAAAAAGAGGTGAGAGGTTTAGAGTAGCAGCCATGTTAGTCTGTATTCGCAAAAAGAACAGGTGGCACCTTAGAAACTAACAAATTTATTTGAGCATAAGCTTTTGTGATGAAGTGAGCTGTAGCTCACGAAAGCTTATGCTCAAATAAATTTGTTAGCCTCTAAGGTGCCACAAGTCCTCCTTTTCTTTTTACAGTTTAGAGAGAAGACTAATACAAGTTTACAGAGGGATACAAAGTGAATGCTGAAGAAAAGTCAGTTTTGCACTTGGGGTTACCCTTTCCCATAATACAAGAACAAGGGGCCTGCCAGCAAAACTAGAAAGCAACAAACTTCAAGTTGATCTTTTCTTATGCAAGGCATAAATAGCTTGTTACTACCACAAGATCACCTTGTGGCCAAGAGCTAAGAGTCAGAAAAGGATTTGACATTTATATGGGTAGTAAACACATCTGCTATTACATGTGCTGGGATAAAAATTTATAAGGGATCTCAGCACTCTTACTTTAAGACATAAACCAACCCTCAGTTGTCTGGGACTAAGAAGTAACTTTCTCCATACCCGTGTTGCATCATTGTTGCCCATAATGGGAGAGTTCACACTCATCTTTGAAGCTTCTGGTGCTGGCTGCTCTCAAAGGTGGATGCTGGATTAGGTGGATGATCGTACTGGTCGGCTATGGCGAGTCCTGTGTTTCTCCTCTCTCTCTATTTTTGGGAACAAAAATAACAGAAGTTATTATGAACTCTTGAAAACCTAAATTGCAAAAGAAACCATATGTGCAAACACACTTGCTGATGGATGAAGTAAATAGGAAAGTGTGTAGTATGT
The DNA here is from genome assembly GCF_965152275.1 of Natator depressus. Lineage (NCBI taxonomy): Eukaryota > Metazoa > Chordata > Testudines > Cheloniidae > Natator > Natator depressus. The sequence continues at coordinate 132,657,606 of NC_134237.1, read as the reverse complement.
GTGTGTGGCTTCAGGACCCTTTACTCTTGCATAATGCACAGACGAGAATGTGTTTCTCTTTACACACAGACTGAGTTAGCATGTTGCATTACTTGTAGCTTTTATATTTTTGGTTGTGTTGGTGCCATATGGTTTTACTGCTCTGGATGATTTGCAGGTTCTTGTGCCACATTTATAATTAAAGGGGAGGGGGAATGAAAAGTGGGCAGCCTGCTTCAGTTTGTATCTTGTCTTTATTCGTTGGTGGGATTGTATGTTGGGACATTTTACAACATCCCTAAAACCACTCTGAGCAAATAACCATTGCACTAAATCAGTGGCAAATAAGGCGAATCTGAAAACTGGATGCACGTGACATATTTAGCTTTCCCTCAGGGTCATCTCCTGGGTCCTGACATACCTTTCCCACACAGGGTGATCTCCAGGCCACTTTCTGAGCCCTGAAAGTCCCCCACTGTGATCGGAGTTTCAGGGGGGCCACACTGAGATTGCTTAATCAGGGAAAACTGCAAAGAATAGGGAAGATGATTCCCAAAACTGGTGGTTATTCTAATACTTAGCTTTACCAGCCAGCAATAAAACAGCTTCTACAATACCTTACTGAAAAAACAACGAGGAGTCCTTGTGGCACCTTAGAGACTAACACATTTATTTGGGCATAAGCTTTCGTGGGCTATAACCCACTTCATCAGATGCATGGAGTGGAAAATACAGTAGGCAGGTATAAATATACAGCACGTGAAAAGACGGGAGTTGCCTTACCAAGTGGGGGGTCAATGCTAACAAGGCCAATTCAGTCAGGATGGATGTAGCCCATTCTCAACAGTTGAGAAGAAGGGTGAATATCAAAAGAGGGAAATTAACTTTTTGTAGTCACCCAGCCACTCCCAGTCTTTATTCAGGCTTAATTTGATGGTGTCAAGTTTGCAAATAAATTCCAGTTCTGCAGAGTTTCTCGTTGGAGTCTGTTTTTTAAGTTTTTTTGTTGAAGAATGGCCACTTTTAAGTCTGTTATTGAGTGTCCAGGGAGATTGAAGTGCTCTCCTACTGGTTTTTGAATATTACAATTCTTGATGTCTGATTTGTGTCCATTTATTCTTTTAAGTAGAGCCTGTCCGGTTTGGCCAATGTACATGGCAGAGGGGCATTGCTGGCACATGATGGCATATATCACATTGGTAGATGTGCAGGTTAACGAGCCCCTGATGGTGTGGCTGATGTGGTTAGGGCCTATGATGGTGTCCCTTGAATAGATATGTGGACAGAGTTGGCAACTGGGTTTGTTGCAGGGATTGGTTCCTGGGTTAGCGTTTCTGTTGTGTGGTGTGTAGCTGCTGGTGAGTATTTGCTTCAGGTTGGGGGGCTGTCTGTAAGTGAGGACTGGCCTGTCTCCCAAGGTCTGTCAGAGTGAGGGATTGTCCTCCAGGATAGGTTGTAGATCCTTGATGATGCGCTGGAGAGGTTTTAGTTGGGGGCTGTAGGTGATGGCTAGTGGCATTCTGTTAATTTCTTTGTTGGGCCTGTCCTGTAGTAGGTGACTTCTGGGTACCCTTCTGCTCTGTCAGTCTGTTTCTTCACTTTCCCAGGTGGGTATTGTAGTTTTAAGAATGTTTGAGAATGAAAGCTTATGCCCAAATAAATTTGTTAGTCTCTAAGGTGCCACAAGGACTCCTTTCTGTTTTTGCTGATACAGACTAACATGGCTACCCCTCTGAATACCTTACTGATTACCCAGAAGCACCAAACACAATTCCCTTAAAACAATCCAGTCTTGGGCTCCCACCCAGACAGCCAAATCAAATCTAATGAGGATTACTGAAAATCTTATTCACCGTGTAAAAAGTTCTACCAATCCCAAAGGATCAGACACATATCCCACCAGGTCAATGAATATTTTAGATCTTATCCAAATACACGCTTACAGCCAATTCTTATGAACTAAACTAAGATTTATTTAAAAAGAAAACAGAGTGTAGGTTAAAATATCGTTATACATACTGGTATGAATAGAGTTCTTAGGTCAGTTTCATAATAGAGATGGTGAGCTTTAGAGTTGCAAAAGGTTTTCTCAGCATAAGTTCCGTAGGTTACCGCCCAAGGTCCAATATCAGGGTGATCCTGACTGGAGCTGGGGACCTCAGTCTTGCGACTCAAACTTCCCCTGAAGAAGCTTAAGCAGATCTGAGATAACAGGATCAGGGCCCAAGAGTTCCTTTTATAATTCTCTTGCAGCCTCTTGACAGCAGGTGAATAATAGGTGAAGCATTGTGGCTTTGAAGTAGAACTCCTATTTCCTCAGCATCACGGATAATCAGCTACATGGATCAGCATAAGGCAACTGCCCATCTCCTGCCATTTACAAGTAGTTTATTACATACTTTCAAAGAGAAATGAAGACAATGATATTACCACATTCACAGTTCATCTAAATGTTAATATTCCCTTTTGATCTTTGAATCAATGAAACATAGTGACAGACAGGAGCCGTCTGATTACACTGTTAGTATCTAACAAGATAAAGGTAAACATAGACTACTACAGTCACTATCTTTTCCCAATTCTTTAACAATACAAGTCTACATTTCAAAGCTCTTGTCTATCTAACATGGCTTTGCTAGCTATTTACAAGGAATATCCCTAATTACCATTTACATACTTTCCTAATATGTCTTTAAAGGTAGAATTTGGGTCATTTAGCCTGCAAGTTGCTTAACCCTTTCTGGCTTAGTGTCCCACTTTTACCCCTTTTAACTTCATTCATCTCCCAGGATGTGGTGTTCATTGCTGGAAAAGGTGTGTTTTATATTGATTAAAATTCTGGAAGAGGCAAGGCACAGGTAGTTTCCACCTTGATGGAGCTAGGCAAGGTAAACCCTGGGTGATGGGGTGGTGTAGTGTTGACCTTGATTAGCTACCTCAAGGTAAAAACAACAGGGCCTTGTCTCTGTAGGATTTTACACTATTAACAATAATAATGTAAGTACCATAGTGCCTAAGTGCCCCATCTTCAGTTTCAAAACACGCCTATCTTGTGCAGTGAAAACATAGCACAATCAGCCCCACCTCAGTGACCCTTTTTCTGGTTACTATAGTTAATGGCCTCAGAGTCAGTCAGCATTCCCCTGTGTGGTGGACGGTTGGTGGGTGAAGGAGGTAGCTGGAGAATGACTAAGTTCTCTTCCCCTCAGGCTCCCACCCTCTGCTGGGCTTTATGCCAGCTCAGGACTAAGCTGTGGTCCCCTGCATCATAGTCTATCGCACTACCATTTGCCTGGCCCACTAGATACCGAGAGCCTGGTTTGTACTGGGGTTACACTAGCATATGACTGACATGAGACAGTGGTATAAATCAAGCCCTTAGTTTTAAAACCGAGTTAGAAAGAGTTCTTGAGGTGAGTTCCGACAATCCTTAGGAAACTTTTGGATTGAGATGTGCCATCCTGGCCTTCCTAATTCAGCACTGAATAATTTATAAAATTCGCTCTTCAACATCTGGTCTCCCAGAGTGACTGCCTCTTTCCCTGTGGGACGCAGCCAAAGTTGCGATGAGTGGAGATGCTGATGCCCTGCCTCTCTCACTCTAATAGAGAAGGGGCTGTTGGCAGGCGCAAGGCTCTGGAATGCCCTTCTGTTCCTAGTCTGAAATAACCCAGATCGGCTGATTTGGGGCACGCAACAGGACCCATTTGTTCTTCTCAGCCTCAGAGAAGAGTTTGGCCAATTCTCCACTCTGCCCTGTTTGCTGGTGTGTTACCGTCTGTATTTAGAGCTGCCCCTTGGTGGAAGGGGTAAGATGACGTTAATATTTGACTTTGGAGTTTTTGCTAATTGGCCTGGTGCTGTCGGACCCTGCGGACATTTGCTTTCTAAATGTAAAGAAAATCAGTAGAATCTTGTACACGGTCCTGTGCATTACATCTTGCCAAGCTCTTTGAAATAAACCTTGCTTGGAGTCTCTTGGGTATGCTTTGGTAGCTATGTGGTAGCAAACATAAAATTAGGTGCTTGTCTATGTCCTGTATTTCAAAAATGCCATTTCCCAGTAACTTTAAATGGAGTCTTGTAAACTCGTTGATGTTATAGTTGTTCTCAGGTTTTTGTCTCCAGAGACAGCCTCAAGGTATCTCCAAAGGGATGAATACAGTTCTGTCTCCCCTTTATTAGAAATTTTCATGAAGCTCACAGTCTTGGTTTGACCTTGGTATGGTCACTTACAACAGATTTAGCTCTGTGTGTATATATATAAAGGATACACTTCCGTTTTTGTGTGTGTGTGTGTGTGTGTGCACGCACATTCTTTCCATCCTTAGAAGCATAAATATCCCTTTCCACAAGTAGGTTTAGGAAGCGTGTTCAATCCTAAACTCAGTCAATACTCGCTACATTATTAAAAGATACTTCATTGTAAGATTCTCTTGGCATTTGCAATCTCGCTTCTTTGCATGTTGCTGCTGAATGAGCTGCCATTCACAAAATCATTTAGCAGTGCAGGCCCGTGCCTGGGGCTCCTTGGTGCTACCATAACAAATACTGATGATGATACTTTCCTGTTGTCTGACCAGCTGGATCACATACTTAAGGAAAAAAAACTCATTTGGTGTTTTCCCCACTGAGGGAGAAATACGTTTTTCTCTTCTTTCCTCTGGTGCCCAGTGAATACTACAATGGACAATGAAAACATGCCTATGGCTAATTTAGTCTCTGGGCCAAGGGGTAACTGGACTTTAGTACAGCTTTTCTTGTCTTGTGAATGTGTTATCTGCTTATCGTCTGCAATCAGCTTATGAAATTATGCCGAGACAAGGTCTGCGGCAGCTTTGAGCAGTACTTGTTGGAAGTGGTTAGACCTCAAATCTGTGCCGCAGTGTAGGCCCATGAACTGCTGTGTGTTGAAATTCCACAATACTTCTGATGTGGGGGCGGGGGAGAGAGACCATTCCCCCCCCTCCACTGCTAGGGACTCCCAACCTCTCTTGTTTTGAAATCCCTGTGCTTTGAGACAGCTATGTGCCGCAATCAGTACCCCAGGTCCCTTCTCTTTTCCTGTTTTCTACCGGTTTCCTGATTCTATTCTGTGTTTCTTCCCTTCTCATCATTTCTTTTTCTATGGTTTGGTTTTTTCTGGTACTGCTCCTTCATTTTTTTTCTCTGCCCCCGGCCCCAGTTCACTTCCTGTCTCCTTTCTCTCTGTCCATGTTTATTAAATAAAACTTCAAACCAACCTGCCCAACGGGGGGCAGTACACAGAGGCAGAAAGGAAACATCCAGCCCCCTTCCCCCGACTTTACCTGAGACGTAAAAGATCAGTTTCATATCATAGTCCCCAATGCCGATTGCCATTTTGCCAAACTCATCTGTTTTTTCTTACATGTTTTTAGCAGCTGAATTACTGCACAAATAGCCTGAACTAAAGTTTCAGGTGAGCCATCCTGTGCCTGGAAAAAGGCCATACAGCAACTCCTGCATTAACAACTGCCAGGGTCTCAAGGAAAATACATGGCAAATGTCCGTCCTTCCTTATCTAGGTAGATACTGAATCCCTGGGCGCTGGAAAACTCCAAAAGCCAGTTGTCTGTAAGTCTGGTCACGTGACAGCAGACCTCTGAGTTTCGAGGCCAACAGATCCTTTCTCTCCCTCTGCAACCACTGGCTTGTGTTTTGTGTCTCACGCTGCTCACTGGCAGCCAGACCTTTGTAGTGCACCGAGGGACTGGGATGGGACACGGGGCCTAGCAGTGGCCCCTGCAGCTTCTTATTACAAGCCACAGGGATGGGCGTGCCAGGATCCTCCCACCTCTCTTCTGGCTGGGAATTGCAGCTATATGGAAGGTGCAGGGGGCAATTAGTTTTAACCATTTTCCATAATTACTCCTCAACCCTGGTATGCTGAAATCATGAATATCCAGTTGTGTCAGAGAGGTCAGTAGTTTTAATCCAAATACCTTAGATGGGAAAAAATCTTCAACCAGAGATCTTGACTCTCTGCTTATAAAGCACTGTGCTTCCCTGTGGTGCTAGATCAGGGGTGGGCAAACTACGGCCCGCAGGCTGGATCGCTTCCCATGGTGCCGCAGGCGCTGCTCTCAGAAGCGGCCGGCACTACGTCCCTCTGGCCGGGGGGGAGGGGAAGGCAGAGGGCTCTGTATGTTGCACCACCAGGCACCACCCCCCGCAGCTCCCATTGGTCGGGAATGGGGAACCGCGGCCAAAGGGAGCTTCGGGAAAGGTACCTGGAGGCATGGCAAGGTCAGTGCGCGGAGCCCTGTGCCTCCCCCTCCCCCAGGGGCCACGCAGGGAGGTGGTCCGGCTGCTTCCCGGAGCGGCGTGGGGCCAGGGCAGGCAGGCAGGGAGCCTGCCATGGCCCTGGTGTGCGCTGCTGCCACCCCGGAGCCGCTTTAGGTAAGCGGCGCCGGGCCAGAGCCCAAACCCCTCCTGCACCCCGCCCTCCAATTCCCTGCCCTGAGCCCCCTGCCTGCACCTCGCATCCCTCCTGCACCCCAATTCCCTGCCCTGAGCCCTCTGCTGCACCCCGCACCCCTCCTGCACCCCAATTCCCTGCCCTGAGCCTCCTGCTGCACTCTGCACCCTTCCTGCACCCCAATTCCCTGCCCTGAGCCGCCTGCCGCACCCCTCCTGCACCCCAACCCCCTGACCTGAGTCCCCTGCTGCACCCCACATCCCTCCTGCACCCCTGCCCTGAGCCCCGTCCTGCACCCCAACCCCCTTCCCTGAGCCCCCCATACACTCTGCACCCCTCCTCTGCCCCAATACCTTGCCCTGAGCCTGTTCCTGCACGCTGCACCCCTTCCCACACCCCACACTCCCTCCTGCACCCCAACCCCCTGCCCCAGCCCTGCATACAATTTCCCCACCCAGATGTGGCCCTCGGACCAAAAAGTTTGCCCACCCCTGTGCTAGATAAATGAGAAGGTGGCACAGATTCAAGACAAATAAGTTATTCCTGGGATTGGTTGTACTTCTGTGATTTATCTTTAGGGCTTTCCTGCCTGTCTTTGTTCTGGTAAGCTTTTCCTTTGATATGAAGTACCATGAATCACAGTTAAGCAGTTCTTGGAATCATCCAAACAAAAGAAAAGGAGTACTTGTGGCACCTTAGAGGCTAACAAATTTATTAGAGCATAAGCTTTCGTGGGCTACAGCTCACTTCATCGGATATATAGAATGGAACATATAGTAAGAAGATATATATATATATATATATACACATACAGAGAACATGAAAATGTGGTATGTATTATTGTGACAAAGCTCCTCCTCTGTCTTGGTGGGTCCTGCGCTTATTGGCAGATTTGCCCACCTCAGAGGTTCACGGCAGCCCGCAGTTTGGCCACTTTCGTGGCTCAAATCTGCCATTCATTCAGTTAGCTTCACCACTGGCCAGCATGGAGAAAAGGAAGAAGAACAATCCCCGCAGTTTCTGCTGATCCACCTAGTGGATCGGGGAACAGGCCAGAGACCTTCCCCTCTGGTGGAACGCACAGTCCAGGTCCACTCCTCCCGTATCAAGTAGGGAGTTGCGGGGATGGAGGGATGGGGGGAACCCGGGCCCAGCCTTTACTCCGGGTTCCAGCCCAGGGCCCTGTGGATTGCAGCTGTCTACAGTGGCTCCTGTAACAGCTGCGTGACAGCTACAACTCCCTGGGCTACTTCCCCATGGCCTCCTCCCAACACCTTCTTTATTCTCACCACAGGACCTCCCTCCTGGTGACTGAGAATGCTTGTACACCTCAGTCTTCCAGTAGTACTCCTTCTCACTCCCAGCTCCTTGCGCCTCTTGCTCCCAGCTCCTCGCACGCGCATCACAAACTGAAGTGAGCTCCTTTTTAAACCCGGGTGCCCTGATTAGCCTGCCTTAATTGATTCTAGCAGCTTCTTGATTGGCTGCAGGTGTTCTAATCAGCCTGTCTGCCTTAATTGTTTCCAGGAAGTTCCTGATTGTTCTGGAACCTTCCCTGTTACCATACCCAGGGAAAAGGGACCTACTTAACCTGGGGCTAATATATCTGCCTTCTATCACTCTCCTGTAGCCATCTGGCCTGACCCTGTCACAATATATATCTCTTCTTACTATATGTTCCATTCTATGCATCCGTTGAAGTGAGCTGTAGCTCACCAAAGCTTATGCTCAGATAAATTTGTTAGTCTCTAAGGTGCCACAAGGTTCTTTTTGCGGATACAGACTAACACGGTTGCTATTCTGAAACCAAACAAAAGGCTTGATTATTCCAGACGCGCACAAGTGGTTGGTGGTGATGGTTGTGTTTAATAACAGCTCCCTCCTCACCAACAGTAACAATGACACAACTTGTTGGGTCATCTCGTTATATGAAAAACCTTCTCCAAAAAAAGAATTCTAACTTGATATATTTTGATGAGATTACAGGGTTGGTCGATAAAGGTGATAGTGCTGAAGTAATGTACTTAGATTCCTGTAATGCATTTGACTTGGTACTGCATGACATTTTGATGAAAAAATTAGAAAGTTATTAAATTGACATGGAACACATTAAATGGATTAAAAGCTGGCTAACTGATAGGTCTCAAAATGTAACTATAAATGGGGAATCGTCGTCAAACAGGTGTGTTTCTAGGGGGGTCCTGCAGAGATCAGTTCTTGGCCCTACGCTATTTAACATTTTTATCAGTGACCTGGAAGAAGACGTAAAATCATCACTGATAGAGTTTGCAGATGACACAAAAAATGCGGGGATTGGTAAATGATGAAGAGCATGGGTCATCATTATAGAGCGATCTGAATTGCTTGGTAAGTTGGGCAGAAGCAAACAAAATGCGTTTTAATACAGCTAAATGTAAATGTATACATCTAGGAACAAAGAATGTAGGCCATGTTTTCAGGATGGGGGATTTTATCCGGGGACACTGTGACTCTGACAGAGATTTGGGGGTTGTGGATAATCATCTGAACATGGGACATGCTGAACAGTGAAATATAGTGGCCAAAAAGGCTAATGCAGCCTTTGGATGCATAAATGGGAATTTTGAGTAGGAGTTGAGAAGTTATTTTACCTCTATTTGGCACTGGTGCGACCAGAGCTGGAATCCTGTGTCCAATTCAGGTGCTCACAATTCAGGAAGGATGTTGCTACATTGGAGAGGGTTCAGAGAAGAGCCATGAGAATGATTAAAGGATTAGAAAACCTGCCTTTATAGTGGTAAGCACTGCCTAAGGAGGGTGTCAGACATGGGGTCTACAACCAAGAGCATGCCTGAGACCCCCATAGCTAGGTATGGTGACCAGTCACTGTCCGGACCCAGGGGACTTAGAAGCGTGTGGGATTGAGTGGATGGATCCACTCACAGCAGACCAGTGTCCATCCAAAGCATGTGACAGGGCCAGGTTGTGACAGTCTGAGAAACACAAAATCAGAAATAGCAAACCCAGTCACTCTCCCTACAAAAGAAGCCATTTCCCCAAACCAAACATTCTCCAACTCTATTCGCACCCTAACAAAAATCCAAACTTCAACCCTGCCTGTACAGAACTAGTATTCGGGCATAGGTGCTCTCTGGTCTGCAACCATTAGAGGGCAACTGGGCCACAGACACAGTAGCAATATTGGTACTGTAGCTTGAATAGCAGGATTTAGCCACTTGAGGGTGCCATGATTGCACAAGAAGCTCTGTCCCTTCCTCCAGTGGAAGGTAATGGTGAAACTCCCATATTTTGGGAGGACTGACAGACATAGTGTGTTCCGAAATGACCTGCCTAAAATGTTCTCCGGTAGCTAGAGTTCTTCCAATTTGTCTTTGACCCTCTGGTTTCCTATCTTCTGCTGACTGGTGGAGCTGTGGGTGCATCTTGTGAAGGCCAAAATGTGACAAAATAAATTCCTAAAGCCCTCTGGTAACTTTTAGGCTTGAGCCTCCAGCTGTGGAATTTGTTCCCCCTCACAGTGGGGTGGCTTGAGCATACCGATCCTGGGCGAAGAGGAGTACGCACACTGCTCAGGGCTTGGATTCTGCACACTCGAGCTACTTACTGTGAGTGACTCTCTCCCTCTTTCGGTCCTGTCTCTGGCAGGTCTATAACCTGACTCAGGAGTTCTTTCAACGTGGAAAACCAGTCAATGCTGAGAGCCAGAATAGTGTGGGCGTCTTCACACGGGATGTGGTGCGCAAACGCGTGAAAGCCGATCCAGATGACTCGGAGACCACCAGGAGGCTAAAACTAGCCATGATCCAGCAATATCTTAAGGTATGTTTAAAAAGGCAGCTCAATCATGGGACATTAGAAACCTGGCTAAGACTTACATCCCATCACTAGGGAATTACTTATATTAGTTGTCTTTGCAGCTGGGATATTTCTGGTTCATATATTACATTTTTCTCATAAGCTGGACATCTCCACAATGGGCTGGCAAGTTCTGAGATGTCTCATCAGTTCAGTTAAATTCTTCTGTGTGGTGTTATAACATTAAATCCTCTATCCTGCCACTTACCAGCCAAAGACAGCCTAATGCCAACTCCATTTAGAAATGGGTACCTTCTTGCCCCATACCTTGGACCGTGTGCTGCAGGCAGTGTGTCCTTTATCCCCTTTTGCCTTTCTCCAGAGCTTGGAAACCAGGAAAATTGACTCTGATAACACAATGCTGTTGGGGCAGTCCCTGCAAAATAAATCCCAGAGCATCTTAACATTCATTTGAAAGGGGAGAGAGAATCAAAGAAAAAAGGTAAACTGTGTTCATTAGTACCTCCACGCTACTTGCCAGGTAGATCCTGTCTTCTATGTATTCTATCTTGAGGCTGGGACTTGTGCAGCACCAAGCACTTAACACAGAATAAACGTTAATAATAATCGGGCAGTTTTTGTGCTTTGAAATTGTAATGTGAATTAAAGGCTTATGAAGAAAGGCAGGGATGCCACACGCACAACACTCTGGCGCAGTAGGTAAGTATACATATCCACAGTTTACATATGGGAAACTGAGGCAAAGGGAGGCCTAAGGTCACACAGGGAGTCTGACAGCTGCTGTGACACTCTTCCCTCTGAGTCATTATTGAATCAGTAATAGCCACTTGTGGTCATTAAAGAACCCAGGGCCTTTCTGGTAAGAAAATGGGTGTTAACTCTGGTGTCTTGGCCAAATTCTAATCTGGATAGTTGCATTTTGCCTCCCCAAGATTCCTTCTGTAATTTTGGTGCGGAATCATTGTAATAACTTGCTTTTATTTATTTAGATTTGACAAAATGTTTCCACCATAGCCAGAACGACTTATACAACTGCTACCTATGCTCTAGCCCCAGACTGCAGATTGTCCCATAACCAGGGAAAGGAGAAGAGCAGAGACTTTAAAGTCCATTAGGGACCTCATTCTGCCAGTCTAATTGAGTTGATAGGCGTTCAGATATTACATCGATGAGGTGGCGCCCATGGAAAACTTTAGGATAGATAAAGCGCTTGTCGTTCGAAGTAGTGTACAGTAAATTAAATACAAAAAAGGACAAATTCCCAATATAAATGATATAAACATTTACTGTATTACTATATCCCTGAAAGTTGTCAACGCTCTTTGGGTCTTTCAGGATGGATTATAAAATTAGGGCAGACTCCGAGTGGGAGTTGGGCAGCACTTGCTGCAGGTGACATGTACTTAGGGAAAAGGCATGTTTAACTTTTTAGGCTTAGATCTTGCAGCTGAACCCACACTGGTGCCTCCATGCCTGTGCAAAGCCCACTGATGGCACTTAGCAGGCGCAGGGCCACAGGCTGTATTTTCTTCAAGGCACTTACCATATCCTCTCTGCCTGTAAAGTGCTTAGCACTGACTGTGTGTCTGGCATCCCAGTCCACCTGAGCATGCAGATGGTGTCTTGCAGTAACTAGGAATGCAAAGCACAGTGTGTGGATGCCGCATGCTGAGAGGAGGCTGGGTCTGCCAGGCTTATAAACTACACTTGAAAAGCCTAGGTAATAGGCTAAAAGGTGAGATGGATAATTGTAATTTTCATAACTACATTAAACGTTGGCGAAAACGGTCACAGATGTGGAGATCAGATCCAGAAATTAGAAACCGAGAAAGAGAAGGTGGGAAGGATATAGGGCCACCATTCCCCAGGCACCACTGGAAACTGACAACAAAAGGCAGGCCTAACATCCTGCCCTGAAACGGGGATCAATGCTAGCAATAGCTGTGCTTACCAGTTTTGATGGGGGTCCCCAAACTCTCTAGGCTTTGCTAATCAAAGTACACATAAGATTGATCCTCCCAACCTCACCATGTCTTCCCTTCCCACATGGTCACTGGAACACGTCCTCTCAGCTGCAGATCATTAGCTAGTTGAATGCTAATGTTTATGGCATGCTGAGATCTACCTCCGAGGGGGTGGCTTTGAAACCCTTTTGTTCTACTAATGTCTCCTTATGGAATGGGAATCTCTGTCAACATCGGCTAGTGAAAAAAGTGTTTAAATAAGCATGGCATCAGCCTCAGTTTGAGCAGCACGTCATAGCTGATCCGTGTTCAGCACCCCACCCCTTCTCTAGCAGAAAAGTTCAATGGGATTTTTACGTGATCGAAAGTGGCCAGGGCCTTGGTCCAACATCATGCAGAAGATTTGAACTTCCCAACAGTGCTGTAACCCATACAGCCATGCTGGGGCATCAGAGTACTATAGCAGAACACACTCAGTTGGTCCTTAGAGAGAGAGAGAGAGAGAGAGAGAGAGAGTTGGTAGACAGTATAACAAGTGATCTGTTTTGTCTAGCTCTTTGGTTCTCCGGTGCCATATCGGTAAACGTCAGTGTGGCCTACTGCAAGGAACTGGGACTCAGGACTCCTGGGTTCTATTCCTGTCTCTGCCATTAACTTGCACTATTCTGTCTGTACCATGGTTTTGTGTTGCTTTCACTAGGTGGAGAGCTGTGAGAGCAGCTCCCATAGCATGGACGAGGTCTCGCTCAGCGAATTCGGAGAATGGACTGAAATCCCTGGGGCCCATCATGTCATTCCTTGTGGCTTTATCAAGATTGTGGAGATCCTGGCCCATTCCATACCAGAGTCGGTCATCCAGCTCCGCAAGCCGGTCAAGTGCATCCACTGGAACCAATCGGTCAGCAAGGAGATTGAGCGTGTGGCCGACCACAACAGCGACCGCCCCGAGGAGGACCAGGGCTACCATGTCCTTGTGGAGTGCGAGGATTGCGAGTTCATCCTCGCCGACCATGTCATTGTGACCGTATCGCTGGGGGTCCTGAAGAAGTACCATGAGAGCATGTTCCACCCTGGCCTGCCTGAGGAGAAGGTGATGGCCATTCAGAAACTGGGCATTAGCACCACCGACAAAATCTTCCTGGAGTTTGAAGAGCCCTTCTGGAGTCCTGAATGCAACAGCATCCAGTTCGTCTGGGAGGATGAGGCGGAGAGTGAGAGTTTGACTTACCCTGAGGAGTTGTGGTACAAGAAGATCTGCAGCTTTGATGTCCTCTACCCACCGGAGCGGTATGGCTATGTGCTGAGTGGCTGGATCTGCGGGGAGGAGGCTTTGATCATGGAGAAGTACGACGATGAAACTGTGGCAGAGACGTGCACTGAGATGCTGCGTAAATTTACAGGTCAGCAATGCTCTCGTTCCTTTTGTTGGTGGAGAAGGAAGGGGGGACCGAGAGGAAGGAAATGCAGTGAAGTAGTCAGTAGCTCCTTGGCTTTTTGTTCCTTTTGAAAGGATGTGCAAATGCTTTAGAAGCATCTGCTGCAGAGACGCACTCTATGGACTTATCCAAGTGCCACTGCTCTAAAGGCTTGAGTGTGTTTTGAGACTCATTTATATAGAGATGATGATGAAGAACTGGAGCACACTACATCAAATGGTGGGTTGAGTGCAATCAGACTCCAAATGCTTTTTAAAAAAATCTCCAATATCATTTTATCAGCTTTAACAGTTACAGCGACGCACTGACAGTCAGGATTCCCGGGGCCAGATCCTCAGCTGGTGTAAATCAGCATAGCTCCATTAAAGACAATGGAGTTACACCAGTTGAGACCAGCTGAGAGTCTGACATTTGGATTCTGTCTCTGACTTCCACTCACTGCACGTGTAAGTCACATGGGACTAAATTTTCAAAAATGAGCCACCCGGGGCCTCACTTTTTCGGAGGCTCTGAGCACACTTCAGTTCAATGTTAGGTGCCAGTAGTTTACAGCAGTGAGGATCAGGGAGCACCCAAAAATGAAGGCACCCCAAATTAGTGACCGTTTAAAAATTCAGGCTGTAACAAGTCTATTTGTCATTTCTGCTTTACCTGTCTAGCTTAACTGAGGGAAGGGCTATGTTTGTGAGGTGTAGTTCATTCATGCTGAAAAGCTCCGTGAGGTCCTCAGAGGAAAGGTGCTGTATAATTATGCAAATCATCACCGAGTCAGTGTGTTTCTAGTGGGGATGCCCAGGGATCAGTTCTTGGCCTGATGCTATTTAACATTTTTATCAGTGACCTGGAAGAAAACAAAATCATCACTGATAAAGTTTTCAGATGGCACAAAAATTTGGGGACTGGTAAATAATGAAGAGCTCAGCTCATTGTTATATAGCAGGGATCAGCAACCTTTGGCACGCGGCCCATCAGGGAAATCCGCTTCCGGGCAGGGACAGTTTATTTACCTGAAGCATCCTCAGGTTTGGCCGAGCACAGCTTCCACTGACCACGGTTCACCGTTCCAGGCCAATGTTGGCTGCGGGAAGTGATGGCCAGCACATCCCTCGGCCCGCGCCACTTCCTGCAGCCCCCATTGGTCTGGAATGGCGAACCACGGCCAGTAGGAGCTGCGATCGGCCAAACCTGCAGATGCTGCAGGTAAACAAACAGTCCTGGCCCGCCAGCGAATTTCCCTGACAGGCCACATGCCAAAGGTTGCCAATCCCTGTTATATAGAGTGATGTGGATTGCTTGGTAAGCTGGGCACAACCAAACAATATGTATTTCAATACAGTTAAATGTAAACATATGCCTCTAGGAATAAAGAATGCAAGCCATAAAATCCCCCATGGGGGATTTTATTTCAGGAAGCAGTGACTCTGAAAAAGATTCGGGGGCCACGGTGGATAATCAGCTGAACTTGGACTCCCTGGGTGATGCTGTGGTCTAAAGGGTTAATGTGATCCTAGGATGTATAAACAGGGGAATCTCAAGTAGAGAGGTTATTTTACCTCTCTGTTTGGCACTGATGCAACCACTGCTGGAATACTGTATCCAGTTCTTGTGTCCACAGTTGAGGAATAATGTTGATAAATGGGAGAGGTTTCAGAGAAGAGCCATGCAAAAGATTAAAGGATTAGAAAACATGCCTTACAGTGATAAACTCAGGGAGCTCAACCTGCTTAGCTTAACAAAGAGAATCACAGAATATCAGGGTTGGAAGGGACCTCAGGAGGTCATCTAGTCCAACCCCCTGCTCAAAGCAGGACCAATCCCCAACTAAATTATCCCAGCCAGGGCTTTGTCAAGCCTGACCTTAAAAACTTCTAAGGAAGGAGATTCCACCACCTGCCTAGGTAACTCATTCCAGTGCTTCACCACCCTCCTAGTAAAAAAGTTTTTCCTAATATCCAACCTAAACCTCCCCCACTGCAACTTGAGACCATTACTCCTTGTTCTGTCATCTGCTACCACTGAGAACAGTCTAGAGCCATCCTCTTTGGAACCCCCTTTCAGGTAGTTGAAAGCAGCTATCAAATCCCCCCTCATTCTTCTCTTCTGCAGACTAAATAATTCCAGTTCCCTCAGCCTCTCCCCATAAATCATGTGCTCCAGTCCCCTAATCATTTTTGTTGCCCTCTGCTGGATGTTTTCCAACTTTTCCACATCCTTCTTGTAGTGTGGGGCCCAAAACTGGACACAGTACTCCAGATGAGGCCTCACCAATGTCGAATAAAGGGGAATGATCACGTCCCTTGATCTGCTGGCAGTGCTCCTACTTATACATCCCAAAATGCCATTGGTCTTCTTGGCAACAAGGGCACACTGTTGACTCATATCCAGCTTCTCGTCCACTGTAACCCCTAGGTCCTTTTCTGCAGAACTGCTGCGTAGCCACTCGGTCCCTAGTCTGTAGCGGTGCATGGGATTCTTCCATCCTAAGGGCAGGACTCTGCATTTGTCTTTGTTGAACCACATCAGATTTCTTTTGGCCCAATCCTCTAATTTGTCTAGGTCCCTCTGTATCCTATCCCTACCCTCCAGCATATCTACCACTCCTCCCAGAAGGTTAAGGGATGTCTTGATTACAGTCTATAAGTAGCTACTTGGGGAAAAATATTTGATAATGCGTCTTCCGTCTAGCAAACAAAGGTATAACATGATCCAATGACTAGAAGATGAAGGTAGGCAACTTCAGAGGGGAAATGAGGCTTAAATTTTTAACGGTGAGGGTAATTAACCACTGGAACAATTTACCAAGGGAGGTGGTGGATTCTCCATCACTGGCAATTTTTAAATCAAGATTGGATGTTTTTCTAAAAGCTCTGCTCTAGAAATTTTCTGGGGGAAATTCCATGGCCTTGTTATACAAGAGATCAGACTAGATTATCACAGTGGTCCCTTCTAGTCTTGGAATCTTTGCAGAAATGAAGACCAAAGCTTTGTACTGTCTTGGTCCAAGGATTTTCGGTTTTAAGGACTACTCCATACTGGATTATAATTTTTTTTAAAAAGAGGTGCTATCAAAGATGAGAAATCCTTCTATGCTTCCAGAAGCTTCTCTCTTATTATTGACATATTCGTATCCACACATCCATCCCATGCTATCCAAACCTTGCTTTCTGATTAACTTCCATCATGTCTCCCTGTTCTATTGACCCCAAGACATTTGAACATATTTTGTGTTTTCACATGGTATGAACCGTCAGGTTTCTGCTGTGCATACCAGCCAATCATGGTTTACAGCTTAGCTAAAGGAAGATGACAAGTTAGCAAAGTTCTCTTACCTGTCTCTTGGCTATGAACAATACTGAGATTTTGGGCAATGATAGTTGGATCAGCTATGCTGATGAGTACTTGCCAATTGTTTGCTGCCATTCAAGAGGCAAATAATAGCTTCTTGTGCATGTAGCCTCTCTTGAACATGTAGACACAGAGTCTAAACTCCTGGGGTAGAGACCAGGGGTGAAATCCTGGCCTCATTGAAGTCCATGGCAAAACTCCTCTGGACTTCATTCAGACTAGGATTTTGCCCCATGTCTCCTCTTTAGTTTTCTACATCATGGAGTACCCTCTCACCATTCATATAATAGACTATTTAGCGGAAAAGGATAGCTGTTACTCTTTTCTCTTTTTAAATCCCTGGCTGGAGACCTTCTCCAACACTTCCCGGGAAGACATTCAGAATGTATTTAACAATACAGATTTTGACTTGCAATTTTACTGATGGTCAGGATTTATTATTCCTCAAGATAAATATTGGCCTAGACTTCCTCTGTCAATACTTATCCCTCCAGTCATCAAGCTTCAGCTCCAGTGCCATTACGTGCTTGCACACACATTCATCAACAGGAGTTGAATTGGGACCTAAATCTTGATACCCACTCCGATGTAAATCAATAGCTATTAACTCTAATAATAAGTGGGACTTGTTAGTGACCATAACAGGACAGAAGTTAACTGATGACTTAGTTGCTTTATTTTGCAAGTACTGCAGCACATTCTCTTGGCCAGTGGTCTGTTGCTGGTTGAGCCACCAGGATACCTCAGAGCCATTTCTGGCAGTAGATTAAATTCATGTGGTAACTTTAAGAAGAAAAGGAGGACTTGTGGCACCTTAGAGGCTAACAAGTTTATTTGAGCATACACTTTCGGATGCATCCGATGAAGTGAGCTGTAGCTCACGAAAGCTTATGCTCAAATAAATTTGTTAGTCTCTAAGGTGCCACAAGTCCTCCTTTTCTTTTTGCGGATACAGACTAACACGGCTGCTACTCTTTAACTTTAAGAGAAATCTATGACCTTTTGCTCAGCAGTCTGAAAGTTCACATGGCAAGAAACATTTCTCACCATGCACAGCATTAAGAACAGTCATGTGTGGTACTGGAAAATACTATGCCATTAAATAGGGATTTAAAGCTACATTGCCTCCCTGAAATGCGGTGTTATCATCACCACTTCCTTCTTCTCTCTTCGACTCCATCTGCAGCCAAAACTGCCTTAAGCACAAGCAAGACAAAGATCCTGCTTGGGGCCCAGTGTAGCCTGAGCAACTCATTATTTATTTCCCACCTCCATCTGTTTAGACTAGGGGAAAAATGCTTACAAGGCTCAATTTTCCATCCTCGGGACCTTCGAATTGCGAGGTTAATCCAGTCTGAACTCCACTCCACTGCATTCCACCCTTCTCCTCTTGTTCCCATCCCAGCCTCCACTGAGATTATAAACAAGAGTGCAGTGGTACCTTTAAAACATCCACATACATTGAATTGAAATCGCTGTCCTTACTATTTACAGCAGGTCAGCTCCAACCTTCCATAAAGACCAGAGAAGGCTCTCCTCTTAACAACAAGTTTTCTTAGTTCTGCATGATGATGCTTTCCAAATCTTAGAAATAATCTTGATTGCCATTGTTCCTCCTATTCAAAACTGCTGAGCTTCTTTTTCTAAATTATTTTATTCAGTGGGAACTAAATTCTTTAGCCTTCCTCCTCTCCTACTTTGAACCTACCCTCTTAAAAATAAGGTTAGTCACGGAACTCTCTCTCCTCCCCCTCCCTCGTCTTTTCAGGGAAAAATAGTTTGAAATTGGATCTTCTGTGTTCACTACGGTTGCTGTTCCAGATGATACAATACCTGCTCAGTGTCCATCAGGTTCCTCAGCCATCCCAGCTGTAACCCATCTTTGTGCTGTATAGTGATCTAATCCTGGGTCAGAATCTCTGGTTAAATTTGCCAGGTATCTAACTCAAATCTCCACATCCAAACTGATCTCCTCCCTCTCAGGCACTCATCACTGCAGGGAAAAGAGGGTTCCTGGAGCATTTCCATTATGCCTTGTGTCCAGTTTCACCGGTGCAATGTTCATGGTTTGATTCATTCCCCCCAAGCAAGTCTCTTTATCTGCGGGAAAGTTTTTCACAATGCTCATAGCTATTCTTCCAAACCTCCCTGGGATAATGAGGAATTTTTTTCATTTGTGTGTGCTGGGTGAATTTTGGTGCTCCAAATCCATACTTGGATAGCTGACTAAGCAGCCTGAGCTCCCACAGCCACTGTTCAAGCTCACCCTTTTCACAGTCAAACCACTTATTCGGGTGCTTCAGACACCCAAGTCTGGAGATTTTGGCCTTCACCACTCTGTGTCTGTTTAAAATGACTGCACCCCTCTGTAAAGTGGGTGCAATACTTCCTTGCCTCACAAGAGAGTTGAGAGACATAATCAGTGTTTTGAGATGCTCAGAGGAAAACGCTCTATAAGTCCAAATGATTATTACTATTGCAGGGAGTAGGACTACTTGTGCGCTAACTCAGAACTTGCCACCAGCAATCTAGAAATAACCATAATCATAGAATCATAGAATATCAGGGTTGGAAGGGACCTCAGGAGGTCATCTAGTCCAACCCCCTGCTCAAAGCAGGACCGATCCCCAATTAAATCATCCCAGCCAGGGCTTTGTCAAGCTTGACCTTAAAAACTTCTAAGGAAGGAGATTCCACCACCTCCCTAGGTAACGCATTCCAGTATTCCACCACCCTCCTAGTGAAAAAGTTTTTCCTAATATCCAACCAAAATATCCCCCACTGCAACTTGAGACCATTACTCCTTGTTCTGTCATCAGCTACCACTGAGAACAGTCTAGAGCCATCCTCTTTGGAACTCCCTTTCAGGTAGTTGAAAGCAGCTATCAAATCCCCCCTCATTCTTCTCTTCTGCAGACTAAACATCCCCAGTTCCCTCAGCCTCTCCTCATAACTCATGTGTTCCAGTCCCCTAATCATTTTTGTTGCCCTCCGCTGGACTCTTTCCAATTTTTCCACATCCTTCTTGTAGTGTGGGGCCCAAAACTGGACACAGTACTCCAGATGAGGCCTCACCAGTGTCGAATAGAGGGGAAAGATCACGTCCCTCGATCTGCTGGCAATGCCCCTACTTATACATCCCAAAATGCCATTGGCCTTCTTGGCAACAAGGGCACACTGTTGACTCATATCCAGCTTCTCATCCACTGTAACCCCTAGGTCCTTTTCTGCAGAACTGCTGCCGAGCCATTTGGTCCCTAGTCTCTAGCGGTGCATTAGATTCTTCCGTCCTAAGTGCAGGACTCTGCACTTGTCCTTGTTGAACCTCATCAGATTTCTTTTGGCCCAATCCTGCAATTTGTCTAGGGCCCTCTGTATCCTATCCCTACCCTCCAGCGTATCTACCTCTCCTCCCAGTTTAGTGTCATCTGCAAACTTGCTGAGAGTGCAATCCACACCATCCTCCAGATCATTTATGAAGATATTGAACAAAACCGGCCCCAGGACTGACCCTTGGGGCACTCCACTTGATACCGGCTGCCAACTAGACATGGAGCCATTGATCACTACCTGTTGAGCCCGACAATCTAGCCAGCTTTCTATCCACCTTATAGTCCATTCATCCAGCCCATACTTCTTTAACTTGCTGGCAAGAATACTGTGGGAGACCATGTCAAAAGCTTTGCTAAAGTCAAGGAACAAGAAATCCTCTGGTCCATCAGGCCCCACTATGAATGCTGTTGATTTTTATACTTCTGGGTAGCTTTCACATGGGGGTGGGTATGGAGGGACAGTGTGGTGCTATCTCATGCTCTTTTATAAACAGAATACAGGAGCTCTTAGGACTTCCCTCTTCAGCTGTACATTTAAGTTACAGGCTCTGGTCCAGTGCCCATTGAAGTCAGTAGGACTCTTCCCATTGATTTCAGTGGGTGTTGGATCAGGCCCGTGTTCTATTATTTTAGGCTCAGCATAATTTTACTCTTGGTATGCTTGTTGGAGGAGGAGAGGAGATGATCTGCCTCTGGAAGCTTAAATTTCACATGCAAGTGAGAGTAGTGGATTATCTATATTTGCTGTGAAAGCCCTCTAAATTTTGCTGGCCTGAGAACCATTGACAATTCCAGGAATTCACAACTGGGTGTCTGAATAATGTAGTGTCCTCTAAATCTGATTAAAATAGGTGCCTCTAGCCCATGGTCCTAGTATGCCTGCTGTATTTGGGGTAGGAGGCCGCTCCAGCCAGGCCAATAGGGGTGTGTGGGAGGCGGGCGGAGACATGTTCTCTCTCTCGCTCGCTCCCCACTTTCGCTGGCTCTCTTCCCCCTCCCAGAGTGGTGGGCACTGTGGCGGGTTGTGCACTACCTGGGCTGCCAGTGCTGGGGGGCGGCTTAGCGGGGGAGCCCTGGAGGCTGATGCTGTCTGCTGTGCTGACCTGAGTACGGGAGCTGTGGCCACTCTGGCACCAGCTGTTGCAGCTGGACTGGATGCTGCCGTTTTCTGGTGCCTCCCGGTGCTGCTGTGGCCACCTTCCTGCCGGGGCGGCTGCTGCTGCTGCCGAGGGCACACCTCATGCCAGGCTCCCGCTTCTCCACTGCACCGCACAGAGACATGCGGCAGCGTGGGGCCCACCAGGACCACCAAACAACCAGCACCCTGGGCTGCTGGTGGACAAGGAGGAGAAAGTTGGAGGTCAGGGAGCTGCTGGCAGGGGCCCAGCTAGGTGCATTAAGTTAAATGCACTGATCCTTGCCCCCTGACCACGGCGCCTCCCTATAAGGCTGTCAACGCCCCACCCCCCAACTATGCCCATGCTCTAGACAGTCTGAGGCCTTGTACCCATTGCTGTGTTGGCTAAGTTCTCAGTGTTAAGAATTTGGATTTCTGGCAGCCTATGGCCAAGGCACTCACTCAGCCATGCAGCATTTTTCTAATGCTGATGCATGCTGTATTAAATCTGTGCCCTCCCTGTGAAATGTGCTTTGTTCTTTCTGCATCATACATGCTTCAGCTTTTAGATGTCCACATTTTCACAATGTTTGCAAGTGCAAAATCTAAAATAAATGTTCAGCTGTGCTCATACTTTTCAGTTTAACTTTTGGTTAGGGTTTTAACATTACTGGACTTCCTGCAATAATGTACAACGCTCCTGGAGTTCCAAAAGATATTCAAAGCTACAGCTGAAAAGCTAGACCCATCAGTCTTCAGGAACACTTGGATCCTGGTCTGTATTTCGTGGGTGGCTCCTAACTCTACAAGGGACCAAACTAAGGGCTTGATATAAAGCCCAGTGATGTGAATGAGGCTTTCTGTAGACTACACTGAGTCCTAAATCCCCAGATCAGAACACCACCCAACTTTTGGAGGAAGTTAGCTCTAGACCCATTTTTCTAGGAGGAACTGATCCAAAGGAAGTACATCAGCTCTGCCTACTCACTCTTAAGCAAGTTACAAGGCTGACTGACGCTGCAAAACACACAGGCAAAACTCCACTCGATTTCAGTGGGAGTTACTTACGTGTATGCACACACATTCATCCCTCACCAGGCCCTAAAACTATGATATCCTGGTTTGTGTACTGTAAATCCACATATCCTTGCCTCATAACTAGTAGTATGAAAAGAGAACAAAGAGAGGCTGGTTTGGGTTCCATGGATTCCCCCTCCGTAGATTCAGAAATATGAACCCTGGTGGTATAATAATGGGTGCACTCTGTGACGCTTCCCAGGAGTACTCGGGGTGGGGAGTCACCTCGCTACCACCTGCCCTGAGCGTGAGGGAGCCTTGTCTGTGCCTTCCCGGGGTCTACGTCCAGACCCACCAGCCACAGGCAGCATGAGCACTCTCAGCCTAACCAGGCTCTGTCGTCCCTTTGCAGGTTAGTGATGGATACACGCCAGTCCCTGAGTTCTCTGAGCATCCGCTGGAGTATCCAGCCCCGGATCCAGTGTACGCTCACGGAATTCACAGATCCACTGCTCCCAAGGGAACAGCATGCACCGGGCTATCGGTGTCACCTCAGGATCACCGCTCCACTTAACACACGGCATTTAGATTTGTTTATTTGACAAGGAACAGTGACTGGAGAAGAAGCAAGTAGGATTAAGAGAAAGAAATGATTAGATATAAAATAAAATCGTAACACACATTCTGGAGCCTAATCCCACAAGTAGCAAGTTGTCCTCCTGTTAAATAACGTGTTGTTCACCCAAAGTCCTTCTCACAGTGTTTTTCAACTGGATGGCTGAACACCTCCCTTTTGTAAGACCAAGCCCACTGCTGGCTTGTCTCCCCAGATGGAGGATGCCAGGGTGTCTCTCAGCACCCCTCCATGTAAGAGACAAGTCCTTTGCTCTTCATCTGTAAACTGGTTTCTCCCCCTGCTGTTCACGTCTTCCAATTAATTTCTTCTGAAGTCCCCACAATCTTCTCATTAGCATTTGACTCAGTATGCAAACAGACTCCTGTTGTAAAACACACAATACGCAAAGGTCAGCCAAGCATTTAAGAACATAATTTGCAGTATATATACACGTCTCCTTACATATTATCCACTCATACATTTTGCAAAGATTAGGATGACCAGTGTGACACAGGCTTTCAGTAGAGACCTGAAGTGATACTTTTTGGTGGAGTGGTATGTAAATACCACACCCAGGGTATACCTCTAACCCTTATGCATCCCTCTGCCAGTTGGCATCAAGAGGTTCTAGGGTCACGCACTCCTATGTTAACAATAGCCAAAGTCTTTGTACAACCGTCATCTCTCTATTTGAATAGCGCATCTGTGATCCTTTCTTAGGGGTTTCCACATCCACATCAGTGCATTTATTTGATCTGTGGACAAACAGAAGCAGCCAGAATATCCAGCTATCTACAAAAAAATGTTGTATGAGTATCCTGTTAGATGAGTTTCTTGACAGATTTTCAGCTGAGTTTTGCTTCCCTGCCAGGTTGAGGTAGCATTCCTAACTGGTTTTCTTCCTCTCCAAGGGAGCACTGCAACATTGTGGCTTGCGGAGTTTGTCTTGCATGTTCTCATTTCCCCTCAAATGGAGCCTCCCTCTATCTGTCTGCAGTGACTGGCCAGGTGGAAGTTAAAGACACCGTAGGATTTCTGTTGCAAGTTGAGGGATAGTCTGTTTCTTGACCAGCATTCCCCACTTCCCACAATTTCTCACCCCAAATGTAACAGGTTTCTTATATTTAAAGTGGCATGAATGCTTCAGTTAAATGCATAATAGATACTGCTGTTTACCTACACCTCCACTGTACGCTGCCCCCCGACTTACGCAATCGTTCCATTCCGGAAAGCCTTGCAAAACTCGAATTTGGCGTAAGTCGGAAATGTATACCTGTATGTTACACAAAAATTTCTGCAACTCGAAAATCCTATTTCTGGCATATGGAAATTTTTCCGTAAGTGCAAATTTGCGTAAGTTGGGTCTTGCATAACCCGGGGAGCGTCTGTACTGTGAAGAGGCGGATGGTCTGGGCACAAGCACAGGGCTGAGAGTAAGGAGGTCTCAGATCTGCATTTGGCTCTGCCACAGATACTTCGGTATGACCACGGGCAAGTCACTTTATCTCTCTGTGTTTCAGTTTCCAGTTAGTGATATGGGAATGATGCTGCTTCAATCACAGGAGGACTGAAGCTAAACTCATTAGGGTACTTTTGGAGATCTTCAAAAAGGAAATACAGAGTTGTTTTTTCCACAAGTATCCAAGTCATTGCTTTATTAAGCACACTGATTTTATACAACTGCCATTCAGGCTAGAGATACCCCAAACTCTCTTCATTTCACAAATTCAGTAGCTCCCTGGCTTCTGCAATGTGTTTGCATACTCCCCAAGAGCCTCTGAATGATCTCTTTCTAATCTCTGTCCCTGCTTTTGTATGATTCTCAATTTAAAATTCAGTACTTGTAAGGGCAACGTCATGTTCCCAGTGTTATCAACTTTTTATTATTGTTCTGTTATGTATTGACGCCTGCACCTAAAGGCCTCTGGGCACCTTGACAATATAAAATGAGAACATGCACCCTTTACAATGTGAGGGCAACAAAGGCTCATTTCTAACCACCTCCTCTTATTTGGGTTGGCACTGCACAATACATTGTGTGACTTTTGTGTAAGTGCTTTGGAATGTGCTCTGTAAGAAGACTTTAGAGTACAACAGTATTTGCATTGTGTTATGGCGCTTGCTATATGTTCTCTCGGGCTTATGCTCAACCTTTTAAAAATAAACTGCGACAGCAATTTCCTTGACAAATCTGATATCTGAAAATGTGGCTTCCTATTTCTGCACAGCTCAGACACTTCTCAGGCTTTTCATTTCAAACCCAAGTCATTGCCTGGAACCATTGCTGGTCCTGCTCCTAATTTTCCTGGAAGAGCATATTTTTAATTCCTTTGTTTTATCCTTGAAATTTTACTAAAACCTACAGATAGCTGCATACATGTTCCTCGACTGTGCAGGTTGAAGAATAAAGGTCTTGCTTATTTGTCCGTCTATCCTATACATCAGTTCAATAATGCCACGATGTCACAACATACGCTTCTGTGAAGGAACTTTCTGTTGTATGCCCACCTAATATTCTTCCAGCGTTGTAAGCATACCAGGGGTGAGCTGTAACCAGAGGAATAACCATCCCCTGTCCTCAAGAGAACTATTTTAGGCTTATTACATATGGTTGTCAGGCTCACTATGGTTAGGCATTTATAGTTGTATTTTAAAAATGTGAAGAAATAACTAACTGCGTGGGCAGGTTGCTGAGCTCCCCAGTGGTCGCATCCCATGCCTTTGGCACATCGATGTTGTAGCCGCTTTTCTCTGGACTGTGTTTTCTCCTTTGGTTTTGACCCAGGGAATCCAAACATTCCGAAACCTCGCCGCATCCTGCGGTCTTCATGGGGCAGCAATCCCAACTTCCGAGGATCCTATTCTTACACCCAGGTTGGGTCTAGCGGGGCTGATGTGGAGAAACTTGCTAAGCCACTGCCTTATACGGAAAGCTCCAAGACGGTTGTAAGTATTGAACACTAGGATGGAGAGAGAGATAGGTTGGCTATGACTTTATTAAGGGGAGTTGCTATTTTCCAGCTCGCTAGATTCCATGGTTTGTAGCCTACTTTTGATACAATATTTATACTGATCTGTGCGTGCCTCCATTCTCCTCTCCTTGCAGTTCTTTGTTTCTTTTACCTACTGGAAATCTGCCCTCAAATATTTTAAACCTGTTCTTGGGATGATTTTATTCAGAGAGGTTTTGCCTCCCTGCTTCACCTGCCTGTTCTTTTTACTACTGCTTTTGGGGGTGGCTTGGGGAAATTGAAGACAGAGAAGCACCTTCGGACGTTTGCTCCCCATCAGCCAGGGCAGGCACCTGTAAAAGAGAATCTCAGGTTGGTCATGATTGGCTGATGTGTTTTTAAACACTACTGTCTCTGTCTATGCTAGATGCAAAGTCCTGTTTGAAATTGTGGGTGTTACAATAGCAGTAGTTTATTCATTTTAAAACACAACCTTTTTTTCATAGGTTTCAGAGCAGCAGCCGTGTTAGTCTGTATTCGCAAAAAGAACAGGAGGACTTGTGGCACCTTAGAGACTAACCAATTTATTTGAGCATAAGCTTTCGTGAGCTACAGCTCACTTCATCGGATGCATTCAGTGGAAAGCTTATGCTCAAATAAATTGGTTAGTCTCTAAGGTGCCACAAGTCCTCCTTTTTCTTTTTTTCATCGTGTTCCTGGGAAGCAGTGACTCTGAAAAACATTTGGGGGTCATGCTGGCTGTGCTCCCCAGTGTGATTCTGTGACCAAAAGAGCTAAAGTGATCCTGGGAGGCATAAACAGGGGAATCTTGAGGAGGAGCAGAGAGGTTATTTTACCTCTGGATTTGGTTCAGTGCGAACGCTGCTAGAATCCTGTGTTCAGTTCTGGTGCCCACAATTCAAGAAGGATGTTGATACATTGGAGAGGGTTCAGAGAAAAGCCACAAGAATGATTAAAGGATTAGAAAAAAAAACTATGCCTTATAGTGATAGGCTCAAAGAACTCAATCTATTTAGGTTAACAAAGAGAAGGTTAAGGGGTGACTTGATTACAGTATCTACATGGAGAACAAATAATAATAATAATAATAAAGGGCACTTCAGTCTAATAGAGAAAGATGTAACATGATCCTAAGGCTGGAAATTGGAGTTAGACAAATTCAGGCTGGAAGTAAGGTGTAAATTTTTAACAGTTAGGTTAATGAACCATTGGAGACCGGTCATTTTTGAATGAGGAGAGGATGTCTGTCTGAAAGCTCTGCTCTTGGAATTATGTTAGGGAAGTTCCATGGCCTGTGTATATAGGAGGTCAGATCTAGATGATCACAGTGGTCCCGTCTGGCCTTAGAATCTGTACATCTATGAATGAGTGTTAAACATGGCCTCAGTTGTGACTTATCCTGAGGGCTAATTCAGAATATGCCAGAGCAGTGTACTGAGAACTCCTTCTGTGGCTGTGCTAGTACACTAAAGAGATCCTACCCCTTGTTGTGAAGCTCATGCATTGGGAGTTCAAGTCTGTGTGATAAAATGTTCTTCTCAGGCAGTCCTAGTTGTTTGACTGTAGCGATAAGAAGACATGTGAGGTGTCAGCTATGTCTGTGCAATTTCCCAGGCTACTTGCTTTGTCTCAGGGTCTAGGCCCCCTTCCTAGAGAGATGATGACTTGTCAGAGAAGAAGGATGCAGAAGAATTGGAAAGAGTCCAGTGGAGGGCAACAAAAATGATTAGGGGGCTGGAGCACATGACTTATGAGGAGAGGCTGAGGGAACTGGGATTATTCAGTCTGCAGAAGAGAAGAATGAGGGGAGATTTGATAGCTGCTTTCAACTACCTGAAAGGGGGTTCCAAAGAGGATGGATCTAGACTGTTCTCAGTGGTAGCAGATGACAGAACAAGGAGTAATGGTCTCAAGTTGCAGTGGGGGAGGTTTAGGTTGGATATTAGGAAAACTTTTTCACTAGGAGGGTGGTGAAGCACTGGAATGGGTTACCTAGGGAAGTGGTGGAATCTCCTTCCTTAGATGTTTTTAAGGCCAGGCTTGACAAAGCCCTGGCTGGGATGATTTAGTTGGGGATTGGTCCTGCTTTGAGCAGGGGGTTGGACTAGATGACCTCCTGAGGTCCCTTCCAACCCCGATATTCTATGATTCTATGAATCCGACTTCTGTGATCTTGTCTCTTCTTTTGGCTATACATTTTTTGTATAACTGTGAGGGGCAGAGGTGCCTATTAAAAGGGGTAGTTGAGATTTTGAATAATTTAAATTCTGTGAACATCTCTACTTCCTGTGGAATTCACCACTTCGAAGCCCATGAAGCCTTTTCCTCTTTCATATCTCTCATGTGTGGGGGAATTTAATTAATAAAATCTCTGGATGAACCAGAGCTTTTTCATATGTGGTCCCCTTAACAAGCACATAGATACTGTGGTGAGAGACGCTATAAAATCGAGAGAGATGCCACTATTCTCCAAGTCCGGGAATCTGGTGGCTTTGGGATGTATCTTGTCAAACTGGGAAAAATTAAACGTAACCCTCAAAAAGAATACAGTGAACATGGCATCGTGTGAGATGAAAGAAGCAGAAATTGAATCCGTGGAGAAGGTAAAACTTTCAAACCTCCTCTCGTGTAGATGTGCTGCAGTGGGATAAAAAATGATTTGCACCAGTACAGCTGCATTGGTGTATCCGTGCCCTCAGAGGATGGTACTAGACAGTCCCTCTAGCCAGTACATATTTGGTACTCACAACTGCATGTAGCTGCGACACATCTCTTTGGGGTGTAGAAGGGCAATAGACTGTTTGACTCTTTCCCGGAGCTGTAATGGATGGAACTCTGCAACTTCCACTGACTTTCTTGTCTCATCTCCAGCCTATGCAGGTGATGTTTTCGGGGGAGGCCACTCATAGGAAGTATTATTCCACTACCCATGGTGCTTTGCTTTCTGGCCAGAGAGAGGCTGCTCACCTCATTGAAATGTACCAAGACCTCTTACAATGCAGGAACTGAAAGGCTTAATGTTTGAGAAGGAACCACTAACTCGTGATACCTTTTACAGTTGTGTGTAGGTTTTTTTAAATTAATAGTAGAACGATTTTTATCTTTTTATATAAAAAAGCCCTAACTGTTTAAAAACATAGTCATCTGTAGCTTATTTCCATTACTGGATTGTTAACAGAGGAGGGTGCTCTTTCTGTATGGTAAACTTTTTGTGTGTGTATGTGTGTCATTTTAATTTCAATTGCACTCTCAGTGCCTCTTCAATTTTTTTCTGTATTGTAAGTGCCTTCTCTTCTAAAATAAATGTTGTAATAAAATATCTGAGTGGTCTGATACATCCTGTGCTCTTGTTTGGGAGCTTCTGCTCAATACCTTATTTTTCTCTTTCCAAAAAGTTATAACAAGGTATGGATTTCTGTTCCTTGCCATGAGATTTTGAATAGGAGGGGTCTTTTCTCTTAAGGTGTGTCTTCACTGCAGAGGTAACTTGGGTGATTGGCACAGCTTAGCCTAGACCAGGTGTGAGCAGTCACACTGCAAAGCCCTGCCCAAGTTATTGTGTCTTCACTAGTGTAGCACTTCCATTGGACTTCTGGGGGCATATCCCATGGGTTTTTGTGCTGCAGTAAGTTGAGCTGCTCTATGATTTTTCCCAGTGAATTGTGGGAGAACTTGTCTGTCCTTCTGGGCACACAGGGGGAATTGTGGGAAGGCCCTGGAGGACTCTGAGTACTTGAGTGGTTTAGCCTGTATCCTCAGGGCAAAGTGGGCGGGTTATCAGCCTGAGTGAAAGCAGCATTAGCCTGTATCTCCAGTTAGCCTGGGTTTAAAGGGCCACCAAACTCAGGTGAGAGCGTTTTGCATGTGGATGGGAGCAGGGTCAGGGGTAACACCCGGGTAAGTACCCAAGCTAACTCTGCAGTGAAGACAGATACTTAGTTCTGTTTGTTTGGTGGCAGTGCCCCAGATACGCTTTCCAAACAGAAGAAGACAAGGGGCCAAAGTCATTTGAAGTCTGAGACTACTCACAATAGTAAAGGCCATGCCCAGTAGCAGTTGTTTGCAGAATTGTGGATGGCTGGGTCCAACCATGTTATAACAAAACCAGGTGTTTTAAAAAGTATTCTGAATGCACTAAATATATTGGTAGACATGGACCTGAGCTAGATCCCCAGCATCTAACCATCTGGAGGCTGGATTCAAGCTTTGCAGCCCAGGCTTACCTGTGTACATTTGAGACAGCATATCCTCAGAGGGGAGGGACCAGCTTCCCTCCTCGGCCTGTTCCATCTCTAATTCCCTTGGTCTTGTGAGAAGGAATATTCTGTTCACACACTAGGCGGTACCCAAATGAGAATACAGAGCGTGGGCTCTGTTGTTTGAGGCGGTGCATACTGTACACTCAGGTTGGGGCTAACTGTTTTAAACATCTTTGGGTTGCCACCTAGCTTAATCTTGTAATTTATGTGGGGGTAGGAGGATTTTAGTTTTTGTGTGTCTCGGTGATCCCTTTGTGAGGCCAGCTTTCTGTAAGAGGCCTAGGTTCTGGGGCAATCGGATAAAATAATGGCATGACACCTTCCCCCCACCTATGCTTTATTGAAAGCTCATATTCCATTATGTCTCGGACCGAGAGCCTGGCACTGATTTAACAATCCAACTCCACGTTCCACGAGGAGCCTAAACATCGGGTGAAAGATTAGGGAATCTCTCTGCCAAGGTTTGTTTATGGTGTACTGCGTCTCTTTCTCTTTGCGTGTCTGACTCTGGTGTCAGCACTGACTGGGATGGCACAGGTTTATCGGGGAGCATCCCAAGGCGATGATAACCAGCAGTCGTAATCCAGCAAGCTCAGCCCTAGCCACATTTGGCTTATTTGAAAAATGGTTAAAACTGAAGTTAGATTAAATTTCTAGCCCACAGGACAAAGCCTTGAAAATGTAATCAGAGCAGGAGAGAGCCTGAAAAACGATACAGCCAACTCTGGCACCACGGGCCTCTCAAAATGTCAAGGACAGCTGAGCTAGAACTTACATTTTCCAGCACCAAAAGGACAGACCCTTCCCACTTGAGCTAAAGGAGAAGCTCGTAAGAACCTAAAAAAGGCCACCCTGGGTCAGACCAACGGTCCATCTAGCCCAGTATCCTGTCTTCCAACAGAGGCCAGTGCCAGATGCTTCAGTGGGAATGAACAGAACAGGGTAATCTGAGTGATCCATCCCCTGTCCTCCAGTCCCAGCATCTGGCAGTCAAAGGTTCAGGGACACCTGGAGCATGGAGTTGTGTCCCTGACCATCTCGGCTAGTAGCCATTGATGGACCTAGCCTCTATGAGCTTATCTAATTCTTTTTTGAACACAGTTATGCTTTTGGCCTTCACAACATCCCCTGGCAATGAGTTCCACAGGCTGACTGTGTGTTGTATGAAGAAGTACTTCCTTCTGTTTGTTTTAAACCTGCTCCTTATCAATTTCATTGGGTGACCCCCCTGGTTCTTGTGTTTCCTCCATTAGCAACTAGCCATATAAACCATATGGCATACAGTTGAACAGTTCTGTTTGCATCCAGGAGAGGACAGTGTAACACATAGAGCCCTGCGCAGATACAAAGTTTATACCCACATCTGATCTGTGACCCACAACAATGGTACACGGATATCTGCAGATTTGTAGGTCTCTACACATAGTCATCCCGCAGTGTACCAAATTGTTTCTGAAGGGGCACCTCAGTGATCAGGTTTTCCAGCTGTAGTTTGTATTCCAGCAATGCAGTCTGGACCATGAAAATCTGTTTCACTGTGAAATGAGGAGGAGGGCACCAAATGCATAATTAGTAGAAACGATCTGTGCCAAATCCCCAGACCTACTTAACAGTTTAACAGAGAATTCTCCTAAGGTCTAATTAGGCTTCTCAAAAAGAAACTCACTGTTTATTTTTAAAATGTGCTTAATTGGGTATTAGCATTAGCAACAGGCTGAAGCATCTGTGTGCCTGTGTGTGTCATTTACTTCTCTTGAAGTTTTTTCCTTATTTGTGTAAAGCAAATATTTGCCAGAGCATATGTTCCTGTTTTACTGTAAACACAAATGGGCCATAAAACAAAACCCAACTTTTCAGCAAACGCTGAACAGGGACCTGGGTGCAAATGCAGAGGTGGTTTTGGTTTATGCAGATTGTTGTTCAGGGTTTTTCGGCTCCCCTGAATTCTGTGGGCAGATAAGAAGCTTGACTAGATGGGTCTGGTTTAGACCCTTTATTGCAAAACCAAAAATCTATAGCTGAAGCCTATAATGTCACTCTGGTAATCACACACTCACATCCACCCCCTGTCTCCTCTGCCGTCGGATTAGAACACCAGGAATTACCATATTGGGTCAGACCTAGGAACCATCTAGTCCAGTATCTTGTCTCTCGGGCAGTGACCAGTATCAGATACTTTAGAAGAAGGTGCAAGAAACCCTGTGGTAATGAATCTTGAAATAACGTAATTTTGGAGTACAAATAATTTTGTTTTTCTGAGAATTATAAATCTTTTCTTTTTAAAGATGAATGAACAAAAATAGACACTAGATTATCTTTAAAACTAACAAAAATGCTGTTCTAAACAAAACTTGTGGATCTCAGACGACACATGCCATGTGCCCCTGCTTAATCTCTGAGCTTGTTGCTGCATTCTGTCCACTGTCTGTCTGTCTACCTGGACAAGGGGATTATGTTTTGGTGCTAAAGTGAAGCATGTGTGCACATACTTGCAGGATTAGGAGCTTTAAACTATTAACTCTGTTAGATGGGGATCTTCTTTTCATGCATTTTTGCAAAGCACCTAACTTCCTGTGACTAGTGGGTAAATCATGCCTCTGCTGTGAAGGTTCTGAGTGGCAGCAGAGTGTAATGGAGCATGGCCTTCCGATTCTTCCTGGGTATGCGTATAGTGAAAAATACCCCTTGCAAAATGAAGCTGGAAAATGTCGCCATTTCGTAAGGTGGCTCCAGTTTTGCAGGCGTTTGGCACCGAGCAAAACAAGCTACAGTAATTCTGCTGAGTGCCACAAACAAGACGCGTTTGTGATGAATATTTCATCCAGTTCTAATATGGATGCCAGCAGAAGAGCCGGAACAAGCCACACCTGGAGAGTTTATTGTCCCCGCACATGACACGCTCTGTATGTCACAATGACTCATTAGGATTATTTCCTAGCAGTCAGATCTATTAGAGGGGAATAATCTCCCAAATGAAGTAGCGGAAGCCCCACCACTTGAGCACACAATGTGGAGAGACATCCTATCTCTGGTGATTAGCTAGCGTCCCACACTGCAGTTTTCAGGGGGCACACTCAGGGCTTGTCTACACTACCGCGCAGGGTCGATCTAAGATATGCAACTTCAGCTATGGGAATAGCGTAGCTGAAGTGGACGTACTTAGATCTACTTACCGCGGTGTCTTTATTGCGATAAGTCAACAGCTGATGCTCTCCCGTCGACTCCGCTTGCACTTCTCGTTCTGGTGGAGTACCAGAGTCGATGGGAGAGCGCTCCGCAGTCGATTTATTGCGTCTATACTAGATGTGGTAAATCTACCCCCATTGGATCAATCGCTGCCCGATCTGACGTGTAGTGTAGACAAGCCCTCAGTTGCTACAGCATAGACCAGACATGGGCAAACTATGGCCCGCAGGCCACATCCGGCCTGCGGAACCGTCCTGCCCGGCCCTTGAGCTCCCAGCCAGGGAGGCTCGCCCCCAGCCCCTCCCCTGCCGTCACGCCGCCGTGTGGGCAGCGCTTTGGGCGGCGGGGCTGCAAGCTCCTGCCAAGCAGAGCGGCAGCGTGGTCTGGCTCCGGCCGGGCAGTGTGGCTGCCAGACATGCTGCTCTGAGCGGCATGGAAAGAGGGCCGGGGCCGGGGGGTTGGATAAGGGGCAAGGGGTCCTGAGGGGGCAGTTGGGACAGGGAGCAGGGGGCAGTTAGGTAGGTGTAGGGTCCTGGGGCCTGTCAGGGGGCGGGGGTGTGGATAGGGATCGGGGGACTGGGAGCAGGGGGGTTGGATAGGGGGTGGGATCTTGGGGGGTGGTTAGGGGCAGGGGATCCCGGGAGGGGGTGGTTAGGGGACAAGGAGCAGGGGGGTTGGATGGGTCGGGAGTTCTGAGGGGGGCAGGAAGTGGGAGGGGGAAGGGGGCCAGGGTGTTTGGGGAGGCACAGCCTTCCCTACTCGGCCCTCCATACAGTTTTGCAACCCCAATGTGGCCCTCAGGCCAAAAAGTTTGCCCACCCCTGGCATAGAACATATTGCCTCCATTCAAAGACTGCACCTGCTCCCTCTGTGCTTCTGGAGGCAATTTATGGTGCTGTCTCTCATCTGTAAAGCCATTTGTGGGTTGGGCCTTAGTTACCTGGCTCTTTCCCCGCGTGCCAACGTGGCAGCTGAGGTCATCTGGAACGTGTTCGGGGACCATCCCAGATGGAATGTCTGGGGCTGGAGACACTTTGTTTAATGGAGGGCCGTTGCTCTGGAACTTGCTTCCCCGACTAATCCACCAGCGGCTCTGTCAATTAGCCTACAGCTCTGAGGCATTTAGTGGGTAGGTGGAGCCTGCAATAGTTTATTGGAAAGTGTCTTCCAGTGTAGACATTAGGACAGCCAGGTCTGTCTGTCTGTTTTCACGGCTTTTAGCTCTGCGCCTATGTGACGAGCGCACTTATAAATGAAATAAAAACAACTTTGTCTGCAGTGCAATACTCCATAGCGTCTTCATCTGCAGCGTAACCCAATCTGGTTGGCGGAGTCAGATGGTTACCAAACCAAAGCAGAGGCCCTGGAAAGGAAGAGAGCCTGGCAAAGAAGGGAAGACGGTGGTGGTTTGTGAGATGTGAAGGAAGCTGGGCTTGATGATGATACAGGAAGGCAGTGCTAGATGGCAGAAGCTGCAAAGAAAGAAGGCACTTGCCCAACCAGTAGAGAGAAAGAGGGAGTAATACCCAAGGAGGTAGCTATGATCTGATCAGCACCCCTCTAGTAGATGTAGCTATGGGAGGAAAACCCCAAACGCAGATGCAGTTATGCTGACAGAAGAGTGCTTCGGTGGGCTTGGCTATTGTTTGGGGAGGTGGTGTAGCTATGACAGCAGAATTCCTTCTGTCGACTTATGTTGCATATCCACTAGAAGTCTCTGCTCACATATCCATATTGGACAGGGCTCTGTAGTGTAGACAAGTGCTAAGCTACAGCTAAGTAGCCTCCCACCTCAGAGTACGGTGCCTGCTGAAGGTAGTTCCCTCCAGGAACACTGCCCTCTTTGGAAAGTCACAGCTAACCTCCTGGTCTGTTCAGCTTTGAGTCCATGCCCACTGCCCTGAAATCTGAGCTCTGGGGGTGTAAATTGAGGAGGAACCTGATGCGCAGTTACACATCACCACATTAGGTGTGTGGCAGGCCTGGGAAGAGCGCCCCGGTCTCCTGGATGCCAGTCCTGTGTTCAGTCCATTGTCCCATGCTGCCTCCTGTTGAATGGAATTTCTTGTTCGCAATTAGTTGCTTCCCCCAAATAGCCTTAGTAATCACACATTTTTTCACCCCATCGTGATGCCCTAAATTTAGCAGTTGTTCCCAGACAGGCCCTGGGGAGCATTTGCAGTGGTCAGAGGGCATGAAATACCTAATAAAAGGTGACCTTACAACTCCCCCTCCCCCTTCCCTACAACCTATTACATGATCCAAGATACACACAGCAGACAGACAAACCTACAGATTCACCCAGATGGGCACTCATTATTGACCCGAACAGTGGAGGGATGATGGCTCTGATCACAGGCAATCTCCCAGCAGCCCCCACTTACAGGGAAATGATGAGGGAAAGTTCTCCCTTAGTAGCTAACTCAGAAGAGCAACACAAAGTCAGAGCTGGGCCTCCAAAGGCTGTTTGCTGTCAGCCTCCTAGCTGGTATAACGTTGTGATTGAAGCTGACCTAAAAAATGACAGCAACTGATCCAGGCAGCTGTAATGCTGCTTGATGTGTCACTTGTCAATGGAATCATCCAACCCCTACATGTCGCTCGCTATCACAGAATTGATAGGTTTAAGCATCACCTGGTGATGAATGATTTATGTGTCTGGCCTATGCTGGGTGGAATATGAAGTGCACCTGATTGTTGGCTCATTCTACAGGCTGGAAGAGGAGACTTTCTGTTTGAGCTCAATAGCTAGACGTAGTTTTGGTTTTGATGGGTAAATATCAAGATGACCCCAAACCGCCAAGGCTGGCCCTGGATCCAAATTTCCCCAAAGTTCAGTGGTTCTGGCATCTGGTCATCCCATCTCAAAAAAGATATATTGGAATTGGAAAAGGTACAAGAAAGGGCAACAAAAATGATTAGGGGTATGGAACGGCTTCCGTATGAAAAGAGATTAATACGATTGTGACTTTTCAGTTTGAAAAGAATATGATTGAGGTCTATAAAAGTATGACTGGTGTGGAGAAAGTAACACAAGAACTAGGGGGTCACCAAATGAAATTAATAGGCAGCAGGTTTAAAACAAACCAAAGGAAGTAATTCTTCACGCAATGCACAGTCAACCTGTGGAACTCTTTGCCAGAGGATGTTGTGAAGGCCAAGACTATAACAGGGTTAAAAAAAGAACTTGATAAATTCATGGAGGACAGGTCCATCAATGGCTATTAACCAGAATGGGCAGGGATGGTGTCCCCAGCCTCTGTTTGCCAGAAGCTGGGAGTGGACGACAGGGGACGGATCACTTGATGATTCCCTGTTCTGTTCATTCCCTCTGGGGCACCTGGCACTGGCCACTGTTGGAAGACAGGATACAGGGCTAGATGGACCTTTAGTCTGACCAGTATGGCCATTCTTATGTTCTTAATCTGGAGTGTTGGTTTTGGCCTCTTGTTCTGAATTTTCACTGACATTAGATGACAATGGGTAGGGTCTTTTGCAGCTATATGTTCTGATTGCACCTAAGCCTGAGTACCTGGTATGAGCCTATTCTGGCGTCATAGGAAGGGCCAATAAACAGGGAGCCTCTTCTGAATAGGAGGGATTATCTGGGAAACATGAGTCACATGTTGCAGCAAGTAACTCAGGCCATGTCTACACTACAAAATTATGTCCACTGAACTTACATCGGCACACAGCCACTGCAGTGATTACATGGCTTGTGTGTGTGCGCGCATTTGGCTCCTTGTGTGGAACGGCTCCTGAAAGCCAGTAACAATCGACGTACGAACGCAGCATCTGCACTGACACTGCGTTGACCTAACTACATTGACCTTGACTCTACGCTGCTCGGGGAAGTGATGTTACTAAATCAGCGTCGACGGGAGCCAAATTTAAGTGAAGACCCTTTCACAGCTCGGTCGACGCAAGACCTACAGCTTCACAGCTATGGCACTGCAGCTGTGCCGCTATAGTGTAGACACTTACTCCAGCACCGGAAGGGATATTTCCATTGCTGCAGTATATCCACCCCCCAGAAGCGGCAGTAGTGCGGTCAATGGAGGAATTCTTCCATTGGCCTAGTGGTGTCTGTGCCAGGGCTTAGGTCAGCTTAATGACGTCTCTCAGGGGTGTGAGCGATGTAGCTATGCAGACCTACGTTTTAGGTGTAGACCAGGCCTCAGTTCCTATTGGGTCTTTCTGTTGTTGACAGCAGAGGGCCAAGTTGTGGTGTGAATCCAGAATAACTCTCCTGAAAAGAGCAAAGTTCTGGGGGGTTACAACAGAACAGTATCACCAACCCTGAGTGTTAAAAAATCATGAGCCAGGCCTAAGGAAAAAAGATAACGAAATTGCCTCAAAACCATGAGATCTATATCACTAATTTAGGTGATTTTTGTTTGTAGAAAGGTTTTTGAGGCTTCGGGTTGAGTGTGTGTGTCACATTGTCAAGTTTTTCTCTGCTGTGTTTCTTTTTTTAATGAATGCTGAGGTTCTTATGTAATCACCTGACTCCAAGATCTGGGGCTTTTAAAGAAAACAGGAGAGATCGCACGACACAATAAAAGCACAAGAGTTGGCCATACTGCCGGTGTCCCCACTTTCTGTCAGGCTTGTGGGTCAGACTCGGACCAAGCAAGCTCTGTGTGCTGGATGCTCCTAAAAACCCTAGCCAGCCCCTCCAGATGTGCTAACTTACCCCCGTGTGGCTCTCTGGTTAAAGGGCTGCAGCACTTCCTGGCTCCGGTGCCCTTTGTTGGCACACAGCTGCCTGTCCCTAGCCGGGTCTGTGGCCCTTACAAAACCCATGTGCCCCTCTTCTCTCCCTCCCCTCAATGTTCCAGCATGCTGCTCCTCTCCTGTCCATGGCTAACACTTTGCTGCAGCTTCATCTGTGACTTCTTACGGAAGTGGTGGCCAACCTGTGGCTCCGGAGCCACATGCGGCTCTTCAGAAGTTAATATGCAGCTCCTTGTACAGGCACCGACTCTGGGGCTGGAGCTACAGGCGCCAACTTTCCAATGTGCCGGGGGGTGCTCACTGCTCACCCCCTGGCTCTGCCACAGGCCCTACCCCCACTCCACCCCTTCCCACCCCCTCCCCTGAGTCTGCCATGCCCTCGCTCACCCCTCCTCCCCCCTGAGAGCCTCTTGCACGCCACGAAACAGCTGATCGGGAGGTGTGGGGAGGGAGCTGATGGGGGGTTGCTGACGTATTACTGTGGCTCTTTGGCAATGTACATTGGTAAATTCTGGCTCCTCAGGCTCAGGTTGGCCACCCCTGTCTTATGGAGATTATTTAGCGAGGGAAACTTGCATATTTGCAGCATTGCAAACTCTCACCAGTGTTAGCCCCTGCTCTGGCCGGTGTCACCGTGATGCCAGGAGTTCCCCCCTGCGTGGCAGTGGCACCAGTACCTGCTGTGACAGGGTCGGGCCAGATGGCTACAGGTTAAGTAGGTCCCTTTTCCCTAAGTAAGGTAACACGGAAGGTTCCAAAACAATCAGGAACCTTCTGGAGACAATTAAGACAGGCTGATTAGAACACCTGCAGCCAATCAAGAAGCTGCTAGAATCAATTAAGGCAGGCTAATCAGGCCACCTGGATTTAAAAAGGAGCTCACTTCAGTTTGTGGTGTGCGTGTGAGGAGCTGAGAGTGAGAACGCATACTATTGGAGGACTGAGGAGTACAAGCATTATCAGACACCAAGAGGAAGCTCCTATGGGGAGGATAAAGAAGGTGTTGGGAGGAGGCCATGGGGAAGTATCCCAGGGAGTTGTAGCCTTTGCACAGCTGTTCCAGGAGGCACTCTAGACAGCTGCATTCCACAGGGCCCTGGGCTGGAACCCGGAGTGGAGGGTGGGCCCGGGTTCCTCCCAAACCTCCCAACTCCTGGTCAGACACAGGAGGAGTTGACCTGGACTGTGGGTTCACTGAAATGGCCAAACTGAGCCTTGAAGCTCCAAGATGAGCAAATCTGCCAATAAGCGCAAGACCCACCAAGGTAGAGGAGGAACTTTGTCATGCTGCCTATCCACTGGAGAGGCTGGAGCCAGGTCCTGGAGCCAGCCAGCCAGTTCTCTCTGTAAGGAGTCAGCAGCAGCGCAGAGAGCAGCTCCTTGAGGCTCCAGCAGCAGCAGCTGCTCATCCGATGGCAGATGTGGCACTGCCAGGTTCCCTTTTCAACAAGACTTTCCGGTCGAAAACCTGGCAACCCTACCTACCACACATACCTGGGGCGTAGGAGGAGTTCATACACAAGGTTATTTCTGGCTCCAAAATCATGAGGTGTTTTTTTTTTTTTTTTTTTCCAAAAAATACCTCATGGTTTTTTGGGGTCTGACTCATGACTTTTGAGTTTGGCCAGACAGAGTTTGCAAATAATCCCCCTGTGACATTCTGCACCCCAAAGCAATGCCCTGGCACTCCCATATTTATCATGGTGATATAATTATGATATGTTTTGTACAAAGTCTGCCTTGTGAGGTATCATTTTAAAAGTCTTGATCTGTTGAACATTAATATTCTGTTGGATTGTACGTGCTGTCATTATATGGGAATTTATGAACTTTTGATATGTGTGTGTGACTGAAATATGTGGTGAGGTTGGGAACACCCACAACCAGCCTGTCAGGTACAGCAAATGAGAAGCCAGACAGCATGGATGGCCCATTAAGGGGAATCTGCACTGCAAAGGAGTAACCAAGGAACTGTATACAAGGAAAACCTCTCAGAGAGAGCACGTAAACAATGGACAGGGCTTGACTCATGTAATAGCAAAAGATCTCTCCAGCAAGTTGGAAGAGCCTATAAAGAGGGGAAGTGACATCATCATTTGGCCTCACATCATTTGATGTCATGTAGCCTCGCCCACAACCCAAAACCTGGAAACGCCTGGAGACCAAAGACTGAACTGGGGAGGTGGTCCCAGGCTGGAGGGGATTTCCAGCTTGTGTATGGAAGATCTGTGACCTGCTTGTATTGTCTATCAGGGTGAGACACAGCTTGATTCAAATCCTGTCTAGTCTATAGAACTCAGATCGCGATTTTACTTTTTACTTCTTAGGTAACCAACTTTGATCTGTACGCTTACTACTTATAATCACTTAAAATCTGTCTTTTTTTAGTTAATAAATCTGTTTTATAATTTACCTAAAACAGTGTTTTTTGCTTGAAGTGCCTGGGGAATCTGCTCACGGTTCAAAAGCTGGTGTACATTCTCTCCACACTGAAGGAGGGGCAGACTGGGTAATAAACATACACTGGTCAGGCTTCTGACCAGGGCAAGACAGTACAGCTCTGGGGTTCTAGGCTGGGCAGCTGGAGGAATTGGCTGGAGTCTTCTCTATTGTTGGTGATTGAGAGAAGCATTCATGCAACTCAGTTGGGTGTGTTCTTGCCTGTGGATGTCTGTGTACATGCAGGACCTGGAGAAGTTTGCAGCTTGTCACAGCATCACAGAGTGAGAGGGAGCCCAAGTTGGTGAGACAGAGGGCTCAGTGCTACCCCAGTTCTAGCTTGCAGCCCAGGGAACCTGTAACCTCCTGTTGGTTTTGATCCCATGGCCTTCCCCGTGGTTCTAGCCACTGTCACTGCTGATGCCACTTTGCCTCCCCCAGCCAGGGGTTCCACGCTGGCCAGGTTCCCTAAGGGAGCATAGAGGTTGCCCAGCTATCTACACCAGCTGCCTCAGTGATCCCTGGTGGCCAAATGGCAGCTCCCACAGGAGGATCCAGCTGGGCTGCTGGAACGTGGACAGGGCTGCCAGGTGCATGAGCGTCACATGAGATGCCTGACACTCAGCAGCTCCACCCTGTGCCAGCTAACACGACTGCAGCATTCCCCTGCAGGCACCCCAGGCTGCTGCTGTTCCAGCTGATCTTGTTTGCAGGGACGCCGCACCACAGTCTTTGCTGTTTGGAGGGGTTTGTGGTAGGGATGGGCCCAAGCTGCATAAGGCCCCAGACTTCAGGGGTGCTGGGATCCGAGTGTTGGGTTTTCCCTAATGTGGCCTCAATTACATCCCCCCTCAGGGTGGGGGAGGGGGTTCATGTCTGCTGTCCCCTTCCCTCCCCCCCCCCCCAACTCCCCTCTGGCCTCCTCATGCTCCACAGCCCACGGTTCATGCCCTCGCCTTCCCCGGCTGCGCACTGGTATGGCTGACACACTGCTCTCCCCAGGGCGTGCCATCCCCTCAGAGATGTGGGGTCCCTAGGGCGGGCCGTGTGGCTGGAGGTGCGCTCCCAGTGTTGGCAAGGTGTTCTCCGCACAGAGGAGATGTGAGCGTAGAAATGGTTTATACCTGCCGCCTGTCCCCCCTGACACAGCCAGGCCCCAGAAGCCAGAGTTTCTCCTGGCTCACGCTGACTCTCCCTGTTCTTGTGGGGGCCCATTTCCTTGACTGGGTTGCAAGCCTCATTGATTGGCGACTCTAGGGGACCTCAGCAGCTGCCCAGGTCCCATGCCAGCACCTCCCTGGGGTTAGCTGTGGACTCAGTCCCCCACCGGTCTGTTCTTGGGGGCACTGCTAGCCCCACTGCATTACCCAGGTGAGGGCTTCTACCAGGCTGATTGGACTACTGGCAGATGCTTCTAATCTGTGGGTCAGTTTCTGTGCTCTTGTATCACATGGGGGGTGTCTCTTTCTCTGCAGAGAGACTCTGCCACCTACCCCTGTTCCTGGCCATCCTAAGTAGGGGGCTTACAAAGCAAAGGTCATATCATGAGCTGTCTCTTATCCAGCTCCTCTCATTTCTTCTCACTCCTGGTTATCTCATCAGCTGGATCCCATATCAGCGCTGGGATTCCGCTTCATCGGACCCTTCGCTCAGCAAAGCAGTCCCCGGGCACCATCTCCTGGAAAGCGTTAGGAAGTACAGCTGGGAGGATCTTAAACTGATATATTGAATTAGAGGCACTAATGCAGTTCTGCAGTTGATAAATGATATATTGGGGAAATACTTAAAACAGCACGTAGGTCACACTAACAAGCTGGGGACTAAATTCCGGAACAGCAGTGACTCTGAAAAGGCTACGAAGCAGAGGCGATGAATGGGGGGGGGGGGCACGTGCCCGCCCCCCCCCAATTTATGTAAACACCGAGCTGCCCTGGCAGGGCTTGCTCTGTTCGCATTGCTGCGGGGGCGAGGGGTGGGCTCAGTCCTTCTCCCATTGTGCCTCCTCCCTGCATGTTTCCAGCTCACTCGGCCCCTGTCCCCAGCACCTCAGCCTGGCTGGGGAGCGGAAGGGGTCAGCCACTGCCGCCTCCCCAGCCGGGCTTGCTCACAGACAGCCATCATTAAGGTTAAGAGTTTGTCATGGATATTTTTAGTAAACGTCAGGGACAAGTCCTGGGCAGTCACCAAAGATTCATGGAAGCCCGTGACCTGTCCCTGACGTTTACTAAAAATATCCCTGACAAAATGGGGACGGGGGAGGGTCCAGCACCTGCAGCGGCTGGGGGCTCTGGGGTATCCCTGCTGCCCGCGGCTGGGCGCTGTGGGGGAGTGGGGGGCGCTCCGTGACATAAGTCACACAGGCAGCAACACGGAGCGGCCACGCTCAACAGGTGTGAGAAGCGGCTCCATCCTGCCTCCTCCGCTCCCTGCCCAGGCCAGGCTGCCGGGGTGAGGGGCCAAAGAAGCTGGAAACATGTGGGAGGGTCAGCAGGACAAGGACAGAGCTTCCCCCCCACCCCCCGCCTACAGGTAACTTTGGCAGGGAGAGCGTGGCAGCTTCAGGCTGGGCGCAGGGCAGGGGGGGTCACAGGGGAAGGCGCCGGGAGCAGGTTCCCTTTGGTCAGCTCTAGTTAGGAGCATTGCCTATGCTCCCCCCCCAACACACACACACACTCTCTCTCTCTCTGAGGTGTCTGCGAGGGC
This sequence comes from Natator depressus, assembly GCF_965152275.1. Taxonomy (NCBI): domain Eukaryota; kingdom Metazoa; phylum Chordata; order Testudines; family Cheloniidae; genus Natator; species Natator depressus. Next base: position 132,614,249 of record NC_134237.1, on the reverse strand, counting down.
CTGGGAGCTCTGGGGAGTAACTGCATTATTGTGAGCCACCCTCACAACTGGGGCCAGCCCAGAGGCATGTGCTGCCCACTCCTGTGGCCCCCAACCTCCCTGGAGCTGGTGGAATTGGCTGCCCTGGCCCAGGGAGATGGGGCTGGACCTCTCCTCCTAGAGTCGACATGTGGGGCGGTCATGTGCCCCCCCTTTACATTTAACCCCCTGCCCCAGAATCAGCAGGTATGAGGTATCTCTGCCGTGACGGTCAAGGTGGATGGACTGAATGTGACTCCCCGCCCCACACGCACACACTGCGCTGCTGTGGCGAAGAGAGCACACGTGAGTAATGGAGGTAGAACCAGAAGAATTTCGAGCGGGAGCAGGGAGGTGGGCTTATCTCTGAACACAGCCCTGGCGGGACCATTGCCAGATGCTGAGTCCAGTTCTGGTGGCCCCACCTCAAAAAGGGTGTAAACCTGTGAAAAAGGGTTCAGAAAAGAGCCACCAGAATGATTCGTGGTCTGGAAAAACAATGTGCCCCGATGTGAGAGACTAGCTCAGTCTCACTAGTTTATCCCAGGGACGGATAAGAGGTGACTGGTTCCTGGTCTGTAAGGACCTATGGGGGAAGAGATTTCTGATAGGAGAGGGCTCTTGAGAGGGCAGGCAAAAGCAGACCCAGTTGTAACGGCTGGAAGCTGAAGCTAAGCAAATTAAGGCTAGAAAGAAGGTGCAGTTGCTTTTGAACCATGAAGATAATTAAACATTGGGAACATCTTCTCTAGGGCCAGGGTGGATTGTCCAGCACTTGAAGTTTTAAAATCAGAATGGTTGGGCATAAGAAATGCTCTGGCTCACCCACCAGTCATGGACTTGATGCAGGAATCATGGGGGGAGAGTCTCTGGCTCGTGTTGTCCAGGAGGTCAGAGCAGATGATCACAATAGGCCCTTCCGGCCTGAGAACCTATGAATAAAAGCTAATGCAAACACAGCTGCACTCAGAGAAAAGCTTTCTGGAAAAATGTCACCACTTCCTCAACTGAACAACTCCCAGGATGAAATTCACCTGGTGCACAGAGCCAGCAGGTCCCTGCACGCCTTAGCTTCCACTTTGGTCCTCAAATTAGGACTTCAGTGGCACCCAGGCTACATGCTGGCCCTCGGCATGGGGTGAACTCCATCCCGTGTGTCTTTAGAGTCAGGTCCAGGTGACTTTCTTGTCCCAAACCAGCCTCGCCTCTCGCTGCCCCTTCAGAGCTGGAGCCACTCTGGGAAAGCAAGCTGCAGTTTCTCTGTGTTGATGTAATGCTGTCAATGTATCGACTGCACACAGCACAAAAGCTGTCGGGGTTTGTACATCTATTGGACAGCACCTGCTAAGCCCCACGTAGAGTACACAGACTAGGCCAGAAGGGTTCCTCAAGGAAACATTGGCATGGCAGTTCTATTACTATCATAGATAATATATTGGCTCATCAATAATATCTGGTTATAGTTACTGGCTACTGAGGCCGGAGAGTGGGGATTACTTGGCCACATGCTCTTTTATACGGATGCTTAAAATAACTTGGGCCCAAGTGATTTGCCCCTGGGCATAGTGCAAATCATTGCAGCAAAGGGCCAGATTCTCAGGTGAAGCTTGGGGGAAAAGGGGTCGCAAAGGTGGACTTTGCATGCCCTGATCTTGGGACCACTCTGTGCTGGGCTGGTCCCTGGGCACAGGTCTCTAACCTGTACCAGCTGACAATAGCCACAAGTGGCTGTTACAGCAGCTGGGGATTGTTGAGGTGCAGTGACACATGCTCCCTGGGCAGGCGGCAAGGCTGGGTGTGGGAGAACAGCTATGACATCTCTGCCACACCTGAGCAACCCCCTACCTGTGGAGAGCCTCTGGGGACTGCATCTGCTGAATTTTGGGCTGCTCTTCAGGTTGTTTGCGAATTTTTAGACAAACGGTGGGGTTTTATTGCCAAAAAATGCTGATTTGTCAAAACCAAAGCTGTTCATGAAACGTCATCGGTTTTGACGACGCTCCCAACTCCAAAAGATCGAGGGTTGTGTGTGTGTGTGCGTGAAGGAGTTCTACCATTTTCGGAATGTCCCGTTTCAGCATTTTTGACCTGAAAAGTTTTGATTTTTCCAGTTGAAACAACCTGTAAAGGCAGCATGGACTAAAACGGTCTTGGAAGGAGCAATCTGACACTAGCTAAAAGAGGGCTTTAATGACTGAATAGGTCTTTTCCATCTCCAGTGTTAGAAGCTCCAGAGGTACCTATTACAGCCATGTTAATTGGATTATGAAGTGACAACGCTGCCATCTTGTGGCAAATTTAGATAGCTATGAGATCTGGTTACAAAAATGAAAAAAACAACCAACAGGGTCAAGTCGGGCATGAATTCCACAGGCTTGGGGTCAAGCTGTTTATTTGCAAGTAAATGATTCTTGTGCCAGGTGCTGATATCCACAGCATCATCTCGCACATAACAGTCAGGTAGTACTGAGCATGTTCATGATTCAGGATGGTTTCACTGATTCGTTTTGGAAGCAAGTCATCCATTCTTTGCCCCTAACCCTTTGTTGTTGTCCTGGTCATATGTTCCAGTCGCCAGGCTGAGGCCCCAATCCTGCAGTGAGATGCATGTGGGTTGACCCTTGTGCTTATGCAGATCCCTGTAGACATAAGTGGGATTTCATGTGGGTTCAGGGAACCAACCTCATGGCACCATAGCAGCATCAGGCCCATGTGAGCCAAACAAAGGCCATGAATAACTGCAAACAGTTTGCAGGCTGTGGGCTGGGAATGGTTCAGCCAGTCTGTTTGGTGCATACCCACCAATAACGAATCCATGCACAGCAATGGGGAATGGTTCACATCCCAAGTGAGCCAGGTGCCAGCGGAAAGTTCCCCATTCATCACATCTTTGTCTCAGTGAAGGCTATTCAAATAGCTCTGCTAGAGATGGGAAGCAAAGCAACCCACTTCATACATAAAGGGACACTGTGAACACAAATCTGGTCCCAACTTTAAATACTGGACAGCACCCAGCACAGTGGGACCATCGTGTTTATTGGGGCCTCCAAGACTACGTCCTACAAATAATTAATGATAATAAAACAGGGACAGCTCATGAGGCACCAACCACCTCATCCTGAAAGAGGCCAAGCTTCTCCCATTCAGCTTGCTGGGAGAGATGGGTGTTTGGGCCTGTTGCAATAACTGAGTCTACAAATTGACCCTCACATTGAGCTCAATGGTGAAAAGTGAGTGAAAGTTCATTGAGTGGTACAATGACCTGTAACAACCAATGTTGATGAGAAAAGGTGCAAAAGGGACACAGAGAGACTGAACTGGTCCAAACAAAAAGGCCTCCTGCTATAACTCAAGGACTGTGTTAAGATCATCTGTGGTAACCAAGAGAAGTGTGGGAGCAGATATCAATGAACCAAAAATGGTGTGTTGGAAACTAGGCCTTATTGGTGGACAAAATAATGAGGGGGTGGGCTATTCCAGCCATCGCTCACTTTTGGGATCCTCAAAAAGGGACTTTGGGGAGGAAGCTACGGTAACTTTGGCTGATTGAAAGATGAGAGAAGGGGAAGGAAGGAGCCTCACCCTCATGGCTGCCACCTTTCCATCTCCTGGGACCCCAGGCCTTCTTCAGCCTAATCCTGAGAGATGTCCTGACCAGACCAGGCCAGCGAGAGGGACGCAGATGACACCGCCACCTCCACCGGCTCTGGCTGAATCTCAAATACCACCTGGGATGTGAGACTTTGTCACCTCACCTCACCAGTGTGTCCTTTTCCTTCCCCACTTATTTCTTCTCTTTCCCATCTCTCTCCTTTTGCCTTGTGTCTACTAAGATCCTGGCTTAGCTGGCCAAGATTGTGTATTTTGCAACACTGCGGTGATCCTGTGACCAGAAACAGGCTGCCAAAAGCAGTGCCCTAAACAGCTGGTATAAGTTTGCCAGGTCTCAGAGTGGCTACACTGTGCTTGTGTTTCTCCAGCAGCAAGGTTGCAAATGAGAGTCAACACCAGAGACAGAAGCTGCATTTTCGGTCTTTGCTGTTCTTTTCTCTCCACTTTTGTGGCCGTTTGTCTTGTTTTGTCTTCTAGGAACGGGATTAGACCCTAACAACAACAGCAACAACTACAGCTCCAGCCCCTCTCTATCAACGTCTTCTCTTTTCCCCGAAAGGCGAGTTATTTACTTTACTACCATCTAGGAGACTGTCAAAACGACTGGAAGGGTGGTTCCTGCCAAGAACTCTCTCCAGTTAAAGGGAAAGGGAACAAGGGTTGTTGTTCAGATGAAAGCCTTGCTTAAAACCTTACATTTCAAATGCATTAACGGTTTCTCCTTCTTTTCACTATCTTTAATAAAAGGATTTTTAATGGTGTGTTTGCCATGGCATGAGGCAGGCTGAGGGCTCTGTATACCAAATCCCAAAGCTTGTTGAAGGCTGGTTTATATTGGACCCCTTTATTCCATCTAAATTAATACAGCAGCACCTCATGGGATCTGTCACCAATGTCGTTCCCATCTATGAGCTGCTCGGTGGCCTGTGTGGACACCTGGAGATCTCTGTACAGTACCTGCCGGACAAGCATTCACATCACAGGTAGCCTTGCTGGGAGGGTCTCAATGGAACATGAAGACTGATCTTCCCTCTTATCCCTAGATATGGTGCCCTCCAAATCCAGACAGGAGAACCATGGCAGGCCAGCGTAGGTGAGATGTGGCTAAACAGAGGATTTCCCTCTCCAGGAGCCGCAATCCATTGCCTTTCTCTACACAGTCTCCCATTTACTCAAAGCAATGCAAAATCCATCCCTAAATCCACGTTTCCTAATGACTTTAAAGAGGCTTCCTGTCTGGGCTCAGCCTGGGCACTTCAGCAATGCCTTGCTTGCTTTTGGTATCTGGAAAATAAATGAAACGACTGAGATAAAACAACATAAAACAGAGATAAAATGGTCAGAAAACTATTATGCACCCAGGCAAAACAACTGGAAACAAGTTCTCTGGTGTAATGGGAGCCCGGCCAGGTGGCTGACAAATTGCAATTAGCAGCATTACCTCATGCACAGGCAAACCCAACAAACATGATGAAGGATTGATTTATGGTGCAAGATTAAAAAAAAGGAGCAAAATATTTACAGCCTGACTGAGCAGCAGCTAAGGGATGAGACGAGGGGACCTACAACATTTGAGTACTTGGAGGGCGTTCACAGCAGGAAAGGAGAGGAAGTCTTGGTTGCAGTGCAAGGGGGAGCCAGTAGTGATGGGACGGAATTAAAATAAGGAGGATGTAGAATAATGGCCACATCCTCAGCTGGTGTAAATCGGCATGGTTTGCTTGTCTTCAACGGAGCTCTGCTGAGTCATGCCGGCTGAGGACTTGACCATAAACATCCAGGCAAACTTCTTGACAGAAGGGAAGTGGTGGAAACCTCCTTACTTGCAAAAACTAGGTGGCTAAAGCACGAGAAAATGTACCAAATGAATGATCAAATGTTTGACAGTGTTCTGGAGATGGAGGGCCAGGCGGTCTGCAGTCGGGATAAATCAGCGTAATGCTACTGAGCTCGATGGGGCTATGCCGTTTTAGCTGCAGATCTGGTCCTGAAGGTGCTATGTAAGTGCTAAGTCATTTTACGGTACTGTTATTTGTTATGTAGCCAGAGAGCGATCCCACACTGGCAAAAGCGCCTACTCCCTGGGCGCTCTGGGGCTCAAGCACCCACGGAAAAAGATAGGGGTTACTCAGCAACCAGGGGCCAGAGCTTGAGTGTGAAATGTGAAGAGTTCTGGGTTGCTAACAGCTTCTGCCCTTGGGGCAGGGAGTTTGTTTATAAAGCAAGGCAGGGTGATTAAGATAACAAAAGGCTTGTCATTAAATTAAATTACGGAGTGCTAGATGATCCTGAAAGCATTGCCAGGAACTCCAGTTAAAAGATCGGAAACAAAGGGCAGGAATAAATGGTCCATTTTCAGAATGGAGAGAAGTAAATAGTGGAGTCCTCCAGGGGCTTGTGCTGGGATCAGTGCTGTTCAACATATTTATAAATATCTGCAAAAAGGGGGAAACAGTGAGGTAGCAACATCTGCAGACGATACAAAATTACTCAAGATAGTGAAGTCCCAAGCAGACCGCAAAGAGTTACAAAGGGATCTCACAAAACTGGGTGACTGGGCAACAAAGTGGCGGATGAAATTCAATGTTAAATGCAAAGTAATGCACATGGCAAAATATAATTCTATCTATACATACAAAATGATGGGGCCTAAATTAGCTGTTACCCATCAAGAATGAGATCTTGGAGTCAAATTTATAAGAATCCTTCTCACTGTGCCTCTATCGTCCTGAACTGCGGAATGATCTTTAAATATTCATGGTAAATAGGCCTAATGGCCTGTGATGGGATATTAGATGGGGTGGGATCTGAGTTATCCAGGAAAGAATTTTCTGTAGTATCTGGCTGGTGAATCTTGCTCATATGCTCAGGGTTTAGCTGATCGCCATATTTGGGGTCGGGAGGGAATTTTCCTTCAGGGCAGATTGGAAGAGGCCCTGGAGGTTTTTCGCCTTCCTCTGTAGCATGGGGCACGGGTCACTTGCTGGAGGATTCTCTGCTCCTTGAAGTCTTTAAACCACGATTTGAGGACTTCAATAGCTCAGACATAGGTGAGAGGTTTTTCGCAGGAGTGGGTGGATGAGATTCTGTGGCCTGCGTTGTGCAGGAGGTCAGACTAGATGATCATAATGGTCCCTTCTGACCTTAGTATCTATGAATCTATGCTCATTCTTCAGCTTCAGAAGAATTAAAAATGATTTCCAGTCATCAAAGGGACAGACACAACTGAATAATATAGCTGTCCTTAACATCCACACCAGGGAACTAGATGTAAATAAGATTGCTGACAGTTTCATCCAGAAAGCTACAGTGAGACATAAGGTCTTTAAACTGGGACGTTAGTGACGTTAGCTTGTAGGTAATTGCTATTTTAATAATGATTAAATTGTTATGAACTATATAATTAAGTTACATAGAATCATAGAAGATTAGGGTTGGAAGAGACCTCAGAAGGTCATCTAGTCCACCCCCCCTACATGAATTACAATATATTAAAATAATTGCAAAGATACCACGTTCAATAACTAGAATATGAAAGAAGTGTATAAATATGCTGAAAATAGCCTCCCCCCAAAACTGGCAGAGCCGCCCCCCCCAAACACGCACACACCCCTCTTCAAAAACACCCACGAGCAAAAGCAAAAGTCAGCGCCTATCCTTACTGCCATGGGGGAGCAGTGGGGGACTTAGCAGGTTTTCTCCGTTGCTAATGTCTATGACTCAATTCTGTACATTAGAGATAAGATGAAAAAGCCCGAGGACAAATACAGCAGCTGCCTCCCAGAGGTGGATTTGTTTGTGCTCATGGATAAGTCACAGCACAGCACTTAGGAACAGCTGTGTCACATTGGCCACCTTGGTTTCCCCTGGTGAACCAACTGTGGGGGGGGAGGGGTAGCTCAGTGGTTTGAGCATTGGCCTGCTAAACCCAGGGTTGTGAGTTCAATCCTTGAGGGGGCCATTTAGGGATCTGGGGCAAAAATTGGGGATTGGTCCTGCTTTGAGCACTCTATTTAAACTCAGGAGACATTCCAAGAAGTGTCCATGCAAGAAGGTGGACTCCCCTCCCATCCCATGCCTCTCCGCTCGGACTCCTGACCTTGGCTCTGACTCCTGGTTCCTGGCTTTGGCCTTTGGTGCTGTTTCTGGCCTCTGACTGCCACTGCTCCAACTATTAGGCTGATTGCCAATGCTCTGACCATTAGGCCTGACTGTCCAAGCCCAGGTTGTGACAGCAACTTTCTGAAACAGAAGAAATATTTAAGTGCTACTCCTCTACAAAGCAACAAGTATTTCCTGGAGAGATTTCAATCCATAAAGCTCTGTGCCTAATGGAATGACGCAGCACCATTCTTCCATTGGGATGATCCTTCTCTGGTTCTCTAAAATGTCTTGTATGGCTCACTGTTGGAGACATGGCCCCAGATTAGCTGGAAGATTGGTCTCTTCTAGAGTGGCGATTTCTATACCTTTGCCAAGTGAGCCAAGCAAAGAAAGAGTGATAAACACAGGCATGCCCTTAACAGAAGAACTCACTAAGGGATTAATACATTCAGAACAGGAGTGTGGCTGGAGGGAAAAAAATCTTTGAAACCTATTGTTGAAACCTAGGAAGTTTATGCTATTTCTGGGCAAAAAGGCTTTTAAAAATAGAAAGCAATTTCCAAAGACTTTTATGGCAAAGAGAACCAGAGGAAACAAATTCAGGTCAAGCACATATTGGGTGCTGGCTTTTCAACAAAAAAAAAGAAGTTTATGAAAAAAGGCACACACACTGGCCCCAATCTTGAAGACTTTACCTTGTTTTTAATCTGTCTCGCTAAGGTTCTTAGATACCACAGTGGTGGGCACAATAAGGATGCCAAGCAATGCACGGACGCAAGCAGATCTCTTCTTGGGCTCCGATCCTGCAAGCCACCCTATTTCACTCATCTGTCTCTTATCACATTGCCTCCTTGGCCCTTCTGCTTGGCCAGCTTTGATTGCCCATTAGTGAGGCTGTGATGGGAGCTACGAAGCCGGCACTCTGGGCAGACACAGCACGCAGAGCTGCCTGGCCATGCTGCCTAGCAGCTGAGCAAGGGGGATGTTGCCGCTTCCGGGGAGCCCCCCAGGTAAGCGCTGCCCAGGGCCCGCCTCAGCCTGTCCTGTGCCCCAACCTCCTGCTCCCTCCCACCCCCAAACTCTGCTGCTGCTGCTGGGGTGGGGAGGGAGAGAGAAGGCATGTAGCAAGGTAGGGAGCCTGCTGGCACCACCAACCCCCATCCCCAGCATCAGCGGGGGTCCTGGGCTGCACGCTGCCACCCGCCCCCCCCCCAGCAGTCGGGCTGCCCTCCCGCAGCACCTGCGGTGCCCCCGGGCAGCCCCCCCACCAAGTTTTAGTCATGGGTATTTTTAGTAAAAGTCAGGGACAGGTCATGGGCCATCAGTTTTTGTTTACTGCCCATGACCTGTTCGTGACTTTTACTAAAAATACTTGTGACTAAAACATAGCCTTCCCCATTAGTATATGTCTCCCTCAGCGTTCTTGGTGTTTTCTTCCACTCTGCCCTTTATATGGGGATCGCACGTTCCTGGACTGATCAACAAAGCCACTCCTCATCTTCTCTTTCACATCCTTACTCCAGTATTAAAGAAATACGGCAGCATGAGCTGACTCATTGGGAATGTACATTTTTGCTTTGCCTTTGGAAAAATGGGTAAAAACGCTTAACAACTGAAATAATTTTGGCTCAATGTCCCTTGGATCTAGCTAGTTGTCTTCCTCCTTGGTGCATCCCTTGAGACACATTTTATCCTCCGTATTAGGTGGCTCCTCTGCTCATAACATGTTTGTTCACAATTTTTGTTAGAGGGGAGCTCTCTAATCTCATGTATATTTTACACCCAGATGTGAACTCTTTCCCTGGAATTCGTGTTCCGACAAGGAAGGCTTGATAACATATTACAACAACTGCCTGCACTAGCTCTGAAGGCAAGGCCTTCAAAGCATATTGTGCATAGGGACCGAGTCCGGTTGGCTTAGGATAGAACCTCCCTTCTGCTAACACTAAGACCTCCTGCTCCTGATATTTATTTCCAGTTTCAGGCCTCTTGTACACAGAGCCCATCAATGAGATTATAACTGTAGCCAGTAGCGTGGCCATGGGGATATTAACGAGGATCTAGATGCAGCCACTCGACTCATTTTTCATTGGAACGCCTCATGACTCCAGAGTGAAAGGTGAGTATAGCCTTTGACTTCTAAGCCCTATTTTCTAGCCCTCTAGCTGTAGACTAGAGTAACCAAATTGATTTGTATCTACTTCTTAGATTCATAGATTCCAAAGCTGGAAGGGGCCGTCTAGTCTGACCTCCTGTGTAACACAGGCCAGAGAACTTCCCCAAGGTAATTCCTAGAGCAGATCTTTTGGAAAAACTTCAGTGCAGACACTCCAGTTACAGTAGGAACAAATGTTTCCAAATACAAGAGCAGGTGAGACCACACTTTGCTAAACAAAGAGCTACCTTGTCCCTTCCTGGCAGTCAAGCGCTTGTACAAAACAACATCAGGCAGGGAAGATTGCAGTCCCACTTCCTCTGGTCTGCGGAGGAGCATGCATTGTAGCTAAACTGGGTGTTTAGATCCAGGTGGCGCATCGCCTGGGAAATCCTCTCATCCTCGTGGGTGGAGGCAAGATGGAGATGGGTCTGGGAGAAGGTTGCAGAGGCAGAAGAAGCATCACAAAAGGGAGACTCCAAATAGATCTATAGCCGAGTGAAAGACCTTTCTGGAAGAACCAGACTTTCACAGGTGTTGCCCATCAGGGACTTTCATGGGGCATTGTTGGAAACACACGAAGAACAAGCCAGATGATGGGGGAAAAACCACTTCCATTCCAGATGAAACTGTCCAGAGCCAACTATCACATGCAGGTTCAAGAAGAATGCACTACCAAGTTGCAAACAGAAGAGGGACCAATAACACCCAATGAAATTAAAGCCACCATCAGAGGCCTCAAACAGGGGAAAGCTCTTGGGGTTGACAGAATTCAAGTGGAGGGAATGAAGGTGAAATTCTGACTGATAAACTCTGCAATGAAATGTGAGTGAAAGAATAAATGTCACAAGTCTGGAAAGGTGGTACTGTCATGGCATTGCTAAAAAAGGGTGATCTTATTGTGCAGACTGGAGAGGTAGGGTGACCAGACAGCAAATGTGAAAAATCGGGACAGGGGGTGGGGAGTAATAGAAGCCTATATAAGAAAAAGACCCCAAAATCGGGACTGTCCCTATAAAATCGGGACATCTGGTCACCCTGTGGAGAGGTATTGTACTGCTATCAATCCCGGGCAATTACCCTCAATTAAAAAAACAACTACAGCAACTGTGCCTTCTTTCCAGTCTGAATTTGTCTAGCGTCAATGTCCAGCCATTAGATCTTGTTTTACCTTTCTCTGCTGGATTGAAGATCCCCGGGTAGGTATTTATAAACTGTGATCAAGTCACCTTTTGCCTTCTGTCTGTTAAGCTAAATAGATTGAGCTCCTTAAGGTCTGGTCCACACTACAGACCTATATCAGTATAACTACATCGCTCAGGGGTGTGAAAAATCCACACCCCTGAGCGACCTCGTTACACTGACCTAGTTATACTGACCTAACCACCTGTGTGGACAGCGCTATGTCAGCAGGACAGCTTCTCCTGATGACATAGCTATCTCCTCTTGGGGAAGTGGATTAACTACGCCTATGGGAGACCCCTCTCCTGTTGGCTTAGAGCGTCTTCATTAAAGCGCGACAACCGTGCAGGTGCTCCGATGCAGCGTTTTAAGTGTAGACGTCTATCACTGCCTTCTTAGTGTATGCGCAACGTGCCTCGGATGGCACATGACCAGGATTCATCACTGAATTTAATCTGCTGGTTGGATCATTAGCTTCCCCGCCCCGGGCTGGGTACGGATGGGGAATGCGACGTGAATGCTGATCCATGTCCCCCAGTCTATCACTGTAAGGCAGTCTTTCTAATCCTTTAATAGTTCTTGTGGCTCTTCTCTGAACCCCCTTCAATTTATCAACATCCTTCTTGAATTGTGGACACTGGAAGTGGATGCAGGATTCCAGTAGCAGTTGTACCAGGGCCAAATACAGAGGAGATAAAGTCTCCTGACTCCTATTCGATATTCCTGTCTATAAATCCAGGGATCACATTAGCTCTTTCAGTCACAGAATCACTCTGGGAACTAGTATTCAGCTGATTATTGCCTGTGACTCCCACATCTCTTTCAGAGTCTGCCATCCTATCAGTATGATCCATATTCTTTCACCCTAGATGTATAACTTTACACTGTGCATATTAATATGGCCAATTGTCTGCTTGCGCCTAGCTTACCAAACGATCCAAATCACTCTGTGTCAGTGACTTGTCCTCTTCTTTATTCACCACTCCCTCAGGCCAGGTCTACACTACATACTTACTTCAGTATAAGTGGGTCACTCAGGGGTGTGAAAAATCCACACCCCGGAGCGATGTAGTTATCCTGACCATAACCCCCTGTATAGACAGCGCTATGCTGATGGGAGAGCTTTTCCTGCTGACATAACTACTGCCTCTTGGGGAGGTGGCATTATTAAGCTGACGGGGAGCTCTCTCCTGTCACTTTAGAACGTCTTCACCAGACACGCTACATGGGCGCAGCTGCATCGGTGCAAGTTTGTAGTATAGACCTGCCTGCCCTAAGTCTTTGCGTCACTTGCAAGCTTTAGCAGTGATGGGTCTATGTTTTCCTCCAGGTCACTGATAACAATGTTAAATACTGTGGGACTAAGGACTGATCCCTGGGGGATTCCATTAGAAACATGTCTGCTCAGTGATGATTCCCCATTTATAATGACCTGCTGAGACCTGTCAGCCAGTTTTTAATCCGTTTAATATGTGCCATGTTAATTTTGTGGGAGACAAGGTGGGCGAGGTCATATCTTTTGTTGGGGAAAGAGACAAGCTTTTAAGCCTACCCAGAGCTCTTCTTCAGGCCTGGGAAGGGCACTCAGATTGTCACAGCTAAATAGAAGGTAGAACAGACAAGGAGTTAACACATGTTGCAAGAGACTATTCAAGGTGAAGTGGGCAATTAAGCTCGGCAGTCCTAGGACAAAAGAAAGTTAATGGGTTACGGATTGTTGTAATGATGGACCATAAACCCAGTGTCTCTTTTCAGTCCAGGATTTTTGGTGACAAGTAGAGTTATGAATATGAGCTCCCAGGCTCCTCTTTTGACGGGGTTGTGCAGGTTTCCTTTAAGGATTTGACAGAACAAGGAGTAATGGTCTCAAGTTGCAGCGGGGGAGGTTTAGGTTGGATATTAGGAAAAACTTTTTCACTAGGATGGTGATGAAGCACTGGAATGTGTTACCTAGGGAGATGGTGGAATCTCCTTCCTTTGAGGTTTTTAAGGTGAGGCTTACAAAGCCCTGGCTGGGATGATTTAATTGGGGATTGGTCCTGCTTTGAGCAGGGGGTTGGACTAGATGACCTCCTGAGGTCCCTTCCAACCCTGATATTCTATGATTCTATGACTAAGACGTCAGATAGTGAGTGATCATTTAGTGAAAAGTGTTCACCCATGGGTGATAGGGTGTTTGCGTCTTGTATCCTTTTTCTGTGTGAGTTCATTCAAGAGCATAGTGACTGTGGGTGAAACCAGACATAGTTGCTACTGTGTGCACTGGATGAGGTACGTGTGATAGGCATGTGTAGGACCCATGGATCTTGAAAAGTGTGTTGTGGGGGATATTGATCATCATAGCAGTGGAAATATGTCTGCAGGTTTTGTATCTGTTGTTATGACAGGATCTGGTGTCACTTGAGTTGGTGTGTCCTGCTCTGTGGGGAGCCATCCTAGTACCTGTGGCTGTTTCCATGGTTTGGACAAAGTGTTCGTTTGTTCATATGTCAAGTGTTATGTGTGAGGATGAAATGGATCAGTTTGGGGTGGGGATGTGAGTGTCTTGTAGATCTTTGAGGCGAGCAGTGATTCCGCCATTGTGCGAGTTGTTGGTGAATAGGGAGGTGACATCCCTGGTGGCCAGGATGGTGTTCTGAGGGAAGCTATTAGTGTTGCAGAGTTTCTCAAGGAAACTGGTTGTGTCCTGGAGGAAACTGTGTGGTGTGTGGTGTGAGTCCCGACAGGGCTGTCTCTACCCACACCCAAAGTGTGCTGCTCCAGCCCCTGCCCTGCCTCTTCCCCATGGCCCCCGCCCCTGCTCCGCTCCAGCCCTGCCTCTTCCCGCCCCTGCTCTGCCCCAGCTCCGCCCCCACTCCACCCCTTCCCCAAAGCCTCTGTCCCCACCCCACCCTGCCCCTTCCCGCCCCAGCCCCGCCTCTTCCCGCCCCTGCTCTGCCCCAGCCCCTCCCCCACTCCCCTGAGGACTGAAGCAGGGCTGGTCCTGCACTCGCCAGCAGGGGGAAGTGCAGGAACCTGGCCCCAGCCGCACCTCCGGTGAGTGCGGGGGGCACTTCCCCCCTGCATCCCAAACCAGCCCCACCGCCCTGCAGAGGCCTGGGGACCCACATCCCCCGCCCCACGTGGGGGCTGCAGGGGGCCCCGGAATAGCTAGGGATGGCCCTGAGTCCTGATATTGTTGTTCAATAAAAGTGCTATGGCCAGATACAATGGGTCTGCCTTGTTTGTGTATCTTGGGAAGCATGTAGAAGCTCCCTGGGATGGGTTCCTGGGGGATGAGTTTGTGAAGTTTCTCTTGGAGTTATTTGGGGAAAGATTTGGTGACACCATATATACGACTAAATGCCAGAAACCCACCGATCTCCACGCTTTCCTTCACAGATCTAGTAACAACCCCAAACACAGCAAGAAAGCTTTTCTCTAAAGCCAGGCACTTAGATATCTCAGAATGTGCTCCGAGGAGAAAGCCTGGGGTTGACACGTTCCCATGCTTAAAACCACCTTCACCAAACAAGGACACTCCACCAGAAAAGTAGATTGTATCATGGAATGGGCCACCCAAATACCCTGTAAGAACGTGCTTCAATACAGGACAAAACCCCCTCTGACAGCACACCCCAATTGCTACCTACCACCCCACACTGGAACCCATATAGGTATCATTAAACAGTTACAACCCATACTCAATGGGGGTGACATCCTGGAAGAAATCTTTCCTGAATCCCCTCTTCTGGCCTTCAAACAACCTCTCAACCTTAAAGCCCTATTCAAAATGAAAATAGCCTTAATTTGGTTTAGTTTAATTCACTTAAACTAAATCAAATTAAGGCCACCTTCATTCTGAAACAGCATCCACACAGGGATTTAAAGCCGTTTAACTAATCTACTTCAAATTCACACCTTTAGTTAATTCAAATTAATTTTTCTGGCTATCCGCATGTAGACAAGACCAGATATTTGTTTTTAAACAGGCTGCTTAGTATCTGGGCCTCAGCAGAATGGTGTTTCTTGGAAATTCATCTAATGAGAATTCTAATGGTGACCATTTAACAGGGGCAGCCTCTTCCTCTATTTATCCATCCATCCATCCATCCATCCATCAGCATAGTATCTGAGCACCGTTTCTAACATTTTCTCATATTAATATTATAATGATAATTTAATTCTTCCACCAACTTTCACACACTGTGTCAACGCTCTTTAGGAAATGAATAATAGAGGCCGAAATCATCCCTTCTCATGGAAAAACCCATTGGAGGAGGCTCTAGGAAAGGAAATCTTTGTGAGGATCCTCCTCAGCAGTCAGTGGTATTGGGGCTTATATTGAGTTGTCCACATTCTGCCCAACCAACAGCTTGTCAGGAGCCCAAAGGTCATCACATAAATTACATGAAATGGAGAAGATTATAGATGGAGCAATACATGATGGGACTTGTAGTCTCCCCAGGCCCCATCCTCATATTAAAGATTACAGCAGCTGTGGGTTTAAGGATTCCAAGGGCTACATGTCTGGTCACCCCTCTTTCTAGCCCATCCACTGGATAGGGCACTAATAACTCTGGAGCAGGGCTGAGTCTGTCCACAGGGGCAGTAGTAACATGGCACATGCCAACCTGTGTGTACATTGCCCTCTGGGGCAAATGAAACTGCTCTTGCTCTTGAAAGATGTTTTCCTGGGGCCTTGTGCCATTTGCACGTGTCTCTGTTCATACAGCGATCTGTCAAATGAGGCTGCAAAATCATCCCGCGTGTTTACTTCAGTGCTTGTCATCTAAAAATACCATTCAAATGGTGACAGCGGCGCCTTGCTGCAGCTCTCTGTTGACCGAGGAGATGGTGTCTGACATCTCAAAGTGCAGCACAGCCGTAAAAGTTCCTCGCAACTGGCCGCATAGTTGACCCAGAGCATTTTTTAAAGACACTTTGTCCTAAACATTGGCCCTCTTCCAACATTGTACACCCTTTGGTAATAAGAGGAAGACTGGTCAGTTTCCCTGCATTTTTGGCAGGGTCCATATCACAAGCTTCGTTAATTCTATTTTCGGACGCCCTCTTGACCTAGGCACTGAATGGCTGTGGTGGATCCATAGGGATGCGGGTTTTTTTCAGTCTGCAGGCCACTGCACTGGGAATATTTGTTCCTCATTATGTCTTTGGTGCCAGCAATAAAGCTCTCTGGTGAGCAAGATGCCAAAGTAAAGTCAGTACCTACCCACAAAGGGAAAGACCCTCCCGACCAAACCCACCATTAACCCTTCTGCTTGATCCTCATTTCGTTTTGCGGCCCATGAGGAAAGGGTTAAGCACCCATAGCTCACAGGCAGCTGCTTCAGAGGACAGGTAGCAAGCTGGGAATGGGCAACAGGGGATGGGTCACTTGATGATCACTTGTTCTGTTCATTCCCTCTGGGGCATCTGGCATTGGCCACTGTCAGAAGACAGGATACTGGGCTAGATGGACCTTTGGTCTGACCCAGTATGGCCGTTCTTATGTTCTTAAGCTAGGCCCCCATTATTTCTAGGCCAATGGCTTGAATCCAGGAAAGCTCAGGAGAGTAGAAATCCTTGTCAGCTGTCTTGGTGGCCTATGTGAACTGAGCGTGTTGGTCTCAGCCTAGTGCTTAGGGCCTTTTCCAGCTCCCCTTGAAGTCAATGGGCATCTTCAATTGACCTCAAGGGGAGCTGGATTTGGCCTTAAAGCTGGGATTGCCTAAGGAAATGAGGTGTCCGTCTCCCATTGGCTTTTAATGGCAGTGGGGGCCTATTACGCCCCTTCCCCCCTTAGGCCCTTTTGAATAATCCCAGCCTGAGTGAACAAGTGCCTCCATCACAAATCGCACCAGGACAGCTGGCGCTCATTGGTCTGAAAGGTGATCTGCTTTAGGATGCAGCTAAGTGGCATAGCGGTAGGTGGGGCCGTACAGGGCGGTCTCCGTCATGACGGTATATGCAGAATCTGTTTTTTAACGGGATGGTGTGGGGGAGGGAGAGAGGCCCCCAGGGCTGTCCTCATGGCACCTTTCCCTGGCAATAACTCACGCTGCAAATTACATACATAAATAAAAATGAATCAAAACAGCTTTTTCTAACCCCGCGGCCAATTCTCAGGAGCGAAAATAGCTGCAATGGCCCTTGAGGGATAGACTATAAACCACAAAACCCAGAATCTAAATATAAATAAATAAACGACTGACACTCTGTCAAAAGCAAGCGAAAGTGTAGCTGTCCCTGGAGCTTCAGAATGGCAGCAGATAACTCCCCTGGCTAGGTAAGTCTGCTCTGTTGAGCAAAACTGGCGTGCTCTTCTGGGCAATGCTTCCTGTGTTCAGTAAGATGCACTGTCCATCCCCTAGGCCAGGTATAGATTTATAGATTGTTCAGGCCAGAAGGGACCATTATGACCATCTCATCTGACCTCCTGCATAGCATGGGCCAGAGAACCTCACCCAGTGATTCCTGCTTCAAGCCTTTAAGCTCTATTTGAGCTAGAGCATATAAAATTAAAAAGATCTCCTGTCCTGAGTGAGACTTCAAGTGATGGAGGATCCACCTGCTCCATAGGCAATTTGTTTCAGTTGGTTAATAACCCTCATTGTTAAAAATGTGTCTTATTTCTAGTCTGAATTTGTCTCGTTTCACTTTTCAGCTGCTGGATCATACGTGTTTTTCGGCTCAAGAGCTATCTATCAGAAATCTCTTCCCAAATACTAAGAAGTAGCCTTTTTAAACAGTAGTCTGTGATGAGACTAACTCAATAGAAACATGTAAACATCCCACATGAATAGCAGTGTGCTAAAGCAGGGGTGGGCAAAATTTTTGGCCCGAGGGCCACATCTGGGTGGGGAAATTGCATGCAGGGTCATGAATGTAGGGCTGGGGCAGGGGGATGGGGTGCAGGAGGGGGTGGTGCAGGGGGGGTGCGGGGTACGGCAGGGGCTCAGGGCAGGAGGTTGGGGGCTCAGGGCAGGGGGTTGGGGTGCAGGAGGGGTGTGGGTGCAGGAGGGAGTGGTGCAGGAGGGGTGCGGGGTATGGCAGGGGCTCAGGGCAGGGAGTTGGGGGCTTAGGGCAAGGGGTTGGGGTGCAGGAGGGATGCAGAGTATGGCAGGGGCTCAGGGCAGGGGGTTGAGGGCTGGGGTGCAGGAGGGGTGCAGGGTGCAGGAGGGGGCTCAGGGCAGGGGCTTGGGGTGTAGGGTGAAGAAGGGGTTCGGGGTGTGTGCTCCAGCCCAGCCCACTTACCTCGAGTGGCTCCGGGGTGGCACTGACTTCAGCAGGCTCTTGGGAATTGAGTGAGTTTTGTCTTGTTTTTACCATGTGCCTCAGGCGAGCCATACAACACATCCAGGTGCCAGACAGACGTGCTATGTTCAAAGGACAGCCACGGGCCACCTGCCTTTGAGCCTCTGACTTCTCAGGTAATGGTATGTAACCTTCCACATGCATCAGGCAGAGGAAGTATTGCACAAACTCTAAGGCAAGGCAAGGTGAAGGGCGTGTGTGAAAGCTGAGATGGGACATTTTACCCAGGCAAATTCTATGGTACAGAAAGATCATTAAGTACATGTGACAATGACGACTTCCTTTATTTTTTTCCCCAGGGCTCTGCAACATTACAAAGGGAATAAAAGGGTGTTCCCCTGCTCCTGTTGCATCTAAAATGTCACCCCAACAAGTGGGTACTAAATTGTAGGCAGAAAGTTAGAAGAAGCCCCTTAAAAAGGTCGAACCTTTTAGTCTTTTTCATCCCTAATGTCTGTGATTTTTGTACAGCTAAAGCAACATGAGATCCACTCAGACTGTGTTTTATCACTCGTGTTGTAAGGACCTATTTCCGTCTCCCTGGGACAGAGGCTCTCAGTAGAGCTGGTTGGAACACTTGGTCCCCCACTCCCTCCACACACAGAAGAATTCAACTTTTTGGCAAAATACTTTGCCCCAAATCCAAAATATTTCAATTGTAAAATGCTGCTGTGGTGCCCCACAAGAGTTACAGTCTGGTTGCTCCCATGATTCCATTCTCCCCATGCTGAACTTCACCTCCCATAATGCACGACTACCATATGACGGCCCATGTGCACTGCCTCTCTTTACCACGAAGGGAGATCGTGATGCTTCATGGGAGATGTAGTCCAGCCAGGGAGCCGGATGCATAAAGGAGAACGGGAGCATGAGACACCCAAGCGACAAGTCCTGTGAAGCACTTCACAATGGAAATATTTCAGGTTTCGTACATTTTCAACTAAAAATTGAAAATTTCCAAGGAAAGCAGATATTTTTCAGAAAAAAATCATTACCCCTCCCCCTGCACAATTTTCCATCAAACAGCAGTTTCAATAGAAAAATTTTCAACCAGCCCTAAATCTTAACATTTATGATACTAGGGTCCCCTTTTCCACACCAGAACCCCCACCCCATCCCAGGACACACACTCCCTCCAGAACATGCCCTTCCCCATTCAGCAATGTGGGAAGAGCAAGGTTGTCATGACCCCTGACACTGTCTGTGATCCTCAGCCTGAGACTTCCTGGGTTTAGATCATTTCAGGAAGAAATGGCTTCTTTTCAAACTCCCATTGTATGTACCAGCTGGTCAAACTTTTATAATCTTTTTAGACCATTTATATGTGGGTGAAAAGACATGAATTTAAAATGTGTGCTTTATCACAACCGTCCCTCCCATATTTCAAAAATCATATCAAGCAACGATACTGCCCCTTAACAATAATACTGCACCTTTTATACAGCATTGTGCGTGTATTTGGTACAAACCAAAACTTGTGCATTCAGTTTTGTAGACTTTACATCAATCCAACGTACCTCGAATCACAGCACAGAAATACTTTGACTAATAAATACATTGAGGATGAAAAATAAAAATCTATACATAAAAAAAAAATCCAGATGTTGCTAAAGGAAATGTACACTTATATACACACTGTAAACAATAGAAATGTAACCAAACTTCAGTCCATCTTAATGGTGGATAAAACCTTCTGCCCTCTAGGAATGGAAGCTGGGAGGTTCTGTTGACATAAGTGCTGCAGCCAGCCAGTCTTGGCATTAGTTCATTGAAGCAACAAAGTGTAACAATGCTAAAAGTGACCCCAGCAAGCCAGTATAACGAAGTGAGAGCCCTTGGACACCAGTGATGCACGTGCTTTATGAAATGGCCCAATGATTAATCACTTGGATGGTTTGGAGATGTTGGGACAGATCTTCACCTAGGGTACGTCAGCCTGGTTCCACTGAAGTCAATGGAGCTATGACATGGGCATCAGCTAAGTATCTGACCCATTTCCTCACCCTGGTAAAGGAAAACTGAATGAGGAAAGGTCTCCTCCAAAAGTTCTGCTCTTCGGAGGGCCCCTGCCGATTTCCTTTGGTGACGGGATCACAGGGCAATGCACTGCTATAGACACCCAGATCACAAGTGTTCTAGCTAGATGTCCCCCTCTCCCAGCAAACTGGGTACATTAGTGGGGGGAACCCAGGCCTAAACTGAAAAAAGTTCTTCTGGTGTATGCTTGGTAATGGCCAATCATCGTCTGATAGGACACAGTTCAGGATTTCAGATCACCATGAAAGGAAGGAACCCTGTGCTGGTGGATTGTGGTTGGTGGTGGTTGGGGGGGAGGGGAGGGTTGAGGACACTCCAATGGAGCTCCAGGGGTTGCAGGAAGATGGAGAGAGAGGGCAGGTGGTAAAGCAAAGCAAGGGTCCACTTTGCAAGGAAGCCACTTGCCTCTGGAAGATCACAAGATCTGCAGGTTTCTAGCTATCTAGGTATTTATATGGCCCCCATCACCACAGTTAGGATCTGAGTGCTTTGGAGGGCGGGGAGGGGTAAGAGCTGAGCCAGCTGCACCTTGTGTTTGGCTCTTTACGTGGGTGTGGGGGGAGGGGAGCAGAAACAAATTCTGTCTCCTTGACAGAAAGAGAGAAAACCCATGTGAATTTCAGCTGGTGGAGTCATTGTTCCCCTAGAGGAGGGAGAATGGGGCCCCTGTTATGCACAGCATGAAAAGGAACCAGGGCAGAGGGTTTTTTGTGGAGGGATATTTTGTGCAGGAGAAGGTTAGGCCAAAGCCATATGCTCCTTTTAATCCAAGAGCCTAACAACACTTTCCTCTGATCTTAGTGCAAAGGGTTGGGAGCGGGTGTCCTTGGGATTTACCAACTGATTTTTACAGTGCTGTTTAAAAAACAACAACACTTCCTCCAAATTTGAACACCTCCCATGTTAGGATACAGAGGTTTTTGATTCAGGCCCAGCTTAAGATTTTCAAACTGCATTCACAGCTAAATGCTGCAGCTCAGGTCCAGCTCTAGTTTGGATAATGATGATCAGCTCTCATGCTTCAGGGCATAAGTCCCTGCAGGGGTCAGGAAGGAACTTTTTTCTGATGGACATTGTTGCACAGTTGGGTACATGCATTAAGGGTTATTTTCTCCTTCCTTTTCAACATCGCCTATTGGCCACAACATGGAGACCAGACTGCATGAACCATGGCAAATGGCATCTTATGCTAATTAAATATTCCATGGGTTTTTTACTGAATGTGAATTTGATACATGTGACCTCTGCAATAATTCAATTACATATTGGTTCATTAACTTGTAAATATAGGATTTACAGATTATATCATATGGACTTCTATAGTTTATTGGGTAAAATATCTACTTTCTGACGTGTACTTTCTGTGCTGGGTTTTATTTTTCTTTGACTGGATTCGTGATAACCCTTCCTCAGGAGCCATTATGATCAATTATGTAAATAAATATGCATTTTCAAAATGAGTGCTTGTACCAAAATATATGTCATTCCACATTGCAATTATATCAGTCACAGGAAAATGTCATTTATAAAGTGTTTATCAAAGTCATTATCCAATCAGGTAAAAAAACTGCATCTTTCCAAATTCCCACATGAGTGTTTTTTCACTCCTTATAATAATTATTTATATGAGCCAAGATATTGGTTCCCTTGATAGACTGGGATGGTCTCTAAAGCCATTTTAGACTCGAACTATCTATAGGAAACACTCCAGCCCATATTCTGACCCACTGATCTCATGCCTGTCAATAGCAACGGGAGCTTTGTGTGAAGAGATGAAGGCTAGCTTATGACCCTGATTCTGTGCTGGTATCCCTCTGACGTAATTCCACTGAACTCACTGGAGTGACTCTAGATTTACACCAGTGTAATCAAGATCTAAATCAGACTCCCAGCAGGTGTAAATCAGCACAGCACCAATGGACTCCAGCTTCAATGAAGTGATGTTGATTCGCACCAGCAGAGGATCCGGCTTTCCTTTTTTTAGAAATGCTTATTTTCTATTTATCTCAAATTGTCGGACAAAATCCCTCAAATAAGTTATATTTTTCTGTCATCAGTATTTAACCAATGCTAAGGTTTGGGCTCCAGACTGACCAGGAAGATAGAACTGAATCACCCGAACATGGGCAGCTATAGGTTATGATGTCCCAGCCTGTCTTGAAGGGTGTTGTAGCTTCCATATGTGCTTAGTTAATACCCACGCTGATCTCGAATGCAACCAGAATCAGTTGACAGAAGGGCAGAATTTTGCAAGACCCCGTAAAAGTATTGCACAGCAGCCAGTGTTGGAATCCTTTCCTCGGATGGATTCAGCCTCTCTGCACAAAACTAAGCCATCCCTGGTAGGGGGAACTTGTATCCCTGGTTTAAACGAAGAACAAAAATGCTGCCTAAATGCACTAGGCTACCGCAAGTAGCAGGTATTATTAAACAGCATTATAGTGAATGCGCCCCACATAATTCTACTTTATGATCTATGCGTCTCCAGGTGTCTTAATTCAAACACCGGGACAGCTGCAATTAACACAACAAAGGAGATGTGTGGGGTTTGTTTGCTTGTTTAAGCCTAGTTTTATCTCCTCTGTTCCCCTGCAGCCCTGAATAGAACCCGGAGGGAGAATCAGTGAAACACACAACAATTAGGCATTGCTTTGCTGAATGCTTTCAAGTGATCAGAGGTTATACATTCAGGTATATGAAATCATAAAAATGAAACAGAAGAAGCTAATTTAAAAGGTCAGGCAGAAGTGTTAGCAACAGCCTCAGCAACTTGGGAGGAATATTTGATAAAATGCTTGCCAGGAACAGCTAGACAGCCCTGGAAAATCTTCAGTTTATGAGAAAATATCTGTGATTTGGGAAATGACAGTATGTTGGTATATATATATGTGTGTGTGTATCTGTATGCAGCATATAAATCTACACACACATATACACATGGATGGATGTATTTTCATCTCACTGAATGGGAAGTTACCCGCATAAATCCATTAATATTATATGAAATTCCCATTTAAGATCAAATTTCCATCCTGCCCATAACTAGGCCTCCATTTTGGTGGGTGCAGTTAACATCACTTGTACAACTCACAGCCTGATTGCACCTGGAGGTCAGGTATTTAGATGGTTAAATGTCCGCAAATTACCACAGCTACAAACGTGGGCCCATGATTATACGCACCTTTTGTCCCCAGTGGGCTTTCTTTCCCCTGCAGTCAGCAGATCTGGAATAGCTACCTGTTTCCACACAGCACCTTACCTGTCCAATGGATTAGTTCTATTGTCAGTGCAGCTCTCCCCTTAATATCAATGGAATACATGCCCATGTGTCTGCAGTAGGGGGACAAGGGCAGGGTGAATGGACTCTTCTCCTTCCAGAGCTCCTGACAAGCCACCTGCTCTGGGCTAGATTCCAGCACCAGTGACCACACACCGCTCTGGCTTTGCCTACCTGGTGCTGTCTCATAGTGCTATGGGCCCAACAGTGCCTTTAAGCTGCAAGCTCCTCGGCTTGGGGGCTCCCACCTTTGCATGGCTGTACTGTCCCAGGCATGGCTACACAATGCTTAGAAGGGCCTGCTCCTACTCATCGGAAGTCTTTCCACTAACTTTAATGGCCACGGGATTGGGCTCCAAACAATTAGCAGTAAATAAACAATAACTGCAAATTGAACAGCACCCATCAACTGCAGTGGGAATTTGGAGGGGGCAGGGTTGGGCCCTGTGTCATGCTTTGTATGTTAACCATTTGCAGGCACTGTTCTTATACCGCTAAAGGGCTATTTGGTTATTCTCAGCTCACCCTTTATTTACGGTCACTGCAGGCCTCCTACAAACCCAAAAAGAAATACGATTTTCCCACTGAGAAGGCCCAATTGGGTTCCCCTTGGGACTTTTGGCAGGATTGGGCCGACTGGGATTTCTGAGCGCTATTTGGCAAGCCTCTTAGAAATCTCTGAACACACACTGTAACGAACCAGACATGGTTCACAGCGAGTGCACCATTGGCCAGTGCTGCTTGATATTGTTGGCTTCCTGCAGGGAATAGTTTGACACACACCAGACTTGCTTGTGCAATAATTCATTTCGTTCAGTGTCAGCTTGACAAGGGTATTGCAGAGTTCAGCTACGACCCACTCCATACACTGCATCTCGGTATCCAATATATTAGTCTTTCTTTCTTTCTTTCTTTCTTTCTTTCTTTCTTTCTTTCTTTCTTTCTACACTTTGTATATTGAGTTTCCATATAAAAACAAAGAGCAAGGAGGACAAAACATAACACCCGGTTTTTTTAACACTGTGAGCCTGGCAGCTGGGTTTCTCTTCTTGCAAAAGCTTAGTCAGAGAGGCTGGATAAACATACACCAGGCCCCAGTAATAAAAGCCATGTTAGTCTTAATGGGCCAAATTTGCCCCAAGTGGGACTGCACTGACCTGGGTGGGATTACACCTGGGATGAATTTGACAGCATGTCTCCACTATGGAGCATGGTTTCCTATATTTTTATTTGCACCAGAGAATGGACCTGAGATAAGACTTTTAGACTCAGACCTGCACTCTGCCCAAGTCCCCAGGGCATTTGAATTCAGGGATTGTGGGCCGAGCCTATTTCTAAACTTACCATAGGTTCTTTGTGGAGCCTCCTGGGCTCATCAGTGGCCCAAAAATGCAACAAAATAGACACATGAAATACGCAGCTCGGTGGAGTGTGACCTACTAATTGGCTGAGTGCAAATATACAACAAAGCATAACACACCACACTGTGCCTGGTCATACTAGGTTGGTGCTACCGATGGTGCCCTTTTTTGGGGGGGGCACACATCTTCTTTCTCCACATAGTCTAGGGCACTGGAGACCACTACATCCTCTCGGATGAGGTCTCGCTCTGGATCTGTGCATGGTGGGGAAAAAAATGATTGCTACCCTTTTTGGCTCCAGCAAGAGCAAACAAAACCTACAATTACTGAGGGCCACTGAACGGTTCAGCTTGGGTAGCTCCGCCGTCTCGGCAAGGAATTGCGTCAGAACGGCACAAGAGCGATGACGATCATCGTGGACTGACTCAGCTCAAGAACCTGGCGCATTACAAGGGGGAACTCCAACCTCTATGGAGAGATGTTTGACTTTAGCTCTGACACACGAACCTTAGAGATGGGCCTACATGGAAACATCCATCCCAAGCTATGGGGAAGTTTGAGTCTTGAGCTGAACTTTGCTGCCACTGTTTCTCTCTTATTGTTTGAGAGGGAGAGCGAGAGGAAGAGGTGGGGGCCGAAGAGCCAGACACGTCCAATATCCAAAAGCACTCCTGGCAGTGTTTCCTCGCTGCTGACACAGAGAAACATGCGCTCGCGCTGGTGCTGGCAGTGGGTGCTGTGTAAGGCTCAGGGTACTTTTCAGACTCAAAGTAAAATGAGAAGTGTATCTCAGATTTGGATTAGAAACAAGACCCGTGCTTCCCTTTGCTTCAGCGTGTAAGGGAGGATGACTGTTCAGCCATAAACCCATCTTACGCATATGTAGTAACCTGTGGCCAGATATACCTGTGGCGGGGGAAGCATAGCTCAGTGGTTTGAGCATTGGCCTGCTAAGCCCAGGGTTGTGAGTTCAATCCTTGAGGGGGCCATTTAGGGATCTGGGGTGAAAATTGGAGATCGGTCCTGCTTTGAGCAGGGGGTTGGACTAGATGACCTCCTGAGGTCCCTTCCAACCCTGATACTCTATGATCCTATGATCAGAGACCCCCACAGTCGACAGCAGGAATCAAACCCTGGGACGTTCACCAGAAGCCCTTACCCTTAAGCTAATGGAACAGCTCTGTCACGAAGCAGCAGCCGAATCCTTGCTGGGAACAGCCTCTGGAAGGAGCCGCGGTCACGTGCACTATGACAGGAGAATGACACCCAGCTTTGGTGCCTTCATGGTGTTGACCTTCCTGTTTTTTTTGGAATCGTGAAGGATGCATTCTAGTTTCCCCTGAATTGCACAGCAGCTCTGAAACACCATCACCCGACTAGAAGAACCAGATCGTTTCCCTAGACCCCACAGTCCCACTGCTTCCTTCACTTGGCAATACAGCGGATAAGACTCTGGCATTGCATTAGAGCATTAGTATTTCCCTTATGCTAAGCCCTTAGCACCCTGTAACCTTAGTGGGCGGTGATCACAGAACCTTCCGGTGGCTCATTTGACACCTGATCGCTTTTTCCAGTCTGCCTGACAAACACATCGATTGCATCCCATTTTCATCCCCTCTAACCACATATAATGCACATTTTAAAACAAACAAATAGTTGTCCCGGGGCTTTAAATATCCGTTTCTCTGAGCCCGCAGCAGTCTGGTAAATCGTACACTTGGTAGTCAATAGCCTCCGTGAAGTCATTAGGGATCCCTATAGAAACGGACTCCACCTCCATTTTGTAAGCTGCGGTCATGCCCCCTTTGCAGGAGCCACCCCTTATTTTGTTGGAGAGGCTGTTCATCTTTTCTTTCAGCTGGGTGGAGGATGGTTTTTGGAAAGCGGTGACCATTTTCCACCCTTTGAAGCTTAGCGTTCGCCTCTTAGGGGTTCTTTCCTGGGGGGTGGAGTTCAATATGAAAGAGTTGAGGGCGGTGATTCTGGGCCCCACGTCCCTGTCGGAATCCCGCTCCGAGCTGCTCATGGAGGTGGCACGCCAGTGGTTGTCATAGACCCTCCAGATGGGCCGCCGGCGCCGGGGGCCCTGGCACTTGAGGAGCCGGATGAAAGCTCTCCTGAACTCTTTGCTGGAGCAGGGGTAGATGATGGGGTTCACGCAGCTGTTGAAGTACCCCAGCCAGAAGATGATCTTGAAGACCATGTCAGAGGGCTTCAGGGAAGGAAAGAAGGAACCTTGGAGGAAATTGGGACAAACACGGTTAGAGGGAGGCCACGGGGACCTTGAACGGCAGCTCAGAATATAAAACTCTGCAAGGAAGGGCGAAACTGATTGTAACCCTGCATAAAATCAACACGCGCCGTAGACCAAGATTTGAGGGTCTCACTCTCTGTTTCAATGCCCCAGGTTGAGCAGCGCCATTTTGCTCAGCGAGGTACTGCTCAGCAGAAGCAAGGCTGGCAGGCCTGGCCCCTAGGTGCTCGTAACAGTGCAGTCAGACTGTGCAGGAGATGGGAACGACAGTACCCCCGGCCCAGTGGGACAGCCTCAGGGATGAAACATTTCCCCTATGCTGAGTGCCTTCATCAGCACTGCACTGGTGAAGCTATTTCTCTTACCATCCCCGCACCTGCCTGCCCAGCGCCCATCCTGGCTGCTTGGGCTGGGCTCTGGGGACAGCACTGGGGCCTAAACCATTTCCCATGATTCACAGAGAGACAGGCTTAGAAGCCACAATCCAGACAACAAGGCAATGTTTCCTTTCTTACCTGTAAAGGTATAAAGCCAGCTTCTCATCTGGTGCAAATCAGTACAGTGCAAGTGAAGTCAATGCAGCCATGCCCATTTGTACCAGGGGAGGATCTGGCCCCTGTGATACCATCTTTGAGTGAACTAGGTGTTTCAGGAAAGTACCTGGTTGACAGGCCTGGAATCTAAGTCTTCTAAATGCAATAGATGTGACAGCACATCAGACCACCCGCTTCCTTGATGCCCTCACAGGAAAGAGCCTCCAAAACCCGGCCCAGCTGGAGGCTCCCAGACAGTGGGGTGGGTGGGTTGTGATGAAGGTTTCTATGATAGACACATGTTTACTTGGCAGCAAGCTGAGACCTTCAACCCAGCCCAAGCAGGCCACTGGACAGCTGCTTTTTGCTCAACGCTGGCACGGGCTGGCACAGGTCTCCTGGGGCTGATCTACCAATCCCCTGAGCCATCCAGTTCCTCATTGCAGGGTCTTTATCTGCATGTGTTAGAGGATATCACTCATTTGGCCCTGGACCCTGATGTGCAGGTTAACCACGTTAACTGCTGAGCTCTTGTGATCAATGAGGAAAAGGAGGCAGGGCTCAGAATGAGTCTTGCAGCACCAGGCTGCTGCGGCGGTGAGTGTGGTGTATGAACCCAGGCAGACAGACAGCACAGCTGTGTGTGACATTGACGGTTTCCCCAGTGCTAGCGCCAGACAAAGAACTAGTCCCCAAGGGACCGCTGATGGCAGTCACTGACAAACACTGCAGTGTGCTTGCAAACTATAGAGGAGAGCAATTGAACAAGCGAGACTGAGGTGCTTGTGGAAGCCACAGAGAAACTAGTGCTGTCAGTTATCAACATGAAGGCAGTTCCTGTTTCAAGGCAGAGGAAACACTAATAAATTCTGAGGGAAGACAGTAATCTGTACCCAGGGTGCATGTACAGGATCTCTCTGACTTTTATGGAGAGCTCTGTCCCGAGCTGCCGCTCCTCTCCTGTTTGGAGAGCGGAGGCATGTGGCCAGTTTATACAATCCTCAAGGTCCCTGCAGCTTGGATTCTAGCTAGGGAGAATGGAAAAAACAGTGTAGTGAACTATACATGTGTAAATATGGCAAGGAAGTGGGGGAGGTGTGGTGGGGAGCGGGGGACTCCGGGGTTATTATAGCCGTAGATCTGCTACTGACTCATGAGGCCATTTGGGCACCAGATGAACCATCTGGCTAGTGATGTAAACCTACCTCACAGGGGTTTGATGAGGCTTAGTTCAATAGTGTGTCTAAAGTGCTTTGGGATCCTGAGCTGAATAGTGCTTTACTAGTGCACACTATTTATTACTACTTAAGAAACCTAAAGAAAGACGTAACTAAGTGTCTCGTTCAACTGTACATAGTCAAAGCATGCACGTACGCCAAGACCCTTTTTAACTCCCAGGAGAGATTTACAAGAGATGGTGTATTGGGATAATAATTTTGTTCTTCTGTGGGGCGCAGCAGAACCCTACCCATAACTCAAGGAGCCAGGGATACATAACAAAATTAGATTTGCCTTCAAAATGCGTAGCAGTTCTGTAAACCAAAGAATGGACTGAAAAAGAAGAGGCAGCCCCTACCAGCTTGGACGTTTATCAGGGTCTGATATTCAACGTCATACACATTTTAGAGAATGAAATCTTTTCTATAGAACTTTGAAACTGCCCTGTAGAGCTGAATAGGGAAGAACCTGAAGTGTCGGGTTTCAAAAGTCCACAGAGAGGACTGTTCAATTCTACAGAACTTTTCTGTAATAGGCAGATGCCAAATGCGACCATTAACCAGGTTATGAGCGGCATTGCATCCTGCACAACCAAAAGTTACCTTCTGTCTCTGCCCCCCATCACAGGCTGCTGGCTCCTCATTCTGTTATGGCATCCCAGCATGCACCACACTGGGACATCACTGCTTTTGCATGGCGTTGGCTGTGTGATTAAGTCATTCCCATGATTACCAAGCCCAAAATTTCAAAAATCATGACTCAGGTCCACAAAATCATGAGATTTAAAAAATAAATAAATGTGGGGTTCTTTTCATTTACAATCTGGCCCTGGAGCCTGTAGGGTTCCCTTTTTCAAACTTGTCTCCCCAACCTTGAGGGCTAGAAACGTACTTTTTATTTTAAACGAAAGCTGAGATTCTCACATAATCACGTGACTCCAGAAGCTGGGACTTAAAGAAAAAAGTGAATAGCATGAGCCCTGGGAACACTGTTTTACTGCTAATTTATACCTTGGATGTGTGTGTCCCCTTCTGGGATAGGAAAAGGAACTGGGGCACAAAGTTACCCTCTAATTATGTCTTCTTTACTTTGCCCATTTTAACAAATGGCTGCTTTTATAGATATCGTGGGCCAGCTCTTGACAGGGATGTACACTGGCTTCTACCCATGTACAGCCTGTATGGTGGCCCTTGAGTGGAGAGTCCACCAAGAGAAGAATGCAATGGCACAGAACAGCCACAACTTCCCTCCCACTGCAGGGACCAAATGAGGGAGTCCAGCCCAGCCTGAAAAACCTTAGGCGCTGGCTCAGGAGCGGGCAGGACAAGAAGATATGCCGATTCAGCACATGGCAACAGCAGCCTTGCACAGCACAAACTCTGAGAGAGGGTGAGTGGTGGGATTACAGACCAGGGGTGCAGTCTAAGGGCCAGCATAATTCAGAGAGATGTAATTCCCTGCAACAGCTGCTGTGATTCTAGGCTTCCATCTTCATAGCACCACTATTGTCTTTTGAACTGGATATTAATTAATTAATTGGAGTGCTTTTTGGACCTGGAAGCAGAGTGTTCTAATTGATAAGGCACTGGTCCTGGCTTCTGTTCTCAGCTCTGGCACTGACCTTGTGCAACTCAGTTCACCTTTCTGTGCCTCTGTTTCCCCATCTGTCGAAGGGGCAAAATGGTATGGACCTTTCTTTGCAGAGTGTTTGGAGATTTGCAGCTATAAAATTGCAACTTAAGCGCTGACTGTTATTCACTCTTGAGCCTTTAAAAAAAAATTTCAAACAAAATATAACCTCTCAAATCTTCCCAGTTATTTTTTTGCTTGCTCTTTGCTTTATTAACTTTAGAAGAAACACACAAGCAAAAATACAATGCAGTGAGCAAGAGGCTTAAGGATGGGATTGTCACAAGTGCCAAAGGGATTTAGGAACATGAGTCCCAGTGACTTTCAATCCCAATTCAGGTAGGCACTTGTGACAACCCCTCTCTGAATTAATGTTATTAAATCAACCAGGAATTTAAAATTAATGAATTTAACATACCATAATAATTAATTTAGCATGATTAAATTAAACGTTATTCCACCGTCACTGCAAAGGAATGCAAACAGATCATTGCTTTGTGCTTTCCACCTTTGTTTTTCTTGACACAAAAGGCCAGGACGTCCCATCATAGCCAGCAGGTGTCACTGTTGCACCTGCAGAGTCTGCTACTTATTATTACACAGAAAAGCCTGAAATAACTTTCTGACTCAGCCTTAACTGCTTTTAATTTTAGCTCTGGGTGACAAATCACGACACTGTGTGACTGAGGGTTAATTTGTATTTTAGTAAATATCATTAGCGCTGGGTATCATTATTATTTTATCTGCACACATAACCCTGGTGTCAAAACAGTCGAAAGGGTGTTGAGAGTCTGGCATGAAGCCACAATGATCCAGAAATTCAGCGTTAAGGAGAAAACCTTCCATGGTCCAGTGAGGAGCTTCCAAAATCAGCTGATAGACGAAAATATACTCTATAAAACCCAGGGCCCTAATTCAGCAAAGTACTTGAGCACATGCCTAACTTTAAGCGTGTGCTTAAATCCATCCCTGTTCTGCACAGACCTTAAGTGCATGCTGAAACTATAAGCATGTGCTTAGGTCCTATTGAAGCCCAGGGGAATTAGGCACATGTTTAAGTGATGTCATAGGGAAGGCTGGACTTAAGCATGTTCTTAAAGTTAAGTATGTGCATAAGACCCCATTCAGGAAAGCACTCAAGCCATGTGTTTAAATTTAAGTTGCCCTCAGTGGGAGTTAAGCATGTGCTTAAAGTTAATTATATGCTTAAGCAATAGCCTGAATAGTGAGGCTTTCAACTGGGACCAAAACCCCGTGCTGAATCAGGGCTAAGTGGAGAGTTACAGCAGCTAACTCTGAACGTTTAGGCTTTTGTTGATCTTTGAAACAGGCAACGCTATTGTCAATAGAGATGTGCAACACCAAAACCACTTGAGCTATGATTAAGTGGCTGGGTTTTACCCGGGTACAATGATTAGTGATACTGTGGCACATAGGAGCCTTAGTCAAGCCCAGCACCCCACTGTTCGATGTGCTGTACAAACACCAAACAAAAAAGAGCGTACAATGTAAATATCAGACAAGAGGCATCCGCTGGATACAGACTGATGGGGGAGTACAAGGAAACAGACACAACGCTGGTCAGCAGGACAGGCTGCTGGTGTGCCAAAGCCACCGCCTAATTGTTGTCAAGTGTTTTTGTAGGTATCCTGGCAAAGGAGTGTTTTAAGGAGGAATGGAAAGGGGCACAATGAAGTAGCTTTGTGGGTGTTTCTGGGGCATGCCCCCCAAGGATGAGGGGCAGCCTCGGAGAAAGCAAGAAGGCGCTGGTTTGAAAAAGTGCAAGTGGGCGCTGTAGGCTGGCATCACGGGCCAAATGGAGCAGGAAGTCGACATCTCAGTAGTGAATGTGAGCGGATTGTGACGGGCCTTGAAAGTGAAGAAAAACAGCTTATGTTGGGTATGACCAGAAGGGGGAGCCAGTGGAGGCATCCAAAGAGAGAGGTGCCCTGGTGAAAGTGACAAGCTGGGAAAAGGATCTTTGCAGCTGTTTTCTGAAGGGATGAGAGCGGGGCAAGACTGCATTTGTCAAGGCCAGAGAGAAGGACGTTGCAGCGATCGAGACATGAGATGATGAGAGCCTGGAACAAAGTTTTAGCTGTGCAGATGGATAGGAAAGGCCATATCATAGACATAGGCCGCAGAGCCGGGGACACCACCTGGACCATGGTCCAACTACTACCTTTTGGCCGTGCCAAAACTGAGTGGCTGGATATGAGTCAACAGTATACTCTTGTTACCAAGAAGGCCAATGGCATTTTGGGATGTATAAGTAGGGGCATTGCCAGCAGATCGATCGTTCCCCTCTATTCGACATTGGTGAGGCCTCATCTGGAGTACTGTGTCCAGTTTTGGGCCCCACACTACAAGAAGGATGTGGAAAAATTGGAAAATGTCCAGCAGAGGGCAACAAAAATGATTAGGGGACTGGAACACATAACTTATAAGGAGAGGCTGAGGGAACTGGGATTGTTTAGTCTACAGAAGAGAAGAATGAGGGGGGATTTGATAGCTGCTTTCAACTACCTGAGAGGGGGTTCCAAAGAGGATGGATCTAGACTGTTCTCAGTGGTAGCAGATGACAGAACGAGGAGTAATGGTCTCAAGTAGCAGTGCGGGAGGTGTAGGTTGGATATTAGGAAATACTTTTTTACTAGGAGGGTGGTGAAGCACTGGAATGCGTTACCTAGGGAGGTGGTGGAATCTCCTTCCTTTGAGGTTTTTAAGGTCAGGCTTGACAAAGCCCTGGCTGGGATGATTTAGTTGGGGATTGGTCCTGCTTTGAGCAGGGGGTTGGACTAGATGACCTTCTGAGGTCCCTTCCAAC
The DNA here is from genome assembly GCF_965152275.1 of Natator depressus. Classification (NCBI taxonomy): domain Eukaryota; kingdom Metazoa; phylum Chordata; order Testudines; family Cheloniidae; genus Natator; species Natator depressus. Next base: position 132,580,746 of record NC_134237.1, on the reverse strand, counting down.
CCTGATATTCTATGATTCTATGACCCTATGTGCCCAGTTGCAACACCCCTTACTCAAATTTGGCCAAGCAGCAACTCACTCTGATCTGGCCCAGCCACCTGCCCCTCCATCACAAACTTCCTGACCCATGAGTCCCTGCACCCACCCCTACTAAGTCTGAGTGGCATTGCAATGTAGCATGCTGGGTTGCAATGATACTCACTCAGATTTGGAGGGGGTGGGTGTAGGGGCTCATGGGCTGGGGACAGGCTGGTAGTGGTGGTGGGGCATCTGAGAGGGGAAGAGGGGGTCAGGAGGCAAGAGGAGAAATCTGTGTTTCCTCCCCCACACTTTAACTGGGGCTCAGCAGCCCTGTTAGACATGTTACACAGACAGACTCTGCAAGATGCTTGGATGTGAGGTCCTAGAGAGAGGCCCGAGTTGAAGATCATGTCCAGGTTAGAGTCCTGAGTAAGAGGGAGGACTGTGGTGTTCTCCACATTGACTGAGAAAAGAGGTAGTAGTAAGGGTTTAGGGAGAAGATTAAGAAGATTAAGAGCTCTGTTTTAGCCATGTTGAGCTTGAGCTGGTGGCTCTGAGATGTCAGAAAGACAGGTCAAGATTGTAGTTTGGACAGGAGATGGGTCTGGAGTAGTGAGGTAGATCGATCAGTCATGGTAGCTGTATTTGTGCTTCTGGATGAGATTACCCAGAGAGGAGGTGTCGAGGGAGAAGAGAAGGGGATCAAGGATGGAGCCCCAGGGAACTGGAGGGGGAATGAGGAGGATCCTTTGAAGGGCTCATGGAGAGCGCGATTAGAGGTAGGAGGAGAGCACAGAGTCACCGAAGCCCAGGGAAGACAAAGTCTCAAGAAGAAGAGCATGTTCGATGGTGGAGAAGGGGGCTGGCAGGTGAAGGAGGAGGAGGGTGGAGTATTGGTTCTGAGCTTAGGCTAGGAAGAGGTCATTGGTGAGAGCAGTTTCAGTGGAGTGCAAGGAGTGGAAGCTGGACTGGAGAGGGTCTAGGGTGGGATTGGAGGAGAAGAACTCCAGACCGATTTTAGACAGCACATTCAATGAGCTTAGAGATGGTAAGGCAGAAGGGAGATGGGGAGTAGTTGGAGGGAAGTGGGTCAAGGGTGATTTTTCCCAAGATGGGAGAAACTTATGTTATGCCTCTGTTGTGAGGGGACAGAGCCAGAGCAAAGTGCGTGGTTAAAGAGAAGAGAGAGTCAAGGAGCCAGGAGGGGATGCGAGTGGGCATGAGGGACATCAGGAGACGGGAAGGGGTTAAAAGAGGAGAGCAGACGAGAACCTTCTGCGTCTGTGACTCGGGAGGAGACAGTTGCAGGAGGGGAAGGGAAGACAAGCTTTGGGGACGGGGAAGGTCATGTCACCTGTTGTTAATTTTCTCTTGAAAGACATCAGTGATATCCTGTGCCGAGAGAGCAGTGGAGGCAGGAGGGGAGGGTTTAAGGAATGCGTCGAAGATGGCAAAAAGGCAGCTGGGTTTGGCGGTGTGAGATGGCTGAGGTCAGCTACTAGAAATAGGCAGGTTCACCTGCACTTAGCCAGTTTATTTTAAATACATCGGTGCTGGTGCTGGAGACTGGACTCCAAACCCAGATCCTGATCTGAATTTCACAACTGCTTCTCATCATTATTGTGCGCTGAAACAAACCCCAGATCTGGGTGCCCCTAACCTCTGGAAGGTTCAAATTCTCGAGCCACACCCATATTTTCCAGCTTAGATCCAGTTCTAATTTGAATGTGGTTCTCTAGGTGTGTGTGTGTCTGTCTCTTAAATACAAAGAGTAGGAGGACAGTCCAGTGGTTGGAGCTCAGGCCTGTGCGCTGGATCTTATGGGGGTCTACTCCTGACTGTGACATTGACTTGCTGTGTGACCGTGGGCAGCTCACGCAATAGCTCCGTGCCTCAGTTTCCCTGCAGGCAAAATGAGGATAACAACCTTTTTCTACTTCCCAGCAGTGTTGTGAGGCTTAATTCAGGACTGTTTGTTGAGTGCAGTGAGTTCTGTAGATGAAAGGCGCAGCAGAAGTCCAAAGTGTTCTTATTTAAAAGGAAAAAAAGAGAGGAAAAGAACACAAAGCTACAACAATAAAGAGAAAAGGAGCGGCTCTTTAAAAATGAATCCTGAACCTATGTCTTGAGTCATGCCAGCTAAGAGATCAATTCGTGCTTACAATAGCACATTTTAGGGAAAAAATACATACCCACACACTTATCACCTGTTGGTGTAATGTGACTGCTTGTTTCTGTAGTGTCGGAAAAGCTGTGTATTCGAAAAGCAGTAGGAGAGTTCACTGAAGTTTAACACTGGTTGTTTTTCTCCCAGCAGAATTTTGTGTACATACCAAACCTAGGGGCTCATTAGCATCACTATTAGTATGCAAATATGCATGCCCCTTAAAGAGACACATATTAAGTGTATTAAGGGAGATTTCGGTTGGATATTAGGAAAAACTTTTTCACTAGGAGGGTGGTGAAACACTGGAATGCGTTACCTAGGGAGGTGGTAGAATCTCCTTCCTTAGAAGTTTTTAAGGTCAGGCTTGACAAAGGCCTGGCTGGGATGATTTAATTGGGGATTGGTCCTGCTTTGAGCAGGGGGTTGGACTAGATGACCTCCTGAGGTCCCTTCCAACCCTGATATTCTATGATTCTATGATTCTATGATAAGTGCATCCATAATTCATCCCACCACTTGCAGTGTGATTATACAGCTCATATTTTATGTCCTTGGCTAGTAACATTATATACATTTAAGCATTCATCAGTCTGGTAGGCAGGAATAATGCTGAGCCTTCAATAAGGCAGAAAAATCATTAGTAAGAAAGAACGAGCTCTCTCTCTCTCTCTCACCCACATAGCCACATGGAGGGCTTTCAGGATTGGGTCTACGTTATGTAATAGTTACACTGCAGATGCTATCCAGGCATGGTGTGAGAACACTGCATATTGAACACACTAAGGACCCAGGATCAAATTTTCAAAAGCACTTAAGTGAGTTAGGAGCCCCTTTTCAAAACGGATTTAAGCACATAAAAGCCAAAATCCCAGCAATTTTCAGTGAGATTTAGGCTCCTAAGCAGCTAAAGACCAACTAACTGTCACTGAAATCAATGGCCTACGGCATTTAGGCATTTTTGAAATTTTTGCTCCAAATCTTGCAATCCTTATACAGTCCTTCATTGGAGTTTTGCATGAGTAAGACCAGCAGGACGGGGAATCCCATTGTAGTGATGCATCATTATCCCATTCGCCAGTAGGACCTGCCATAAATAAAACCACGGTACAGTTTCCATTAAACCCTCTTGTTTTCATGTGCTCCTGATTGTCCAAACCATTCACCTTTGGGCTATGTTTGGATTCGGCCAGCAGGTGACTTTGGAGCAATAGCCGTGTAAGTGTTTTGGGGTCAGGAGAGGGCGAAAAAGCACATTTCTCTGTGTGTGCGTGGCCCGTCCTGAGTATGTGCTCTGGGCAGTCTGAGAATATGTGGGTGCAGAATCTGAAAGTAGCGCATGTTTGAAAATACACTGCGGTGCATGGGCAGCATTCAGTTATAAGGGCTGATCTTACACAATAGATGTGGCGCCCGTGTGTGGGTCAGCTGCATGGTGAGATGCCCAGAGAAAGGCACTTATTTAAATGTGCAATGGCTTTAAAACCTACATCGGCAGCAACCTTTCTCTCAAAAGTGACAGCTGACCCCAGCTCTTCCCTGTCTCCCAGGTTTGAGGTCTCGGGCACTGAGGCTGCGTGGTACATAGGACTGCAATGGGACAAATGTGCTCTAGGGCAGGGGTGGCCAACCTGAGCCTGAGAAGGAGCCAGAATTGACCAATGTACATTGCCAAAGAGCCACAGTAATACGTCGCAGAGGGTTAGCTGTGTTAGTCTGGATCTGTAAAAGTGGCAAAGAGTCCTGTGACACCTTATAGACTAACAGATGTATTGAAGCATAAACTTTCGTGGGTGAATACCCACTTCGTCAGATGCATCTGATGAAATGGGTATTCACTTGCATCTGACGAAGTGGGTATTCACCCATGAAAGCTAATGCTCCAACTCTTTGCCAGTAATACATCAGCAGCCCTCCATTAGCTCCCGCCCCTGCTTCCAGCGCCTCCCGCCCACCGGAAGCCCCGCCGATCAGCGCCTCCCCCTCCCTCCCTGCACCTCCCAATCAGCTGTCTCGTGGCATGCAGGAGGCTCAGGGGGGAGGGGAAGGAGTGAGGGCATGGCAGGCTCAGAGCAGGGGGCTGGAAGGGTTGGAGTGGGGGCAGGGCCTGTGGCAGAGCCAGGGGTTGAGCAGTGAGCACCCCCCGGCACATTGGAAAGTTGGCGCTTGTAGCTCCAGCCCCGGAGTCGGTGCCTATATAAGGAGCCGCATATTAATGTCTGAAGAGCCGCATGTGGCTCCGGAGCCACCCCTGCTCTAGAGAAATGAAGTCACTTGGTGGGAGATGCTGCAGTCTCATGGGCTAAAGGTGGAAATATGAACCAGGGGCTCCAGTCCTGGCTGCCACTTTGGCTCACTTTGTGACCTTGGGTAAGTCACTTTCCCCCTCAGTTCTCTGTCAGGATACCGATGTTTTCCTACATCACAGAGGCTTGGCTGAAATACGTTCACAGAGCATCCAGGAAGCCAGTTAGTTTTCCTTTTCACCAGCAGCTTTCCTCCTGGCTCATGGGTGAACACCCTCACCTTCTGCTTATCATGGGGTTTTGAGGACACCTCATTCGGTCATTCCCAGCTGGGGCACCCCCTGGCTGTCTCACAGGATGTCTCGTGGGAAGCTCAGTTAGTTATCAACCACAGTTTCCGAACCCTGTATGGGCAGAGCATCACCCACTGACTCACCAGGAAGACACGCATGGAGGTCTCCCATCCACACACTGACCTCTCCTATGCTGCCTCCATCCCATGGCCTTTGCTCATCCCCCAGGCAGCGACAGTTTAAGGTGCTACCATCGGATTGTTTTGTGAGTTGCCAGTCATGAAAATGACAAATGCACAAATGAAACTGGACTGACTCCAATTGAATTCTGGCCTCAGCTCCCTGGATGCAGCCAGAATCTCTGAGCAGCTTCCTTCCTGACGCAGTTGGTGTGGGGGGCTGGTCCTTTCACAAGGATACCCGTTACAGCACGCCCTGAATAACTGCGGAAGAGAAATGCCACAGTGTCTCCAGGCGCAGGCAGGTGACAACTGGTATTGAGAAGTGGGTGTTAGTGTCAAGAGGCTGGGGTTCCCTCTCTGAAGTTTTTAGCATCCCTGGGTTTGGGGCTAAGTCACTGTGTGACCTTGGGCAAATCAGCTCTGTCTATCCATCCAGCCCACCCCCTTCACCATGGTATCGAGATGCTCAGATAACACAACCATGGGCACAGAATCTAGACAGGCAGGGTTGAGGACCGGACCTCTCTCTTATACCTCAGTTTCCCTAGTGGGGATAGTGACACTTCGCCACTGCACAGGTGCTTTGTCCCAGGTGGACAGCACTCTGTACACTGACCCAGTAGCAGTCTATGTGACCCTGCCAGCAGAAAGGTGAGATAATGGCCTCGAGGGACCTTAAAGGGACTCCCTTACCTTCTGATCTCCCCCACGCCCTCCTCACAACAGAACAAGGGGGTTCTTACTCAGTGGCATAGCTAGGACAGGAAAACTGGGTGGGCCCCGGCTTTCGGGTGGGTGGGCACTGATGGGGGGTAGGGGGGTGGAGGCAGAAGGGATAGGAGACCCCGGGGAGGGGAGCAGAAGGGATGGGGGGGCTCACCTCCCCTCACTTCCCCTTACTGCTCAGTAGGCACCTGGAGCACACAGGCTGTGGGGTGTGCCCATGGGGCAGATGGGGGCCCTACAGGGGCTGGAGCTCCACCCACCTCTCCCAACCCCAGCTCAGTGTCTGTGAGCTCGGATGTGTCCCCCTCCTGCCAGCACCGGGCGCTGTTGACCCCGTCTCCAACCCCAGTGCTAGCCCTGCCCAGATCCGCCCTCCCCGTGCCCACCCCCCCCGCAGGGCTACGCCCCTGCTCTCACTTCCTTAGCCCTACTAATCCCCCAAACCCAAGGAGCCCTGGCTTTGCCTCTCACTCTCTATCCACCTGCCCTCCCGTCCTGCTGGTCCCTACCAGATGTGAGCTCCAGACCGACCTGCATCCCACCGCCTTGACATTCACGTCAAGAATTGGGCGCAAGGGCTGGGAATCAGTGAGGGTTTCTGGAGGCGTGGGTGGGTCAAGATTCCCGACACTCTGCCTCCTGCCTGCTGGGAGACCCTGACTGACCTGCCGCTCCAACCCCTAAAAACCACTTCCTCCCAGCCTCTGTGAGAGTGGCAGGATTGGTAGGGGCCAAGGTTTCGCTGCCCACAGGCATGGCAGCGTAGACTGGGGCGGTTGTGGAGGTCACTCCACTGTCAGGATGGCAGTAGGGAGTTGCCTCGTCTAGGGCAGAGAGGCACATGCGAAGCTGCAGCGGACAGCATTTTCCCAGTGATGAGAGCCCCGGCTTGCTGGAGGTCACGGAGCTAGGATCTCAAGTGGTCCAGCACTGGAACTCCTCAAAGACTGTAAATGTCCCAGATGCAGGCTCAGCCCCATAAACAATCCAACAATAACAAACGGCTTCCCTCATGCCACCAAACACCATGGCATTTTCTAGAGGTTTTTAAGAGCTACGTTCCCTGAATTCAGGGCCGTGGTGAGGAGCGAAAGCATGGATCATGGAAATCTCCCCCAGTGACTGTAAGTCCAGAGCCACGGGTGGCTGCTTGTAAATTACCATCAGCAGCGGCGCTCATCAGTTTTGATCTGGGGATCTCAAAGCACTCCGGCAAGGTATGGAGGTGTCTCTAGCCCCTTTTCACAGATGGCATGGAGAGTTCAAACAAATTGCTTACAGTCACACAGCAAGCCAGTGGTAGAGGCCAGAACAGAACTCCAGTCTCCTGATTCCCTGACCTTGTCCCTAATCACTAACCCACCTTACCCCTGAAGGTGATGCTTTGGGATCTGCAGATTTAGAATATGCCTTGGACCAAGGAGCTCAGATTGCAGCTGGGTCACTGGAAAGCCCTTCATTGCCATATGATTTCCAGGCAGCTTAGCAGGTGTGTTGTTTCCAGATGACACCTTAAAGAAAAGAGGCCACGTCTGCTCTGCGTGAACATTAAAAGTCCTGACTCACTGCATGGTACAAGTAGGGGTTTGTCCCCAGGTCCTCAGCCACAATGTTCCCTTGCTCTGTCTGTCTTCCACTGGCTGCCCACACTGCTAGTAGAAAAGCCTTCTCCACTGCAGCTTCTGACAGCCAAAGAGCTGGGTTCAAATCTGCTGCAAGGCACAGATAACAGGGGCAGAGCAGTTTTGTTTAGTTCCCTGCTGCTGCCTGTTCACAGCAGAAAATCACCGGATAATTGTCCGTCTCCTGATTTCAATGGGAATGGAAGGGGTACAACGTCCCCCCAGGAGGCACTCAGTATCTTGCAGGACTGGGCCTCCAATTGTTCTGCACCTCAGTGTCCTCATCCAAAAATGGGTCTAATAAGACATACCTGCCTCACAGGCGGGAGCTGTGGCTAAAGTGATGAATGCTTGTAAAGCCTGCTGAGCTCCTCAGCGGGACAGCATTACAGACGTGCATGTGCTATGGGGCACTAGTCACGCCTCCAGCAGAGCAGGACTGTTCCCCGTCTTCCATTTCCTTACACGTCACCCAGCTCATGGGTGATCCTGTTCTTTAATGTGGCATCAACCCAGAACAGTAGCCACAGATCTCTAAAGTCCTTGCTCACTGTATGGGCTATCCGTAAAGCTCAGGTGCTCCAGCAAACGGGACCCCGTGCAATGGACTGCAGTAAGTAGACCATACAGGCCTCTAAGCTGTGATCGATGCACTATGGATGGTAGTGGGAGAACCATTCTCTCTGGCGGGGCCGTTCCACCAAGGTCTCCAACCACACTGGCACTGTGCTGGTGGGGGTTGGCTGGGTGGAGGACAACTCAGTGGTTAGCCTTGCTCTGAACCCAGTGTTGTGATGGCCTGTGCACTACTGGGAGCATTTGTGTGTGTGTGTGATGTATTAGAGAGGTGTTAGGGGGACCAAACAGGGTTCAACGTGCCAAATTCCTTTTGGGCAGACAAGGCCATTGGGATGGAATAGCGCCACCTAGTGATACATCAATTCCCAGGGCAATGGACGCTGCAAGCCAAAGAAACTGGTCCATGAGAACAATGAGCATCAGTGCTCTTATACGGGGACACAGATCTGAAAGCAGCAGTTGAAGGGGCCCAGAAAGTTACTGCACTAATACCAGGCACTTCCACAGCACGTGCCAGCTGCGGATCTCAAAGCACGATGCTGGCATAACACATTAAGCTTTGTTACACCCCTGTGCCGTGGGGATGTATCATTGCCCTGATTTTAGCAATGGAAAGCCTAATCCACAGAGCAGATGAATGCCTCAGGCAAGGCAACACAGGAAGGGCCAACTTGACCCGCTGCTGTAATGTCATTGACTCCATGGGAGTTACTTCAGTGACGGATATGGCCCTAGGTCTGTATAAAAGCCAGGAACAGAACCAACATTTCTTCGTTTCCAGCCCTGTGGTGTGACCACAAAACCATCCCTTTTCCTATTACACATGCCAGTCAGCTGCAAGCTTCACCATTCACAAGCAGAGACATGACAGTCTTTCTCCCCATCTTACGATGGGCTAGCAGAGTGCGGTGAGGAGGGCGCACATTAAAAAGAATTGGTTACTTTTGAAACAGTGATTTACGGGGCCAGCATGAAGAACTGTCAGGAACACTTAAAATGAAACGCTAGCTGTCAAAAGCAATTGATGAAGTGAGCTGTAGCTTATGAAAGCTTACGCTCAAATAAATTTGTTAGTCTCTAAGGTGCCACAGGTCCTCCTGTTCTAAAAGCAATTGTGTGATTCCTGGTCCTCGTTCTGATTTGTACATGCAATACAGCTACACAGCCAAAAAAACCCCCCCAAACTGAAAACCAACAAAAAACAAAACCAAACCTTGTGGCCGTGAGTCTTGGAGTCCAGGTCAACTGACTCAGGCTCACAGGGCTTGGGCTGCAGGGCTAAAAATAGCAGCTCAGACGTTCGGACTCAGGCTGGAGCCCAGGCTCTGAGACACTCCCTTCCCCCCGGCCCCTGCTGGGTTTCAGACCTCAGGCTCCAAGCTTGAATGTCTACACTGCTATTTTTAGCCTTGCAGTGCATGTCCCGCAAGCTTGACTCAGTTACCCTGGGCTCAAATTTGCTAATGTGGGGTTTTTTTCTTTTTTTTAATTTTATTGCTAGGTAGCCATACCTGAATTCGGTGATTCGCAATGCCACTCACTCACACCGGGATAGGCTTTTATACTAATTTGCCATGCACCTTACACAGGTGGAAATGACAACAGGCAGCAGAGAATCAGGCCCACAGAATCGCAGATTGTATGCCCTTCAGGGCAGAGACCGTGTCTTGCTGTGTGCACGGGCAGCCCCTAGCACATTGTGGTCTGTATCAGAAGACAAATAACATACAATAACAATAACTTTATGGAACAGTCACAACTGCGTGTTTAGTTGCCCAGCAGTAGTAATGGCCAAGGCCAACTCCAGGATCGCCGATCCCCAAGTACCAAAAATCATATCAGCCCCTTCCCCCCAAAATGATGAGATTGACTGAAAAAGCATGAGTTTTTTTTTAAATAGGTTCTTTTATTTGAGTTATGATTTTGGAGCATTTTAAGGGTCATATTTTCAAACTTCTCCTCACAACCAGGAGGATTAGAAACTTTCTTTTTAACTGAAAGCTGAGACTCTCAGGAAACAGCCTGAGTCATGGGCCAGAAAAACCCTTGGGTCACTAGACTTGTGAGAATTGTCCACCCTGGAAATCTGTGGAAAGGCCGCAGGGTGACTGTTATTTGTGCAAAAAAACCGGGGACTCCAAACAAAAGACATAATTTGTCTCTTGAGAACAGGGAATGCTCAGGATCTTCTACTGTTTACATCTTGCTTGAGGTCACAGGGCTAGAAGAATGGAAGTCATTGGATGGAACTAATACAAGGTAAATATGCACTAGAGAGATTATTATAAGATCCTTGTTTGGATGGTTTGTATTTCATCTGCTCAAATGACACTGGGTGACGCCAAAGAGCCTTGAGCTTCAAGCACTCAATGGTCTTCAGAAAAATTCCATCTGCAGCGGGGGCTGAATGAACACAAGTGATGCATGACGTTCCCAAGAGCCCTTAAGGATGATTCAGAATAAATGATTTGGGCAGGATCTATGCCGTCACAGGTGATAGATCCCAGAAACAAGGGCTCTTGTTTTTCTGTAATATGAGTTAATTCCCTTTGGCAGGGCAAACAGCTGCAAAATGTCCATAGTTCATACATTTATTACACTGTGTGCCTCTAGCTGGACATGCTTTGTCTCTTGGAATGTGACTTTGTCCACACCTTGTGCATGTAGGCTGGACTTTGTCCCTCTTGCCTGGGAGTTCTCTCTCCTTTCTTAGGGGTTTTACAATGATGACTTTTAATACTCAAGTATCCGTTCATAGCTTCTAAACTAGCTTCAGGTTTTTCATGTTGCTCCTGCCTTTTATTCTGCTGTTTGACTAATTCTGAATGCTTTCTATCTGTATAGGTGTGGCTAAGGTTAAATTTCTCTTCAACTGTAGCTGCTGTGAAAGATTTTTATTTGGTAACCCGGTAGCCAGCCTGTCTCTGATATTTTCATGTTTTGCATTCCCCAAACCATAATTTTCAGCCAATGTATGCAGAACTCTTATAAACCAGTCAACACTTTCCCCCAGTTTTTGAATTCTCTGGTGAAAACATGCTGTTTCATCAACCCACATTTCTCCAGGGTATAAAGTATGGGTCAAATATAGCCAGAACCCTTTCGTAGTCATCTTTGTGACTGTTTTCAGTAAAGTTAAAGTATTTAAAGCTATACTCTGCTTGCTTCCCCATAGCATAAATTAGATACCCACATATCTCCAGTTTCTTTGTGGCATTTGTTTGCAAGGTGAAATCTTGTAAAACACTGCTTCCAGCTTGTCCATTCTGAAAGTTTGTCGAAGCTGAAGTTCTCTGGGGGCATTGGCATGTCGATGAGATCATGCAACTTTTGTTGCTTTGTTCCTTCTGTCTGCACCCTTTGTTGCTGTTCTTAGTTTACTCCTGACACCATATCATGTGTATAAACTGGTCACAGAGCTTGCTTATACACACCAGACGTGTTCATCATAAGATCTTTTAATGCTCCGCCCGGTAGGGCCGAGGTTTGTTTAAGGTATTTTACACACAGTCGTGGCTGAACAGTATGATACAGCTTAGCATTCCATTACAATGCCTGCAGATTTCCATGATGTGAGCTCTGGAGTTTTTTAAGCATCGGTGCTTGAAGAACTCGCAGCATGTGATCGCAGAATCTGTGCACACAAGACTGCCTGAGCCTTTGCAACCACATCCTGGGATGCTGTAGCCAGCTCCAGTGGGACAGGGAGCATATAGTTCAAAGCTGATTGGCAGCAGTGACAGAGTGCAGTGGGTGGGATATGAAATGCACCGTGGGGGGAATCCACTCATATGCAAAGGGCTGGCAGAAGGCTTATGAACCACTCAAGTCCCATTTAAGCTCACATGTGATGCAGGTGGTGCCTAGGCCCTGTTCTGGCTCTCTGCATAGGGGTGTATTTCCCCGCTATGAAATGTCAGAACACTGAATAACTTTACCCCTTGACAACTAGATTGTTTGCTGCCATTCCACATAAAGCAACTTCCATTCCATATGTTGCTCTCAGGATGGGTGTGGGGGAGGCAGGAGGGGTTAAATTGTCTGCCGGCTAGAGCAGCGTCTGCAAAAATAGCCTTTTCTGGCTACCTGTATCCTACCCCTGTCCTGGGAGATCCTGATGTTTCTATCAGCTCACAGCAGCTGACCTTCCAGACTGCACCAGACCCAGTTCAGCCAAATCGGACACACAATTTTGCAGTGCACTGGCAGCTCTATCGCCTTCTGTTGTGATCCCCTCCTATTTCTCAAGCTAAACAGTGCTGAGCCAGGGCAGTGCCAGGGCCAGCAGTTTAATCCCCCAAATCCTTACTACCCGAGTAGTCAAAGTCAGCAACACTGGCCTCTTCCAGCTGTTACAGGCTTGGGAGAGTAGTGGTTTACCAGCATCAAGCCCTCCTACACATCAAGGTCTTGCTGCCAGTGATCTCTCTGCAGAGATCCCCTACAACTGTACAGGGGAGAAGGCCTGTAACCCCTGCTTACAGTTCCTCTTATGGGCTGCCAAATTGCTTCCAGTGCCAGTGCAAGACCTTGGACCTGATCTTCAAAGTCATCAGCTCAGCAACATCCGTGACTGCCTCATCTTCATCCGTGACACCCCCTCAGGCAGCCACATTCCTCGGGAAAAGGCCGTTCGCAAAGCCCAGCGTGATGCGTGTGGAAGGCAGAGATGGAGTGTTCTCAGCTGAGGGGGTTTGGCTGTGGAGGAAACTCCCAGAGGAAGGCAGACTAATCCAGAGCCTAACCAGCATTAGGGCGTTTTGCCAGATCCTCCTCTCTGAGAAAACGTTCCCATCACAACAGGAACGAATCAAATTTTTAAAAATAATTGAACAACCAACAATAAATAAAGACCAGGATGGAAGAAAGTGTGTGTATAGGCTGATGTATAGGGGAACTAGGCTGAATATATATTTAACCAAGCAGAATCTTCCTTAACCTAGGAAGAGAAAAGAACAGAAGACTCCATGAAGTCCACTAGAGGCACACAATGCCATGTAAATTACTTGAGAAACACTTACACACTATTGACAACAGTTGCAACAGAAAGCCCATAGATAAGTAGACAGAGCTAGGAGATTTCGGCTATGAGCCTGTTACCAGAAGTCCTATATTGTAACGAAGGGGAAATTGGAAAGCTATCAAAGGTTTCTGGAGAGAGGACCATGGCCAGACCCTGTTACAAGAGTGCTCTGTGCCCGCATATACATGGATAAGGTGCCAGTAGGTGACATTCAAGACTCTGGCCCAGAGCTTTTGGGTTTTGTAGACCAATAAAACTTTGTGCAGTGCCCTGCAAATGGCTTCCTCTGTGCAGGTCCTAACACGCTCTTCAACCTCCATCCCCATTTAACTGCTTCTTTTTCTGAGGAGAAGACCAGAAGAAGTCTGGTTTCAACATACCCCCATGATAAAAGGTAATTTGCAATCAAGCTCTCTCCTCAGCTGCTGCTAGAAATAGGGAGAACATTTTTTTTTAAAGAGACAGCTTGGGAAATCCTGGGGAAAAGGAAATAAAAGATTCTCAAGCAAGTCGCAAGATGCTTGGAAAAACCTCTGTGTTTGCTGGGCCCATCCCAAGATGACTCTTTGTTTTTCTAACTCAGAAGTTCTTGTCTCCTCTCTTGGTTTTCTAAGAATGTGAACTTGGAGGAACGTCCCCTCCCCCTGCACTCCCCACTCCTGTTTAAACACTCATAAATATGCAGTTTAGACTTGGCTGCAGGATCAGCTTTGGAGTATCTGAATCCCACTGGGAACACATGCATGTTTATACGCTCTGGGGCCAGTTCCTAGCTTCACAAGAAAAGGGTGAGTTCCACCCCGTCCCCTGCCGGAATACCTCTCCTGGATGAAATTCACTCAGTGTATATGACCCCATGACTCACTTCAGCCCTTAACATGGCCTCAAACATGCTCTCTGCTCTAGGGTGAATGTTTCCAGAGTCCAAGTATAGGTGGAACTACTGAGGCCAGAGAACTGTACACCTGAAAACGACGACTGGGGTTTTCTGCCTTCCTCAGAATTCAACAGCCAGAACGTCACCAGCTGCTGCTCCCGGTGCAGTTCAACTCCTGCACCTTCACCGTGGCTCTGACTGTAAATGCCACATAAGACCACAAAAATTCTCATCCAGGTGGCTTGAAAGAAGCAAGCCCTGGGTATGGGCAGAGGGAATGGGCATTGTGATTTCACAAAGGAAGGGGGGGCAGGATCTTTGAGGCTTTGCTAAACCCCTTAGCAGATCCCTACTGAGCGTGCCCAAGAGTGGTTATTTAGAACCAGCCAAGCAATTCCTCATGGCCCTGGGTATTCTCCAAACAAGCCAAGATTAAAAGTTCACCCCTTCCTGAGTTAGTCTGTGTGAAAAAACGTGGATCATTCCCCATCATTTTTTGCAGTGGGAAAAGTGTTGGTGGTTTCATCCCCTCCGTCCACCCCCATGGCCCCCCGCCAAGATGGGACGACTATGTCTCAAACTGCCAAAAGATATTAATCTTTTGGCTGAGACCAAGACCTGAAAAGTATACCCCAAAGAGAGGCAAGGTGGGGAAGATAATCTCTTTTATTGGATGAACTTCTGTTGGTGAGAGAGATTGATGGATTTACGGCTTTTTACAACACTCTGTAACCCATTAACCCCCTCTTTTTGTCCTGTGACTGCTGAGGTGTTACCGGGCCACTCTAACTTGAATAGTCCCTTACAGTATTACTTATGCTAAAAAAATCTGCTCCACCTTGCCTTTTGCGATGATGCTGGGAGTTCCTTTCCCAGACCTGAAGGAGAGCCCTGTGTGGTTCCAAAGCTTGTCTCTCTCATCAACAGAAGCAGGTCCAATAAAAGATATTACCTCATTTGTCTCTCTAATATCTTGGGACCAACATGGCTGCATAGCCCCAAAAAAGACGTTTCCAGAAAATGAGGAGCAGGCAAAACACAGGTCACTATAAATGAAGCTGTTCTCTTTGACATTCTCTACCCTGCACAAATAAAACAACCACAGCAACAGCAGAACTGGGGCTCCTAGGTGAAAGCAATTAAAATGAAGAAGAAGAATCTCTGACCACTTCCTGAGGCCCTGAATAACTTCCTGCTTTGGTTTATATCATCCTCTTGAAGGTGTGGAACACGATTTGTACAGCACCTAGCACAACGGGGCCCTGGTCCAGAACTAGGGCTCCTAAATGCTATTGTAATACAAATAAATAATAATAATAACAATAATTATTATTTAGGGCCTGATCCAATTCTTATTGAAGTCAGTGGAAAGGCTCCCATGGACTTCAATAGGAACAAGCTGTTCAGGCCCAGCTTTGCCATTGCACCTTGTGCAGACATTTACACGAGTGGCGGTATGTTACCGTTCTGATGGGGCAGTGCTTTACCTCCAGGAAAGGCCTTATGGGTGGGTGATGTGGGTAACTGTCTAGGTCAGGGGGGTGTCATGGTCAAGAGATAAGGTGCGAGGTGGGCCTGCGGTGTGAGGCCGCAGAAGGGAGCTCAGAGCAATGGTGGTGGTGGTGGTGGGGGGCAGCAGAGGCCAGAGGGGAGGGGTGGGTGGCCTGGGGAGGCAGCGGGGGCCAGGAGCATCAAAATACAAGTTCGCCCAGAGTGCCATTTTCCCTAAGGCCAGGCCTGTTTACATCCAGTTATGTTATTATTGATTATTTGTATTACCATAGCACCTAGGAGCCAGACATGCCAAACCTGCAGAAAAAACGCAGAAAGTGAGCTTGTTTTTGGCTTAATTGGCTTGTGAGTTGCTTTCTGGCTAGTTTTTGGCTTGTAGCTTGTTGTTTCTTTTTTTTTGATCAGCTCCCGGCAAGTAGGGGCAAGGTGGGGAGAGAGTCAGGGGTGCACAGTGGGCTCACCACAGTCCCAGACTGCACGCCGGGGGGATCTAGTCACACAGAGTGTTGGGGTTCCTAGGGATTGGCTTCCTTTGGCTTTGTTTTGAAATGGGATTAGCTTGGTTTCTGTCTTATCGTGAAAGTCAGGGTGCTTATTTACTGTGTGAAACTTGGCAACTGTTCTAGGAGCCACAGTCATGGACTAGGATCCCATTGTGGTAGGTGCATCACAAACACAGAACAAAGAGATGGTCCCTGCCCCAACGGGCTTACAGAGTATCAGACAAGAGACAACAGATTGATACAGAGATGAGAGAACAAGGAAACAATGAGACAATATGACACAGCACGATCAGCAGTGGTCTCAGTGCCCCAGCAGCCTCACTGTTGCCAAGTTTTTTGTACAGATTTGAAGGAGGATAATGAGGTAGGCTGGAGCGCTGGTGTAAATGGCTCCATGGGGTACAGGGCAATGGGATGCTGTGACAAGGAGAGTGGTGCTCTGTGCCTGCCAGGTTAATGGTGTAGCTAAGTGCCTCGTTATCACGATGAGGTCAGGCTTGAGCCTTTTCCTTCACTGGCACATTAATTCTCAGTCCATGGCCCACTTCTTTTTTACTCTGCGCTCTTGAGGAGAACAGGGTCAAAGCTCCATTAATATTTCTTGGCATGGGCCCATCTCCAATTTACGTGCATCCTGTGTGGTAGCTGCCTTCCTCACCATTGCCTTTCCAGCTGAATAAGCAAGACTTCTTGCCTGCTCTGTTCTTTAATTAACTAGCCTAAGGGTTAGCTAAGGCATCCATGTTACACTTGGATGTCACTATGTGTCCTCAATTGTTAATTACTGTTTGAACACTCAAAAGGAACAGTCCCCAGCCTCTTGAATCATCAATATTAAAAGCCAGACGACTGTGACAATTCTCATATTGCAGGTAACAAATTAAACACAATCTCAGATAACTTCTATTGCCCTTTCTTCTGAAATTAGTCGCCTGCTTCTTATACCAAGCTTGCCACCCTGCTGAGTGGCAGCAAATTCTGGGGCCTTGCAGGTTGGAGGAAGATCCATGACATGGAGATATGCTTTATTTACACACATACATCAGACTCAGAACAGAGGCAGTCACAAATGGCATGCAGGAAACACCCTCTTTGAGAAATCCCAGCCCACACATCAGTACCTGGTTCCCAGGAAGCTCGTCTGTCCCCAGGAATTGTCTCCAGTTATACAGAAGAAAGAAATGAACAAACTCTCTGCTATCTGCTGCAGCTTCTCTCAACTGCAACGCCGGGCAAAATGGCACTTCAGGGGAATGCCTTCTAGTGCTGGTTCTGTTGACTGACTGATGCTATGACTATTGTTAACAACCTCAGGGAAGGGTAGACACTAGATCAGATTTGGAATTTTCTGACAAAACATTGTTTTGTTGGAAAATGCTGATTTGTCAAAACCAGACCTGTTTGTGGGAAAGGGTGGATTCTGACAAATCTCCCAAGTCAAAAACAATTTGGGAAGCAAAAAGAGTTCCAAATTGCTGAAATGTGATGTTCTGACATTTTCAAAATGAAGGGTTTCATTTTTTTTTGCTTTGAAACGACATTTTGTTTTGAAATGTTAGTTAATTTATACTTTTAAAAAATGATAAAAATATAAAAGGTCCAAAAAAAATGTTTTGAAATGTTTTGATTGACCTATCTGATTTTTTCCCAGCTTATTGGTTCACAAAACTTTTTGACATTTGCCCCATTTGGGGATGGGAAAAAATGTGAAATTTCAAAAACTCTTATGGTATGGGAAAAGCCCTCTCTTGCCCAGCTCTTGTGGTGATGTTTAACTAACTACTGTGTATAAAAGCTCTTTGACATCCACATATAAAAGACAGTACAGATATAAGGCAAAAAACAACAACCAAAGCACAGAATAATATGTAACAAGTCAAGAATGGGAACAGATGAACAGGACCAATGAAGAGGACAAAATGGAAACCTCACATCTGGAATAGGTGTCCAATTTCAGAGCCCACACTTCAAAAAGGAGGTTAAACAACTGGAATCGATTCAGAAAAGAGCCCTTAAGATTGAGTCATAGTTTGGAA
The DNA here is from genome assembly GCF_965152275.1 of Natator depressus. Taxonomy (NCBI): domain Eukaryota; kingdom Metazoa; phylum Chordata; order Testudines; family Cheloniidae; genus Natator; species Natator depressus. The sequence continues at coordinate 132,562,962 of NC_134237.1, read as the reverse complement.
AACCTGCCTTATAGTGGCAGACTAAAGAAGCTTGATCTATTTAGTTTATCCAAGAGAAGATTAAGAGGTAACTTGATCACAGGGTGCGAGTACCTATACGGACAAGGGATTTCTGATAGTAGATGGCTCTTGAACATAGCAGATAATGGTATATTGAGATCCAGCGGCTGGAAGCTAAAGCTAGACAAATTCAGACTGGAAATAAAGCACATATTTTTAACAGTGAGAGTAATTAACCACTGGAGCAACTTATTAAGAGATGTGGTGGATTCACGATCACTTGAAGTCTTTAAGTCAAGCCTGGATGGATGTTGTCCTAAAGGATATGAAACAACTCACACAGAAGTTATGGGCTTGGTGCAGAAATTATTGTGTGAAGCTCTTTGGCCTGTGTTATGCAGAAGGTCAGACTAGATTGGGAATCATTAAGAAAGGGATAGATAATAAGACAGAAAATATCATAATACCTCTATAAAAATCCATGGTATGCCCACATCTTGAATACTTCATGGAGATGTGGTCACTCCATCTCAAAAAAGATATATTGGAATTGGAAAAGTCTCAGAAAAGGGAAACAAAAATGATTAGGGGTATGGAACAGCTTCCGCATGAGGAGAGATTAATAAGACTGGGACTTTTCAGCTTGGAAAAGAGGCAACTAAGGGAGGATATGATAGAGGTCTATAAAATCATGATTGGTGTGGAGAAAGTAAAAAAGGAAGTGTTATTTACTCCTTCTCATAACACAAGAACTAGGGGCCACCAAATTACATTAATAGGCAGCAGGTTTAAAACAAACAAAATGAAATATTTTTTCACACAATGCACAGTCAACCTGTGGAACTGTTTGCCAGAGGATGTTGTGAAGGCCAAGACTATAACAGTGTTCAAAAAAGAACTAGACAAGTTCATGGAGGACAGGTCCATCAATGGCTATTAGCCAGGATGAGCAGGGATGGTATCTCTAGCCTCTGCTTGCCAGAAGCTGGGAATGGGAGACAGGGGATGGATCACTTGACGATTACCTGTTCTGTTCATTCCCTCTGGGTCACCTGGCATTGGCCACTGTCAGAAGACAGGATACTGGGCGATATGGACCTTTGGTCTGACCCAGTATGGCTGCTCTTATGTTCTTATGTTATGTTCTAGATTATCATAATGGTCCCTTCTGGTCTTAAAATACTTGAATCTATGAATCTGGCTTTGGCGAGAGCACTCCTTCTAGTGGTCAGAATTAACAGAACTAGTACAGATAGGACTTCAAAGTTCAAAGAGCTGTGGAAGGTAGTTGCGGCAAACAGCATTGTGGTACAAATCACTCTAGATCACCACAACTGATGAATTACTGAAACTGCTCTAATTATATATAGCAATGGAGCCTTATCATCCACCACAAGGTCCTTCGCTGTGTTCTCTTCACAGTGCCTACACTAGGGTGTATTCTGTGTGAGCAGGAAATTACAGTGAATCAAGTGTCCCTGTCAAGAGGTTTAGTTGCATAGAATGAATGCTTTGGTCATTGGGGAATCATGTGAAAACTTAGGGTATGTCTATACTACCCGCCAGATTGGCGGGCAGCGATCGTCTAGTCTAGACGCGATAAATCAACCTCCGAGCCTCTCCCTTCGACTCCAGTACTCCACCAGGCCGAGAGGCACAGGCGGAGTCAACGGGGGAGGGGCAGCAGTCGACTTACCACAGTGAAGACACCATGGTAAGTGGATCTAAGTGCGTCGACTTCCGCGACGTTTTCATGTGGCTGAAGTTGCGTAACTTAGATCGTTCCCCCCCCCCCCCCAGCGTAGACCGGGCCTTAGTTAATTAGAATGAGATTCAATGTTGGCTTTTGAAATCATGAACTCACTCTGCACTCTCATGTCGAGAGCAAATATCCTTTGGTTTGCTAGTAAATAGAGAGGCAAATTTACAGTGAAACACAGGGTGCCCTGGCACAGGGCCCCCCAGTGACAGGGGCCCAGGGCCAGGGAGCTGCGGGGGCAGAAGCTTGGTCCTTCCGGCTCCTGGGGCTCCTGCTGCAGGCTCCGACCCCACCAGTAGCCAAGCTCCCCCTCCTCCGCCTCTTCTCCTCCTCCTCCCCCGAGCATGCCGCGTTCCCCCTTCTCCCCCAGGCGCTTCCCCCGCAGCCGAACAGCTGTTTGCTGGCGCTCAGGTTACTCCAGGAGGGAACGGGGGGAAGCGGGGCCTCAGCACGCTAGGAGGAGGAGGCAGAGAAGAAGCAGGGGTGAGGTGGGGCAGGGGGCTGAGGTCACCTCCATAACCGCAGCCCACACCCCCATCTCCCTGTCCTGACTCCTGCAGCCCCCTCACACACTCCCAGCTCCCTGCCCTCCCTGACTCCTGCACCCCCCCACATCTGCACCCCAACCCTGAGCACCAAATGGGAGCTGTCCCAGGTAAGCGCTCCACACCCCAATCTTCTGCCCCAACCCTGAGCCCCCTCCTGCATCCTAACTCCTGGCCAGCCCCTGCACCCCAACCCCCAGCCCTGACTCCTGCACCCCCCTCACACACCTTCAGCCACCTGCCCTCCCTGACTCCTGCACCCCCTCACACACTCCGAGCCCTGATTCCTGCACCACTCTCACACACACCCTGCCCTCCCTGACTCCTGCAACCCCCACACCCCCTGTCCCCCGCCAGCCCCCTGCCCTTCCTGACTCCTGCACACACACCCCACATCCCCACCTGCACCCCTTGCACCAAACAGGAGCTGCCCCAGGTAAGCTCTCCACACCCCAACCAGCACCATAAGTCCTGGCCAGACCCCGCATGCAAATGCTTTTTACATTTTTTTTATAAAGTGCTCTTATCCAAAGCGCTTTACACTAGTTAGCTAACGGTACAAACAATATTTGGAAAGATCATTAAGTGGTCCGCCAAGACCCTCAGCGATTTTCAAGTGGTCCGTGGAAAAAAAGTTAGACTACAAAAACAATCAAGGTACCTCACTTTATTTTCATGTACTTCCTATTACTTATAGGAGAGGATGAAGAAAAAAAGAATGAAAAACAGGGGTGCAGGGGAGATAAGAGAGAATGTTCTTTTTCTTGGCTGGGTCCCAAGGAGGGCCCCCAAAAATGAAGCTGAGCACTGGGTCCCACTAACTCTAAATCCACCACTGAGTAAATACCAGCAGTAAACAAACCAAATTCCGTGGAGAAATGCTCATGTTCTTCCCCACAAAGCCAACTACTGTATGTTCCCCCCCACATCTTACTTATTCACTCCTGTGAATGCCCACGTGCCCTAGATCAAATGGATTAGTACCTTGCCATTGCACTGTAATAATGATCACCGGGGATGTTCGTCCGTGGTCTTTTAAGTACCAGCAATGGGACACTGACCTTCCTGACCACCTCCCCCTGGCACTATAGACCTGATGCCGAATCCATGTTCAGGTAAAATTCACCATCAAAATCAAAGGGAATTGTGTCTGAATAAGGAATGCAGGACCAGGCTCAGTGCAATATGTAGGGAAGGTCCTGGGAATGTTAGCGCTGGGCATGGTAGGGTGCAGACAGTAGTAGTGTCAAGGCTGGGTTACAACTTGATGGGCCCCAGTCAAGAGTAAGGCTCATGCTGCTGGAATGGGGGAAACCAGGCCTTGAGTTGCTTCCTCACTCCTGTACTATTGCCGCAGGGGATTATGGGAGCCCGGCTCAGTTTCCTCTCTGCACGCTCCTGTGTTGGAGGTAGAAGGAGAGGGCGAGCGTGTGAGCTGAATGGGTTGCAGTGCCCCCATAAGAATGGCCATCCAACCAGTCACTTATTTTACTTGTGCCTTAGGCCTGCCCTGCATCTCTGGGCACTGCAGCCAGGGCCTAGGCTAATGAAATCAGTGGGAGATTTGCCTGAGTTAGGATTACCGAACAGGGCCGTCCTGAGTTATGTCCCTCCAGCCCAAATGCTCCCATCTCCTCCCTCATCTGTTCAGATGTGAGCTCTCCCTGCCTGCCCTTACAACCAATAATGGCAACAAGAATAAACAACTCATAAATATTTTCCTTTCTCCTTTGGGGCTTTCACAACATTTTCTGGACTCTGCCTCAGAGGGGCTGAGCTTGCTCAGGGCTGTGGAATCTGTGCTTGGATCCTGAGGGGAACAGTCTGTTCCCTGCCCTAGCAGGAGACAACGAGCTCTCTTCATGTGTCCTTCTCAGGCTGCCTCCTCAGACGCCCATCGAGCCTTTGCTGTCGGTTCATTCCTCTCTGCTAGTGCTGCTCGCCCACGCTAGGGACATGTGGCAAAGGACACACGCTAGCTCCTGGCCATGGCCCAATGAGGGAACTCAATCCCAGGATGGCACTGCTGGTGCAAGTAGTTTGAAAACGCTGCCCTTTGGTCAGCAGAGCCAGAATCCTGAACAGGATTGGCTTTAGGATTTGAAGGGCTTTTCCCACGCCCCGCCTTGCGATTCTTCTGCTGGAGGTGGGGGAATAGGACTGTGAGTGGCCTCCTCCTCCATTCCCACTTCCAGAGCAGGTCCTTTAAGGTCTTCCCATCTGGTCCTCCTTACCAAACATGGCCTCCTACTTCAGGCCTCCAGCCAGAAGTGTGTGTGTGGTGGAGGGTGTATTGGGCCATGTGCTCCTTCCTTCTTGACTCCAGCAGCTAAGGAAGGCTGTCAGTTGCTGAGGCTATGCAAGGGTCTCAGAGAACAGTCACTTGTGCTGAAAGCCAGCCTAGGAATCATATTAACCAATGGCGGATTAGCCACTGGGCCAACTGGGCCTGTTCCCAGGGTCCCCGGCCAATTGGGGGGCCCTGGAAAAATGGGCACCCCGTGCCCCAAACCCACTCCCTCCGTCCGCCCAGAGTTCCTGCCAGGGAGCAGAGATGGGGCAGGAGGGCTTGCCCCTCTCACTTGCCCGGCGCTCCTGCCAGTGAGTAGGACAAGCCCCCGTGCCCTGACTCCGCTCCCCAGCAAGAGCACCTGTACAGTGGGACCACAGGTGGTAGGGGTGGGGAGGAGGCCCCACTTGCTCTGGCCCTGAGCCCCACATTACCCTAATCCACCTCTGATATTAACAAAAAAGGGGATGGAGTAAGACTGTGTGCTGCCATAAATACCTTAGGACATTGGAGCGTTGTCAAGATAGGGCACAGCCCTTGGTGGAGAAGGAGGTCCTAGCATCGCCGCTGAGGTGCTAGACTTGCCCCAAGCAGGTGGGACAAAGGGCACTCTTCTTGATACTAGCTGCCAACTAGACATCAAGCAGTTGATCACTACTCATTGAGCCCGATGATCTAGACAGCTTTCTGGAGTTATGCCAGGGGTGCCTTTGGCCCTGTAGCTCACTCAGCCCACGAAATAGCTATGGCTGATGAATGCTTTAATAAATGCATTCTAGTCCAGGCATCCTGGGCTCGGTGCTTTCTGTACTGTTGAGCTATACAGTGATGTCACACAAAGTGACCTGCTGGCATTTGCATCCGGAAGAAGAGAGACATTTCCCGCTCTCCAAACACAGCCAGTCAGGTGTGGTATCTCTTGCAGCATCATTTGTGCGTCACTGGAAGACAATCAGGTAGTTTGATCCTTTCCCTATTTGTGTCTGAATGATAGAGGGCATGACCCGAGGCAGCAGACACAGTGCAGTAATTACACGCTGCAGTCAGATGGTTCTTCTGACTTTGAAAAAATTGTTTTTCTAACTGAAGAATGACCTTATAAAATAACCCAAAGGTCTGAGGGGCTTCAGAAAAACATTGATTGGCCCAAGCCACAGAGGGCACAGGCAAATCTGGATTTTCCTAAAGTGCTAGAGGATATTTGTTTCAGCCTCTTAGAATCATAGAATCATAGAAGATTAGGGTTGGAAGAGACATCAGGAGGTCATCTAGTCCAAACCCCTGCTCAAAGCAGAACCAATCCCCAACTAAATTGTCCCAGCCAGGGCTTTGTCAAGCTGGGCCTTAAAAACCTCTAAGGATGGAGATTCTACCATCTCCCTAGGTAACCCAGTGCTTCACTACCTTCCTAGTGAAAAAGTTTTTCCTAATATCCAACCTAGACCTCCCCCACTGCAACTTGAGACCATTGCTTCTTGTTCTGTCATCTGCCACCACTGAGAACAGCCTAGCTCTATCCTCTTGGAACCCCCTTTCAGGTAGTTGAAGGCTGCTATCAAATGCCCCCTCACTCTTCTCTTCTGCAGACTAAATAACCCCAGTTCCCTCAGCCTCCCCTCATAATTCATGTGCCCCAGCCTCCTAATCATTTTTGTTGCCCTCCGCTGGACTCTCTCCAATTTGTCCACATCCTTTCTGTAGTGGGGGGCCCAAAACTGGACTCAGTACTCCAGATGTGGCCTCACCAGTGTTGAATAGAGGGGAATAATCACTTCCCTCAATCTGCTGGCAATGCTCCTACTAATGGAGCCCAATATGCTGTTAGTCTCCTTGGCAACAAGAGCACACTGTTGACTCATACCCAGCTTCTTGTCCACTGTAATCCCCAGGTCCTTTTCTGCAGAACTGACGCTTAGCCAGTCAGTTCCCAGCCTGTAGCAGTGCATGGGATTCTTCCATCCTAAGTGCAGGACTGTGCACTTGTCCTTGTTGAACCTCATCAGATTTCTTTTGGCTCAATATTCCAATTTGTCTAGGTCACTCTGGATCCTATCCCTTAGAATGCGAGAGGCCAGGCATAAGACCCCGACCCAGATGTGCAATTCCCAAAGTCTGGGTGTGTTCAGCTCTGAAGGGTTATTTCAGGCTCATTCTCTCAATTTCTTTTTACTTGTTGGCACGATTTAAATACCACCACCCCATGAGGTTCTCTACAGATAGGGAAACTAAAGATGGATGCAGAGATGTTAAGGAACCCACTCAAGTTGATTGAGGTAGTCAATGTTAAGAATTAGAATAAAAATACAGGTGCTTGTAGTTCCCATCCATATGCACATATCACTAGACCACATCTACCACCTAGAAAGACCTCTACACTTGTTTGATCATCCCTTATGGAAACCCCAAATCATCCAGTATCATTGTTAGGTTTCCCTCCCCACTCTGAACTCTGGGGTACAGATGTGGGGACCCGCATGAAAGACCCCCTAAATATATTTCTACCAGTTTAGGTTAAAAACTTCCCCAATCACAAATCCTTCCTTGTCCTTGGATGGTACTGCTGCCACCACCAAGTGAGTTAGACAAAGATTCAGGAAAAGGACCACTTGGAGTGCCTATTTGCCCAAAATATCTCCCCAAGCCTCTTCACCCCCTTTCCTGGGGAGGCTTGAGAATAATATACCAACCAAATAGATAAACAAGGTGAGCACAGACCAGACCCTTGGGTTTTTAGGACACTAAAAAAACCAATCAGGTTCTTAAAAGCAGAACTTTATTATAAAGAAAAAAAAGTTAAAGAAGCACCTCTGTAAAATCAGGATGGAAGGTAATTTTACAGGGTAATAAGATTTAAAACACAGAGGATTCCCCTCTAGGCAAAACTTCAAAGTTACAAAAAACAGAACTAAACCTCCCTCTTAGCATAGGGAAAATTCACAAGCTAAAACAAAAGATATTCTAGTGCATTTCCTTGCTATTACTTACAATTTGTAATCTTAGATGCTTATTTCAGGTAGGGTTTTAGGAGATGTATTTTTCCTGCCCTGGTCTCTCTCTGTCCCAGAGAGAACAACAAAGAGAGCACAAAAACAAAACCTTCCCCCACAGATATGAAAGGATCTTCTTCCCTTATTGGTCCTTTTGGTCAGGTGCCAACCAGGTTATTTGAGCTTCTTAACCCCTTACAGGTAAAGGAGGGATTTTATGCTTCCCTTAGCTGTATGTTTATGACAGTCATCCTTGGGGCTTCTTACTGCATCCTGTCTACTTTGACATGCTGTGCTCCTTTGACATTTTAACCACATATTTGGGTGCCCAGATGGGAGATGATCTCTTTGGGAAATAGCCTTCCTTCCTCTCATAGAATCACAGAATATCAGGGTTGGAAGGGACCTCAGGAGGTCATCTAGTCCAACCCCCTGCTCAAAGCAGGACCAATCCCCAACTAAATCATCCCAGCCAGGGCTTTGTCAAGACTGACCTTAAAAACTTCTAAGGAAGGAGATTCCACCATCTCCTTAGGTAATGCATTCCAGTGTTTCACCACCCTCCTAGTAAAAAAGTTTTTCCTAATATCCAACCTAAACCTCCCCCACTGCAACTTGAGACCATTACTCCTTGTTCTGTCATCTGCTACCACTGAGAACAGTCTAGAGCCATCCTCTTTGGAACCCCCTTTCAGGTAGTTGAAAGCAGCTATCAAATCCCCCCTCATTCTTCTCTTCCGCAGACTAAACAATCCCAGTTCCCTCAGCTTTCAGAGTAACAGCCGTGTTAGTCTGTATTCGCAAAAAGAAAAGGAGGACTTGTGGCACCTTAGAGACTAACCAATTTATTTGAGCATGAGCTTTCGTGAGCTACAGCTCACTTCATCGGATGCAGTTCCCTCAGCCTCTCCTCATAAGTCATGTGTTCCAGTCCCCTAATCATTTTTGTTGCCCTCCGCTGGACATTTTCGAATTTTTCCACATCCTTCTTGTCGTGTGGGGCCCAAAACTGGACACAGTACTCCAGATGAGGCCTCACCAATGTTGAATAGAGGGGAACGATCACATCCCTTGATCTGCTGGCAATGCCCCTACTTATACATCCCAAAATGCCATTGGCCTTCTTGGCAACAATGGCACACTGTTGGCTCATATCCAGCTTCTCGTCCACTGTAACCCCTAGTTCCTTTTCTGCAGAACTGCTGCCTAGCCATTCTGTCCCTAGTCTGTAGCGGTGCATGGGATTCTTCCGTCCTAATTGCAGAACTCTGCACTTATCCTTGTTGAACCTCATCAGATTTCTTTTGGCCCAATCCTCCAATTTGTCTAGGTCCCTCTCTATCCTATCCCTACCCTCCAGCGTATCTACCTCTCCTCCCAGTTTAGTGTCATCTGCAAACTTGCTGAGGGTGTAATCCACACCATCCTCCAGATCATTAATGAAGATAGTGAACAAAACCGGCCCCAGGACCGACCCTTGGGGCACTCCACTTGATACCGGCTGCCAACTAGACATGGAGCCATTGATCACTACCCGTTGAGCCTGACAATCTAGCCAGCTTTCTATCCACCTTATAGTCCATTCATCCACTCCATACTTCTTTAACTAGCTGGCAAGAACACTGCGGGAGACGGTGTCAAAAGCTTTGCTAAAGTCAAGAAACAATACATCCACTGCTTTCCCTTCATCCACAGAGCCAGTTATCTCATCATAGAAGGCAATTAGATTAGTCAGGCATGACTTGCCCTTGGTGAATCCATGCTGACTGTTCCTGATCACTTTCCTCTCCTCTAAGTGCTTCAGAATTGATTCCTTGAGGACCTCCTCTATGATTTTTCCAGGGACTGAGGTGAGGCTGACTGGCCTGTAGTTCCCAGGATCCTCCTTCTTCCCTTTTTTAAAGATGGGCACTACATTAGCCTTTTTCCAGTCATCTGGGACCTCCCCCGATTGCCATGAGTTTTCAAAGATAATGGCCAATGGCTCTGCAATCACATCCACCAACTCCTTTAGCACTCTCGGATGCAGCGCATCTGGCCCCATGGACTTGTGCTCGTCCAGCTTTTCTAAATAGTCCTGAACCACTTCTTTCTCCACAGAGGGCTGGTCACCTCCTCCCCATGCTGTTCTGCCCAGTGCAGTAGTCTGGGAGCTGACCTTGTTCGTGAAGACAGAAGCAAAAAAAGCATTGAGTACATTAGCTTTTTCCACATCCTCTGTCACTAGGTTGCTTCCCTCATTCAGTAAGGGCCCACACTTTCCTTGACTTTCTTCTTGTTGCTAACATACCTGAAGAAACCCTTCTTGTTACTCTTAACATCTCTTGCTAGCTGCGACTCCAGGTGTGATTTGGCCTTCCTGATTTCACTCCTGCATGCCCGAGCAATATTTTTATATTCTTCCTTGGTCATTTGTCCAATCTTCCACTTCTTGTAAGCTTCTTTTTTGTGTTTAAGATCAGCAAGGATTTCACTGTTAAGCCAAGCTGGTCCCCTGCCATATTTACTATTCTTTCTACACATCGGGATGGTTTGTCCCTGTAACCTCACTAAGGATTCTTTAAAATACAGCCAGCTCTCCTGGACTCCTTTCCTCCTCATGTTATTCTCCCAGGGGATCCTGCCCATCAGTTCCCTGAGGTTGTCAAAGTCTCCTTTTCTGAAGTCCAAAGTCCGTATTCTGCTGCTCTCCTTTCTTCCCTGTGTCAGGATCCTGAACTCGACCATCTCATGGTCACTGCCTCCCAGGTTCCCATCCACTTTTCCTTCCCCTACTAATTCTTCCCAGTTTGTGAGCAGCAGGTCAAGAAGAGCTCTGCCCCTCTCACTCTTTAGGGTAGGTCTACACTTACCATGGATCGACGTTGCTGCGATTTAGTGGGTCTAGTGAAGACCCACTAAATCGACCGCAGGTCACTCTCCCATCAACTCCGTTACTCCACCAGAATGAGAAGGATAAGGTAAGTCAATGGGAGAGTTTCTCCCGTTGACCCAGCACAGTGTAGACAGCGCAATAAGTAGACCTAAGCTACGTCAACTCCAGCTACATTATTCATGTAGCTGGAGTTGTGTAACTTAGGTTGACTTAACCCCATAGGGTAGACCTGCCCTTTGTCTATCTTGTCTATTTGGACTGTTAGCTCTTCAGATAAACCATCTACACAACGGGTCTCTGATCTCATTTGGATTCTCTTGGTGCTATAATAACACACATAATAATAATAATAATAATAAAATGTGAGGATAGAATATGGCCCTATATTGGAAGGCAAAATGAATTCAATGACCTTAATTATAATGTTCCTACTGCACATATAAGTAGAACTGGTTAGAAAATGGAATTTCTGTTCTGCGGGAAATTCTGACTTTTAAAAATTTGGTTTAACTCTGAATCAGAATGAAAAGGCTACACTTTTCACAGAACAGAAATTCCAAAATGTTTGATTTGGAAATATCCATCGTTTTGTTTTGATCAGGTAAAAGTGTTTTGCTTGTTTTATATTATAGTGTTGACGTGAAACATTAAATTATATATATATATATATATAATATTAAATAGATAAATGTAATATATTATTAAAATCAATAATTTAATACAATATAAAATTCAAATCTAAATGAATTGAAATGATAAAGTTGAAACAAAATGTTTTGACATTACTGAAATGAGCAAGTCAAAACAATTGGTTTAGTCACTTTCCCGTTGAAAATGTAATCAGAATCGACATGATTCCATGAAATATTTTGATTTTGACAAAACTGCATCTTCTGATGGGAAACTGTTCTCTGGAAAATTTTTCAAGCAGCGCTATATCTCACCAATAGCCTGTGTTTGTGTCCACGTGTCCCTCTATCACCCACAGCTCACCAGGCTTACAGCAAGCAGCAGACAGAGTCTCAGGCTCTCAGACTTGCTGCCTCAAAGACTCAGGCTCACGCTATGGCAGTAAAACTAGCTGTGTTGACATTTCGGCTCAGGTACTGAAGCCCCCCCACCCTAGACTTCAGAGCCTAAGCTCCAGCCTGAGCCTGAATGTCTACCCAGCTGTTTTCATCACCGGAGTGTCAGCCCCTCAAGCCAGAGTCTGTACAACAGCTTTCCAAAGGGAGCAGTGGGGGCAAAAAAACCTAACTGGTTTCAAGACTGAGCTTGATAAGTTTGTGGAGGGGAATGGTGTGACGGGGTTGCCTACAAAGGCATGTGGCCCATCTGTGACTGCTAGTAGCAAATATCCCCAATGGCCAGAGAGGGGACACTAGTTGGGGCAGCCTCTGAGTTACTACAGAGAATTCTTTCCCAGGTGACTGGCTGGTGGGTCTTGCCCACATGCTTAGGGTCTAACCGATCACCATATTTGGGGGCTGGAAGGAATTTTCCCTGCAGTCAGATGGGCAGAGACCCTGGGTTTGTTTGCCTTCCTCTGCAGCACGGGTCACTTGCTGGTTTGAACTAGAGTGAATGGTGGATTCTCTGTAACTTGAAGTCTTTAAATCATGATTTGAGGACTTCAGTAACTCAGCCAAAGGTTATGGGTCTGTTACAGGAGTGGGTGGGTGAGGTACTGTTGCCTGTGATGTACAGGTTAGACTAAAGGATCACAGTGGTCCCTTCTGGCCTGAACGCCTATGCGTTCTGAGACTCGCTGATGCTTGCTGGGAGGATGTAACTTAAGAGGCTCAGGACTAGAAATTCCAAGTCCGGATGGAGGCACCGCTGCAGTGTCTATCCACATCAGCTTCAGTAAGTGCTATTACTGTCACAAATCAAGAAGGCGGTCGTGGTCCAGCCTTTTGCTAATGACTTTTAATTACAGACACAACCAACAGTATTTGAAATGCTGACGTGCGGCCATGTATGCTTCATGAACAAGCCCCCAGGTAACCGTGCTACTGGCATCACTCCCCCCCAAACAGGAGGAAGGGCAAGCTAACTGATCCTTTGTCTGAGGGTGGGAAAAAAGGGGTCTGATTCTCTCCTCTCACAGGGGTGGCTGCTCTGACATCAATGGGGTTACAAGGATGACACATCGGTGTGAGGAGAGACATGGGCCCAAAGTGTCTAAAGGAGGCTGTCCAGCTAGAAATGAAGGGCCAGACTGCGACCCCTTAGTGACATTGTTGAGCAGCTCCTGGTGCAGGTGACTTCAGTAGGTGTGCTCACCAAGGTTAGAGGGGCCCGCTCGCAAAGGGCTTGTGAACTAGCGATATTGTTCACATGGTCTCTGGGAAAGTCTGAGCAACTCTGTTCACAACCTACTTGCTTTTACTCCAGCATGATGCTGAGACCAGAACCGTTGATCCAAACCCTGTTCTGTTGGGGGGGGGGAGTTTGTGGGCCACCACAGCAGCCCCGAAGGGCCAGAACACACTGTATTTCAGGCAAGTCCCCTCCCTCTTCCCCCTCCCCCCTCACATTCCTTGTACGCCACTATGCTGCAGGTTGTGTGTGTGTGGGGGGTGTGTGTCAGGCGACCTTTGCTGGCCCCTGGGATGGCTGCTTAATTCAGGTTTTGCTAATCAGGGACAAATCTGCATGAACAGCTCTAAGCCTTCCTGTTGAAAAGCAAAACTACGAGCTGTACAGAAGAGGCTACAGGGAGATGATTTTTGGATGCCAAACCATCACCACCCACTGCTCATAATCCCACTGCTTTCCCGGCTCGTGTTCTAAATGTATTAATTGCCCATCTAGCACACTAGACACTCATTTTATACAAGCATCAGCTGCATCTGTAGCTGCAAAATAAACTCTTCCTAACCCACCAAGAGGCAGATCCTCCCCTGAGGCCCCACATATATCACTTTGTTCCACCTTCTCAGGGAAAGCCTGAGATAACAGCCAGGCCCTTCAGCATGCTCTGAAGGTCAGATGATCTAGGCTCTGTCTGGCCAAAGAGGTGGTGGTAGGGGGTGGAGGTGTGAGTTCAGAGTTGAGTGTCTTTCCCTGAGAACGTCCTGCCAATTGAGCAAGGGGCTAGCACTTCAACAGATTGCAACTGCGACTGCATCGGCCCAAGAGAGAGAAGTCTTTCAGGTACTCAAAGAGCAGGGACTCAAAACCTGATAGCTAGACAGTATTCAACAGGCACATGCATGGGAGTTGATCAACTGTGTTGCTGGTGGAATAAACTCAGGTCACAATGCAGCAAGGTTAGGAAAAGGCATGTACACAGTCCTAAATTTTGGAAATCCTCATCAAGAGTCTGAGTAAAATTGTTTCAAGCAGAAATGGGGATGGGGGGCGTGGGGGGGGGGGGGGAGGGATGGGGAGGGGAAGAGAGAGAGAGAGAGAGAGAGAGAGATGGGTTCAGGTTCCTAAGTAACTGAGATTCTTGAACTGCAGCTCAATGGTGAAGTAAGAGACTCTCTGCTTGACTGAATGTGTCTGTGTTGAATGAGTATCCACCCAGTACTAGCTCCCTGTTCACTGGGCCAAATGTACATCTCTAGAAGGATTGCTTGGGCACTTGTCATGCCTTGGATTGTTCCAAAGTCCTGCTCAGGAATCTGGTGACATTCCCAGGACATTGCATCAGGTAATACAAAAGGCAAATCCTGACTACGTGATACATGCTGCCATGAGCACCAGAACACTGCTCAGTCTTGAACAGTCCAAAGGGTTTCTAAACAAGAGACCATACTCATTGCTCTGCACCTTGTGAGGTCATGTCAATAGGGCAATGTGTTACCAAACCAGATATTTTCCAGATGGAAGGAGTCCATAAGGAGGAGGGCCAATACAAATTAGCCCAGTTTAGATGTAGAGTCATGGAGTTGAAGGCCAGAAGGACCACCAGATTATCTAGTTTGAGCTCCTGAGATCACAAGCCACCAACACCATCCAGCCACCCCCAGACCTAGCCCAACAACCAGAATTAGATCAAAGTATTAGAGCCCTCAGGAAATTACACTACCACGGGTAGAGGAAAGGTCCATCAAGGTCCATCCGCTACAGACTAGGGACCGAATGGCTAGGCAGCAGTTCTGCAGAAAAGGACCTAGGGGTTACAGTGGACGAGAAGCTGGATATGAGTCAACAGTGTGCCGTTGTTGCCAAGAAGGCCAATGGCATTTTGGGATGTATAAGTAGGGGCATTGCCAGCAGATCGAGGGACATGATCATTCTCCTCTATTCAGCATTGGTGAGGCCTCATCTGGATTACTGTGTCCAGTTTTGGACCCCACACGACAAGAAGGATGTGGAAAAATTGGAAAATGTCCAGCGGAGGGCAACAAAAATGATTAGGGGACTGGAACACATGACTTATGAGGAGAGGCTGAGGGAACTGGGATTGTTTAGTCTGCGGAGGAGAAGAATGAGGGGGGATTTGATAGCTGCTTTCAACTACCTGAAAGGGGGTTCCAAAGAGGATGGCTCTAGACTGTTCTCAGTGGTAGCAGATGACAGATTGAGGAGTAATGGTCTCAAGTTGCAGTGGGGGAGGTTTAGGTTGGATATTAGGAAAAACTTTTTCACTAGGGGGGTGGTGAAGAACTGGAATGCATTACCTAGGGAGATGGTGGAATCTCCTTCCTTTGAGGTTTTTAAGGTCAGGCTTGACAAAGCCCTGGCTGGGATGGGGATTGGTCCTGTTTTGAGCAGGGGGTTGGACTAAATGACCTCCTGAGGTCCCTTCCAACCCTGATATTCTATGATTCTATGAATGCCCAAGACCCCTGCAATGACCGGTAACTGATTTAGTGAGATATACCCAGATGATGCTAGCATATAATATAATAGTAATATAAATATTTCTGTGCAATATGTATATTTTGTTTTTAGAGTGTGCCAAGTTGCACAAAATGGCTTGTTCATTGGACCCCACTTAATAGCTAAACAGCATAGTTGTCACTTTTAAGTTACCACACGGCTCTTTCTAAGCAAGCACTTTTATTCTAAGGTAAAAGCACTACATAGAAAACATTAAAAACAATAAAAGAACTTACATGCGTGATAATGAGCTAACCAGCGATCAATCCAGCTCCACTAAGGGCTCAGCAGAACAGCCCTTCAAACCCCACTCCAAGCAGCCCCTCCCACCAGTCAGCTTCCCTGCCCCCACCAGCAAGGTCCCTCATCCCCTCTGACCAGCTCCCCCCAGCTTTTCCCATACTCCATCCATCCCCCCCACCCAAGCCCCTTGCCCCACCCCCTCCTCCTCCATCCAACCTTCCCAAGAAAAATACCATTGAACTGAGCATGGGACCTCTCTTTGCTCAGCCCATTACCATTATCTTTCGTGCCCTGCAATGTGCTGGCCATTGTCCTCACACATGGAAAGCCATTCCCTGCCCCAAAGAGCTTGCAGGCTATCTCTCTTTGCCCCACGCCATCAGCTGACTGAGGATGCAAGTGGTGACAGGTGGATCAGATTGTGTAAAAGCCCGAGGGACTGATTTTGCAAGGGGATGAGCATTCTCAATGCCACCTGAATTTAACGGGCATTGAGCATCTCAGAGCATTCGTCTAACATAAACCGCTGTCCTGGACCACATACTCTCCTCCACAGGGGATAAGTAGTATCATGATTTATAATGTGGAGAAGTAATGGTACAACCGTTAAACTGGCGACGCAACAATCCCTTGGCTGGCATACCATAATGACTGCTTATGTGTGAGTGCCCACAACTGCAATGAGTTTATAAGGCACAACATTCAATAGGCCCTTTTCATTACAAAAATAAAAATGCCACCTCCCCTCCCGCTCCAAACTGTCGACGTAACATATGGGCCCAGACTTACACATCACACATTATTATAGATTCAAACTGAATCACTTCCTCCTATTCCTGGAAAGAAAACAGACCTTCTCTGAAAATGGAAAATGGAATGAAAAGAACACCCCCAAACCTTTCTTTTTACAGTATGAATCCGAGATCATGCCTAATGCACAACCTTAGTTTGTGTTACCTTGAATGGAAAATGAAAAGAAAGGCTCTAAAAGAAGAGATTGTTGTGTCTGATTGAGGAAAACAAGGCTCTTCTGTACAAGGAACAACTCAATTGAGATAAAGTGATATGGAGGCGGGGTGTGTGTGTGTCAAAGCTCTCTGTATAATCCATCCATCCATGGCTTCAAGAAGAAGATGAGAGTTGGTCTCACCCCTTTAGAGGCCAGTCCTGTGCAAGGCCTTGAATTGTCTTGCACCACACAGGGTTAGCCTCCCGGAACACCACACCCGCCATGCTCCTTTTCTGAAAGCCTTTCCCCAATATATCATTGAGACCAAGGGCTAAGCAGGATTCAAAAAGGAATTAGACACACTATGGACAACACGAATATCCTGACCCCCCAGCTGTGGCTTGGGAGTGCTTGTTACAGCTGTGTGTGTGTAGGGGGAACGACGACACAAGTGTCCCTTTCCACCTCCCTGATCCTGAGCTGGCTGGTCATTGGCATAAACTAGAGCAGCCTGAGAGCTGCTCTAATTTATGTCAGCTGCTGCTAGAGGATTCCCCATGGTATTCCAGCAGCTGGGGATTGGCAGGGTGTCCAGACACCCAGCTATGATCCTTTCCCTTCTTTCCCCTTAACTCAGCCCCCCTATACCAATGGCTGAAGGGGAAATGCCAAAGGAGCAGCTTTAGTGGCACTATGAGAGGGGGAATTGCCTGGCCAGCTAAGACAGTCCTAGGGCTGCGTAAATGTATGTAGCTCCATTGATTTCAGCCATGTACCCCAAACTGAGGATCTAGCCCCATCTCTCTCCGTCCAGCACATGTGAGGCTGAGGCAGATTGCTTGGAATCCTGTGAGGCCACAGAACGCAGCTAGCCCCGCGCCTTTGCTGTTCCTGCTACAGAGCTTGCTGCTGCTGCTTTTCTTGGCATTTCTCTTGGCTCTTACAGCCAAGACGGCGGATACATCACAGGCCAAGAATGTCTCATTGACCCCCTCCAGACAGGATGGCGCACGGATTTCACTTTAAAAGCCAAGAGACCCTCTCATGATTGCCTACAACCCTCCTTCAGCTCCTAGGCTTGGATTTGCAGCAGAGCATGCAAATGCGAGATGATGCCTGTCTGGCAGCTTTCTGATGTGGCATCAGGAGGCAAATACAGATAAGGAACCCCCTCCATCATGAAATGCCACGGCCAATCAGCATGGGATAGGCTCAAACCGCCCGTTTCCCCCCTGTGATTTCAGAGTCTGGAGATCTCATCAACTTGTCCTCTAGCCCTGAGAGATTATGAGCCCCGGGCTGCTCCCCAGACTGGCCAACAGGAGGGAACTTTTAAAATTTCGCAACAATACTGCATCACAGGCTGGTTGTTACTAAGAAAAACAGGTGTTTGCACCGCACCTTTTACTCAGAAGGAATACCGAGAGCTTTACAGACTGGTGTGTACAGAGAGATCACCTCTTCACACAGCTTGGCAGGGACAGAGACTACTCTGGATTACCTACACTGCGTCTACACTTAAATTGCTGCAGTGCTTCAGTGTAGCCACTCACGGCAATGACGGGAAGGGCTCTTCTGTCAGTGTAGTTACTCCATCTCCCCAAGAGGTGGTAGCTATGTCTAGGGAAGAATTCTTCCATTGCCCAAGTGCTGTCTACGCTGGGGGTTAGGTTGGCTTAACTCAGGGGTTCTCAACCTTTTCCTTTCCGAGCCCTTCCCCCCAAAATGCTATAAAAACCTCCATGGCCCGCCTGTGCCTATAAAAGCCAGGGCCAGTGTTAGGGGGCAGCAAGCAGGACAAATGCTTGGGGCCCCCTGCCACAGGGGGCCCCATGAAGCTAAATTGCTCAGGCTTCGGCTTCAGTCCAGGGTGGCAGAGCTTGGGGCTCCGGGCTTCAGCCCTGCGTGGCGGGGCTTCGTCTTTCTGCGCTGGGCCCCAGTGAGTCTAATGTCATCCTTGGTTGGAGGACCCCCTGAAACTTCCTCTTGGCCTCCCGGGGGGCCCCGGACCTCTGATTGAGAACTTCTGGGTTCTCTATCTATCTCACACAGAGGTGTGGATTTTTCACACCCCTGAGTGATATAGTTGGGTCAATTTAACTTTTTAGTGTAGACCAGGCCTCAGATTGTAAACTCTTTTAGGCAGGAACTATCTTTCTGTTCTGTTTGTACAGCCACTTGCACGTCCAGGGGGCTGGTCAATGACTGGGACTCCTGGGCACTACTACCACACTACAAGTAAATAATAACAAGCATAATAATACTCTCAAATGATCAGCATTTTCACCCTCTCGGTGTTTTAATAATGGATGATCATTGCTAAATTCCTTTTCCTTCTTTCACCTGCTTAGACCTTTTTTACCTTGGTTTTGCCACCATTCTAGTGCTTAGCTCAAAAGTTGGCTAGGACAAATTGTGCTCTCAGTGACATCAGTGCTAAACAGAGTAATGTCAGTGGAGGTACTCCAGATTTACACTGATAGCAGGATCTGGTAAAATGTGCCGAATCCAAATTCTAAGGTCTGTGCAAAAGCTGCAAAGGGACAGCAACTTGTTCCTCACTAGAAATTAAGTTAAAGAGATGAAAATTGAATAATTAGGAAGAAAATCAGGGAAAAACTTCCTAACTGTGAAATTTTCTAAACCGCAGAATAGTCTCCTGAGTGAAGTACTGTAAGCCTCATTGCTTGGGATGTTTAAAACTGGAAGGAGAATGTACGGTTAAGAACAACCTTGTGGCGGCCGGAGGCGGTGGCCTAACTGGTTTTTTCCGTCACTGTTTCTGTGGTTAGGAGTCCAACATTTACCATTATGTTTAAATGAATGAAAAAGAAACGCCAGTGCTATAAATACGGTATCACTTTAAGCTAGAGATGGGCCCAGATACCTTCAGAATTCACCTCGACCAGTGAACAAAATCACACCGGCAGGTTCAAAAGCAGGGATCTGAAATCAAGCCAACAAACCCTATCAAATGGCATTACACATGCAGGGTTATATATCATGTTACGGTACCTAGAGGACAGCCTCTAACTGAGATCAGGCCCCACTGAGCTAGACATTGCACCCCTATAGTAAGAGACAGTCCTGCCTCGAGGAGCTTGGTCTAACAAGCCAAGACTGCCCTTTCTTCGTTTTACAGGTGGTTTTGTTTTTTATTTATGGGTTTTCTTAAGAGCCTCCTGGCTGAAGTATGTAAATGGAAACCACTGGTGTTAGAGGTGCATGATCTGCAGGGGATATGACTTTGTTACAGTCCCATCTACTGAACCTTGGTGCTTTAACGGCTCATGCTTTTCGCTCTCCACATCCCCAGTCTAATCTGCATTGCGTCAGCCAAGATGGTGGCTGTCACATAAGTGCCTCACGACATTCATGGATTTCGCCTCATCTCATTCCTGTGAGGGATGGGAGTATTCACATCCCCATTTTACATATTGGGAACCTCTACACACAGAGAGATTGAGTGACTTAATCAAGCTCATACAGGAAATCTGTGGCAGAGTGGAGAATTGACCCTGTCCCTCCTGAATGCCAAGCCAGTGCCTTAGCCACAAGAGCATCCCTTCCACCCTGCCTTTGGCTCATCACTGTTTTGAAGCTGAAAAAGAGGGGTCCTTTTTTATTAAGGTGCCATCAACAATGGCAGGATGCCCATCAATCTTCAGGGTGTCAGTCCTAAAGCTGCAGGCTGCTGTCTCCTCCATGCACACCATTGGACAAATTGTCTTGGTACATTCTGTGAGCGTGTCTGTTTTTCCTTGATACTTCGGAGCTTGGACAGTGGGAGAGGCAGGATAGGAGACGAGGTGGATCAACCTAGTGTGGCACATCCTATCTGCAACCTGTATCGCAAGTGCGTCTGAGGGCAAAGAAGGACAGAATCTGGGGGAGATGATCTCTCCTGCACTCTCAGTTCCTCTGCCACTCTGTCCTTAAGAAGCAAATTGCTTATGATGCTCTCTGGAAGGCAACAGGTGTTGAGAATGTGAGCAGCAGAGAGCAGCTAATCAGCGAGTGCATTTCCAAATGGATTAAACGCACCTCAATCCTTGGTGGGACGGGGAGCTCCCAAGAGGAAGAGAAAGAAAAAGAGACGTGAAAGTGACAATAAACAAACAAATCAGGAGGAAAGAAAATTGACTTTCCCAGCTCAGATTTCCAACCCATTTGACCCAGTCGCCATGGTGATTGTACCCATGAGATTTGGAGACAAGATGACGCCCATCTGGCAGCTTTCTGATGCGGCATCAGGAGGCAGTCACAGAGAAGTATTCCTGCCCCCCCCCCCCCCGGCATCCACCTCCCCCTCATGAACTGCACGTCACAGTTGGCTGCTGTGGAGTTGGAAGGCTTTAAAAAGCCCTCGACGTGTTTTCATTTGTGTGATTTGCAGAGCTATTTTAAATATGGCTTTGGAGGGAGGTAGAATGCTGCTGACCAGAAAACCCTCTGCCCCACTAAGCAGATAGACTCCAGGATGGAGAGGCAATCATATGAAATAAACAATCTGCAAGCCCTCCACGCACGTATTTTGGGGGTAGGTGGTGGCATGTTTTTGTGGATGGACTCTACCCTGGGATTTGTAAGTGGCTTTGTGGGTGTGCTGATGACACTCTCAGAAGCCAGAAGCTGGTGTTGGCCAAATATCAAGCTTGAAATACCAGAGTGCCCCTTATATTGAATTGTGGGGAATTGTCCATTCCCCACAGCTGGCTCAATGCCATAATTCACTGTCCTCTTCAGGAGGGCAAGTGTAATCCGTTCTCTAATCATAACAACAAGAGCATAACGGATTGTTCTCCCATATAGCCCCAGGTTTCAGAGGTCATCAAAATACTTTGGCTGAACAGATTCGTAGAATGTAAGGCTGGAAGGGACCATTAAGGACATCTACTCTGACCTCCAACAGAATGCAAGCCTTACAACCCCACTGCATGAACTGGCCGCCCTTCTGACACAAGTGAGCCCCAGAATGTGTGGTTGACCGACAGCATTCCTTTTACAAAGGCACCGAGTCTCAAATGAAAGATTTCCAGTGGTATCTGTATGCCAGAGCAGCAACGATCTGCCGATTAGTATTTGGAGAAGCAAGGATCACTGAGGGGCTGGTGGGTTAAGAGGCGAGGTCCATGAGAGGCTGGCTCGTAGGAGGTGGTGTGCAGAATGAAAATGAGTGACAAACACGGTGTCAGAGTCAAAAACACAGCTGGTGATGTCTCTATCCACTTTGCTCACTAGAAGGAGGAGAGCTTGCATGTTCTTTGGGCCTTTCATTTGCAATGATCCCAAAGCACTCACTCTACCAACGAGTTATAAAGGAATCACGTCATGCAGCACTGGAATGCAGCCACCTCTGGGGTGGAAGGCGGCTGTTTTTTACCAGTGCCCAGTGTAATATATAGCTAGTGTCTACATGTCTCCACTTGCTGTCCTCTACTTGGTGGAATATCAGACCTGACCAAGTGTTTGTGGTTATGTCAGCTGCAAGAGGCTATCCGTAATACTATTCCCATTTAAAGAGCTTCTCCTTTAGATCAAGAGGCAGATGTCTGTGGTTTTGGAGCTGGATGGTTTTATCACCCATGCTCCAGGTGGGTGGTGTAGCTGGTGATCACAATGTCTTTAAATATGTGGCCTCACATACATTACAACAGCAATACCACACAACAGTGCAGGAGAGAACAGGAGGGAGCAGACCTTTTCCAGCTGAAAATGCAGGATAATTCTTTAAGTAGTGAATAGCATATTAAATATAGTAGAGAGAGATTTGAATTAACTCCCCTCCCCTGCCCCAGTCCAAACAGCAGCAAACTTTGGGGAAGCTCTGATCTGAACACAAACTTTGTCTTTCTCCCCTATGACTACAATGGGCTGAACAAAACCCCCAAATTCCAACACCCCTGAGCTTTGGGGATGTTCAGAATGGGACCTCCCTGATCCCATCTGTACGTAGAGAGACACAAAGTAACCAAGCAGTGTGCAATCCGAGTGATTTGCCTTGTGTGTCGGGAATGCAGTGAGACTAAAGGAAGCAGAAAAGCCACCCTCGTGCCCCATTTTGCTGCCTCTGGTTCCTGGCCCAGTTTCCACATCTCAGTGCTTCCAGGTGCAGAGCGCAGCGAAGCTGTAAATGGGGCGAGTTAGTTGGGCTCCGCGGAATACAGTCGCGTTTCAGAGGACGTGCACTTGCTAGTGTTGGGCTCCGGGATCGTTTCTCAGCAAAGGAAACAATATTGCGAAAAACAGAACCGCAGCTGATGTGACTCAACCCAGCCCCACTAGAATGCCACCAGCTGAGGGTCTGACCGACAGAATTCAAGCTCCAGGGAAATTATCATGCATGGTTTTCTCTTCCTTTCTTATTCCCCCCCACCCCCTCGACACACATCTGTATCTTCAAGCACAGATTAAAGCATACTGGCATTGCATTGGCGGTCATGCTGCTAAGTACATCAAGACGTTAGTCCTAGTTCTTTTTCCTTTCATGGCAGTACAAGTGTAACGATTTAAGCAGCGCCAGTCTGGCAGGAAAGCAGCCGTAATGCCTTCAGGCTGCCATGCTCATGACTCATCTCCAAAATTAACCCGTGGGACTCATTGTCACAGGATATTATTCAGGTACCAAGATCTCATGCTTTAGGGCACGAACAACATGTAACTAATGGAAGATTTGAAAGAAGCTTTTCCTGTGGGAAAGCTATCCCATAAATGCCTCTTGCAGGGTGTCTGGTCTCACGTGTAATTATCTCGTGGATTTACTCCTGATTTATAGGAGTGCCAGTGAGACAAGGCTCAAGCCTTCTGTTTCCATTGCCTGATTTCCAGACCTGTTTCATTAGATCCCTTGGGAATCTTGTATCATGAGTGGAAGTTGGGATGTGGAAGAACCCAGAGAGGAAAGGCACAGGAGGGGCTCTCAAAAGATTTGGGTCCACATGGCTGGCTCTGGTACAGGCTTCCTGTAGGACCTTGGGCAAGTCACCTAATCTCTCTGTGTGTCTGTAAAATGGGGCTAACCATAATACTTCTCTACCTCGCGGGAGAGTGTGAGGATGAAACTTTGAAGTGCTCAGATACTGTGGGGTAACCACGTCAGTAGGTAGCTAGAACTCTTTGCTCCACCCTGAAAATGAAAGCCCGCAAATTGTGAACATTTTCAAAACAATGGGGCAATTTTGCATTCATAATGAAATCTCAATATTATTTTAAAATACGTTCCATCTTGTTGCAAATATTTCACACACTTCTGCTGTTCATGCGCTAGATAGATTATCACCTAAATTCTTAGGGGGGCAGGGCCATCTCTTACTGTGTGTATGTACAGGGCCTAGAGCAATGGGGCCCCACGTTTGGTTGCATCCTTTAGGTGCTATTGTAATACAAAGCATTAGCAATAATAACTATCATAAATAACTTACCCCACAAACTAGTACTCCTATTAATCTCAATGGGAGCTCGCGCTGCTGAGGGGATCAAAGATGGTTCAATGGTTGGCATGGACAAAGGGGAGCTGGATTCAAGGCCCTGATCTGTCACAGATCTCCTAAGTGACCATGGGTAAGTCACTCTGTAGCCCGTTTTACACTGGGGAGAATAGCACTGCCCTGCCTCACAGAGGCATTGTGAGGATACATACACTCAAAAGTGTGTGGCGAACAGGGACTTAGGTCATGGGAGTCCTATAAGTACCTGAGACAGATAGATCAGACCCTGAGGCAGGCAGGGCTACTCACGTAAGGGTGTGCAAGATCTGGGGCTAAAGTAGCCCAGTATATCTTGAAATGAGGCCCTGTGTCTGACTGACTTTCGAACATTCTGGCTTTTGCAGTACAGAGCGGTGGCAGAGAGAAGCCAGCAACGAAGCAGATTTTGACATGACTCATGATGAACTCCGTCCCAGAGCTTCGGCATATTCTAGTCTCAGCGACAAGCACGTTGAAGGCAAACCCTGTATCTTAACGGATTTCGTTTCCCAAATCCGCCGTCCGATCTTGTTAGCAAAGAAGGCAGGCAAGCCCGTGGCTGTGTGCCAGCTCGACTTCACAACACAGCCTCGCAGCCTTCAAGATAATTCTTACAGAAAGGACCCAGGTACAGAAATAGCAGGAGTTCAGAGAACTTTCCTGGTGCATTTTGTAAATGTGTCTCCTAATTAATTTCACTTTAAAAACATAGATTCTTTAGCAGCTGCCTGCTGGGGTTTGAACCCAGGACCTCCACAGCTGTGCTCAGATAGGGCCTCAAAACCAAGCAGCTGACCGTCTTCTTTGTTTCTGACGTGTCTTTTTTTTTCTTTTTTGGTGCCTTGAGCATTCCATAGCACCCTGCTATGTCTAAGCATAAGTGAGGCACGGAGGCCTAGTGAAACCAGGGATTTAGGGGTCAGGTGTCCTAGATTCAAATCCCAGCTCCGCTGCCGAATTATTGTGTGATTTGGACAAGTCACTTAATCTGTCTCAGCCTGAGTTGTCCCCATGGGGTAGCTATGAGAGAGTGGGGAGTGAAAGCTGATGAATGTCTGTTCATTGACTTCAGTGGGTTTAGGATCAGGCCCCAGAAGCCTGGATGTATCGCTGGGGCTTTAGAGTGGAGGACCCACTGAAGTCAATGAACAGATCTCCCTTGACTCTGAAAAGCTACTGATGAAGGCAGCCAGGGATGAATCAGTGCCTATGTCCGGTGCACTGGTCACAAGCCTTCTCCAGCCAGCCCCGCCCACTTTTTGGGCTGCACTGGCTGCTTCTCGACCTGCTAGTAGAGTGGGGGTGGCAGGTGCCCTGTGCCATTGCACTCTCCCTTCCAACAGTCGTACTGCCCCAGGACGCTGCCTCAGAGAGCATGGAGGGAAGTGCCTGGTGTCTCAGTTTCCCCATCTTTAAAATAGGGATAGCAACGCATCTGCCTCACAGGGGTGTTGTGAGATTCCATCTGGGTGTGTCTGAAGGGGCTAGAGCCTATTAACAGACGCAGAGGGAAGACATCACACATGTACAAAGGACTGTCACTCAGAACGGAGCGTCAACTGATTTCAGATGCAAGCCTGCGGAAGCTGCATGGATCTGCCATAGCAGGGTCTCTTTTCCTTTACAGGAAAGCCGATGTTGCCTGCAAATACTGGAAGTCCCCCTGACATGGAATCTCATGCCACAGAACCACGCTGCAGCTTTTTGTTTCTAATCAACCCGCACCAATAGGAGAGCCAAGATCACACAGGAAGTATGTCCAAGTGTCTACAACTATCCATCTATCTAAGGTACTTATATAGACTCATAGATAGATATTAAGGTCAGAAGGGACCATTATGATCATCTAGTCCGACCTCCTGCACAACGCAGGCCACAGAATCTCACCCACCCACTCCTGCAAAAAACCTCTCACCTATGTCTGAGCTATTGAAATCCTCAAATCATGGTTTAAAGACTTCAAGGTGCAGAGAATCCTCCAGTAAGTGACCTGTGCCCCATGCTGCAGAGGAAGGCGAAAAACCCCCAGGGCCTCTTCCAATCTGCCCTGGAAGAAAATTCCTTTCCGACCCCAAATATGGCGATCAGCTGAACCCTGAGCATGTGGGCATGAGTCACCATCCAGATACCCAGGAAAGAATTCTCTGTAGTAACTCAGATCCCACCCCATCTAACATCCCATCACAGGCCATTGGGCCTATTTACCATGAATAGTTAAAGATCAATTAATTGCCAAAATCATGTTATAGCCCCTGGCCTGGTGCCCCTGTCTGGACAGACACCCATCTATTGTGAGTGGACTGGATCTCACATGCTTCTAAGCCCCCTGGGTCTGAGCAGTGACTGGTCACTGTTCCTAGCTTTTGGGTCTCTGAGATGCATTCTCAGGTGCAGATCCTGTATCTGACATCCTCCTTGGGCAGCGAGATCCCACAGTCCAGCTGTCTAGATCCCAAAACCAGTGCCACAGTCCTCCTAAGCCCCCTGTCACTCAGACACACTTCCCCAGAGTCCATCTGCCTGGGGGAACTCTGGTTTCTCAAGTAACCCCTTCAGTGACAACATGGCAGGAAAGCAAGGGATACAGGCCTAGCAAAGGAGTTTGTTAGCAACAGACTGTTCACTCGTAACAAAGACTGAGATTGCATCAACCAGGAGCAAATTGCCATCATTTCCGGGCACTCCCCTGTCAGGGCTGGAGCAGCCACGGAAAAAAATCAGTGGTGCTTAGCACCCACCAGCAGCCAGCGCTCCCCCATCCCCTCCAGCGCCTCCTGCCTGCCGGCGGCCCCGCTGATCAACTCCTCCCACTCCCTCCCAGCACCTTCTGCGATCAGCTGTTCCATAGCATGCAGGAGGCTCTGGGAGGAAGGGGGAGGAGCGGGGATGGGGCATGCTCATGGGAGGGGGCGGAACTGAGTGGGAAGAGGCAGGGAAGAGGCGGGGCGGGGGCTTGGGAGAAGGGGTCAGGTGCGGGTGGAGCCTGGGGCAAAGCAGGGGCTTGACCACCCCCCGGGCATGGAGGAAGCCGGTGTCTATGCCCCTAGCAGACCACATTATATACTTCAATCAAGCGGGCATAGGGCATGCAAAGAAGCATACAACAACAGACAACAAACTCACCACAAGGGTCACATGGTCACTTCTCCTTCCTCCAGAGAACTGCCTTGCCAAACTCCCCTGTTCACTGCTCCTGTTCACTAGCTGAATCCATAGACCTTACAGCGCTTTACAAAGGCATTACCTGCACTTTATATAGGGGGAAACTGAGGCACAAGGTGGCAAAATGACTTGCTCATCATCATGTGAATGGAAGAGCTGGGACTAGAACCCTTGCTTCCTGATGCCCAGTCTTGTATCCTGCCATTGTTTGAGCTGTAGATTTTCAAAGGCAGTGGGAATTGGGTGCCTACCTGCTCATTGTGCTTTTGTAAATCTTCCCCTAAAAGGCTCTAAAAGCAGCTGGGATTTTTCTCACAGAGCAAAAAGGATCAGTTCAAGCCTCTAATGCCTCATCTGTGACAGGCAGCCCATTTCGGACATCATAAGCATCAGAAATGACCTCTCTTCTGTGAGCTGGCAGGGAAATTTTTGCTATGGGAGCCTACAGCTTTCTGGCTTCATACCAAATGCATTAGCAAAGGACTCTATCAACAAAAAGCTATCCGTTAGGATTAGCTAAAGAGCCATATTCTCCAGCCACTCCTATAATTCCATTCTTGCACTAACCATGCCAATGAATATTGGACATGATAAAATACAGCATTCTGTGTCCATAAGACAACTTTTATATGGGAATGTGAGGTTGCTGAGCTGTGGGCTAGCCCCAGATCTGCTGCTGACTTTGTCAGTGACCTAATAATCTTGCTGTGCCTCAGTTTCCCCCACTGCAAACTACGTATAATAAAAGCTGTAATGACCTGGTTGGTTCGCATGTGTATCTCTTCCTTGTGCTGCATGCTTTTAATCATAGAACCGATCCCACTAGCAAAAGTTCTTCTTCAAACTTCTTTATGCAAACCATAAAGCCCCGTTCTTTGTGAGCAGGAAGATTTGAATTCTATCACCCTGAAGTTCAGAACAGCCTGGCAACCTCCCTGGAAGAGAGAGAAGGTGAGTGAGGTAATATTTTTTTATTGGACCAACTTCTGTCGGTGAAAGAGACATGCTTTTGAAGAGCTCTGTGCAAGCTCAAAAGCGTGTCTCTTTCACCAACAGAAATTGGTCCAATAAAAGATATGACCTCTCCCACCTTGTCTCTCTAATACCCTGGGACCAACATCCCTGCTACAACATCCCTGCAAGGCAGTTAAATGTTGCAACAAATCCATAATCATCTAAAGACTTCAAGTTGCGAAGTGACAACAGTGAAGTTTCTAGGGATGTCTGAGAAGCTTAAGAATTGATTAATATCTGGTAAGGGCTTGGAGACATAGGCACTGACTCTGTGGGTGCTCTGGGGCTGGAGCACCCGCGGGGAAAAAAGGGTGGATGCTGAGCACCCCCCGATCAACTCCTTCCCTCCCCCCAGCATCTGCCACCCTGCTAGAGAGGTGTTTTGGTATCCTTCTCCCTGTTTTACAGATGTGGACATGGAGACAGAATGGACCTGATTCTCCACTGCCTTTGTACCTCATGTGGTCATCTACATCTACTCAGAGTCAACACAAAACACCATCCAGTGAGAATTCTCCACTCACAAAACACCAGCCCTGTCATGCTGTCGGAAGTGGCTTATGACCGTGATGGCCAACCTGAGGGTAGACTGTCAAAAAGCAGGGCAGAAACCCCCAACTGGCTGTATGTTCTACCATTAGATTTCACCAACCCAGTGACAAGTGTGACCTCCTAAAGCTCTATAACAGCCTTGGAGTCCCAGACAGTCCCCTTGGGCATTCCGGTCTATCTTGCCACCAGGGCAAGCTGGACTATGGGATAAATGGTCACTTTACACCAAAAATCACAACAATAGTCAGGTTACTCCCAGTCCCAAAGTACCAGGCACTTTGTACTCAGATGTCAAACCAAAGACAACACCTGTAGCCAATCCTGCAATAAACTAATGAAAGATTTATTAACTAAGAAAAGAAATGAGAGTTATTTACATACACACACAAATGAGTTACAGTGTTAGATTTTAAAAACGTAATATAAGCTCCTATAATTAGCAGCTCTATATGTCCTTTAGGGCTGACCCATGCCAAGCAGCAGGGGGATCTCTTGCTTACGTTCAGGAATCTTTGCCCCTCAGAGTCCAGATAGCATAAAGATCTCAGTTTCTCCTTGTCAGGGATTTTAAATCCCCTTCACTGCAGAATCCAAGATGAGTTCATGAGCAGGTCTCCCCTTCCTGGAGGGAGTTCGGAATGCAATCAACAAAGTCTCTGTCCTTTGATGCTATACAATGCCTCGTTTGCCTTCAATGGGCCATCTTTTTTTTTCATAGATATTTAGGTCAGAAGGGACCATTATGATCATCTAGTCTGACCTCCTGCACAACGCAGGCCACAGAATTTCACACACCCACGCCTGCAGAAAACCTCTCACCTATGTCTGTGCTATTGAAGTCCTCAAATCATGGTTTAAAGACTTCAAGGAGCAGAGAATCCTCCAGCAAGTGACCCGTGCCCCATGCTACAGAGGAAGGCGAAAAACCTCCAGGGCCTCTTCCAATCTGCCCTGGAGGAAAATTCCTTCCCGACCCCAAATATGGCGATCAGCTAAACCCTGAGTATATGGGCAAGATTCATCAGCCAGACACTACAGAAAATTCTTTCCTGGGTAACTCAGATCCCACCCCATCTAATATCCCATCACAGGCCATCTTGTGTGCAGGACGAGCACTTTATCTTAATCAGTGCTTCTTTTCCTGTTTGGTGAGTTACACAGTTACAGAGGTTTAGAATGCAAACGCTCAACATAACTTTATACCCTGTGATACCATAAGTGAGATTCCTATATGCAGCTTCCAACAAGCATTCCATAAAGTCTAACAACTAAACACATTCTTGTAGCACTAATATCCATTTTAACCATACGAACCAACAGGTGAGCCAGATTGGTTTCCAGCTATGCATTTGTCAGTGGTCAGTGCGGATGGGCCTTGGCATTAGTTGGCACCTGCTCTGCTAGCAGTGAGAATTCTCCACTCGTTTACAGTGATGGGAGCATTTTATAGTCATGTGGCGACACAAGATGCCAGGCAAGGGGAAATCAAGCCTGCTTGTTTTCTCAGCAGTAGAAATCATATTAATCACAACTCACTCCATCTGGGCCCTGATTCAGCAAAGTAATTAAGTACTTGCCCAACTTTCAGCACGCCAGTAGCCCCACTGAAGTGAAGACAAGGTTACGTGCCTCGCTGAATTGGGGCCTTTGTCAATTGCTGCAGCTTACTGAGGTAGTAGGTGACTGAACTTTGCGTGAGAGGGGTGGAGAGGGGAACACTGGGACATGCTTACTAGGGCTGGTAAAAACTTCACATTGAAACTTGTATTTGACAGAAAATTGGGTTTCTGTCAAAAGTGAAATTTTGTCTGAAAAGTGTCCACTTTCTGTGAAAATGTTGATATTTTCCCAAATAGCCTCAATGTTTCAATTTGGAAATTCTGTCATGGTGCCTCATGAGAGTTGTAGTTTGAGTGCCTCATGTGCCTCATTCTCCTCAATAGAATGGGCTGCCCAATTGGACTACACCTCCCATGATGCACCACAGCCAGAGACTTCCATGATGCACCACTTCCCCTTTCCAAGGTTACTTGGGAAACATTAATTCTGACATATCCTAACTTTTGAGTGCTTGACTTTGCAACCTTAATAAAGTTCTCTTCGTGTAGCTTTTTGTGTGTGTAATTTCCTAGGTGTTTAAAAAAGCAAACCCATGCCCACGTGGGTCAACAGCAAGGCTGAAACCTTTAGATCTACCTCACAGACACCTGCCACTTGAGCTTAGGGAGTAGCTGACAGAAGTAGTAAGTTGTTATGCTCTACGTGGACCAGCACTAGAGGGGGATGGGACACACACTTCCAGTAGGTTTCACAGATAATTGCTGACCGGAGAGGAATTATGAGACTCTGGAATCTTGGATTCCATTCTAGGCTCCAGAGGGGAATATTCTCTACTAGGCACAACCTCTTCTGCTCCTTCCCCCAGACTTGTCCCCTTTTGTTGTGTACCCTCCAACCTGCCTATGAGAGTCTCGTGTCTTCCCCACCCATTGCTCCTCATCCGACTCCCATTCTCTTCACCTAGCCAGTCCCATTCCCTACTCCTCAAGTTTCTTAACCCAGTCCCAGTCTCCTTGGCAAGCCAGTCCTAGTTTCCCTCTCTGGACAAGTTGTCCAAGGTTCAATTCCCACCCTGCTATCTCAGACTTCCCCCTTCATGCATCCAGTCCCAGTCTAGTCCCAGGTTCCCATCTCTCAGCTCCTCATCTCATCTGTCTCTCTGCTTTCCCCTGACCCCCAGTTGTGCCCTGTCCATACTCCTCAGTCCCACTGGTTCCCAGTCCCAGTCTGCCTCCCTGGCTTCCTTGTCCAGCCTCAGTGTTCTCCCCACTTCCCTCAGTTCCTTGGCTCAATCTATTTCATCTGCCCCATAAGGCTGTCTCTTGTCCACTCGGCAGTCAAATCAGGCAGCTTCCTCCTCCATGCTGCCGGGGCCCAACAAGGGAGTCATTGAAAGCAAAGGAGAGAAAGACTCTCTGCCTTCAGTTCTGGTGCCTGGACCCAGAGCCAGCAATACCCAAAACATTCCAGATGAGGAATTGCTGGGAAAGTCCTACTCACCTGCGGGAGTATGCTCAGAGCGAAAATCTCTGGAGATTCCATGTGCACTAAGAAGTCTTTACTGAACAAGTGCACACTGCAATTTTTCAAAGGCTTGTAATCTGGCTACAATTAAGTGGATTTTCATGGGGATGGCAAAAGGTACCTCCCTGACATAACAGCCGCCCCACTGCAAAATTTCGAGTCCTTGAGCCAAAGCATGGTGACACTGGAGGGTTTTTTTAATAAAAAGTCACCAGAATTTAACATGGGCAAAACAATGTAATTTTTTCCTAGCCTCACTCTCAAAAATAGCTGAGCCATGCTAGCTGAAATTTTCCAAAATTACAGCCCTATAGGCAGGATCGCTTGACGCCTTTATAACATGGCTTGTTATCACCACAAAATTGTTAGTAGCTGTAGATAATCCTATTTGTTCTGGCAGAATCAATTCAAAACAAGCTGATAAAAGATGATTAAGTAGCTTCACCGTAATATCATTCAAAACTGCATCTGCACCCATGTTTAACTTTGCATCAAGCTTATATCATGTCTCATTAACCACATTACAAGATGTGATCAGCAAATATTTGCCAAAATTTGGGGTAATGGAAAAGGAACAGGTCATTAAATGCTCCGTTCTAGAACTCTGGCATGGGCAGCAGGAATCGTAGGCAGGAGGAGGCTGTGCCTCCCCAAAGAGCCTATTGTGGCCCCGCTCATGCTCTGCCCCCAGGTCAGGCCCGCTCCTTCTTTCCCAACGCTCTGCCCTGGCTGGGCCAGGTTGGCTGGGGCTGGCTGGCCTGCCTCCCACAGGGACTCAAGGTGGCTGGTTCTGGGACCGCGCTGCCCACCCGGCACTCTGGAGCTGGCCACCCAGAGCCCCGGGACTGGTCACCCAGAGTTCTGCGGCTGGGGATGCTGCAGCCACACCACCTGGAGCACTGGGGCTGGGGGCGCTGCGGCCGTGCTGCCTAGGGGCTGGGGGCGCTGAGGCTGCACTGCCCAACGCACCGGGCGGCCTGGTCACTCTGAACTCTGGGGCAAACTTCTATGCATTTGAATGCAACAAGGCCATGGGGCTGATTTAAAAAAAAATCTGTTTATTATGCAGTCGAGTTTGGTTTCAATTCATCAGTTTTTCCCTCTTATAAGAAATCCAAAATATTGCGGGTGAAAGATCAGGAACAAAGAAATGTTAAGTGTCAACGCAATTCCCCTGCAAAATGTCAAACTAGCTACCCTGGGCAAAAGTCTCTGTTGCTGTAAACTGTCTCAGCGTCACTATCTGTACGTCAACAGAGAGTCTGGCCTAATAATAGCAGCCCTTATTTTCAAAGCACATCACAGGCATTAATAAATATAGCCACAAAACACTCCTGGGAGGTTAGCTGAGGTGTCCGAGGCAGAATGAGAATTTGTCACTTCCAATCTTGTGTACAGTTCACTCAGCTGTGGGTCTGATACTCAGGTCTACTCCAGCTCCTCTGCAACACTCTGCCAGCAAAAAGCAGCCAGAAAGCCAGCTTCAGTGAGTCCCTGAGCAGCCCCCTTCTGGCTGTATGCCACCCTCTTCCAGACTCCTGTACATGGGGATTTCCCAGGAGAAAGGCAACATTGACAGGCTGTCCATATGGCAGCAGGCCATAAGGAAGCTGGACAAAATTTAGAACAGCCTGATACAGGCTTGAGGCTGCTCTAGATTACAAAGGGACCAGACTTTCCTATCTCCTATCTCAGATGGGCCTTTAATATACACAGCTAAGGCTTCAGCCCCATGTCTTGCTCTTCCTTCATATTATTTACAAGTTAGCCCTTGCCCTTGGTACAATGACATGTGATACTGTTAATCAATACACTCTGCTGAAAGAAATATACTACCTATTGAAACTGTGTGTTGCCTGACATCATGGATTCCAGTGCAGAAATGAATTAAATCGATACATGCCCATATAACCCTGTATACTACGAAACCTCTCTATTGCCACTTGTTGAGTCCAGAGTCCCGCATAACACAGGCTTCAGATCGTTTATTTAACACAGTACATTTTTCCATGGTTTCACAGAGTTTGTCTAGAGGTTTATAGGATTTTGCTCACTGAATCACAATCATTTTAAATCTTTCAGGTTCTATATTTTCTCCTGTTTGTATGACATTTCCCAATATAGAAACTGTATTCAGAGTCAGGGCGACAACCTAAAACAGCCATTTGGCTTTCACTGTCTCTCTTTGGGACAGTCTGGCAATTGGCTGATGTGGTCTGGTGGCAGAGTAACTCGGGGGGTTCTGTGTCCAGCTCTGTCACTGCCTCAGCACCTCACTTAGGGCAAGACAAAGCAGACCCAGTGTTCAACCTTGGATGCCTAAACTGGATATTTGGGAGAGCGAGACAACCATTTTCCCAGCCCTTCTACTGCTGCTCTTCCAGCCGTGGCCTGCAGTGGGGGATGGGACCCCAGTTCATGCCATCTGATGGAGTTTATTGCCAACTCTTGTGATTTCCTTACAACTCTAGCAATTTTGTGGTGTTTATTTATCTGCCTCATGAAAATATGATGAAAGGTGCCAACTCATGAATTTTCCCAAATTCAGGATGGCCGCCATCTCCTATTACTGTCAATAGGGCTCGAGCCAGCAAGATGGCTGCCATTTCCCTACAGTCTCTCTGCATGTCGAAGTGAAGCTGCCCTTAATAAAGTTGGCTGCTATCTCCCACTGTTTTCAGTTAGATCAAAGCCATGTCCCCAGGCAAAATGGCTACCACCCTATGGTTCCGGGGACTAGACAGGGCACAGGGACTATAAATAGTTCATAGTCACTGGAGTCTTGTTATCAGGGTCCCCAGCCCAGCCTGGTTCCAACTAGAGCTGGGCAAAATTATAAATGTCCATTGTAGGCATCTAAATGCCAAGTCCTTTATGCAGAATCAGAGACCATAAAACACAACAGGACCCTTGCTGTAGCTTTGCTCTCTACATAGGTAGCTCTCAACCTGTGGTCCACAGACCCTATGTCAAAGGGGTCCGCGAAAGACTTAGACTGAAAACTGACTGAACAGAATTCAGCTATCTATTCAGACAATAGATTTCCAAAAGGGCCCACAGCTCCATTCGAAATTTTGTAGCCGGGGGGGTCCGCAAATGAAAGAAAGGTTGAGAACTACTGCTCTACACAACATTACGTTTAGGAGGAAAGTACACGGATATAGCTGGTGTACAATATATAATTTTTACTAACCATACACAAATATACAAAACCTAACTACATACGTTTACGCTACTACTCTGTTAGATTCTGGTGGCTTAGGTGACAGAAGACAACGGAGGACCACTGGATGGACCCCAAACCATTTAAAGAGATGATACTCAATTCTTATGTGCTATATACACCTCCCCTCTAAAAGGAAATAAAAAAAATCCCATTTACCAATGCCTCACTATCAAAACTCCTATAATTAAATATATGACAACCCTTTTGTTTTTTTAATACTACCAGGGAGTTTTCACATGGGAAATGTATTCCAGACTGTTCTAACCCCAGCAAGAACATCTGGTGCTCTTTCTTTCCCAACCTTCAGCCAGGAGATGTGAAATAAGCCTGGTGATTTTCAGTGGGATGGTTCTTTATTTGGGAAGGCACAAATCAGTTAGTAAAAGGACAAAGGGCAATTTGCCATTTCAAAAGTGAAGTCTAAGACATACATGCAGGGCCAATCCTCAGCTTCAGCCTAGGAGAACTCAGTGAAACTGAAGGAAAGAGGGGGATTCTGATCCAGATTTCAAACACCCTAAAGTTTGTCAGAGTTTGGATATGGAATTAATAGGTCTATTTGCATCATTCAGTTTAGGTTTCAAGCACTGGGTTGGTATGTTCAGATCCAGGCTTTTAGGGTTTAAGTGTATCTCTTTTAGGAACTGATCCCATAAAGTGTTGAGCACCCCCAATTAGAGCTAGGTAAAATTTTTCGACCTATACTTTTTTCCTGGCCAAAAATGCCACTATCTGACTATTCCAGGTTTGCTTAAACTTTTTGTGACTTTGTGTTGATTTTGCCAATTTGTTTTGGTTGGAAAAAAACAAACTTTTAAAACGTTCTGAAAAAATAGTTTCATTTTGACATTTTTAAATAAAACATGTTGTTTAAAATGACTTTATGTTTAGAAATTTCCCTCAATTTTACGTAACCCCCCCAAAAAACGTTAAAAAAAACCCTGCTCAAATCAAAACAGAATATTTTGTGTTGGGTCAAATGAAACATTTCATTTGACCCAAAACTATTTTTTAAAACTTTTTCATTTTCCAGAAATTTGAAAAAAAAATTATTGTCATGGTGACCCAAAAAAGACTGTTTTTCAATTTTTCTGAATGGCCAGTGAACTGAACAATCAATGGGAAGTCAATGGGAAGTCAATGGGAATCAAGGAGGTTCAACACCTTATACCAGTAGGCCCTTATTGTGGGATGAACCTCCAAGAAGTCTGCAAGGTCTTTGAGGGGGCTGGTTCAGATCAGACTCCAAAGGTCTAGACCTGAGCCGTACTATCCGAGCCTTCTGCTTCTGAAAAATGGAGCAGGAAAACTCAAGAGAAGGGGATTTCTAATGGGCTTCTCAGCATCTCCTCTTACTCTCCCAGGCAGAAATACCCTGAGACTCAATGGCTGTTCTCATGATCACAGAATATCAGGGTTGGAAGGGACCTCAGGAAGTTCTAGTCCAATCCCCTGCTCAAAGCAGGACCAACCCCAACTAAATCATCCCAGCCAGGGCTTTGTCAAGCTGGGCCTTAAAAACCTCTAAGGATGGAGATTCCACCACCTCCCTAGGTAACCCATTCCAGTGCTTCGCCACCCTCCTCGTGAAATAGTTTTTTCTAATATCCAACCTAAACCGCCCCTGCTGCGACTTGAGACCATTGCTCCTTGTTCTGTCATCTGCCACCACTGAGTTCCATCCTCTCTGGAACCCCCCTTCAGGAAGAAAATACATAAATAAAAGTCCAAGTGATTTGCTGAAACAAACATCATCTCGATCCTCACCAGGGACTCAACCCCGGGCTAAAGTATGAACTTCAGCAGTGTGAGCTAAAGGACTGAGGGTACATCTACATTGCAAAAACCAAAATCATGCAGCAGAGGGTCCCAGCGGCTGGGTCAACTGATGTGCATTTGGGGACTCCCAGTTCGGGGCTAAAAATAGCAGTGTAGTCATTCCCACTTGGGCTGGAGCCTGGGCTCTGAGAACAGCCCCATCTTGTCTGAGTGGGAACATCTATACCGTTATTTTTAGCCCCATAACGTGAGCCTGAATCACTTGACTGAGACTTGTTGCTGGGGGTCTTTTTTTGCAGTATAGATGTACCCTAAGTCCCTCAGCTGGTAACTCTAGCAGAGTTATGTCCTCCATGGATCAGGCATGGAAAAGGTCATATAGCAGACTTGACTGTAAGTTACAATAGTGCCCATAAAAAGGTTTGATTCTAATTTAGACAAAGGATCAGTCCAAATTCTTCCCAGGTATCAACCCAATTCAGCCAGTGGAGTTACACCACTGATGTATTTGGCTCAGTTGATTTACACCAGGGTTCAGCTTAGTGCATTGTATTTTCCATTCTAGTTCTGACATCTCTCAGACTGATGACCACCTTATCTAAAAGGGAATAAAACTGGAGTAATACTTAATGATACTTACAATACATCCTTTCACACCACCTTCCTAAATCCCATTTAAAACAATCCTCCATGTATCCTATATGGATTTACATTCCCCCTTCATGACCAAATTGACTGCAGCTCCTTCTCAGATTAGCTTCAAAACAAATACCCTTTCCCTGTCACGTAATTTACAAATGATGTATTCACTGAAGTCAGACTTGAGACCATTGCTTCTTGTTCTGTCATTGAGACCATTGCTTCTTGTTCTGTCAGGGAACTGACCTCTGCCAGACACCTCTTAGGTTTCCTCATGCTCAGGGTAGGTGGTTGCGAGGTGCCACCCCCCAACCAACCCCCGGTGAGCATCACAACTATACAGCACTACACAGGTGGCCTGAGATCAGATACGGATTATGGACTGGAGTTTTAAAGGTATTTAGGGGCCTATCTGAATCTTTAGATGCCTAAACACCGTTAGAAATCCAGTCCCTAGCCTCAAAAGGCATTCAGCTGGATCCCTGCTAATGGGAAAGATGCTATGGCATATGCAGCAGGGAGTAATTTAACTCCAGTTGTCTGCTTCACAGAGTCCATGCATTCTCTTCTCCATTGGAACGTAGAACTCCTATTACTATCAACAGGAGCTGCACATGCCCAGAAAGGGAAGCATACACTCCAGGTGTGATTAGGGTTTCGTCCCTTGCTAAGCAAACAGCTTCCTAAAGTGCCTTATTAGCCAGACAAACATATTCTTATTAATTGCACCAATACTCCTGATGATTGCATCGTATGCTTGGGGATATGTATCACAATACCAGGAAGGGTGTGGGTTACTCAGCTGATAAAAATCCACAGGGGTACTAGGGAATACATTTAAATTTCAAGCAATATTTTTGCAGATTGTCCTAGGACCAAAAAATGAATAACACCACTGCACTTATATGCAGACTTATCAAAGATCTCACAGTGCTTTTAAAATATTAATTAGTTAAGCTCCCCAACCCCAAGAAATTTGGTAACTATTATCCCTGTCTCACTGGTGGGTAAGCAGCGGGGTCAAGTAGTATGTCGAGGGTCACGTAGGAAGTTAAGAATAGAACCCCAGAGTCCTAATTGCTCGGTTCCTGCTAATCACTAAGGATGCTCTTTTCCACAGAGGACAGATCCTCAGCTGGTGGGAAATGGTGTGATTGCAGTGGAGGTCTATTGATTTATATCCACGGAGGAGCTGTATTTATGTCGGTAAAGTCACACCGTATATTTGCAAAAGCTCTCCTGCTAAGCACTGTTTAGGCATTCACACATTTGAAAGGGTGCAACGCAATGAAAAGAAATCAGAGGCCGCGTGGGTTGTTTTTTTGAAAGTCAACCACATACAGGAACCTGTACAATTTAGAAAAACATATCTAAAAGCCACCGGGAAGCTGACACCGAAGCCGTTTTTACACTGAAACGTTTTTACACAAACGGAGAAAGGAAAATGTACTTAGGAAATACACTCCACGGAGAAGGGCCAGAATCTCAGTGGGTGTCAATTGGCATCACTCTATTGATTTCAATGGAACGACAATGATTTACACCAGCTGAGGATCTAGTCCAACTTTCCAACTGGAAAAAGAAAACCATGTTTATGAAAAAGAGATATTGTTGGACAATCTTTCCCCTCTGTTTCCTATTTGAAATAACTCTGTAGTAGAGCTTCCAAACTCTCAGGCTCATTAACAGCATGCAAAAGAGTTGGGGTAGGATTTAACGCTGGAGTTTTGACCATCCGTGCCCTTTTAAGGGGCGTGCATAAGAGTGTGCTATGGAAATGAAAAGTTTGATTATAGAAACACGAGTGGTATAAATTCAAATCTCTTTTGTCAGCTTTGTATTTGACATGTGGTCACACCAAGTACAATGATCTCAAATCTCTTTACAAACTATTAAGCCTCACAATACTTCCCAGGAGGTAGGTCAGTAACATTATTTCCATTTAGCGCAATAGAAAACTGAGTCACAGAGAGGGTTAAGTGGGTGATTTAAAGTGACACAGTGAATGAGAATCCTGGCTCCCAGTCCCATGCTCTGAGCAACATGCAATATGTGACTAAGGAGAGATATGATAGAAATCTGTCAAATCATGAACTATGCAGAGAAAGTGAATCGGGAAGAGCTATTTGCCCCTTCACATAACACAAGAACTGGTGGCCACCCAATGAAATCAATAGGCAGCAGGTTTAAAACAAACCAAAGGAAGTATTTCTTCACACAACGCACAGTCAACCTGTGGAACTCCTTGCCAGGGGATGTTGTGAAGGACAAAAGTATCACTGGGTTCAGAAAAGAATTAGCCATTGACAGACCTATCCTCCATGAACTTAACTATTAGCCAAGGTGGTCAGGGACACAACCCCATGCTAAATCTTTGATTGTCAGAACCTGGGACTGGACGATAGGGGATGGATCTCTCAAATTGCCCTTTTCTGTTTATTCCCTCTGAAGCATCTGGCACTGGCCACTGTTGGAAGACACGATACTGGGCTAGATGGACCATGGATTGATCTGACTCAATATGGCTGTTCTTATATTCTTCCTCTTTTACTCAGGGTGAGAACTGGCTCTTAAATATAGCTAATTAATCCTTACAACATCCTGATTAGGTAGAGAAAATAGCATCATCATCATCATCACGAAAGAGAAACTGAGGCAAAGCAGACAAGTGACTTGGCCAAGGCCATATGGTCAGAGGCAGGATTAGAACACACAAGTTCTTGGCTCCCTGCTATGACCTTAAACCATGATTTTCTCAGCCCACCTTGATTATCATACACATTGTAAGGAGAGTGGTCACTTTAAATAAGCTACTACCAGCAGGAGAGTGGATTTGTGTGTGTGGGGGGGGGAGAAAACCTGGATTTGTGCTGGAAATGGCCCAACTTGATTATCACACACATTGTAAGGAGAGCGATCACTTTAGATAAGCTATTACCAGCAGGAGAGTGGGGTGGGAGGAGGTATTTTTTCATGCTTTGTGTGTATATAAAAAGATCTTCTACACTTTCCACAGTATGCATCCGATGAAGAGAGCTGTAGCTCACGAAAGCTTATGCTCAAATAAATTGGTTAGTCTCTAAGGTGCCACAAGTACTCCTTTTCTTTTTGCGAATACAGACTAACACGGCTGTTACTCTGAAACCTTAGGTTTTTAAAGTGTTGTTTGTAACGGTAAGTCCAGAAATGATTTTTAAAGGGGACAAACCCACCACAACAAATATCTTTTAAAAGTGTTCAGACAGAGCTGCTGTGTTCCTGAGACCCTGCATGCTTCTTGTAATTGATTTTTCCAGTGGACTAAACAAATCTGACTATTATGCTGCCTACAAAAAGCAATAAGGTGTTTCATGTAATCTGAATCTAAGATACATGGCCTTTGATCACGTGACACCTCCCTGTAGGCTCAGATGACAACAGGATGGGAAAAATGCCTGGCTAGTGTCAAGAAGATGCATTCTGACCTTTCTAGCACCCCCTCAACAATAACTAAGAGCATGAGAAAATCCCATGCAGAACGGCTCTAAGATTTCCTGGACCATAGAACTTCCCCTAAAGCTGTTTATTTATTGAGTTGTCTGTGACTGGAGAGGGATGGTTGATGATGCGGCATCAGATCTCAGCTGTTGTAGATGGTCTACACTGACTTCTAGGAGCTATTTTGATTTCCATCAGCTGAGGATCTGTCCCACTAACTATATTTGGGGGGGTCTGAAAGGGAATGAGCGGTATTTAAACTCCTTTTTCTTTATGAACTAGCTATGCTACTTCAAGGGGAAGATCTGCTGGTATGGGCCTAGATGCCTCTGTCCTACCCTGTGAACTAGTACTTGTGTTTCTAACCAAGGGAATGAAACCTGGCTTTGGAAATGGGGGTTGCCAGCTCTTCTTCCCAAAACTACAGAGGCTGCCTGCATGCCAGAGCAATATTGGCTCAACGATTTTAACCCTTAGAATATTGGCTGGGGAAAGGCACTCAAGCGGGAGAGTGTTCTAACGGCAGGGGAAAGATCATCTTAACAGTGCTTTGCATTTTATAGCACCTTTCATTGGAGGATCGCAAAGTGCTCCCCAGACACTCAGAACTAAGCCTCACATCTTCCGTGTAAGGTAGGGGGGGGTCTATACTGTATTCATTTTACAGATGGGCAAACGGAGGCACAGAAAGGTGAAATCGCTTGCCAAATGCACCAGAACAAGCCAGAATCAGACTCAGGAATAGAATCTAGTTCCTACCACTAGGCTAGAGAATGAGGAAATCAATAGCCCCTGATAAATAGTATGGCACATCACAAGGTCTCAGCGAAATGCAGAGAAAACAAGATTTTCATCTCTCAGCAATTAGCATAGAGACTGGTAGCAGCCACAGGAAATCACAGGACATCACCCAGAAAGGTGTTACCATTCTAGAGAAGACTTTGGCTCATGGTCCAAAATACATCCCTGGCATCACATTCCACTGAAGGCAATGGAGTTACACCAGACACGGGTTTAGCCCAAAATTTTTGCAGCCACAGACAAGAGGATGCCTTCTGTTCTGCCCACGTCTGCCCTCTTCATTTGCAAATGTGGTGCCCAATCCAAAGCCCAGCAAAGTCAAGGAGAGGCTTCCCATTGACCAGTGCGGACACTGGTTCAGGGCCTCTAGTCTTGGCAACTTATTTGTGATGAGGGTCAGGGCTGCCAATCAGGAGCCTGACTCATGGGGAACTGAGAAAGGACCAGTGTAACCCACACACCTCCTGGGTGTGGGGTTCTGTCCCAGCTCCTGGCACCCAGACCACTTAGAGTTAAATGCGTCTGCTCTCCAGCCCTAGCTCAGGGCCATGTGGCTTTTAGCGCACGCAGTAGCGGCTCATGCATTTAGCTTCAGAGGTCCCAGGTTTGATCCCGCCTGCCAACGGGTCTGTAGGCGTTACACCAGGACAACCCAATCCAAGAGCACAGAACCTGGGAGAAATAGACCAAAGTGACCACTGAGGCGCCTGACCGATCATGTTAAATAACTTGATTTTTTCCCCTAGTGTCTCTTTGCCAGAATGATCCCGAGCTCTGAGGGCAGTTTGGGCAGTTTCAGAACGGTCACAGCATAAAACGCGTGGTATTTCCCCCCCCCCCCCACCCCTTACCACAACCTTAAGTCAATTTCTGACCCAGCTGCTGATGGACATTCCACCGCGGTGCGGACCAGGGCGCGCAGATCTTGCGAAGTTCTTTGGAGAGTATCGTTATTATTCCGCCCTTGAGAAGGACCCCACCCCCCTTTAATTGCAACCAGAGCTTGAAATGAAGCCTGGAAGTTCACCCATGGCAGGGAGCAACCGCTGAGAGCGAGAGGGGTCGCGGTCCTTCACCTAGCTGGGGAGGACAGGACAGCGCAGGGGGTGGTTCACTTACCGAAAGGCAGGACGAAGAAGA
The DNA here is from genome assembly GCF_965152275.1 of Natator depressus. NCBI lineage: Eukaryota > Metazoa > Chordata > Testudines > Cheloniidae > Natator > Natator depressus. Next base: position 132,520,138 of record NC_134237.1, on the reverse strand, counting down.
AAGGGAACCAGCAGAGAATGAAAACCCCCACGACGATGGCCAGGGTCTTGGCCGCTTTCTTCTCCCGGGAGAACTTCAGGAGGCGCACGGAAAGCGAGCTCCTGAAGTTGTGCCCTTTGCTCCGGGAGCTGGAGAGCGAGTCCTCCACCACGCTGCGGCAGTGGATCCTCAGCACCACTTCCATGGACTTGCCCCTCTCCTTCTTGACCCCCGCCTCCAGGCTCTTGGTGGTCCGCCGGGCCACCACGTAGACCCTGAAGTACATCACCAGGATGACCATGAGGGGCAGGTAGAAGGAGAAGAGGGAGGAGAAGAGGGCATAGCCCGGCTCCTCGGTGATGCTGCAGATGCTCTCGTCCGGGGGAGGCGGCTCCTTCCATCCCAGCAGGGGCCCGATGGAGATGACCATGGAGGAGAGCCAGACCACTCCGAGGATCACCAGCGCCTTCTTCTCGGTCATGATGGCGGGGTACTTGAGGGAGTACTTGACCCCGATGTACCTGTCCACCGAGATGATGCACAGGCTCATGATAGAGGCGGAGCAGCACAAGACATCCACCGCCGCCCAGATGTCGCAGAAGATGCGCCCGAAAGCCCAGGAGCCCAGCACCTCCAGGGTGGCCGAGAAGGGCAGGACGGTGGTGCTGAGCAGCAGGTCCGCGATGGCCAGGTTGACGATGAAGTAGTTGGTGACCGTCTGCAGGTGCCGGTTGCAGGCCACCGAGAGGATCACCAGGATGTTGCCCACGATAGCCGAAAGGATGAAGAGGGCCAGGAAGACCCCTACGCCCACCGCCTGGAGATCCAGGGCCAAAGGCAGGGAGGTGCCATTGGTCTCCGCTTCCTCCCCCGGCAGCCCCCACTCCCTCCAGGACCGGTTCGCGCTGCCCTGTCCCGTCCGGTTCCCATTCAAGCTGGCATTGATCAGATCAGGGAAAGTCATTTTAGAAGGGTCCGGTCTCCATGGAGGATGGCTCCGCCGTGAAAGGGACGCCGGGCATGCTCCCCGCTCCGCCCTCCCTTGCACCGCAAAGAGTTTCTTCCTCCCCAGCTCACTGCCCCGCACCCCCAGTCAAGTCCCCAGCCAGGAGGCTGTAGCTCAGCCACCCCCCTTTCCAGCCCACCCCACACGGGCAAGTCTCCCGGGAAGCGATGGGGGTGTGTGTGTGTGGGGGGAGCAAAAGGAAACGAAGAGCGTGGGGACCCCTTTGCTCGCCTTCATCCAAGAAGATGCATCGCTTGAGGATGCAGGAGTTGGCCGGACGGATGCAACAAGAGCCCGCTTGTAAATTTCACGCCCATCCTCCCCTCCCTTCCCAGTCCAGGAGGCAGGAAGGAAAATCCAGATCTAAGCGGGAGGGAGGGGCGGAAAGTACCAGCTCCTCGGATGCTCAAACTTTGCATTCAATGGGTGGCAGGGCTGAGAGAGAGAGAGCGAGCGAGCGGGGGCTGTGCCTGGCTTCCCGGGGTGGTGGCAAGAAGCAGCTCGGTTCTCCAAACCCCTCCTGACGCTCCTGTTGCGTCCCCTTGCTGATCGGGGCGGGGGCGGGATGCTGAAGGAGCAGGAGGAAGAGGAGGGAGTTGTTACTTTGGAAAGAAAAAGGATCCCCGAGCCTGGCATCAAGAGGATCCGTTCCAGCGCCACGCCAGGAGGATGCAAAAAGCGCCTTCTCTGCCGGGCAAGCGCTGGGGCAAGGAGCCACGCCGGGGCACTTTTAAAGAAAGAGGCAACCGCACCGCTAGATATAGACCGCTACCCCCTGCGGCAGCCGCTCCGAGCCGACGCTCCGCGAGGCGGCACAGAGACCCCTGTCCAACGCTAGGGGGCAGAAAATGGCTGGAATCCTCTCCCGCCAGAGCCACTGGGCTCAGACTCCAGGGGAGGGAGTCGCCGGATCGAGCCCAGCGCCAGGCTCCTGCCGCGGGTTGCCTCCCGGGGCCTGACCCAGCCTCCTTAGGTAGAGCGGTCCCGAGCCCCTCTGGGGGAACAGCCCCCCCCCCGAGGGGGTGAGGGGGGCTGATGACAGGCTGGGAGACGGACCCTGGGCTTGCCAGGCTCCCGCTAGCGGCCCCTGCCCATTAGCCTACACCCAGCAACCCCCTCCCTCCGCCCCTTAGCCCCCTGCGCCCGGCAGGCCCCTTTCCTCCCTAACCCCCCTACCTGGCACTGCCAGCACGGCCACCTCCCCAAACAGCGCCCTGCTTCTCTCAGCTCCTCCCCGTTCTGCCGGGAGCTCCCAGCCCCGCTGCCTCCCATCCACCCCTCCCCTTCTCCCTGTACCCCCAGTTATCGTCCTGCCTTCCTTTTTAGCCACCCTCCCCCCCGCCCCGCAGCCAGGTGCTGGAGCTCAAGCCTAGGTAGGCAGCACTGCCTTCCAAGATCCAGCCCCCCAAAAGTATAGGGCAGGAGAAAGGCACTTGGGCAGGGCTACTGCGCGACTAGGAAATCGCCCCCTGTGCTATAAGCTTTTTTGCAAGACTTAGAAACAGCAGCTTGTGGTCAAAATGTCGCGGCATCGCTTGGGGGCTCGTTTATACAGTCGCTTTCCCCACTGATAAACCCAAGTCCCGTTTCCAGCCATAGAATACCAGGGTTGGAAGGCACCTCAGGAGGTCATCTAGTCCAACCCCCTGCTCAAAGCAGGACCCATCCCCAATTTTTGCCCCAGACTCCCAAATGGCCCCCTCAAGGATTGAACTCACAATCCTGGGTTTAGCAGGCCAATGCTCAAACCGCTGAACTATCCCTCCTAATTTGTTTCTAATGAGTGATTTGTTTCTAATGAGCCTTCCCCTCCTGCTTCCATACTTATGGTAGGGCAGTGACCTGGAATGGTTCCGAAGCTAGTTCCTACTGTACACAGGAAATATTTGCTTTCCATTATGTTTATCTTGCATTTTAACAACTATTTCCCCCCCCCACCACCACAAACATTTGCAGCAAAGTGAATTAACTGCAGCCTGAGCAGAGGCTGCTGATTCATGTTTTGAGCAGCAACTGCTCAAAAAAATTGTGTATTTCTCTGAAGGAAATGAAAAAAAAATCCCTTCCATTTGAATTTTGCTTGTGCGTGTAAGTTTTATGTTTGCAATGGAGATTTTCATCCTCCTTCCTCTACATTCCAGCTTTTTTCCCCCAGTGGAAAAGAAGGGGGCAAGGGCAAACACACACACACACACAAACCCTCAAACATGCCCAAACGGATCTTTATTTATTTATTTATTTAGCAAGAACAAAACACTTAAATCAAAATGACAATTTTCTCTTCTCATCAAAAAGCCATTTTCATTAAAAGAAAATGCTTTGATGAAAACATTTCAACCTGCCCTGTTTATTTTTGTTTCTTCCTGGGAAGCCAAGTTCATCTTGCCATCCTCTTAGCCCAGCAAATTTTGTAGCTACATCTATACAGCTTTAGATAGATCTCACTGTCTATTGCTCTAGATAAGTATATCTCATCTAATCTATGTGCACACAAAGAGAGGAAAACCTACATTTCCCCAGAGTTAAGGATGAGTTGACTTTTTATGTAAAGCAGTATTTAAATTTCCTTTTTAATGTGTAGACAGATTGCTTAATGCACTACTGGACAGCACTCTGTTATTATGGTGGTGGGTATGGTATAAAAACCTACATAGAACAGAACAGAATAGAATGTTACTCACAATCAAAATTACACTAAATCTTTAGCCTAAAAGTATTTAATTTTCTGGATTTTGGGGCCCTGATCTACAAAGGTATGGATGTTAGGAACCTAAATACCTTTGTGGCTCTGGGCCTTGTTGTCATACAGAGTTGCAATGGTTGAACTGAATGCTTGGTTTAAAACTAATTTAGTTAAACTGAGGCAAATGGCTGTGTGGCCACTTATTTCAATTTCAATCAGGATTATTTGGTTAAATTTAAATTGATTAGCAAACAGGTTTGAGCTGAAAGCAAATAAACCACTCTTTGACAGAGAAAAGAGTGTCCGCACTGGTTAAACTCAATTGGTTTAGCCAAAGAGGTGCCACTTTGTGTGTAGATAAGATTGCAAGTCAATCTGCTCAGTTTAAGAATTCAAAGGAGTTGCAACTACAGCTGGTTGGAAACTTTTTGTTGAAACAGTTTTCTGTCAGGAAATGCCGTATCAATGAAAATGATTTTTTTCTGCAACATCATACAGATATGATAAAATGTCCCGCACCAAAATATTTTGAAATGTAAGTAATATATGTGTTACATTCTAGAGGAGCAGCTGTTTTTATTAGCTTAGGAAAAAAAAAAAAGATTCCAGGCTAACACAAGGACCTTGAAAACAGCAGCTTAGCTAATTAATACATTGAGTGCTTCCTGGAAGTGTCAAATTGTTTCGTTATAACACAAACTATGTTTTCATTTTGATTGCAGATGGATGAAATTAATGAAAACAAATTCTGAAATGTTAGAATATCCCGTGAAACAGAAATTCTGAGTTTTGACCAGTTCTAATGACAAATGCTTCCCCCTTTGACATTTAAGGCTGTTGTCTCATATTTCCTCAGCCTCCTCTAGCTTTCTATTGACTTTGTTGATAACATTTGGAATTTTATGCAGATATAGTGCTAAATGCACTCTTGAGCACAGGGTCACTTTTAAAATTAAAATAAGAAATTTAAAACCACCAAGTGATTGGTATTATTTGCTATTAACATTAGTATTGTAGTTACACCACAAGAGGGAACAAAGCAGACACATATTTTAAAAAGGTAATACAATTTTTTCTATGTACAATACCAGGGCTGAACATGTATTGTATTGTATCCAGTTCTGGGCACCACATTTCAGGAAAGATGTGGACAAATTGGAGAAAGTCAAGAGAAGAGCAACAAAAATGATTAAAGGTTTAGAAAACATGATCTATGAGGGAAGATTGAAAAAAAATTGGGTTTGTTTAGTCCAGAGAAGAGAAGACTGAGAGGGGACATAATAACAGTTTTCAAGTACATAAAAGGTTGTTATAAGGAGGAAGGAGAAAAATTGTTTTTCTTAATCTCTGAGGATAGGACAAGAAGCAATGGGCTTAAATTGCAGCAAGGGCAGTTTAGGTTGGACATTTAGGAAAAACTTCCTAACTGTCAGGGTGGTTAAGCAAAAACTTCCTAACTGTCAGGGTGGTTAAGCACTAGAACAAATTGCCTAGGGAGGTTGTGGACTCTCCATCATTGGAGATTTTTGAGAGCCAATCAATTACCAGACACCTGTCAGGAATGGTCTAGATCAGTGCTTCTCAAACCATCTGATGTGGCGGACCGGCAATTTTTTCCCCCAATGTGCCAGGGACCGGGACCATATCTGCCAGGGACCAGGACCATATTTGCCAGGGACCGGTACCATATGTGTGCCATATTATCGTTTTCACATAGGCACGTAACATATCAGATCAGAAAAACTAACACTCTTCACTGTATTAATTGGAATGGGAGTGTGGCGTACATGCAGAGATTGTTCCCATTTAAATACATTGAAGACTGACTGAAAGGCTGTGCATCTGTGCGGATAGCATGAAATGACTATTATTCGTTTACGATCCAAGAAAATATTATTTGAACATTTGTAGTAATATTAATTTATATCAGAAACAATATAATGAATAAAATAAAAGTTGGCAGACATTTTTTATTTTATGTTTATTTTGTAAACAAATAATACAATATTACAATACAAATAAAAATATTAAAAAATCAAACCAGCAAAGTCTCCTAACAAAGATATTATAAAAAAATTTATTAACACAATAATAGGCATGTTAAAACCTTAACCTTTACTAATGTGAAAGGTGAGCCTGTTTCTTCTTTGTCAGTTTATCCAGTCGTGGTTCGATTGAGGACAGTGCCACACGTAATAGAGAATGACTATCCATACTATTCCTGTACTTTGTCTTAATGACACTCATGGTTGAGAAGCCAGACTCGCAGAGGTATGTTGAAGGAAATGGGAGAAGAGTTTTCAGAGCAATTTCAGTAAGCTCAGGATATTCTGCTTTCACTTTTATCCAAAAGGAAGCAAGTGATGTAGTTTCAAAACTCATCTTCAATCTTTCGTCAGCAGCCAGCTTCAACAATTTATCCTCCATAGTGACAGTTAAGTCATCTTTCAATGGAATAAATGGATTTTGGATCCATCCAGTCCCTTTCCGTGGATCTTCTTCTACTGGAAAGTAAAACTCAAAACGTTCTGCCAAATTCGTCAAATGTTCACTGATGACATTTTGTAGAGGTGTAACATCAAGGTCTTCACCTGCATCGGCGATGATAGTCGCTAAGTTGTGAAACGTCATCACAATCTCTTGACACTCGACTCTTCCATGCTTTTAGCTTTTGTTTCTGTCCGTCGATCTTGTCTGCCATGGTAAGACACGAAGCTATCCTTCCCTGCATGGAGGTGTTGAGATCATTAAAGATGGCAAAGATAACAGCCAAATAAGCCGGCTTGGCTATCCAATCCACATCTCGGAACAATTGTGACCAATTTGATTTTTTGTCCTGAAGAAACTCAGCAAGCTTGTTTCGGAGCTCAAATACTCTTGACAGGACTTTTCCCTCGATAACCAACGTACATCGGTATGCAATAGGAGCTGTTTATGATCAGCTCCCATATCATCACATAATGCAGTGAATAGTCTCGAATTTAAAGCATTCGCCTTTACATGGTTCACAATTTTTACGACCTCGCTGAGCACACTGTTTAGTTCTGTTGACATTTTTTTTGTTGCAAGACTTTCTCGGTGAAGGAAGCAGTGCGTCAACTTGCATTCGGGTGCAAGCGCCTTAATCTGGGTAACCACTCCAGAATGCCGTCCTGTCATTGTGGCAGCACCATCAGAACATACGCCTACACAAAACTTGAAATCCAACCCCCATTTGTTAATGATGTAGTCGCTCACAGTCTTGAACACTTTAGAACTAGTTGTTTTTGCTGGTAGTGAAGCAGAAAACAAAAACTCTTCCTTCAAATCACCCTCATGTTCAAAGCGCACATACACCATCAGAATTGCCGTATTAGCAACGTCTGTACATTCATCAAGCTGCAAAGAAAAGTGCTTTGATAATTTAATCTGTCCTATGAGCTGATCTTCCATATTGTGAGCCAGATTGTGAATTCGTTGAGCTATAGTGTCATTTGAAAGTGGCACCTGATGTGATCAGAAAACACAGCTCCTGTTGTGTTGTTAACCACAACCTCCTCCCCACTACAGCCCCCCCCGAGCAGCATTAACGCCCCTGCCTGTAGTGAACCCATTGCCTTGGCCACAGCCATGCTGACTAGGGGCAAAGCCTGCTTTCTTTGGTCACAAAGGGCCAGATGGTGTCCCTCTCACTCTTTTTTGGAAAGTAGCTGCACTGATTTCAATGGGACACTCATGGAGTAAGGCAGTACGCCCTGTGAATAGGGATCTGACCCAAAGTGAGAACTGTCTTGCATTAATAGCACTATTCACCACTTTTGTTACTATCTTCCCACTTCATCTCTGTCGTTTCCATTTAATGTCATACCCATTAAAAATGATGTGGGTCAAATATTGCCCTGGTGCAAGTTACAGTGGAGTTACCTGGATCTCTAGTGGTGTCTGAAAAGCAATGCCATGATAAAGCATCCTATATTACTCTTGCTGCTAATAATACCAACAATAAGTGGCTATCCTCAATGAAAATCCCAGTAGACTCCACTTGAATCCTTCAGACGGTTTCTACTGGCCTCTCTTGGGATCAGATTCGGCTACCCTTACTCCCGTTGAAATCAGTAGAGCTATGTTAATTTAGACCTGCTTAGGATCTGTTTCTTGTACCACATGCTGGGAAGTGATATAAAGGATTCCGTGCTTGTAAAACTAAACTGGCTCTTTATTAAGAGAACTGTTTACAGAGATGCTGCAATTGTAAGTAGCATTCTAGCCATGTGCCCACAGGCTGACTTCCCAGCACCTCCTCCAAATTCTTCCCTCCTGCAACCTGGGCTCCACTCTCCAAGTTCCATGCAGGTTACTGCACTAACAGTGTTTGTCTTTTACAAATCTAAAAGAGCCCTAAGTTTATCAGTTATTCTTACCGCTAATGATAACCCATAAACACAAGCCAGTCTTCATTTCTGGTTCACCAAGCTGCTTCTAATCCAAGCTACGGATATTTCAGAACAATGGCAATGTTTTGCATTTCTGTGGCTCTTGCTCTATTGAAGTCAGTGGATACAGGCTTGGGCACGTCAGGCCTTCTGGTTCAAAATCTCAAAGGGCTTTTCAGATATTAATGAAAAACCTCCCTCACAAGTGTGTTGGGAGGCATGAGTAGTACCCATTATTGTCCATTTTTACTGATGGGAACACTGAGGCACTGAATGGTGATATTGAGGCCGCAGAAGACATCTGGTAGAAGTGAGAATTATACTCACATCTCTTCATTCCCTCTTCAATGACTTAGCCAAGACAGGAACTTTTTTTCCCTTTCAAATAGACAATGTGTTTCTATTTTCCTCTCTAGGAGTCCTCTGCTCGCTTAATTTAACCTGTCAGTTCTCCCTGTGGTTAACAGAGTGATGTGTCCAGTGGCTGATGTTAGCACGTACGTCTCCCAACACTGCTCCTGGTGTTTCCACTAAAATCTCGATGAGCTTTTGCCCTTCAGCGTGACTGCAGGTTAATTAATTATCCTCACTTTTCTAAAGCCAAAAAAAAAAAAAAGCGTAAAAAAGCAAAGTTATAAAAAGAAGAACTGAGTCATATACAAACATACGGGGCCAGATATCCCTGGGGTAATCCTACTGAAGTTACACCGGTAATTAATTTAGCAGACCGTGTTATAGATTCACAGATTCCAAGGCCAGAGGGACCATTGTGATCATCTAGTCTGACCTCCTGTATAACACAGACCAGAGAGCTTCCCCAAGATAAGCCCTAGAGCAGAGCTTTTAGAAAAACATCCTATCCTCATTTAAAAATTGCCAGTGATGGAGAATTCCCCACAACCCTCAGTAAATTGTTCTGTAAGCAGGGTCTGAATGAGCTCTCCCTTGACATCTAGGAATGCACTGGGAGGGGGAAAAAGATTTCAGGAACAGACCATATTTGCGTAAACACACCTACTCAGCCTAGGCACGCAGCATGATGGAACTCCTTTGCCAAAGTAATGAATTTTAGCTGGTGCTGAGTTACAAACACTTTAGTATTGAGTGCAGAGTTAATGAAATGTTGTTATCCCTACTGAATAAGTAAAGGGCAGCAGAACTGTATGTAGCCTACCCTGGTTGAGGGGGTCACCCTACACTGTACCTCATTTGCTAAGCAGCGAGTAGGCCTGCCAAATCCCAGGGAAGGGAAAAAGGGGTGGGGGATGGGTGTTCCTGCACAGTGGTGTGGCCTCTGCCTAAGAATCCCTAGACATCATTTGACCCTTCCCTATCCATTATTTAGAGACCGGGCTGATAAGACTCATTTGAGAGTCCTAGTTTTGTTCAGTGATCGCTAGGGCTGAAATCACTGATAACCAGGTGCTGACCCTTATACCCGTTGTGGGACAGTCTTGCAGCGAAAGAGACTGCACAGCCTGCACTAGCAGCGAGGTTCCCCACTGTCTGCTGAAATCCCCGAGAGCTGGGTTAGTGGTGGGACCTCAGAGCGTGACGTTGCAGCAGAGAGAGCCGTAGCAGAGAGTGGTGGCAGTGTCAGCCGGCAGCGACGCAGAATGAAAGGCAGCAACTGTGAGCCAGTGCAGCAGTGGCCACAGCACGGAGGCATTGCTTGATGTCTTCTGCCCCCACCACCCGTCTGCCCCCAGGGTGGGAGGTGATCTCATGTGAACGCACTTGTGAACGCTGGGTCTTCACTGGCCAAGGACAGCAACTGTGAGTGGGGTGCAGTGGAGGGAGGGCGGAGTGGCGTGTTAAAGGAACATTTGGTGGTCAGACTTTCACACTGCAAAGTCACTGCTCAATGTACACTGGGTTTTTGCTCATGGTGATATGCTTTTGAATTGTGGTTGCGGTGTTTTCCCAAATTAATACCAGGTTCCTTTTCCCTTTTTGTTAAAAGTTTTCTTTGCTATTCACAGGCAGTGCTTTGGAGAGGGGATGTATTGCCTCTTAGAGGCACCCAATGGTTGTGTTTAATTTTCCCAGATTACTGGATGGGGGCTCGACCTGGTTCTGTTTTGTAGTGTTAAGAGGAGCCCCCAGATATTGAACTTGGCCGTTGTTGCTGCCGACTCCACACGGCAGAAAGATGACATTTCCAATGGTTAATTACCCTCACTGTTAAAATTTTACACCTTACTTCCAATCTGAATTTGTCTGGCTTTAACTTCCATCCATTGAACCTGCTTTTCTCAGCTTGATAGAAGAGCCATTATCAAATATTTGTTCTCCATGGAGATACTTGTGACACTGGCAGATCAGCCAACCTGTGTATAACCCATAACAACTTAACAAGAGGCATTACAATTGTAATCAAGACAATCCACTTATGCATGGGTATCAAAGACATGTTAATTAGGCTGGCAATCCCCAACTCATTCACTTTGTATTGATAAGAATAAGAGAATAGGTACTAAGTGTATATGTCGGTGTTTACCTATATCCTGTTAAAAGTCTAACAATTTCACTGTGTAAATGGCTAACTTTTTAATAAGCTGGTTTTTCTGGGGCTCTCACCTCATCAGATGGATATTCTGTCCCTTTTCTAACACACCTTTTCCTTTAAAGATGTTTGTGACCAGACGGTCTGTACAACAGCGGCACTAAAAATTGGCGAAAATGGGGCTGCTTGTCAAAATGCCAGCCAGGTACCAATTGTAGCAATAAGAGCATCGGCACACCTGCTCTGAGAATGCAGGCAGCTGGGCTGAACTCCAGAGGGTCCCTGTGCACGACTATCTGTCCAGAGAAAATCAGAGCTGACATGCCCTGAAAGGCATTATCTGACTCTATCTTTCTCATTTGGCTAATGAGGCTCTCAAAAGCTAATGAGTCAATCAGACACAAGCTCTCCTTCCAAATGACTCATGGAAACCATTTCTGAGAAGACAATTAATATCATCCCTGCATTGGCAGGAAAAACAGCTGGTTTGGACCAGCTAGAGCTCTGTTAATTATGACTATTATGTTTAGTGGCATCAAGAAGCCCTAATGTGATAGGCACTGTACACACACACACGCACACACAGTTAAAATACGCATGCCCTGCCCAGAAGAGCTTACAGTGTAAACAGACAGTGGGAGAAAGAGCTACAGCCTGAAGAGGATTAGAAAGTGAGGATTTGCCCAAGATGACAGAGTTTATGGCAGAGGTAAGAACTGATCTGACTTCCCAAGTCCTAGGCCAGTGGTGGGGTGACTAGATAGTCCTTATCCCCAGGAAGAACTTGGATTTACTCTGTGTTATGTAGGGTTTGGAAGAGGATGCATTAATAAAATCTTGAGTTCTGGACAGGAAGTTTGTAGGAGGCCTTCTAGACTGAGAAGCTATGGGACCTTCTGAAGTTGGCATCTGCATACTACCCAACTCCTAGTTTAGTGTTGTGTTGATCACAGTTTGTATTGGCGTAGCAATCCAAGAATGACCATAATCCAGGACAGGTGTTTTAGCAGCCAGTGAATCCCACATTTTGACAACAGCTTTTCAGTGTCCTGGAAATTATTGTGGTTAGAGATTAGTACTTTCTACTGCTGCTTTGCCGCGGAATGAAAACGTGGATTTCACAAACATCAATAATGTAGTTTAAAAAATCAGTTAAAGTTCAAGGATTGTTTTGATTGGATGGGAATGGCGGAGAAGGATGAGAGAAATAAATGCTGTTTTGTCTTATTGGGAATACACTCATTTCTCAGCATATAATTATCAAAGTGGTGGGGAAACAAGGAACCCCAAAGAGCACCTAGGCACTGACACAACTTTGTATGGTAGTTGTTTTCTCCTTAGTAGCACAAGATAAATAAATCTAGGTTCTCAATCCAGGGCACAGTTAGCCTTGTAAATCCAGACAATTCCACTGGCTGAGAAAGCTCAATGGGAGAACCTAAGCACAAGAAAGAAAGGCAGGAGAGTGGGATGAACGCTAACAAAGCTGGGATGTATGATAGTAAATACTTGCAGAACTATTAGTCAAGGGCTATGGGTCACCTTCCATATAAGGAGAAATTAAAAAGACTGGGACTGTTCAGGTTAGAAATGAGATGACTAAGGGCTTGTCTACACCACGCAGCTTTTAGCGACAAGGCTGTGCCAACACAGCGTTAGCTTTGTTGGCAGGAGAGCGCTGCGGCTGACAAAGCCATGTTCACACTGTGTCGGCAAAACTTTTGTCTTTCGTGCCGGGGGCTTTTTAAAGTACCCATGAAAGACAAAAGTTTTGTCGACAACTTCACAGTGTAGACATATCCTAAGAGGGGATAGGATAAAGGTTTATAAAATCATGAGCGGTGTGGAGAAAATGAATAGGGAAGTGTTATGTACCCTTTCATATATCACAAGAACTAAGGGTCATCCGATGCAGTTAATAGGCAGTAGGTTTACAACAAACAAAATGAAATATTTCTTCACACATCGCAAGGTCAGCCTGTGGAACTCATTGCCAGGGGTATTGTGAAGGCCAAAAGTATAACTGGGTTCCAAAAAGAATTAGAGAAATTCATGGAGGATAGGTCTCTCAATGGCTGTGAGCCAAGATGATCAGGGATGCAACCCCATCTTTTGGGTGTCCCTAAGCCTCTGATTGCCAGAAGCTGTGACTGGACGACCGGGGATGGATTACTTGATAATTGCCCTGTTCTGTTCATGCCTTCTGAAGCATCTGGTAACAGCCACTGTTGGAAAAAAGAATACCGGGCTAAATGGATCACTAGTCTGCCCAAGTACAGCAATTCTTATATTCTTAAGAAGATAGTTTAGGACCTGATCCCATTGACTTCAATGGCCTTTGGATCAGGCCCTTCTTGAACAGAGAGGAGAGAACAAATGGCTCTAATTCAGAGATCAAATTGTCGACAGCTCAAACAAAGAGGAGGTTGACCATGGAGTGTTTGTTTATAAAAGTCAACGTTGGCACAAAACTTTGCTAGTTTAATAAATAATGACCAGAAATTGTAAGGAAATATAGGAAAACAGAGGGCAGACAGGGAATCCCCTGGGCCTGGAACTCCTCCCTGATCTAGTCCACCAGGCCTAAATGCTCTCCTCTTTCAACTGTTTCCTCCTCTTCCAAAAGGCCTATGAACCCCCTGTAAGTACGGCTAAAAGTATTGAGGTCTCTGGAGATGAGTGTGTGCCTATTCAGCCTGCAAGCTAAGGACTTTATTATTTATTTTTATTTACAACACCAAGCATGCAAGGTGCTTGCCGCTCTGTAGAACAAAGTCCCTGCCCTGACAGCTTACTTATTTTTGTAACCTCTCAGCCAGGTATTGTTGGCAGCAAAAAGGGCTGGGTTCAATTTTTGAGGGGGTTCCTTCTGAAAACTTAAACACTGGCAGAGGTCCCACCTAGAAGCCTGGGAAACTGTACGTAGCATCCTGGGCAGCTTTGATGGGCTAACAATAAATTAATATTTATTAGGTAAGGCTATCGTCCCCATAGGTGTCTCAAAAATAGTCCTAACCTCAGACATCATCTTAGAGTTGTGAGTGGCTGATGCCTTCTACCCACTTCCCTCCTCATAAGAATGGCCCTACTGGGTCAGATCAAAGGTCCATCTAGCCCACTGTTTGCTGACAGCGGCCAATGCCAGGTGCTTCAGAGGGAATGAACAGAACAGGTAATCACTAAGTGATCCATCCCGTCACCCTCTCCCAGCTTCTGGCAAACAGAGGCTAGGACACCATCCCTGCCCATCCTGGCTAATAGCCATTAATGGACCTATCCTCCCTGAATGTATCTAGTTCTTTTTTGAACCTTGTTATAGTCCTCCCCAGCTCTCCACTCATACTTTGTTGTTCAGGGGCTGGTGGAGTCCAAGGATTCAGGCAGATCAGTCTGCAGCCACTAAGGGAATTGGTGTGTGGGCTCTACCACTTAAGTCAGCCGAAGTGATTTCAGCTTTGATTGCTGCATAAGGAAGCCCACACCAGAGTCCCTCAGGTCGACTCTCGCTCTCTGTGGCTTCAGCACAAGCTATCTCAGCTCAGTCTGCTGCCTTGATGCTGCCTCTGTACCAAGTGTCTGGAGAAATTGGTAGCATATAGGATGACTTAAGGCAATGTTTCCTCCCCCCAAAAGATAAGAACCTCTTCCTCCTTTTCTCTAGCCCTGTCCAGGCTCCCCTACCCAATTGTGCCTGACTGCAGTTTCAGACAGGGTGACCCCTTCACTCCAAACATATCTGGTGCAGTTTCTAACCCTTTCATTTTCTCAACAGAGACAATCAAATTGTATTGCCCCCAAACTCAAAATTTAACTGTATTTTAACCTGCGTCCCAGACTGTCACATAACTGAAATGCAAATGGGGCCAGGTCCATTCAGTCATTTCTTTTTGCTCACCACCAGGTGCCAACAGAGAGCTCCCTCTCTGATTGAGCCCTGGTCAATCTGGAGTTCTCAAGTAGCTCTGGGCTACTCTTCTCCTTATTCACCAATAAATGTCAATAGTGAGTCTTCTTTCCAGGGCTTTGGACCATCGGGCTTACATTATTATTAGAGTGCAAAGAGAAGCTGCAACAGAAATTAAGACCCCGTTGAGGTAGGCATTGCATCATAGTGAGATAGAGTCCTCAAAGAGCTAACAATCTAAACAGACAAGACAAATGGTGTGAAGGGAAACAGAGGTAAAGTGACTTGCCCAAGGTCCCACAGCAGGTCAGTGACAGAACTAGGATTAACACTCAGGTCTCCGGAGCTCCAATCAAATGCCTACTCTACTACATCACCTCACCTCGTTTACAAGTTACAGTAATAAACAAAAAAAAAAGGGGGGGGGCATGGACAAAGGTTACAATAAATCAACCCTCAATGAAATTCCTGGGTCACATCTTCATGGTTGTGGTACTGTGTGTGTATTGACTCTTTCTTTAGAACAGTGGTTCTCACCCTTTCTAGACTACTGTATCCCTTTCAGGGGTCTGATTTGTCTTGCGTACCCCTCAAGTTTCACCTCACTTAAAAATTTCTTCCTTACAACAACAGACATAAAAACACAAAAGTGTCACAGCACGTTAGTACTGAAAAACTGCTGACTTTCTCATTTTTACCATACAATTATAAAATAAATCAATTGGAACATAAACATGGTACGTACATTTCAGTGTACAGTATATAGAGCAGTATAAATAAGTCACTGAGTTTATACTGACTTCACTTGTGCATTTTATGTAGCCTGTTGTAAAACTAGGCTAATATCTAGGTGAGTTGATGTACGCCCTGGAAGACCTCTGTGTACCCCCAGAGGTACGTGTACCCCGGTTGAGAACCACTGCTTTAGAGTGCCAAACGAACTGCCATTAACATCAGCTGAAAGACTTCAGTGGGAATTGGATTAAGCCATATATCTGTCTTTATACCTTATCTTTATCCTTGTCTGGAAAAGTGAGGCTGATGTGGTTTGAATGTCATGGTATACCTTGCTCAAATCCTACTGTAAGTATTGCGACAGGGTCGGGCCAGATGGCTATAGGAGAGTAATTTTTTTTTTTGAAGCAAAAGATGTTTTTATTTGCATAACACACTTACAAAGTAAAAACAGCAGCATATGCAATGTGTAACACAGCAACCAATCACAATTGTTTTCTCATTAGCTTCAGGGGAGGGAAGTGTTCAAGCTTGCCTGGGCCCAGAGCGGGGGGCTTCCTCGACTCTCGTGGTCTTCCACCCTTCCGAGTTACCTGGTGGTCCAGAGCAAGGCGGCTTCATCGACTCTCAAGGTCTGCCACCCCCTTGAGTTACCTGGTGCCACGCCCGAATGTCACCAACAATTCCCTCCTCTGAAAGCATCCAACAAAAGGGGCAGGCTGTGGGGTGGACAACCCGGGGGTGGGGCACGTGCACCCACGTGTGAAAGGACCCCTCTAAGGTGGTGGTGTCTGCAGCAGCAATGGCTGGGGCTGGGGTCCCTTACTCTCTCCCCCAGTCAAAGGGTCAAAACAAAGGGAGCCGGACGGGGACACAGAGCAGAGAGCCTCGGACAGCGCCCACCGCTCCTCAAAAGCATCAAGGGAGTCAGTGGACACCGCCCAGAGGAACTCCGCCCGGATATGTGAACGGACCGAGGATCGGAAAATGGCCCAACAATCACAGGAAACTCCATCGGCCAACCTCCTCTCTCTGGTTTTATAGATGGCCGTTTTAGCCAGGGCCAGGAGGAGGTTAACTAGGAGATACCGCGACTTTGTGAGGCCACAGATGGGGAGTGCATAAATAAAAAGGTGAGGGGAAAAAAGCAACCAAAAACGTAATAAAAGATTTGTGAGGAGCCGGAACAGGGGCTGCAGCCTGGCGCACTCCAAATATACGTGCGCCAGGGTTTCCCTCACAGTACAAAAAGGGCAAGTATCCGGGATGGGGGTAAACCGTGTCAAAAACACGCCCGTGCTCACAGCTCCGTGAAGGAGCCGCCAACTGATGTCCCTGACGGGCCTCGGAACCAAGGTGGAATATAGGCTGGCCCACCGGGGCTGCTCACCCCCCAAATGTGGCAGAAGGTCTCGCCACTTTGTGTCGGCGTGGGACACTAGGGTGAGGGCGTGAAGGGTGTGGAGCACGAGTGTGTATAGATGTTTCCTTGGCGCGGTTTGGAAGCATATCGGCTGCAGTTCATGCAGCCGGCTCGCCGTAAAGGGGTAAGGGGGTCGATTGGGTCTACGGGGCAGGGGTCCAATTAAAAGGTCCAGCAGGCCTGGGGTAGAGGGTGGGCGGGGCATGCCCTTGAGCAGGACCCGATCGAGGTAAGCTCTAGCGGCGGGCGGCTAAGCGGCCTTCACCTCCTGAAGTACGCGCCGGGGGGTACGAGGTCTGGAGAGCCCCATGTGCCGAGCGAGCATCAGGGGATCCAGCCAGTCTCCCCGGTCATAGTCCAGGAGATCTCCAACTCTCATGACTTCTGCCAGGATCAAGCTCTGGCGCACCGAGCGGGACTCCACCACTTGCACACGGAGCTGGGAGTTGTGTAGCAGGGGCTCCGCGAGGAGATCTGCCCCCTCGGTGGCCGCCATGGACCTGGTCATTAAAAACCTTTTCCAAGTCCGGAGGAGGTCCTGGTAGAAGACCAGCAGCCCAGAGAGGTCTCGCAGAAGACCTCCCGGACAGAGATAAAAGAGCTGCCGGTCATATTGGAGCCCTTGGATGCGGCGCAGGATGGCGTGCGCCAGTATGCTCCATGCCGAACTGCCTGCACTATAAAGGAGCCTCTGTAGGGCCTGGAGGCGGAAGACGCAGACCTGAGTGTGCAGACACTTCAGGCCCTGTCCTCCTTCCTTCAGGGTAGATGAAGAACCCCTACAGGGGCCCAGTGCATTCCTGACCAAAAAAACCCCAGAATCCATGTCTGGAGGTTGGTCAGGAAATCTGGGGCTGGGACCAGGGTGTTGAGCCGGTACCAGAGCATGGACAGGACTAGTTGATTAAGCACCAGTGCTCTCCCATGAAGGGAGAGACATCGGAGTAGTCCCGTCCATTTCCGGAGCCGCTCTATCACCCTGCCCTCTAAATTTTCCCAGTTCTCCAGCGGAGAGGGATGCGTGGCAGAAAGGTAAACGCCGAGGTAGAGCAGCGGACCCGCGCTGCACTGGATGGTCTGAAGCGCGGGTGGGAGGGAGCTCGTCTGCCGCCAGTCTCCTACCGCCAAGCCAGAGCTCTTGACCCAGTTGACCTGGGCAGAGAAGGCTGCTGAATAGATGGCCTAGCAAGCCTCCACCCGCGCCAAGTCGCCCGAGTCCTGGACCACGAGGAGCACGTCATGAGCGTACGCCGACAGGACCAGCCGCAGCTCCGGCTCCCGCAGCACCAACCCTGTCAACCTCCTGCGGAGGAGGCAGAGGAAGGGCTCGATCGCCAGAGCGTACAGCTGGCCAGAGAGGGGGCACCCCTGCTGTACTCCTCACCCGAAGCTGAGCGGTTCAGTCAGGGTCCAGTTGAGCTTAACCAGACACTCTGCGGAGGCGTACAGCACCCGGAGAAAACCCACAAACTGGGGTCCGAAGCCAAACGCTCACAGAGTGTTCAGGAGGTACCTGTAGTCCACCCTATCAAACGCCTTCTCCTGATCTAGGGACAGGAGGGTGAACGACAGACCGTCTCTATGCCCGAGTTCCAGAAGGTCCCGAACCAGAAATAGGTTATCAAAGATACTGTGGTCCGGGACGGTGTAGGTCTGGTCTGGGTGGATCACGTCCGCCAGCACAGACCCTAGCTGCAGTGAGATTGCTTTCGCTACGATTTTGTAGTCCGTGCTGAGGAGCGAGACGGGATGCCAATTTCGTAAATCGCAGAGGTCCCCCTTCTTCGGCAGTAAGGCGAGCACAGCTCACCTGCACGAACGAGGGAGGACCCCACTCTGCAGAGACTTGGCCCAGATGGTGACTAGGTCTGGGCCGAGGATGTCCCAAAACACGCGGTAGAACTCCACGGTCAGCCCATCCATGCCTGGAGACTTATTAGTGGGCATACGACGGAGGGCTTCCGAGAACTCGGCCAGAGTGAGTATTTCTGCCACACCCTCCTCCATAGGCCCCACTAGATTGTCAGCAGCGAGGGCGGGGCTCTCCCGCTCGTCTGGGCATTGTAGGGGAGGTGCCCCTTGGGCCTGAGCGGGACAGGTGGTGGTCCGAAGGGGGGGCAGGTTCGGGTACCGGGTGGCCAGGGGCGTCGGCAATGACGGGGCCGATGTCCTGCCGGGTCTCGGGGATCCCAGGTGCCCCTCCTTGCTGGGCTAAGGGGAAGTCCCTCCGGACATGCCCCGACGTCCAGCAGAGGTAGCACCAGGCTTCCCCCGTGGAAAAGTACACCCGGTAATGGGCCCCCTGGTGGGGGACTAGGAAGGACCCTTTGAGCGCCACTCCGTCACGCGCTGCCGACGGCAGTAAAAGTTGCACTTGCTGGTGGAAGGAAAAAATGTGACGGAGGGTGGGGTCCTTGCAGCCCAACGGAAGAGGGCTGATAACAGAAACAGGTTTCCCCAGGGTGGAAAGGGCGGGTAGCAGGGCAGCATTGGGGAGAAAAGGAGGGACAGAGGTCAGGACCAGGCAGACGCCCAGGTCCTCTAGCAGCTCTAGGGGGAAAAACACCCCCCCTCCACCGCCAGGCCCCTCTCCACCGCTTCCTGGGCAGCAGCCTCCGATGCTAAGAAGAAAATGACCTTCCCGTACATTTTGGAGGCTGCCACAATTGCCGAGGCCCCCACCACCCTCGCCAACACCCGCACGTAGGTCTCCACGTGGGGCAAGGTGGGCACCAGGAGGCATCGGACACCGTGCTTCCTTGTCATGGTGGGAAAGGGGCCCCGGCCGCTATTGACGGTGGCGGAGGCAGTGGGCAGGAGAGATGACGAGGCGGCAGGTGGGGGGGCTGCCACCGCCCGGGCATACGTCCTGGGGGCTGAGGGAGGGACATCTGTAGAGCTGGTGGAGGGGGCAGCGGGGGAGGACGCCATGATCAGTGGCGGGGCTGCAGCAGTGGGGATGGCCCCTGCCATGGAGGGCCGGGTGGTTTTAACGGGGCCCTTCCCCTTCTTCTTGCCCTGGCCTTTCCTGCTGGCTGGAGGGGGGGCTTCCCTAGAGTCTGGGGAGGCAATGGGCATGGCAGCGGCGGAGGTCACCGCAGTGCCCTCCATTGCCGATGCCCCAGAGGGGGCGATGGCAGGTGATTAACAGGAGTTGGGGTCAGGTAGAAAGGGACAAGCTGTGGGGTGGACAATTTGGGGGGGAGGGGCACATGAACCACCGTACGCTTGTCCAGGGAGTCCTGTTTGGTTGGCTGGTGCTTCTGGCCCACGCGGTGGAATCAGAGCGAGCAGCTGAGTCCAGAGGCAGATGTTAGACAGCCAGCAAAGATGGTAGAGTGGGGGGGGGGTGAAGATCGTAGTGTGGGGGTTGGGAGGACACAGATGGATCAGGGGGCAGCTCCGTGCCACACCCCCTGTGTCCCTACAAATACAGTTAAGACACAGTCAAGGCCTCCCCCCACACGAGAGCACAGTTCGAAAGTTACTCAGTCTTAGGCCCCCTCCACGGAGATTTGTAGATTCCCCGGGCGGTGTTCCTCCGGTGGACTGCTTTTTCTCTGTCTGTTCTGGGCTTTCTTTTTTGCATTCCAGAAATGCCGGAGCAAGTGATAAAAGAGTCCTCTCGACTGGGGACGGGTCCACAGACAAACAGCAAGTGGCTGCGTCTGGGGGCTGGGTCCTTCCACTCCCCCCCCGGGGGAAGCGGGCCGGCAGGCCCCCCCTCTCTTGGGGGGCGGTTCAGCTGGAGCAGCAGCAGCGTCCGAGGGCGGGGGGGGGGGCCTAACAGCTGGCTGGGAGCTGGCCAGCACTCTAGCAACAGCAGAGAAAGAAAAAAAAACAACAAAAAGAAAAGACAGGGGGGAGAGCGTCTGGCCTGGTCGGGGGCGGGAAGCAAAAAGCAGGGGCAAAAATTAAGGAAAGCCCAGGCCGGAGGGCAGCAGCAGGAGAGCAGGCTAAGTAGGTCCCTTTTCCCTTGGTAAGGTAACAGGGAAGGTTTTTTTTAATTTTTGAAACAGAAAAGAATTTTTTTATTGTGTAACACTTGCAAGAGTTACCAAGGAAAACAAAACAAGTTATGCAACAAAACAACGCAAACAGAAGGCATAACACAGCAGCTTTCAGGAGGGAGAGGTGTTCAGGCTAGCCTGGGCCCAGAGCGGGAGGGTTTCCTCGACACTCGTGGTCTTCCACCCTCCTGAGTTACCTGGTGGCCTAGAGCGGGGGGGCTTCCTCGAGACTCGTGGTCTTCCACCCCCTCGAGTTACCTAGTGCCACGCCCAGTGTCACCGATTATCCCTCTCCTGAGAGTGCCCGGCAAGATGGGCATGGCTGCGGGGTGGGCGGTTTGGGGGTGGGGGGGGGTAGACACCCATGTATTATTGGACCCCTCCTAGATGACAGTAATGATGGTATCCACAGCGGCAGCAGCTGGGGCTGGTGCCTCTCGCTCTTCCCCTCAATCAAAGGGTCAGACGGAGGGAACCGGATGGGATCACTGAGCAGAGAACCCCGGACAGCGCCCACTGCTCCTCGAAGGTGTCAAGGGAGTCGGTGGACGCCGCCGAGAGGAACTCCGCTCGGATACATGAATGTACTGAGGATCGGAAAAAGGCTCCATAATCGCAGGACGTTTCATGGGCCAACCTCCTCTCTCTGGTTTTATAGATGGCTGTTTTAGCCAAGGCTAGGAGGAGGTTAACCAGGAGATCCCGCGATTTTGTGGGGCCACGGATGGGGAGTGTATAAATAAAAAGGTGAGGGGAGAAATGAAGCCAAAAGCGCAATAGAATATTTGTGAGGAGCCGGAAAAGGGGCTGCAATCTGGCACACTCTAAATATACGTGCGCCAGGGTTTCCCTCACAGTACAAAAAGGGCAAGTATCCAGGATGGGGGTAAACCATGTCAAAAACACGCCTGTGCTCACAGCTCCGTGAAGGAGCAGCCAACTGATGTCCCCGACGGGCCTCGGGACCAGGGTGGAATACAGGCTGGCCCACCGAGGTTGCTCACCCTCCAAAGGTGGCAGGAGGTCCCGCCACTTTGTATTGGGGCAGGACACCAGGGTGTGGGCGTGAAGGGTGTGAAGAGTGAGTGTGTATAAATATTTCCTTGGTGCAATTTGAAAGCTGACCGGCTGCAGTTCATGCAGCTGGCTTGCAGTGAAAGGGTGAGGGGTCTATTGGGATCGGCAGGGTAGGAGCCCAATGGAAAGGTCCGGCGGGCCTGGGGTAGAGGATGGGCGGGGTGCGCCCTCGCGCAAGGCTCGGTTGACATAAGCCCGAGCAGCGGGGGTCAAGGCGGCCTTCACCTCCTGAAGTACGCGCCGGGGGGTACGAGGGCTGGAGAGCCCCATGCGCCGAGCGAGTGTCAGGGGGTCCAGCCAGTCTCTCCGGTCGTAGTCCAGGAGGTCTCCGACCCTCGTGACTTCTGCCAGGACCAACCTCTGGCGCACCGAGCGGGACTCCGCCACCTGCACACGGAGTTGGGGATTGTGTAGCAGGGGCTCCGTGAGGAGATCTGCTCCCACGGTGGCCGCCACGGACCTGGTCGTTAGAAACAATATCCAGGTCCGGAGGAGGTCCTGGTAGAAGACCGGCAGCCCCGAGAGGTCTCGTGGAAAACCTCTTGGACAAAGATAGAAGAGCTGCCGGTCGTATCGGAGCCCTTGGAAACGGCGCAGGAAGGCGTGCGCCAATATGCTCCACGTTGAACTACCTGCACTATAAAGGAGCCTCTGCAGGGCCTGGAGGCAGAAAACGCGGACCTGAGTGTACAGACACTTCAGGCCCTGCCCTCCTTCCTTCAGGGGTAAATGAAGAACTCCGACAGGGGCCCAGTGCATTCCTGACCAAAAGAACTCTAGAATCAATCTCCGGAGGTTGGTCAGGAAACCCGGGGCCGGGGCCGGGGCCGGGGCCAGGGTGTTGAGCCGGTACCAGAGAGTGGACAGGACTAGTTGGTTAAGCACCAGTGCTCTCCCTTGGAGGGAGAGACATCGAAGTAGCCTCGTCCATTTCCGGATCCGCTCTATCACCCCGCCCTCTAAATTTTGCCAGTTCTCTGGCGGGGAAGGGTGCGTGGCGGAAAGGTAAACACCGAGATAGAGCAGTGGACCCGCACTCCACCGGATGGTCTGAAGCGCGGGTGGGAGGGAGCTTACCTGCCGCCAGTCCCCCACCGCCAAGCCAGAGCTCTTGACCCAGTTGACTCGGGTGGAGGAGGCTGCCGAATAGATGGCCTGGCATGCCTCCACTCGCACCAAGTCGCCCGGGTCCTGGACCACGAGGAGTACGTCATCGGTGTACGCCGACAGGACCAGCCGCACCTCCGGCTCCTGCAGCACCAACCCCGTCAACCTCCTGCGGAGGAGACAGAGGAAAGGCTCGATCGCCAGAGCGTACAGCTGGCCCGAGAGGGGGCACCCCTGCCGCACCCCTCGCCCGAAGCTGACCGGTTCGGTCAGGGTCCAGTTGAGCCTAACCAAACACTCCGCGGAGGCATACAGCACCCGGAGAAAACTCACAAACTGAGGTCCGAATCCAAACGCCTGCACAGTGCTCAGGAGGTACCCATGGTCTACTCTATCGAACGCCTTCTCCTGATCAAGAGACAGGAGGGCGAACGACAGACCATCTCTCCGCCCGAGTTCCAAAAGGTCTCGGACTAGAAATAGGTTGTCAAAAATGCTGCGACCCGGGACAGTATAGGTCTGCTCTGGGTGGATCACGTCCGCCATCACAGACCCTAGCCGCAGCGAGATTGCTTTCGCTACGATTTTGTAATCCATGCTAAGGAGTGAGACGTGACGCCAGTTTTGTAAATCGCGGAGGTCCCCCTTCTTTGGCAATAAGGCGAGCACCGCTCGCCTGCACGACAGAGGGAGGACCCCGCTCTGCAAGGACTCAGCCCAGACAGTGACTAGGTCTGGGCCAAGGATGTCCCAGAACGCGCAGTAAAACTCCACGGTCAGCCCGTCCATGCCCGGAGATTTATTGGTGGGCATGCGACGGAGGGCTTCCGAGAAGTCGGCCAGGGTGAGAGGCAGCTCTAGCCAGTCTCGGTCGCCTACGCTGACTGTGGGGAGTTCCTCCCAGAGCACCCCGCAAGCGTCAGGATCGGTCAGATCCGGGGAGAAAAGGCTTGTGTAGAAGTCACGGGCCCTCCCACACATCTCCTCCGGATCCGTGAGGGGAGTGCCGTCTTCCGCTAGAAGGCAGGTGATGTGTTTCTTGGCCCCCCTCGTTTTCTCCAGGGCATAGAAGAAGCGGGAGCCGCGGTCTATCTCCCGAAGGAGGCGGATGCGGGACCGAACGAAGGCACCTCGGGCCCGGTGGTCCTCGAGGGCCCGGAGCTCCTCCCGCTTCTCCCGGCACGCTCCACAGAGGAATGGGTCCTCGGGGTTGGCGGCCAGGCGCCTCTCCATCTCTAAGACCTCCCGTTCCAACTGCTCTATCGCCGCATTTCTCCGTCGGCTGGTGCCCCGAGTGCAGTCACAGCAGAAGAGCTTGGCGCGCACCTTCCCTAGATCCCACTATCGCCGCACCGAGGGAAAGGCACGCCACTGCTCTCGCCAGGCCAGCCAAAACTCCCTGAAGGACGTCACGAAGCTCTCGTCCTCCAACAGGCTGTTGTTAAAGTGCCAATAGGCCGGCCCCGGTCTCTCTGCACGGAGGGAGACCGTTATGGTGACTAAATGATGGTCGGAGAATGGGGCCGGCTGAATGGTGGAGGAGTGGGCCTGTGAAAGATGGAAACGGGATAAGTAAATACGGTCCAACCGAGAATCGTGTGACCGATGGGCCTCCAGCCGGACAAAAGTGAACGTGGAAGTGTCATCTGGGTGATGGTCACGCCAGACGTCCACTAGGGAGTGATGTTCGACTATTCCTCGGAGAATGTTTGCGGCGGCTGGGCTCGGCTCGGCCCCGGAGCGGTCCTGTTCCTCGAGGGTGGTGTTTAAGTCCCCTCCCAGGACCAGGCACTCGCGCGAATCTAGGGTGCCGAGAAAGTCGGACACCCGCTGATAGAATTGTGGCCTCTTTGGACTCATTTGCGGGGCATAGATGTTAACAAGATTGACCACGAGCCCCTCCATACGGACTCGAAGGTGCAGCAGGTGGCCCGGCACGGCCGCAGTGACCCCTAGCACCTCGGGCCGTAGGGTGGGGGAGAACAGGGTCGCCACTCCAGCTTGCCAAGTCGTGAAGTGGCTAAAGTATACCCCGTCCCCCCACTCCAGCCGCCACCTGTCCTCGACGGTCGAGTCCGTATGGGTCTCCTGCAGGAAAGCTACAGAGTACCCCCCTTCCCGAAGGTAAGAGAGCACCTGGGACCTGCGGAGAGCCATCCTACAGCCCCTGGTGTTCAAGGTTGCAATAATGAGAGGTGTCATGCGGAGGGCTGGGGGGGTGGAGGTTTCTTATCGGTGGGGGTGTTCGTGGCCCCCGGCGGGTTGCGCAGCAACCCATGACCCATCCCGTGGATGAGTAGATCTTTCCGGAAGCCGCGGGCCCGCTCATAGGCCGCAGCACCGCGCTTTTCTTGCCCCCTGCCCTCCTTTATAAGGGCCCTTGTGGCCTGAAGAATTTGATCAAAGTCTCCCCATAGCTGAAGAGCCAGCTGTACCCTATTGCAGGCGCCACGGGTGTGTTCTAGGAACTTCCGTAGTGCATGCCGCAGCTCATGGGGGGGTGGGGTTACGATTTCCGGGGTATCCCTGGTGGGGCTCTTAATGCAGCCTCATGGTCCGCCAAGGTGGGTAGGCAGGGTGCGGACCACCGACGGGGCATCTGACAGGCTGGGGTTATTAAATCCATTTCATGCCTTGGGGTGGAGGGGGATGGCGGGGAAAAAATTGCAACTCCTAATGGGTCGCGACTAGAAAGTGCAAAGACTGCTCCCTGGGGGGAGTCTGCGGAAGGCGGGAAAAAAATAACCCCAGGGGCGGCAATAGCATTGCAGGAGGAGGTGAATTGGGTAGGGACAGGGGTGGGGGCAGGGGCAGAGGTAAGGCTCTGGGTTTCAGGAGGCGAGCAGCTAAAAGAGGGTGCCTCCTGAGCAGAGTCAAGGGTTAAGGGGTAAGGGAGGGGGCTCCCAGTGGCGCTAGGCGCTGGCTCCGTGGTGGTCTTGGCGGCCATGGCATCAGGTGGTGGACCACCTTCTGCAGGGTGCTCGCCCGGGAAGGCAATTAGGGGGAGGGAGCATGGGGAAAGGGGGGCTGGGGTGAGGTTGCCCAGATCGAGGCCAGCCGGCAGTAGATCATCCTCTCCCTGGGTGACCGGGGTCAAATCTAGGGCCTCAATCTCCGCACACACGGAGGAGAGGCCAACTCCTGCTACCCCGAGGGCCTCTCCTCTAGGGCCTGCCTCAACGGTTGCTTCCGGGTTCGCGGGGGGTTCGGGTGGTATCCGGGCAGGAGGAGCTTCCTCAGGGGTCTCGGAGGGGAGGGTCTCCCGTGGAGGGGGGATTCTGCCCTCCAATGCCAGTCTGTCCTCCCCTCCCAACACCAGTGGATGGATCTCACTCGTGGCCGTAGCAGAAGGCTCAATATCGGTGCCTCCCTTCCTGGTCTTCCGGGGGGCTTCCGCATCAGATGGGTGCAGCGGAGCTCGAGCCTTCCGCTTGCCTCGCTTTCCCTGGACTAGGGTCCAGCCCTCGTCTGGGGGTTGGTTAGCAGGGGTCGTGTCGGGGGGCGGAGGCGATGGTTCAGGGGTTCGGGGGCGTAACGGTGAGGCAGCATGAGGGGTGGGGGGTTCTCCTTGGGGCGGGCCCTCTCCTATACCCGGTAATATCTTTGCCACATCCTCCTCCATAGGCACTGAGATTGGTAATAGCAAGGGTGGGACTCCCTTGCTCGCCTGGGCATTGTAAGGAAGGTGTTTCTTGAGCCCGGACAGGAGCAGCGGTGGGTCGAGTAGGAGGAGGGTTGGTTTCAGGTGCTGGGTGGCCAGGGCCATCGGCAACGACGGGGCCGATGTCCTGCTGGGTCTCGGGGGTCTCAGGTGCCCCTCCCCCCCAGGCCAAAGGGCAGTCTCTGCGGACAATCCCCGCTGAGCGGCAGAGGTAGCACCGGGCCTCTCTGGTGGAGTAAAAGACCCGATAGCGGGCTCCTTGGTAAGGGACTAGGAAGGACCCCTCGAGCGCCTCTCCGTCACGTGCCGCTGCCGGCGGTAGAAGCTACACTTGCCGGCAGAACGAAAGGACGTGACGGAGGGTGGGGTCCTTGCAGCCCAACGGGAGAGGGCTGATGACAGAAACAAGTTTCCCCAGGGTGGAGAGAGCGGGTAACAGGGCAGCATTGGGTAGAAAGGGAGGAACGGAGGTGAGGACGAGGCGAACGCCCAGGTCTTCTAGCGGCTCTAGGGGGACAAACACCCGCCCCACCGCCAGGCCCTTCTCCACCGCCTCCTGGGCGGCAGCCTCCGAAGCCAAGAAAAGAACGACCTTCCCATACATTTTGGAGGCCGCCACAATAGCCGTGGGTCCTACCACCTTCGCCAACGCCTGCACGTATGTCTCCACGTGGGGTGAGGCGGGCACCAGGAGGCAACGGACACCGTGCCTCCTGGTCAAGGTGGGGAAGCGGCCCTGGCCGCTGGTGATGGTAGCGGAGGCAGTGGGTGGGCGAGATGACGAGGAGGCAGGCAGGGGGGAGCCTGCCACCACCCGGGCATACGTCCTGGGGGCCGGGGGAGGGACATTCGCAGAGCTGGTAGAGGGACCAGCAGGGAGGGATGCCATGGTCGATGAAGAGGCCACAACGGTGGGGGCAGCCCCTGCCATGGAGGGCCTAGTGGTTTTAGCGGGGCCCTTTCCTTTCTTCCCGCCCTGGCCTTTCCGGCCAACTGGGGAGGGGTTCCTAGAATCTGGGGGGGCGGTGGACGTAGCAGCAGCAGTAATCGCCCCGGT
Organism: Natator depressus; assembly: GCF_965152275.1. Classification (NCBI taxonomy): domain Eukaryota; kingdom Metazoa; phylum Chordata; order Testudines; family Cheloniidae; genus Natator; species Natator depressus. Next base: position 132,492,578 of record NC_134237.1, on the reverse strand, counting down.
GCCTCCTGCTGCCGGTGCCCCAGCGGGGCGGTGGCAGGTATTCTAACAGTGGTGGTGTGTGGGGGGGTTTGGGGGTTGGGCAGGGGGGTAGGTGGGGGAGGGACAACTGATATTATTAGAGGGGCCTCGCCCTTCTCATTCCCCGCCATTGTGAGCAGGGAGAGACGGGGAGACACCGGAAGGAGGAGGGGGGAGGGGTAAGCAGATTAACTGCTCCTCCCTGCTGGGCTGCAGGCGGGGGGAGGGGGAATGCCAAATGGCTTGGACTGGGAGGGGGGGAAAAACAAAAATCGGGGTCCAGTAATAGGGGCAAGCTGTGGGATAAGCAGTTCGGGGGGGGGGGGTGTAGACCCACGCACGTTTGTCCAAAGAGTCTCGTTTGGTCGGCTGTTATGTCCGGTCCGAAAGGCAAAGTTCAAAGCGAACAGCTGGATCCAAAGGCATGGCAGGTTGCCAGAAGGGACGGACGGCGGGGGGGCCGTGACAGTTGTAGTAATGTTGGGGGGGGCACCAATGGATCGGGGGGCAGCTGTGCCGCCACAAACGCAATTAAACCACAGTCAAACTCCCCCCCACGAGAGTATAATTCAAAAAATTACTCAGTCTTACGGCCCCCTTCACGATGATTTGTAGTTTCCCTGGGTGATTTCTTCTCCAGCTTGTTGGCTGTGTACCAAGGCTTCCGGCAGGCCGAGATAAGAAAGGAATTCCAAACAGACAGCAAAACGGTTGGGTCTGGGGGCTTCCACTCCCGACTTTGCTATCCGGAGCCTCAGCTGAAACCCCCGGAGGAAGGCAAATAGCTGCGCCCGAAAACAGGCGTGGGGGGGGGGGGGGGTGCTGGCGGCAAGCTGGAGGACGACCAGCACTTAAAACGGCAGGAAGAAAAAAAACGGCAAAAAAATCAAAACAAAACAAAAAAGCATCTGGCCTGGTCTGGGGGGGAAACTAAGGCAGGGTCCAAAAGTAAGAAAAATCCAGGCCAAGGGGCTTTAGGAAAGAATAGAGAGCAGATAGCTAAGGAGCAAGCGAGGGACGGTCCCGTGTCCCAACAGGGAAGGATTTTTTTTTTTTTTTGAAACAGAAAAGAAGTTTATTTGTAACAGTTACAGAGATTACAAAAAGATAAAGAAAAACTTAGCAACAAAACAACACAATCAGAAGGTATAACACAACAGCTTTCAGGAGGGAGAGGTGTTCAGGCTAGCCCAGGCCCAGAGCGGGGGGGCTTCCTCGACACTCGTGGTCTTCCACCCTCCTGAGTTACCTGGTGGCCTAGAGCGGGGGGGCTTCCTCGACACTCGTGGTCTTCCACCCCCTCGAGTTACCTAGTGCCGCGCCCAGGGTCACCGACCCTCCCTCTCCTGAGAGTGCCCGACAAGATGGGCACGGCTGCGGGGTGGGTGGTTGGGAGGGAGGGGGGCACACCCATGTATTATAAGACCCCTCCTAAATAACTATAATGATGGTATTCACAGCAGCTAACGGCTGTGGCTGGCGTCTCTCGCTCTGTCCCTCAATCAGAGGGTCAGACGGAGGGAACCGGACGGGGTCACCGAGCAGAGAACCCCGGACAGCGCCCACCGTTCCTCGAAGGTGTCAAGGGAGTCGGTGGACGCCGCCCAGAGGAACTCCGCCCGGATGCGTGAATGTACTGAGGATCGGAAAACGGCCCTACAATCGCAGGACGCCTCATGAGCCAACCTCCGCTCTCTGGTCTTATAAATGGCTGTCTTAGCCAAGGCTAGGAGGAGGCTAACCAGGAGATCCCGCGACTTGGTGGGGCCACGGATGGGGAGTGTATAGATAAAGAGGTGAGGGGAGAAATGAAGCCAAAAGCGCAAAAGAATATTTGTGAGGAGCCGAAAAAGAGGCTGCAATCTGGCACACTCTAAATAGACGTGCGCCAGGGTTTCCCTCACATTACAAAAGGGGCAAGTCTCCGGAACGGAGGTGAAACGTGTCAAAAACACGCCCGTGCTCACGGCCCCGTGAAGGAGCCGCCAACTGATGTCCCCGACGGGCCTCGGGACCAAGGTGGAGTACAAGCTGGCCCACCGAGGTTGCTCCCCCTCCAAGGGTGGTAGGAGATCTCGCCACTTTGTGTCGGGGCGGGACACCAGGGTGCGGGCGTGAATGGTATGGAGCGTGAGTGTATATAAATATTGCCGTGGTGCAACTTGAAAACCGACCGGTTGCAATTCATGCAGCCAACAGGGAAGGATTTTTTTTTGAAACAGAAAAGAAGTTTATTTGTAACAGTTACAGAGATTACAAAAAGATAAAGAAAAACTTAGCAACAAAACAACGCAGTCAGAAGGTATAACACAACAGCTTTCAGGAGGGAGAGGCGTTCAGGCTAGCCCAGGCCCAGAGCGGGGGGGCTTCCTCGACACTCGTGGTCTTCCACCCTCCTGAGTTACCTGGTGGCCTAGAGCGGGGGGGCTTCCTCGACACTCGTGGTCTTCCACCCTCTCGAGTTACCTAGTGCCGCGCCCAGGGTCACCGACCCTCCCTCTCCTGAGAGTGCCCGACAAGATGGGCACGGCTGCGGGGTGGGTGGTTGGGAGGGAAGGGGGCACACCCATGCATTATAAGACCCCTCCTAAATAACAATAACGATGGTATTCACAGCAGCTAACGGCTGTGGCTGGCGTCTCTCGCTCTGTCCCTCAATCAGAGGGTCAGACGGAGGGAACCGGACGGGGTCACCGAGCAGAGAACCCCGGACAGCGCCCACCGTTCCTCGAAGGTGTCAAGGGAGTCGGTGGACGCCGCCCAGAGGAACTCCGCCCGGATGCGTGAATGTACTGAGGATCGGAAAACGGCCCTAAAATCGCAGGACGCCTCATGAGCCAACCTCCGCTCTCTGGTCTTATAAATGGCTGTCTTAGCCAAGGCTAGGAGGAGGCTAACCAGGAGATCCCGCGACTTGGTGGGGCCACGGATGGGGAGTGTATAGATAAAGAGGTGAGGGGAGAAATGAAGCCAAAAGCGCAAAAGAATATTTGTGAGGAGCCGAAAAAGAGGCTGCAATCTGGCACACTCTAAATAGACGTGCGCCAGGGTTTCCCTCACATTACAAAAGGGGCAAGTCTCCGGAACGGAGGTGAAACGTGTCAAAAACAAGCCCGTGCTCACGGCCCCGTGAAGGAGCCGCCAACTGATGTCCCCGACGGGCCTCGGGACCAAGGTGGAGTACAAGCTGGCCCACCGAGGTTGCTCCCCCTCCAAGGGTGGTAGGAGATCTCGCCACTTTGTGTCGGGGCGGGACACCAGGGTGCGGGCGTGAATGGTATGGAGCGTGAGTGTATATAAATATTGCCGTGGTGCAACTTGAAAACTGACCGGTTGCAATTCATGCAGCCAACAGGGAAGGATTTTTTTTTGAAACAGAAAAGAAGTTTATTTGTAACAGTTACAGAGATTACAAAAAGATAAAGAAAAACTTAGCAACAAAACAACGCAATCAGAAGGTATAACACAACAGCTTTCAGGAGGGAGAGGCGTTCAGGCTAGCCCAGGCCCAGAGCGGGGGGGCTTCCTCGACACTCGTGGTCTTCCACCCTCCTGAGTTACCTGGTGGCCTAGAGCGGGGGGGCTTCCTCGACACTCGTGGTCTTCCACCCCCTCGAGTTACCTAGTGCCGCGCCCAGGGTCACCGACCCTCCCTCTCCTGAGAGTGCCCGACAAGATGGGCACGGCTGCGGGGTGGGTGGTTGGGAGGGAGGGGGGCACACCCATGTATTATAATACCCCTCCTAAATAACAATAACGATGGTATTCACAGCAGCTAACGGCTGTGGCTGGCGTCTCTCGCTCTGTCCCTCAATCAGAGGGTCAGACGGAGGGAACCGGACGGGGTCACCGAGCAGAGAACCCCGGACAGCGCCCACCGTTCCTCGAAGGTGTCAAGGGAGTCGGTGGACGCCGCCCAGAGGAACTCCGCCCGGATGCGTGAATGTACTGAGGATCGGAAAACGGCCCTACAATCGCAGGACGCCTCATGAGCCAACCTCCGCTGTCTGGTCTTATAAATGGCTGTCTTAGCCAAGGCTAGGAGGAGGCTAACCAGGAGATCCCGCGACTTGGTGGGGCCACGGATGGGGAGTGTATAGATAAAGAGGTGAGGGGAGAAATGAAGCCAAAAGCGCAAAAGAATATTTGTGAGGAGCCGAAAAAGAGGCTGCAATCTGGCACACTCTAAATAGACATGCGCCAGGGTTTCCCTCACATTACAAAAGGGGCAAGTCTCCGGAACGGAGGTGAAACGTGTCAAAAACACGCCCGTGCTCACGGCCCCGTGAAGGAGCCGCCAACTGATGTCCCCGACGGGCCTCGGGACCAAGGTGGAGTACAGGCTGGCCCACCGAGGTTGCTCCCCCTCCAAGGGTGGTAGGAGATCTCGCCACTTTGTGTCGGGGCGGGACACCAGGGTGCGGGCGTGAAGGGTATGGAGCGTGAGTGTATATAAATATTGCCGTGGTGCAACTTGAAAACCGACCGGTTGCAATTCATGCAGCCAACAGGGAAGGATTTTTTTTTTTTTTTTTGAAACAGAAAAGAAGTTTATTTGTAACAGTTACAGAGATCACAAAAAGATAAAGAAAAACTTAGCAACAAAACAACGCAATCAGAAGGTATAACACAACAGCTTTCAGGAGGGAGAGGCGTTCAGGCTAGCCCAGGCCCAGAGCGGGGGGGCTTCCTCGACACTCGTGGTCTTCCACCCTCCTGAGTTACCTGGTGGCCTAGAGCGGGGGGGCTTCCTCGACACTCGTGGTCTTCCACCCTCTCGAGTTACCTAGTGCCGCGCCCAGGGACACCGACCCTCCCTCTCCTGAGAGTGCCCGACAAGATGGGCACGGCTGCGGGGTGGGTGGTTGGGAGGGAAGGGGGCACACCCATGCATTATGAGACCCCTCCTAAATAACAATAATGATGGTATTCACAGCAGCTAACGGCTGTGGCTGGCGTCTCTCGCTCTGTCCCTCAATCAGAGGGTCAGACGGAGGGAACCGGACGGGGTCACCGAGCAGAGAACCCCGGACAGCGCCCACCGTTCCTCGAAGGTGTCAAGGGAGTCGGTGGACGCCGCCCAGAGGAACTCCGCCTGGATGCGTGAATGTACTGAGGATCGGAAAACGGCCCTACAATCGCAGGACGCCTCATGAGCCAACCTCCGCTCTCTGGTCTTATAAATGGCTGTCTTAGCCAAGGCTAGGAGGAGGCTAACCAGGAGATCCCGCGACTTGGTGGGGCCACGGATGGGGAGTGTATAGATAAAGAGGTGAGGGGAGAAATGAAGCCAAAAGCGCAAAAGAATATTTGTGAGGAGCCGAAAAAGAGGCTGCAATCTGGCACACTCTAAATAGACATGCGCCAGGGTTTCCCTCACATTACAAAAGGGGCAAGTCTCCGGAACGGAGGTGAAACGTGTCAAAAACACGCCCGTGCTCACGGCCCCGTGAAGGAGCCGCCAACTGATGTCCCCGACGGGCCTCGGGACCAAGGTGGAGTACAGGCTGGCCCACCGAGGTTGCTCCCCCTCCAAGGGTGGTAGGAGATCTCGCCACTTTGTGTCGGGGCGGGACACCAGGGTGCGGGCGTGAATGGTATGGAGCGTGAGTGTATATAAATATTGCCGTGGTGCAACTTGAAAACCGACCGGTTGCAATTCATGCAGCCAACAGGGAAGGATTTTTTTTTTTTTTTTTTTTTTTTTGAAACAGAAAAGAAGTTTATTTGTAACAGTTACAGAGATTACAAAAAGATAAAGAAAAACTTAGCAACAAAACAACGCAATCAGAAGGTATAACACAACAGCTTTCAGGAGGGAGAGGCGTTCAGGCTAGCCCAGGCCCAGAGCGGGGGGGCTTCCTCGACACTCGTGGTCTTCCACCCTCCTGAGTTACCTGGTGGCCTAGAGCGGGGGGGCTTCCTCGACACTCGTGGTCTTCCACCCCCTCGAGTTACCTAGTGCCGCGCCCAGGGTCACCGACCCTCCCTCTCCTGAGAGTGCCCGACAAGATGGGCACGGCTGCGGGGTGGGTGGTTGGGAGGGAGGGGGGCACACCCATGTATTATAAGACCCCTCCTAAATAACAATAATGATGGTATTCACAGCAGCTAACGGCTGTGGCTGGCGTCTCTCGCTCTGTCCCTCAATCAGAGGGTCAGACGGAGGGAACCGGACGGGGTCACCGAGCAGAGAACCCCGGACAGCGCCCACCGTTCCTCGAAGGTGTCAAGGGAGTCGGTGGACGCCGCCCAGAGGAACTCCGCCCGGATGCGTGAATGTACTGAGGATCGGAAAACGGCCCTACAATCGCAGGACGCCTCATGAGCCAACCTCCGCTCTCTGGTCTTATAAATGGCTGTCTTAGCCAAGGCTAGGAGGAGGCTAACCAGGAGATCCCGCGACTTGGTGGGGCCACGGATGGGGAGTGTATAGATAAAGAGGTGAGGGGAGAAATGAAGCCAAAAGCGCAAAAGAATATTTGTGAGGAGCCGAAAAAGAGGCTGCAATCTGGCACACTCTAAATAGACATGCGCCAGGGTTTCCCTCACATTACAAAAGGGGCAAGTCTCCGGAACGGAGGTGAAACGTGTCAAAAACACGCCCGTGCTCACGGCCCCGTGAAGGAGCCGCCAACTGATGTCCCCGACGGGCCTCGGGACCAAGGTGGAGTACAGGCTGGCCCACCGAGGTTGCTCCCCCTCCAAGGGTGGTAGGAGATCTCGCCACTTTGTGTCGGGGCGGGACACCAGGGTGCGGGCGTGAATGGTATGGAGCGTGAGTGTATATAAATATTGCCGTGGTGCAACTTGAAAACCGACCGGTTGCAATTCATGCAGCCAACAGGGAAGGATTTTTTTTTGAAACAGAAAAGAAGTTTATTTGTAACAGTTACAGAGATTACAAAAAGATAAAGAAAAACTTAGCAACAAAACAACGCAGTCAGAAGGTATAACACAACAGCTTTCAGGAGGGAGAGGCGTTCAGGCTAGCCCAGGCCCAGAGCGGGGGGGCTTCCTCGACACTCGTGGTCTTCCACCCTCCTGAGTTACCTGGTGGCCTAGAGCGGGGGGGCTTCCTCGACACTCGTGGTCTTCCACCCTCTCGAGTTACCTAGTGCCGCGCCCAGGGTCACCGACCCTCCCTCTCCTGAGAGTGCCCGACAAGATGGGCACGGCTGCGGGGTGGGTGGTTGGGAGGGAAGGGGGCACACCCATGCATTATAAGACCCCTCCTAAATAACAATAATGATGGTATTCACAGCAGCTAACGGCTGTGGCTGGCGTCTCTCGCTCTGTCCCTCAATCAGAGGGTCAGACGGAGGGAACCGGACGGGGTCACCGAGCAGAGAACCCCGGACAGCGCCCACCGTTCCTCGAAGGTGTCAAGGGAGTCGGTGGACGCTGCCCAGAGGAACTCCGCCCGGATGCGTGAATGTACTGAGGATCGGAAAACGGCCCTACAATCGCAGGACGCCTCATGAGCCAACCTCCGCTCTCTGGTCTTATAAATGGCTGTCTTAGCCAAGGCTAGGAGGAGGCTAACCAGGAGATCCCGCGACTTGGTGGGGCCACGGATGGGGAGTGTATAGATAAAGAGGTGAGGGGAGAAATGAAGCCAAAAGCGCAAAAGAATATTTGTGAGGAGCCGAAAAAGAGGCTGCAATCTGGCACACTCTAAATAGACGTGCGCCAGGGTTTCCCTCACATTACAAAAGGGGCAAGTCTCCGGAACGGAGGTGAAACGTGTCAAAAACACGCCCGTGCTCACGGCCCCGTGAAGGAGCCGCCAACTGATGTCCCCGACGGGCCTCGGGACCAAGGTGGAGTACAGGCTGGCCCACCGAGGTTGCTCCCCCTCCAAGGGTGGTAGGAGATCTCGCCACTTTGTGTCGGGGCGGGACACCAGGGTGCGGGCGTGAAGGGTATGGAGCGTGAGTGTATATAAATATTGCCGTGGTGCAACTTGAAAACCGACCGGTTGCAATTCATGCAGCCAACAGGGAAGGATTTTTTTTTTTTTTTTTGAAACAGAAAAGAAGTTTATTTGTAACAGTTACAGAGATTACAAAAAGATAAAGAAAAACTTAGCAACAAAACAACGCAATCAGAAGGTATAACACAACAGCTTTCAGGAGGGAGAGGCGTTCAGGCTAGCCCAGGCCCAGAGCGGGGGGGCTTCCTCGACACTCGTGGTCTTCCACCCTCCTGAGTTACCTGGTGGCCTAGAGCGGGGGGGCTTCCTCGACACTCGTGGTCTTCCACCCCCTCGAGTTACCTAGTGCCGCGCCCAGGGTCACCGACCCTCCCTCTCCTGAGAGTGCCCGACAAGATGGGCACGGCTGCGGGGTGGGTGGTTGGGAGGGAGGGGGGCACACCCATGTATTATAAGACCCCTCCTAAATAACAATAATGATGGTATTCACAGCAGCTAACGGCTGTGGCTGGCGTCTCTCGCTCTGTCCCTCAATCAGAGGGTCAGACGGAGGGAACCGGACGGGGTCACCGAGCAGAGAACCCCGGACAGCGCCCACCGTTCCTCGAAGGTGTCAAGGGAGTCGGTGGACGCCGCCCAGAGGAACTCCGCCCGGATGCGTGAATGTACTGAGGATCGGAAAACGGCCCTACAATCGCAGGACGCCTCATGAGCCAACCTCCGCTGTCTGGTCTTATAAATGGCTGTCTTAGCCAAGGCTAGGAGGAGGCTAACCAGGAGATCCCGCGACTTGGTGGGGCCACGGATGGGGAGTGTATAGATAAAGAGGTGAGGGGAGAAATGAAGCCAAAAGCGCAAAAGAATATTTGTGAGGAGCCGAAAAAGAGGCTGCAATCTGGCACACTCTAAATAGACGTGCGCCAGGGTTTCCCTCACATTACAAAAGGGGCAAGTCTCCGGAACGGAGGTGAAACGTGTCAAAAACACGCCCGTGCTCACGGCCCCGTGAAGGAGCCGCCAACTGATGTCCCCGACGGGCCTCGGGACCAAGGTGGAGTACAGGCTGGCCCACCGAGGTTGCTCCCCCTCCAAGGGTGGTAGGAGATCTCGCCACTTTGTGTCGGGGCGGGACACCAGGGTGCGGGCGTGAAGGGTATGGAGCGTGAGTGTATATAAATATTGCCGTGGTGCAACTTGAAAACCGACCGGTTGCAATTCATGCAGCCAACAGGGAAGGATTTTTTTTTTTTTTTTTTGAAACAGAAAAGAAGTTTATTTGTAACAGTTACAGAGATCACAAAAAGATAAAGAAAAACTTAGCAACAAAACAACGCAATCAGAAGGTATAACACAACAGCTTTCAGGAGGGAGAGGCGTTCAGGCTAGCCCAGGCCCAGAGCGGGGGGGCTTCCTCGACACTCGTGGTCTTCCACCCTCCTGAGTTACCTGGTGGCCTAGAGCGGGGGGGCTTCCTCGACACTCGTGGTCTTCCACCCTCTCGAGTTACCTAGTGCCGCGCCCAGGGTCACCGACCCTCCCTCTCCTGAGAGTGCCCGACAAGATGGGCACGGCTGCGGGGTGGGTGGTTGGGAGGGAAGGGGGCACACCCATGCATTATGAGACCCCTCCTAAATAACAATAACGATGGTATTCACAGCAGCTAACGGCTGTGGCTGGCGTCTCTCGCTCTGTCCCTCAATCAGAGGGTCAGACGGAGGGAACCGGACGGGGTCACCGAGCAGAGAACCCCGGACAGCGCCCACCGTTCCTCGAAGGTGTCAAGGGAGTCGGTGGACGCCGCCCAGAGGAACTCCGCCTGGATGCGTGAATGTACTGAGGATCGGAAAACGGCCCTACAATCGCAGGACGCCTCATGAGCCAACCTCCGCTCTCTGGTCTTATAAATGGCTGTCTTAGCCAAGGCTAGGAGGAGGCTAACCAGGAGATCCCGCGACTTGGTGGGGCCACGGATGGGGAGTGTATAGATAAAGAGGTGAGGGGAGAAATGAAGCCAAAAGCGCAAAAGAATATTTGTGAGGAGCCGAAAAAGAGGCTGCAATCTGGCACACTCTAAATAGACATGCGCCAGGGTTTCCCTCACATTACAAAAGGGGCAAGTCTCCGGAACGGAGGTGAAACGTGTCAAAAACACGCCCGTGCTCACGGCCCCGTGAAGGAGCCGCCAACTGATGTCCCCGACGGGCCTCGGGACCAAGGTGGAGTACAGGCTGGCCCACCGAGGTTGCTCCCCCTCCAAGGGTGGTAGGAGATCTCGCCACTTTGTGTCGGGGCGGGACACCAGGGTGCGGGCGTGAAGGGTATGGAGCGTGAGTGTATATAAATATTGCTGTGGTGCAACTTGAAAACCGACCGGTTGCAATTCATGCAGCCAACAGGGAAGGATTTTTTTTTTTTTTTTTTTTTTTTGAAACAGAAAAGAAGTTTATTTGTAACAGTTACAGAGATTACAAAAAGATAAAGAAAAACTTAGCAACAAAACAACGCAATCAGAAGGTATAACACAACAGCTTTCAGGAGGGAGAGGCGTTCAGGCTAGCCCAGGCCCAGAGCGGGGGGGCTTCCTCGACACTCGTGGTCTTCCGCCCTCCTGAGTTACCTGGTGGCCTAGAGCGGGGGGGCTTCCTCGACACTCGTGGTCTTCCACCCCCTCGAGTTACCTAGTGCCGCGCCCAGGGTCACCGACCCTCCCTCTCCTGAGAGTGCCCGACAAGATGGGCACGGCTGCGGGGTGGGTGGTTGGGAGGGAGGGGGGCACACCCATGCATTATAAGACCCCTCCTAAATAACAATAACGATGGTATTCACAGCAGCTAACGGCTGTGGCTGGCGTCTCTCGCTCTGTCCCTCAATCAGAGGGTCAGACGGAGGGAACCGGACGGGGTCACCGAGCAGAGAACCCCGGACAGCGCCCACCGTTCCTCGAAGGTGTCAAGGGAGTCGGTGGACGCCGCCCAGAGGAACTCCGCCCGGATGCGTGAATGTACTGAGGATCGGAAAACGGCCCTACAATCGCAGGACGCCTCATGAGCCAACCTCCGCTGTCTGGTCTTATAAATGGCTGTCTTAGCCAAGGCTAGGAGGAGGCTAACCAGGAGATCCCGCGACTTGGTGGGGCCACGGATGGGGAGTGTATAGATAAAGAGGTGAGGGGAGAAATGAAGCCAAAAGCGCAAAAGAATATTTGTGAGGAGCCGAAAAAGAGGCTGCAATCTGGCACACTCTAAATAGACGTGCGCCAGGGTTTCCCTCACATTACAAAAGGGGCAAGTCTCCGGAACGGAGGTGAAACGTGTCAAAAACACGCCCGTGCTCACGGCCCCGTGAAGGAGCCGCCAACTGATGTCCCCGACGGGCCTCGGGACCAAGGTGGAGTACAGGCTGGCCCACCGAGGTTGCTCCCCCTCCAAGGGTGGTAGGAGATCTCGCCACTTTGTGTCGGGGCGGGACACCAGGGTGCGGGCGTGAAGGGTATGGAGCGTGAGTGTATATAAATATTGCCGTGGTGCAACTTGAAAACCGACCGGTTGCAATTCATGCAGCCAACAGGGAAGGATTTTTTTTTTTTTTTTTTTTTTTTTGAAACAGAAAAGAAGTTTATTTGTAACAGTTACAGAGATCACAAAAAGATAAAGAAAAACTTAGCAACAAAACAACGCAATCAGAAGGTATAACACAACAGCTTTCAGGAGGGAGAGGCGTTCAGGCTAGCCCAGGCCCAGAGCGGGGGGGCTTCCTCGACACTCGTGGTCTTCCACCCTCCTGAGTTACCTGGTGGCCTAGAGCGGGGGGGCTTCCTCGACACTCGTGGTCTTCCACCCTCTCGAGTTACCTAGTGCCGCGCCCAGGGTCACCGACCCTCCCTCTCCTGAGAGTGCCCGACAAGATGGGCACGGCTGCGGGGTGGGTGGTTGGGAGGGAAGGGGGCACACCCATGCATTATGAGACCCCTCCTAAATAACAATAACGATGGTATTCACAGCAGCTAACGGCTGTGGCTGGCGTCTCTCGCTCTGTCCCTCAATCAGAGGGTCAGACGGAGGGAACCGGACGGGGTCACCGAGCAGAGAACCCCGGACAGCGCCCACCGTTCCTCGAAGGTGTCAAGGGAGTCGGTGGACGCCGCCCAGAGGAACTCCGCCCGGATGCGTGAATGTACTGAGGATCGGAAAACGGCCCTACAATCGCAGGACGCCTCATGAGCCAACCTCCGCTCTCTGGTCTTATAAATGGCTGTCTTAGCCAAGGCTAGGAGGAGGCTAACCAGGAGATCCCGCGACTTGGTGGGGCCACGGATGGGGAGTGTATAGATAAAGAGGTGAGGGGAGAAATGAAGCCAAAAGCGCAAAAGAATATTTGTGAGGAGCCGAAAAAGAGGCTGCAATCTGGCACACTCTAAATAGACATGCGCCAGGGTTTCCCTCACATTACAAAAGGGGCAAGTCTCCGGAACGGAGGTGAAACGTGTCAAAAACACGCCCGTGCTCACGGCCCCGTGAAGGAGCCGCCAACTGATGTCCCCGACGGGCCTCGGGACCAAGGTGGAGTACAGGCTGGCCCACCGAGGTTGCTCCCCCTCCAAGGGTGGTAGGAGATCTCGCCACTTTGTGTCGGGGCGGGACACCAGGGTGCGGGCGTGAAGGGTATGGAGCGTGAGTGTATATAAATATTGCCGTGGTGCAACTTGAAAACCGACCGGTTGCAATTCATGCAGCCAACAGGGAAGGATTTTTTTGAAACAGAAAAGAAGTTTATTTGTAACAGTTACAGAGATTACAAAGAGATAAAGAAAAACTTAGCAACAAAACAACGCAATCAGAAGGTATAACACAACAGCTTTCAGGAGGGAGAGGCGTTCAGGCTAGCCCAGGCCCAGAGCGGGGGGGCTTCCTCGACACTCGTGGTCTTCCACCCTCCTGAGTTACCTGGTGGCCTAGAGCGGGGGGGCTTCCTCGACACTCGTGGTCTTCCACCCCCTCGAGTTACCTAGTGCCGCGCCCAGGGTCACCGACCCTCCCTCTCCTGAGAGTGCCCGACAAGATGGGCACGGCTGCGGGGTGGGTGGTTGGGAGGGAGGGGGGCACACCCATATATTATAAAACCCCTCCTAAATGACAATAATGATGGTATTCACAGCAGCTAACGGCTGTGGCTGGCGTCTCTCGCTCTGTCCCTCAATCAGAGGGTCAGACGGAGGGAACCGGACGGGGTCACCGAGCAGAGAACCCCGGACAGCGCCCACCGTTCCTCGAAGGTGTCAAGGGAGTCGGTGGACGCTGCCCAGAGGAACTCCGCCCGGATGCGTGAGTGTACTGAGGATCGGAAAACGGCCCTACAATCGCAGGACGCCTCATGAGCCAACCTCCGCTCTCTGGTCTTATAAATGGCTGTCTTAGCCAAGGCTAGGAGGAGGCTAACCAGGAGATCCCGCGACTTGGTGGGGCCACGGATGGGGAGTGTATAGATAAAGAGGTGAGGGGAGAAATGAAGCCAAAAGCGCAAAAGAATATTTGTGAGGAGCCGAAAAAGAGGCTGCAATCTGGCACACTCTAAATAGACGTGCGCCAGGGTTTCCCTCACATTACAAAAGGGGCAAGTCTCCGGAACGGAGGTGAAACGTGTCAAAAACACGCCCGTGCTCACGGCCCCGTGAAGGAGCCGCCAACTGATGTCCCCGACGGGCCTCGGGACCAAGGTGGAGTACAGGCTGGCCCACCGAGGTTGCTCCCCCTCCAAGGGTGGTAGGAGATCTCGCCACTTTGTGTCGGGGCGGGACACCAGGGTGCGGGCGTGAAGGGTATGGAGCGTGAGTGTATATAAATATTGCCGTGGTGCAACTTGAAAACCGACCGGTTGCAATTCATGCAGCCAACAGGGAAGGATTTTTTTTTTTTTTTTTTTTTTTGAAACAGAAAAGAAGTTTATTTGTAACAGTTACAGAGATTACAAAAAGATAAAGAAAAACTTAGCAACAAAACAACGCAATCAGAAGGTATAACACAACAGCTTTCAGGAGGGAGAGGCGTTCAGGCTAGCCCAGGCCCAGAGCGGGGGGGCTTCCTCGACACTCGTGGTCTTCCACCCTCCTGAGTTACCTGGTGGCCTAGAGCGGGGGGGCTTCCTCGACACTCGTGGTCTTCCACCCCCTCGAGTTACCTAGTGCCGCGCCCAGGGTCACCGACCCTCCCTCTCCTGAGAGTGCCCGACAAGATGGGCACGGCTGCGGGGTGGGTGGTTGGGAGGGAGGGGGGCACACCCATGTATTATAAGACCCCTCCTAAATAACAATAATGATGGTATTCACAGCAGCTAACGGCTGTGGCTGGCGTCTCTCGCTCTGTCCCTCAATCAGAGGGTCAGACGGAGGGAACCGGACGGGGTCACCGAGCAGAGAACCCCGGACAGCGCCCACCGTTCCTCGAAGGTGTCAAGGGAGTCGGTGGACGCCGCCCAGAGGAACTCCGCCCGGATGCGTGAATGTACTGAGGATCGGAAAACGGCCCTACAATCGCAGGACGCCTCATGAGCCAACCTCCGCTGTCTGGTCTTATAAATGGCTGTCTTAGCCAAGGCTAGGAGGAGGCTAACCAGGAGATCCCGCGACTTGGTGGGGCCACGGATGGGGAGTGTATAGATAAAGAGGTGAGGGGAGAAATGAAGCCAAAAGCGCAAAAGAATATTTGTGAGGAGCCGAAAAAGAGGCTGCAATCTGGCACACTCTAAATAGACGTGCGCCAGGGTTTCCCTCACATTACAAAAGGGGCAAGTCTCCGGAACGGAGGTGAAACGTGTCAAAAACACGCCCGTGCTCACGGCCCCGTGAAGGAGCCGCCAACTGATGTCCCCGACGGGCCTCGGGACCAAGGTGGAGTACAGGCTGGCCCACCGAGGTTGCTCCCCCTCCAAGGGTGGTAGGAGATCTCGCCACTTTGTGTCGGGGCGGGACACCAGGGTGCGGGCGTGAAGGGTATGGAGCGTGAGTGTATATAAATATTGCCGTGGTGCAACTTGAAAACCGACCGGTTGCAATTCATGCAGCCAACAGGGAAGGATTTTTTTTTTTTTTTTTGAAACAGAAAAGAAGTTTATTTGTAACAGTTACAGAGATCACAAAAAGATAAAGAAAAACTTAGCAACAAAACAACGCAATCAGAAGGTATAACACAACAGCTTTCAGGAGGGAGAGGCGTTCAGGCTAGCCCAGGCCCAGAGCGGGGGGGCTTCCTCGACACTCGTGGTCTTCCACCCTCCTGAGTTACCTGGTGGCCTAGAGCGGGGGGGCTTCCTCGACACTCGTGGTCTTCCACCCTCTCGAGTTACCTAGTGCCGCGCCCAGGGTCACCGACCCTCCCTCTCCTGAGAGTGCCCGACAAGATGGGCACGGCTGCGGGGTGGGTGGTTGGGAGGGAAGGGGGCACACCCATGCATTATGAGACCCCTCCTAAATAACAATAACGATGGTATTCACAGCAGCTAACGGCTGTGGCTGGCGTCTCTCGCTCTGTCCCTCAATCAGAGGGTCAGACGGAGGGAACCGGACGGGGTCACCGAGCAGAGAACCCCGGACAGCGCCCACCGTTCCTCGAAGGTGTCAAGGGAGTCGGTGGACGCCGCCCAGAGGAACTCCGCCCGGATGCGTGAATGTACTGAGGATCGGAAAACGGCCCTACAATCGCAGGACGCCTCATGAGCCAACCTCCGCTCTCTGGTCTTATAAATGGCTGTCTTAGCCAAGGCTAGGAGGAGGCTAACCAGGAGATCCCGCGACTTGGTGGGGCCACGGATGGGGAGTGTATAGATAAAGAGGTGAGGGGAGAAATGAAGCCAAAAGCGCAAAAGAATATTTGTGAGGAGCCGAAAAAGAGGCTGCAATCTGGCACACTCTAAATAGACATGCGCCAGGGTTTCCCTCACATTACAAAAGGGGCAAGTCTCCGGAACGGAGGTGAAACGTGTCAAAAACACGCCCGTGCTCACGGCCCCGTGAAGGAGCCGCCAACTGATGTCCCCGACGGGCCTCGGGACCAAGGTGGAGTACAGGCTGGCCCACCGAGGTTGCTCCCCCTCCAAGGGTGGTAGGAGATCTCGCCACTTTGTGTCGGGGCGGGACACCAGGGTGCGGGCGTGAAGGGTATGGAGCGTGAGTGTATATAAATATTGCCGTGGTGCAACTTGAAAACCGACCGGTTGCAATTCATGCAGCCAACAGGGAAGGATTTTTTTGAAACAGAAAAGAAGTTTATTTGTAACAGTTACAGAGATTACAAAGAGATAAAGAAAAACTTAGCAACAAAACAACGCAATCAGAAGGTATAACACAACAGCTTTCAGGAGGGAGAGGTGTTCAGGCTAGCCCAGGCCCAGAGCGGGGGGGCTTCCTCGACACTCGTGGTCTTCCACCCTCCTGAGTTACCTGGTGGCCTAGAGCGGGGGGGCTTCCTCGACACTCGTGGTCTTCCACCCCCTCGAGTTACCTAGTGCCGCGCCCAGGGTCACCGACCCTCCCTCTCCTGAGAGTGCCCGACAAGATGGGCACGGCTGCGGGGTGGGTGGTTGGGAGGGAGGGGGGCACACCCATGTATTATAAGACCCCTCCTAAATAACAATAATGATGGTATTCACAGCAGCTAACGGCTGTGGCTGGCGTCTCTCGCTCTGTCCCTCAATCAGAGGGTCAGACGGAGGGAACCGGACGGGGTCACCGAGCAGAGAACCCCGGACAGCGCCCACCGTTCCTCGAAGGTGTCAAGGGAGTCGGTGGACGCCGCCCAGAGGAACTCCGCCCGGATGCGTGAGTGTACTGAGGATCGGAAAACGGCCCCACAATCGCAGGACGCCTCATGAGCCAACCTCCGCTCTCTGGT
This sequence comes from Natator depressus, assembly GCF_965152275.1. Taxonomy (NCBI): domain Eukaryota; kingdom Metazoa; phylum Chordata; order Testudines; family Cheloniidae; genus Natator; species Natator depressus. The sequence goes on along the minus strand of NC_134237.1, from coordinate 132,475,742 downwards.
CTTATAAATGGCTGTCTTAGCCAAGGCTAGGAGGAGGCTAACCAGGAGATCCCGCGACTTGGTGGGGCCACGGATGGGGAGTGTATAGATAAAGAGGTGAGGGGAGAAATGAAGCCAAAAGCGCAAAAGAATATTTGTGAGGAGCCGAAAAAGAGGCTGCAATCTGGCACACTCTAAATAGACGTGCGCCAGGGTTTCCCTCACATTACAAAAGGGGCAAGTCTCCGGAACGGAGGTGAAACGTGTCAAAAACACGCCCGTGCTCACGGCCCCGTGAAGGAGCCGCCAACTGATGTCCCCGACGGGCCTCGGGACCAAGGTGGAGTACAGGCTGGCCCACCGAGGTTGCTCCCCCTCCAAGGGTGGTAGGAGATCTCGCCACTTTGTGTCGGGGCGGGACACCAGGGTGCGGGCGTGAAGGGTATGGAGCGTGAGTGTATATAAATATTGCCGTGGTGCAACTTGAAAACCGACCGGTTGCAATTCATGCAGCCAACAGGGAAGGAGTTTTTTTGTTTTTTGTTTTTTTTTAAATTAGCTATTTTTGAATATTTTTAATTAAACTACACATAAAATTGTATACCTTAACATTTTTTATTTTTAAATCGTTTTTAAAATGTGCATATCGGAGTTTTTCTTCTCTCCTACAGTGTTTATAAAGATTTTTGGGCAGCCCCAAGAACAATACCTGAAATGATGAGGCCTATACTACAAACAAATTTGTTTGCCCACTGACCTAGGGATATAAGCAGTAGAGCAGATTCTTCTCAAATACCATTTATTTTTAGTAGCAGAAGTGGCAGTAGATCTTTGACAGGTTTGCTTTTGGGAGGTTTATTTTTGTGGTGCTGTCTTGTCTGTGACAGCGTCGGGCCAAATGGCTACAGGACAGTGATAGAAGGCAGATATATTAGCCCCAGGTTAAGTAGGTCCCTTTTCCCTGGGTAAGGTAACAGGGAAGGTTTTTTTGAAACAGAAAAGAAGTTTATTTGTAACAGTTACAGAGATTACAAAAAGATAAAGAAAAACTTAGCAACAAAACAACGCAATCAGAAGGTGTAACACAACAGCTTTCAGGAGGGAGAGGTGTTCAGGCTAGCCCAGGCCCAGAGCGGGGGGGCTTCCTCGACACTCGTGGTCTTCCACCCTCCTGAGTTACCTGGTGGCCTAGAGCGGGGGGGCTTCCTCGACACTCGTGGTCTTCCACCCCCTCGAGTTACCTAGTGCCGCGCCCAGGGTCACCGACCCTCCCTCTCCTGAGAGTGCCCGACAAGATGGGCACGGCTGCGGGGTGGGTGGCTGGGAGGGAGGGGGGCACATCCATGTATTATAAGACCCCTCCTAAATAACAATAATGATGGTATTCACAGCAGCTAACGGCTGTGGCTGGCGTCTCTCGCTCTGTCCCTCAATCAGAGGGTCAGACGGAGGGAACCGGACGGGGTCACCGAGCAGAGAACCCCGGACAGCGCCCACCGCTCCTCGAAGGTGTCAAGGGAGTCGGTGGACGCCGCCCAGAGGAACTCCGCCCGGATGCGTGAATGTACTGAGGATCGGAAAACGGCCCTACAATCGCAGGACGCCTCATGAGCCAACCTCCGCTCTCTGGTCTTATAAATGGCTGTCTTAGCCAAGGCTAGGAGGAGGCTAACCAGGAGATCCCGCGACTTGGTGGGGCCACGGATGGGGAGTGTATAGATAAAGAGGTGAGGGGAAAAATGAAGCCAAAAGCGCAAAAGAATGTTTGTGAGGAGCCGAAAAAGAGGCTGCAATCTGGCACACTCTAAATAGACGTGCGCCAGGGTTTCCCTCACATTACAGAAGGGGCAAGTCTCCGGAACGGAGGTGAAACGTGTCAAAAACACGCCCGTGCTCACGGCCCCGTGAAGGAGCCGCCAACTGATGTCCCCGACGGGCCTCGGGACCAAGGTGGAGTACAGGCTGGCCCACCGAGGTTGCTCCCCCTCCAAGGGTGGTAGGAGATCTCGCCACTTTGTGTCGGGGCGGGACACCAGGGTGCGGGCGTGAAGGGTATGGAGCGTGAGTGTATATAAATATTGCCGTGGTGCAACTTGAAAACCGACCGGTTGCAATTCATGCAGCCAACAGGGAAGGATTTTTTTGAAACAGAAAAGAAGTTTATTTGTAACAGTTACAGAGATTACAAAGAGATAAAGAAAAACTTAGCAACAAAACAACGCAATCAGAAGGTATAACACAACAGCTTTCAGGAGGGAGAGGTGTTCAGGCTAGCCCAGGCCCAGAGCGGGGGGGCTTCCTCGACACTCGTGGTCTTCCACCCTCCTGAGTTACCTGGTGGCCTAGAGCGGGGGGGCTTCCTCGACACTCGTGGTCTTCCACCCCCTCGAGTTACCTAGTGCCGCGCCCAGGGTCACCGACCCTCCCTCTCCTGAGAGTGCCCGACAAGATGGGCACGGCTGCGGGGTGGGTGGTTGGGAGGGAGGGGGGCACACCCATGTATTATAAAACCCCTCCTAAATGACAATAATGATGGTATTCACAGCAGCTAACGGCTGTGGCTGGCGTCTCTCGCTCTGTCCCTCAATCAGAGGGTCAGACGGAGGGAACCGGACGGGGTCACCGAGCAGAGAACCCCGGACAGCGCCCACCGTTCCTCGAAGGTGTCAAGGGAGTCGGTGGACGCTGCCCAGAGGAACTCCGCCCGGATGCGTGAGTGTACTGAGGATCGGAAAACGGCCCTACAATCGCAGGACGCCTCATGAGCCAACCTCCGCTCTCTGGTCTTATAAATGGCTGTCTTAGCCAAGGCTAGGAGGAGGCTAACCAGGAGATCCCGCGACTCGGTGGGGCCACGGATGGGGAGTGTATAGATAAAGAGGTGAGGGGAAAAATGAAGCCAAAAGCGCAAAAGAATGTTTGTGAGGAGCCGAAAAAGAGGCTGCAATCTGGCACACTCTAAATAGATGTGCGCCAGGGTTTCCCTCACATTACAGAAGGGGCAAGTCTCCGGAACGGAGGTAAAACGTGTCAAAAACACGCCCGTGCTCACGGCCCCGTGAAGGAGCCGCCAACTGATGTCCCCGACGGGCCTCGGGACCAAGGTGGAGTACAGGCTGGCCCACCGAGGTTGCTCCCCCTCCAAGGGTGGTAGGAGATCTCGCCACTTTGTGTCGGGGCGGGACACCAGGGTGCGGGCGTGAAGGGTATGGAGCGTGAGTGTATATAAATATTGCCGTGGTGCAACTTGAAAACCGACCGGTTGCAATTCATGCAGCCAACAGGGAAGGATTTTTTTTTTTTTTTTTTTTTTTTTGAAACAGAAAAGAAGTTTATTTGTAACAGTTACAGAGATTACAAAAAGATAAAGAAAAACTTAGCAAGAAAACAACGCAATCAGAAGGTATAACACAACAGCTTTCAGGAGGGAGAGGCGTTCAGGCTAGCCCAGGCCCAGAGCGGGGGGGCTTCCTCGACACTCGTGGTCTTCCACCCTCCTGAGTTACCTGGTGGCCTAGAGCGGGGGGGCTTCCTCGACACTCGTGGTCTTCCACCCCCTCGAGTTACCTAGTGCCGCGCCCAGGGTCACCGACCCTCCCTCTCCTGAGAGTGCCCGACAAGATGGGCACGGCTGCGGGGTGGGTGGTTGGGAGGGAGGGGGGCACACCCATGCATTATAAGACCCCTCCTAAATAACAATAACGATGGTATTCACAGCAGCTAACGGCTGTGGCTGGCGTCTCTCGCTCTGTCCCTCAATCAGAGGGTCAGACGGAGGGAACCGGACGGGGTCACCGAGCAGAGAACCCCGGACAGCGCCCACCGTTCCTCGAAGGTGTCAAGGGAGTCGGTGGACGCCGCCCAGAGGAACTCCGCCCGGATGCGTGAATGTACTGAGGATCGGAAAACGGCCCTACAATCGCAGGACGCCTCATGAGCCAACCTCCGCTCTCTGGTCTTATAAATGGCTGTCTTAGCCAAGGCTAGGAGGAGGCTAACCAGGAGATCCCGCGACTTGGTGGGGCCACGGATGGGGAGTGTATAGATAAAGAGGTGAGGGGAGAAATGAAGCCAAAAGCGCAAAAGAATATTTGTGAGGAGCCGAAAAAGAGGCTGCAATCTGGCACACTCTAAATAGACATGCGCCAGGGTTTCCCTCACATTACAAAAGGGGCAAGTCTCCGGAACGGAGGTGAAACGTGTCAAAAACACGCCCGTGCTCACGGCCCCGTGAAGGAGCCGCCAACTGATGTCCCCGACGGGCCTCGGGACCAAGGTGGAGTACAGGCTGGCCCACCGAGGTTGCTCCCCCTCCAAGGGTGGTAGGAGATCTCGCCACTTTGTGTCGGGGCGGGACACCAGGGTGCGGGCGTGAAGGGTATGGAGCGTGAGTGTATATAAATATTGCCGTGGTGCAACTTGAAAACCGACCGGTTGCAATTCATGCAGCCAACAGGGAAGGATTTTTTTTTTTTTTTTTTTTGAAACAGAAAAGAAATTTATTTGTAACAGTTACAGAGATTACAAGAAGAGAAAGAAAAACTTAGCAACAAAACAACGCAATCAGAAGGTATAACACAACAGCTTTCAGGAGGGAGAGGTGTTCAGGCTAGCCCAGGCCCAGAGCGGGGGGGCTTCCTCGACACTCGTGGTCTTCCACCCTCCTGAGTTACCTGGTGGCCTAGAGCGGGGGGGCTTCCTCGACACTCGTGGTCTTCCACCCCCTCGAGTTACCTAGTGCCGCGCCCAGGGTCACCGACCCTCCCTCTCCTGAGAGTGCCCGACAAGATGGGCACGGCTGCGGGGTGGGTGGCTGGGAGGGAGGGGGGCACATCCATGTATTATAAGACCCCTCCTAAATAACAATAATGATGGTATTCACAGCAGCTAACGGCTGTGGCTGGCGTCTCTCGCTCTGTCCCTCAATCAGAGGGTCAGACGGAGGGAACCGGACGGGGTCACCGAGCAGAGAACCCCGGACAGCGCCCACCGCTCCTCGAAGGTGTCAAGGGAGTCGGTGGACGCCGCCCAGAGGAACTCCGCCCGGATGCGTGAATGTACTGAGGATCGGAAAACGGCCCTACAATCGCAGGACGCCTCATGAGCCAACCTCCGCTCTCTGGTCTTATAAATGGCTGTCTTAGCCAAGGCTAGGAGGAGGCTAACCAGGAGATCCCGCGACTTGGTGGGGCCACGGATGGGGAGTGTATAGATAAAGAGGTGAGGGGAAAAATGAAGCCAAAAGCGCAAAAGAATGTTTGTGAGGAGCCGAAAAAGAGGCTGCAATCTGGCACACTCTAAATAGACGTGCGCCAGGGTTTCCCTCACATTACAGAAGGGGCAAGTCTCCGGAACGGAGGTGAAACGTGTCAAAAACACGCCCGTGCTCACGGCCCCGTGAAGGAGCCGCCAACTGATGTCCCCGACGGGCCTCGGGACCAAGGTGGAGTACAGGCTGGCCCACCGAGGTTGCTCCCCCTCCAAGGGTGGTAGGAGATCTCGCCACTTTGTGTCGGGGCGGGACACCAGGGTGCGGGCGTGAAGGGTATGGAGCGTGAGTGTATATAAATATTGCCGTGGTGCAACTTGAAAACCGACCGGTTGCAATTCATGCAGCCAACAGGGAAGGATTTTTTTGAAACAGAAAAGAAGTTTATTTGTAACAGTTACAGAGATTACAAAGAGATAAAGAAAAACTTAGCAACAAAACAACGCAATCAGAAGGTATAACACAACAGCTTTCAGGAGGGAGAGGTGTTCAGGCTAGCCCAGGCCCAGAGCGGGGGGGCTTCCTCGACACTCGTGGTCTTCCACCCTCCTGAGTTACCTGGTGGCCTAGAGCGGGGGGGCTTCCTCGACACTCGTGGTCTTCCACCCCCTCGAGTTACCTAGTGCCGCGCCCAGGGTCACCGACCCTCCCTCTCCTGAGAGTGCCCGACAAGATGGGCACGGCTGCGGGGTGGGTGGTTGGGAGGGAGGGGGGCACACCCATGTATTATAAAACCCCTCCTAAATGACAATAATGATGGTATTCACAGCAGCTAACGGCTGTGGCTGGCGTCTCTCGCTCTGTCCCTCAATCAGAGGGTCAGACGGAGGGAACCGGACGGGGTCACCGAGCAGAGAACCCCGGACAGCGCCCACCGTTCCTCGAAGGTGTCAAGGGAGTCGGTGGACGCTGCCCAGAGGAACTCCGCCCGGATGCGTGAGTGTACTGAGGATCGGAAAACGGCCCTACAATCGCAGGACGCCTCATGAGCCAACCTCCGCTCTCTGGTCTTATAAATGGCTGTCTTAGCCAAGGCTAGGAGGAGGCTAACCAGGAGATCCCGCGACTTGGTGGGGCCACGGATGGGGAGTGTATAGATAAAGAGGTGAGGGGAGAAATGAAGCCAAAAGCGCAAAAGAATATTTGTGAGGAGCCGAAAAAGAGGCTGCAATCTGGCACACTCTAAATAGACGTGCGCCAGGGTTTCCCTCACGTTACAGAAGGGGCAAGTCTCCGGAACGGAGGTAAAACGTGTCAAAAACACGCCCGTGCTCACGGCCCCGTGAAGGAGCCGCCAACTGATGTCCCCGACGGGCCTCGGGACCAAGGTGGAGTACAGGCTGGCCCACCGAGGTTGCTCCCCCTCCAAGGGTGGTAGGAGATCTCGCCACTTTGTGTCGGGGCGGGACACCAGGGTGCGGGCGTGAAGGGTATGGAGCGTGAGTGTATATAAATATTGCCGTGGTGCAACTTGAAAACCGACCGGTTGCAATTCATGCAGCCAACAGGGAAGGATTTTTTTGTTTTTTTCTGAAACAGAAAAGAAATTTATTTGTAACAGTTACAGAGATTACAAGAAGATAAAGAAAAACTTAGCAACAAAACAACGCAATCAGAAGGTATAACACAACAGCTTTCAGGAGGGAGAGGTGTTCAGGCTAGCCCAGGCCCAGAGCGGGGGGGCTTCCTCGACACTCGTGGTCTTCCACCCTCCTGAGTTACCTGGTGGCCTAGAGCGGGGGGGCTTCCTCGACACTCGTGGTCTTCCACCCCCTCGAGTTACCTAGTGCCGCGCCCAGGGTCACCGACCCTCCCTCTCCTGAGAGTGCCCGACAAGATGGGCACGGCTGCGGGGTGGGTGGCTGGGAGGGAGGGGGGCACATCCATGTATTATAAGACCCCTCCTAAATAACAATAATGATGGTATTCACAGCAGCTAACGGCTGTGGCTGGCGTCTCTCGCTCTGTCCCTCAATCAGAGGGTCAGACGGAGGGAACCGGACGGGGTCACCGAGCAGAGAACCCCGGACAGCGCCCACCGTTCCTCGAAGGTGTCAAGGGAGTCGGTGGACGCCGCCCAGAGGAACTCCGCCCGGATGCGTGAATGTACTGAGGATCGGAAAACGGCCCTACAATCGCAGGACGCCTCATGAGCCAACCTCCGCTCTCTGGTCTTATAAATGGCTGTCTTAGCCAAGGCTAGGAGGAGGCTAACCAGGAGATCCCGCGACTTGGTGGGGCCACGGATGGGGAGTGTATAGATAAAGAGGTGAGGGGAAAAATGAAGCCAAAAGCGCAAAAGAATGTTTGTGAGGAGCCGAAAAAGAGGCTGCAATCTGGCACACTCTAAATAGATGTGCGCCAGGGTTTCCCTCACATTACAGAAGGGGCAAGTCTCCGGAACGGAGGTAAAACGTGTCAAAAACACGCCCGTGCTCACGGCCCCGTGAAGGAGCCGCCAACTGATGTCCCCGACGGGCCTCGGGACCAAGGTGGAGTACAGGCTGGCCCACCGAGGTTGCTCCCCCTCCAAGGGTGGTAGGAGATCTCGCCACTTTGTGTCGGGGCGGGACACCAGGGTGCGGGCGTGAAGGGTATGGAGCGTGAGTGTATATAAATATTGCCGTGGTGCAACTTGAAAACCGACCGGTTGCAATTCATGCAGCCAACAGGGAAGGATTTTTTTTTTTTTTTTTTTTTTTTTGAAACAGAAAAGAAGTTTATTTGTAACAGTTACAGAGATTACAAAAAGATAAAGAAAAACTTAGCAAGAAAACAACGCAATCAGAAGGTATAACACAACAGCTTTCAGGAGGGAGAGGCGTTCAGGCTAGCCCAGGCCCAGAGCGGGGGGGCTTCCTCGACACTCGTGGTCTTCCACCCTCCTGAGTTACCTGGTGGCCTAGAGCGGGGGGGCTTCCTCGACACTCGTGGTCTTCCACCCCCTCGAGTTACCTAGTGCCGCGCCCAGGGTCACCGACCCTCCCTCTCCTGAGAGTGCCCGACAAGATGGGCACGGCTGCGGGGTGGGTGGTTGGGAGGGAGGGGGGCACACCCATGCATTATAAGACCCCTCCTAAATAACAATAACGATGGTATTCACAGCAGCTAACGGCTGTGGCTGGCGTCTCTCGCTCTGTCCCTCAATCAGAGGGTCAGACGGAGGGAACCGGACGGGGTCACCGAGCAGAGAACCCCGGACAGCGCCCACCGTTCCTCGAAGGTGTCAAGGGAGTCGGTGGACGCCGCCCAGAGGAACTCCGCCCGGATGCGTGAATGTACTGAGGATCGGAAAACGGCCCTACAATCGCAGGACGCCTCATGAGCCAACCTCCGCTCTCTGGTCTTATAAATGGCTGTCTTAGCCAAGGCTAGGAGGAGGCTAACCAGGAGATCCCGCGACTTGGTGGGGCCACGGATGGGGAGTGTATAGATAAAGAGGTGAGGGGAGAAATGAAGCCAAAAGCGCAAAAGAATATTTGTGAGGAGCCGAAAAAGAGGCTGCAATCTGGCACACTCTAAATAGACATGCGCCAGGGTTTCCCTCACATTACAAAAGGGGCAAGTCTCCGGAACGGAGGTGAAACGTGTCAAAAACACGCCCGTGCTCACGGCCCCGTGAAGGAGCCGCCAACTGATGTCCCCGACGGGCCTCGGGACCAAGGTGGAGTACAGGCTGGCCCACCGAGGTTGCTCCCCCTCCAAGGGTGGTAGGAGATCTCGCCACTTTGTGTCGGGGCGGGACACCAGGGTGCGGGCGTGAAGGGTATGGAGCGTGAGTGTATATAAATATTGCCATGGTGCAACTTGAAAACCGACCGGTTGCAATTCATGCAGCCAACAGGGAAGGATTTTTTTGAAACAGAAAAGAAGTTTATTTGTAACAGTTACAGAGATTACAAAGAGATAAAGAAAAACTTAGCAACAAAACAACGCAATCAGAAGGTATAACACAACAGCTTTCAGGAGGGAGAGGTGTTCAGGCTAGCCCAGGCCCAGAGCGGGGGGGCTTCCTCGACACTCGTGGTCTTCCACCCTCCTGAGTTACCTGGTGGCCTAGAGCGGGGGGGCTTCCTCGACACTCGTGGTCTTCCACCCCCTCGAGTTACCTAGTGCCGCGCCCAGGGTCACCGACCCTCCCTCTCCTGAGAGTGCCCGACAAGATGGGCACGGCTGCGGGGTGGGTGGTTGGGAGGGAGGGGGGCACACCCATGTATTATAAGACCCCTCCTAAATAACAATAATGATGGTATTCACAGCAGCTAACGGCTGTGGCTGGCGTCTCTCGCTCTGTCCCTCAATCAGAGGGTCAGACGGAGGGAACCGGACGGGGTCACCGAGCAGAGAACCCCGGACAGCGCCCACCGTTCCTCGAAGGTGTCAAGGGAGTCGGTGGACGCCGCCCAGAGGAACTCCGCCCGGATGCGTGAGTGTACTGAGGATCGGAAAACGGCCCCACAATCGCAGGACGCCTCATGAGCCAACCTCCGCTCTCTGGTCTTATAAATGGCTGTCTTAGCCAAGGCTAGGAGGAGGCTAACCAGGAGATCCCGCGACTTGGTGGGGCCACGGATGGGGAGTGTATAGATAAAGAGGTGAGGGGAGAAATGAAGCCAAAAGCGCAAAAGAATATTTGTGAGGAGCCGAAAAAGAGGCTGCAATCTGGCACACTCTAAATAGACGTGCGCCAGGGTTTCCCTCACATTACAAAAGGGGCAAGTCTCCGGAACGGAGGTGAAACGTGTCAAAAACACGCCCGTGCTCACGGCCCCGTGAAGGAGCCGCCAACTGATGTCCCCGACGGGCCTCGGGACCAAGGTGGAGTACAGGCTGGCCCACCGAGGTTGCTCCCCCTCCAAGGGTGGTAGGAGATCTCGCCACTTTGTGTCGGGGCGGGACACCAGGGTGCGGGCGTGAAGGGTATGGAGCGTGAGTGTATATAAATATTGCCGTGGTGCAACTTGAAAACCGACCGGTTGCAATTCATGCAGCCAACAGGGAAGGAGTTTTTTTGTTTTTTGTTTTTTTTTAAATTAGCTATTTTTGAATATTTTTAATTAAACTACACATAAAATTGTATACCTTAACATTTTTTATTTTTAAATCGTTTTTAAAATGTGCATATCGGAGTTTTTCTTCTCTCCTACAGTGTTTATAAAGATTTTTGGGCAGCCCCAAGAACAATACCTGAAATGATGAGGCCTATACTACAAACAAATTTGTTTGCCCACTGACCTAGGGATATAAGCAGTAGAGCAGATTCTTCTCAAATACCATTTATTTTTAGTAGCAGAAGTGGCAGTAGATCTTTGACAGGTTTGCTTTTGGGAGGTTTATTTTTGTGGTGCTGTCTTGTCTGTGACAGCGTCGGGCCAAATGGCTACAGGACAGTGATAGAAGGCAGATATATTAGCCCCAGGTTAAGTAGGTCCCTTTTCCCTGGGTAAGGTAACAGGGAAGGTTTTTTTGAAACAGAAAAGAAGTTTATTTGTAACAGTTACAGAGATTACAAAAAGATAAAGAAAAACTTAGCAACAAAACAACGCAATCAGAAGGTGTAACACAACAGCTTTCAGGAGGGAGAGGTGTTCAGGCTAGCCCAGGCCCAGAGCGGGGGGGCTTCCTCGACACTCGTGGTCTTCCACCCTCCTGAGTTACCTGGTGGCCTAGAGCGGGGGGGCTTCCTCGAAACTCGTGGTCTTCCACCCCCTCGAGTTACCTAGTGCTGCGCCCAGGGTCACCGACCCTCCCTCTCCTGAGAGTGCCCGACAAGATGGGCACGGCTGCGGGGTGGGTGGCTGGGAGGGAGGGGGGCACACCCATGTATTATAAGACCCCTCCTAAATAACAATAATGATGGTATTCACAGCAGCTAACGGCTGTGGCTGGCGTCTCTCGCTCTGTCCCTCAATCAGAGGGTCAGACGGAGGGAACCGGACGGGGTCACCGAGCAGAGAACCCCGGACAGCGCCCACCGCTCCTCGAAGGTGTCAAGGGAGTCGGTGGACGCCGCCCAGAGGAACTCCGCCCGGATGCGTGAATGTACTGAGGATCGGAAAACGGCCCTACAATCGCAGGACGCCTCATGAGCCAACCTCCGCTCTCTGGTCTTATAAATGGCTGTCTTAGCCAAGGCTAGGAGGAGGCTAACCAGGAGATCCCGCGACTTGGTGGGGCCACGGATGGGGAGTGTATAGATAAAGAGGTGAGGGGAAAAATGAAGCCAAAAGCGCAAAAGAATGTTTGTGAGGAGCCGAAAAAGAGGCTGCAATCTGGCACACTCTAAATAGACGTGCGCCAGGGTTTCCCTCACATTACAGAAGGGGCAAGTCTCCGGAACGGAGGTGAAACGTGTCAAAAACACGCCCGTGCTCACGGCCCCGTGAAGGAGCCGCCAACTGATGTCCCCGACGGGCCTCGGGACCAAGGTGGAGTACAGGCTGGCCCACCGAGGTTGCTCCCCCTCCAAGGGTGGTAGGAGATCTCGCCACTTTGTGTCGGGGCGGGACACCAGGGTGCGGGCGTGAAGGGTATGGAGCGTGAGTGTATATAAATATTGCCGTGGTGCAACTTGAAAACCGACCGGTTGCAATTCATGCAGCCAACAGGGAAGGATTTTTTTGAAACAGAAAAGAAGTTTATTTGTAACAGTTACAGAGATTACAAAGAGATAAAGAAAAACTTAGCAACAAAACAACGCAATCAGAAGGTATAACACAACAGCTTTCAGGAGGGAGAGGTGTTCAGGCTAGCCCAGGCCCAGAGCGGGGGGGCTTCCTCGACACTCGTGGTCTTCCACCCTCCTGAGTTACCTGGTGGCCTAGAGCGGGGGGGCTTCCTCGACACTCGTGGTCTTCCACCCCCTCGAGTTACCTAGTGCCGCGCCCAGGGTCACCGACCCTCCCTCTCCTGAGAGTGCCCGACAAGATGGGCACGGCTGCGGGGTGGGTGGTTGGGAGGGAGGGGGGCACACCCATGTATTATAAAACCCCTCCTAAATGACAATAATGATGGTATTCACAGCAGCTAACGGCTGTGGCTGGCGTCTCTCGCTCTGTCCCTCAATCAGAGGGTCAGACGGAGGGAACCGGACGGGGTCACCGAGCAGAGAACCCCGGACAGCGCCCACCGTTCCTCGAAGGTGTCAAGGGAGTCGGTGGACGCTGCCCAGAGGAACTCCGCCCGGATGCGTGAGTGTACTGAGGATCGGAAAACGGCCCTACAATCGCAGGACGCCTCATGAGCCAACCTCCGCTCTCTGGTCTTATAAATGGCTGTCTTAGCCAAGGCTAGGAGGAGGCTAACCAGGAGATCCCGCGACTTGGTGGGGCCACGGATGGGGAGTGTAT